>NC_062229.1:1823002-3023002 GCF_902686445.1 Sciurus carolinensis | reverse complement strand
CCTCCCCAGGCCCCTGGTGGGGTGATCTGCGCGGCGATGGCACTGCCGGGGTCCCCATTGCCCGCCTCCATGAAGCTCCTACTGTGCACCTAGGGGTTGGGCTGCAAGGGAGCGGAGAGCCTGCTGGTGCCTGGGCTCCGGGTACCTGCTTCTGCTTGGTGTGGAGGGCGGGAGGGGTCTTCAGTAGAGAACCCGCTGAGCAGCGCCCGCGCTCCAGGGCTGGGGGTCCGCGCGCCTTTTGCAGAGGAGGGACGTGGAACAGACAGGGCGAGGCTCCTGGGACCCCCAAGAGGTGGGCGGCCCAGCAGCCTGTGTCCGGCCACCTTCGGAGCGCCGGTCCTTCACCCCACTTGGGAGGGCTCTGCAGGGTGGGGCTGTCTCCAGCACTGCTTTGTCCCAGGTGGATGGAGGGCTTCAACCTTGAGTGACATGCCCTGCATTCTGGGGCCCCAGGCCTCAGCACTGGCCCCGCCTCTGGCCCCACCTGGGTTCAGTCCCTGGCCTGCTCAGAGCCCATGAGCGAATTGTTTCTCCGCCTCTCTCTTTGGAAGCTGGGGTGATGGTGAGACCAGCCTCCCAGGGCCATCCGCGGGTGGCCTGAGCAGGCCCAGCTCTTGGGAGTTGCCAAGAGGTGCATCCTGCGCCCTGAGCAGAAGAGACCGGGCGCAGAGCGAGGCCGCCGGCCCGAGGAGCCCTGGGCCTCCGCTGGGTGCGCGCCCCGCACCACTGGCCTCTGCGTTCCCTTGCTCTCCAGTGGGGTTTTCAAACCCGGACCCTGGGCGCAGCGCGGGCGGGGATTGGCTGCCCGGCAGGCGCCCCTCCTCCTCCTCCCGGCTCGGGTGTCGCGGGCCTGGCACGACCGCCCCATCTGTTTCCAATCTGCCCTGCGCTCTCCGCCCCCTCCTCAGAGTTGTGGCTCGGGTGGGGGCCTCTGCCACCGGCCCTCATTCATGCGGGTCCCCAGGGGGCCTGGGGCGGGAAGGCTCTCGGTGCCGCGCCCCTCCCCCTCCCTGGCCTGGGACTGGACCAGGGGACGCCCCCGCCGCGCGCCAGCCCCCCCCCCAGGCCGGGAGGGCACCCTGCCCCTTCTCTGATGAGCTGGTCTGGATGTGCCTGGGGAGCCCGGTGCGTCTCCACGGCCACGGCCGCGCGGGGAGGGCGCAGGGCTGCCTCGGACCCGCTGGGGGCGGGCGATGTGCCTGCAGGGGCGCTGCGCGGGCCCCACGGGGCGTCTGGGCCGCGGAGGGGGCTCCCGGGGTCCCCCGTCCCACTTCCGGCCGGGGCCCCGCCCCCGCGCCCCCTCCGGCCCGCCCCGGCCCCGCCCCCAGGCCGAGCTTGCTGGGCCGCGGCCTCCCCGGAGTCCTCGCTGCGCCGCCGCGCTCGGGGCGGACGCGGGACGCGCGCGGACCGGCTGTGCAGGGCCCGGCGAGGCAGCGCGGGGCTCGCCGATCTCGGAGCCAGGGTGAGTGGCCGGGACCCCTCCAGCCCGAGGCTCGCCGCTCCTGGCTTTGTGCCCCTCCTCGCCCCCCGCCAGGCCGCGCAGCGGGGCGACCCCCGTGTCCCCCGCCCAGCGCGCGGGCCTGGCCTGGCCAGCCGCCCTCCGGGCAGCTCGGGCCGCCCATTCCGGTGGGCCTTCGCTCGCACTTTGGAAAAGTCCAGACCGTTATGCTCCAAGGCCCCTCGCCCCGCCCGCTCGCCCCTCCCCATCGCCGGGTGGAGCCCAGCGGGGCAGCGGGGCGCCCTCCCGGGGACCTGGGCATCCCCCACCAGCAAGGAGGCGGCAGGACCCCGTGCAAACGGGTGGGGGCGGGGATGTGTGGCTGGGATCCCCGCCCTTAGTCGCCCTCGAAACCACAGAAACTTTTCCTCCCCTCGGGGTCCTTGCGCTCCTGGCCCTGGCCTGACCCTGCGCCCCCGCCCCCCGGGGGCTTTAGGACGGGGGAGGGGGGCCCTGGGAGGACCGGGCCTCGCCTTCCCTCGCCCCCGTGCCAGCGCTCCTGCCTGGCACCCCTAAGGTCTCCAGAGGCCTGCACACAGCCTTCCAGAGGCCTGGCGGGGGGACCTTGCACCCCGAGCCTCTGCCGCTCCCCGCTGGCCCTGGCCTGACTGCCACTCACCCGGGCGTTAGGCTCGCCGCCCGTGCTGTGTGCGCAGGTTGCCGCCTGGAGCTTGCTGGCCACGGCGGCCTCACCTGCGTCAGGGCCTTGCTTTGGGTCTCAGTTTCCCTTGTAAAATGGAGGAGTGGCCGGGACTGCGCGGCGGGGCTGGCATGCAGGAGGCGTCCAGGGCGTGTAGAGGCCTTGGGTTCTTGGGGTGGAGAGAGGGCTGGTGCCCGGGGATCACAGCCCCGCCACACACTGCCTGGGGCCCTGCACGCAGGGGGCTTCGGGCTGCAGGAGGGCTGGGGTTTGGCGGGGACCAGGCACCGTGGGCTGGGTGGTGGGCCCCGGGGCACATGCAGCGAATGGGGCAGAGGCCAAGTGGGCGGCCAGGGCTGAGAAGGGGAAGGTGGGCTTTGGCGACGGGAGGGGCGTCCTGGGCTCCTAGAACTGAGCTGGGTCCTGGGGATCCAGGCCCAGCCCTGTCCACAGTCTCGGGGCTGCAGCTTACGGATGAGGAGCCGGCCGGGGAGGGCTCAGGAGGAGCCCAGGGAGAGGCCCAGAGGCTGGCAGGGCGCGGGCCCCTCCTGAAGGGAGCAGAGGGCTGGAGCCTGGCCGTGTGACAGCGGGGCTTGCCCGGATCTGGTGGGGGGACAGGCCAGCAGGGCTGAGGTGGGCGGGGGCCCAGCCAGCCCCGTCCTCCGCTGAGCCCCTGGTGACCTGCCACCCTCTGCCTCCGCTTCCTCATCTGTCAGGAGGCCTCTCGCAGCTTTATCCCCCAGCGCCACCACCCACGCCCGACTCTGGGGACTTTGGGGACAGCACTCTGAGCCTTCAGGACCATCACTCGAGCTGGCTCCTTGGTGCCGGGAAGTGTGGGCCCTGCCCTGAGTCCATTTCCAGTGGGAGGCGTTGGCCCAGGAGGGAGGGCCGGGCCCAGCCCCCCATCCGCCAGTGCTGCAGGGCTCTTGGGGACAGGAGGCCTCGCTGACCACAGGGTTCTGGTGGCCAGGCCCCGCGTGGCTCATCCTTGAGTGGCCCAGGCTTCCAAGGAGGCTGAAGTCCCTGGAGGGGCTCTGAGGTTCTGGAAATGACATTTCAGGCAGCAAGGACAGGCCTCGGGTCCGAGGGGGGTGGCCGGGGGCAGTGCCGGCCTGGGCCACCGGCAGCCTCGCCTGCCTTGGTCTCCTCTGGCTGCGGCTGGGGGGTCCCCTGGGGGTCCACATTGAGCAGGCAAGTCCCTGGACTCCCTGGGACGGAGGCCGGTGGCTGCATCAGCGCTGGGAGGGGCACCCAGTGTGTCCCCAGGCCGGGGACCCATGGTGCGGGTGACACAGCAGCGCCTGTGTGCCGCCAGCCCTGGCTCATAATCGCCCTTTCATGCTCCCTGGACCGCGTGGGCACACAAAGCCTGCCCCGCGACCGCGTGACCCAGAGCCCGGTGGATTGGGTGCCCACTTGTACCTCACAGCACAGAGACCCCAGCATGGCCCAGGAGCCATGCCGGGCACAGAGATGCACTGTCCACACGAGGTCCCCCCAGCTGGAGCCCTTGGGGCGCCCCCGCTGCCCCGAATCTGTCCCTCCCTGTGGGGGAGGTGGGACCCACCTCTGCGCCTGTCACGGGAGCCCTCAGTGCTGGCGGGTGAACGGGAGGGACCCTCCCTGAGCCCCAGGCCCCTGGCCCCCTCCTGACCCCTGTCAGTTCGTTGTTGCACCCCCACCCGGCCATGCCCTCCTTGTTACCCATGGGCCTCCCAGCCTGGCGGGTGGCGGCATCTGCCTCGCAGCATGGAGCTGGCCATCTCCCTCCCTGCCTGGGCCGCGCAAGGCTTGGCTGCCCTGTGGCTCCTGTCCCACCCCACCCTCGGCCCTCACTGCCCCCCACTGGGACCCGTAGGTGCCGTTTCTCATCCTTCCTTGTGACGTGCCTCGTGCAGAGACACTGTGGCTCCCGATTCCTATTCATCCTTTAATTCTCGGCCCATTAATAGCATTAATATTCCATCCAGGCTCATGTGCAAAGGCCCTGGGGCACGACTGAGCCTGGCATGTTAGAGGCACAGTTAGGAGCCTCTGGGCTGGAGCAGAGGGGGAGGAGGGGAGGGCAAGGGTGGATGGGGCAGCTTGTGCAGGGCCTGGCTGGCAGGGAGGACTTGGGCTTGACCCTGAGCAGGAGGGGGAGCCACAGAGGGCTGTGGGCAGAGGAGGCTGGGACCCTGATGTGGTTGTTCACAGGTGCCCCCAGGCCACTACAGGGAGCGGGATGTGGAGCCCAGACACCAGGCCAGAGGGGACAGAGGGTCTAGCTGGAGGCGGAAGAAGAGGGTAAAACAGGCAGACGTGGGACAGATTCTCCAGGCAGAGCCAGGGGCTGCTGATGTTCCTCCTGGTCGCTTGAAGACGCTCTGCCCCCGCGGCTGCCCCCATTCCTGCCCACTGCCCGTGTCTCGAAGGCCCCGGGGCCTCAGGGTGTCCATGGCCTAGTGCCACCACGCGGGGCTCAGCCACCCCACCCAGACATGGGCCCAGCAGGTTGGCACTGTGAGCCGGGCAGTGACTCGCCTCGGGCTTGAGGGCAGCTGCCCGGCTCCCCAGGGTCAGCTGGGGGCGGTGGCCCTGGCTATGCCCCTGACTGCGGGCGTCCCTCTCTTGTCCCAGAAGCCTGACCCCTGTGGTCCCACCCGACCCCTCCCTCCCAGATATAGCTGAGCAGATGTGCGTCCGTGGGTGGGGCGGCCCTGTGGTCGCTGCCTGGCTGCAGCTGGTCGCCCCGAGGACCTCGGGTGGGGACCTGGGACCCGGGACTGTGCGCTGGGCTCTCCCCCGGCTGGGTCCAGGTGTAAGTGTGGTCTGACTATGTGCGGGGCTGCGATTCTGCTCGGGAGGTCTGCTGGCTGCGCAGCCTGTGGACTGACTGTGTGCTGCTGGGCACGCCTGCTCTGCCGTGTGCCCACGTCTGCCCAGGCCGAGTTGGGCACCTGCGGGCCACGTGGTCCGTGCAGCTGACCTGGCAGGCCTGTGGTCTCAGTGTGCGCGTGGTGGTCAGGCGCCCGGCCCAGGCGGCCCAGTGTGGGAATCTGGCCCGGCCTGTGCGTCCGAGGGCTGGTCTTGCGCATGCCCGTGTTTGTGGCCTGTGAGTCCAGCAGGTGGGGTGTGCGTGTGCGCGTGCGTCTCCGGATGCGCGTCCGCTCTGCTTGCCATCTCGGTGGCTCTCCTCGTGTGCAGTCTGACTGCGTGCCTGCCCGTGACCTCTGTGACCTGAGTGTGCTCATGCCCAGCACCCCGCTGCCCCGCCCGCCTGTTCTCCCCTCTGCGCCCTCCCCTGGGGCCGCCGGGGCCGGCATGGTGACCGCAGTGGGGTATTTTGGGAACAGATCACAGGGCTGCCCCGTCATTACGTGGCTCTGGTTCTGTGGCCACGGCCTGGCCCCGCCCGGGGCATGGCCCGGTGGGTGCAGGGCGGGTGGCCACCGGGCTGTCCTCCGCCTCACCCTGGCCTCCACCCACCTCTGCAGGAGAGGTCGCTGGGGGGCGGCAGCGCCCGCTGGAGCTGGGGTGCAGGGCGGCCCCTCTGCCCCGGAGGACGGGTGATCCGGTGCCGCGCCTGCCGGCTCGTGGGGCGCAAGCGCGTCACCTGCCAAGCTCAGGGTCGTGGGGTGGGGAAGGCGGCCAGCGGGGGAGCCGCGGAGGCGTTTGCGGGTGGACGTGGGGCTGCGGGCGCAGTCCCGCGAGCTCCGCCGTCTGGGTCCCGCCCGCGTCCCGTGCTGCCCTCACACCCGCTGTCTCTGCAGACGCTGCCCGCCTGACGCTCCGCTGGAGGCCGCCGTCTGAGGGCCCAGGCCATCCCGCCCGGTGGAGGGCGGAGGTCGCTGCCCAGCATGGCACCTGCCTGGGGTCCCAGCCCGTCCGCAGTGGCGCCCACGGGCCTCCTGCTGGTCCTGCTGGTCGGCGGCTGCGCTGCGGAAGGTAAGAGGCGGGTGGAGCGGGCGGCCCGTGGGCCCCAGCGCGGCTCTTGCTCCTGAGGGGACGCTTGCGGGGCCTGTGGACATGCCACCCCTCCCGCAGCCGCGAGCAGGGAGGGAGCCGGGGAGGGAGGGGTGCACGATTAAGGGCAGGCGTGCACTGGCCCACGAGGACCCCAGTGAGGAGGTGGCGTCTGAGGAGAGGCCTCAAGGACCTGAGGGACGAGCCCTTGGGTGTCGAGGAAAGGAGTCCCCGCAGAGGGCGCGGCCGTGCAAAGGCCCGGAGGCAGGACGGAGCCAGGAGCGGGAGCAGGAGGGCGGAAGGCCGGGCCCTGCGCCCGCGGGGAGGTGGAGCCAGGAGGCGGCGGCGGGAGGGCCAGCGCCCGTGCTCAGGCGCCTGCTGGCTCCGGCCATGGGGAGGAGGCAGGTGCGCCCAGGACCGCGCTGCCCCAGCCTCAGACCGGGCGCGTCTCCAAGCATGGCGCATCTGGGCCCAGGAAGTGGGTCTGTCTGGTGGGACTGAGCACAGGGTGCCCAGCAGGGGCTGTGGGCATGTGACCCGGGCTGGCAGTATCAGGAAGTGGCCTGGGTCCTTGGGGACGTGCAGGGTGGGGCACTGGCCCCTGGGAGGCCTGGACAGGCAGCCGACGCCTTCGCAGGTGCCGAGGGAGGGGATCGCGGTCCGGGGACCTGCCCAGGGTGCCGTGGGGCTGGGCCTGGCGGGTCGGGGGCAGGGGCTGGACCTGCTGTCAGGCAGGTTATTTTCTACACAATCCGAAATGGAAAAACAGAAACCGGGCCAAGCCCGGCCCGGAGGGGGAGGCGGGCCCCAGCCCCGGCCTCTGCTCTGACCGCCGTCACTACTCGGGCTTCCTGGGTGCTCAGGTCGGGCCGGGCCTGAAACTCCTCTCCCGCTGCCCGGACCCTGCGCTGGCCGGGGTGAGCTGGGTGACCCAGGGCTGGGCATTTCCCCACGCGGCCTCAGGCGCGCAGAGAGGCTGGCCGCTTCGCAGGCTGGGCGCTTGTCCTGTGCCTCAGCCCCTCTGCCCAGAGAGAGGGCCGGGAGGGCTGTGCCCAGGAGATTCCAGGAACCCACCGGACGCCTTCCGACGACAGCTCGCCGGGGCTGGCGGGGCGCCCGGAGCTGCCCGAGGTGGGCCTGTCGGGCCTCCGCTCAGCAGAGCAGGCCTGCGGCCGGGGGCGGGGTCAGCAGGCAGAGGGATGGGCAAGGTCCCAGGGAAGGAGGCCCCTTGCCGGGGTCCCCAGGCCCCCAGCCCACAGCAATCCAGGCGGCTCCCAGGATGGTGCTGGCCATGCCCCAGGGACAGGGTGGCTGCCAGGTCAGGGCCAGGGCCAGGGCCAGGGAGCAGCAGCCCAGACGAGGGCCCCGTCCCCCCAGGCTGTCTGTTGGAGGGTGCAGGGGGCGTGTCCTGGCTCCTGGCCACCCAGGCAGCTGGGCGCAGCTCACTGCCCCCTCCTTCCAGTTTACCCTCTGGGGTGACTTTCCCCGTGCCCTCGGCTGAGCACACGTGACCTGGGGTCACCATTCCTGAGGCAGGAAGGAGGGGGCCCAGGCAGGCAGCCAGGGAGGGACGGGGAGCAAAATGTCTGCCTTAATCAGCCTGGAGGCCTGGACTTGGTAGGAACCTGAGATTCAGGCTCCAAGACAGAGGCCCAGGCACAAATCTCGGTGCTTCGTGTCAGCTCTGTGACCTTCACAAGCCCCTTAGCGCCCCCAGGCTGTGCAGTGGGATCAGCAATCACTAGGCCAGGACACAGCCTGAGTGAGGCTGCAGGTGCCTGTATGCCGGAGTCTACTGCTTCTCAGGAGAGATGGCCAGTGTAGACAGATGGTGATATCAACAGAAGCAGGGTGTTATGTGAGGGAGGTGAGACTGGTCCTGCTGGAGCCACGGATGGGAAGAGCTGGGCCTGTGGGGACCCAGAGTTGGAACCTGAGGCCTCTGAGCTGCTCTGTTTCTGAAACTTCCCAGAACCCTCGGGGAGAACCTGTGTGGCCCCTGAGGTCTCTCCACCCCCTGGCCTGGCCGGTTTCCGGCCCTGCCTGGCCTCCAGCCCCAGGCTTTGACTCACTCGAGGTTCTTACTTTTTTGTTTAGTCAGCTTCATTCTAAAGACGATTTTATTGTGCAAAATAACGCAAATACCTTTAAGTGGTTCTTAACCCTAACAGGGCGCTGGGTGAGGACACAGCCCTGCCCATTTCTGCCGGTCCCCGGGCACAGTGAGCACACGCTCACGCGGCCGAGCCCAGCGGCCGTGGCTCTTCTGTCTTCTGGCTGGTCTCGCTGCTCCCGGGGGGCTTGCAGCCACGTGGTCCTGCCGCATGGCCACCCGGGTGACCTGCTGGGTCCCCTCTGGTTGGACGTGTGGTCGGCCGAGGGACTTCCTGAGGCAGGGTCACTGGGGCGATTCAGGTCTGTGCTGGCACCACCGTGGAGGGCAGCCAGGCGCCCTGCGGGGGCACGAGAGGCCCGTCCACAGCTTGGGCTCCTTTGCTGCCATCCAGGTCCCGGGTGTGAGAGGCCCTGCCGGAGTGTCAGGGCAGCGCGTGGCGGCGAGGCCAGGGTGCGCTGGGCGCCTGGTGAGGCCCCTGGGGTGGGTGCCGGCCTTCCTGGGTCCCTGCTGTGTGGACGGCTCGGTGGCCTGGCCTGGGCGCACCTTGCCGGCCGCCCCAGGCTGGCTGCACCACGGCAGGCACGTCCCCTCCGTCCCCTCTCCTTTCGGCCTTCGGGGTTTGGCTGGGCACCTTGGGCCCTCCTGGCGCTGCTTCGGGGGTCCCAGCGCCTCAGGGCTCTTCCGACGACTAGCGGCCGGAGTCTGGGGATACAGGACCATGCGCGGCGCCCTGGTCAGGGGAAGGCGCCCGGCTGCTCTGCTCCCTGCCCTCCCCGCGGCCCAGACCCACCGCAGCCGCCCCTCTCGCTGACCCCCAGAGCCGCCCCGGTTCATCAAGGAGCCCAAGGACCAGATCGGCGTGTCGGGGGGCGTGGCCTCCTTCGTGTGCCAGGCCACGGGCGACCCCAGGCCCCGGGTGACCTGGAACAAGAAGGGCAAGAAGGTCAACTCTCAGCGCTTCGAGGTGAGTGGGCCGCACCTGCCCAGAGGACCTCACAGGTGTGACCGTGGGGGGGCACCTGGCTGGCAGCCCCTGCCGGGCTCGCGGGGCCCTGTGCTGTGTGCCCTCGAGCTCGCCTGCCCCCTCTGAGCCTCCGCCCAGCAGGTTCCTGGCATGGGCGGGATGTCGCTCCGCGTGCGCTCGCCGGCCAGCCACGCCCACGCGCCTGGACGGGCCCTGCCCGCGCCGGCCTGGTCTCACCCCGCGCCCACTGCCCGCCGCAGACCATCGAGTTTGACGAGAGCTCGGGCGCCGTGCTGAGGATCCAGCCGCTGCGGACCCCGCGGGACGAGAACGTGTACGAGTGTGTGGCCCAGAACCCCGTCGGGGAGATCGCCGTGCACGCCAAGCTCACCGTGCTCCGAGGTACGCGGGGTGCAGGGCCAGCCGCCGCTCTGGGTCCTTCTGGGGACCTTGGATCTCCCTCCTCCAGCCCCTGGCACTGCCGGCCTAGGGCTGCTACGCAGGGTCTGTTCAGCCCCTTTGGGAGAAAGTCCCTGGGGGACAGAAGTCGGCCTCCTTCTTACGTCCCAGTCTCCTCTGAGGACAAGAGGCGGCTCCGACTCCCCCAGCTCAAGCACAAGAGAGAATTAACATGTTTGTGTAGATTATGTCTGCGGAGGGTTTGGCTGGCTTCAGGTTCAGCTGGATCCAGGGGTTCATCCCAGGCTCCCAGGGCTCAGCCCCTTGGCTTGTTCTCTTCCGTGCTGACTTTATCCCTGGGAGACTCGGCTCACCCCAGTTAACTTAGGTCTCAGCCCCCAGCTAATCACCATGGCTTAGGAGGAGCCAGTACTACAGGGGCCTGACATTTCCCCAGATGGTTTAGTGATGGTGGCTCCTCTAGAGAAGAAAGGCCCAGCAGGTGCTGCTTGGCAGGCACTGGGCCCATGGGCCGGCTTCCTGGTTTTGTTCAACTGGTTTTGAAGCCACCAAAAAGTTGGTTTCTCATAAAACAGCATCACCCAGGCAGCCTTGCCACAGCCCTCAGCCGGCCACCCTTCTGTGCCACACCAGGGTGTAGCCTGGGGCCAGCCTCGAGAGTCCATGTCCCAAGAGGCTACCGCTCTGTAGCTGTGTGACCTCAGGCAAGTTAACGAGCCTCTCTGAGCTGCAGTTTCCGAGTGTATCAAGTAGGGTGAGGTCTGCGCTCACAAGTGGTAGGTAGTCCCCTGACCGGGATGAGTGGATGCTGCAGGAGGCCTGGAGCCCGCGGGGACGGTGCTGCTGGTCAGTCACCTTTGACCGTCGCTGCCAGCCTGTCTGCAGCCTCAGACAGGGGGTTCAGCCAGGGGTTGAGCCATGGTACATCCCTCTGCGGGCGTGAGCCACAGGCGGCCTTCAGCTGAGGGACGGCTCCCGGGTGGGCTTGCCACTGGCCCCCGTGGCCCCAGGGCACTGCCTGAGGCTGGCAGGTGGCTGGTTTCACGGAGTGGCTGCTGCGGAGACCTTAGGTCTCTGTGCTCTGCTGTCGCATCTGGAGGGTTTTGATCATCTTTTAAGGCCAGGCCAGCCAGGCCCAAGCTGGATCCTGCCCCTGTCTAGTGGGGCTGCTGGCCGACAGGGTGGGCTCCTCCCACACCCAGGCTCCTCCCGGGGGTGGCTTTGTGCTGACCTTTCCCGGGCACATGGTCTGCCAGCCACTGTGCCCGCCTCTGCCCAGTGCCCAGGGAGTGGAAAGGCCTCGCTTTGGATCCTCAGCCTCCGGGCCTGGGCCCTGGTGCCCTCGCTGCCCTGCCTCCTGGGCGTGGCCTCCGGCCAGGCCCCGCCCACCCTGCCCCCTGAGCCCCTGCTGGGGTGGCCAGGGCCCCGCCCCCGCGCGTGGGGCAGGAACTATCTAATCAGGCACTCCTGACAGTGGCCGCGCCTCCCCTGCCCCGCCACTGCGCCCACACGCTCCCGGGCCCCAGCGGGTGGTGTGCACACGGGTGGAGGTGCTCACGGCGGCCTTGCGCACGCACCCACGCCCAGGGAGCAGAGCGCTGGTGGCCTGTGCCTTGCAAGGCACCTAGAAGGGCAGCTGCGCTCGCAGCCACGCCCACAGGGAGCGTCCCGGCCCCGCTGCTTAGCCTGAGCCCCATGACGTCATCAGCAACCCCCCAGAGCTGCCTGTGAGGCTGCCCGCCTGGGGTCCAGGGAAGGTGAGTGGGCAGGCACCACCTCAGGGAGGCCCAGCTCACGGGCCCCAGGACCCTGACCCCTCAGCAGGTCCTGCAGCACCCAGCCAGGCCTGCGTCCCCTCCTGGCTGGGGATGGCTGGGTGCACACCTGCCCAGCCTGGCCTCTGGGACATGGCAGGGCCTTTGAGGGGCCACGGACCCTCTGCCCTGCAGCAGCTGGGACGCGGTCAGCACCCAGACAGGCCTGCCTGGCTTCAGCTGGCAGTTCCCCTGGGGAGTGGGGCTCCGGCCCTGCCCACCTCTGTGTCCCCGCCCGACAGGGGCTTCCGGCCTGCCTCTGTCCCCGACCACCCTTTTCGCTGTACCCTCTGGACACTCGCAGCACCTTGGCACCCTGGTCCCTGGCGGCCGGCAGCAGCATGGTGGACCCGGGGCAGGCTGCTGCTCGCACTTCAGACCCTGCGAGGAAGCCTGCCCTGCAGCCAGGCCCCAGCCCTGTGCTCCGCGGTCCAGCAGGTCACCCACTGTAGGGACGGGAAGAGCAACCCGTCTGGTGCCACTGAAACTCTTTCCAGCTCCGGCGGGGCTGGTGGCCAGGCTGCTGCCGTCGTTCGCTTTGAACGTGGTGGCTTTGGCAGCACCTCCTGGACCTTGTCCCCGGCTCCGTTCAGCCACCCCTCCTACTCCTCGCGGGGTCGTCCATGGACGGCCCGTGTCCCTGTTGAAGGCATTGGTGGTCCCCACGCCTCCGGGCCCACCGTGTGGGTGCCCGGGCACAGGGGCTGCCCCGCTGAGCCAAGGCGGGGTCCCTGGTCGAAGGCGCCTCGCTGTGCCCTGGTTCTGTTGTCTCACCAGCACCCCCCCCCCCCCCGCAGGCCTGCGGCCCAGTCCATCAGCACCTGGTTGTCACTTTAGTCTCTTGTCCTCTGGGGACAGTCTGCTTGGCTTCCTGACGCCACGAACACCCAGAGAAGCCCAAGGTCGAGGCCAGGCAGGGCCCACTCCTCCCCAGGCCTGCCGGGGCCGCCGTCCCTCTGCCGGCCCTGTCCCCGTCCCCCCTTCACATGAGGCCCCTGCAGGGAAGGGCCCAGGCTGGAGTGACCACTGTACCCTAAGGCGTCTCTAGGGCCGTCCCCACCCAGCCCTCCAGAGGTCCAGGGTCCAGGGCCAGCGGTTCTGCTGGGCGCTGAGGAGTCTCCCGGGAGGCATGGGCCAGGAGCCTGGGCGGGCTGCCTGGGAGCCCCAGCCGCACCCCCATCAGGTCCAGCTGAAGGAGGCCGCTGCGCCTCGGGGTCCGCAGAGCCCGGGTGAGGCCACCCACGTCAGCTGGCGGCCCCGACCGCGGCCCCGCCCTGACCAGAGCGGGAACCGTTCGTTTCCCAAGTTCATTTCCTTCCTCGTCCCCCTCCCCGCGTGCTGCTGTCCAGCCAGGGGGACGGAGGCCCTGAGGTGTGGTGTGCTGGGGAATGGCAGTGCATGGCCAGGCCCTGGCTGCTGTGAGGGGCCACACCGCGCAGGCGGCCGAGCAGGTGGCCGAGCAGGTGGCCTGGGGCCCTCGATGGCTTCGGGCAGTGCGGGGCACCTGGCCGTCCTGCACGGGGCAGGAGGAGGGCAGCAGCCTTCAGCTGCGAGCAGCCGAGCCTGGGCTTGCGGCCGGGCGTGTGGACGCCCAGGCCGGGTGGTCGTGCCTGGCTGCTGCACAGGCCGGGGCAGGTGGTCTCGCTGGGCCCGGGAGCCATGCCACCCCGGCCGAGGACAGTGGCCGCCCGTGGCCCCCCGGCCTCGCCCCTCACTGCCCGTCTCCATCCTCAGAGGACCAGCTGCCCCCCGGCTTCCCCAGCATCGACATGGGCCCCCAGCTGAAGGTGGTGGAGCGGACGCGCACGGCCACCATGCTCTGTGCCGCCAGCGGCAACCCCGACCCCGAGATCGCCTGGTTCAAGGACTTCCTGCCCGTGGACCCCAGCGCCAGCAACGGGCGCATCAAGCAGCTGCGGTCAGGTGAGCGCGGGCTGCGGACGGGGCGGCGGAGGCACCAGAGGCACCAGGCCCTCGTGTGGGGACAGCTCGCCCCGGTGGGCAAGAGGGCGGCGCTGAGGCGGAGCATCCTGGGTGACGGGGACCAGAGGGGACGCGGCGCCCAGCCCTGGGCAGACAGGCCGGGGATGGCGAGCCTCGGGACCGGCCGCGCAGGACACGTGACGGGCTGGAGGTCAGCGTGGCAGGTGGCAGAGGATCTGCCATGGCAGAGGCGCGGCGCGGGCGTCTCCAGGGCTGGGCTGGGGAGGGCGCGGGAGCTGGAGGACGGGTGGTCTCGGCACCGCGGCGGCAGGGTCGGCGGAGCCTCCCCTCGGTGCCCGTGCGGTGGCGTCGGCTGTGTGTGTCTGTCCGTCACCCTTCTGTGGTGTCCGCGTCCACCCGGCGCCGGCCCGACCTCCTCCCTCCCCAGCAGGCCTCTCCCACTGGCCTCCCCGGGGCACCTGGCCGTGGCCTGGCGCAGCCCCACCTGCGCTCCTGGTGCCGTGCTTGGGGACACGTGCGCCGGCCCCTGAGTCACCCTGGGGACGCGGTGCTGCCGCGTCTGTGCCGAGGCTGGCCTTTCCGGGTCGGGCCCTCCCGACCTCAGTTCCCTGTGAGAGGCGCCCACGCGCCTGGCGTGCCCCTGAACGTTCGGCCACGGGCCATCATCCGTACCCGCCCTGCTGCCTGCCCAGCAGCCCGTTAACGTTCCTCTTCTCTTTTCTTGTCCCTCCGTAAACGTCCAGAAACCTTTGGTAAGTCTGCCTCTCCCAACTCCACGACTAACGTCCTTCTGCGTCCCTCCCGCCCTCCCAGACTAACAGCCACCGCCACAGTAACTGTGACCCACTGCGTGGCATGTTTACTAACCCGACCCCTCGGCCACCCCTCCCAGCTGGGCGCCAGGACCCGCAGAGACGAGCCCAGAAGGAAAAGAGGAAAAGGATTCGCTGGCCAGGCGCCCGCGGGCCTCAGCGGGCACCAAGCCCCTCAGGCAGGGGAGTCCCCGGTCCAGAGACCCCTGCCGCACACTGGGCACCAATGGAGAAGGACCGAATCAGCAGTTTGGAGACAGGGACTCAAAATTGCCCAGCTGGGCTGGTCCTGGTGCCTGTCACCCTCTGGCACTTGCCCGAATGTCTGGGCTCGTTCTTACTAAGATGTGAGTGGCTCATGCAGGACTCCAGTGGTCCCGTCTGTCCCCCTCAGTGCGGGAAGCAGACCTACTTTAAGTGGTAAGGGACGCACCCTTCTGCTCGCGTGGTGACCACGGGCAGTTTGGCCATCTTGGGAGGCCTGGTCTCCAGCCCGGTTTCCACATCGTCATCCAAGTGCAGCGAGACGGTGAAACCAGAGCAGCCCGGGTGGCCTTCCAGCTCCCGGCCGCGGGACCTTCGCGGATCCCCTGGGCTCCGAGGGTGGCGCAGAGTGGCCTTAAGGGTCGAGATGCTCACAAGAGGAGGTGGGGGCACAGCTGTTCAGGCCAGAGGGTCCGAAGCCCTCACCACCTGGGCCCCAGGTGACCTGAGGTTCCTGGGCTCCCTCCTGGGCCCCGCGGGCCCCTGCAGCCCGGGCCCAGGCCGCCCGGAAAGGGCTGTGCTTGTGCCTGACTGCTGGTGATGACCACTGCCGTGCCTTGGCCCTGGGGTCCTCTTGTCCCATCGAGTAGCCAGCCATCCTCACGAGAAGGGCTGGACTGTCCCCAGGGAGAGCAGAGCTGTGGGGCCGTGGCCTGGGGCTGCCTTTCCTGGCTCCCCAGGTCGCCCCCTGCCCGGCCCAGTCACCCAGCCCAGGACCGCCTGCCCTTTCCTCTTTTCCTCTGGGAGCTGGACAGGCCGCGACGTCTCCCTCCATCCTGGGCTCCTCCCTGTCCCCAACTTGTCTGTGACACCTTGCCTCGCTGCCTTAGCCCAGCCCTGGGGCACTAACCCTCCTGTCCCTTGTCTCTAACAAGACTCCCAAGACCCCCATGGCTTCCTGTCCCTCCCAGTCTGGACTTAAAAGCAGCCCCTTGCTGGACCCCCAAGAAGGAAAGGGGAGGGAGGTCAGGAGCCTCCCCGTCCCCTCAGGGAGGCGGCGGGGCAGAGACCGCAGCACCCTCCCGCAGGGGCCCTGCCTGCCAGACCCCAACCCCAGCGAGGCCTCCTGGGTCTCAGGCCCTGGCTGGCTGGCCTCCGCCCGGGCCGCCCTGCCTCCTGACATTCACCTGGTCTCTCTGCTTCCCTTACAGAAAGCACTCCGATCCGAGGTAAGAGGCCCGCTCCCACCGCCCGCCCCTGGCTCCAGGGCCCTGCCACCACTCTGCCCAGTGTCCATCCGTTTCTGTGTCTGTCTGTGGCCGGGGCGAGTGCGGCGGCGGGTGACCACCTCCTGTGGGGAGGGGCGCACCTCCCATGCCACCCAGGGCACTGGGGCCGCGCAGACCCCATGCCCGTCCGCAGCCTCTGCAGCCTCGGTTCTCCCTCCGTAAACTGAGCTGCAGAGCAGCCTTCCGGATCACTGGGATCTGGGCGTGCGGCCCAAGGGAACAGAGGCGGGCAGTCCGAAGGCCTGGTGCTGCCTCAGGGTGACTCCTAGGCCTGGGTGGAAGCCCTGGGGAGAATGCTCCCTACCCTCTCTGGTCTCTGCCTGCCCGTCACCCCACAGACCGAGGTCGGGAAGAACATAGGAACTTGTTCTGTCGGGGCAGAGCCGTTATCTGCTGCCCTCAAAGAGACCTCCCTGTCTGGGGTCCATGCCACTTATGTGGGACAACCATAAGCAAACCTGGCTTTGGACCCCTGGTGCCGTGGTCCTGATGGAAGCGGGCAGTCAGGCCCAGCTGGGTGTCGTGGTCTTCCTTGACTCAACCAGGCCAGCAGGCCCGTGGGCCAGGCCCGTGATGTGAGCGTGCACTGGGTTGTAGTTTTTATGAAAGTGGAGGTTTCCGTGCAGGCCTGTGATCTCAGGCCTGCTTGTGAGAGTTGCTCATGCTTTGTTGGTAAGCGCGGTAAGCACGTGTGTCTCTCCGAGGCCCGTGACTCCAGACACGCTCAGCTTCCTTGTGAAACGGGGACGTATTCCAGGCTTAGGTCTCCAACATCCATGGGGAAATCTTGGCCTCGTTTTCATTAACTTGTATCATTAACTTAATTCGCGACTTCAGCGATTATTTAAAATGTTCGTAGGCAGCGAAGTCTGGTTTCAGGGCCTGGATTTCAAACATAGTGAGGAGGCTCATCCCTGAGTGGGCAGCCTGTGGCCCTGATCCCGGGGATGGGTGGCTGTGGTTAAAGTTGGCCGCCTCCGCCTGCCTTCCTTCACGGTCAGCCAGTCACCTGAGCCGGGCCTGTGATCTAGCCGCTTGGGTCAGCCTCAGCTTCAGTTGTGAGTGGAAGAGGCTTCCGTCAGACTCTGGTCACTAACAGTTGAAAATTCCCTTGTGATTACCGGAGTCCAGATGCGGGCGTCCCTTCAGTTATTTGTGAGCAGCAGAACCTGGGATCCAGGCCTGTGGTGTTGGAGGTCAGGTGTTCAGAGTGGCTGACTTGGAGGACTCCACATGTTGGAGCGACCCTGGCTCCTTTCCGGTGTCCCTCGGAGGTTTGGGTCCCGTCCTCTGACGCCAGACACACTGTGCCCACCCTGGTGGGCAGGCCCTAGACACTCAGACTCTGCGCAGCGGTCCGCCTCCTGTGCTTTGAGGCCCGCAGAGCCACCCCAGCCCCTGCATCCAGTCCACCACTGGTGGCCCTGGGACCCCGGGTCTCCTGGGAGGCCGTTGTGGTTGAATGCCCCTCCCCCAAGATGTCACTCGGTGCTTCCTTACGTCCACCCCAGCACACCCGTGGCCACCCCGCTGCCGTGTGACCTGCTCCTCTTCTAGTGGGAGCGGAGGATGTGCCAGGCAACCTGGGATGTGCCAGCAGTGCGGGCCAGGCCCGGGGTGGGGTCCAGCCGGACCTCGGGCTCGCTCTCGGGCGCGGTCGCCCTCTCCAGCTCTGCCGGCGTGGGAGGCAGACCAGCGGGGCCTGGGGACGGCCTCCGCAGTGCCCGGGCCCCTCAACGCCGGGTTCCCCCTTCTCCCCGCAGGGGCCCTGCAGATCGAGAGCAGCGAGGAGACGGACCAGGGCAAGTACGAGTGCGTGGCCACCAACAGCGCGGGCGTGCGCTACTCCTCGCCGGCCAACCTCTACGTGCGAGGTAGGGAGCGCGGCGCCCAGGTCCCCGCAGGGCCCCGCCCCGCCCCGCCCGGCGCGCCCGCCGCAGCCTCGGCAGGAGCCTCCGCGCGCGGGACCGGCGGCGCCTCCGGACCTCGGCTTCCTGGCCTGGGCACCGGGCGGCTCGGTCCTGCCCGGGCCTGTGCCGGGCGCCCCCGGGCAGCGGTGGGCAGCGAGCGGCGGGAGGGCCGGGAGCCGCGGCCCCGCCCCGCCCGCCGGCTTCCGTGGTGTGTGGTGCCCGTGTCGTGTGCTGGCTTCGCTTCTCCGGACTGTGGCCGCCCTCCCGCTTCCCCAGCCCGGCGCCCTCGTCCCGTGGGGCGGGGTCTCAGGCGGCCCCCGCTGGCCAGAGCCGGCTGGGTCTCCTCCCGAGGACCCGCAGGACAGCACTCGCCCGGGCCAGCGGGAGGACCGGCCGCGGCAGGCACACCACCGCGCCTGCTGGCCCCTGGGCCGGCCCGGGTTTCCACTCCCGCTCGGTCCGCCGGAGGCCTGGGTCCTCGTCCCGGTGCCTCCCCGAGGGCGCGGGGGCCGCCCTGCCCCGCGGCTGCCGACCCTGCCCCGGCGGCCACCCGGGGCCCTTCCGCAGGTTCCGGCCTCCTCCTCCTCCCGCACTCGCCCCGCCCTGGGCTCGTCCGCAGAGGCGGCGGCCACGCCCTCCCCGCCCACAGACCCCGCCCCTGCCCGCGGCCAGCGCTGCCCTGGCCCTGTAGCGCCCTGGGGCCTGGACCCTGGGCGCCCCCGCAGGAGGAGGCCGGTGGAGGGAGGGTGCGGGCGGGCGGGCACGTCTGAGCCGCGCGCACCGGTGAGTCGCCGCTCCGCGACCCTGGTGAGGGTCCTCGTCTAACCTGTTGCTTCTCTGCCAACTCCTGGGATGGGGTGTGCGAGTCTGGCGGGGCGAGAGGCAGCGTAGCCGGCAGGCGGGCGGGGGCTTCAGCCAGGCCGAGGGGCCGCAGCGGCCTCGGCCGGCGCAGGGTCCAGCCGGCCTCCTTCCTCCGGGGGCAGCCGAGGGACCAGGTCCAGCCTCCCGATCGTTGGCTGGGTCTCAGACACTCCAGAGCCGAGTTTAGAAAGCGTGGAGAGAGGCGGACGGAGGCCTTGCGTGTTGAGGCAGAGCGGAGGGAAGAAGGAAGATCATTACTGTTCTTTTTCTTTTTTAATTTTAATTTTTTTTTTGGTTTAAAGAGAAAAAAAAAAAAAAAACGATTGCAGCGTTAGCCTCGGGAAGTCCTCTTTTTACTCTCTGTGTTTCCCCTATTTTTTCTCTTCTCCCCATGTCATTGTGTTCCGCATCAAACCCCCTTTACATCCCTCAGAGCTTCGAGAAGGTTGGTGTGTTTTTTTCTTTTTTACTTTCTTTACCCACATTTTTACATTCCGAAAAAATGACACGCACACACACGAAACACACGTAGACGCCACGCAGACACGCAGACACGCACACGGCAGAAGCAGACTGAACCAAAACACGGAATACGGACAATTAGCGCAAAGCAAACCAAACAAAAAACCGCCAAGCGAGAGCAAAACCCAGAAAGACACGAAAACCTCAGCCGCGCCCAGCCCGGCTCGGGCCGGCCGCACACGTGCGATGCTTGCATTGTGCTCGCCTCTGCATCCGTTGGTAATGCTGTTGCTAAGTTTTTGCACTCCTCGTCGTCATGGTAACTGGGCCTGATGCATGCTGGGAGAATGTAAGACCTTCTCTGCATGCGACTCTTGTTGGTTTGGTTTGGTGAATTCCCAAAGCCTCTGTTGGAGTGTTTCTTGTCTTCCGTTCCGTTTTTTTGTTTTGTTTTGTTTTGGTTTATTTTTTAATTTTTTAATTTTTTTTTGGTTTCATTTTGTTTTCTTTTTTTTTTTTTTTTTTAAGTTTTGTTTCATTTTGGGGGGAGAAATCGACTAGTTGGTTTTTTCCCCTGCCATCCCCTTCACCTGGTCCCCTTCTCCCCCAAAGCGACTGTCTTTGGTTCTGTCTTGTTTCTGTGCCGTTTGGTTTCCGTTTCTTGGGCTGAGCTGTTCTGTGGTTGTTCTCCAAACGCATTGTGACTTAAAAGCCAGTGTTCCTGTCCCAGCCCTCATCCAGGAGGGCAGAAGGGTCCCACAGCTGGGATGCTGGGGCAGAAAGTGGCCGCCAGGCGTGAGGGTGGTGGGAGGTGGTGGAGATGGATGGCAGGCAGGCAGAGCCTGGGGCAGGGCACCTGGGGAGAGCAGCCCCCTCCAGAGCCCCTCCAGGGCAGCCATGCTGGACGGAGCTCAGGCAGGTGTTTTCTCATTCTGCCTCCTATGAGGCTACCCCACTGCCCCAGATAACCAAAAATAAATTAATAAAATAAAAAGAATTTGAGGTATAGCTGAAGGGGCATCAGAATTGGGCATGTCCACGTAAAGGTGACCCTCAGCGAGGAATAATGGTACCTCCCCCAGCAGTTCAGGCTGGGCACACGGTGCTGGGGACGGCAGCTGGTGGGATGACTTTATCGTCCCGGCCAGGCACAGATCCAGAACTGCTCATGCAAACACGCAGCAGGCAGACTGCGTGCGGAAGAGGCGCCTGCCCGGCCTGCTACGCCTCCGCCTCCCGGGCCTCGTTGGCTGCTCCCCTCCTCCCCTCAGGCTCTGAGCCCAGCACGGGTGTCTTTAGTCCAACAACAGCACGGTCACTTTCTGAGTTACCTGAGCATCAGAGCTGTGGAATTCTGGAGAAAACCAGGGGAATTTTGGACACAGCCTCTCCCCCACTCTGTTTCTCTGTCTCCTGGCTCTTCCTCCTCTCGCTCTCTCCCGCTGTCTCCCTCTCTCTCCCTCCCTCTCTCCCTTCTCTCTCTCCCTCCCTCTCGCCCCCCCCCCTCGGCCCCTCCCTCTCTCCCTCTCCCCTCATTTACAGACCTTCAGAGGTGCAGACCCTCTCTCTCCTGCTCCCTCCCCAAGAAAGGCAAGCCCTTGAGAGTCTCAAACCAACTCCAGATAAAGACCAGCCCTAATAAGCCTTGTAGGCTTCCGACCTCCAGCCCCCTGGCTGCGCAGCTTAGACGCTGGGCTTGGTTTCCTTCCCCTGCTGCCCTCGCCCGCCTTCTCGAGCCCCCCAGCCACTAGACCCAAGCCAAGCTGGCGAGAGGACCTTAGGTGCAGCGGAAGGGATCTGCTTCTCCCATGTCACTCAGCCAGCCTGACAGCTGCCACACTGGGAAATGAGGTCTCCCAGCCCCTCCACCAAAGCTAGGTCCTGGTGAATATCAGCTGAGGGGCTGGAGGGTGTCAGAAGACCCCTTGGACTTGGAGGCAGTGTGGCCTGGAACTGAGCTGTGCAGAGGTTCCGGGCACAGGACTCTGGCTGCCCGGGACTCCAGTCCTTTGCCCCCTCATGGCCGTGTGCCCTCAGCTGGACCTCTGACCCCCGGGCAGCCCTGTCCTCCTCCGAAGGATGAAGCCTAAACACGCCCAGCCTAGATGAGCAGAGAGCTGGGGAGCCCGGCTCCAGTCGCTCGCCTCCCCTGCCGGGCTGCCCCGCAAGCCCCTAGGCCCCCTGTGCACAGGAGGGTGTTCGGGAAGCTGCCGGAACATTGGGGGCAGAAGCTCATCCACCGCTCAGATCTTACTTCTCACTCGTGCCTTTCTGAGCCTGTCCCATGCTCTCACTTCTGCTAGCTCCAGCCCTGTCCCCAGGGACCAGCGGCTGCCCCGGGGCCCCTGCCCTCTTCCAGCTGGCACTGGAAGGGGTGCTCAGATGCCCAGCGGCCCTGCTCGGGAGCGCCAGCCCTCGGACCTGCCCGTCCGTTCTGCCCCGAAGGCTATAAGTCCTTACGCTGCTGCCGCCCACCTGCTCCCAGGGGCCCCCCCAGGCAAACTCCTGGCTGACCCTCCAGCTCCCTCTGGGCGCCGAGGGTGGGAGATTCAGACAGGCCCTTCTCCTAAAATTGCCAAAGGGCCAACACCAAAAATCCCTGGCCCCTTGTAAATGTCCTGCCTGGCAGCTCTGTCCCCAGAACCCCAGGGATGGTGCTCTCTGGCTCTGACAGGTGGCGGGGCTCGGGGCTCTCTCTGCTCACGTTCTGGCCTCTGTGGAGCTGTAGGCCTAGAAGGTACAGGGCAGCTAACGGTGGCGTCTGTGCCAGCCTGTCCAGCAGCACAGCGTCCTGGGACTCAGGACCCCTGTTTAATGGCTCTCAGTGCCAGCTGGGGACATGGGCAGAACGTCTACCACAGTGGACTTAGGTGCCTTCAGTGTTGTGGAGGAGGCCAGAGGGAAGGGAATAATCGCACAGAGCCTCAAGTTCTGAGTGGGGTCGCTGGGACGGGATGCGGGAGCCATGGTCTAGATGCTCCGGTCACAAGGTCTTCAGGACACTGACCGACCCCAGGCCTTTCCAGCCATTTCATGGGTCAGATGACTTTTTAAATTAAATTTCCAGCACCCAAGCCCTAGAATTGGTGGACGTGAGCGCTAGGTCTCCCTCATACCTCCTCTGTGGCCCCAAACAGTGGTGGACGCAGACACAGGGCCTGGGACACCTCTCCCTCCCTGCCACGCCCAGACTTCCAGGGGGCCCGTGGGCTGCTCCCCAGGCCCCTGCCGCAGCTGGCCCGGCCCCACCCTTGGCCCTGGTCCTGGGGCGGGGCTCTTAGAGCAGGACCCACCCCCCACCTCCCTGGGAGAGGGGCTCCAGGCGGGCGGGCTCCCCACCTGGGCCTGGGGGTCAGGAGGGGCCCTGCAGGAACACTGTGCTCTGAACCCCGCCTGCTGCCTGCACCCCACCCTGAGCATGGCTGTCTCCTCTGTGGGGGGCGTTAGATTACACCTTGTCATTGGAAAGCCCAGGTCTCAGCCACAGCGAGGGGGGCCAGGTAGCCAGTCGATTGGCAAGAATGGGGGGTCAAAGAGGGGAGAGAGAGTGGGCAAAACCCCCAGAAAAGACCCCGGCAGTCAAAAACTAGATGCCTATGGCACAGCACGACGTCCAGCTCAAAGTGCCCACAGCTTGCCAAGGCCCCTAGTCAGCCCATGGGCGGGGTCCAGGACCTTCGGGGCCTGCAGGCTGCTGTCTTCATGGCAGAGGGAGCTGGCGGCGGGAGGGCAGGTGGGTGGCAGGGGCTGAGCACCCAGATGGCGGGAGGGGGTCGGGTACCCCGACAGGTGTAATCTAAGCCCAGGTGACCCCGGAGGCTGCGCATCTCTGGGCGCCCCCCCATCCGCCTATTCATTTTGGAGTTTGGAGAAACACACAGAAGTTTCTCTCACCCCAAAGTGCCCAGCAGGCCCCCCTCGGAGCTGCGGCTTGCTGAACCGTTGACATGGCTGACACTGTCGGGTCCCTACCTAGTGCTTCAACCGATCACCTCACTTTTTGAGTTCCTTTCCCAACCCTCCTCTGCCCACCCCTGAACCCCACTTTTGATTTTTGAGTTTCTGCCTCTTCCTGCCTGGGGGAGGGGTCGTCTCCTGGTTGCTTTGACGGTTTTTGAGTTGTTTTTCCATGTGAATCGGGGTTTGAAGCGACCACCCCCCAACCTGCCACCACCCCACCCCACCCCCGCCGCCCACCCTCCTGACCCCCTCGCCCACGCGGGTCCCCTGCTGGGACCCCCCCGGCTACTCAGTGACGAGAAGAGCTGGGACCAGAGCCAGCTGCAGCGTGCTGAGGACCAAGGCTGGTGTGGTCCTTTATAACCCGCCTGGACCCTCCATTCAGGTCGGTAATTGGGGCGGGGGTCCCGCGGGCCTCTCTGTCCCGTGGGCTCTGTGCCCACCTTATTCTCTCACCTGCACCTCAAGCTTGCAGCCAGGGGTGGAAAGATGACGTGGGTGGGTGTCACACCACACTGGGCAGAACACAGCGTCAGCCGCCCACTCCCGCTGGCCGGGAGGGCGCCCGCGAGCCCTACAAAGCCCCGGGGAGATCTGTTACCCGGTGCCAGTGGGCACGAGATCCTCCTTCAAGTCGTGGCAAACCAGCCCTCTTCCTACAGCCCACCCTCAGAAGCAGGTGGGCAGTGTCCTGGGTACCTGAGGAGCCTTCGCAGCTTATGGGCAGACCTATTTAACAGATGGCTGCTGGCCATGTTGGGGATCCTGAGCACTAAGATTGCTGCTGTTGATAACTGCCCTCTGCCTTTAACTGATGTGAAATTAGCCACCCTCAATGGCAAGTCTATCCATACGCTCAAGATGTGTGTGACTCTTAGTGACGCAGTTAGCGATACTTTCCCAACTATGATGCCCCTCAGAAGATTTTTAAGATATGATAGACATGAACAGGGTTTTTTGGACAAGATGGTGGCACTGAAGAAGAGACAGACTGGCCAGATGCTAAAACTAGATCTTGATCCCTTGACGTTCCAGCAACCCCTTTGGTGTGAGCCTTTTACTGATGGCTTCTGCACATTTAGTGTGAAGGCTGCTGAACACCTAGGTCTTGTACCTAGGTGACGGGTACTTTTGCCCTCTTTGGTGTTCCCAGTGGGTACGGACGGTGCCAAGAAGGGACACCCAGCTATCATCCTTGCTACTTAACTGTGGTGAGCAAAGGCTCGTTTTGTGTCAGGGAAAGGGATCAGTGGGCCTGACTCTGGGCTCTGGCCACAGCGTTTCCTTGGCAGGCCTGCGACCTCTCTGGCCCTATGTCCTCATCTGCATATTGGGTCTAAGGACATTTGCTTCTTAACATCAGCAGGAAGGACAAAGCAAGGACAGGGACGTGCTTAATGTTTCCATTTTTAAAACTGATCCCCGACTTGCTGACATAGAGACTCTCTATTGGATCTCACTGGCGCCCGGGAGACTGGGTACTACCCTCTGCCCCAGGCCCGGCTTGAGCGCCTACCGCATGCGGGGCTCTGGATCATCCTCAGTCGGTCTCCTGCCTGCCCCCCTTTTACAGATGAGGAAATCGAGGCCGGGGCCGGTGCCTTCCCAAGGCCGGGGCTCCTTCAGCCAGGGAACGGGATTCTAGGGCCCCGAGCCATTGGCTGTGTGACTTGAGCCCCCGCCCGGGCAGGGCCTTGCTGGGGGGCTGAGGGGCTGCAGGAGAAGCCCGGGGCGGGTTGGTTTGCAGCGAAGCTCCTTTCTGCACGAGGATCCCGCCCCGCTGGCCCCGCGAAGCCCGGGCTCGTCCCTGGTGCCGGGCGGGAGGCCAGATCCTGTGTTCTGCCGGGGGCGGGGGGCACCTCCCGGGAAGCCACGGCCCCTCCGTTCAGACCCCGATTTTCAGCCCCGCACCCATTCCATCTTTTGTTCTTGCTCCGGGCGTTGTGTTGTTTCCGAGGGTTGTTTTCGTTTGTTTGGTTTTTTTCTTTTTTTTCTTTTTTTTTCTTTTTTCCTTTTTGCTTTTGCCTTTATCATTTTACCCCCTGGTTCTGTTTTGGACGTCGATGCCGTTTTCTGTCCTGGATTAATTAGCTCCCCCACGCTCATTCCCCCATCGTGTTCTGTTTCCATGACAACGCAGCCTCGGCATCCCCCACCCGAGCCTCCAGCCTCGCTGTGGATGCCGGCGCTGGCCAGGACCCCGTTGGCCGGCCGGACCCCTCCCCGCTCCCCATCAGCACCGCCCCTCACCTCCAGTCTGTCTGCATGCCCCTCCGCGTCCCCTGCCCCGCACCCCACCCCGTCTCCAACGTGACTCTGGACTTTTCGTGGGGCTTCGTTTTCCGAAGGGCTGCCAGCTTCCAGACAGACCCTCGTTCCGCCCGCCGGCCTTCCTCTTTGCCTCCCACCTGGATTCAGGGAGCAGGGCTTGGGGCTTCCGGGAGGGCGAGGCGGGGCAGAGCTAGGGCTCCTCCCTTCCCTGCCGCGAGACCCTCCTCCCTAGAGCAGGCCAGACCTCCAGCCCGGCCCTTGGACCGCAGCCCCGGGAGCCCCTGGCAGCCGGGGCGGGGCCGCAGTGGGACCCGTGCCATCCCTGGTGACCCCGCAGGTAGCACTGTGGCTGCCGCTGAGGCGAGTCTGCATCACCCAACCTGGGGAGGCACCCCCTGTGGGCCCCGGGGGTCCCCAGGGTCGCCTGAGTCTCCGCCCAGAACCCAGCCACTTCCTTCTTAGCAGAGCCTTTTGAGTCCAGGTGCCCGAGTCCATCCCGTCCCACCCCAGAACTCCCCAACTTCTGAAAATGGAGCCCCCGAAACGCATCCTGCCGCCTTCGTCCTCTGCGAGGTCGTCAGGGAAGGCGGCACCCCCGGGACGCGCCCTCGACGCCCCGCGGCCCCTGTCCCAGCTCATTCCCTGGTTGTCGATTATTATTATCATACTCCTACCCGATTACGATTCTGCCAGGGCTGTGATGTGACAATGTGACCTGTCACATTGGGTCACATCCGCTAGATTAGTATGCAGCGCCGGCGGGCCCTGCGCTCTCTGCCCCGCCCCCCGCCCCGTCTCTCTCCACTCATCCGTCTGCGCTCCGGTCCTCCCGGGCGCCTCCTGAGACCCCCTCTGCCTCTGCACCCTCTGTCCTTCCTCTCCCTCCTCCTCCTCTCTCTCTCTTTCTCTCTCTCTCTCTCTCTATTTTGCATGATGTTTGTGACTTTGAGAGCCGCATCTATGATGGAAACTTGTCAGACCGACAGAAGCTTTTAGAAGGGTTTCTAACCCAAAACCACAAAAATTTCATTAGAGTTTCTCATCTTTCCTTTGGGGAAGTGGGCGGGGTCCCTGTGTCACCAGAGGGGGTCAAGAGTGGGGGCCGAGCTGCCAGGCCTCCCTGCCTCCGGGCTCCTCTCTACAGGACCTTCCCTGGGGCCTGAGAACGGGGGTGGGTTGGGGGGGCAAGTCGGGCGTCCCCAGCACCCCTGCCCAAGGTGTCCCAGCCGGACCTTCCACACTCCGCGGGGTGGCCGCCCCACTCGGGAGCACACGGGGGCCGTTCCCCGAGCCACGCTGTCAGCAAAGATGAGAAACCGCTGATAAATTTTTGTGTCCATCCCTGTGCTGTGACCAGCCTCGCTGGTCTCCGACCCTGTTGCTCTGAGGTCAGCGCTTCGCGTCTCTACTCTGTATCGGTATCTCTCTATATTGTTTGTGGAGTTGCCTTTCTTTGACGTTTTGGTTTTTTGTGTTGGAATTTGGTTTTTTGATTTTGGCTTTTGTTTCCTTTTCATTTTGGGGGACGGTTGACAGGGGAGCAGCAGTCCTGTGTATATTTAAACGGCTTTCCGCTTTCTCCCTTTTTCCCGTCTTCTTTCTTTCCTTCCTCCTGCCTTCCTCTCTCCTCCTCCGCCACCTCCCCTCCCGCGCCTCTCGGCCGCCGCCACCCCCCAGTCCGCCGCGTGGCCCCCCGCTTCTCCATCTTGCCCACCAGCCACGAGATCATGCCGGGCGGCAACGTGAACATCACCTGCGTGGCCGTGGGCTCGCCCATGCCCTACGTCAAGTGGATGCAGGGGGCCGAGGACCTGACGCCCGAGGACGACATGCCAGTGGGCCGGAACGTGCTGGAGCTCACGGACGTCAAGGACTCGGCCAACTACACCTGTGTGGCCATGTCCAGTCTGGGCGTCATCGAGGCGGTGGCCCAGATCACGGTGAAGTGTAAGCCGGGGCGGGCGGGCATCTCGCTCGGGCCGGGGCCCAGCCCTGGTGCGTCAGCGGCTTTCCGCCGTGTGGGGCAGCCCCAACCTAGACAGCTGAGACAGGCCCTCAGAGACCCATGCCATCCTGGCCACTCAGGAGGCTGAGGCAGGAGGATGGCAAGTTCCAGGCCAGGTGGGCCACTTGGCCAGAGTGTCTCAGTGAAGTCAACAGGGCCGGGGTGTGGCTGGGTGGCAGAGTGCTCACCAGGTGCGTGCAGGCCTGGGTTCCATCCCAAGTGCCACAAACGGGAAAGAAAAGGCTGCGGTAGGCATGCACACAGTGCTGGAGGCTGCTGCTGGAGGCTTGGCCTCCTCCGGGCTCTTCCCGGAGGCTGCAGTGACCAGAAGCGCCGTGTAGCGAGCCGCAGCGGCTGTCCCGTGCACTTGGCTCTACTGCCGCAGGTGCTCCCCTGCGCGCTCGGCCGGCCGCACACTCATGCCCGGGGAGCACAGGTCTGTGGAAGGAAGCGCAGGCGTGGGGTCACTGGCAGAATTTTCAGCTCCATAATCTCATGGGGCTACCGTTGGATAGTCAGCCTGTTGCCACGCACATCCTAACCGTGACTCATTCTGAGCCCACAGAGGCGGGCAGCAGTGACCTAGGGCCCCTAGGGGTGTAACAGGGACACACAGTGCCCTTGAGACACCCAGAGTGATGGGCTCATCTTCCAGCAAAGTTAGAAGAAGAGCATGTCTCAGTCAAAAGACTGAAAACCGAACAGGCGTGAGCCAAAGAGGACAGGAACAGGATCTGGAGACGGTGGGACAGGCCGTGCAGGGTTTCAGGAAATCCGGAGAGGAACTGGGACCCTAGGTTATCAAGTTTAAAAGCCGTCAAGCGGGGACGAGCAAACTGTGACCTGTGGGCCCAGTCTGGCCCTCCGAGCGCTTGTTGGTGTAGATAAAGTTTTATTGGCATGTGGTCACACTCATTCGTTGACAGTTGTCCGTGGCAGTTTTTGGGTGACTGCTGCGGAGCAGAGTTAGAAAAGGCTGGCAGGCCTGGACCCAGGCTGTTGGAAGCTTTGGTGTAGCTGGTGTCAGTCATCCTGAGGGTCAGCCGCCTCTGGGCCTCTGTCGGTTGCTGTCTTGGGACACATGGGAGAAAGTCAACTGTGAACGAAACTCAGGCCCCCACTGCCGGGACAACAGGTGAAAAATGGGAGAACCTCACATGGCAGTGGGAACAGTGCCTCCTGCCAAGGGAGGAGGGACACAGGGCAGGCAGCGGGGGACAGCAGGGGTGGAGTGGAGCAGATGAGGCCCCGTGTGGAAGCCAAGTGCAGCGGAGAGCAGATCCGGGATGGAGCCCCAGCCTCGCGCGCTGGGCAGGGGCCCCTCCACTGAGCCACCTGGCCCTTTTTGTTTTATTTTGAGACAGGGTCACCTCCTGCCTCGGCCTCCTGAGTCACACCTGATGACAGGTGTGCGCCCTGGGCCACCTGTCATCCAGTTCTTAAAACAGGAAGCGGTTCAGCAGGGGCCGGCTGGGCTGGGGCGTAGCCGTTCAGCTTGGCCACCATGGAACCAGAGTAGCCATGGACAGTACCTCAGCATGGCTGTGTCCCGATAAAACTGTTCTTAGCGGCCCGGGTGCCACCCACGGCCGCCGCTGTAGATGAGACGAGAGGGCCCCTGACTCCTCCAGGGAAACCAAGCAGGAGAGGACAGTGTGTGGCCGCACGCCATGCGGCCTCTGGGGCCGCAGACGGTGTGCCCGACCCGCCACCTGCCTCCCTCCACAGCGCTCCCCAAAGCCCCTGGGACTCCCGTGGTGACGGAGAACACAGCCACCAGCATCACCATCACCTGGGACTCGGGCAACCCGGACCCCGTGTCCTACTACGTCATCGAGTACAAGTCCAAGAGCCAGGACGGGCCGTACCAGATCAAGGAGGACATCACCACCACGCGCTACAGCATCGGCGGCCTGAGCCCCAACTCCGAGTACGAGATCTGGGTGTCGGCCGTCAACTCCATCGGCCAGGGCCCCCCCAGCGAGTCCGTGGTCACGCGCACTGGCGAGCAGGCCCCGGCCAGCGCCCCGCGCAACGTGCAGGCCCGCATGCTGAGCGCCACCACCATGATCGTGCAGTGGGAGGAGCCAGTGGAGCCCAATGGGCTGATCCGCGGCTACCGCGTCTACTACACCATGGAGCCTGAGCACCCGGTGGGCAACTGGCAGAAGCACAACGTGGACGACAGCCTGCTGACCACTGTGGGCAGCCTGCTGGAAGACGAGACCTACACCGTGCGCGTGCTGGCCTTCACTTCCGTGGGCGACGGGCCCCTCTCGGACCCCATCCAGGTCAAGACCCAGCAGGGAGGTGAGGCCGGGGGCGTCAGGGCTGGGGCTCGGAGCTGGGGGAGCACAAGGCCAGGCGGGCCAGTGGCCAATGGCCACGGAGCGGCTTGGGGATCCCGCATGATGCTTTGAGAGCTTCTTCTGCTGGTATCAAAAGGCATGGAGTTGTCCCAGAAAACCAAAGCGTTCTGGCTTTCCTCGTAAAGTCCAGTGGGCCAGCCCCCAGGGCTCCTGGTAGCTGCGATTGAGACTGCAGTGCTGTGTCTCGGGCCCCCTCTTCTCTTAACTCTGGGGACCATCCGCATTTGGGTTTGAGAGCCCCGTCCGCAGCTGTCACTTGTAGGGACGGTGCTGCTTCCTCCGAATTAGTGAATGAGAAGTGCCTCAAGCCCCCCCGCACATGGCTCCTCCCTCTCAGGTGGAAGGACGGGAAGGCTGTTCGGTGTGGGGGCCCAGCTCCCGTGGGCTTCTGACTCTGCCCTGGGGGTTCAGGCTCTTGAGGCAAAGTCCAGGAAGACTGGGGCTGCTGCAGAAGGGGTGGGAGAGCCCCACTTTCAACCATGCCCCTTGCAGGGCAGGGAAGTTACTGGGGTGGTTGAAGAGAGGGACGGGATGGGGCTGGCCAGACAGGGGAGCTGGGGTTTCTGAGAGAATGAGAACTTCGGGGGCAGGTCGGAGCTCAGCAGCCCTTCCTCGAGGGCCATCCCGCGCTTGTCTTTGGGAGAATGAGGATCCTTTGTGTGGCCGCCCCCAACGCTGCCTCCCCCATTTCTGGTCATTGCTCCTTTTCCCCCAGTACCTGGCCAGCCCATGAACTTGCGGGCCGAGGCCAAGTCAGAGACCAGCATCGGGCTCTCCTGGAGCCCCCCACGGCAGGAGAGCATCATCAAGTATGAGCTCCTCTTCCGCGAGGGCGACCGCGGCCGAGAGGTACCTGCGGGGCTTAGGTGGTAGGGCGGAGTGGGCGGGGCTCGCCAGGCAGGGGCGGGGCTCGCTGGAGATGGGCGGGACCGGTCAGGAGGGGCGGGGCCCCCCGGAGATGGGCGGGGCCGCTCGGGAGGGGCGGGGCTCCCGGGGAGGGGGCCCCCCTCTGCCTCTGCTCGGCTTCCTGGGCCTCCCGTTCTTGCCTTTTATTGCTGAGTTTCTTCTTTCTGGCTCTGCGGTTTCTCTGTCTCTGTCCCTTCCCCGCTGTCGCCTCTGACCCGCTTCCTCTTCTCTTTGTATCTCCGTCTCATCATTTTCCCTCCTGACTCTGGCCTTTTCCCCTCTTTCTGTCTCCATCTCTCTGTCGATTCCCCTGTCTCCATTTCTCCGTCTCTGTCTCCCTGTCTCTCCCGGACCCCAGGTGGGGAGGACCTTCGACCCCACGACGGCCTTCGTGGTGGACGACCTCAAGCCCAACACCGAGTACGCCTTCCGCCTGGCGGCCCGCTCGCCGCAGGGCCTGGGCGCCTTCACCTCGGTGGTGCGGCAGCGCACGCTGCAGTCCAGTACGTGTCTCGGCGACCGCCCTTCTCTGCGGGGGGGACCGCGGCCTGGCGCAGCCGGCCCTCAGGGCCTGACCGGGCAGAGCCCGCCGCAGGGGGTGGGGGGGCGCCTGCGGCCGACTCCCTTCGCCCCTGGACCTCCGACGCATCGCCAGTGCTGTGCCTCGGTTTCCCCACCAGCACAGTGAGGGTCTCGCCGTGGGGTCCTCTGTGTCCCCAGGCCTGTTGACTTGGGTTGAGAATTAGGGACCAGGAGAATGGCTGACTTCGCCCTGGTTCAGGACACGTGGCCCGGCGCACTCTCTCCCTCCTCCTCTGGCCTGGCTCTGAGGCCATCCCCAGGCCTCTCCACAGCTGGCACCAGTGGTTGCCAGAGAGAGTGGAGGACACAGTTGAACCCCCCACGTGGCCCTCCTGCCCAGCAGGGAGCAGCGCCTCTCTGGGCCCAGGCCCTGCTCCGGTCCCGAGGGCCGGGGTGCGCTCAGATCTGATTGGCGGGTTCTTGGGTCCCTGCAGTTCTCTGCTGTGCCTGCCCGGGCTCCTGTCACAAGCCACCCTTCATCCAGCAGCTGGTGTGGGCCACCCTGTGGCCCCTGCCACCACCTCCACCGTGGCCCTCCCTGCCTGCTCTGTGCTGGGGCCCGAGGAGGCCCCTTGCTGTCTCCTGCTGTGCCCCTCCTGTGCCCCGGTCCACCGTGGCCTTCCTGCTGCGGCCCTCGGTCTGTTGTGGAAGCAGCGTGGCCTTCAGACTTCAGGCCCCGAGTGCGCGCTCACGGGGGCATTTTGGGTTAGTCAAGGGTGCCATCGGCTCGGGCCGGGTGTCAGAGTGGGGCATGGAGACGCAGCCCCATGCCTGCCCCCTCCTTCCGCTGCCCATGTGAGCGCCGAGGCACCTGGGCACATCTGTCAGGTGGAGGTCAGTGAGGGTGGCCTGTGGCTTGGGTGGCCACCTGAGAGGCTGGCAGAGGTGTCACAAAGGTGAGTACCAGCTAGTCTCAAGCAAGTTCACAAACACAGCCCACCCTGCGTGTCCCCTGGCCCCCAGCAGCTCTGGGCTGCATGGCCCAGAGCCAGCGCTGCCCCAGGTCCCCTCCTGAACCCGGGCTCAGGCCGCCGGAGGCTGGCCAGCTTCTCACGTGCCTGCCCGGCCCTTCCTGAGACATCACGCAGGTTGGGCTGGATTGTGAAGGACGCGGCCTCCACGGTCGCCTAGAAAGCGGCTTCGGCCCAGCCATGCGAACCTCCGGGGCGGCCCAGGACAGGGAGTGGGGGGAAGGGACTCCCCACTTCTTGCCCCAAGACGGGTGGGGCCCGAGAGGAGCAGCAGCAGAGACTCAGGGCCAGGCGTACCCCCGGGGCTGCGGGCTCCTTAGTCTGAGCACAAGGGTAGGTGGAGGTCAGATACTCGGCATGGGTCTCCTGAGACACTGTCCCACCTGCCCGCCTCCAAGGCCTCGGGCCCACTGCGTCCGAGGCCCACCAGAGCCTGGCCCAGCCCTGTAGCGCAGCGCCGCCTCCCTCGTAAAGGTCTTGTAAGTTAGCAGGTGAAGAGTGGAAGGTAGGTAACAGACTGGGAGATTTCCGGACGGCGTCTTTCTTTCTTTTATTATGGTTTTTCTCATCATCACCACCATCACCGTCGTTTCTTATTTTATTATGGTTTTGGTTTTATTTTTCCTCCCCCTTTCTCAGCAAATCCATTCCTTCTGGTACATTCCCTGGTTGGTTTTTCTGCTCCTGCCTGATTCCCCTGGGCACGTTGGGTTGGGGTGACTGGTCAAGAAACGGGAGAGGGGCACCCAGGTCTAGTTTCAGAGGAAGGGTTTCCCGTGTTTCACTTGGAGGCTGGAGGGCATTGTCGCTAAGCTAAGCTGCGGGCTGGCCTCTGAGGTCCGGGAGGCACAGCGCCTTTGCAGACGGGAGCCCTGCTCCACCTCTGGACCTCAGAGCCCAGCAGGATGTGCACGTGGTCGAAGGTGCCAGATCCATGAACAGAGGAGTGGCCTCTCCCTGCAGGTGAGGCAGGCCAGAGTCCTGGGCAGCTCCAAGTGGCTCCAGCCACCCTCAGCCAGACGGCCAAGGGCAGCGAGGCCTCGCTTCAGGGCCTGCTTTGCTGTTCCCTCACCTGTGAATTGGGGCCCGCCCTGGCTTCTAGAATGTCCAGAGAGGCGATGGGAACGTGCCCTGGGGCTGGGCTACTAGCAGGTCATCACCAGTGACGATGGCAACCCCCCGGGAGCTCTGAGACCCCTGCCTGCTAAAGCCCCAGGCTGGGGTGGGACAGCCGCAGCCACCTGCGTGGCCACAAGGGTTGAGCCGTGCCACCCAGGGACAGCCTCACGGGTGGCACGTCCAGGGCCCGCTGGGGTCTGGAAGTGCAGGACGGGGGAGGTGTCGCTCGTCGCCCCAGTGACAGCGTGGGCCAGCAGGGACTGAGAGGTGGAGACGCTACTCCGTGGGAACAAGCACTACTGTTCAGCTAACACTGCCTGGCACACAGTAGGTGCTCCACAAGGCTGTTGGAAACGTAGATATGGAACAGCATGGTGGGGGACAGGAAGTTGGCACTCAGTCAGCAGAAGCTGCCAGCGGCGTGTGACTAGCGGAACCCGGTGCCAGGCACCCAAGGTGTGGGCTGCGACGACTATGTGCCGCGCCTCTGGTGCCGCCTGGCACACCCACGGTCAGGGCTTGATCAGTGGCACTTGCTGTAAGAAGTTGGCCTGGGCTAGGTACACAGCAGTTGCTCAGGTTAGTACTCTGTCAGTCTGCAAGAGCCTCACATGGCGAGTGCTGTTACTCCAAACCTGCAGTCGTTGCCTGCAAAGCCCTTGGCACAGAGTGCAGCTAGTAGGTGCTCAGTAAGTTACAGCCATTAGTATTTTTATGTAAGGTCCTCAGCACAAAACCATGCACACAGTAGGTGATTAATAACTATGAGCTATTACTGTTAAACAGTAACATTCTGAGCACAGTGTTTGGCTAAGTAGGTAGGTGCTTGATGTGTTGGAGCTCTTATTCTTTAAGGCTCTTAGCGCCTAGCACATAGTAGGTGCTTAATGTGTGTGTGTTTTCCTCTAACTCTCCTAGCAGGGTACCTGGCACCCAGTAGGTGCTACGTAAATGCTACCTGCTACTCGTCTTCAGAGAACTGTTGGCATGCCCGGTCCCTAGCAGGTGCTCAGTAAATGAGACTTGCTATTGATCGCGGTGGACTCAGCGCAGTGCTGGGGTACAGCAGCACCCACAGTAGGCTCCATGGGAGCTGGCACGCCTGCTCCCCGACATTTGGCGTCCAGTAAATGGGCACTGTCATCACTCTCCAAAGTGCTCAGCATGCTAACTGGCACACAGTAGGTGCTCAACACATGGGCATTGATTTTATTTTCCAAGTAAGGCCAAGTGGGGCCCTAAGGAGAGTGAGCTCTGGGTCCCCGTGGCCACACATGGTCAGTGAACACATGCTTGGCCCATAAAAATCTGTCACTGTATTTTAACATAAAATATTTGAAGCCCTTGTTACCATGCCTTGCACATAGTATGTGTTCAATAAATAAGGGTGTTTGTTATCTGTGAAGCCTTTGTCAGGGGCCTGGCACATAGTAGGTGCCCAGTGTATGGGGCCTTATTGAGATTCTTCTGGCTTGGTGCCCAGCACATAGTAGGTGCCCAGTAAATGGGGCCTTATTGAGATTCCCCTGGCTTGGTGCCTGATACATAGTAGGTACCCAGCGAATAATAGGTACCCAGTGGATGGTACCTTATTGCACTTCCCCTGACTTGCTGTCTGGCACATAGTAGGTGCCCAGTAGATGGGGCCTTATTGAGATTTCCCCTGGTTTGGTGTCTAACACATAGTAGGTACCCAGTAGATGGGGCCTTATTGAGATTCCTCTGGCTTGGTGTCTGGCACGTAGTAGGTGCACAGTAGTTGGGGCTTTTATTGAGATTCCCCTGGCTTGGTGCCTGGCACATAGTAGGTGTCCAGCACATAGTAGGTGCCCAATAGATAGGGCCGTAATGAGATCCCCCTCACTTGATGTCTGGCACATAGTGGGTGTCCAGTAGATGGGGCCTATTGCACTCCCCCTAACTTGGTGTCTGACACATAGTAGGTGCCCAGCACATAGTAGGTACCTCATAGATGGGGCCTTATTGCACTTCCTCTGACTTTGTGTCTGGCACCTAGTAGGTGCCCAGTGAATGGGGCCTTATTGAGATTCCCCTTGCTTAATGTCTGGCACATAGTAGGTGCCTGGCATATAGTAGGTGCTCAGTAGACTGGACCTTATTGAGATTCCTCTGGCTTGGTCCGTGGCACATAGTCGGTGCCCAGTAGATGGGGCCTTATTGAGATTTCCCCTGGCTTGGTGTCTGCCACATAGTAGTGCCTGGCACATAGTAGGTGCCCAGTGGATGGGGCCTTATTGAGATTCCCCTGGCTTGGTGCCTGGCACATAGTAGGTGCCCAGTATATGGGGCCTTAATGAGATGCCCCTCACTTGATGTCTGACACATAGTGGGTGCCCAGTAGATGGGGCCTTATTGCACTTCCCCTGACTTGGTGTCTGGCACGTAGTAGGTGCCCAGCACATAGTAGGTACCTAAGATGGGGCCTTATTGCACTTCCCCTGGCTTGGTGCCTGGCACACAGTGGGTGCCCAGTAGATGGGGCCTCATTGCACTTCCCCTGGCTTGGTACCTGGCACACAGTGGGTGCCCAGTAGACGGGGCCCTATTGCACTTCCCCTGGCTTGGTGCCTGGCACATAGTAGGTATTCAGTATGTTCAGTATATAGATGTTTTCTGCTATATGTGGACAAATACCCCGTTCATCCTGGTGACTGAAGGCTGAGGCAGGAGGAGCCCAAGTTCAAGGCCAGTCTCAGCAATTTCCAAGACCGAGTGCCCATAACTGGCTTTAGAGGAGGACTGGGGTGTGGCTCACCCACCACCCAGGTTCACCCACCAGTGCTGCAAGTAAAATCAAAACAGGGGTCTCCTGTCCACGGAGCCCCGGCAGGTGCCTGGCACTGTGTGTGCCACATGCACACCCCTGCTCCCCGTGCTGAGACCCACTGTGTGCTAGGCAGGCAAGCCCTGAAGGTGAGCGCAGTGTTCTTGGCCAGCGCCCCGCCCATCCCGCCGCCCATCACCCGCCCATCTCACCTTTGGTTGACACCCGCTTCTTTTGGGTCCGACTTCTTTTTGGTTTGGTTCTGTTTTGTTTGTTATCATCTTCTTTTTTATTTTCTCTTTCCCATCTTTTGTTTCCCCGCCCCCTTCCCCGCCCATCCCACCTCCCCCCCCACGCTCTCCCCCAATAGAACCGTCAGCCCCCCCTCAAGACGTTAAATGTACCAGCATGCGCTCCACGGCCATTCTGGTAAGTTGGCGCCCGCCGCCGCCGGAAACACACAACGGGGCCCTGGTGGGCTACAGCGTCCGCTACCGACCGCTGGGCTCGGAGGACCCGGAACCCAAGGAGGTGAACGGCATCCCCCCGACCACCACCCAGATCCTGCTGGAAGCGCTGGAGAAGTGGACCCAGTACCGTATCACAACTGTCGCTCACACAGAGGTGGGACCAGGGCCCGAGAGCTCGCCCGTGGTCGTCCGCACCGACGAGGACGGTAAGCACCAGCCGGCCCGGACCCCGCAGGCCCCAGCCCGCCCGCCTTGGAGCCACCATCTCTGGAAAGCTGAGCTGGCGGTCAGAAGGCGGGAGCCGCGAAGCAGCCAGCTCCCCCAGCTGGGACTTGGTGGCTCCAGGCCTGGGCAGCCTTAGCCAAGCAGTGCTCACCTGCGGGCTGTGCCTGGCAGGAGCCGCTGGCAGCCCACAACTTTGGTCAGGCAGGCAGAGCCATGGAAATGGGGCACTCAGTGGTAGAAGGCTCCTGGGTTGGCACACAGGTCCTCCAGAAAATCAGTCACCTCAGGAGCCCAAGTCTTGGACTCTTGGCATAAGCCAGGACGTGCCGCTCCCTCTGTCTGAGACGTCCGCCTAGGAAGTAGTGGACCCCGCTGATCTGCAGCACTGGCCAATTCCCGTGGTGTAAATCGTTCCACTGCGGCCAGTGACAGGCTGGGAAATGTTAAGCAGGAAAACCAGGTGGTGGCCTTAGTTCAGAGTCGGGTGGCAGGAACTGTGCACATGGAAGAAAGGAAGCTATTGGGTGGGTGGGACGAAGGTGCTGAGGGCTAGCAGACAGAAAAAGATCCTCAGTGCCAAGTGGACCAGCCACCTGCTGGAGTATTTAGGCGGTGCAGCCGGACCGCCTGGTTCAGAGCCTGGCGCTGACGGTTGCTGATCACGGAGTCACCTCTCCCAGCCTGTTTCCTCACCTGTGAAGTGAGAACCCCAAGCCCCGCCCAGCGGGGAGGGGTGCCTGAGGGCGGAGCCCCCTCCAGCAGTGTGGGGAGCTCTTAGGGCGCTGCGCGCAGCAGGGTTAGGCCCCGGCCTCCCTGCCCTCTAAGTGGGGCCTGCCATCAGGGCCCCTGGGGTCGCGGGAGGGCGGGCGAGGGCCGGGCCCTCCTGGGCAGTGGTGAGCGCTCGGCGCCCCGTGGCCCTGCGGCATCCTGGCATCGGGCAGTGTCGCTGCCCGGGGCAGGGCCGGCCCCGGGTAACGGCCCCGCTCGCCCCCCTCCCCTCCCGCCCGCCAGTGCCCAGCGCGCCGCCGCGGAAGGTGGAGGCGGAGGCCCTCAACGCCACGGCCATCCGCGTGCTGTGGCGCTCGCCCGCGCCCGGCCGGCAGCACGGCCAGATCCGCGGCTACCAGGTCCACTACGTGCGCATGGAGGGCGCCGAGGCCCGCGGGCCACCGCGCATCAAAGACGTCATGCTGGCCGATGCCCAGGTGGGCGGGGCCGGGGCTGGGGCGGGCGGGCACTGTCCTCCGCGCTTCCCTCCGCCTTGGGCCTCGCTCACCTCCCTCCTCTCTCCCCTGCCGCCCTCCCGCTCAGTGGGAGACGGATGACACGGCCGAATACGTAAGTAGCCCGCCCGCCCGGCTGTGCGCGCTGTGACCGCTGGCAGAGGGTCTCCTCCCCCGCGCCCACGCCCACCCATTGCCGCTGGGCGCTGGCCGCCAGGCAGACCCTGCGCGCCCCACCTGGGGGCTCCCGCTGCTGGGGCCCTCGCCACTCCAGGCTCCCTCCTCCTGGGTCTTCACCACAGACCCAGCCTGACTCGCAGGGCTCAGCCCTGCCACCTGGACGTCGTGCAGTGGCTGAGCTGCCCTTCACTGCTGGCCTGTGAGCGCTGGGAAGCGCCAGTGCGGGAAGGATGCCCCGCAGAGCTGCCACGACACCCCCAAGTTTCCCTGGGAGGCTCGGGAGCAGAGCAGGGTCCCTGTGTGGCTTGGAGCAAGTCACTGCCCCCCATTCTGGGCTCTTCCTGCCCAATTGATGGCTCTGCTAAGAGCCCCAAAAGTTTTTTTTTTTGGGTACTGGGAATTGAACCCAGAGGCACTTAACCACTGAGCCACGTCCCAGCCCTTCTTATATTTTATTTAGAGACAGAGTCTTGCTAAATTGTTGAGGCTGGCTTTGAACTTGTGATCCTCCTGGCTCAGCCTCCTGAGTCGCAGTATTACAGGCATGCGCCTCCGCATCCAGCTCCTCAGGTGGAGGTTAAGTTGGCACCGACCCCAGACACTCCACAGTCTGCCCCACCCCATCCCGCCTAGGGGAGTCCCAGCTGGGGCCCAGTTCAGCCCCTCCCACCAAGCCCCTGGACAGGACGTGGGAGGCGGGCAGGAGACCCTCTGCCAGCTGCTGGCCTGCTGCCCGATCCCAGGCGAGCCTGCCGTGCTGTGTGCATGCTGGCAGGTGCGGGGCGTTGGGGGTGTGCGGAGCGTCTGCCTGGCTCCTCAGGTGCAGCTTCCTGAGCACCAGCTGCGTGCTAGAGCCTGTGGGGGCTGAGCCCTCCTTCCCTGGGGGGTCACAGCCCAGCAGGGGAGCTGGGTGTGAACCAGACTGAGACTCAGAGGCATATACCCCCCAGCTGCGTGGGGACAGGGGCAAGATGTCGGCTCTCTGGGCAGCTCGTTGGCATCAGTGCTCTCTGCCGAGGTGTCGATACCGACACTGTGCCCACATCCCGCCAGCCAGGAAGGTCCCCTATGGCTGCGCGCAGAAGGGTGCCCGGAGGGCGGGGCTTAGCAAACGGGCAGGAGAGGGCCTCCAGCTCCAGTGCTCCCCACCCCACCCTTGACGTGGTCTGTGCGACTGTAAGTCCCTCCAGCTTGGTGCTTAGTGATCGCGTCCCACATCTGGCAGACAAAGTTCCCAAAAATTTCTGTTGGTGCTCACCAGCTGGTAGGGCCTGACAGACCCAGGAGTGTAGAGGCATAGAATAGCCCATGCAAAGGCCCTGGGGCAGGACCCAGCCTGGCGAGCTGGAGGCACAGTGAGGAGCCCTGTCGCTGGGGAGAGGGAGGCAGGTGGCGCAGGGCCTGTGGGCAGCAGGGAGGACTTGGGCTCTGACCCCCCAGGAAGTGGGAGCCATGAAGGGTGCCCACAGGGGAGGGTGGCCAGCACCAGCAGAGGTGGCTGGGTGTGGCAGGTCCTGGGAGCCGGGTCCCTGCATGTGCTTGTGTGCACGTCTGCTGCGGCCCGGGCTGCCTCCTCTGCTGAACCTCGCTGCGGGAGGGGCAGGGGCAGGCTGTCCTGCCAGGCGTGGCGCTGACCCCCGCCCTGCCCGCAGGAAATGGTCATCACGAACCTGCAGCCCGAGACCGCCTACTCCATCACGGTAGCCGCCTACACCATGAAGGGCGACGGCGCCCGCAGCAAACCCAAGGTGGTGGTGACCAAGGGAGCAGGTGCGAGGCGACGTGCCAGGGTCCTGGGGCGGGGTGGCCTCCCCTGCGGAGCTTCCTGCTGGGCCTGCACCTCTTGCGGAAGGCCGGCTGCCCCCCACGCCTCCGGCTGGGCGCCTAGGCGGGTGCCAGTCCCCTCCTGCCCCGGCTCCCAGCGGCTCCTCCAGGACCCTCCCGTCAGCCCCAGGGGCTCGGGTGTCCTCCTGTGTCAAGCTGAACAGGGAGAAAGACCACTGTGGATTGGCAAGGGGAGGGGACAGCTGTGGGTCTGTGGAGTGGCAGCAGATCCTGTGCCCTGGCCGCCCTGCATGTCCCCAGGGCCTCCGTGCCACCTGACCCTGTGGCCTGTCTCTGCCTCCTCCAGGGTGCTCCCGTGACCCCTGGGACATCCAGCCAGAGCTGAGGGCAACGCGCTGCCCGCTGGGGTGGTGGTGGAGCCCCCTCCCTCCCCTCTACCCCAAGCCTGGCACCTCTGGGTTGCCGGTGCCTACACAGGCTGGGACCGGGGGTAGGGCCCCTCCGGTGCCCCCAGCAGAGGTGCCCGAGTTACTCCCCAGGACCTGCTGGTGTGTTCTCAGCCCTCCACCCGTCCCTCTGCCTGTACTGCCCCTCCCTCACGGTCCTGCCCCGGGGCCTTGGCACCTGCCCTTCTCTGCCTGGGACACGGTTCCTCCATCTCCCCGCAGCCCCCACTCAGCTCCGCCAGCCAGTGCTGCCCAGGGAGGCCTCCCGAGACACACTTAAGACGGCCACCCTGGCGCATGCCTGGGTCCCGCTGCTCGGGAGACTGGGGCAGGGTTGCTTGAGGCCAGCCGGCGGCGCGTGAGGACCTCTAGCAGAGACCCTGCCCGCGCTCGGGGCCCTGACGCCTGCCCTGTCCCCGCAGTGCTGGGCCGCCCCACCCTGTCGGTGCAGCAGACCCCGAGGGCAGCCTGCTGGCGCGCTGGGCGCCCCCCGCCGGCGCCGCGGAGGACCAGGTGCTGGGCTACCGCCTGCAGTTCGGCCGCCAGGACGCCCCGCCCCTGGCCACACTGGAGTTCGCGCCCTCCGAGGACCGCTACACGGCGGCCGGCGTGCACAAGGGGGCCACCTACGTGTTCCGACTGGCGGCCCGGAGCCGCGGCGGCCTGGGCGAGGAGGCGGCCGAGGTCCTGAGCATCCCCGAGGACGCGCCCCGCGGCCACCCGCAGATCCTGGAGGCGGCCGGCAACGCCTCTGCCGGCACCGTGCTGCTGCGCTGGCTGCCGCCCGTGCCCGCCGAGCGCAACGGGGCCATCGTCAAGTACACGGTGGCCGTGCGGGAGGCCGGCACCTTGGGCCCCGCCCGCGAGACTGAGCTGCCGGCGGCGGCCGAGCCGGGGGCGGAGAACGTCCTCACGCTGCAGGGCCTCAAGCCCGACACGGCCTACGACCTGCAAGTGCGCGCGCACACGCGCAGGGGCCCCGGCCCCTACAGCCCCCCTGTCCGCTACCGCACGTTCCTGCGGGACCAAGGTAGGCGCTCGGCGAGCCGGACTGGGCCTCGCGCCCGCCCCCACCCCCTCTTCCCCAGGTAAGTGGCCGCTTTTCTGCTTCCTCCTGGACGCTCGAGCGAGGCCGGACCCCAGGCTGGTGTTGGCACAGGTGGGACCGCCTCTGGCACCGCCGCCCCCACCCTCTCTCCGCAGCCGCCGCCGTCTCCGCAGCAGGGACCTGGGACAGGGCAGGCAGGGCCGGGCCAGGGCCAGGCAGGAAGGCCATGGGCACAGGCACAGCCACGACAGGGAGCGCCTGGGCCGCCCCGCCGCCCTCCGCAGTCTCTCACCTGCCTCTCCTCTGCTCTCTCCCTGCTGCTGCGGCACAGTCTCGCCCAAGAACTTCAAGGTGAAGATGATCATGAAGACCTCGGTGCTGCTGAGCTGGGAGTTCCCGGACAACTACAACTCGCCCACGCCCTACAAGGTGCGCAGCCGGCAGTCTGCGGCCGGGGCTCAGCCGGGATGGAGGCTGGGTCAGAGCCGGGATTCAGACTTGGGCTCTGTCTCAGAGCAGTGCATTCTGGGATCAGAACTCAAGAGATGGGGCTCAGCCTGGGATCCAGGCTCAGTCAGAACTGAGACTTGGAATTAGGCTCTACCTGAGATCCAGGCTCAGTCAGAATTGGACTCGGAGTTGGGCTCTGCCCAGGATTGGTGCTCAGTCTGGATTGGTGCTCAGTCTGGGATCAGGACCCTGTCAGGGTTGGGGCTCACCTGGGGTGGAGCTTCAGCCTGGGGCCGGGACCCAGGCTGGGGCTGCAGATCAGCAGGAATGAGGTCTCATGATTGGCACTCGGTGTTAGACTCAGCCAGCAGTCGGGGCTTGCTTGGTGCTTAGGCCAGTCTGGGCCGGGACCTGTGTTGGGGTCAGGGTCCTGCAGGCAGGAGGCTGCAGTGGGGGCTCTGAGCCAGTCCCGCCCGCAGATCCAGTACAACGGGCTCACACTGGACGTGGACGGCAGAACCACGAAGAAGCTCATCACGCACCTCAAGCCCCACACCTTCTACAACTTTGTGCTGACCAACCGCGGCAGCAGCCTGGGCGGCCTCCAGCAGACGGTCACCGCCTGGACGGCCTTCAACCTCCTCAGCAGCAAGCCCAGCGTGGCCCCCAAGCCTGCCTCTGACGGCTTCATCGTGGTCTACCTGCCCGACGGCCAGAGCCCCGTGCCCGTGCAGTACGCGCCCCCATCCCGCCAGCCCCTCCCGCCGCTGTGTGACCCGGACGAGACCCCCGCCTCTCTGTGCCTCTCTGTAAACAGGGACCCCACCAGGACCCCACCAGCCCCACCCCACAGATTGTGCTAAAAATTCAGTGCTTCTCGCGGGCATGGTCGGGAGTGCCGTGTCTGCTCCAGCGCCGGACACCCCCACGCCTGACCCTTTACCGGGCAATGTTAAGGCCCCAAGAAGGTCGGGGCTCAGGCTTCTAGACTGGTGGGAAGCCGGGAGGCCCCGGAGGAGAGGGAGGGAGGACGGGAGCTCACACGGTCAGCCTTGCGTCCGGAGGGTGGGCGGCCGAGTGGGGCTGGGCAGCCAGGGCTGGCCCTGCGGCCGACGGCCCCTCCTGCCCCACAGGAACTACTTCATCGTCATGGTGCCCTTGCGCAAGTCTCGCGGGGGCCAGTTCCTGACCCCGCTGGGCAGCCCCGAGGAGATGGACCTGGAGGAGGTGAGGGCGGCGTCCCTCCGGCCCGACGTGCCCCGCCCCGCGGGCTGCGTCCCCGCCCTGACGCACCTCTGCGCCCACAGCTCATCCAGGACGTGGCCCGGCTGCAGCGGCGCAGCCTGCGGCACTCGCGCCAGCTGGAGGCGCCCCGGCCCTACATCGCCGCCCGCTTCTCAGTGCTGCCCTCCGTCTTCCACCCCGGGGACCAGAAGCAGTATGGCGGCTTCGACAACCGCGGCCTGGAGCCCGGCCACCGATACGTGCTGTTCGTGCTGGCGGTCCTGCAGAAGAGCGAGCCGGTGCGTGCCGGGCACCGGGGGAGACTCGGAGGCGCAGGCCTCGGAACCGGGGTTTTGAGGAATGGGTAGGAGTTCAGCAGGAGGAGGCACGAGCCCACGTCTGGCGGTGCCGGAGGGGCAGGAGGCCACAGGGGCGGGTGCTGGGCGCTGAGGCTCCACCTCCCGTCCCGCAGACCTTCGCGGCCAGCCCCTTCTCAGACCCCTTCCAGCTGGACAACCCGGACCCGCAGCCCATCGTGGACGGCGAGGAGGGGCTCATCTGGGTGATCGGGCCCGTGCTGGCCGTGGTCTTCATCATCTGCATCGTCATCGCCATTCTGCTCTACAAGAAGTGAGGCCCGGGCGCCCCCAGCAGGGCGGGCCTCCTGGAGGGAGGGTCAGCTCAGGATCGTCACCAGCGGCCCCTGTGGTTCGCATGGGGAAACTGATGCTCAGAGAGGTGGAGCCGCTTAGTCAAGGTCACACAGCCTGGGGAGGGGGCAGGGCTGAGACTCAACAGACCAGTGGTGTGGCTCCTGCCTGAGCTCCACCCAGCAGGACCCGGGTGCGGGGTCACCGCGGCCCCACGGGCGGGGCGGCCTCCTTACCGAGGGCGTGTCGAGACAGGTCTGGGTGGAGCGGGGGTCCAGGGGAGGAGACCACAGCCGAGGGGGGCCGAGGGCCGCCGGTCGCAGCCCTTGGTGGCCCGGCCCTCACCTCTCTCCTTCCCTCCCGCCCGCGTCTGGCTTCGGGAGCAGCAAGCCTGACAGGTGAGGACCGGCCCTGCCCACGGGAGGGTCACCTGGCTCTCAGTCACACGTGACATGCGGCCAAGCGCGCGTACCGCTGCTTCCTGCCTGCATCTCGCCTGCGCGTTGCGTCTGCACACACACGGCCCTCACGCGACTGTCCGCTTGCCCCCGTGCAGCAAGCGCAAGGACTCGGAGCCCCGCACCAAGTGCCTGCTGAACAACGCAGACCTCGCCCCCCACCACCCCAAGGACCCCGTGGAAATGCGGCGCATCAACTTCCAGACCCCAGGTAGGTGCTGGCCCCTGGCAAAGGACCCCACCAATAGGGAAGGAGCTGGGGGAGAGGAAGCGGCCACCTTGGGGGACCCCCAGCACCCCTCTCAAGCATAGGGGTACAGCTAAACCCCTAATTTCCAAATAGCACCCATCCTCTGTGGGCCTGGGCTTAGAGTTCACGGGTTGGTTCTGCATACCACCAAGCGAGGCTTTTTAAAGAGATAGATTATTTAACTGATGGTCGCTGTCTTCTCAGGAATCTAAAGAATATCTCAAAGTAGAAGCAGCACTGCTTTGGCAGGAGGAGGGGTGCCTCTGTTTACACCTCCAGCTCCAGCACCCCTAGGCCATTGTCCACGCTGCCCTAGGGACATCCCCAGCAAGACACAGAAACAGCCCCTCCCCCGGCCCAGCCCGCGCCCTCTGCCTGCAGCGGCTCCTCCTCTCCAGGCCTCCTCAGGGGCGCTCGCTGTAGGGCACTGGGATTCACCCCTGGACGGAGAACTGAAGCCAGTCTTGTGATTGACAAACTTCCCCATCTCTCCCCCCTTAATGGGCTCATGCCAGCTGCTTCTAACTAAAAAAGAATTTTTAACCGAACATTCGACTGCTATTCTCCTTATAGGTTCACAGCATAGTTACATCTGTCCCTCAACTGGTTCATGTCAACTCTGTTTCCAACTAAATGGGAATTTCAAACATTTGTATTTAACTGATGACTGCAGGCCTGAAGGAATCATGCATGACCTCACATGCTACTCCTAACGTGTTGTTTTTTCTGTGTCTGGACTGGCTCATGTCACTTCTATTTTCCTCCAAGTAATTCTGACTGACTACATACTGATGGCCGCAGGTCTCCTGAATGGGTCACAGGATCTCATTTATCAGCTTTACTGTACTCTTTTCCCTTTCTTGTCTCTGACTGGCTCATGTCACTTCAGTTGAAGATTTTGACCATTTGTATTTAACTGATGGCTGCAGAGCTCCTGGAGGGAACACGCAGGGTCTCATGTCATCCCTAGTGTGTGTTCTTCTCTTTCTCGTCTCTGGACTGGCTCATGTCACTTCAGTTTTCACCTAGCTTTTAAGTACGTGTGTTTAACCAATGGCTGCATTCCTTTGAAGGGATCACGTAGAGTCTCACATGTCACCACTAATGTGCTGCCATGCTTTTCTGGCTCTGGACTGTCTTACATCAGTTGTTTCCATCCACGTGGGGATTTTAAATGTGTGTTTAACTGATGGCTGCTGTCCTCCTTAAAGCTCATGGCATGGGCCCATATTTCCTTATCTGCCTCCTAGCTTCTCCCTTGCCACCCTGCATCACTCTCCCCCATATCCCCTCTGCTGGCCTCAACAGGGGACCCGAGGCCAGGATGGTCTGGGGTGGGGGACACGTAGACGGAGGAGCCTGAATCTTTGGGGTCTTCCTGGACTCATGGCTAAAGAGCAGCAGTGGCCACTGGCCAGCCAGAGGAACCCGGCTTGCGGCTGGGCGGGCCCTGCGTGCTCTGCTTCACCCGCTGCTTGCCGTCTCTGCAGACTCGGGCCTCCGCAGCCCCCTCAGGGAGCCGGGGCTTCACTCTCAAAGTTAGTTCCTGTGTCTGTCGCGCTTTCTCGCCTGTTCGTTTCCATCCTGGGTCTTTCCATCCCGTCTCCTGTCTGTCCACACGCCCACCCCAGCCAGCCTCTGCCCGCCTGTCCCATGCTGGCACCTCGGGGAGGGCAGGGGTCTGCTCCGCGGGGTGAGACCGGCTCCCGCAGCCCCTTGGACGTGGCTCCTGGGAAGCGGCGGCTCTGGGTGTGCAGGCCCTGGTTCACAGGGCTTGGGAGCGGGCAGGGGTCTGCAGACCCAGAGGCCGCCGGGAGGGTCGGGACCGCGGTGCCCCTGCCTGCCCAGGCTGGGGCGGACAGGCGGAGCCGCCCGTCTGCTTGGACTCCAGGGCTCCGAGCCGCCCGGGCGGCTCCCGAGGTCCCAGCTGCCTTCGCCTCCTCATCTCTGGGCCGCCTGCGTGCTCCTTGCCACCAGTCACTGAGACGGGCAGTGCTGCGGGGACCCTCCCCAGCCCCTGCGCCCGCCGGGTGGGAGCCCAGGACCCGCCAGCACTGGAGCGGCCGTCGGGAGCCCCCCGCACCGCCCGCCACCCCTTCTAACCGCAGCTTGTCCGTGCAGACTCACGCTGTCCGGCCACCGGCTGCCCGTGACGCGCCCGCTCTCCCCGCAGGCATGCTCAGCCACCCGCCCATCCCCATCGCGGACATGGCGGAGCACACGGAGCGCCTCAAGGCCAACGACAGCCTGAAGCTGTCCCAGGAGTACGAGGTGAGCTGGGCCACTGTCCCCCTGCAGGGCTCAGCGCGCCCACCTGGAGGCCCAACCCCTGCCCTTCCTCCACAGTCCATCGACCCCGGACAGCAGTTCACGTGGGAACACTCCAACCTGGAAGTGAACAAGCCCAAGAACCGCTACGCCAACGTCATCGCCTACGACCACTCCCGGGTCATCCTCCAGCCCATCGAAGGTAGCCTGGGAGCTTTGTTCTGGTCACCAAGCCCAGACGCCACGCTACCTCGCAGCTGAGCCTGGCTCTGCTTGTGTACCTACCTGATCTGGCTCCAGTTGGAGGTCGCTGGGCGTCGTTGATATATATTTAACTGATGGCTGCTGTTCATAACGTGGCTTCATCTGCTCCTCTACATAGGTGCTTCTCAATCAGGGCAGTTTTGCTGCCTAAGAGCATTTGGCAATATCTGGGGGCATTTTGGGTCGTCACAGTTTGGGTGATGGGAGTGCTGTAGCATCACGTGGGGGGGCTCAGAAGTGGGGCACAGCACCCTGTAGAAGGGCTCCCTCTCCGGGGATGATCTGACCCCGGGAGGCTACGATAACCCCGCAGTGCCGTGTGCGTGCCCGGCCGCGCGGTGTTGCCCCGAGTCACGACGCCTCGGGCCAGAGCGCCGGGAGGTCTGTGCTGCCCGGGGGCCTGGGGGACCGGGGCCAGAGCGAGCCCTGAGGCGCGGGCGGCCCTGCTTTTGCTGCAGGCCTCGCGGGCAGCGACTACATCAACGCCAACTACGTGGACGGCTACCGGCGGCAGAACGCCTACATCGCCACGCAGGGGCCCCTGCCGGAGACCTTCGGGGACTTCTGGCGCATGGTGTGGGAGCAGCGGTCGGCCACCGTCGTCATGATGACGCGGCTGGAAGAAAAGTCGCGGGTGAGGCCCGGACCCCGCGGCCCGCGAGCCCCGCCAGCGGCAGCCCGCGCTCACCCCCGCTCTCACCCGGGCAGATCAAATGCGATCAGTACTGGCCCAGCCGAGGCACGGAGACCTACGGCTTCATCCAGGTCACACTGCTGGACACCATCGAGCTGGCCACGTTCTGTGTGCGGACGTTCTCCCTGCACAAGGTAGAGCCCGGCTGCGGGGAGGACCCAGGCCCGGCCCCGCTCAGAGCTGCCCCAGGACAGAGCACACGCTCCCGGGGCAGAGGGCCTGCCCCATCCGGCCCCACGGGAACTGCCAGCTTAGAGCCCAAGCTGGCTCGGAACTGGGCCTTCCCTCAGCCTTAGCCCAGGCCTCCTTGCCTACTTAACCTCTGACCCCACCCAGTGGGGCCTGTGACGGGGCCTAGCAGAGTCTGTCCTGCCTTTGAGGGGCTGCCAGTGCGTGCACTGAGGGCTGGATGGAGAGACTTTAGGTGCATATTTAACTGATGGCTGCTGTCCACACCACCTGTTCTGCATCGATGGTTCTGAACTGAGGCAGTTCTGCCATCCAGGGTATTATCATGATAAAGATGTGCTGCTGGCACCACTGTGTGCCCCAGACACCTGACCAGGCCCTTTAACATCAAGTCCCTATCTGGCCCAAGTGCCAGAAATCTGAGCAGATGGACGGGAGAGACATAAGAATTCTCAGTTCATTCACACATGTGAAGCATGGACTGTGTGCCAGATCCCAGCCGGGGCACCAGAACACAGCAGGGACACAGCATCTCGGGGACAAGCTACAGAGAGCGAGTATGTGAGAGGAGATAGGATGTGTGTCCAGAAACCTGGATGAGGGAGCCAGGAGACCTCCAGAGTCTCTGCTGTGCAGAGGCCCTGAGGCAGGATGGGCCTGGTGTGTTTGAGGGAGAGCAAGCAGCCCACGTGGGTGGAGCAGAGGGCATGAGGGGTAGAGGAGGAGGGTAGGAGGGCCCCAGAGGGCTGTGGGCAGAGGGAGGGCCTGACTTAGTGCCCACAGGTGCCCTCCGGGGATGGAAGGAGCCCCCTGATGCAGGCAGCTGAGTGGTCTGGGGGCCGTGATAGGTCTGGACACGGGTGGCCACTGGACATGGGTGGAGGCAGGGGAAGTGGGAGGCCCAGAGCCGGGCGCTCAGGAGGTGAGGACACCGAATGGGGCGCTCTGGGACCCGGCGGTCTGGAGGTGAACGTGGGTTCACCTGAGGAGGAACAGTCACAGGCCACGCCCCTGTGTTCCCCAGAACGGCTCCAGTGAGAAACGCGAGGTCCGCCAGTTCCAGTTCACAGCGTGGCCCGACCACGGCGTGCCCGAGTACCCGACGCCCTTCCTGGCCTTCCTGCGGAGGGTCAAGACCTGCAACCCGCCCGACGCGGGCCCCGTGGTGGTGCACTGCAGGTGAGCGCAGCGCCCCGCCGCCCGCCCGTGAGGCCCCGCCTGCCTGCCCGCGAGGCCCCGCCCCGCCTGCGAGGCCCCGCCCCGCCTGCAGCCAGCCTGACGCGCGTTCGCCCCCAGCGCCGGCGTGGGCCGCACGGGCTGCTTCATTGTCATCGACGCCATGCTGGAGCGCATCAAGCCCGAGAAGACGGTGGACGTGTACGGACACGTGACGCTCATGCGCTCCCAGCGCAACTACATGGTGCAGACCGAGGACCAGTACAGCTTCATCCACGAGGCGCTGCTGGAGGCCGTGGGCTGCGGCAACACCGAGGTGCCCGCGCGCAGCCTCTACTCCTACATCCAGAAGCTGGCCCAGCTGGAGCCCGGGGAGCACGTCACCGGCATGGAACTCGAGTTCAAGGTGAGGAGGGCGAGTTCAAGGTGAGGAGGGCGGTGCCGGGCCAGCATCAGAGCGGCGCGCCCTGACAGCTGTCCCCTGCTGCCTTGTCCCCACAGAGGCTGGCCAACTCCAAAGCCCACACGTCCCGCTTCATCAGTGCCAACCTGCCTTGTAACAAGTTCAAGAACCGCCTGGTGAACATCATGCCCTACGAGAGCACCCGCGTCTGCCTGCAGCCCATCCGGGGTGTGGAGGGGTCCGACTACATCAATGCTAGCTTCATCGACGGCTACAGGTACCGCCCGCCCACCCAGGAGTCTCCAGCCTCGGGGGAGACAGCTGACATGGCTGGTCCCGGGCTGGACCTTTAACTGATGGCTACTGTCCAGAGTGGGGTTCTTTCTGTCCTTCAACAGTGGTTTCCAGAGGGACCGAGTTGGTTGTTCAGGGCACATTTGGCAACATCTGGGGACATTCTGGTCACGAGGGGACTTGGAGGGAGGGGCCGCTCACAGCCCTGGTCCTGCAGGCAGCAGAAGGCCTACATCGCGACGCAGGGGCCACTGGCGGAGACCACAGAGGACTTCTGGCGCATGCTGTGGGAGAACAACTCCACCATCGTGGTGATGCTCACCAAGCTGCGGGAGATGGGCCGGGTGAGCTGGGGCCACCGCGGGCGGGCAGGGCCGGGCCTCCAGCGGGGACTGACACAGCGTTGTCCTCCGCAGGAGAAGTGTCACCAGTACTGGCCAGCCGAGCGCTCTGCCCGCTACCAGTACTTCGTGGTGGATCCCATGGCCGAGTATAACATGCCTCAGTACATCCTCCGAGAGTTCAAGGTCACGGATGCCCGGGTGAGCCGGGGAGGAGTGCCTCAAGGGGCTGGGCCGCACACCCCCGTGCAAGGGTGGGGCAGGGCTGGAGCAAAGGCCCTGGGGCAGGGACCAGGTTGTCAAGTAGAGGTGGTCAGTGGCCACTTCATCCTCCCACCAGGCGGGTGGAGGGGGCCATGATCCTGTGCTGAGCCTGCAGTGCCCAGCACGACTCACTGGGGAGTGGCCCGAGCGGATCTCGGGAAGGAGCGAGCGGCCTTTTCCCTGTGGAGGGTCTGGGGTGGAAGGGCAGGTGGTGATGTGGCCTTGTGGAGTCCTCCCAAGGGGGCGGGAACCCACGGGCAGGAGCTGGCACCATGGTGTGGGGAGGGACTGTGGTGGCTTGTGTGGGGGAGGGACTGGCGATGGGGGCGACTGAAGTGACCTGAAGGTGGCCCCGTGGAGACTGGTGGGGGACACTAGTCCAGACGATGCCTGTGAGGCACCTCAGTTGGCAGCTCTGTGGTGGGTACAGTGGTGCCAGGGGTGGAGGGCAGTGGAGGGAGGTGGCCAGGCAGGCGGGATGCAGAGCAGAGCTAGAGCACCGAGCGCGGGTGAGGGCGGGAGCCGCAGGATGGGCAGTGGGCAGCCAGCGGGATGCCCGTCGCCTCTGGCACCAGAGAAGGGCAGGTGTTTGGCCTGGGGACCGGAAAGATGGGTGCCGATCAGTGGTGGAGGACCAACCCAGCAGGGCAAGGGGGCTGGCACGTGGAGGGTGCGAGGTGGGCCCCCGGCCAGAGGCTGGAGGGGCCGTGTGGCCCGGGTGAAGCAGAGGCACCGCGCAGGGGACGCGGGGCAGGGGTCAGGAGGGAGTCGGCGTCCTGCCATCGTGGTTGACCCAATGACATGCAGGGGGTGTCCTGGTGAAGGCAGAGGCTGGTGCTGGCACCGTGGGTGCCATGGGAGCTGCACCACCATGGGGTGCGAGGCCAGGGCTGCAGGTTGGTGCCAGCAGCAGGTGTCCTTTCCGTCCCAGGACGGCCAGTCCCGGACCGTCCGGCAGTTTCAGTTCACGGACTGGCCGGAGCAGGGTGTGCCAAAGTCCGGGGAGGGCTTCATCGACTTCATCGGCCAAGTGCATAAGACCAAGGAGCAGTTCGGCCAGGACGGGCCCATCTCCGTGCACTGCAGGTGAGCCCGCGGCTCGGGTCGGCCCGCGCTGCCGTGCGCTGTCCCCCCGCGGCGCCTGACGCGTGCTGGTCCCGCAGTGCCGGCGTGGGCAGGACCGGCGTGTTCGTCACGCTCAGCATCGTGCTGGAGCGCATGCGGTACGAGGGCGTGGTGGACATCTTCCAGACGGTGAAGATGCTGCGCACCCAGCGGCCCGCCATGGTGCAGACCGAGGTACGGCGGGCCTCCAGCAGCCCCTCCCTGGGCGGGAGGGGACACTCAAGGCTGGACACGTTCAGTCCAGGTAGTGTCCTCGAGATGGGCCCCCGGGTCACCGCCAGTCCTGTGCGTCCAGAGGCCCTGCCCTCGGTCACGTGTCGTGAAATCCCGCGCGTTCAGGGGGGCGGGGAGACCGGCCCGCAGGCGGGGCTTCCTCCAGTCTCGGCCACTCCGCGTGTCACCGTGCGGGAAGCCGAGCAGCCCGGCCGGTGCGGGGCCCCTGACGCGGCCTCTCCCTGCAGGACGAGTACCAGTTCTGCTACCAGGCGGCGCTGGAGTACCTGGGCAGCTTCGACCACTATGCAACCTAAAGCCATGGCGACTCCGCGGCCGACCCGCTGCCCGCGCCGGACCCAGGCCGGGCGCCCGGAGGGCAGAACGCGCTGGCGGCGGCGCCTCCGCGGCCCTCGAGCCCCGCGCGGCCGTCGCTGCCGATACTCGCACATTCCTGACCCTTCCGCTCGCAGACGAGGCCCGGGTGGGGCGGCGAGGCTGCGGCCGGGCAGACGCGCTCTCAGACTCTGTGACTGTATCGGTGACGTTTCTTTTCTTCTTTTTTCTAAATAGTGTATTTTTTTTCTTTCATTTTTTTTTTTTTTTTTTTTTAAAGAAGAAACAAAAGACTTGCCGGTCAACGACTTTAAAAGAGCAGCTCCGCTTCCTCCTCCTGTGCCAGACACTATTTTTCCACGGCCCGCCCTGTGCGCCTGCGTGGGCGCGCGTCCCCAGCTGGCCCCTCTGTGCAGCCACGGCGCGCTCCTTGGGCGATGGGCGACCCTCCCTTCATTTCTCTTCTTCCTTTTGGGCTTTTGTCTCCTACTTTGTTTTTCTAAATTTTCAGACATATCAAGTAGCCCTGGGGTGGGCAGCAGGGACTCGGCCCCCTGGGGCGGGTCAGACCCGCGGGGTCAGGCGAGCCGCAGCCCGAGCGTTCGCCTGCCCCGCCATCAGGGACCCTGTCCCCTGGGACTATGGGGCAGGTTGGGGACAAACTGAAGGACCGGCCCCCCCACCCTGAGCAAGTGAGTTTCTCCTCTTTGTACGAGAGCGGTCTGCCGTTGCTTTCAACACTGTTTGTTCAAACGGAAGCAGCTAGGTGGCTTTCCCACCTCTGTGTATGTAGATAAACCGACTTTGTATTAAAGGAAGATCGTCCGACCCGGCCCACCGCACAGTCTGTCCTGCATCCACCAGCCCTGCCCAGGGCCCCTGGGGGAGGAGCGGGGGAGGTCACCTGGCCCCACCTGGGCATGGGTCATCCACTCAGCCACCGTCTGGATGGGTCAGGAGTTGAACCCAGGCTGCCTCAAACCCCCCAGAGGAACCACCATGGAGAATCTGTGCCAGCCACTTAGGCAGGATTGTTACAGATGGCAAAGGCTCAGAGGGAAGCAGCGAGCTCAGGAGCTGGAGTCCACACCTGGGCAGTCCCACCCACATCCTCAGCCACAGCCCAGCCTCCTGGGAGCTAGGGAGGCTGGGGGCTCCTTGCCCCATGTCCAAGGCCACCCAAGGAGGGGTGGGGGGATGCCCCTCCTGCTGCCCACCTCCAGGGATGGGAAGACGGTCCAGGTGGGGGCAGGGCCCTGCCTGGGAAGTGGGGTTCACCCTGTCGGGAACAGTTAAGGATACCAAGCCCTCCACCCATCCTCTAACTAAGGAAGCTTGTAAAACCAGCGAACATCTTCACAACTCTCCCCAAAACAGAAACAAAACTCCTCAGCCTGCAAAGGTTTCCACTTTGCATGCTGTGACGCAGTGCACGCTGGGGGGAACCACGCTCTGCACTGTGGCCTTTCCCTGGGCAGTGGCATCCTGCTCTGGTGATGTGGGGCAGCAGGGTGAGCCAGCACTCCCAGGAGGCCGTGTGACCACAGGAAGAGGAAGTGAGGATGCTCCACAGCTGTGCGGCTAAGCCACAAGTGTAGTTTGCCTTACTATATTTTCAGCTTACAGTGGATTTTTCTGGTCATAATTCCATCATAAGTTGATAAGCATCTGTGTTAGATAGCTTGATCTTAGCTCTGAGGGACAGATTCTGCCATAAAGTTTGCTTCTTTTGAAAAGGCCTAAATTGGGAAATTTAACACATTTCTAAATAAGACATGGGTTAGAGAAGGGATCAACACAAAAGAGTGTTAAAAACTGAGCAGTAATTCAAAGTGTACATTATGTAATGAAACCTGAGATGCAGCCAAAATGTTATACAGAGGACAATTCATAGCCTTGAGCACACTATGAGAAAACATTTGAAAATACATGAACTATCAAAGGAAGGGGACTGGGGTGTGGCTTAGTGAAAGAGCATGTGTGTAGCATGCACTCGGCCCTGGCCCTGATCCCTGGCACCACAAAAATTAAATAAAAAGGGAAAAGTGAACCAAACTTCAAAGAGCCACAAGAATAGGATAAACTCAAATAGAAAAATGAAAGTGGAAATTGGGCATTTTTAGGTGGTTCTTGTACATCAACAAAATAACTTTCTTTGAAAATACCAAAGGTAGATAAAATCTTTTACAATCACCAGAAAAAAAAAAAAAAAGTGGAAAGATACACGTTAACTAGAGATTTTTTTTCTTTTTGTAAGATGAGCATTAGGGAGAGAAGGCGGCACAGGGGGAGAGGGGCAGACTTGGCATGGGAAAAGGGGAGAGGGAAAGACAGTGACGAGAGAAGAAGACGGAAAGGAGCCACGTAAGGAGGACATGTGGTAACCTGAGTGCCGAGTTCGAAAAGTAGAGGGGAGGGACTGTCGGGCGCAACCGAAGAACAGACCGCTCGCCACCGAGAGCCCAAATCTGAGTCTTCATTAGCGCCAGCTGACCGCCTCACGCAAGACCCAGAATGGCTCTTGGAGGTCGGCCCCCAGCACGGGGCGGGGCCTTTACACCACAGTCAGCGTGTCAGTCACAGTGGTTGCCGCTGGGATCCAGAACTGCAGACGAACACCAAAATCATGGGCAGAAGGGAAGTGGGTCAGCCTTAGTCGGGCACAAGTTAAAGAACGGTCACCAACATCTAGACAATCGTCTGACAGGGTGCACTGTCCAAGAACAACAGGAACCAAAAGCAACGATTTTATATGATACAAGAACTGCCATTTTGTGTTGCTGAACAGGCTGTGCTAAGTGACTGTCGGTGGCTACAGAGGCCGGGTGTTCCCATGGGAGAAGCATTTCCTACATGACATGAGTCTCAGGGGAGAGCGGAGTCTGTTCGGTCACTGCCCCCACAGCCTGGCCCATAACAGAACCTCTTAGTGACACATTGTGGGATAAAAGACAAAACGCAAGCCCTAACCCCAGGCTGGTCCTTTCTGGATCGTCCTGCCCGGGAAAGGCCTGCTGGACCCCAACGCCCGTGCTCAACTCTGCTCAGAGGCATATCTTGATTTTCCTCCTCTGGGCTCCCAACTCCAAGCCCACTGAGACAAAGTACTAAATATGTCTGCTTTGCCCTCCCTGGAAAGCCACCGGGGAAGTCATGGCTGCAGGTGTGTGCTTGTGACGCTCAGGTGCTCAGGGCTGGGGGGTAGGTGCAGCTGCTGGGGTCCTGGACCAAGGGTCCCTGAGGAGTCGTGTCAACCCACAGACACGACCTCTCCAGTTGCCTTGGCACCTCTCACAGGTGTGCAAACCCACCCTTGTTTATTGGGCGCTCCTTACATGCTTGCTGACACCGTCCTGTTTGATCCTTACACAAGCACCACTGGACAAAAGAGGCCCAGCGGTCGGGGTCTCGTCCAGGGTCACCCCGGTAGCAGGTGGTAGACCTGCACCAGGAGCCGGTCTTCCTCCAGGTCCTTCTTCAACCTTAGGGAATTGGGGGCACCTGTGAGCTCTGTCCACCCACAGTCAGCACTGGCCACACTTGGAAACCAGCTGGGAGACCCGAATACTGGAGCAAAGACCAGCCACACACCAGTGATGCCCCTAAGGCTAAAATGCCCTCCATAAATACATTCTGCCCCCCAACAATAGGGCTGAAAATACTTAAGCAGAAACACGCACAGGAGCCTGGAGGACCCTTTCAGAGAGTAAAAGTCCAAGCAGACAAAACCACGAAGATCCTGAGGAGACGAAACATGCAACCACAAACGTGGCCAAGTAGATCCCTACGGGATCTCGTACCAGAAGAGAAGGTGTGCAGCTTGTGTAAGGATCAAACAAGACGGTGTCAGCAAGCATGTAAGGAGCGCTGCGGGCTGCGGGAATTTTGTTGACCCGCAGGACAGGAACTTCCTGGCCACACAGACAGGCGCTCCCAGACGCCCGGTGGCGGCAAGGCCCTGGGCAGGGGCGTGCGGCTGCCCTCGGCTCCCACGCGCCGGGCGATCCTGAGGAGCTGCTGGACAGGCCCCGTGGGAGTGCAGAGGGCAGAGCCCACCCGCGCCCGCGTGCAGCGCCAGGAACACAGGATGTCAGGGCGCGGCGGAGACGAGACCGGGTTTGAGACAAGCCCCGGCGCAGTGAAGTCGCACGTCAGGGGTGACAGCTCTTTGAATCTAAATGAGACTTCTTAGCACACACCGGAAATCCAGCAGGACCCCGAATGATGGGCCCCAAGTCCCGCGAGAAAGTACCTGTCCACCAAGATTTCCACAGCCAGCCAGCCATCCTTCAACCTTCCAGAACAAGGCGGAACTCAGAATCCATGCCGGCTGAGCCAGCTCCGGAGGACCTACTTACAGATGCTGCACGCAGAGGAAGGAAGCGGCCGACCCCAGAGCTCGCGACAGCAGCCTCAGCCGCAGGGCAGCCCAGCAAGTGAGAAGGGACGCGGCCGGCACCTCGGAGGGGAGGCGAGCCGTCCCCCCAGCATGTCAGCTCTCGGACCGAGAGACCAGCATCCCCGCCGGCGGGCAGGCCTGGCTGTGCCCGGCGGGCGCGGGTGGGCTCTGCCCTCTGCACTCCCACGGGGCCTGTCCAGCAGCTCCTCAGGATCGCCCGGCGCGTGGGAGCCGAGGGCAGCCGCACGCCCCTGCCCAGGGCCTTGCCGCCACTGGGCGTCTGGGAGCGCCTGCCTGTGTGGCCAGGAAGTTCCTGTCCTGCGGGTCAACAAGATTCCCGCAGCCCGCATCGACCCCGCGAGGCCCTCTGAGTCTGTACAGGAATCCAGCGCCAGGAACACCGGCTGTCAGGGCGCGGCGGAGACGAGACGGGTCGCCAGCAACGGGACCCACGGGAATCCGTGGCCACGGGGAGACTCACAACGCTCCCGAGGGAACCCAAGTGTTTTCAAAATGGACCCGAAAACACGAAGCACCTTCTCTGTAGCCGTCTCCGAACTTCTTCTCTGAAACTAGAATTTTGGATAGAGAGTTTATTTATCTGGGAAACACATGGTATTTATATTTAAAATGTACTTAGTTATATTTAATGACCTCATTCTTGAGTTCCGTTTTCGTTACAGTACTTTTCTATTATCGCTGTTTTAATAATATGAATAAATAGGGTCGTACCACTCAATACCCAGTACTCAAAGGTCATGGGCCCACATTCATCCGCATGAACTTGACTGCTGCTGGCTCTAATTGCCTGGGTCCTCTGAACTTGAGTAAGTTTTACTGTGAAATAGTACAGAAGATAATGATGCGGAACGTGAAGGTAGAATCACCGTCCAGCACAACGCAGCAGCGTATCTGTCAGAGCAAGTTCCCGCTGCGTATTGATCTGGGGAGGATGGGAGAGAAGGGTACGGGAAACTGAAACACCACGCACCTTTTACATAAATGTCCGACGTGTTGCAAAATTAGAATACTGTCGCCTTCCTCCCATTCCCACAGATACACTGAACACTCAGTTTCACTTGTGGGGAAAGATAGACAGACTGAAGGACGGGTTAAAAAGACGAGACTCAACCGCTCCTCATTTGCAGAGGCGAACTCCACAGGTGGACGCTCGGGCTGGAGTGAGAGGGTGGGACCTGAGAATAGGCTGGAGGGGCCACTCTCAGAACCAGCCCGGGGGCTTCCCGCCTCTCGACCAGAAGACGAGGAAGGCCGCTGCACCCGGAAAAGGAGCACTCCAACAAGGGGACCTGGGGGGGTGTGTTTATGCCCCAAAGAGTGGTGCACCTAGTTACAGAAGAGACACTGCCCAAATGGGGGCCTCGGAGAGACCCCAGAACAATAATGCGGGTGCCTTTGACACACCTCCTCCACCACCGGACAGCCATCGAGATACAGACTCAGTAAAGACTCCGGACCTGAACAAATATTATAGAGCAAATGGACTTAACAGACATCTGTAGAATGTTTCATCCAACGAGAGCCGAATGCATTTTCTTCTCAGCAGCTCATGGAAGCTTCTTCAAAACAGTCCCTATTTTAGACAAACTCACTCTTAGCAAATAACAAAAAAATTGATATAATTGCTTGCATCTGACCAGATCAGAATGGAAGGAAATTAGAGATCAATGACACCACTGAACAGAAACTGTAAGCACATGGAGACTGACAGATACACTCCTGAATGATGAACAGCGAGAGGAGAAATCAGTGAGAAATTGTCAAGAAGTTCTTAGATTCAAACAGGAGTAGTGATACAACGTATCAGACCATGGGGAACACTAGGAAAGCGGTTCCAAGAGGAAAGTTTACAGCTGTGGGTGCTTACATAAGGGAATTAGAATGATCCCAATAAACAACCTACTGATGCATCTTGAGACCCTTGGAAAAGAACAAACCAATTCCAAAACCAGTAGAAGGAAGAAAATGATCAAGATCAGAGTGAAAATCAATGATATTGAGAATTTAAAATATACAAAGGATCAGTGAAACACAGAGCTGGGTCTTCGAAAAGATAAACAAGATTAATCAGCCCTAAGCCAAACTAAGAGAGATGCAAATTAAGGAAGTTAGAGATTTAAAGAGTAGCTAAGCAAATGAGAAACAGGATCAAAATCAAACCTTATCAGTAAATCAAAGTAGGAGGGGAAAAAAACCAACGTGGTGATTTCTTTTTTAGAAAAAGAAATCTCAGAAATAGATCTCAGAAATCTAGCAGGTCATTAAAGGACTATTTTGAAAACTTAAACTGTAATAAATTGGAAAACCTAGAGGAAATGGGTACATTTTTAGACAAATATGATATGCCAAAACTGAATCAAGAGGATATAGAAAATCTAAACAGACCAATAACCAGCAATGATACAGAAGCAGTAATAAAAAGTCTCAAAAAGCCCGGGACTAGGTAGCTTCCCAACTGAACTCTGCCAAACTCATAAAAAACTGATGTCCTACTCCTCAATTTTTTCCATGAAATAGAATTCTAAATTCATTCTATGAAATTAACATCACACTCAATAAAACCAGATGACACAGCAAGGAAAGAAAACACAGATCAGTATCCCTGATGAACTTAGGTGCAAAAACGCTTGATGAAATAGCAGATCATGCGGGGCACAGTAGAGCACGCCTGTAATCTCAGCAACTCGGGAGGCTGAGGCAGGAGGATCAGGAGCTCAAAGCCAGCCTCAGCAACTTAGCACCCAGCAACTCGGCGAGACCCTGTCTCTAAATAAAAATAGGGCTGAGGGTGTGGCTCAGTGGTTAAGCACCCCTGGGTTCAATTCCTGATACTAAAATAAAATGGCAAATCATGTTCATGATCAACAACATATTAAGAAGGTTGTGCATGATCAAGTTAGTTTTATCCCACAGATGCAAGGGTATTTTAACATATGCAAATCAGTAAATGTAATTCACCACATAAATAAGAGTAAGGACATAAATCAGTCATCTCAATAGTGGCAGAGAAGGCCTTCAATAAAATGTCAGCACCCATTTATGATAAAAAAAAAAAACTGAAGAAACTAGGGATTGGAGGAACCTATCTCAACATCATAAAGCTATTTATGAAAAACCCAAAGCCAACCTCATAGTAAATGGAAGAAGTTGAAAGCATTTCCTTTAAAATCTCTAACAAGACAAGGCTGACTACTCTCCCTACTCCTATTTAATAGAGTGCTAGAGATTCTAGCCAGAGCAATTAGGAAGAAGGAAATAAAGAGAGAAATTTAGAAAAAGGAAATAAGAGAAGGAAATAAAAGGGATAAAAATAGGAAAGGAAGAATTCAAATTACCACTGTTTGTAGATGATATGACCCTATATTTAGAAGATCCAAAAAAAACTCCCCCAAAGGACTGCTGCAGCTAACAGACAAATTTGGCAAAGTAGCAGATTATGAAAATCAACATAAAAAAAATCAATAGTTCTCCTATATCCCAACAATGAATCTGCTGAGAAAGAAGTCAGGAGAACTATTCCATCCATAATAGCCCCCCCAAAAACTAGGAATGCATCTAATCAAGGAGGTAAAAGACGTGTGTACAGTGGGAACTGCAGCACTGAGGAAACTGAGGCAGGGCCAAGTGATGGAAAGGCTTCCCATGTTCATGGACAGGCAGGACTCATGCTCAAAATGGCCACAGTACAGAAGCAATCTGCGTGTTCAGAGCCACCCCTGCCGCAACACACGACCTTCTCCACAGAACAGGAAAATAACAGAGCCAACATTCACTTGGGAGCATAAAAGACCCAGAAGAGTCAAAGAACGCCATGCCGGAAGCATCGCGATACTGACGCTGAATTCCGCTACAGAGCTGATGTCAAAACTGCATGGTACCAGCATGAAACAGAGCAAGGGCGCAACAGAGGACGCAGAGACAGATCTACACGCTTGCAGTCACCGGGCCTGCGACAAACCTGCCGAGAACGTGAATCAAAGGAAACACAGTCTTTTCAACAAACGTGCTATGGAAATGGGTCATTCACATTTGGAAAGATGAAACGAGACCCTTTTCTCACCCTGCACAAAAAATCAATTCAAAATGGATCCTAGACCTGGAATCAGACCAGATGCTAGGTCCACTCCTAGAAGGTGGCACAGGGTCAGCACCCAGCACACGAGCCCAGGCAGCGGCTTTCTCAAAAGCACCTGTGAAGCTCAGGAGAAAAAGCCAAGCGTAGTACATGGGCCAGCCTCAGCGAAAAGCTTCCTCTCAGCAAAGGGAACAAGGATGTGGAGAGACAGCCCAGCGCGCAGGACCTGCTGGCTACTGCCCTCCACAGAGGACCAAGGGCTGGAACCCAGAAAGACGCAAAACACCTAGAAACAAAGCGACCCAATCGATAAATGGCAAATCAATCAGATAGATACTTCTCAAAAAAGAAACACAAAGGATCGACAAATACCTGAGGAAACAGTCGACCTCGTTAGCAGTTAGGGAAACGCAGATCAAATCTACGCCCAGATCCTGTCGCGGGGTCAGAACGGCAGCCGACAAGAATCGGAATGGTGACAAATGCTGGAAAGGATGCGAAGGAGCAGGGGCACTTTATACTGCAGGTGGGACCGTAAACCCTGCCACCGCTGCGGAGGCCGGTGTGGAGGCTGCAGGGAGGCCAGCTGGACCTCGGCAGCGCCATCTCACCGGGCCGAGCGGCGGTCACCTGGCCAGCAGCGCTGTCCCGGCCAGACTGGAGGCCACCCAGGTGTCCTCCGAGGCCGGATGGAAGAGGAAGGCAGCGCGCTCTGCAGGGAGCTTGTCCCGCCAGAAAGGCAAATGGCACTGCCACTCAGGAACGTGGCGGACTCGAGAAGGAAATGCGGCCGCGCCTGCCGCCGTGGGAGCCGAGGGGCAGAGGAGAGCGAGGGCCGGGGGCCTGCGCAGGCCAGGCCCGAGCTGGGAGGGAGGCTGGCGTGGTCGCGGCGCGTGTGAACATGCACGGACAAGCCCCATGGTCACCCACAAGTCCGGCTGTAGACCGCAGAAGGAGGCAGGGAGGCGCGGCGGTTGGAGCCGAGGCAGGAGAGCCTCCGCCCGCCCGAGCGCACAGCAGCTGAAACCCAGGCGGGGTGGCATCTGGGGCCGCGAGCAGCGGGGCGGGGGCGGGAGGACTGGCCCGGCCACGGGGAGGCCGCCAGCTGGGCCCTGGCCTCAGGCCTCGCGGAGAACAGCGGACCGAGGGGAGGCTTCGGCTGGAGGCCCGGCGGGCTCCGAAGTCGTTCCTGATGAACTTATTTAATCGACACCCACAAGAGCCAGTGGTCTTTCCAAAGGGCAGGGGTGTGGCGGGTGGCCAGATCTGGCCTCCGACAAGCGGAGGCCCACCTCCTCTCTGTTTAGAGTCGCAGAGGTGAAGGGGCCACGGCCAGGAGGGGGTCTTGTGTGGGCGGCAGGGTGGGTGGAGGAGGGAAGCCATTTGCTCAGGGAACTAGCGTTTCCTCAGGGCCCAGCCGCCTCTGTACAGGGCCACCTGCTCCCAGGCTGTCTGACAGTCTCTCATGGCCTCCAGTTCCTGGGAGGCGGGCCTCCACCCCGTGGCTCAGCCAGGCGGACTCTGCCCAACACGCCGGCGCCCACAACAGAGGAGGACAGAAGAGGCCCCAAGAGAAGGAGGCCTGGGAGAGGGAGTGAAAGGGAGGCCGGGTGTTCTCCCGGCAGATGGGAGGAGGGCTGCCTCAGCCCTAGGCCGACGTCTCCAGGAGGCAGCCATCTCCTCCAAAGAAAGCCCTCTGCAGACGCCGCCCACGAACCCCAGCCGGACACGCGCAGGTTCCTGTGTGCCCACCCCAGAAGGACCCGTGTGAGTCCAGGTCCTTTCTTTGTTCAGTGGCTCCTTTTCCACCAGGAAGGTGGGTCCACCGAGGCCCTTTGTCCCTGCACCCCACTCCCGTGTGAAACTGCTCCTACATGAGCCGCAGAGCGGACTCCCGCCCCGTCTTTTTGTGCTAACACAGGGCCCGGCTATGGTGCCGGCTATGTGATCCTCCTGTGTCAGCCTCCTGTCTTTGCTGGAAGGCCGGGTGAAGCCACCGCCCCGGTGACTGTCGCTGGGAGGGCTGGAAACGCCATCCTGTCTGCACACGGGTCCCGGCCGGGCTGTGGTTCAACTTAGCAATGCCTTGACTTGCACGTTGGGCAAGAGCGTATCCATCGCGCCGCCCTCCACTTTCTAATCAGGCAGTAATTACAGGAGCAGCGTACACTGTCACAGAGGAGGCGTGTGCAGCGATTCTGCCCACACACCGTGGGCTGACGTACGTGGCCTGAGCACCTCCGAGGCCCGCTGGGCGAGGGCATCCAGCAGGTGAGATGTGACCAATGCACCTTCAACTTTATATTTTCAACTGACTATGGGTTTATTGCAACCTGACCTCATCATAGACTGAGGAGTATCCATGTCCCACAAAGAAATGGAATAGTATACAGCAACAAAAAAGCCATGCAGTGACCAACCTGCCCCTCTCCTCTCCCTTCTCTGAAGGACAGCTAGCCAGAGTTCAAGTCTCAGCCGTTTGCATCAGTGTAATTGTTTCCTTTATGTTTGTTTTTATAGTTATCTGCTGTGTAGAATAGATAAAATTCTAAATCTTTTTGATTCCTCATGAATCAAAAAGTCAGTTACTGGAGGACCAGCAGGAGCCAGCTGCCGGCCCATCCCGCCTGGCCCCCACCTTGGGGAACATTGTGCAGAACAAAGATGCAAAGACCCATCAGCCTGGAAACGAAAACAGTCATCTTTATAAAAATAAAAAACTCAAAGGCCGCTTTCCCCACCTGCTCGCCTGTAACTGCTGAATCCATTAAGATCCAGAAGAACCTGGAGAAAGCCGCCGATTCTCATTTTCTCTCTGCATTTCAATCAGGACAGACAATGGGGCTGCAGCAGCCAGAGGGTTTCCGGTGGTGGGTCAGGACAAAGGACGGCTGGAGGCCCTCCGGGAGGCCTGGAGGCCCCTCAGCTGCAGGGGCCTCCAGGGCCTTTTCAAACAGGCTGCAGGAGTCCCCTGAATGGCGGCCTGGCTGGGGCCATGGAAGGGTCCCAGCTCTGGGATGTGGGGCTTTACCCCTCCGCCCGGGGACCCCTGGGGGAGGCGGGGCTGGAGGGCTGCCTCCCGCCTGAGCACAGCTCCCTTCAGGCCTCCTGCCCGAGCGGGCTCTGCCCCTGTCCACTCCTGCCCTCGGTGCCACGTGGACAATGGGGACCAACTCCCACTGCCCACAGCCGCAGGGGCAGCGGCAAGCCACACAGAAGGTGCCATCATGACGGCCACTCAGGAGGCTAGGGCAGGGGGACGGCAAGATGGAGGCCGGCCTGCACAACCAGCAAGACCCTGTCTCAATTTCAAAAGGGCTGGGTGTGGCTCAGGGGGGAGCACTGGCCCAGTGTGCTGGTCCCTGAGAGGCTGGGGTCGGAGGTACCGGTGGGGTGGCCCCAGGGCCCAGCGCCCCACAGGAAGGAGAGCCGTGGACGGGGCAGCTGCCCGATCACCCGATCACACAGCTTTGGTGACAGCTCCCCTCACATTGGCCAGAAGGGAACCAGCCCCGGGGCCGGTCAGCAGGGTGGGTGAGCAAACAGGCCGTGCCTGCAGGGTCCCTCCGTCGCTCAGGGGCCAGGGGGCAGCTGCAGCGCGCAGGACCTTAGGCCCTCCTGCTCAGTGAGAGCCAGACACACAAGGCCACCAAGTGTGACCCAGGGACAGGAGACATCCAACGGGAAGTGGGCTCATGGGTTGGGGGCTGCTCAAGGGACAGGCTTCTATTTGGGTTGATGGAAAAGTTCTGAAATTGCTGGACATGGTGATGCTGGCTTATAACCCCAATGAGTTGGGAGGCTGAGGCAGGAGGATCATGAGTTCCAGACCAGCCTCGGCAACTTAGCGAGGCGCTGAGTGACTTAGTGAGGCCCTGTCTTAATAAAAACTAAAAGAAGCTGAATGTGGCTCAGTGGTTAAGCGCCCTGGGTTTAATCCTCGGTACCAAAAAAATCTGAGGCTGGGTGGCGGTGGTGGCCGCACAACTGTGTGTGGCCGGAACCCCACCCAATGGTGCATTTTATGCCACGTAAATGATCTCAAATTTAAAAATAGCTTCTGAGGCCCCCAAGGTCGGGTCCTAGTGCCCCACTTGCCATCCAACCTCAGGGCCTTTGCACAGCAGACCCCACTACCTGGAGCCTCCTCCACCCCTCCAGCTGCCCTGACCCCACTGCTGAGCATGGCTTTCCCTGCACCTCACAGTGAGGTCCCCACAAGCAGCGCTGGCCTCCGTGAGGGGAGCAGAGAGGGAGCGTCCAGACCCCTCTCGGCATCCACGGTGGTTCAACCTGGGCCTCCCCGCGTTGCCACCTCTCCTACTGCCCCTGGAATCCTTCCCCTCCAAGGCATCTGGGTGTCCTGTCAGCGGCCACCCAAATCCCCATGAGGTACAAGTCTGTCCTGGGAGCAGAGCCCGAGGCCAGCGCTGGCCGGACCCCAGGCATCGTCGCAGGGGGCTGCGGGCCGGCGCTCCCTCCCACCGGCAGGGGGCGGGCGAGGCTGGGCGGCCTGCAGGGGACCAGGGGAACCCAGCGCCATCAGGGTCGCTAAGATGGGGACCACGTTGCCTCTTGGAGGGGAGGCGCCGCGGCTCGGCGACTTCTCCCTCTATCGTCGCGCCCACAGCCCGGGCACCCCGCGGCGCAGGGTCCGCTGGAGACGCGCCCCTGGATGTTCGGTCCCCTCCCGCAGCAGAGGGACGCGGATCCCAGCGTGCGCGGGGACACTGGCCTCCGGGACAGGAGCCCTGGGCACGCGGGCCCCAGGGGGACGCTGCCGGCGGCAGAGGGGGGCTCGCTGCCCTGGCCCAGGGAGGGACGATCGGCCTCGGCGTCCCTGCACGCAGAGCGCCTGCTGTATGCAGACTGGGTTGGGCGGGCGCCGCCGCCGGCAAGGCTGCCTTCTCCGCTGTCCGACGGGCGCGCCGGGAGCCGCCGGCTCCGCGAGCCCCGCAGCGCCCAAGGCGCCCGCACCATGGCCCGGGACGCTCGCGGGGGTGGCCAGGGGCGGGCCTTGCTCCCGCCCGGTTCCCAAAGCAGGGCGACCAGGACAGCAGAGCGACCGCCCCCGAGGGCGTCCTGGAAGCGGGGACCTGGAGCGGATGCGGATGCCAGGAGCCGGCTGGACGTTGGCCCTGCGGCCACTGCGCCTCGGAGGCCCACCTGTCGGCACAGTCGGTGGTCACCGGGTCCCAGCGCGACTCAGAGGGCTCGCGCTGCAGCAAGCCTGGGAGGGCCGCGTGGGGGCGTGTCCTGCGCACGTGCGGCCGCTGGCCGGCCACGCCCTGGACCAGCTCCCCAGCCCGCCCAGCGCAGGCGGTGCGCAGGGGGCTCGCCCTGGGGGCGGGGCTCTCAGCCGTCCGCTTGGCCCCTCCCACGTCCTGTTCCGGGTTTTCTGTGGTCCCGCCACATAAATAGGAGAGTTCCACAGTAAGGCGGCTCCGGCGGGTAAGCCGGTGCCTGGAGGTGAGCGAATCTGGGCTGATGGCTCCACCCATGGCCAGCAAGGGCTCAGGCCTCTTCCCTCTTCTTTCTCCACCCTCCATTGAACGTGGCCTTCATATTCTAAGATGGCTGCCAGGGTCCCAGCCATGATGCCTGTATTCCAGGCAGCAGAAGGGAGACAGGGAGAAAGGAAAAAATGCTGCGCTTCGACCTGCGTCAGCTTCTTCTAAAGGAGACGACGCCCCGGAGCTGGTGGGTGCGCCGCCTGCAATCTCTGTGACTCAGGAGGCTGAGGCGGGAGGAGTGCAAGTTGGAGGCCAGCCTCAGCAATTTAGCAAGACCCTGTCTCAGGCCCCTCTGTGAACCGCGGCGACGCTGTGGAGTGTGTCTGGATGATCCTGAGACTCACATGAGGCTGTGTCCTGAGCACAGCTGTAACCGCGGAGCCTGGCACTGGGGGAGGGGGGCTGCAGGGGGCCGACGTGGTGGCCCTTGGTGGCAGTCTCTCCTGCCTTCATCCTGGGCGGGAACTCTTGGCTCATGTGGTCCTCACGTGGGGCGACGGCGTCTTCTGATTTTCTCGACCCTTTAAAAATGTGAAACATTCTTCATCTTCGAGCTGTGAAGACACGGGCGGTGGGCACAGGGCCCAGGCCGGAGCTTGCTGACCGCAGGGCCCAGGTCCTGGGTCGCCAAGCGCCCGGGACGTGGGGCGCAGCCTTCACACGGACCTGCAGCCCTCCCGCCTCCGGGCCACTTAATTGACCAGCTCCAGACACCTGCAGGCACGTGGTGGTGACGGGAAGTCTGCGGTGACCAGGCAGCGGTCACAGGGGGCAGCCAGCGGCGAGGCCCGGTGACAGAAGAGAGGAGGCAGGAGTCCCGGGCTCCAGAACACACAGGACAAGCCCACGTCACTGGAGCCACGATGGCACCTACCCCACCAGCGCTGGGTGTGCATGGCACCTGGGCCTGGGGAGGGGACAGGCTGAAGGACCCTGCTTTGGCCCCAGTGTGGACACAGACACTCGGCCACCCGCAGAGCAAGGTGGCAGCTGCAGCGTGGATGGTCCTCGCGCTCAGTGGCAGCCAGACGCGCAGGCCACAGTGCGTGACCAGTGACAGGACATCCGGGACAGGAGGGCCCAGAGGCCACGTGGACGGCGGGGAAGCCGGGCAGGGAGGGGGCGCAGGCCCCGCCCACCTGAAGGTGGGAGGTCAGAAGTGAAGGCGCCCTGGGGAGTCGGGAGCCCGGCCAGGGCCTGCGGGGCGCGGGCTGGGCCTCGCTGGAGTCCGCGGGAGCCCTGGGCTTTGCAGGATGGAAAGCTGCAGCCCACTCGGGTCCCCGCGGACACCCGGCCACTGCCCAGGGCCACCACACTCCGAGCCCAGGCCGACCTCGGTGCAGAATCACCTTTTAATCCACAGCCGCGTGGCACAAGGAGATTATTAGTTTTCTGTAAGATTTGATTCAATTAATTAGCTCCCAAATATCAGCCATCCAGGCGAGCCAAGGAAAACAGATAAATCCCAGCCGCCCGCCTCGTCCTTTAAAGGCAATTAACTCTTAGTTATTAGCTTTTAATTAGGGAGTGACAATGGCCTCATTAATACACTCTATTTTCTTGTCACCAGCAGCTGTTCCGACAGGTCCCATTATCAGACGGTGGTGGCCGTGCTGTCCACATGCAGATTCCAGCAGGGACGGGGCTCGACTGCCCTCCGCCCACTCACCAGGGTCCATCACCGGGACCCTTCCCAGGCCCCTCACCCTGTACCTGCCAGCGGGCTGTGCGGCCACAGGGCTGCTGCGGGTGTCCCCAGCCCCCAGTCTCCTCTCCCCCCTGCGCTAGGACCGGGTGCAGGGACGGTCGCCCAGGACAGCACTCAGAGAGTGACAGGCGGTGAAACAGAAGAAGACCAGGAAGCGTCCAAGGAGAGCAGACCCCTCCACGCACAGGCTAGCGACACGGAGGCAGACGAGGGAACGGCCGTCCTGTTCCTCGAAGGCATGGACGGTCCCAGCGACCACGGCACAGCCCAGGCTCCTGAACCAGACCTCGGTCCAGACCCCTCCTGGTGCGGGGACGAGCCCAGGCCTGCACACTGAGCTGCACCCCAGGCTTTCTATTTTTTATTTAGAGGCAGCTCTTGCTAATTGGGGAGGCTGGCCTTGAACTGGCCGTCCTCCCGCCTCAGCCTCCCGAGTCGCTGGGCTGGCAGGTGCACCCCCCACGCCCAGTCAGACTGCAGCAGTGAGAGGCACTTCCAGCCAGTCGGTGAGCGGTGCTGGGCGGGCCAGCGCCCCATTCTCTCCAGCCCTCTGCTCCGCTCCCCTTCCTCCTTCCTCCGCCCCCGTCTGGGAGGAGGGAGGGCACGTACCGGGCTGCCTTCCTTCCCGCCCTGCTGCTGGACTGGCTCTGCAGCTGCCCGCGGCCTACAGTCCACCCTTGTCTCTGCCCCACCCCGCCAGCTCGGGCTCCACCTCACAGCTGAACCATCCGTCCGCCTGGAACCGGGCGGTGCCCAGCTTTGGGCCTCAGTGGACGACGTCACTTTGCCCATGCAGCGCAAGCACTTGGGAGTCCGGCCTCTGCGGCTGGACTGGATGGGCAACGCTGATGGACGTCCTGGTCACTGCATGACTGCTCCCAATGTCCGGAACACCCACTGGCCTGGAGGCGGCCTGGAGGTGGCCTGGAGGTGGCGTCTGTCCTGTCCCCAGGGCAGAGGCCGTGGCTGTGAGGGCTGGGCTCTGCCGGACACCGGCCCAGGGCTGGGGCTCGGTGGCTGCTGGTGGGATTGCGGGCTTGGCCAGTGTGGGGCACCCATGCCAGCCCTGGCCTGAATCCCTGGGCCATCTGTACCACCTCCACGTCATCTTCCGCAGCCATAAAGCCACGCACGGATGATGCGGCAGGAGCTCACAACTGCGCCCACAGGCCCTGTCCCCTCCTGTCCCGCCCACTGGGAAGCAGGCTGGCCCGGGCTGCACACAGGCTGGTCTTGACCCTCCTGGGGCTCAAGGCCCAAGGGGACAGCTGTGGGACCAGGCGGTTAAGGCACAGGCCCACCACTGCCTCGACTGGTGACCCCCAAGCCCCGTCCACGTCTGCAGAGTGAGATGGCCATGGACTGCTCACTGGGACAGGTCTCTGTGGGTAACGATGCCGAGACCAGGGGCCAGCCAGGTTATCTGGGTGGACCGAGCCAGTGACCAGTGTCCTTACATGGGACACTCACAGGGCAGAGAGGAGGCCGCCACACCAAGACTGAAGAGACTGGACGACGTGGCCACAGCCGAGAAGAGGCAGGGGGACCCTCCCTGGCGCCTGGAGGGGCTCAGCTGGCAACACCTGGATCTTGGACCTGTAGCCTCCAGAACCGGAGGAATTCTCTCTTCACGCCCCGGGGCTGTGGGACTGTTCCCGAGTCCAGGCGGTGAGCCCGGAGTGGAGCGGGGGCCTCCTTCCACTTGGCCAGCCGCTGGGCCCCTGTGGAAGCTGCCAGGGGGGCCGCTTGTCCCTGCCGCTGGGCGCAGGTGCGGTGCCTGGCCACTCTTCCTGCTCTTGTCCCCGGCTGGCACCTCCAGGATGCTGTGCAGGAGATTTTCTCCATTAGCAGAGAAGTGCTAAGTAAGCCTGGCCCGTAAAGTAACACCCCGGAGGGACCACCAGGGCCAGGCACGTCCCCAGGTGAGAGCGGGAGCCTTTGGGACACTTCTCTCCCTTCTGGTCCAGGAGCTGTGACCCTGGGTCCCCAGCAGCCTGCAGTGGGTGGGATGGGGAGCCTCAGGAAGGGATGGCCAGGATCTGGTCAAGGGAGTTAGAGGGACATCGAGACTCAGCACCCCAACAGCCAGGGATGGGTCACACGGGCCAGGGCACAAATCACAGGAGAAAGCCAGGTCCTCTGTCCTGCCCTGCCTGGGCCAATGGTGGCCAATGGGGCAGGCCAGGATTGTGGGGACAGCTGCCAGGGCTGGACACTGAGCTTCCCAAGCCTGAGGGAGGGGACAGGGTCTCCCCAGTGGACAGATAGGAGGATAGATGGATAGAGAGTCCCTAGCCAAAGCCGGGGTCCTGGGAGAGAGCAGAGGGCTGTGGTCCCGGAGGGGCCCTCTCCCGAGGACAGTCCCGGTGGAGCCCCTCCAGCTGCCTTGCTCAGGGATGGGAGCACAGTCTTCCCTGGCAGGCTGGCAGGTTGAGTGAGGCCTCAGCTCTGCTGTTGGAGGCGTGGCCACTATATGCAAATGAACGTCACGGTGGTCGTGTGCAATAAAACTTTATTTACAAAGGCAGGTGGAGCCTGGATCCAGCCCCTGTCCTAGGAGGACCTGGGCCAGCACGGCCCCAGCCTCCTGCCCTGCCAACCGCAGGATGGGTGCAGGTGGGCGCTGGTTTGGTGAGTGGCCTGGTCCACCCTTGCCTGGGGTTGAGTGCCCTGTCCACCAGACACGCACCACAGGTGTGGCCCCGGCTCAGCTGTCAGCAGATGGGCACTTGGTGGGGGTGGGGCGGCCCTGGGCCAGAAAGGTCCTCCTGGGTCCCATGGGGGTCTGGAGGTTTTTCAGGGTCGCTGCCTCGGTGCCCCCGAGCCCTGCAGCTTTCTCTGTGCGGGTGGAGGGGACGCTGCGGCTCCGGCCCTGCACAGGCTGACCCGCCCAGCCAGAAAGGAAGACTCCGACTGCGGGACATTCGAGTGTTCGAGAGCCTTTAATTCATCATGAACCTGGAGGCAGCAGAACTGGGCACGAGTACAGCGCGCCCTTGGTCTCGGGAGGGGCTCCGGTCGGCTGCCCGGCGCTGTGCGTGCCGCCCGCCTGTGCTCCAGGCCAGGCGCCCTCGGCACCCTGCCCGCCTCACTCTTTACAATATAAATAGCATTTTCAAACTACATATGGACACAGCCGCCCAGCGGGCCGCTGCCTGCAGAGGGCACCTGGGCAGCTCCCCAGGCCCGGCCACGGCAGAACACTCTCCACACAAGCGCACGGGCCTCTCGGTCCCCAGGTGGACGGCTGCCACGGGAGGCTCTGGGTGGGGCGGCCGGGACCTGGGCGGCTTCAGTTCAGCCTGTGGCCGCTGGAGGGACGTGAGTCCGCAGTGACCGAGGACAGGGACAGTGGAGGGAGGCGTCCCGGGGGGGCTCGGCACGCTGGGCAGGCCTGCACTGTTTGACTGGACCACCTGTGGCTCCTGGCTTGGCTGCGTCCCCTCGTCCACGGGGACCCTGGCTCCCAGGCCCGGTGCCGCCACACTTGCCGAGGAGCAGACAGCCCTCACGCTGGCCTCTGGGGCCACAGGTCTGGACCTGCCCCAACACCTGCCCCTGGCCGGGCAGTGACCCTCTGGGGAGGCCGTCGGCTTGCCAAGGTCTGCGCAGAGGAAGGGGCTCCCAGGCCTTTCAGCTCCACTGGCCAGGCACAGGGGACGGCCACACTAAGTGCAGGGGTGGGAGGGCCCTGGACCACCCGCCAGGCGGAGCCAGGGCAGGTGAGCCGGGGGCCGGGCTGTCCCCGTCCCTGTCCCAGGGCCCTACCCTTCCGCCAGAGCCGCCAAGCTGCTCAGACTCCAGGCCTCGCCCCTCCCTGCAGACAGATGAGTCTCAAAACAAGGACAAACGAAAGCGGTGACGCCGAGGGTCCGAGGGGCCTTGGTTCTGCAGAAAAGGAGGTGTCCCGTCTCGTTTTGTTGGTTCAAAGCCACAAACCTAGAAGACCGCTCTGGGGCTTCTGCCGGCTGCTGTTTCCTCGCTTTTCATGACAACGCGTGTGGAAAGCACCTCGGAAGGCGGCTATGTACAGAAACCACGTCTCCAGCTGCTCAGCAGCAGTGCGGTAGCACCTTTGAGAACGGAGCGCGGGCTGGGATCCCAGGAGCCCCTGGGCGGCACCAGCCGCGGCCTCCCCAGCCCGCTGGCCCTGCTCCCTGAGTCCAGGCCACGAGGGCGTCCTGCTCGCTCCTGTCACCCTGGAGGGGCACCCGTGGCGCGGAGATGGCCTCTCGGCCTGGGAAGCGAGGACAGGAATCCACCGCAAGCAGACGCCCAGGCCCGACATGTCCGCCTCGCTGGGCCGAGGGGTCGCCTGGTGGCCACTGTGCTAGAAGGGGGCTCCGGGCCGGCCCCGCACCTGCAGCAGGCTCTCCACGAAGGCCAGGTAGTCGGGGTTGCGCCCAGGCTCCTCGATGCCAGCGAGCGGGGCGCCCACCCGTGGGCGCTTGGCGGCCTTCACCTCCTCACCTGCGAAGGCAGGGCCCTGTGGTGCCCCTGTGCTGAGCGACTGTGGGAGGCCAGAAAGCACCGTGGTTAGCGTGGGCGGGCCAGGCCCAGCCACCCTTCCTCAGCATGTGCCCGTCCAAGCCAAGTCAGCTGGACGCAGGCCGATGGCCACCCGTGGGCACCCAGACCCTGAGTGAGCAGCCCTGCTCCACCCCCGCCCCGCGGCCCTGACAGTGCGCCTGCAGGGCAGCCCCTCGCGACCTGGCCTTCCTTAGAAAAGAGGGAACAGCAGCCACATGGGCTCCGGCCTGGCCCCGCCGCCACCAGGACGCGCCTTCCTGCTTGGGAAGCACGGCTCCGGAGGGTGGCTTCGGGGAGCCGCCACCTGGGCGCTGGCTCTGCCCCGCGGGGCTGCACAGAAGCCCGCCAGCTGGCCCTCGGCCTGGCCTCGCGATAAGGTGGCAGTGACATCCCCTTCCCCTCAACAGGCTTGTGCCGGGAGCCTGGACCTAGCGGCTCCTGCAAGGGACAAGCCGGGCAGGCCGAGGGGAGGCCACGGCCCGAGGGTGCCGCCCGCAGCACTCACCAGGCGGGACCGCACCCTCTTGGGGAGCTCCTCCTCCAGCGTGAAGAGCTCCGCGCGCTTCACCGTCAGCTGGGAGCCGTCCTCGAACTCCACCTGCAGGGCACACGGGCGCTGAGCCTGCGGCCCACCACGCGGTGCACAGGCGCCGGAGGCCACAAGGCGCCGGCCAGGGCACAAGCCCCACCCACCGCCACCTGCTGGGAGCCACAGGGAAGTGGCCAGAGGCTGTCCTTGTGGTCCTGCTGGACAGGGCAGGGCAGGCTGCACAGAGGGGACCGACCTCAGCTCAGACCCCACAGACGCTAACAGACGGCGGAGCCTGGCTCCTGGGGACAAGGCTGTGGGGCAGGGGCAGTGACCGCTGGGTGGGCACCAACTGTGGTTTTAGGGACCAGGAGGTGGGCAGACAGGGAGTGCAGGGCCAGCTCAGGACCTGGGGTGGGAGCGGCCGAGGGCTCTGGGACTCCAGGGCCCAGCGGGGGCAGCTCAGGGAGACCCGCCGGCCTGATGCCCCAGGGCCCGGTTTCTGGGGATGGGTGCCTCATGGTGACTGCAGTCGGGTGCCAGGGCTCGAGTGGAAAGCCTCGGTGCCTGCGTCCACGCCCAGGAGGCCACCTGGTGGCTGACCCCAGCAGACACTGGGCTCTGGGAGCAGAGGCTCTGTCGCGGAGCACTGAGCCCACGTGGACGTTCCTGGGGCCCGTCACTCAGGAAGCACGAGTGTGGTCGGCTGCCTGGTGGCCACTGGGGCCCAGTCAGGCGAGGGGCGGAGCCCTGAGCCGGTCCCACCTGTGTCCTGGGATGCAGCGCGGCCCCTGCTGTGCTGCCTCTCCCAGCTCGGGTATAAAGAGGGACCCGAAGGCCGAGACCCCTTCCCGCTGCCCTTGCCACAGGAGGAATCGGGCGGGGGAGCCCGTCACCAGCCAGTGGTGTCTTGACCCACCCGGCACCGAGCGACCCGCGTGGCAGGGGAATGGCTGGCCCATCTGCCTGGGCCAGCGGCTCCCAGAAGACGTTCTGGGACCCCATCACTTTGCAGAGTGGGGGACGCGGGCGTTGGCCTGGCTTCCTCTCTGGGGTCTGTGGGGCAGTGTGGGCTGCGGGCCACGCAGAAGGGCAGAGGTGGGGACCCGGCGGCTGTGCTCTGGCCCTCGCGTGGGATGCCAGGTCCAGCCGCTCCCGAGGGCCTCCTCACACCTCAGTGCCCTGCAGTGCTGGGGACGGTGCCCTGGGTCCCGTGCCAGCCCTGCTCCTCCTCAGGAGAGCCCGGCAGGCCTGGTGTCCCTGTGCCCAATGGCAGAGCTGAGGCTCTCGAGGCAGGTGCTTCCCTGCAGAGCCGCCTGGAAATGCCGCAGGCCAGAGTTGGGTCTGGGCCAGGCCCCAGGCGGGCTGAGCAGCACAGGGCGGTGTGCAGGCACTCCCAACAGGAAGGCGCTGGCACCCACGTCCCGGTCCTCAGCCCACGGCACCAGGAGCTGGGGCGCTTGGCACCCGAGGCCTGGAGTCCCCCCAGCGCTGGGGGCGGATGGCAGCTGGCTGGGCGGGCTCTTCCTGAGGCCTGCACCCCGCACAGCGTCCGGCACACACCCCTGCCCCACGGCCGGCCCCTCCTCCAGCACCTGACAGGCCCTAGGCTGGCGTGACTTCCTGCCTGCTTGGAGTTTCCTGCTCCACGTCCCTCTGCCTCACTGGCGCTGGATGGGCTCAGGAGTGTGACCCAGCCCCACAGGCCCTGGGTCTACACAAGCCAGTCGGGATGCCCAAAGGTGGCAGAGCCTCCATGGGTGGTGGCAGGCCTGAGGTGCTCTGTCTGTCGGGCTGGGATGTCCCTCGGGCCCCTGGTGGTAGCGCAGGGCCAGGGATGGGCCACTTTGCCCCCGACAGCCTGGAAAGCACCTGCTCTTAAGTCCTAGGCAGCGGGTGTGGCCAGCGAGGTTGCGTAGTACCTGGTGAGGCCTGACCTGAACAGGGCCAGGGCCGGGCAGAGCCGCAGGGTCCCAGGGTCCTAGGCCCTCGGGCACACTGGGACTCTGCTTCCAGTTCCAGGTGCAGTGGCCGTCCCGGGGCCATCTGCGGGGGCTGCGGATTTCTTTTTCCCTCTCTCTGTTTTTTGTAGTGGGGACTGCCCCAGGGATTCCACCACAAACCAAACCCCAGCCTCTTTTATTTTTTATTTTGTGACAAGGTCTCACTGAGTTGCTCAGGGCCTCACTAAGTTGCCCAGGCTGGCCTTCAATTTGCAATCCTCCTGCCTCAGCCTCCTGAGCTGCTGGGATGACAGGCCTGTGCCACTTTAACGTCCCTTTAAAGGGCCAGACTCAAAGGTAAGCAGAGAGCCTAGCAGAGACACAAGCCAGGCTCAGGACGCCCTGCCTCTGGGCTGTGTGACCCCTGTGACCCCCAGGGCAGTGAGGGAGAAGGGTACACAGGAGCAGTGATGCAGGGCCCTCGCAAATCCCTGGTGGGGGGCCTGGGAAAAGCAGACGCCTGAGCCTCGGCAGGGGTCCACGGAGGCTGCGAGGACCTGGGGTCTTGCTTTCTAAAATCACACTTTCAAATGATTTCTCTTTCTGTCATGAGACAAAACTCAGCCCGAGGAGGGGAGTGGAGGGTGCCCAGGTGCAGAGCTGCACTGCCGCTGCAATGCCTGGGCGGGCACGGCGCAGCCAGCAGGAGGCCCTGGGTTCCCTCCCCAGCACCGCAGAGCAAGAACCTGGTCCCCAGGCAGCGGGAAGCCCTTTCCAGCTTAAAAAGCCAACAGGTCTGTATTTCTTCTTCCTTTTTTTTTGGCGGTGCTGGGGATCGAACCCAGGGCCCTGGGCTTGCGAGGCCAGCACTGGACCAGCTGAGCTACATCCTGGCCCAAGACCTGGACTCCTAAGAGGGCTGGGAGAGGGCACGTGGGCCCTGCCCCACGCAAACGGGGCTGCTCCCCTGCCTAGGCCAAGGCCGGTAAGGCTTTCTGGGGCTACAGGAGTCCTCTGCTCACCTGGTAGATGTGACTGGTGACAGAGGAGATGAACCTGGCCTTGTAGATGTTGCCGTCAGTCCACCGCAGCTCCACCACCTCGCCCTCGGGAGGGGGCCCCAGCCGTAAGCAGTCTCTACTCTGCGGGAAGAGTGCAGGTTGGAATGAGCTGTGCATGTCAGGGCTTCAGGTCCCTTGGCACCAAAGTGGGCAGGGCTGGGGTGGGGTTGGGGGGATGGCAGGGTAAGCGTGACCCTGGGTGGGCGCCCGGCTGGGGTGTGGCCCTCCCTGTGGGTTCACGTGGGACGGTTCTTTCTGCTATTTCTGTGGAAACAGCTTTCCTCGCAAAGGCTAAGGGCTGGGAGTGCACACCCCTGGGTGACCGAGGGGGAGGGGTCTCTGGCAGGGAGGGAGCAGGCGCCACAGGACCAGCCCGCCCCCGCTCCCGTGCTGCCCCGCCCCCGCCCCGCCCCTGCTCCCGTGCTGCCCCGCCCCGCCCCTGCTCCCGTGCTGCCCCGCCCTCCAGGCTCACAGTGATGCTCTCGGGGTACAGGTTGTCGCTGTAGGAGCCGTCATCGAAGTTCACTTCGTAGAAGGTCTGCGTGGTGCTACCGATGACGCGGCAGCGGTAGTAGAGCCCGTTGCGGTTCTTGGTGATGACCACCTGGCCTAAGGACACGGCCCTCAGGAACTGGACCTGGGAGGGCGGCGGGGAGGGGCTGTCAGCTAGGGAGGGGGCGAGGGGCGGGGCGGGGGTGGGGCAGGGCATTCACCGCGTGTCCCCCCGACTTGTGCTTGAGGCAGGTGATGGACACCACGTAGGGCCAGTCGTCCGGCTCCATGAGGACCCCGGCAGCGTGGGCGCAGGTCACGTGGAAGGACGTGGAGCAGTGCTCGTAGGAGCACTGGATGCAGGCCCCCGACACCTTCTTCATCCTCTTCCGGCAGTACACACATTTCTGGGGGGACACGGAGCGAAAGGAGGCTCTAGCCGGGATCTCCTGCCTCATGGGGCGGGGAGCCCGTCTGGCAGGCCCCAGGGGTTACCTGGCAATGACCCTGAGGCCCAGGGCAGGAAGTCGGAGTTCTCCCGGAGCTCAGCCACCCTTGCCTTAGTTTGGGTGGTGACATCTGGGGAGGCCCTGCCCTGCTGGGGAGGGCATCTTCACTGGCTACCCGACCCCTGCAGGGGCACCACGGCCCCCGCTGCAACCCTGGGAGCTGCAGGAAGCACCAGAGCATGGCCGCCCCTCGACTGGCCCTGTGGAACGGCTCTGGGAGCCCATGTGCAGAGCTCGGCAAGAGGAGCAGCAGGCGCCAAGGGCGAGCCCCTTGAGGGGCCCTGGGGAACATGAGGGCACGAGGAAGCCACACGCTCGGTCACCCATCGGAGAGTTCAGGACAGGCAAGTGCAGAGACGGGAGGTGGATTTGAGGCTGCCACGGACTGTGGGAGGTGTGGGGGTGCCAGGGCTTCCCTTAGGGGTGATGGAATGTTCTGGACCTAGTAGTGATGGTCGCCCAATCTAAATGTGCAAACAGCCAGGGCACCAAGCACCTTCAGTAAGTGCTGTGGGGCAGGGTTGGCTGGGTGCTAGAGCACAGGTCCTGCACAGGGCCCTGGGGTCGTCCCCAGCCCCCGTCACAGCAGGATTGAGCCTCACCGCAGCAAAGCCTGCAGGCAGCCTCCTCTAAGGAGCGGCACTGGCGAGTGAGGGTCCGTGCTGCAGCCACCCTGCCTACCCTGCCCTGCAGGAGTATCCAGAGGCCAGCGCCTGGGGTGGCTGCCACACCCAGGTTGAGCCCACCGGACGCCTCACCCTGAGCATTCCATAAGCAGGCCCTTTATGGCTCCATAAACCATGTTCAAAGGCCAGGTCAGCCCCCTGGCCGAGGGCCCGCAGCAGCGCAGCGACCGGGTCGATGGCAATGAGAGCTCATTATGAAGCTGTCAATACCTGATGCTCGGCCAGCAGGGACCGGCACTGACGTGCAGCACGTGGGCCTGGCCGTGACCCTGCAGAGCTGGGCCTGCCCTTGGGAGGAGCAAGGCAGAGCCAGAGCCGAGCAGCAGCCTCCACCCCAGAGCTGGCTGGCCCTGAACTACCGGCCAGACGCGGCCACGGGGCCCCAGACAGCAGAAGCCCGAGAGAGCCCACAGCCCATATGTCCTAGAGCGCGGCACGCGGCACCGTGGGCACAAAGGACAGGCCCCTGCCCCACGCCACCACCTGTCAGCAGCTGCACCAGGGCTGCAGCATGGGTCACTCAGAGCACCCCCTCCTCAGGCTGAAGGCCCCGTCTGCCACATGCCGTGTGGCTACATGATGTCCGGCCTGCATGTTCTTGGCTTCCTTAGGCATCAGGCCTCCCCCGAGAGCCCTGGTCTGACAGCCTCGTCCAGAGCTGCCCAGCCAGGCCAGTGTGAAGGGGCAGGCCCGGAAGGGGCCAGGCATGGTGTTGGTTCTGGTTTCCACCTTGGTGGCCCTTCTCGGAGGCCCTCGGGCTAAGGATTCAGGGGGAGTTTCTGATGTCTACAGAGAGCCATGGACTGCTCGGGCTGCCCCCCAAAGCTTGGAGCATGCTGCTGTGACACCCTGCTTTGGCAAATGTGGAGAGAGCCTTCCCTTCCACCACAAGTCTGGCCGTGACCCACGAGGCCAAGCTGGCCTCGGCGTGCAGGTGAAGCTGGCTCAACCCGCTGCCCCACACCAGCGGCCCCAGAGCCAAGTCCCCCTTCCCGAGCTCTGGGTTCCTCCAGAAAGCTTGGGGTGTTTCCAGCAGCTGCCAGGGTCCCTCTGGGCCTGGCGAGGCAGGTGGACTCCCAGTCACACACTTCGCTAACCCGGGAGTCCAGGGACAGAGGACCAGGGTGCCAGTCCTGTGGTGCAGCCGGCCAGAGGCCTGCCGGTGGGGCTGGGCCGGCAGGAGTTAACTGCGCTCCTCGCCAGGCTCCATTAAGCAGTACAAGCCAGCCTGGTGTCAAGGATCTGTAACTCGTCGTTACAAGTGCTCGCGATGAAGAGGCTGCCTGCTGGAAACGCCAGGCGATCCACAGTGCGTCTGGGAGGAGGATTTATGCTGTGCGGCGCAGCACCATCGCTCCACCTGAACAATGAGGCCGCCGTGCATGGAGTCGGCACCGCCACGGAGGAGCCGCCCAGCTGTGCCCACTGCCCAGTGTGCCCCCGCAGTGGCCTGCTCGGCCTGCCCAGGCGGCCCCACCCCTGTGAGCTTGGAGCATGTGGTCCCAGCCCTGGTGCCAACTGCTCCGAGGGCCTGGGGTCTGCAGCAGGGTCAGCCCCGCCCCCCGTGCTCCAGCAGGCCCTGCCTGACACGCCAGTCGGCAGCCTTGGCGTCCACCTCCAGAACCGTCCCCGCAGAGCAGACAGCCAGACGCTGCCCGTGGCCTGGCAGGGAGCACACACGTGCAGTGCACAGGCCGGGGCTCGTTCCCAGTGCTGTGGCTGGGCCCCGAGTGTCTGCACAGGGAGCACGTGCAGCAGTGCCACCAAGGTCCTTCCAGAGCTGAGACTGGCCACGCCGGTCACCCCACTCCAGCCCCAGACTCCTCATCTGCAAGACAGGCAGGGGTGCCCGGCCACTGCTGCTGTGTGAGCCAAACCCTGAGGTAGGACGGGGAGTGGCCCAAAGCAGTGGGCGGCTGGGGCAGTGGGGGACGGGCTTGCACGTGCTGGGCCTGCCACAGGGAGGCACAGAGAGTCGCAGCCCCCCACTGCCCTGCTCCTCCCGCAGCTCCCCCAGGGGACCATGACCAGCAGGAGCGGAGGGCACCGCCGTGCCCAAGGACAGCCATGCTCCCGACAGGGCCAACCAGGGACGGAAGGCCAACTCGACGGCAGAAATCCAAACGCCTGACTGACAACAGCAGAGGACCGACAGCCACAGGCGAGGGGCCCTGGAAGGGCACTCGTCGCCGTCCTCCACAGGGAGGCACAGACCTGACCAGAGGCCTGGCCTCTCCAGGCAGCCACCAGCCAGCGAGGGACACCGCACCTGGGACGGGTCCAGACTCGAGTCCCCGGCCACCCAGGGCAACACGAGGAAGGCGCGTCAGAAGGGCGCAGCCCTGCCAGCCGGGACCGCCCAGGCGCCCAGGCACAACGCACAGGCAGAAGACGGGCCGCGCACAGCGAAGGACACGCAGCCACAAGAAGGAGGAGACCTGCGGGCTCAGACCCACCCCCGTGAACGTGACCGCCTGGTCCACTTTAGCGAGGGACCTAACGTGAGTGACCCCAGAGCAGGGGAGCAGGGCGGGGCAGTCAGCGGGTGTGAATTCGGTGGCGCAAGGCAGCCGGCTCCCGAGGCTTGCCGGACAACCAGGGCAGGAGGCAGCCATGTCCTCTGGCTCTGCAGAGGACGCCCCGAGCAGGCCCGGCTGGGGCTGTGGCCGGGGCCCTTTAGCTCTCATACTTGGCAGTGTGTCTGTCGCGCCAAGGTCGCCCTGCTGGTTGGTGGACAGGCAGGGGCCTCAGGGGACGTACCAGCTTCCACCGCTGCTCAGGAATGCCGCTGATGTCGACAGGGTGGCGCTCGATCACGTTCAGGAACCGCACCTCGGGGACGGCGATGGCACAGATCACGTGGATCCACCTGGGAGAGCAAGGTCGGAGGTCATAGGTGCGCTTCTGATGGTCTGGGGACCATCATAGAGGGGCTGGCCAGGCCAGGCTGGGCCAGGCCAACAGGTTAGTGGGAGGGGAAGGCAGGACCAGGGCAGGACACAGTCCCCGCCCTGGAGATGGCTGTCAGCTTGGTTGGGGACAAGGAACCTTAAAGGGCTCTGTCTGCCCTCCCCTCCAGCCGCCCTACCCACAGCGCGGGGAGCTGGAGGTGATGGCAGGCGCCTGGGCACCGGGGACAGGCGGCCGGGGCACCCACCTGCTGTCGGTGGTGGTCTGCAGCGCTCCCCCCCGGAGGTTACACAGGCAGCACTCCTGTGGGCAGACAGCGAGGCCAGGTGAGGCCACCTCCCACCCTCTCCTTACTCTCACCCCAGAGGCCACCAAGGGGCAGCAGGAGGCTCAGGACAGAGGTGAGGAAACCAAGGCCCCAGGCCCGAGATCCACCCCCTGAGGCCGGGCGCTGTTACCGCAGTCCAGGCATGCGCCGTGCACCGAGAACACGTCCAGCCGTCCTTGACCAGCTCGGGGCGGATGCCATAGCAACCTGGAAGACAGCGGGGGCGCTGAGACCAGGGAGAGGGCCGGTCGCCAGGGCTGCACCTGGGGCCAGGGCCCTCAGGGCCAGTGTGGTGCTACGGCAATTGCTCTGACCACTCTCTGCCTCAGCCCAGGCCACTGCGTGGGAGCGAGTGGCTGCAGAGCTTGTGTGGACGCAGACACTGGTGTGCCAGGGCCCCTCCTGCCCCTTGCCACCCCTGCACCCCAGAGGAGGGAGGAGGGTCTCTTCTGCTCTGCGGAGTTTGAAACGCCACCAGAATCGAGAACCACCCAGACGGCCAGATGGCTACTCATGCCACCCAAAGTCAGAGGCGAACGTGACCCGCTGTGCACTGTGGCCCTGGGTCTGGAAATGGGGAGAGGGTGGCATGGACAGGGGATGGGTGAGTCAGGCCCAGAGGAGGGGTTGGCACGCCTGCCTCGGGGTTCTGCGTAGCAAGGGGGCGGCTCTCTGTCGGTGGCGACCTCTGACCTGGTGAGGCAGGCTGGCCACATCAGGCCTGGAGCCGGCACCACGCTGCCCAGGAGCCCAGTGCTAGAAGCGGGCCCCAAACAGCCCCATAGCAAAGCAGAGCCCCGGCCAGGAGACGCCTGGACTTCCGAGGAGCCCGCCAGGGAGGGCACAGGCGGGTGCACACACACCTCCCCAGCAGGGGCTCCGAGCCCTTGGCTCCACAGCCTCTGCCCCCTGCTGCACCTGAGGAAGGGGTGGACGCCCTTCCTGCCTGGGCCTGGTCAAGCCTCTGGGCAGAGTAGGGGGCAACAGCAGGGACCCGTCAGCCCCTGACTGCAGAGGAATCACCTGGCCCCAGGGGTCACAGGTGTCTGATGGCACCTCATTGTGGAGGACTCAGAGGAACTGGCCAGGAGCCCCGTGGTCAGGTGAAGTGCAAGGACACTGGCCCCCGAGGCCATTCGCAGGGAGAGGTGGGAGGGGCAGGGCTTTCCTGGCCTTCCTCTCTTGCGCGGGGCTGTAGGTGAGCTGGCTGGCGCCAGACCCAGGCCAGCATGAGCAAAGCGCCCACAGGACGTGACTGTTCCCTGAGACTGTCCCCACAGATGGGCTGCACACCCTGGGCCACCCCTCGCCTCCTGGGCACGATGGGCGTGGGGCCTGGCCCTCCTCGGCTGGCCTGGTGGAGCCCAGGCCCTTCACGGTCCCAGGTCTGCCAGGCGCTCCTCCTCACCCAGCTCCTGGCCAGCGCGGGGCGTGCCCACCCCACAGCCAACCCGAGGCAGGCAGGACGGGCGAGCGGGAGGCTGCTGGGCCCGAGGGAGCGGGCCGCTCTGGGGCCCCTGGCACCCACAAGGGCCTGCAGGGGAGCCTGCCCCGCTGCCGCCTGGCGGGCACTCACTGGCATGGACCTGCAGGCAGCACTGGGCACAGGCAATCAGCGGGCTGGTCCCGTCGTCGTCCACACAGGAGTTGGCGGGCAGCGGCTCGGTGTTCCCCCCGCTGGAGGTGAAGCACATCTCTGGGATCAGCGGCCGTGTCTTCTGGCCGCTTTTGGAAGGTGGCGTGGTGGGGGGGCCCTCCCCAACGGAGGCTGGCGGTGCCTCCTTCTCGGTCTGCAAGGACTACAGGGAGGCGCAGCCTTCAGTGGGGAGGACGGACACCCGGCTCAGGGCACGGCCCGGCTCCTGCACCCAGGAGGTCCAGGCCGGCCTGCTCCGCGCAGCCCAGGCGGTGGCGCCCTCACCTCAGCCTCCCCGCCCCCACCAGGCCCTCCTGAGAGCCCCGAGGACCCCACACGGGACCCGGCCTGTCCCAGTCTGCTCGGGCCATCCAGGCTCAGCAGCATGCTGGCCAGTCAGCCCCAGCATCGTGGCTTGCTGGGGAGACTGACCAGATCGCTCCTGACACTCTGCTCAGCAAGGGGACACTGGCACTAGGACCCCAGCAGCGCCTCTGGCCACGTGAGGGACAGAACGGACTTGGGGAAGACGTCTGGAAACTGCGACTTGTCTGTCTCGATGGCCAGAGTGCTGCATCCCACTTAAGAGGCAGGTGTCAGCAGCCAGGGGGCAGGACCTTGTCATAGCCGTGCCACCTCGGTGGGACACGTGCCCCTGGCCTGCTGTCTCTCCAGGCCTGTAAAGGTTTAGATGTAGTGTCCCCCAAAAGCTCAGGTGTGAGAGGACACAGCAAGGTTTGGAGGAGAAGTGATGGGGTTATAGTCTTACCCTAGCCAGTGAACTGATCCCTACGGGGTTAACAGAGTGGTGACCGGAGGCAGGGGGTGCTGGCTGGAGGAGGTGACTCTGGGGGCGTGGCCCTGGGGGTATATTCTGCATCTGCAGAGCCGAGTCTCTGCTTCCCTCACCACACTCTTCCGCCATGAAGTCCTGCCTCACCTCCAGCCCTGAGGAATGGAGGCTGCTGTCTATGGATTGAGCCCTCTGAAACGGTGAGCCCTCAAGCAAACTTTTCTTCCTCTACAGTTGTTCTGGGTCCTTTAAAGTTGGGTCCTTTAATCGGAGCAGTGAAAAAGCTGACTAAAACAAGACCCCAGGCCCAAGCACAGCCCTGGGCTCAGGGCCTCCCCAGCGCAGCTGTGGGACGTCCCACGCACAGGGAGTGGGGCGCACCTCCTGGGTCCTGGAGGCATGAAGACCCGAAGGGACAGAGGAAAGGGAGATTCAAGGGCTGAAGAGGAACAGCAGGAGAGCCAGGTATGGTGGCCACACCTGCCATCCCCACTGCTCAGGAGGCTGAGCCAGGACGATCCCAGGTCTGAGACCAGCCTGGCAACTTGGCAAGACCCTGTCTCAAATTAAAAAAAAAAAAGCGGGGGTGGCAGGGCGCTGGGAGAAGTCGGCTGGCCCCCAGCAGGAGGCGGGGCGCAGGGAGCAGGTGCACCTGGAAACGGTGCCAGGCAGGGGACCCTGCCGGCCTGGCCACCGCGCACGCCACCCTCAGCACCTCACCAACGCCAACCGCTGGCCTAGGGCAGCTGCCTCCGCCCCTCCCCGCAGTGCCCCTGCTGCTGGGCTTTGCAGAGACGCTCCTGCATAGGTGGGTCGGGGACAAGGGGCGATGCCCTCTCAGGAGACGGGGAGGACTGCGGCCAGCTGATCCCGCCCACTCTGGGGCGAAGGGTCATGGACCTGGGATTCTCCCGCAGAGCCTGCATGACGCCATGCCACTCACCTGGCTGTAGGGGTAGAAGAGGGTGCAGATGGCGCAGTAAGGCTCGGTCAGGGCAGCCGCGGCGTTGAACTTGCGCTCAGCCTGGAAGCTGGCGGCCTTGTTCTTCCACTGCAGGGACAGCAGTGACCTCAAGGCCTCGGGGTCACTCACATCCTCCTCCCCAGAGAAAGGCAGAGCTTCTAGAACATAGCAGGCAAGCAGGGAGAGCTGAGCCGGTGGAAACCGACGGGGGCTGCCTCCTCTCGCCGCTTTGCAGAGGGCGCCCTGCGCGATGGGCCCACCCCCCTGCAGCCCTCACCCCCCAGGGTCTGGTCTCATGACAAGGGAGGGACATACTGAACTGTCCTTCAGCGTCCCCCTGGTGCCTGAGGCCCAGGCTGCTCAAGAGCAGTATCTGCCTTACTGTCCGTGCCTGCCCAGGCCAAGGCCCTGCCACCCAGGCCCACCCAGGCCTGTCTGCTGGGCACCCGTGCTGGGAGAGGCTGGGCCCTCCGGTCATCGCTGTGCCGTTTGTCTCCACAGTGGCCAAGTGGCCACCAGCAGGCACATGTTCACAGCGGGGCAGGCACGGACTTGTGGCCCTGGTGCAGGCACCTCGGCCTGCCAGGGGACGTGCTTGCCACGAGAAGCTGCAGCCACCTCCCCTCCCGGCCTGCTGCCTGTCCTGAACTGGAGCCCTTGGTCCCACTGCCAGTGGTTGTCCCAGGACCCCCACATCCCTTCCCTGCTTCTCCCATGGTGGCAGAGTGCTGTCTCCAAAAAGAAGGGGGCTCCGTAGAGGCCCCTCCACCCGATGGGCCTCTGGAGCTCTGGACTTGTCCAGCTGTGCTGCCGCTCCCAGCTGACGCAGAAGGGGCCAGCCCAGGACCCTGACATGTGCGCAGGACCTCAGGCCGAGCCTGCTCTTCTGGCCTCAGGTGCTGGTCCAGCTAGCACGGGGCAGGGAAGGCCCGGCGGGCCGCTCCTCTGTCACAAAGGTCTCAGGATCTCGCCTCCTCTCCCGAGCCCTCAAATCAGACCCAGGGTGAAAATAGTCATGCACACAATTTTGGATTCCACGTGCGTCTTAAGCAAAAGCCCAAGGCGATGGTGAGACGCTGGCTCAGCGCAACTTCTGCACACAGGGCAGCAGGGGTGAGAGGCTGCGGCAGCCCACACAGGCCAGACGGCGGACAGACTTCACCCCCAGTGTTTCTACAGATGGGCTGGGTCAGGGCGGGGAGGCGTTCCCCCTGGAAGCGCACCTAGAGACTAGAAGGGGACACCACCGGCCTTATCAAGCTCCGCCTGCCAAGGAGCTTCTGTGACCCAGTGACTCGGAACCCACGTCCAGGACTTCACATGCGGGAGGGCCCACGGCACCACACATGCCCACACTGCCCCGTGCGCCTGATACGCCTACCACGCACACGCACACGCACACAGTGGTGCTCCACAGCCGTCCTGGGACACCCATTCAGAGGCATCCCAACAGTGCCGAGGCTGCGGGAGGCTGGGGTGTGAGTGCCAGGCAGGACGGAATGCACAGGGCACAGGCGCTGGTGACTGCAGCCAGGCAGGGGCAGGAGCTGAGCACAGCCACAGCCAAAGGGTGCTGCCAGGATCAGAGGCAGCGAGGCCTCCGCACGCAGCCATGCCAGCCTGCCACCTGCCACGGCCACGTGCGCCCGGCACCAGGCCTCGTGGTTCACAGGCAGTGCTCCCTGACCTGCCCAGCAGGACCCCACAGGGGCCAGCAGTCCCTCTGCAGGGGTGAGCACCCTGAGGCGCAGGGGGAGGTGGCGCGTTTGGAGCCCAGGTCTGGGCCTGCCTTGCACTGGCCATGGATGCTTCCAGCAAGACCAAGTGCCCCGAAGGGGGAAGCAGGGTGGAGGAAGCGGGTGCAGAGACCCTTGTGTGGTTGTGGGACGGTGCAGGAGCCGTGGGTGGAGCATCCCTGGGGCCCGCAGGCCCGGCGTGTGGTGGGAGGCCAGGCAGACTGGGGCCAGCGCTGCTTCCCAGGTGACTGCCAGTGGAGGGGGTGACGGAGAGGGGCGGGGCTCCAGGGGAGGATGGCCCAGGGCCCCTGCACCGGCCGAGCCTCCAGCCCAGAAGCAAGGCCACTGGGAGAGGCCCCTGGCTCACCCTCGTCACTTGAGACCTCCTGCTTGACCACTGACAGCGGGGACCGGGTGGGTGGTCTGCCCAAGGGGTGGCGCCGGCTCTTCTTGATCTCCATCTTTAATTTGGGGAAGGTAGCTGGTACCTGAAACAGAACAACTGTCCCCGTGAGGCGTGGCGCCCAGGGCCCCAGAGCAGGCTGCGCCTGGACAAGGGGCGCGCCTCCCAGTCCCCGTGTTCCTCCGCCCCCCAGGAGAGCTGCAGGCACTGAGCGGCATGGGCAGGCCCAGTGCAGGCCGCTTCCCGCCCCTACCTGCACGCCCCCAGCGTGGGCCCTGGTCTCCTCCTCGGGGCCCGTCAGCTCCATGGGCGACGCCTGCTGGCCTGGCCCGGGGTCCCGGTCAGGCCCTGCCGTGCTGGTGCGGGGCACCAGGTAGAGCATGGGGATGATGGGCCGCGGCCGGGCCTCCTGCTCCTCGCCAGGCGCCTCAGGGAGCAACACGTTGAGGGGCGGTGGCGGGGTGCCCTCCCCCACGGCTGTGGAGTCTGGGACCAAGGCCGGGGGCTGCAGAGAGGGTGGCAGTCGCAGGCCCTCCTCGGTGGCCAGCGGGGCCGGAGGGGGCGGCGGCAACTGGGGCAGCAGCTGGGGCGAGAGGGGGCCGTAGCTCTTCTTCCTGCGGTCGCTCTTGGCCCTGCCTGGCCGCAGCTTGGCCCGTCCGTCCTCTGTGGGGAGAAGACACCACTCAGAGCCTGGCTGCGAGTCCACAGGCCCAGGCTGACCTGCTCTGCCCCAGGGCTCTCCAGGAGGACCCTGGCCAGAGTGCCAGCTGCAGGGAAGTAAGGTCCTCTCCAGCCCCAGAGGCGCCCCCCAGCCCCAGTGGGCAGAGAGCTGGGTGTGACAGGTGTCACAACTGGACTGGAAAGTGGGCCTCGGCTCCTCATCAGAAACTGGCCTCGACCAGCTCCCGTCCTGGGTCCTGGAGGACCAGGATGGCTGACTAATGAGCGCCCAGCATGGGAGGCAAGATGTCCCTGTGCCCTGGGCGCTTCCCGGGTGGCCTCCAGCAGACCTCGCTGATGGTGGGGTGGCGTGGGGGCTTCAGAAGCAGAACCACCAGCATGGAGCTGTCATGCTGGAGCCAGCAGAAGTGACATGGCCTGCAGGTCCGGGGCAGCCCTGCCTGGAAGCCCTGAAGCCCGAGCAGCGAGAGTCCACTGCAGGTGGCAGGGAGGAGTCGGGGCGTGTCTTTAGGGGCATTTGGTTTGGCGCCAGGACAAGCATGCAGTGAGGCAGCGTGGGCAAAGAGCTGGGCCTCAAAGACAGCCACATCCTGATCCCCAGAACTCGTGGACATAGCACCGGATGAAAGGGACTGTGTGGGGGACCAAGTGAAGGGCCCTGAGCTGGGGTCAACCTGGTCATCAGGGCCCAGTGTCACCACAGGGTCCTCATGAGGGGAGGCAGGAGGGGCAGAGTCAGAGCGAGACCCCGTCCCTAAATAAAACACAAAGTAGGGCTGGGGATGTGGCTCAGTGGTCGAGCACCCCTGAGTTCAATCCCCGGCACCCCCTAAAGAAGAGCCGTCAGCCAGGGGGAGAAGAGCGCTCCACCCAGGCCACAGCCCTTGTCTGGGCAGGGTCAGCGCCCTCCTGCCTGTCACACAGCCAAGGAGGATGTGGGGCAGTGCCACAGACGGCCAGCCCTGGGCAGGGAGGCCAGGGAAGAAGCAGGGCCGGCTGCCCCTTGGGTGCTGGGGTGGGATGGAGGTGGGGTGCTGCCCCTGGTGACGAGGTGCTGAGGCTGCCTGGCACCCCTGCCCACCCCTGGGAGGCCCCGCTTCTAGAACTCAGCAGGTGACGAGGCTGGCCCTGCAACTGCGCCGCTCACGTAAAAGGTGCCGTCAGGTGGACGCCATTCCCTGCAAGAACTCAGCAGGTTCACTCCTGCGGGCAGTGCCAGCAGCAGCCGGGAGTCAGGACACTGGGTCCCATCTGCCCCCACACGGCCTCCACTGCAGAGGACCAGGACTGAAGCCCAAGCGGGCTCCCTTATCTTGCCCGCCCTTCTGTGCAGTACAGCATAGGACCTGGCCAAAGGGTTTGCAGTGCAGGACGCAGGGGGGATTCCAGAATGTGGCCTCGGCACCTGAATGAGGAAGTGGTGCGGGGAGCCAGGGGCGAGGAGCCCTCTGCAGCAGGGCAGAAGCTGTGTGGACCCCCACTTGAGCACAGCTGCCGGCAGGGGCCACCCAGCCCAGGTGAGCATGAGGTGCTCTCGTCCTCTCGGGGGTCCAGCTCAGGGACCTGGCAGTCCACAGGAGGGGCTTCTGAGCAGTGGCAGCTGGGGCGGTGGGCACGGCAGGACCCGAGCTCACCCCGCCTGCATGGTGCTGCCACGTGGGAGGCCACGTCCTATGGGAGCCCCCAACTCGCCTCAGGCTCCAGGAGGGACCCAGTCTGGGCGGCAGCCCACTGCTCCTGGCCCTGTTCAGCTCACAGAGATGAACATGCCACAAGTCCTCCCCACTCGCTGGGGAGCCAGGACTCCTGACTCCCGCAGCTTTCAAAGGAGCAAGAACGAGGCCCAGCTCCTCGTGGTCTCCAGCGGGAAGCCTCGGGAACCATCGGACGGTGCTTCTGGGTGACACAGCCCAAGCCAGGACACCCCAAAGAAGGCAGGTGCTGGTAGCTGCCTCCGGGGGCCTTGCATGGGGACTCCTGAAGCCAGGGTGGCCACACCCCCTCAGGGACCTGGCCAGCCCCACACCTGCCCCAGGGAGGCAGTCCACAGGAGGGGCTGCGGGTCTGGCGGGTCCCTCCCCAGGACATGGGGACCTTGAAGGGTGGACTCTCAGCCTTCTCGGTTCTGGCTTCTGACACCCATCCAGGGCTAGATCCCGGGTCCCAGGCCCAAGGGAGGCCCCACACAGGACCTGAGCAGAGGGAAGCCGTGGCTTTTCCAAGCAGACAGCTCGAGCCTCTCCCGGGGCAGCCATGCGGGGGCGCCACATGCGTGCAGGGCCCCAGGCACCCAGGCCCAGCTGGAATGTGCTGGGGGTTCCCGAGCTTCACTCGCAGCCCCTGTCACCAGCCATCCCTGTGGCAGCCCTGCCCACCCTGGTGCTGTGGCCAGTGTGGACTGGCAGCCAATCGCCAGCTGGGGGCCACAGCAGGGAGGGGAGGTGTGGCCGAACCTCCTGGGCAGCCTGGCTCTGCTCCCCACCCTGCCCTGTGACGCCACCTGAGGGGCTCAGCCAGCGGCAGACGGGGGCCAAGCCGGGTGCCGGCCGGAGTCGCTGCTGTCCAGCAAGGCAGGCCTTGGTGGCAGGTGTGGCGGAGGCTTCCTCCGGCCTCCTGCATGGCCCTCGGGGCAGCTGCTCTCCAGGACCTAAGGCCGTGGGAGTGGTCAGGGACACAGGCAACCTCCACCACCGACCCCAGGGTCCCAGCAGCCAGCCCCGGTCTGCCACCTGCAGGCTTCCCCTCAGGACCCTGGCCCTGCCCCCTCAGCGAGCGACAGGCTCCGATGTCCCACAGCTCTGCTCCAAACTTGGGGCGCAGAAGGAACACCCGGGGCTCCTGAGCAGTGGCGGCTGGGGCGGCGGGCACTGCAGGACCCGAGCTCCCCCCACCTGCGTGGTGCTGCCACATGGAAGGCCACGTCCTATGGGAGCCCCCAACTCGCCTCAGGAAGGGTTGTGTCATGGCCCAGGGCCGGTGTCCAGGTGGGGTGCCGGCCCTGGGTGGAGGCATCAATGCAGCCCCTGCCCGGTGCCTGGTGGCCCTCCCTGTCCCACAATCAGTCCTCTCAGCGGCTCCCGCAGCCACAGCCCACAGCTGCCACCACCCCTCGGAGCCCTTGGGTTGGAGGGTCCCATGGTCCTTAACAGGGCTGAGCGACAGGTCCAGGGTCCCACAGGCTCTGGGCGGTCAGGGGGCATATGCAGTGCTGCCCACAGCCCGTGCCCACCCCCAGGCAGGGGCCGCCCCCCGTCCAGAGCGGCGCGCTTGGAGGGCCCACTGGAGAGCACGCAGGAGAAAGGGGTCTCCCTGGTGAGGGCCTGCGGGTGGGTGGACCTGAACGGCCAGTCCTCTGGCTCCTCAGAGCCCCAGAGAGGCTGGGGAACGCAGCAGTCCCTAAACAGTTGGCTCGGGCAGATTCATAAATAAGAAACCAATTGTGAAGGGAGCATTTCCCCTGCGGACCAGCAGGGCAAGCTGAGGCACCTGCCAGCAACGGCCCTGTCCACCCGAGGCCAGCCAGGCCCCCGATCTGTGGACAGGGATGAACAGACAGCGGTGGGCCCCGCACCCTTCCAGCCTCCTCCCAGGGCCCTGCCGAAGGCCCCAGCTCAGGAGCCCTGCAGGCTGCCCCACAGGGCCTCCCCGCCCCACGCCCACGCCCACGCCTCCCTGAGGGCTGCGTCCTCCTGATAGGGCAGTGGTCCTGGGCCTCCAGCAGCCTGGCTTTCTCCTCCCCCTGCCAGTCCCTCCACGTCCCCACTCGGCCTCAGGCTCATCTCCCTGGGCCCGCAGCGTGGCCCGTGCTGAGGAGACGCGGGTCCTGGACACTGCCACCCACCTTGAGAGCTCACCACTAGCCCGCGCAGCCCCAGCTGGGGCCCGACCTGCCTGTGGGGTGTGCATCTGTGCAGGACCCAGGGGTGGTCACGAGGGAACAGCCCCGTGCCCGGCGGCCTCTGCTTGGGCACTTACACCCCCGAGACTCAGCGCGTGCGCTTTAGAAGCAGGGTTGCTGCAGAGGCAAGGACAGGGGCCTGGGGGGCTGGCCCAGCACGGCCGAGTCCTTACGGAAGGGGGACCTGGACAGCGCCCAGGGAGGACATGGCGTGGAGGTGGAGGCTGGCGGGGCCTCAGCAGGCAGCCCCTGCCCACACCTGACCTTGGACATCCAGCCTCCAGAACCACCCTGGCTAGGGGACCTGGTCACGGCACTGGGGAGACTCGGATGTGCTCCAGTCAACCCCGGGGCTGCTTGGTGTCTTCCCAACTCCAGACCAGCGGAGCGCAGTGGCCAAGGTCTCCCACGCCCCACAAGGGTCGCCCCAGGGCAGGGCACGCTGGCCTCCTTTCCCACGCCTCGTCCCTGTCCTGCCGGGGGCACTCTCCAAGGCTAGCAACCCTGGGCCTCCAGCTGTGGGGTCCCATGAGCCTGCACCAAGGCCAGGCTGCTGGCCTTCCCGTCTCGGGGTGCGCGGGATTGCAGCTCAGACACGTCGCCCGTCACCTCGGCCCCCTTCGGGGGGGTGTTCTGAGTTCCTCGTCCACCTGCCGCTTCCTCTCACAGTGTCCTCATCTGACAAATGGCAGGTCTTCGTCTTGGAGTGACCAGACATGCCAATCTTCATCTTTTTTGTTTGTGCTTTTAAACAAAAATTTAGCCTAAAATTATCAAGATTTGTATCCCAACTCTGTGTTGAGTAGGTTTTAAAGCTCCACCTTCCCAGCCTGAGCTTGAACCCAGATGGCAGGCAGTAGTGGCATTATGACGTCCATGTCCCACTCCCGGAACAGATGGATAGTGACTTCCTGTGGCAGGAAGGGATCTGCAGGTGGGGTCAGTGAAGGACCCTGAGCTGGGGTCACCCTGGTCACAGGTCCTCACGAGAGGGGCAGGAGGGCCAGAGTCAGAGAGCCTGGAAGACGCTGCCTGCTGGCTCTGGAGCTGGCGGAGGGGCCATGGACTCTCCCTGGGCCTCGGGAGGGCCAGCCTGTGGCAACTGGGTCTGGCCCATGGAGGGCCGTGTTGCACTGTGACCCCGGGACAGTGAGAGGTGAGCGAGCGTGGTTTGGGGGCCAAGTTTGCAGTCACTGGGCACAGTGGCCACAGGGAGCTCAACCTGGCCACAGGACAGGCAGTGGGAGGGAAGAGGCTCCGGGTCACCATCCAGGAGTACCCTGCCAGGGACCCCATTCCTAGGCCCGCCATTGGTTCACCCTTCTCAGGTCCTGCAAGGCCAATGGCCGGTCTCGGTGTCCAGAGGCTGCCCAGCCTTATAACTCTGCTCTTGGCTCCCCCCCAGCAGACTTCCGGCCAGAACACGGTTGCCCCAGGCTGGGAGCAGCTGGACGCACCGGAAGTCCTCCTCGGGCAGCCCTCTGTGCGGCAACGCTCCCCGTGCAGGCCCGAGTCCAGTTAGACTTACTGCAGGGCCTTGTCTCCTGGTTGCGGTCACAAGTGTCCCAGCTATGACGAGACTCGCCCCGGCTGCTGGGCTTCCAGCTGGCCAGCCGAGTCTCTGAGCCGGGCTCACTGCCTGCGCGCCTGTGGCCTCAGCTTCCTTGCGAGGCCAGGTCTCTCTGTGGACTCCCAGCTGCTCTCCGCAGGACACTGTCCCGTGCCAGTGGGGCTGCCACGCCTGTCCTTTCCCTCCCTGGTCTTGCCTGGGTGGGCTGACCCTCCTGTCCCGCTGGGCTTGCCCCTGCCGCTCTCTCCAGGGCACCCCTGTGACACATGCACACAGGAAGGGCCAGAGGGGAAGGGCTGGGGCTCCCCTTTGCAGGGGCATGCACGTCGGGCAAAGATGCCAGCACAGCCAGGAAGAGGACACCCGCCGAGAGGATGAGTGGACAGAGCAACGCCGCCCACCAAGGGGAGACCTCCAAACTGCTCAGAGACCAAGGCTTTGCGGCCACACGCCCACACGGGGTGAAGGGTGTTCCTGAAAGAGCCTCCCCTGCGAGCCTGGGCCCCGGGGACAGTCCTGGGAGGGGGCCAGACCCTGTGCTCAGAGATGCGACCCCACTGTGGGCCCATCCAGTGTCTGGGCCGTGGACCTGGCCCTGAGCTGGGAGGAAGGAGGGTCCAGGCCATCGGTCCCTGGGTGCGGTTTTCATAGACTGCCCCTCCAGCAAGAATGCCGGGCCACTGGCCCCGAGAGCTCCAGCTGAGCAAGGACACGTGCGCGGCCACAGAGCCCGCCCCAGCTGCGGGCGACCTGGCACGACTGACCTTCGGTGCCCTCAGCCTCCTGCGGCAGGCCCTGCGGCAGCTCCTCCTCCTCCTCCTCGGGGTCGGCCTCCTGCACAGCCTCCTCCTTCACACAGCCTCCGGCCTCCTCCAGAAGGGCTGCCGCGGTGGCACCCTCCTCTGGAGACTTGGGGTCTTCGGCCTTGGGCTTCTTGGGCTGAGTGCGCTTCCGGTGGGACCTGGAGAAGGAGATGCATAGGCAGGAGGGGCGGTGGTGGGCAGGCCCCACTGTGCGCTCTGCCAGGCTCTGCCAGGCCAGGCAGGAGGAGGCAGGGAGGCCCGGCCTTTTGGGGCTGAGGGAGGGGGGCTGGCAGCTGGAGGTGGGACGCTGACCAACACCGGGAGGGGTGGCTGAAGGGGCGGGAGACAGTGCAGACTCATGGAGACAGCCGACGGACAGGAGGTGCACTTACGCCAGCCCCGGCTTCCTGGTCTGCTCTTTCCTCCTCTCCTCCTCAGTCTTTCTCCAGTGTCTGTTTTCTTTCACACTAATTTGTCTAGAATGTAAATTTCAGGGAGTTTTTCTCTAGTGCTTCCGTGGGGCTCCCCAGGACGCTTTGCCAGGGGCCTCACCTCGGGCGTGTGCCCTACCCTTTGGGCCCCCTCTCTACAGTCCCGTGGGTACGCAGGGGCTCGCGGCTGGCCATGGGAGGCTCCTCCCAGCTGGGGCCCAGGCCAGCCTGGCACAGGGACCTGCCACAGGCCCGAGGCCTGGCTGCCTGTGTGCGCTTAGTGCAAACCCGGGAGAACAGGGTCCAAGGAAGAAAGGAGCAGCAGCAGAGGAGAGCCTGCCTGCCAGTGGCCGGGCCTCCAGGCTGGGCAGAGCTGCTTTAGACTGACGAGGGCTGCGGCTTCCCAAGCTGCCCCTTGGCCAGGCGCCGGGGCGGAAGACAAGGCCTGGGCAGGTCACTACTGCTTTCCAGCGGGTGGGGATACCTGCCGCTGTCCGCCAGGACTCCCTACGTGGCCATGCGGCTTCCCTGAAGCCACTAGCCTTTCTGCACCGCCCCCAGCCAGTTGAGAGTCATCCTCTGAAGCCCCATCGGTGGCTGAACGAGGCCGAGGCCAGTTCTGGGAGGCCCTAACTGAGACAGCTGGCCCTTGCCAACAGCCCTGTCCCTGTCACTGAGTCCTGTGTCCTCCTCTTCCTAACTAGAACCTCTGCACCCTGACGGCTCTGGGCCTGTTCTTGCTTGTCCCCAAGCCTAGGGAGGCCACTTGATGTCTGCAGCATGAACCCCACAAGATGACCAGTGGCAGAAGCAGGTGTGGCATTCTGGATGGGGACACGGAGAAGCATGGAAGGCGTCACACACGTGGGGCACACGCAGGGCACTGCAGGGGAGCACAGGCAGGTGGGGAGGGATCAGGGGGTCCCTGACAGGGAGGAGCAAGGACACGGGCCTTTCCAGTAGGGCACCAACTGTCGCCCGAGACCAGCTTTCCCATGGTCTGGAACTGCCTCCAGCTGCAGGGACAGCTGTCCTGTGCCCACGCAGCGCTCTCGGGGTGGCCTCTTACCCACTCACCTGCCTGGGCTCCTCACGCCAGCCTCCAGGACAGTCCCTGCCCCACCCTCCCCAGCCCCGCCCAGAACCACCCCTGGAGGCCTCTCCCCAACTGGCCCCTCCCCTGCACCAAGGACCCAGCCCCTCAGGCCCTCAGGACATAGCAGGGAAAGGCTGGCCTGAGGCCCTCCTTGCCACTCCATTCTCCCCCTCCACGGGCCGCCTTCCCACGTCGCCCACGGCCATGGCCCTGTCCCACACCCGCACTGCCGCCCACGGACGTCAGGGGGCCCGTGTGCCAGCTTCTGCCCCGCACCCGCTGCGGCCAGCGGGCCTCCAGGACCTCCACCCGTGCTGGTCCAGGGGCCGTGAGGCCCTTCTTGATAGTAAGTCCGGGCACCAGCAGGTGCTCCACTCCTCCTCGGGAGCCCCAGGCCTCTGACCGTGGGCGGGCCCTCCCGCCTGCCCGCCTCGCCGGGGCTCCTGCCCAGGAGCCGCGTGCCCCTATGGTCTTCTTGCTGCGCTTCCCCTCGCGACAGGCTCTGCCCCGCCAGGGGGCCTGCAGGTCTCTCGACTTGGCGCAGGCTCTCCTGCCCCGGCCCTGGCTTGCCCAGGTTTCCTCAGAAGCCAGGCTGTCGATGGACCTGAGCGACAGCGTGGACGGGTGGCCGTGAGCGGGTTCTGAAGACAGGTGTGCGCGGCAGGGCTGCAGGACGGCTCCTGCCCTTGGCGGGCCTGGGACTCGGCTCCAGGCCTCCAGTTCCCTGCAGGTCCTCCTGTGTCCTCTGGTCCTTGATGGCAGACGCCGTGCGCTGCTCCTGCCCTGCTCCCACCCGCCTCGCCCCCTGGCGGCTGAGTGGCATCCTGGAGAGAGGGGGTCGACGGGCCAAGCAGGACATCGCCTGGCTAACGTAGACACCAGGGTTGGGCGCAGTCCAGACAACACCGCTAACGCTGTCAAGACGGAGGCGGGCGTCCCTTGGACCCCGCTGGCAGGAGTGAGTGGACACGCATGGTGATGGCCCCGTCACCGCGGGGCACGGGGCACATGGCCAGCCGGCTCTCCGGGCAGGCAGTCGGCTCTCCAGCTTCTCACTCCACACGAGAATCCAGGCCACCAGAGTGGCAGGTCGGGTGCGACTGTAGGCCAGGTGGAACCGTGAGGCGGTCACAAGCTCTGGGCCCTCGCCTCCCCTGAACTGGCCCTCTCCTCCTGGCACCTGCCCCAGTCCCGCCCAGGCAAGGACCAGCGCGGGCATGTGGAGGGCACATCCTGAGGGAGCGGCAGGGACACAGGCACTTGGCTACCCGCTCCTCTGGAGGCTGTGGGGACACGCCGTCGGTGGGAAGGGGCTGAGCAGGGGCCGGGCGGGGTGGTGCCGTCAAGCAGTGTTTGGGGATGAGGACAGGCCAGCCGCGTAGCGCAGTGTGGGGCCGCTCATCACCTTCCAGTCTCAGGGTGTCCATAGGCGTCCAGGAGTGGCTGGCAGGATCCGTTTGGCTGGTGGTGGGCGTGTGCTCTCCTGCCTGGGCTCCGGGGTGGGACACGTGGTTCCCGCCTACCTTCCTGGTGTCTCCACCCCAGGCCGAGGTGGGCAGCTCAGGAGGAGCTGGGTGCAGCCCGGAGGCCTGACCCCGCCGCAGAAGTGACTCACGCAGTCTCACACAAGTGGCCTGACAGGTGGGTGTCAACTCGGCCGACAAGATCCCCTCGTGGAAAATAAACCCGTGGCAAGGAGACCAGGTAGGGGCCACTGGCTTCCCACTCAGGCTGGAGGACCCGTGTCCTGGGAGAGCCAACGCCCACGGCTCCCAGGAGCCCAGTGGACAGCGCTCCCTGCAGGCCGTGGCTAAGGGAGGCCCCGCTGGGGGAGGCACCCAAGGGCAGCAGCTCCCAGCAGGGGATGCTGGTGGTGCCAACCGGGGAGGGAAGGGGAGGCCGAGGGTGCTGCTCTGCACCCTGCGGAGCCCAGAATGCCGAGAACCACCCCACCACCAGCCCACTGTGACGCCGCCGAGGACAGCCGGCTGGGCTGAGGGCTTGGAACCCGACTCCCAAGCAGCCTTCCTCAAGAGCCCGCAGAGGCCAGGACCCGCCTCCTCTTACACGAGGGAACAGCACTCACTGCTTGTCAGCCTCACAGCTCCCGGGCAGCGAGGAGGGAGCAGGGCGGCGGCTCAGCACACCCCAGAAGGGAGCAGGCTGGCGTCTAGGAAGGGGCGGCAGGCGGGCCGCAGAGCTGTTCCGTAAGCCGCTGCAGTACGGCCCCGCCTGGCAGCTCTGGCGGCCTGTCCTCTGTCCTCGGTGTCTAGTCTTGGCAGGCTCTTTAGACAACCTCTAATCCCATTCTGTTCCTGGAATGTGGCGCCTGTTTATTGGCAATCCGCTCTGTTGACCAATTAGCCTGAGCCACAATCAATTAACCATTATGCAAATAGCCCGTCCAGGGCGGAGCGGGAGTCCTGCGGCCCGCTGCCCGCCGCCTTGCCGGGAGCTGTCAGAGCCCTCCGCACAGGGTGGCTTTTCCTGGGAAAGGCTGAGAGCAGGAAATCAAAAGGACAGGCAACAAAGGAACCCAGAAAGGACAGCCTCACCTGTAGGCCAGGAGGCTGTCAGGAGGAGCCGTGAGAACATTCTAGAACACTGAGCACTCACTGAGAGAGGCTAGGGAGGGGGAAACGGGCGGACGAGGCCCAAGCCACCCACCGCGCAGACTCAGGCCAACAGCAGACGTGTCACGTTGACAACGAGCAACCGGTTGGGGGACGCTCCAGCCAGGCCTACTGGACTTCAGACAATGCCCTGCCCTGACTGGTGGTTGGGCCTTGGGTCCAGCCAGAAGTGACAAGCAGCTGCTGATGGAGCATCCAGTGCCCCAAGGGCAGGGAGGCGGCCTCCAAGCCAGGGCCCAGGGGCCAGAGTGCCGCTGGCTCGGATGTGGCCTGCCACCAAGACGGACTCACAGCTTTAAGTTCGAAAAAGAAAACCGCAACGTCCCCCCACAAGCGAGGATGGCCAGGGCCAGTCAGAGCTTCAGGGCACCGGCATGGGGACGCGGCCACCTGCATGAAGGTCTGTCATACGCGTGGATTCTGAGCCACCTGGTGAGTTGAGTGGATGTGCCAGAGATTGCCCAGCGGGCAAAGTCCCAAATGACTGGCCCTAGCAGGAGTGGCCAAGTCCCCTGCATCCTCCCGGCTCCAGCTCACACTTGGTGGCTACTGACTACTCTTTGGGGCCCAAAGTGGAAGGAACTCCAGGGATAGACGTGGCTGCAAGCAGCTCAGAGCCCTGGAGACTTGACCCTGCCTGGACAGAGAACCAGCAACGGGCGCCAGTGCCTGAGAGGTGCAGCTGCTGCTGGGCTGCTGGGTGTCCACCCCCAGCGGCGAGCCCAGGTCCTCCTCAGACCCCCACTCCCTTGTCCCCGGTCAGTGGAGGCACAGTGCCCAGCCCGCCTCCCCTGCCAGGCACAGACACACGCTGGCATGGCCGTCTGTGCTGCTGGGCGGGGACCCCGGGGTTGCCATGAGGCGGGACTGTCGTCCCCATGGCCATCCCCATGGACCGGGCCTCAGCGGTCACCTGTGGGACCTCGAACGCGAGTGGCACTGTTCACCTTCCACACAGCCTTAGGCAGGAAGGCGGGGGACGCGGGTAGCTGGCAGCTGGTGGACGCGTGCTTCCTGCCCAAGCGGGCGTCCAGGAGCCAGCAGGCCGGGGAGTGTGCTTTGGCCGGAAGCAGGAGACACATCAGGAAGAGACGAGGAGGAAGGACTGGCCCACCTGCAGGAGGCGGCCTGCGCGACCCACCTGCGGAGGAGCTTGGCCTTCAGGGAGGCCCGGGACGCGCTCCAGGAGCTGAGCGCGGGGCTGCTGAGTGCCGTGGGCCGCGTGTGGTCCAGCACGGGGAGGTCCTTGCCCTGCTTCCACAGCTCGTAGCGCTCGGGCTGCAGGATGCGCACGAAGACGTCCATGGAGATCTTCACCATGTCCTTGCGACAGGTGCACTGCGGGGACAGGAGACGGACGCCTGACGCCCCGGCAAGGAGGCCCAGGCTCCAGGCTCCCCCAGCCGGTGGAGGCCTCGCGGCCCGCCCTCCACCCGGACCTGCAGCTGGCCTTCCCTTCTCCTGACTGACACGGGAGGTGGCAGCTCCTTTCCCCAGGGAAAAAGCCGGGCCGCCGGTTCTCAAGCGGCACACCCCACTGTGAACCTCCGGCCTGCAGCGGAGTCCTGGCTACAGCTGGCAAATGCCCAGGCAGGCCGAGAGGGGCGAGAGCCGAGCACGGCAGCCGAGCCCGAGGCGACCAGCCTGAGACCTGCGTGAGAGTTCACACAGAAACCTCCTGCCTCAGTGCGCGGGCCCAGGCAGACAGGCGCACAGCGGCTCTGAGAGCCGGAGGAGGGGCCGAGTCGGCAGCCCCAGGGAGCGGGCGCAGCGAGGAGCAGGCGCGGCGTTCCCAGGGCGGTCACCTCCTCCCAGGCCTCTCCAAGGGCCACACTCAGCCGAGAGCCACCCCTCAGGGGCTTGGGGGAGGGGGCCCTTCACTAAGGACAGCACTGCCATGCCGCACACAGGGCAGGCGCGGCGGGCCTCCTGCTGGACTCGGGCAAACTCCACCCAGGACAGGTGGGACACTCATGTGGAATCCCTGGCAAGCAGCAGACTCAGGTGAGGAGGAGCCGACACCCACCACAGCCCCTGGCACTGCACAGAGCTGTCCCACCCCACTCCCACTGTCTTCAGGGACAACCTTGGGGAATTGGGGGCCAGAGAAGCCAGGCCTGGCGCATGACTCTGAAGTCCACAGTAGCCACTTCCTGGCTGTCTGCCAAAGCCCTGCCACCTGCACTAGACCCACAAAGGCTGCTGGGGGCTCTGGGCTCTTGTCTAGAGGATGGGAGAGCAGCATCTCCCTACTGTGAGAGGGAGGCAGGGAGACGGCGACCAAGGGTCGAGGGCAGGGGCCGGCAAGTGTGTCCATGAAGGGCCAAGCTGGAGGCCTTTTTGGCCTTGAAGGTCTCTATCTTGACCTCTCAGTCTGCGGTAGCTCAAAAGCATCATGATGTGTCAATGAATCAGCAAGACTGTGTGCTGACAAAACTTTATTCAAATATTGTCAAAATGGCCATACTACCAAACGTGCTTACAGATTCAAGGCAATTCCAATTAAAATCCCAAAGACGTACCTTACAGAAATAGAGCAAGCAACCCTGAAATTCATCTGGAAGAATAAGAAACCCAGAATGGCTAAAGCAATCCTTGGCAGGAAGAGTGAAGCAGGGGGTATCGCAATACCAGATCTTCAACTATACTACAAAGCAATAGTAACAAAAATGGCATGGTATTGGTACCAAAATAGAAAGGTGGATCAATGGTACAGAATAGAGGACACGGACACAAACCCAAATAAATACAATTTTCTAATACTAGACAAAGGTGCCAAAAATATGCAATGGAGAAAAGATAGCCTCTTCAACAAATGGTGCTGGGAGAATTGGAAATCCATATGCAACAGAATGAAACTAAACCCATGCAGGAAACTAAACTCAAAATGGATTAAGGATCTCGGAATCAGACCAGAGACCTTGCATCTTATAGAAGAAAAAGTAGGTCCAGAGCTTCAACATGTCGGCTTAGGACCAGACTTCCTCAACAGGACTCCCATAGCACAAGAAATAAAAGCAAGAATCAATAACTGGGATAGATTCAAGCTAAATAGCTTTCTCTCAGCAAAGGAAACTATCAGCAATGGGAAGAGAGAGCCTACAGAGTGGGAGAATATCTTTGCCAATCATACTTCAGATAGAGCACTAATTTCCAGAATATATAAAGAACTCAAAAAACTCTACACCAAGAATACAAATAACCCAATCAACAAATGGGCTAAGGATATGAACAAATGCTTCACAGAAGAAGATCTATAGGCAATCAACAAACATATGAAAAAATGTTCACCGTCTTTAGTAATAAGATAAATGCAAATCAAAACTACACTAAGATTCCATCTCACCCCAATTAGAATGGCAATTATCAAGAATACAAGCAACAATAGGTGTTGGAGAGGATGTGGGGAAAAAGATACACTCGTACATTGCTGGTGGGGCTGCAAATTAGTGCAGCCACTCTGGAAAGTAGTGTGGAGATTCCTTAGAAAACTTGGAATGGACCTACCATTTGACCCAGCTATCCCACTCCTCGGCCTATACCCAAAGGACTTAAAATCAGCATACTACAGTGATGCAGCTACATCAATGTTCATAGCTGCTCAATTCACAGTAGCCAGATTGTGGAACCAAACTAGATATCCTTCAATTGATGAATGGATAAAGAAACTGTGGTATATATATACATATATGTATATATATAGAGAGAGAGAGAGAAAGAGACAATGGAATATTACTCAGCCATAAAGAATGATAAAATTATGGCATTTGCGGGCAAATGGATGAAATTGGAGAATATCATGCTAAGCGAGATAAGCCAATCTCAAAAAACCAAAGGACAAATGATCTCGCTGATAAGCGGATGATGACACATAATGGGGGTGGGAGGGGGCAAGAATGGAGGAAGGAGGGACTGTATAGAGGGAAAAGAGGGGTGGGGGGGAAGGAAAAAATAACAGAATGAATCAAACCTCATTACCCTATGTGAATGTATGATTATGCAAATGGTGTGCTGGTACTCCATGTACAACAGAAACAACATGTATCCCATTTGTTTACAATAAAAATAAAAAATAAAAATAAAAAAAAATAAAAAACCTTTATTCACAAAGACCGGGCCTTGGGGACGGCAGTGACTTGCTGACTCCTGATCCAGAAGCAGCGGCTGAGGCTGTGCAGCTCCAGGCGCCCCCAGCTCTGAGGACAGAGTACTTATCTTGTTGGAAGGCCAGTGCCAGGACCCGTGCACACGTCGCCTGATGTGCTCTGGTCCTGCCTTGAAAGCCCACTTGGAAACTTCGGCCTCCCCGTCAGGCCAGTCCCCAAGAGTAGCCATGACACTCCTGTGCTTTCAGGACCACCAGCTGTCACTGCCGCGTTCTCGACAGTGCTGAAGGACACAGAGAAGGACTGAACTGGACATCACCATCCCGTCCTCTCTCCCGACAAGCCTTCAAACCTCCCTCCTTTCTCTGCAGACACAGGTCTGTGGCTCCAAATTGGAGGCTTCCGGGGTGCCGGCTTCTGTGGAACCCCCACAGTTCCGCCCTTGCCCCCAGGAGCAGCAGCACTGCCTGGTGCTGGACCGGCACAGGGACTTGGGAACAGAAGGACCCGACCGTGCTGAGCGGGAGGGAATATTTATGGCCAAGTGATTCCCAGAAAACTCAATTCATTTAATGGGAACGGCGCAGGAGAGCAGGGCCGCGGCGTGATTTGGCTGCAGTGTTGGGAGCACAGATGGCGCCCGTGCTCAGCTTCCTGGCTGGGCTGCGGCCTCCCGGGCGCCACTGTCAGCAGCGGCTTAAGGGATTTGTATTGAGCGGCTTTGCAATTGCTTTTCCTTAAGTAATTAAAAAAAGCACCTGTGTGCGCCCGTGGGGCATGCAGACACGCTCCACCAAGCGCACCCCAGCCTGGAGCTGGCCCCAGCCTTCCACCGGCCAAGGCTGGCCGGGTTCCTGGCGTGTCCTCTGCCACGGCTGCGCCACCCGCCCAGAGGAGCAGCTGGCACAGGCCTATCTGCAGCAGCCCTGGGAGCCGCCGTGCAGGGACGGGGCTGCTGGGAACACGGACACAAACGTGTCCCGCGGACTCTGAAGAGTGGGTGTAGGCACCCGAGAAGGACACAACAGGAGAGGGCGTGGCCCCGTGGCCCCGGGGTGGGGTCACAGCCTGTGGTGCAGGCACAGGGTGGTCACAGTCCAGTGCCAAGCAGCTGAGCAGCAGGGGCAAGGGCCACAGAGTTGTGGCCTGGCTTCCCTCAGAAGGTTCTAGAAAGTGAGACCCGTGGTGTCCTCCTTCGGAAGCAGCTGGCCACCGCCAGAGCCTGCTGACTGGGCTAGGGCAGAGAGCAAGCGTGCTCAGGCCTGCGTGAGCAGCTGCTGGGGCAGCCCTCGCCCAGGTCCAGAGCCGCCCTGCTGCAAGGCCACCTGGGAGGAGTGCGGGCAGCGGGAAGCAGGGGCCTCAGTAGAAACCTCGGGCGCCCAGGGAGAGCAGCCAATAGGCAAGTCACATCATTCTCATTCAGGACCCGCCCACCCCTCAGGACCCCCGCCAGCCCTCCAGGCTCCAACCCTCTGGGACACATGTTCTCATCAAGACCTGTTGGAGTTACTAGGTTGACCGTTCTCTCTGGTCCCCAGCTGGACAGTCCCCATCAGCACTGTGACAGACATGGATAGCCCTTGAGGGGAGTGTGGCCGACTCACTCATTTCCGATGGAGAAATCGGACCTGAAGGGGGAAGGCAGTCTGAGTGGCCCCTGCAGGCCTGCCTGTGTCCAGGGCCCGACGTAGGCACCTTGGGCAGTTCAGATGCCTGCCACCCCGGCGCCTGGGTGCAGAGCCCAGGGCAGTCCAACCCAACCCCACCCCATCTAACCCTGCGCAGCCTGACCCAGCCCGACCCGGTCCAGGCCAGTGCGCAGCCTGGCCTAGAGCAATGCACTCTACAGCAGCCCACTCCAGTTTGCTCCAGCCCAGAGCAACCCATCAACAGTCCAGTCTAGGCCAGCGGCCGGCAGGCACTGCTGATCCCGTGAGCAGCGTGTCACCCGCTGGGGACAGATAAAGCAGCAGTGTGAGACTTGGGCTGGGGCTCCAGCTGGGGCACAGTGCCTGCCACCTGGATCTCTGCCCCAAGATGGCCCTGCCTTGGCCTGGCTTCTGTGTGTGGCTGCTGTCCTCTGCAGGCCCTCTGTCCCTGCCCCAGTCTCTGGGCTCCCTGCTGCTGCGCCCCAGCGGTGCTGCCTGTGAACAGAGGTCGCCCCCTCGGCGCCTGCGGTGCTGCGGCACCAGGGTCCCCTGAGCCGGCATCCCCCAGCCAGCCTCCAGGGCCTCCCAGTCACGTGCGAGGGACGCTCCCAGGAAGAAGGGGCGCTGAGGCCTCTGACAGCAGAGGAGCAGCGCTGCCCCACGGCCAGGAGGCGGCGGGTGGCTGAGCCGTCACCCCGCACAGGGCCCAGCAGCACCCTTACACCCCGAAGAAGCCCGGCCACCGTCCAGCCTCTGCGGGCAGGCCCAGGGAGTGGCAGAGGACACTGGAAGGCAGTGGAAGGGCCAGCAGGGTGCCAGCGGGACCGTTCCAGGGCAGGGACGTTCTTCCCTGCGTCTGCGCTCTGGCTACAAGCGCAGCTGGGTCCCAAGAAGAGCGACTCTCTCCAACAGGACGAAGAATTCCTCAAACAGCGCCCGCACCTTTCCACTGTCAGACGACTAGCTCGGAGCAGGCCCAGTGCCCGTCTGGCCCGCAGGCCTCTCTGGACAAAGCTTCATTGGCACTGGCCGCCGTGTGCTCCTGGTCATTGGACCCTGCTGTGGTTTGCAGTCACGACAGTCACAGGGATGCTGGGCACCGCGGAGGCCACGGCCATGGGAGAGCCACCCGCACCAGCTGCAGGGCACTGCTGTCGACCACAGGCGTGTCCTTGAGGACACTCACAGCAGCCCCATTTTTTAAGAGCGCGGGGCCCACGCGCTCCGTGTAGGGAGTGTCCGAGCCTCTGATTCCAGCTGGGAAGTGGCCTTAGGTCCTGCCACCCAAGGTCACCGCCTTCCACACCACCAGTCACTCATGGTGGAGGAGTGCCACCCCCAGAACCCCTGGCATGAAAGGGGCCATGCCCCGCACAGGGCAGGGAGGGGCACTTACAGAAGAGCCCAGGCGCCAGGGCTCCAGGCCGCGCCCCTTGCCACTCGGGCCACACAGGCCAACGTGGGGCCCTGACGTCAGTCTACGTGGGTCTCGAGGGGGTCGTCACGGACGCTTACAGGGCTCAGCACACAGCTGCCATTCACACGCGACAAGCAGGAGCTCCGTGACCGCTGAGCCCAGGGCCCAGAGCTGGTCTCCGTGCTCTGCCTCTGGTCCGCCGTCACTTGGTGCCTGGACACCAGCCACAGAGCGGGGCAGCGGGGCTGTCACCCAGCCTGGGAAGACTGACCATCACACAGCCCAACACCAGGACCAGGTCTCAGGAGCCACTGCCAAGTTCCGAGGAAAATGAGCAAGCAGGGCGGGGCGGGGGTCCCCGGTGGGTGAGAGAGCAGGGCCCACGGCCAGAGCCGGAAGGCAGCGTCTTCCAAAGCATGGAGGGGCTCAGGGCAGCGCCTGCAGAGCAGACGGAGCCAGCGACCGCCCTCGCTCCTGCCCTGCCTTCCCCAGGCCGCGAGCCGCGTGGAGGGGCAGATGAGGGAGCCAGCAGGCCCAGCAGGGTCAGGGCTCGTCTCCGCCATGCACGCTCCAGGGCTGCCACACAGAGCGAACGGCCTCGTGCAGGGTGACCACAGACGCCCAGCGAGCCGCAGAGGGTCATCTCACTTGTCATCTCAGGGCACCCTGCCCACTTGGGGCTGCTTCCTGACAAGCCAGGGAGCCAGGGAGGGCAGCAGGCTGCTGTGGGAAGGGGCAGCCTAAAGCGACTGTGGAGCCAGGGTGGGCACGGCCTGCGCTTGCATGTGGACGGTCCTGCAGCCCCAGCTGCGGAGCCCGAGGGGGCTGGCCTCAGGCAGAAGGATGGGGCTCTGATCTCAGATCCAGAGCCTACGTGGTGCCTGGAAGAGGGGCAGGGAGCTCTCTGGGGTCCCTCAGTAAGGGCCTAGCTCCCACGGGACTCCGCCCGCTGACCTAACCGCCTCCAGTGTCCACCTCCTACACCCACCACCGTGGGGTGGGGCTGAGGCTGCGGACCCTCCTCAGAGGTGCGCTGCTGGGACGGCAAGGGGAGCGCCTGGAGATGCGGCCTGCGCCTGCGGCCCCGGCTGTGCTGCAGAAATCGGCCTCCAAAAGCCGCAACAACGGAGGAGGTCACTGAGACCCCTCACCACCGGCGCCTCCTGTGAAGCCTGATAGGAGACCAGAGGCGGGTGGGCCACCAGGCTGCCTCGACACCGCCTGCTGGGCACGCCCAGCGCCTGCCCCAGCACCCTTGGTGTGGCGCCCCGCCCACTGCTCCCCGGACTCGCCCGCGTGTGGCCTTTGCCCACTCCACAGGCCCTCAGGGTCTCCAGGGCAAAGAGGCAGTCTCCAGTGGAGGGCACCCAGTGCTGACCAACCCTCGGGCCCCAAAGGCTGAGATCTAAGGAGCCCAGGGAGGAGGTGGCAGGGCCAGGGCACCCTCACTGAGCCTCCCGCAGGAGGACCCGGGCCAGTGAGGGACACGAGCAGAGCTTTCCGGAGCAGGTCACACAGCCCTAAGGAAACGGGAAGGCGGCAGCCACCCACCCTGTGTCCCTGGCACCTGCAGTCACAACGCACTACAGCTCAGGGGCCACTGTGGTGAGTGCTCCACATCCCTCCATGGTCACGGCACATTTGGGAACGTGTTCCCCATGGAACCTCGGGGCTCCCCACCCTTCTTCCAAGTCATATAATATTCCCCAGCCCGGTGGCATCACACGTGCAGTCACAGAGGCCTCCAGGCTCCTGTGGTGTAGGGTAGAGCTAAGTCCACATGGCCTCAGGGGCCCTTTGTTACCACTGGGCACCGGCCACCCCTGGTGGTGGCCTGCTCCTGCCACTTCGCCCCCCTCCTCCATGCCTGCACCCTCGACAAAAAGTTCCAGGTTCCTCGGCCTTCTCTCAGCAGCAGAGGGGCAGGTCTTGCGCCAGGCAGGGTGGCCACCACGTACCGCCTGTTGCAGAACTCACAGCAGGAGCCAAGAGCCTGGGCTGCAGGGGAGCCCCTGAGCCCCTGAGCTTGAGGGGACCAGGAACGCCCCTCGGAGGCGAGCCCGCTCCGCCATGCTGGGCTGGCCCTGCTCTGCTCTGCTCCCTGAACTTCGGCCCTCCCCAGAGGCCTCTGGGGTCCAGGGAGCACATGGCCCGTTCCTGCTGCCTGGCCACAGTGAGGGGCCTGCACGCCTCACTGAGTGGACTGGGGGCCCTGCTGGACTCTGACCTGGGGACGGCGCATGCCCACGCCTGCACCTGCTGGGCCCCGGGGCAGTCTTGTTCCTAAAGCACGTGGCAGGTCAGGGGCTCTGGTCCTGACCCTTCCAGCAGAGATGGCCAGGCCCCCTGGCCCTAGGCGCCCTGATCTTGGGGGCGTGGCCTGCTGGCGGGAGCCTGGCTCTAGGGACTCGCTGCGCCTGTTCCTGCCACCCCAGGGCGACCGAGGGGTGAGGCTGCTGCCGGCAGCCGGTCTGACTGCCCTGCTTCCCCACTTCCGCAGCATCAGTCAGAGGCCATCTCGTTTCAAAAGACTGAACAGATAGTAGAATTTGCTCATGTAAAATGCAAAGTGGGAGAGAGGAGTCACAGCCACCAGCCTGAGGAGAGAATTATTAAATGCAGTTCAATAAAATCATCAGCCCAAAGAGCGCCTGACCGCGGGGCCCCTCATGAGCTCGTCAGCCGCGCCAGCTCCCAGCCTGCGGGTGCGGGAACCAGGGCGGAACATCGAGGACGCCGCCTGAGTGGGAGGCGGGGAGAGAACCGCTGCCGGGACCAATGTGCGGCCCGGGCGCCCTGCCCAGCGCCCACGAGCGCAACGAGCGTGGGACCAAGGCTGCACCCCACTGACTCGCCATCGCCCCGACGGGACAGGCCCAGACCCCTCCAGGTTCCCACCGAACACGTGCCCGTCACAGCAGCGCCACCACAGAGCTCCTGAGGAGGCTCAGGTCTCGGTCACATCGCCCAGGGTCACCCCCAGCCCCGCGCTGTCACAAGCACTCAAGACACAGTTGGTGTGTCCAGGTGAGCTGAGGCCCAGCAGGGACGCGGTGTAACATGGGCACAGCCCGGGCCCCACGCATCTCCAACAGACTGGCCTCCTAGGTCCCCCATGGCACGCCCTGCTCCTCGCTGAAATGCCCAGTGTCCCCCCAACACCCAGGAGGAAACTGACCTCCTGGGGCAGGTGGACCTGAACCCGGCCACCCTCCCCAACTGCACCAGGCTCCTCCCCAGGGACTCTGGGCTCTGGACGCCTTCTGCTCCTGCACCTGCCATCCTCTCCCCTGGCAGGGCAGCTTGCTCGGGAGTGGGGTCTTCAGGGATGGGACTAGTTAGGCTGAGGCCACGCCAAGGCCTAAGTCCTGCTGAGGAGAGGAGAGGACACTGGGCAGATGAGGCCAGGCGAGCGCCAGGGCCTGGCGCTGCCACAGTCGCAAAGCCTGGGGGAGCAGGGGACCCTCCCTGGAGCCCCACACAGACGCGGCCTCAGCCCCAGGCCCCCAGGACGGTCTGGGAGCTCGCTCATCTCAGAGCTCAGACGTGGCCTGGCAAAGGGCAGCACCCACGCCGGCCTCCTCCCCGGGCCACTGGCTGCCACTGCCCAGCCAGCCCTGCCCGTGGCCAGAAGCCCTTCTTGGCCTTTACTGCTCTCCACCTCTGGACCCTACTGCCTGACCACTGGCTTGTTCAGGGGAAGCAAATGTGCTGCTTACCTGCCACATCTGGCTGGGCACCAGGCGCTGGGCACCCGGGCGCAGGGAAGAGGCCACGCCTGCCAGTGGAAGGCTGGGAGTTGTGGGAAGATGTCGCCCCTGCTTCTCACATAATCACCAGGCCACAGCGAGGGCCGATGCCAACCAGTCGGTTAGGAAGCACTGGAAAGTCGGCGCTTCACCAGCGAAACAACCAGGCGCGGTCCTGGGGCTCAGCCCTGGCCGGGGCCGGCAAGGCACGGGCCTGCTGCACGGGCCTGCTGCACGGGCCACCCACCTTGCCCGGCTAGCAGGGAAGCCTGCCGTGACTGTCAGCCCTGGAGCAGCAGACAGGCGCTCGCCCGGCCAGGCAGGCCCAACGCCCCTGCCCCTCCTGCCGCTGCGTGTCTCCACGGGCTCCTGCCTCCCTTTGCCTGTAAGATGGGGATGACCACGTGGCAGTGGACCCCGTGCTCCCTCGGAAGGCACGCCCGGAGCCCCATTTTTCCAAGGGGAAGCAGGCATGGGGCGCTGGCTTGCGCAGGGGGTCTGCATGTGCGGCGTGGCCCAGGGACCATGGGCACAGTGGGGAGGGGCGCAGACATGGCCCGAGTGAGAAGGTGCAGCCAGGGCAGACCCCCGTCCCCAGCGCGGCCTGCTGCAGACCAGCCTCCGAGGCACCCCAGGCTCACGCGGCACGCTCAGCGCCGAGCCAGTGCCCACGCCAGGCTCCTCCTCCAGGCCCCAGCACCCTGCACGGCCAGGACCCAGCCGTCCACACGGGACAGCAGGAAGGCCGGATGCAGCTTGGCCCCACGGTCCCACCACACGACCACCAGCCCTGCCCAGAAAAGACCTTGGGTTCTTCACAGGTGTGACCACAGCTCTCTGAGAAGCCTTCCTACAGAGGGGAACTTAACTGGGGTAACTGCCCCCAGGGAACACAGTGACGGGGACGTGTGTGGTTGTCACATGCTCCTGGCCTGCAGTGTGGGGAGGCCAGGGATGCCACCAGAGAAGCACCTGGCTGAGCGGTAGTGCTGGGTTACGAGTGCAGGACCCGCGGGGGACGTTTTGCTCCCCCCACCCCACGTTCCCGCGCACCTCTGGACACCAGGTGCTCCCACCGCCAGGGCCTGGAGGCCGGGGGTGACGGGGACCATGCCGGCAGGAGTGCAGGGAGAACATGTTTCACGAAGCAACAGCACATCCCTCACGCACCAGGCCTGCGAGGCCGTGAATCAGGGGGTTAGTGAGGCGGAGACGGCAGACCTACGCCCGCACGTGGGTCCCGCCCAGGCCCGCTCCCGCCACCCTCCGCCCAGCCTTCTGCCAACTCCCTCCTGGGCCTCGGGTTAATCACCCAGAGCAGGTGGTGTCATTGCCAAGCAGAAGACACACAGTCCTCCGAGCACAAGCAATGTGCTCCCATTTTGCTGTAATTGAGCTCAGGGCACCCGGGCTGCTGAGGGGCAGCGCCTGCTGGTGCCCCACCCCAGGGGCCAGCTGCTGCCAGCCTGGACGTGGGGGCGGGGTCACGGGGAGCTGAGTGGACCACCTCCTGGGATCTGAGTCCTCTCTCCTCACCCCAAATTCAGCTGAGCTCCTCCCTGCTGGCCCTGAGTGCAGAGGCTCCGGGCTGCGCGCTCGGCAGGCAGTGACCTCGATGCTGGCAGAAAAGCAGCCAAGCGCAGGGTCCCCGGCCGCACCAGGCAGGCTCTAAACCCCGTCAGCTCTCCACCTAGTGGCCCTCGGGGCGCTGTGAAGTCCTGGGCTCCTGATGAGGCCTGTGCGTGCCCAGCACCTGCCCAGAGGCTCTGGCTGTGCCGCTAACCTACGTGGTGCGCAGTCTTATAGCCTGATTCTCGGCCACACGGAAACAGCGGGCGCGTGCACACTACCCTTGAGGAGCAGGAGCGTCTCTCGACCTAGCGAGCCGCCCCTGCAAGGCCTGCCATCCACACATGTGCCAGGCAGCTCGCTCTGGGAATCAGGCGGCCCCTTGGTGGCTGTGGCCGCCCGGCGGCTGAGCCAGGAAACAGCAAGGTACGAGACGCCTGGGCTGGGCCCTGTGGACGTGACCTGCAGGACCACTCTCCTCTGTCCTCAAGAGGGTGCCAGGCAAGACCTGCACTTCCCCCAGGTGCCTGCGCCACAGAGTCTGGCGAGCGCAGACTAGGGTCTATGATTTTTTTAATCACCTAGGATCTTCCAGGGTTTACGGAGACACGATGAACTCACAGATAACAGGAGTGTCCTGGGGGCATGGCCAGCGGTTCTTGGAACTCTCCCACCATCGCACTTAGAACATCCTCATCACCCGGAGGAAGTTGCGTCCCCAGGAGCAGCTAGCCCTGCACCTGCAGGCCCACGTCCTGTCTTTGGACGCTCCTGTGCTGGACGCCTCCTGTCACCGGGTCACACGCTGTGGCCTTGCGAGTGTGGCCCTCCGTCCACACTGCAGCCGCCAGCTCACTCCTGCTCTGGCTGCGTGGGAGGCAGTGGTGGCCCAGGTCTCCTTCACTGTGCCTGTTCAGATTCCTGCTCACGGGTGGGCAGGGCTGGCAGCAGCGCCCCGAGGAGCACTGCCGTGCTAGGGGGTCCTGCCCCAGGGACACTGGGCTGTGACGGGGGACGTGTGTGTCACGACTGGTGTCCTGGCCTGGAGTGGACAGAGGCCAGGGACACTGCTCAGCACCACGCAGGGCCCAGGACGCCACCCCAGGGGAACTCTGGGCCCGGAGTCCAGAGGGCCGAAGGCAGAGAGCCGAGGTCAGACCCCAGAGCCAGTGTCCCAGGGACGGCGCACTACTTCCTATTTGCCCGCCCACTCCTGCAACAGCTCAGGTGCCCCTTCTGCAGCCAGGAAGCTCAGGGTCACTCGAGGTGGCCAGCCACAGGGGGAGTCCAAGCACCCAGCTCTGGGGGAGGGCGGGGCAGGCCCTGGCAGGCAGGTGCAGGCAGCTGCGGACCTCCTGCCACCTGAGCGCCACACGGACAGGCAGGGAGGCCCAGGCCTGCACCACAGCTGGGACAGGAAAAGCGCCACCGAGGAGCCTGTGACCCTGCGTGTGGCTCAGCGCTCTGACCCCAGCGCCAGCCTGGCCCTCCTGGCTCTTGAGCCCTGCCTGCACCAAGCCAGGGCAGGGAAGGGCTGTGGCTGCCCGTGCGTGTGGCCAGCCAGACAAGCCCAGCCAAGGGTGCTGGCCAGAGGCTGTGAGGCACGCCACCGCCCAGGGAAGCGCCTTTCTCTGGGACTTCACGGCTAGGAGGGCCCTTGGGGACCCGCTGGCACAGGGCCGCCTCCCACCACTGTTGGGCAGTCGCGGATGCGTAGCTGGGGGTGGCAGCACACGCTGCAGCCAGGTCGGCCTGCTGGGTGCCCAGACCTAATCTTAGGCCCATCAGGAACATCCAGAGGCAGTGGGGTCAGCTTGATGTGTGGGGAGGGGTCAGGCCACCCTGCTGAAGGGGCAGCACTCCAGGCTGGGGCTGGGAGCAGGAGGGGCTGCTCAGCGGCCACCTGGCCAGAGTCCAGGCTGGCAAGCAGGGCCAGGGCGGAGACACACTGTCGGGCCAGAGAGCGTGTGCTGTGGGAACCGGCGCCCTCGGAGCCGGAGAATGAGCAGCCGTCCAGGGCAGGGATCGCGGGATGGATGGCGAGCCGCCCTGGGCATGTGAAATCTGGGTCCCATGTAACTGTCACAGGCCACGTATCTTTGGATGCCCCTCCCGATCCTTAAAAATGGAAGCTCGGGCCTGCTCTGTAGCCTGGACAAGGCCAGCCTCCTGGACCTAGCCCTGGGCCCTGACTGCAGCCCTGCCCAGATGCTTCAGTTACAGAGGCCGGTCGAGCACAGGACAGTGGAGTCCATTGACAAGGACACGTTGGGAAGGACCCTGGGGACTGGAAGAAGGTGAGCCGGCCAACAGGTGAAACAGCCTCCAAGATGCAGGACAGGGACTCCCCCAACCAACGCGGGAAGCAGCTGGTGCAGACACAGCTCGGCACACGGAGCCCCGGGGCAGGTCCTGCGGTAGGGCGGGCCTGCTCGCCCTCACCCCAGCCGTCCCTGCCCTCACCTCCTGCTTCTCAGTGTGAAGGGCACACTGGCCCCTTCAGCCTCCGGAGGGAGCAATAAGCTGGGCCCCTGTTCTGGGCCACAGCCACCTCCCTTCCCTGGTAGGCCTGGCCCTACCAGGTGCCTGGGCAGGGGCAGCACGGCTGGGGGCCAGGGAGTGGGCGCAGCACCTGGACACGGTCCCCAGCCCCAGCCTGCTCAGAGCGCTGCGCGCCGCTTGTTCAGTAATTTCACGCTACGCCGCCCGACAATGTAAGCGTGGAGGCCCCGTCTCAGGCTGCATGTCCCAAATGTCACTAGTCTGTGAACACATGGCTGAATCCAAAATTGCTTTTAATATCTGGGCAGTCCCCACTGCGGTCTCAGCTCTGACAGCACCTCCAGACGAGCCCAGGCCAGCTCACGGCTCAATCTGTCGTAGGCCAGCCACAGCTCAGGCGGGTCCGGGCCAACCAAGGTGTCCCTGCAGCAACGCAACGCACACACAGCCACACTCCCTGTCCACAGAACCACAGGCCTGGGATGTTTGCTCCTTTGCAGCAGAAGAATCCTGACTTGCGATCTCTCTTCTCTCAAAGATCAGTCAGCCACTATGCTCTGAGCTGGACCCTAGGCGTGTCTCAGGCCTCCTCCCAACTGGCCCGCTTCCTTTCTGACCCACACCCGGGCTGGGTGCAGCTCTGTGGTGAGTGCCTGCCCAGCACGCACAAAGACCCAGGTTTCAACCCCAGGAATGCCAAAACCACACAACCAAAACCAAAAAAAAAAAAAAAAAAAAAAAAAACCCCAAACCACACTACAACAGCAAAAAACTACAGCATAAGAATGAACACGGAAAATCAAATAACCAGAAAAATAGAGAAGTCACTTCATGCAGACCAGCACTGCCCGCGGAAACGCAGCACCGGACACGGCGCAGCACTGGCGTTCTCGCAGCTGTGTTAAAAGGCAAAGAAGCAGGTCAAATTCATCTCAGGACATATTTTGTTTAACCCAATATACCCAGAAACGCCAGTCTGCGTGGCCATGTGGACAAGGGCGTGCAAGGTGTGTCAGAAGTACATATCTTTTTGGAACTGGGGATGGACCCAGGGGTGCTCCACCATTGAGCCCTTTTGATTTTTGAATTTTTGAGGCAGGGTCTCACTGAGTTGCTGAAGTTGGCCTTGAACTTGGGATCCTCCTGCCTCAGCCTTCCCTGTCAGCTCTAATGACAGGCGTGGTTGTCATCTTCAGTTCCAGACACCTAGCAGGCATCTGGCCAGTGTAGTGCCAGAGCCACAATGGCGAAGGTCTGGGGTCTAGAGCGTGATGTGCCACCTGGGTCTGGCCCATGACCTCCCCTCACCCTGCACCTACATCTGGATCTGGGGAAAATCCAGTTTGCCCCAGTTCTGGCTCCTCTTGGCCCTGGAGGAACCAGAAGGCTCTACACTTGGAGGCTGGCAGGGTGCAGGTCTGCTTTTGGCAGTGAGGGGCCCAGAACAAGAACAGCACCAGAGTTGGGGCCAAATGCCCTGGGTCGGGCTGGAGAAGGGCACGCGTGGCTAGACAGGCACCGACAGGCTGCAGGGATGCTCCTGGGAGGAGCCAAGCCAACAGCCCGCTGCTGCTTCCTCTGGGGTTCGGTCAGGCTTTCTGAGAGCCGGCGCTCACCAGCCCCTTCATACCCGCTGGCATCTGAACCCCGAGGCCCCACCCCCCAGCAGCAGCTCTGAGGATGTCCCAGGGGTGGCCTCGCATGGCCTCCAGCCTGTAAGTGCCACTCAGACAGCGCACGCAGGGGCAGCATGTGAAGGGTCAGCTTTGGGAACGAACACTCAGTGCAGATGTCACACCTGTCGGTCTTCATCAGCCCCAGACCAGGAGCACAGATGACCAGGAAGAACCGCTGAACTTGCTCTTCACCAGGCCAGCAGGAGGAGCTGGGCTGGTCCTGGCCACCACCAGAGCTGCCACAGGAGGGCCCCACCAGGGATGGGAAGGCAGAGGCCTAAAGGGTGCGCCTCAGCCCCGCAGCTCTCGCAAGAGGACTGCCAACTGCAATAAAGCCCCACCCAGACTGGACCATCAGGACACCAGGGCCAGCACACCAGGCCACCAGGCTGGGAAGCTGGGAGCAGAACCGCTGCAGACCCACCACACCACCTGTGCCCTCCCTCGTGTGCAGGTAGGAAGCCTCTGGGCATGCGCTCTCTGAGGACCCCAGGAGCTGGGCCTGGCTGAGCATGTGCAGCTGCCTAGGAGCCCCGGGCCCTGGCGGCAGAGGCAGGGCTGGGCCCTTCCCGCTTCCCGAGGCCCTCGCACATCTGCAGCACCTACCTGAGTGGCTACTTTGCCGTAATCGATCCACCGCAGGGTGGCAAAATTGGTAGATTCTGCACAGTTGAAGCCGTGATTGAATCCAGCATGGTAGCCATAGGGAAACGTGATCATGAATTCCCCAGCCTCCTGCGTGATCTGAGGAGGGAAAAGGGCACAGGTGAGAAGGGAGGCGGGCAGAGGAGGGGCAGGCCAGTGAGGCAGGAACAAGGCCACCAGGAGCCACTGGCAAGCAGAGCAGGGGCGTGGGCTGGAGGAGTTCCCAGCCTGTGCCCAGAGCGCCCACCTGAGGAGCCGGTGAGGTCTGCAGAGTCAGGGAGCTCTGGAGCCAAGGCGCCTGCCCAGCCCCCAGAGCAGGGTCACGGCCGTGCCACCAGCACTGCAGCTCGCAGTGGCCAGCCAGCCCCGCCCCCCAGCACCCTCCCCCACCCCACTGGGCGCCGCAGCTGGGCACTTAGGTAGGGCCTCTGCCTCAAAGGGGGCTGTGGCACAGCCACGGCCATGTGTCCCCATGTGGTGGGGCTGGAGTGAAGCGAACAGAGCTGGTGGCAGTGGCAGAGCCACTGAAAAGGGACAGGGCACCTGGGGGACTGTACTGCCCCTGTACAAGAAGGAGTGACCTGTAGCAAGTCACTGTCGGGCCCAGAATCTCCCATCATGCCCTCAAGTGGCTCTGCATGAGGCCAACAGGGTCACAGAAACCAGCGTGAAGCAGGGGTCACCTCTGCAGAATGGTCTGCTATGCCCAGGTCCAGTTCCAAGGCCTGGAGAGACTGTCCATCTATGACAGACCCAGGCTGAGAGCTGGCCTGAGTGTGGTGGGTGGGGCTGCAGTGACCCAGACTCAGGCTCCAGAACAGACTCCTGAGGCCTGGAGGAGGGGACTGCCGGCCAGTGGGGGCCACACCTCATGCCAGGCCACCCCTTCCCTCCCAGGGTGGGGACGGTGGACGACCCCCAACCCCCCCTGCTGCCAACGGCTCCTCCCCTTGGTGAAGCACTCTGGAAGGCGGTGTCAGGGACGGACGACAGATAACGGTGGAGACGGCTCCCACTGGCCGAGGCGCGGGGCTCGCAGGGCACTTCTCAGACGCAGGGACCCAGGCTTGGGGGGAGGTGACTCTGAGGTCCAGCAGGTTCCTCCTGGCCCGTACATACGCGGTAGGCCGTGGGGCACGCCGAGCCTGGTGCGACCCAGGCCCCTCAGAGGAAAGGGGCTTCCGGCGGCCAGGCAGGACCCGCACCCTCCAGGCAATCCCACCCAGGCGTGCTCTGCCACTCGGGTCTCGCTGGCTCTCCAGGCGCGCGGGCGCCAAGCTGTGGTGTTCAACAGGGGTTGTGCCGGCACCCCCGCCACAGGCGCCAAGAGTGCCCCTCCTCCTGAGTCGAGAGGTGGTGAGCCTGCATCACTGCTGTCCAGCCCCTCCCTGCTGATGGCCGTGTGGGCCACTTCCAGCTTCGGGCTCCAGTGAGGAAGCACCAGGAACATCCCTGTGTGAGGCTCCCTGCAGATGTGGGTCCATCTCGGCATCGGTGGGCGCAGAGGGCACTGCTGGGCCCAGGCCCGTGCTCCCTGGAGAGGGCGCCCAGGGCTCACCAGCACCTGCAGCCCCACTGAGGCCCTGCTCTGCCTCCGGGAGGCCAGGGCAACGCGTCTGCTGGCCTGCGCGTCCACGCTGGGGCCCTCCAGCCTCCGCCCTGCCTGCACAGCACTGCTGCCTCCCGGCTGCTGCGGGCGTGCAGGTGTTCTCAGGCTGCAAATCGCCTTTGCTCCCCGAGAGGCGAGCAGAAATGGCCAGATTCGTCTGAGTGGCCAGAAGTCGAAGGCCTGACAGGGTAGGGGTAGCAGAGATGGGCTTTGTCTTCCCAAAGCAGCCGCCACATCAAGCGTCAATCAAGACCACACAGCTTGGGGAGGAGCCAGTCCTTGAGAACACTGCGATGTTTTTTCTTTTCAAATAATTAATTGCACCAATCAAGGGAGTCAGTGTGCATTAAGTCATATTTTAAAATTTCTGTCCATGTGGCAGTCTCATGCAGCAGGATGAAGTATTGGCAGAAAACAGGGAAAGGACATGCCGGTGTCGCAGAGAGCCCGCAAGCTCCCACACAGCCAAGAACCCTGGGCCCACCTCTGCCACCTCAGTCAGAGCTGCACGTAGCAGAGCACGCAAGACAAGGCTCGGACTTTAGAATCGCAATTACTGGCAAGGCACAGTGGTGCACAGTTGTCGTCCCAGTGTCTGGGAGGCTGAGGCAGGAGGACCATGAGTTCAAGGCCAGCTTCAACAACTTAGAGAGGCCCTAAGCAACTCAGTAGACGCTGGGATGTGGCTCAGCGGTTAAGATCCCTGGGTTCAACCCCTGGTAACTAAATAAATTAATAATAACAACGCAGTGACCGCACTCCCAGCCACTGGAGCTGACCCAGAGAGCCTGCTGTCTCTCACAGGCAGGACGGCGTGGGCAGAACCAGGCCTGCAGCTCCCGATGCAGCACACACAGGGAGCTGCCAGACTTAGGCCTTCCGGGGTACAGCGGGACCCCGCGACACCAAGGGTGAAAGTCCAGACAAGAGGGCCTGGCAGCGAGGAGCCAGGCTCAGGTGGATACTGCAGCCTGGTCTGCCCAACAAGCCCTCCCTGAACCCAGGTCAGGACAGCACGTGCTGGTGCAGACACCGAGAACTCGCTCCTGTCGAAACATCCACATCCTGGGGGCTACAACCGGGCCCACAGGTCTGCTCCTGAGTCAGGCTGTCAGCATTCACTGTACAGTACAGCAGCAGGCCGTCAGTGGGGACGGGCGCCGGCCCTGCTGCCAGCTGAGCAGGAGCCCAGGGCCGGAGTCCGCGGGGCTCTCACCGACTAGGCGAGGAAGTCGCGGCAGACTACAGGACACACACCTTGAATTATTAAGAAGCTCGACTATCGATCTGCTTTTCCTTCTAGAAGTAAACACCAGGACAAAGATTTATAAGTGGAGTGTGGGAGTCGTCGTTTGAAGGGTGCCAGGAATCCAGATGAGGGACCGCGCTGCTCTCAGAAGCAGGGCGTGCGGCTCGTCCGCCACTTGGGAGGGCCTGCTTCTGCCAGCTGGTTGGGCACAGACGCCCGGCCCCACAGGCCACGCCAGGCCACCAGGCCAGGAGCAAGGGAGAGGCTGTGATGCATGGCAGGTCACCACCTGCCATCTAGACCCCACGGTGGAGAAAGGACGGCACGGCTCTGGACGCACCTGCAGGAGGACCAGCGCTGCTCCCTTCTGTGAGCACAGCCGTCCTCTGACTGCGGGTCTCTTGGTGATGACCCCATTGAGACCACAGAAAAGAGGGAGCGGAACCTGCATCCCTCAGGATGCACCCGCTACACCCCGCTCAGTGCATGCCACTGGGGGCTGGGAGCAGCCATCCCCTGCGACGCTCGATGCTGAGAGCAGGCAGCCAGGGCCTCGTCAAGTCGCCAGATCCCCAGAGGCCCGCCTGGCCTGCCCGGCCATAGTGCACATGCCTCCCACCTGGACAACCTGGAGACACAGGCCTGGCCTGTCCTTCCCACAAAGGCCTGTCCTGGACACCTGCTGCTGAGCCTTCAGGCCAGGCACACCGCATGCTCCCCTGGGGATGCCAGAGCTCCCTGAGCTGACTGAGGTGTCGGTCACCTGGGTGCCTAGAGCGCTGCCCTCCGGCACCCAGCCGCCCACTGCTGAGCCTCCTGGCACCTCCGGCCTCACAGCCTCTGCGAGGATGAGTGGCAGCCCTGGGAGCAGCAGGCTGCAGGCCAGCCAGACCTTTCATTTCTAAGCAGCGTGCTTCCTCGCCAAGACTGGCTGAGGCGGCCACGCCGCGGGGCCCAGAGGAGGTGCGGCCTTTCCACTCTGTACCCCACTGCAGCCTGGCCAAGGGACTGTGGGGCCACACTCAGGCAGTGGGGCAGCACCAGCCCAGACCCCGCTTGATTCACCCCTCCTCCCCCGCCATCTCTCCCTTGCCACCCCTGGACCTTCTCAGGGTCAAGCCTGTCTCCTTGGGCATTTCAGCCACTGGGCCCAGGTCCCCAGCCCCCTCCCCACATAGGCGTCTGCCAGCCCGTACGCACCCGGCTGAACGGAATCCCGTACTTCTTCAGGATGATGGGCGAGATGAGGGTCATCTTGTGCCGAAGGAAGGCGTCGCAGCCCTGCGAGCTCCCCGGGAAGAACCCTGGTGTGAGAGATCAGGGTCAGCCTGAAGGCTGCGGCTGGCTGGGATGCCGTAGCCGCAGTCAGGCCTCAGGGCCAGGGCCACCACCGGAGGGCAGGAAATGAGCAGGACCCGCACACGGCACTGGGCTCTGCTGAGGTGATGGCAGGGTCCCAGCTGGCAGTAAGCCGCCAGGAGCAGCCCAGGGTCCCTCCCTGTGGAAGGAGCGGGTTCCATACTTGGGTTTTCCTGGGAAAACTGCTGTGCCGCTGTTGCCGTGGACACAGCCCCTGTGTGACCCCAGAATGCAGACTGAGAGCGAGACAGGAGTGGCCGCCCTCGCTGGGAGCCAGGCCTCCTTTAAGGGTAGAACCAGCAACCAGCCCGACACAGCCCAAGGAGAAGACCCTGGTGCACACCAGGTCCTGGGCACTGCTGCCCGGCCCCACCTCACCACTGAGTAGGTGAGGGAACCACAGGGACCCGCCCACAGCCCCCAGGCTGGGGGGAGAACCAACCCTCCCTCTCTTCGGCACAGGAAAAGGAGGCCTAATTCCTGCTCAGATGCTTCCTGCCCGAGCAGACTCCTACTGGAGAAGGCTGCATTCCGCCAGGAACCCAGCACGCCCCGCAGGCCCCAGGCGGCGCCCGACCACTGCCTGGAGTCTCCCGGCCCGCTCCTGGCTGAGGCTCAGGGAAGGGTGTCCCGAGCCTCCAGACAGCAAGTCCTGGCCGTGGCCCAGAGTCCCCAGGAGCCCAACACCAGGTGGAGCACACGGCCCGCTGCGGAAGGGACACCCCAAAGGAAGCCCAGGCTGCTCTCGCGGGCTGAGCCACGCTCCCCAGAGCCAGCACAGCAGACCCATTCGCAGCTCCAAGTCAGGGCGGGCAGCACGTGGGGACCGGCTGCTCCACACTCAGGTGCTTTCTGCTCTGCCCCAGTGAACAGCAGGAAGATGGCTGCTGGCCTCGGCATCTGCCCAAGAGAAGAGGCCAAAGAAGTGGACACAGACGGGACAGGGAGGACCAGGCAAAAGCTGCTCCCTCGTCCAAGCTGTCTGCTTGGTCTGTCCATCCCAGCCACACCCCCACGAGGGGAGACCAGGCTGCTGTTCAGATCCAAGGGTGGGAGGTGAGGGGGGTCGTGGCCGTGGCAGACACAGCTCACAGGGTCCACTCCCTCCAGGACGGACCTGCGACCATTGCCAGCCTGGACCTGGGACCCTGGCCTCCTGGCCAGCACACACCCCAGGGACAGATGATCAGAGAGGGCACCCAGTGTGTGCACATGGGCACTGGCCAGGCAGCAGCGTGAAGCCTCCAGGAACCTGGTTGGGCAGAGGCACTGAGAGCACAAGGACACAACGGCAGGTTCTGGAAGGTGCACCGATTCCTGGACCAGAAACTCTCCTCCTCGCTGAGAGCATTTCAATTAGAGTTACGACTGCCTGCCACCCGGCTGCCGGCCGCGCAGCAGTTCCTCTTTTTAATGCGCGGTTTAAGTGGTGCTCATTAAAGCTCTAATAAAGGCACACATTTTAAGTGATTAGCACCAATAATGCGCCAACACATCAACGCGCTCTCCGAGGCCCACAACGCCCCACGAGCCTCCAGAGCTCAGCCCTTCACTCTCAATACTAATCGTGAACCCATCTCATCCTCTCCACCACTGAGCCCGTGCCACGTGCCCCCAGGACACGGGAGGGTCCAGGCCAGGCAGCGGGAGATGCTGGCACCTGAAGGGCCTGCCTTACTCTGCCCCCACCCTCCGGGGTTGACAGCCAAGGTCTTCTCCTGAATTCTGGCAGTTGCTCCACCCTGCTAAGGAGTGACAGGCCGAGCCCCGGCTTCCCAGGACCCGGATGGGAAGCCCCACATGGAGCGTCCTCCTTCCTGGCTGGACCCCACCCGCCTCCCCAAGCCCTGCGTGTCTAGACAGGACTTGCCACCAGGTCCCAGGCTTGGCTGTGGGGGAGCAAGAAGGGACGTGTGTGCCAGGACCGGCAGGGGCCTCCTGCGAGTGCCCAGCTGAAGCCTCTGGGCAGCCTTCACTCTTCTGACATGAACTGCAAATCGAGTGGGAAGGACTGGGATGTGGCCGATGGTCTAGATGTCCAAACGGGGTGGGCAGGAGAGGAGCTTGGGCAGGCTGCGCCTTGGGGATCTGGTCGCCAGAGTGCTGGGTTCACTGCTCTGTGATGTTTCACAAGGAGTTCACGAGGAGGCCCCAGGTATCCACGCCTCAGTCCCCAGAACCAATGTCCTTTTGTGAGGCAGAAGGGGCTCTGAGGTGGGGTCACCCTGTGACCTGGGATCCAGGGTAACCACAGGGTTCTCATGAGAGAAGGAAGGAGGGCCAGAGTCAGAGAACCTGGGAGACACTGTGCTACTGGCTCTGGAGCTGGAGAAGGACTGTCCCTGGGGCCTCAGGAGCTGGAGGAAGGGGACGCAGACTCTCCCTGGGCCTCAGGAGGCACAGCCTGCCGTACCTGGCCTAAGACTCCTGACCTCCAGAACCGCAGGTAAGTGTGTGCTACTTAAGGCCAGCAAGCAGCAGCGGCCCATTAGGGAGACTAATGGGGAGACACTCTCATACTTTTAAATTAGACTTTTTTAAAAACGCAATGGGATTCACAGTGGGCTGACCCTCTGCTGTGGCTGCGTCACTGCAGAAACCCAGCAGGAGGCGGCAGGCTGCCGGGACCAGGTGTGGCCACCCACAGGTCCCAGGTCCCAGGCCCACCAGGCCCACCTTCCCCAGCAGGCCTCCCTCCAACCCGAGTTGTGTCTATCAGTTGGTGGACACCTGTGTGCCTCCTCTAGGACAGGACGTCCACCTGCCCGCTGCCCAGGAAGGGCCCTCCTGGTCTCTAGGCAGCTCCTAGGCAGAGGGTCCTTGTTGCCCCTCACCCTCTCATGTGTCCCAGGCTACCCCCTGGCCCCAAGGCCACCTGCAGGGCCAGCAGGGGGTTGGCCGCTCTGCTGCTCGACAGGACAGGACCAGACAAAGGCCGCTGCAGCAGCTGGGCTTGCTGCTCTGAGGCTGGAACTCCCGTCCCAATGGGGCAGCAGGAAGAGGAGGTCTCATGAAAGGGACTGAGCCCCTGCCCACAGAGGACACGCAGCAGGGCTCGCCTGCGAGGAGCAGCCCTCACCAGACACCATGGTTGCTAGGGGCCTGATCTCCAAACCCCAGCCTCCGAGACAGGCTGCAACACGCCCAGCAGGCAGGATGCTGGCTCCAGCAACCCGTCAGACAGGGCCAGGCTGGCCAGGCTCTGAGAGCCATCTGAGGGCAGGCTCCTGCTGGCGAGCTGCTGGGCCAGGCATGGCCGGCTCTTCCTCAGCTGCCCACAACCAAAGCCCCTCAGGCAAGTGCTCTGGTGCGAATGCAGGCCAGAGGTGTGGGCAGCAAGGACATCTGCAGGGCACAGCCCAGCACCAGGATGACAGCACGGGCCAGGAGCTGCTGGCTCAACCAGACCTGCAGCCAGAGATGGGCTTGCGTGGGCAGGTCTGGGAGGACGTGGGAGCTGTCTTCCCGCCTGCAGGAGCCGGCCGGGCCCCAGGCTCTGGCTAAGAACCAGAAAACAGGACAAGAGACTAAACACCGGGCCAGGGATGTGGTTCTGGTCCCCAGAGAGAAAGGAAATGAAGACCAGGCCACCAGGGTCTTGAGGCACGTCACTGCCGCCCCCAGCCCCGCACACTCCCGTGGCGCAGACACCTACCAATGGCCAGCCGCTCCAGGCGCTTGCCGTGCTCCGGGGGAATGGCATACCTGCGAGAGAAGGGAGGCAGGTCAGAGGCAGAGCGGCAGACGTGGGCAGTGGGCAGTAGGCAGGGGAGGCGGCAGGACGGACTCCCTGCAACGGGGCAGGGCGGGCGAGGGCAGAACCCAAAGGCTGGCGACAGCAGCAGCAAGTGCCAGGAGCAGGAATGTCCTGGTTAAGTGGCATGACACCCTGCTGAGGACAGAGCAGCCAAGACAAGCCCCATGGGAGCTGCGCCTCCAGCGGGAGGCTCGCCCGCTCCTGCAGCTCCCTGGCCCGCGAACCGGCAGGGAGAAGAGACCTCAGGGACGAGAAGCGCTTGCGGCCACCACTCCACAAGCACTATCTCACACAGTTCCCATCTGAAAGACCACGAGGCTCCACCGTCAACAAGAAAGACGTAGGGGGTTTGCAAACAGATGCAGCGGGTGACAGGCCACCCGAACTGCGAGCACGAGCTGGCGTGGCCGCCAGGGACGTGCCGGCAGCCTCAGCCTGGCAGGGATGGGCATGCAGCCCTTCCCACAGTCTCGCACAGAACCGCGGCCCCGCTGCCCACCACCAGGCCTCTGTGGCTCACGATGGAGGTGTCCTGGCCTGTGGGGTGGAGGCCAGGACGCTGCTCAGCACCCCGCAGGACCTAGGATGCCACCCCAGAGGAGGGCCTGGGCCAAGAGACCCCCCTAGAGTAGCAGCACCAGCATCTGCAGTGGGGCCGGTGGGAGGGCGCGCAGCACATGCCACCTGCTGGCCCTCCAAGCGAGGCTCGGGGTATTTTCCTAATAAGATTAAAAGGGTTGGGGAGGAGAGAAGGCACACGTCAGGTCTTCACTAATCTAAACAGGATACGGAAATTAATTTCTGGGCACACTCCCAGGGCCCCTGCCTGGTGTGACCCAGGCACCTTCAACTCCATTGTTCCAGAATTTTCCATTGTCTGGACAAAGTGGAGGTTATTCCTTCTTAAATGGCCTTTTATCATTTACGTAAAGATGATAAAAGTTAATCCCAATCCAAACACCTTTGTGGGACTGGCGCCCCCACCCCCACCCAGGAAAGGAAACGTCCAAGCCTTCTGGGAAGAGCTGGAAGACGGGAAGGAACTAATTTATGGCTCCAAGGCTGCGATGATTAATGCAATATCCCCAGTCTACAATGCTGCCTTCACTTAATTACCGCCTGTAATTGGGAGTTGTAAAGATAAGATTAATTGAATCTGGTGGATGTTAAAAGTTTAATACGTTGGAACGCGGCTCCTCTGTTATCAGGAAGCACAGACGGCGGGACGCTGGCCAGTGCTGGGAGGAGCAGCCCCTGGAGAGGGCACAGAGCTCCTGGACAGCAGGCACCGCGGCCTCGGAGCTCTGGTCCGCGCGCCAAGGCCCGGGAGCCAGCTGCGCCCCCACACCACAAGGACCCAGCGATGGCCCAGGGCTGTGGAGAGGAGGGACAAAGGATCTGCGGCCCACCCAACCCAAGGGCCCGGGTCCTCGGGGACACAGGCGCCGGGCACTGCCTGGCCGACCACCCAGAGGAGGAGCAGTGCCCTGAGTGCCACCTGCCTCAGGGGCGGGGGTAGCTCCAGGTGGCCACGAGGCTGGGCCCGCCTTCCCACCTTTGCTGCCCGGTGCCTGGGAGCCCAGGGTGCTGAGGGCTCAGGTGGCCAGGGCAGATCCCGGGAGGGAGGAGGGTGAGCATGGTGGGGAAGGGCAGCCAGAGCCGGTCCCACGGGCCCTCCAGGGCTCCCGTGCAGAGCCTCGCAGGCCGCCCCCCCCAAACACAGCATGCCGCTGTCACCACAGCCCACGCCTGGCACCACGCTGGGGCATCCCTGACACTCAGATTTGGCTCTGGAGGAGGAAAACAGGCAAAAGTGGCTATTTGGGTTGAAAATGTCTGTTTGCTAAACCTCGAGGCAGAAGCAGCATCTGTCTGGCTATTAGCAAGCAATTTCTCGGGGCTGTAAAACAAGTTGGTTTTACTGGTCACCGACGCAGGGAGGCAGTTTGTCTCCCTCCCTGGGAGCTCAGTCCCCACCACAAGGTCAAACTTCATGACCAAGATCAATCCGCTTTGCCCGCCTGTGGCCCTGGGTGGCCTCTCTGGACGCAGCAGCCCCAACTGTGCAGCAAAGGACTCCTGCACATTTTCCTGGACAGGTGGCCTCCCAGGTCCCCTCCCACACCTCCTAGGGATGTGTCCACGTCGGCCCTGGACAGAAGCTGGTGCCCGCGCTGGGTTGCTGCAGGCTCATCCCTGATCCGCCCACCAGAGCCTGGTCTCACCTCCCTCCCTCCCCACCTGAGTCCTGCGGGCACGGCAGCCCCCACACAGCCTGTGTCCCCTGGCTCCTCTGCCCCTCCAGGGCTGGCCTCATCTCACTCTCCACAGCCCAGGAGGCCAGACCCTTCTGGACCACATGGGCCCATGTGCTCCTCCCTTCGGGACCTTCCGGGGCACATCCCTGGGACGGGACCCTCAGTGTGATGGAATCGTCCGTGAGCCAGCCTCTGCAAGGCTGAGAGGACTGTCCTGGGCTGCACCTGCAGGAGCCAGGGAAGGGCAGTCACAGCGACTGCAGAGAGTCTTCAGGGGAGGGCTGCCCGTGGTCACTCGCTGGGACTGTCTCCGCAGCCATCCCACCCTGGGGCCTGTCTCTGTGTTTTTAAAAGCCCTCCAGTCTGTGCCTCCCCCACCTTCTCGGTTTTGAGCCGAGCCCTTCTGGAGCTCTAAGTGATACACAATCAGCTCTGTGTCCCCGGCCGCGCTGCAAGCGGTCTCCCTGGCAACCGTTCTAGGTGACCCTGCACTGGCCCGTGGGCTGCAGCCAGCTCCACAGCCCTGAGCTGAACGTCGCGGCGTGGCCACGGAGCCCAGGGAGACACACCCAGGGATGGCAGGGCAGACACCCCTTTTGGAAACCTTCTTAGACGAGGTGTCAGGCATGAGGCATGTAGGGAAAGGCAGGCCCAGATGTGGCTGCCCTTTAGCTAGGGACCCACAAAACAGTAGGTTAGAGTTCCAGAGGCCACAGGGAAGCACAGTGGTAGTGGCAAAAGGATCAGCTCTGGACGGAAGGTTCTGGAAGGTAACTACATCCCAAGTCTGGGAGACAGGAGATGGATGGCCTGGGGAAGGTGGTGGTCACAGGCTCATGCTTTCCCGACCTCTCCTCCCTTCCTCAAGGAACACTGAGTAGCCAGTGCCACCCCTCCAATGACTGCCACCCCAGGAAGGCAGAGCAGGAACATAGCACAGGACCCACACCTGGAGAGCAGGAGCCACGACCCCCACGTCCCAGGGAGGATGACGGGCTGGAGCGACAGGACAGGGCAGGGACCACAGCACGCTCTCTGGCTGTGCTGGGAACAGGCCAAGTCCAGGTTGGCAGCAAAGCCACCCTGGACACCTCGCACATGGCCCTGGTGGTACACAGGCTTCCACCCACGTGGCCCCTGGCCGATCAAGGACCCCAGGGCTCAGGGCATTGGGAGGCCAGGGTTCCGTCGTGGCTCCTTGGCCACACAGACAGACAGACAGACAGACGAGGGAATGTCTGGCAGCTGGGCAGCGCAGTGGAGAGGCTCCCTGTGGCTCCAAGGCCGAGTGGCCGCCTCTGGCCTGGGATGGGCCGAATGGCCTCGTGCTGGCCAGCTAGGAAGAGCTTCCCGTGCACGGAGAAGCCTATTAATAGTGTAATTTTCTTGGTGTTTTGTTTATTCCCCTGGAATGGCTTGATGGATGTGAATAATTATCAGACTATAAAAGCCAGCAAATGTGCTATTTTCTATCGCTCTAAATCATCAAACAAATAAAGTGTGAAACAGCATTTTTGAATATAATTTTCCCCTCTAATGGCTTAGAATTATTATCAAGAACAATGAAAATAAATAAGCAAATGCCTTGTGAGTTAAAAATTAAATGAGTGTGTCAGGAAGAGGAGCACAGGCTGTCTTGGGGAGAGGGCTCTGCTCTCGGGCGCACCTCCCCATCACGCCCCCTGCTGCAGGGCCTTGGCGGAGCTCTGCTGAGGTGGTGCTGGGCTTGCCTCCTGGTGGGGGACCCGAGGCCCTCGGGAGGGGTAGGCTGGAGTTCTGGGCATGGACGTGACGTGGCAAGATGACATCGCTGAACTCAGACACTGCGGCACCCCCAAGGGTCTGTCGTGGATGTGGCAGTGACGTCTGACCTTGGAAACCAATGCAGGCTGGGTTCTGACTGAAGCCAGGTCAGCCTGTGTGGCCTCTGCCCTCCTCTCCCCGGCCAGAGGGGCTGCTACCTTGAGGTCAGCAGGAGACCACAGCCCTGGGGCAAGGCCTGTGAACTGGGGCCTTGGCCCCTTGCCACCCCACAGTCCCTGCAGCTGGGCTAGCCTGCAGTCCAGGGACAGGAGCCCAGCACATTAGCATGGCTGTTCCTAAGACCTGTGTGACCTTCTTCCAGTGACAACAGCCTGGCAGCTCCCAGCATCAGGAGGCCCCTGGCAACCAGGTGCCAGTGCTAACAGGCATGGCCTCGTGCCTCCTCTGCCAAGGACAAGGGTCAGAACGGGTCCAGGCAGAAGCCCCGTGGGATGCCAGTTGAGCCGCACGTGCTGGAGAGCCGGGCGGGGAACTTCACAGTGTCCACACCACACTGGTAGATGGCCCTTGTCTCCCCACGACCATCACAGACGAGGGGCCAGCAGGCGGACACGCACCTGACAGGCATGACGAGGTCCTACCGTGGCCTGGGCCTCAGTGGGGCAGTTCCAGCAGGACCACCGTCCGGTCCCACCCTTGAAGACCCAGGCAATCCCTGCAAGCCCAGCTGCTGGGACCCCACCTCCCGCCAGGCCAGGCCCAGCTCTGCTTAGGCCCTCCACCCCCAGAGTGGAAGCTAGGGCAGCACAGTCCCACGTACCAGGGACAGCGCCTCGGCCAGGTGCCCTGAGATGGGCAACTCCAGCAAGGCAGGGACACTGGCCTCAGGAGAGCTATTCACACAACCGGCCAGCACTGTGGATGCCATGGGCAGACCACGGTCCTGTCCTAGCAGCTGCCTCAGCGCTGTGGCCACATGTGGCATGCAGGTGTCCTCTGGGCTTCCTCAGGTTTACCCAGGCCCCCCCCAGAGGAGCCAGAAGCCCCGGGGACTGTCGGTCACCCGGCACCCCGGGGAAAGGTGCCAGCCCCGGCCGCCTCTGCGCTCCCTTCTCCACACTGAGGCCAGCATGGCCGAGGTGGCCCTACCCACCTGCACACTGTGGTGGATGAACAGAGGAATGAGTGAGCAGGAAACGATCACCAACAGACAAGGGCATGGCACGCGGCAGGCCAGTCTCCCACGGAGGTGAGTCCTAAATAAAGTACCCCCACAGGGCTGGGGTGCAGCTCAGTGGTGAGCAATTACCCAGCAAGTGCCAGCCCCTGGGCCCTAGCCCTAGCACAGCAAATAGACAAATAAAACACCCCAGGGTGGCACCAACAGCCCAAACAAATGAAAACCTATATAGAATTCTAAGCCACTCAATATAAAATCCTCAGCCAGCCATGATTGGGAGGGAAGGCCAGAGGGACATCGGGAAGGCCGCAGCCCGTCACCAGCTCCACACCACGGACGGAGCCAGGCACACCAGGAGGAAGAGAGCCTGGGTCAGAGACTCCAAGGGAGTGAACCTCAGTCTGCCCTGCCGAGCAAGCCTGAGCACCAACGGGGAGCCCGGCACCAACGCAGGCCCAATGAGGGGGCAGAGTTCGAAGCCCACGGAAGGGCTCGTCCAGCTGCGGAGCACTCACAGTCCACAGGCTGCTCGGGCCAGTTCCTGGCAGGGGTCTGAAGCAGGAGCCCCTCCCCAGGGACAGGCGGGCGGTGGACAGGAGTGTGCCCCCAGCTGCGCACACCCAGCTCTGCTCCGGGAAGCCGTGGCACTGTGGGGGCCAGCTGCTGCATGGAGGAAGCACATCCAAGCACCCCTGGCCCGCGGTCAAGTCCAGGGGTGGCCAGAGGAGGAACCGGAGCCTCCCTATAGCAGGGATGAGGGCAGGACAGTCACCGAGGCAGCACCAGGCGACTGTGGCAGGAGCAGAGCAGCCTGTCACCTTGGCTGGTCGGAGAAAGAGTGATGCCCACCGTCTCTCCAGGAGGATGGGGACCCCGCGGGCGGCCGCAGGTGGGTGTAGGTGGGAGAGACCTCAGAAATCACCCGGGCGGGCAGCAGCTCCAGGGCCAGGACAGATGGGCAGCCCTGGCAGCACCAGGCACCCGGAGCCCGAGCCCAGCTGGGAGGCCAAGGGAGAGCAGCCAGGCCCCCAGCCCCCAGGAGGAGGCCGCAGGAGGGAGGCAGGGTGAGGGGGCGGAGGGCTCCCTGCGCCCCGCGGGGCCAGCTCCTGTGTGCACCACCCGCCTGACAGCAGATCCCCTCGGGGCCGGCACAGGAGGACACCTGCCTGCTGAGAGCCAGTCCTAGACAGTCGTCTCTAGCGAGAGACCCCACCAGACTGACACCTCCAGGGAACGGCCCTCCTCTGCCACGGTGGCTCATCTCCAACGATCGCTCCCCGAGACAAGAGGCGGCGGGAGTGGGTGTCTCACAGGGCAGTACCGATGACCTCAAAGAAGGACACTCTCATCAGACACTGCGCTGGCCTGTGGTGCACAGGGCATCAGCTGGACCATGGGCTGGGGTGTCCAGACACTGGCTGCTCTGCAGGCCACAGGCGCTGGCTGCACACTGCCCTGCCCCCTTATTGGGGAGGAGAACACGGGCCGGGTGGGGGCTCCACTAAATACTGAACAGGAGGAATCTGGTGCCCCCACTTTAGACCACAAGGTATTCTTACTACAGGACAAGAGTGGCCGTGTTCCCCCTGCCACCCCCCAGGACAGCGAGCGCACCCTCATGGGAAGGTCTGAAAGGCAGGCACCCAGTGACAAGTATCTGCAGTCAGGGCTGGAAAAAGGCCTCCTGCTGCCAGCACGGAGGGGACCATGTGCTGGGACACAGCGTCACCAAAAACCCCGCTTGGTGTACACAGCAGCCTCGAGGCCCTTGTGGGAGTGGCCTGGACCCAGCCCGCAAAGCCAGCAGGAGGGGCCTGTGAGCACCACGCCCCCAGGAGCCTCAAACACACCAGTGGCCCGAGGAGGGCGTCAGGGCGGGTCCACCAAGAACAACATCACACCTGCCCAAGGCAAAGCCAGAATCCGGGCGGGGAGCCCTGAGGCCCTGCTGGGCCAACCCCAGGAGGCAGCAGGGCAGAGAGGAAGGGTGCAGAAGCCGCTCTGGAGGGCTGCGCACCGGGCCTCTGAGGGCCGAGGGGAGTCCAGACTCGCCCAGGCAGGTCCCCTGAAGCGACTCCTGCCACCTCTGCACACGTGGACGCTCAGCTTCTCCACACAGCGACACGAAGGCAGCCAAGGGCCCTGTAGCGGAGTTCTATCGACCGTGTGACCCACTGCCCCACGGTGGCCCTGGGGTCTTAACTTGCCTTCTTACAGTGCCAGCCTGGAGGCACGCGGGTCACGCACTCCTGTCTGACCCCTGGCTAGTCGCGGCCTCCGGCCCGCCAGGCAGAGGCAGCAGCCAACCTCGCAGGAAAGCTGGGGAACAGGGCCATTAGCACGACCGTCACCTGGCCTGGCCTGCGCTGCCCCGCCACATCAGGCCACCAGGGCTCTGAGCCCGCTGCTGGGCGACGGAGGGGAGAGTGTGCTCTCAGCGCCGGACCTGTAAGCAAAGGTGATGGCTCCACCCCAGGCTGCAGCGAGCTCCTCCTCAGGCCTGCTCCAGAAGTCCCAGCAGGAGGGCCGTCTGCCATGGGAACCAGACCCTGTCCCTGCACACAGAGATCGGCGGTGCACAGCAGCCCACCGTGAGCCGGCTCCGGCTGCACGCTGCCTGGTGTGGTCAGCCGAAGGTGCCGCGACACTGCAGACAGCACTGGTGGCTTCCAAGGAGGAGGGCAGGCGGGACTGGCTGCCCACCCACAGCTCCCACCTGGGCACAGGACACGGGCTTGTTGGACACCAGCCAACCAGGCACCATGAGCCAGCGCGACGCATTAGTGTCCCACAGACACACCCGCTGTGAACAAGACACCCGATGCAGGCCATCTGCTCCCAGAGCCCACGCCAGGGCCTGGGCATCAGACCGCAACGCCTGTAGCTGCGAAGGACAAACAACATAAGGACCGCGCCCAGCTCCGGGCTCCCTATTCCAGGTCACCCCATCCCCACTTGCCAGCAGAGCCTGGGCTCCCCATCTCCACCTTGGGAGCCCCTGGGTCTGGCTGCCAGTCCATGCCAAGGACCCCTCCAGACGACATCTGTGCCAGGCATGTCTTACACTGTGCTGAGTGGGCACTCCGCCGGGGTTGAACTGACCCTCTCCTCCTCAGAGGCCACCGTGCTCAACCCTCTCTGCTCCTGGACATGCACCCCAACCATGGCCCAGCCTCCCTCCTTACAGGGGCTGCCTGCTGACTGGCTGCTGGCCAGAGGGGTGTGGGCAGAAGACATGGCACCTCCAACTCGGAGCACTCTGCTTCCCCACCTGCCCACCCATGCCGAGGGTGACCTCAGACGCCACCCACCAAAGGAGGCAGAGCTCCTGAGGCCCCATCTGCATATGGCACCATCTCCTCTGTCCCTAGAGAAGCCAGCAGCAACAGCTGAGCAGGACGTGGCTTGAGGGACTGTCAGGGTCCTCCTCTCCTGCTCTTCACGTCCCAGCCGCCATCATCGCTGGGGCCACGCCCAGCAGGAGAGTGGGCGGCCTGGTTCCCACACCCCAATCTCACTCCCTGGCCTGAGCAGATGCTTGCCGGCCTGCACCGCATCGCCAAGTGCAGACAAGGGCACGGCTACAGCCCGAGGGTCGCTGTGTGGTTAACGTGAGGCTCTGCACACGGACGGCGGCTGAAGAGGACAGGCCTCCTGTCAACGCACCTCACTGGGGACAAAACATCAACAGACAAGGCAGGACTGCGTGATGGCAGAGTCAGAGCAGAGCAGAGAGGAAGCAAGCTGGTGCCATGGGGCGACTGTGGGCAGAAAGGCAGGGAAGTCCGTCCTGGGAATGCAGCGCACACGCAGGCGGGGCCACACCTGCCATCCAGCAGCTCAGGAGGCCGAGGCGGGAGGGCTGTGGTTCCAGGCCAGCCTGGGCAGCTGAGCAGGACCCACTTAGGGAGGCCTCGGCCTCCTGAGCGCCTGGGATTACAAGGCGTGAGCCACCACCTCTGCGGTCCTCAGGTGTTTTCGATGCTTTTCTGTCCCATGTCACCTTCCACAATAAGAAACGCTGGGGAAGGGGCAGCGGGAATCTAGGCGACCCAGCCTCGGGCCCAGGGCCCATGCTGCTCCACCACTCAGCCATTCCTCTTGGCAGCTGGGGGAGTGGCAGATGTCGCTAAAGACCCTAGTGGGCAGACCTGGAAAAGGGCGATTCCCCAGGGTGGGCCTGACTGAGCCCCGTGCTGGGCGGGAGAGGGGGCCAAGCTGCAAGACTAGACAGCAGCCTGGCAATGGGGACAGTGGCCCCCACAGCAGCAGCAAGGAAGCAGGGGCCTCGGTCCACCCAGCCCAGGAACTGGACCCTACCAACAACCCTGAGGAACCGAAAGGGGCACCTTCCCATGTCCCCGCCCTGCGACCCTGGGGTCAGGCCCTGGACTGAGGACCGGCCACCTGTGCTTCAACTGTGGATCCACAAAAGCACGAGCTGTTGCCTCACAGTCATGCGTGGCAGGAGACTAACGCCACCCTGAGGTGTCATAGAGGAGGAGGAGGAGATGGGAAGTCCTTGACCGCGCGCTGCCACCCACATCCACGTCCGTCCACACGGAGAACGGGGCACCGGGCTGCCCGCCACATTCTCCTATTTTTCTGATAATTAAAATATTTCATTTGTGAAGAGGGTCGGGTTCATTCATAAGCACAGCACGGAAAAGGCCAGGCAGGGCCAGCTGCATGCGGGGCAGCACAGGCTGGCCGGTGTGGTGAGGGCCACAGCGCTCCAGCCACGTCTGCTCCCCGGCCAAGGAGGGACAACAGGGAGGCCTGCCAGGGGCTCCGCAAGAGCCTGCATGCCACCTCCACGAGAACAGTCTCCGGCGGCCACGTCACCAGGGGCCCTGGGCCCAAAGAGAGAGGTTAGGGACCCGGAAGAATCTGAGCAGAACAGGGCCTTCAGTCAATGCCGCGGCCACAAGCCACCCGTGGCTGGTCCTGGGGGCCATCAGAAGGGCCTGCTGCAGGGAGTGTGCCAGGGGTCTGGGAAACGCCCACCATGACAAAGGCGAGGGCCCGCTGCCCAGAGCGGGGCGGGTCACAGAGCCAGGGGCAGGGCTCGGCCGCTCCACCGCCTGCTCACCAACAAGCCATCTGCACAAAGCTGCTGGCCGTCCAGACCCGCAGCAGGTGGTGGGACAGTCCCCTGGGACAGCAGCACATCCCCAGCCCAGAGCCGCTGGCTTGGGGACAGCATGTGGGGATTTTGCTTTCTGGGTGAGAGGACCTTACGGCTGCCCCGCGATCCGAGCCGCCTGTGGGTGGCCTGGGGCGGCTCTGTGTGCTCTGCTCCTGGGGCTCAGCGCTGAGGGCGCCTGCTGGGCCTAACCTCTCCCAAGCGCCCTGCCCCTCGGACTCCAGTCACTGGTGACAGGTCCATTCTCGCTGCAGGGCAACAGGACGCCAAGTTGAGACTCGTCTCTCCAGCACCGGGGCTGCTGCCTTGATTCCAGAACTGCTACCCAATCTGCACAAGCAGAAGGCTGGGCCGGTGGCCTCGGGGTGACAGAGGGGTTGTGACAAGAGCGAAGCCAAGGCCTTAGTAAGCAGGGCCGGGGCACCTGGGCCAGGGATAACACAGCTGTCCCTCCATAAGCTCCTGCGTGCCCAGGCCCTCCTGGTCGCAGCACCAAGCCCGGGCCGAGGCACGGCGTGCCAAGCTCTGTAGCGCACGGCGAGGCCCAACTGGAGAACGGCGCTCCCCGCGGGCCCTGGGCAGCAGGTGGGCCAGTCGGTCTCAGCCAGCTCATGGAACCCCCGCCCTCCTAGCTCTGGACACAGTCCTGCGAGTGCACATGCAGACCCACACAGGCACGCGCGCTCCAGCGAGTGCCGCAGGTGGCCAGGCCTGTGGGAGTCCAGGACGAGCCTTGGAGATGCCAGGCCACTGTGCAATGGTCGGGAGGATGTGTGAGGAGCGAGCCGCCTGGACGCCGTGCACCTTCGCCCAGAGAAGAGTCCAGGCAGAGGCCTTCCTGCCACAGCCACGTCCAGCACAGCCGCGGACACCTGTGCCAGGTATGCTGGCACCCAGGGCACAGACGCTGCACCCAGAACCAGCCGGCTGGGCATCAGAGCTCTTGCCAGTCCTTGCCAGCGCCCTCAGAGGAGCCACCTGCCTGTGTGCCAGGCTCCCTGGGAAGGCTGCTCCTGCAGCAGAGAGGGACCTGCGCTTCATAGAAGTTCCCAGAGAGCCCGACACAGGTAAGGCGACCTCCTCAGCAAGGACACAGCAGCCCCAGCAGCCGTGAGCCCCTGGACACAGATCCAGGTGCTTGGGGAGGAAGAACGGGGGCAGGATGGGCAGCCAGCAGGCCGTGTCCAGACCCGGTGTGCTCTGGCCCCGCCACCCGTCACCATTTCCCGGGGAGCAGGGTCCCTGCACCCCCACTTGTGGCTCTCTGCTCTCTGCAGGAGCCGCTCCTGAAAGGCAGCCTTGGATTCTGGGCACCTCGCTCAGCACCTGTGACTGAGAAGAGCGAACGGGCCAGCTTCCCCGCTGGCCGAGGCCCGCACCACCTGCCCACAGCACCCTGGGGCTGCTGCCACCACGGCCACCCAGGTGGGCCGGGTCTGAGGGAGCACGGGGGCAGGGGTGGGAGCGCACGTCTATCTTGCGCTCTCCTCTGGCGCATGGACAGCGTCCTGCATGAGGGAGCTGAGTTACTGGCGGGCTGGGACCCATCTGCACTCCTAACTGCAGGGCACCAACAGTGGCCCCTGCTGCAGAGGCGCGGAGCTCCCCCAAGACCTCTGTCATCTTGGATCCCTGCAGCAGCTGGGGGGCAGGGGTGGCTGGGAAGGGTCCCTCAAGTTGCTGGAGTGGGTGGAACCTAGGGTCAGGGAATGGGGCCCAGGTCCCTGATGCTGGCGGAGACACAGGTGCTGAGCCTCAGGGCCACAGAATCCCACATGGCCAGCACAGAGCAGCCGGGTCCCGGATGCCCTCACGTGAGCCCTGGGGCTCTGCACCGTGTGGCAGAGGGCTGCCCGCCTCCACTCTCCACCTCTGGTCCTCATGGGCCCTGCGTGCTGCCTGAAGCCCGGCTCCAGGAGCCCTGGAAGGGAGGAGAGGAGGAGGGCATCTCTTCCAGAACCTGCCTGACCCACTGGTGCCTACGGATGACACTGGATGCGGCCAGCATGCCAGGCAGGGGACAGCAGGGGGCGCAGGAGTAGCCAGCAGCCTCCCTGCCCTAAGAAGGGCCTTGCTTGGCCTCCCAGGGTGTCAGACCAGCAGCCAGGGGCCCCCTCCGCCCAGTCTGCAGCCAAGCAGTGGCAACCCTGCTGGCCGCCTCCACGGCTGCCCCTCACTGGGGAACACCCAGCCTCAGAGGCCCAGGCGGGCACCCTCAGCCGAGCCCTCCTACCCACCTCAGAGCCACTCCTGTGAGACCCTGTGCAGTGCCAAGGCCGCTCCAGGCTGCCAATCAAAAGGGGAAATTCTCTGCACCAGGGCCACCTGCAGCCTCTCAAAGGTCAAGGGCATCTTTCAGCTCTGCACAGGTGATGGGGTGCCCTGTCCCCCCATGGCCTGGGAGCTGGCAGCAAGGAAAACGGAGACAGCAGGGCTTGGAGGGGGAATCCTTCAAGCGACAGTTGGAGTACACGTGGGGTCACAGGCGGTCACCACTGCTGACAGCGGGGGCACAAGGGCACGAGCCCCCCGTCAGTGGGTCTCAGCCTGTGAGCTGGGAGCACAGAGGTGGCATCAGGGCAGCTGCTGGCTGGTATGGAGGCCCAGGCTCTGTGCCTCCTGAGGGGCCACAGCCCCCACACCACCCAGCACCCCATCCAGCCCCCTCAGGCTGTCGCCACACCTAGTGACTCAGGGGAGACTGGTACCCAAGGCTTTTGCCAGCCCTTGCCTGGTGTGTGGGCACGCAGGTCAGAGGTTGGCGCACCGCCCCCAGGGGCAGGTAGAACTCACTGAGTCCCACAGCCCGAGAGGGACCTTGGCCTCCGGCCGTGGGGAAGGAGCTGGGGCAGCCTGCACAGGACAGCGGCCAGGCAGCACCCTCTCTCGGGTGCAGAGGCAGCCAGAACTGAGACACGGGGCCAACCAGGACCCGCTCTGCTTCAGGCCCGCCTGGGGCTCCCTCTTCTCCAGCGACACGACGGCAGTGGCTGTAGCTTGGATCTGGAGTGTCCCCCAGGGCCCAGGTGGGAAAGGCCTGGTCCCAGCTGGGAGCTGCTGGGGCCCGCAGGAGGTGGGGCCTGGTGGGGCGTGCCCTTCCCGAAGACTGCAGGCGGGACCCTGGTGTCCACCCCGCTTCAGCGTCCCGGCCGCCAGGAGGGCGTGGTCTCCATGTGCCCACCGTGACAAGCTGCCTCTCCCAACAGCAGCAGGTCCCACGTGGACTGAAGCCTCCAAAACCGTGAGCCAAAAAACCTTTCCCCTCTGTAAGCTGACCCCCGGTGTCTGGTCACAGTGACCCAGCGCTGACTGAGCCAGCTGCTGAGCGTGAGTGCGAGTCGCAGCGCGCCCCACGTTTCCTAGCAGCGCACTGCCCGCTGGTCCTGGGCACCAGAGAAGGCAGACCCACGGTGGCCGCGGACCAGGAAAGCGGGGAGGCCAGCAGGGGGAGTGGCCCTCGTCCCCAGCTTACCGCAGCCCACAGCAGCAGTCCTGGTGCTGGCCTGCCAAGCCGGCTCCAAGCTGTTACGGACACCAGGCTGCTCACGTCACTTTGACACAAATCACACCAACCAAGTAGCAACAGACCCAGAAAGGCTTAACGAAACTCTGCAGGCCTGCGCACGCCACCGCTTACCCAGGGACGCCGCAAAGTGCCCCAAACGGTCACAGTTAAGCCAGCGCAGACACAAGCAGCGTCGTTAAGAGGCAGACCCCAAGCACAGCGCGTAGGCAGCATCTGCTTCGTCTGCCAGGGACCCACTCAGGGCCAGTAAGGTGAGGACAGCAGCGGGCACCACACCCTCTCCCAAGAGGGAAGGCGCCCCACAGGACAAGGCACACAGGGATCCAAGCGGCTCGGGTGACACCCCAGGCCCAGGTTTCCTGAGGGTCCTCTCCTGTCTGGCCCTTGCTGAGGGCTGGGGACACAAGAGGGACTGGGCCTGCTCGAGAGAGGCTGATGCCAAAAGCAGACCAGGGCTGCCACCCAGCCAGCTGGTCGTGCCTGCCCTAGACAGGCAGTGTGGGGCAGTGTAACAGGCTGGGGGCACGCCCCACTCCAGGACAGGACTGGCCGGACTGAGGCTGGCCAGCTGGCTATTGCCCTAAAGCTCCCGACAAGGGCCACGGAGGGTGCTCGTCCAGGGCTGGTGGGCAGTGCTCCCCACACGCTGAACACCAGGTGCCACTCAGAGCAGGCCAGGGCAGGCGAAGGGCAGCGGGCAGGCAGGGGGACGGGCCCCCCAGAGCCCAGGGTCACACATGCAGAAGATGGTGCCGCAGGAGGCTGCAGGCCCCGCCCAGCCCTGCCCACCCGCCACCGCTGGTCAGGGAGCACTGCCCCGCTGAGCAGCAGCGAAGGCGCCCAGCACCAGGACCTTCAGGTGGACAGACGAGCCGCACGGGCTGCCGACAGCTCTGCCACTAACATGGCTCTGGCCACCTTCCGGAGGCTCAGCCCTCCCTCGCTGGCCAGGAGGGGGCTCCATGACCACCCTCACCTGCCCCATCGTTCCCACGGTGACAGAGGGGTCTGAAGGCACGAGTCCTGTGCTGGGTGCTCCTGCCGCCTGGCAGGCCCCTGGCTCCGGTGGAGGTGTGGCAGGCCTTTCTCCCTGCCTCTCCTTTGTGGGCTTTTGTGGAAAGGTGGGTCTTTCTCGCCCGAGACCCCAACCAGACAAGGGCATCTGGGGGTGAGCGTGCCCCCTGCCCTGCCCCTCCGCACTGTCCTCCCCCACGGCCATTCCCAGTGAGGATGGCCCCAGGCAGGCGTGGTGAGCGGGGTAGAGTGCAGGACACTCCAAGGCGTGCGGACCAGAGCAGAAGGGCGGGGGCGCCACCTAGTGGCCCTCGGGGGCAGGACCGGGCCTGCAGATCCCACCGCCGTCAGAGCGGGCTGGGAGCTGCTCACACCAACAAGCTGGGCCCCCCACACACGCTCACGCACACCATGGCCCCAATGCAAGTGTGCAGGAGCCAGCAGGCAGCCAGAGGCCATCATCTGTGCACTGCCACACTGCCACCCGCCCGTCAGGGACACCCCATCCACCGCAGCTAGCAGACTGCCCATGGCAGCTGGGGAAGGGACACAGGTACCTCAGCCCACCCCACCTCAGAGGGGGACTCGGGTCAGAGCCGCAGCTGCCGTGCTGCCCCTGCCTTCAGGGCAGTCCAGTCTTGTCCTCATGGGAGGAGGGCCATGGGAGGTGGCCACTGGGACTTGGCGTGCCGTTTCCACATAGGGCCTCCATACCAGGAAATGCCACCTGAGGGTGGCTCAGGACTTTCCACTCCCCAGAGGCAGGCGTTGGGCTGCTTGAAAGACAATTGTCACCAACCCGACAATCTCTCTTCCCATGATTCTGACTTAGAAGTTCCCTGGACCAGGGGTGGATGCGAAGCTGTCCCCATCTCCCCGAGCACCAGTCTGCACCTTGAGCACCATCTCTGTACCACCTCATGGGTCACCATGGGGACTCAGTGGGAGGACTGTGCCAGACCTCTCCCCTGAGAACGCCACTCTGGGACAACCACGCAAAGCGCCACCACCGAGTCCAGAGCGCCCATGGCCAGCACGTCCCCCTCCTCCTCCCAAGGACCTGTGGATGGTACCTCCTGGGGCAGAAGGGACTCTGAGGTGGGGCCGGGGAGGTCACCCAGGGTCCTCATGAGGAGGCAGGAGAGCCAGCGCAGAGAGCCTGGAAGGGGAGGTGCTGCTGGCTGTGGAGCTGGAGGAGGGACACGGACTGACCCTGGGCCTCGGGGGGCAGCCGGCCACACCTGGGTCCGGCCCATCAGACTGACCTGGGGTGTTTAACCTCCACAACTCTAAGGGAACGAACCTGTGCGGTTCCAACCTGCAAGGTGAACGGTTTGTCGCAGAGGTGGCAAGAGGCTCCTCCACACCCAGCCCTGTCCTCCCATCCTCTGCTGCCACTGTATGCTTGTCACTCAGGAGGAGCTGGTCACACCCCAGGCAGCAGGCTCACGAGGGGCCACTCACTCGATCCTGGCCAACCCCAGGTACGCAGCCAGCTGCCTGAGCAGAGGCCAGGGGACCGAGCTCCGTCCCTCCTCCACCTCCTCAGCCTCCCGCCAGATGCAGACTCTGGACGCCTGGAGGTCAGGTTACTCCAGCAAGGCTGCCGGACAGTCCCCGGCTCGTGAGGGTGGGAGGGAGGGTATATGGACATCACCGAGCAAGCCAGAGCCCTGGCGTTTGCCCCTGAGCTGGGTGTGCCCTCCCTTGGGGCACCAGCCTGCCCCCAGCTCCCCGGCCCAGCATCCACCCAGCCCCAGACCTGCCTCTGCCACCAGCCACAGGGCGGCCCCGAGCAGAGCAGGCCCAGACCCGAGGGAGGCGGGAGGGCAACGCAGCCCTGCACGTGTTGTAAAGAAGCCAGAGGGAGAGAGGCACGAGGGGCGTCCCGGGCTCCTCTTTCCAGAACACCTGAGGACAGTCCCACGGCTGGGAAGTGCTTTGGAGCTTGAAGAACTGTGCACTCCTCCACCCTCAGGGTTCTTGGGGCTGGGACTTGGGGTGACCTGGGACAGTTGGGGACAGAGGGTCACTCTGGGCTGGGACTTGGGGTGACCTGGGACAGTTGGGGACAGAGGGTCACTCTGCCTGAGCACAGGGCGTCACGAAGGAGCAGCATGAGCCCATCATTCACAATGTGGCTACGCAAGGAGGGACACTGCGGCTGTGGCCAGCGGAGGGGACCCTGACTCGGCTCCTCTCAGCACCCTGCCCCAGGCAGCCCTGAGTGTGACGCTGGACATGCTTCCTTGAGCCTGGGAGCCAAGGGCAGCTCACACCCCGCAATGGAAGCCCGAGGGGCATGCACCACCCAGGCAGACCCTGCGCTGCAGGGAGAGCGGTCAGGGACACAGGGCTGGGCAGGCCCTCGGGCCGAGGAGGAGGGAGCCTGGCGCCTGGGGGCTCCCGGGAGGTGGTGAGTGGGGAGGAGAGGCCGCACTCCTCCTGGGCTCTGCCCTGCTCCCTGGCGTCTGCGGAGGTGGGAGCAAAGGTCCCCTTCCTAGGGTAGAGCCAGCCCTCAGATGCGATGCACCCCACCCAAGTCACCCAGACACTCAGCACCGTCCTCCCCAGGCCCCTGAGAGCTAGCGGGGGGTGGGTGGAAAGAAGCTTGAATCCCCTGCTCAGCGGCCACTGCGGGACGGTGAGGAGGAACACGGGCCACCCAGACAAGAAGATGGCCCGCGGCTGTCCTGCCCAGAGAGGCTGGCGGGAAGAGAGGGCTCCAGTAGCACCTCTGGCCAGCTTCCAGGAAGTACACAGGTGACGGGGGACAGCCCTCAGGCCATCACGAGAGCAGCCACCGTCTCTGGCGTGGCCCAGCCCCTGCTCACCAGGGAGGGAGCCCTCTAGGCTGCTGACCACTCTGGAAGCTGGAGACCAAGAGCCAGGCCAGGGAAACTCAGGGTCTGGGTCTGTGGCTCACAGGACAATACCCACGTCCGCCACCACCACCTGACAAGGACCACAGGCAGATGCTGCTGTGTGGCCATGGGGACACCATAACCGGTCAGGATTCTACTCTGGACTGCACACCACAAGTTCCCGGGCCCTGGAAACCTCACTCTCCCCTCCCGGAGCCAAGGGGCAAACCAGGCTGCCGCTGCAGGCTTGGGGCCACCAGCACGGCCCCGAGACCAGGCTCGGCCAGGCCCAGGCCAGGCCTCCCCTGGGCTGCTCACCAGGACTTGGGCTCCCCGAAGTGCAGGTAGTTGATGCTGTACAGGTCCATGTCCTCCGTGTGCCAGGCGAAGGTGGTCTTCCACATGCCGAAGTAGAGGTAGGGGGTGTTGACGCCCTCGATGATGGTGCCGCACTCACGCTCCACCATGTCCAGGATGGTCCTGAGGCTCCCGATGTTCCACTGCGCCACGTCCTGCGGGTGGCAGAGCAGTCAGCCTGGCCACGCCCAGGGCACCTGTGTGGCCCTGGCCCCCAACACCCAGGACGAGCAGGAAGGCCACGCTTGCCAGCTCGGGTCCGGGATGTGAGACGTCCTCTGCGGAGCGCCTGGAGTGAGCCCAGCTCTGCCACAGCGGCCCCCGCGCAGCACTGGCTGGTCGCACCCGCCTCCTTCACTGAGGCGCCCACCGCTCGGCTCCTGCCACACACGCCCTGCCCGCCTGCAGAGCTGACTGCGTGGCGCGGCGGCAGCTGGGGGGAATGACGAATGCACCTCTGAGTCAGTGACAGGAGGAGGAGAATCTCCGAGCGGGCCCAAGCCCAGGCCCAAAGACAGTCCTTTCGGCCCTTACCGCTGAGGAGACGGAGGCGGCGCTCAGAGCCAGCAACTGTGGCGGCCCTCGCCCCAGACCCTCTGCTCTGTGTGCCACAGCCGGGCCATCCTGCTCTTGCCGTAAGAACACGTGAAACCCCAGGTCCTGGAGAAGGCTCCCAGTCGCTCAGGAGCTGTTCCTTCATGTCCCAAAACCAGCGTGGGCCAGCTCCTGTCCCAGCGCTCACAGGACCAGGCTCCACTTTCTGATTTGTTATTTAAAAACAGAAATGATAGCATGCTTGCCTCGCAAGCACAGGCCCTGGGTTCAAATCCCCAGCTCCGCAAAAAAATGAATGAATAAATAAAAACAATGAGGAAGTATCCATAAGAGAACGAGGAGACAAACCACAGACCGAAAGAAGATGTCTGCAAGGACGCGGCTGGTAAAGGGCTGCTGCCCGGAGCCTCCAGCGAAACGCGTGCCATTCGAGGGCCCAGAGACCCAGACACTCAGCAAAGGAAGCACGGAGTGGCAAGGCAGCACTGGGGTCACCCCTTCAGCACCCGACGTGCAGATCCCAACAGCAGGAGATGTCTCCACACCCCAGAGTGACCAGAATGCGGGTCTGGGGGCTGCAGCAGCGGGAAGCGTCTCTGCTGGAGAGCAAGGGGCACAGCCACCGTGCGGCAGGAGGGCGGCTCCGCGGGGCTAAGCAGCGCTGCACCAGAGCCAGGCGCTGGCAGCCTCCACGCTCCCGCAGAAGGACACCAGGGCTTCCACCTGACCGCCCACACCGGGAACGAAGGAGGTGTCCTTCCACCAGAGTGGTCAAAACTGCAGCCCGCCCAACTGGCCCGTGCTGGACACCAGGAGGAAGGGAGAAGCCTGGAGGAGTCCTGCCATTGTCCCCGTGAAGAAGCCAGCCTGAAAAGCAGTCCGTTGCCCAACTGCAGGACTCTGCAGAGGGCAGGAGCACACGGGACCAGCCAGCCTCTGCAGGGTCAGGGGTGGGCGGACACAGGGGCAGAGGTCGCTGGGGCAGCAAGCTCACTGTGTGGCACTGCAATGGCAGAGACGTCACACACCTGTCCGGACACGCGGGCACAGAACACCCTTCGGTGACAGGACACACCCACACAGGTTCATCAATGGTTATGAACGCCCCACTCTGGGGGGTCCTGACAGTGGGAGAGGCTGGGCAGGTGTGGGGACAGGTCTGTGGGAAATCTCGGTACTTTCTAGTTAATTTTTTTTTTAAACTAAAACTTCTCTAAAAATTTTAAGTTTATTTTTTTAAATAAAAAATAAATATGAATGTGAGATCCCACCTGGCATCAACACTATTCATGGGGAAATAATATTTTTTTCTGCAAATCGTGCAAGGACAACTGGGTCTCCAAATGCAAAAGAGAGAACCTGGACCCTACCTCACAATGTGTACAAAAGTGAGCTCAGCCACGCCTGTCACCCCAGCAACTCGGGAGGCTGAGGCAGGAGGATGGCAAGTTCAAGGCCAGCCCAGCAATTTAGCAAGGCCCAGTCTTAAAATAAAAATAAAAAGGGCTGGGGGTGTGGCTCAGGGGTAGAGTAACCTTGAGGTCAACCCTCAGTGTCCACCTCCCACACACACAAAGCAAAAGAACGCAAAACATGTCACAGAAACACGACCAAAACCACGAAACCCTTGGAAGAAAATAGGAGTGAGTTGTCAGGACTTGGGGATTGGCAATGGTTTCTCAGGTAAGACACCAAAGCACAGCGATAGAAGAAAAAAGTAGATGTTCCTCCAAAGAAGACACAGGAACGGCCAGTAAACACAGAGACACTCAGCATCGTCAGCCACCTCAACCACAGTGAGGCCCCTTCACACCCACAGGAAGGCTGGACCCGGGAACACCCAACAGCCAGCACTGGGCACTCTCCCAGGAGCCAGAGCCTTGGGCCCTGCGTGGGAACGAGACGTGCTGCAGCTGCCCCAGAAAAGACCCGGCGTGGCGGATCCTCAGCAAAATGGACGTGGAGTCAGCAAGCAGCCCAGGAGGGCCACCCTCAGCCGTCCAGACGCGCACCCAGACGTCCACAGCAGCAGCCGGCGACAGCCAGGAAGCAGGAGCAACCAGCGTCCTTCTGGATAGACAGGTGGCCAGACACAGCGGGTCCCACGCACACCTGCAGCGTCACTCGTAACACAGCCACTGCGTGGGCAAACCTGAGGACTAGTGCTCGTGAGAACCAGACCACAAGGCCACAATATGTGACCCAGTGACTGGAGGGAGACCTCCAGGACAGGAGGTGCAGAGACAGGATGTGGACTCTTGGGTGGCAGGGGCCGCGGAGGAGCTGGGCACAGCGCAAGGACAGGCCTCCTCCAGGTGATAAAGCGTTCTGACTGGACGGCAGGGTGGCCTCACCCCACGGGGGTTCTCAAGCCCGGCGTCCTGGCTAGCTGGGTGGTTGTGGGCTACACCAGCAAAGCCACCGCCTGGTCCTGTGCAGCTCTTCCGTGCTGGGGTGGACGTGGCCTCGGACATGCCCGGCAGGCGCTGCACCACCGAGCCGAGGACCAGCACACACGCCGCAGGCCGCTGCGCGCGCCAGTGTACACACAAGAATGGGGCGACGGGAGGAGCCGCCCTGCCCGGCTGCTCTGCCCCCACGGCCTGCGCTGAGGCTGCCAGACACGGTCCCCCACAGCGCGATGATGCGGGCAGCACAGCTGTGGCCAGCTGGCGCGGGCCCTTGGCACCCCGACCTGAGGTGGGCAGGGCATCTGGGTACTGTGAGCACTAGTCACCAAGGGCAAGGGCTGGCACACAGAGGACGGGTGCTGCTGGCACTGCCATGTGTGGGCCCCGCCGGGGAGGGCCTGGAAAGAGCTGCTGCCCTGCTCCAGAGCTCAGGGCCAGCGGCTTCCTGTCACCGTTGCCCAGGAGGCCTTCCTCCTGGAAGTGGCCAGGGAGGCAAGGTGGCACCTGAGTCCAGCAAGACAGCACTGCTGCCAGGGGAGCCGGAGGACGGGTGGCCGCTGCTGCCGCAGGGGCGGCACCAATGCCCAGTTACCCTTCAGGAAGCTCAGGAACAGTCGCTGGACCTCAAGCGACGGGCTGCCTGTGGTGCCTGACTGCTGAGGCACAGGCCCCTGGCCCTGCTGCAGGCACCAGGCACAGGCTGGGGGCTGTGGCCCGAGCTGGGCCTGAAGGAGGCAGGGGTGGCACGAGGAGTCCAGCTCCTGGACCTCCCCTGGGGTGCCACTACCACCGGCTCTGTCGTGCCCCTCACGAGTGCCAGGGCTGCAGCACGCGCCCAGGCGCCGGTGCCCCACCGCACCTGACAGGGAGCAGCTCTGGCCTCAGCGCCAAAAGCCAGGAGGCTGGCTGTGTGGCCTCTGCAAGCTGTGGCCCAGGGACACCGCCATGTGCATTCAGTGGGGAAGCCAAGGCCTGGAAGGCATGGTGGGCCAGGAGCACGCAGATGCCCAGACGGAGGGTCTCCAGTGAGCTCACCCAGCCTGCAGCCCCTCTGCAGGGGCCCGTGTTCAGGAGCAGACACCTGGGCTGCAGGTGGCAACCCTGGAGCCCAAGGACCACAGGTGGCAACCCTGGAGCCCAAGGACCGCAGGCCACGGGCCATAGGGGGAGGCATGGCGCTGGCCGAGGGCTCAGGGGAGCCCAGCTCCCCACGCTCATCCTCGGTGCGCCCAGCAGGGTCCTGGGCCTTCTCTGCAGGGGCGTTTTCCCACCCCAGCCCCACCCAGGAGCAGGACTCAGATGGTGCCCTCAGCCGCCTGCACAGAGCTGGCCTGGAGGCAGGAGGCGCCCTCTGCGTGAAGACCCAGGGCAGGGGCACAGCTTCGGCCAGGGTTCCCATGAGGGCACAGGAGAAGGACAGGCTCAGACACTGCAGCCAGGCAGCTTTGTGCCACGGGGCTCGGTTTCCACGTAGCCCTGAGTCTCAGGAAGCCGTCTCCTGATCCCAGGAGCCCACCGACCCTTCACCTGCCACACCTGCCTCCCTGGGCGGAGCCACAGTCAGGTGTCCCTGTCTGCTGCACACCCTCAGATGAGCCTGGCCAGCAGGTGGCGTGGCCAGTGAACACAGGCCCTGCCTTTGCCCTGGATCAACTTGGGATGAATCTAGCAAGGGGCCTGGTCAGCTCGGAACTCAGGCGCCAGGTCTGTGGGACAATGGAGTGATCCCACTAGAAGGAGAGTGCTGGAGTCACCAGGATCCAGAGAAGGCCCTGGAGAAGGCATGCGAGCCTCACCACGGTGGGCGAGGGGCGTCGCCGGCTCAGGCAGGGGTTCCGGGCCGGGTGGCAATGCCTGGGCGACCCGTCCACTCAAGATGCAGTGTGTCACTGGAGCCTGAGGGGCAGCAGGGCACCCTTGCCCCAGCCTGCCAGGAACCCAGCTCTGGTCCTGCCCCAGAAGCCCTCACCCGACCCCAGAGGCCTCCAGGCCTGGCACTCACGTCGTCGTACAAAGAGCCGCTGATGTCAGCCCCGTAGATGGGAGAGACGAAGGTGAGGTTCTTCCAGTACTTGCGTTCCAGGTCGTCGAAGTCCTGGTGTCGTGGGGTGCAGTACCTGGTGAACAGCACCCAGAGGCTGAGGGTGAGGTGGGAGCAGCGGGACCGTGGGTGGGGGCACCGGTGTTCAGGACTCCCCTCCCCTCAGGCACTGGGCCGGGACCCAAGTCAGGACACACCCCGGGGCAGCTGGAGCGGAGCTCCGTGCCCAGGTGGCTCTCGTCTCTGCCAACCAAGTGGGCCAGGCTCTGCCCTCACAGGACACCTCCTCCCCTCCCATACCTACAAGACCCAGGACCCAGACCCGGCTGGAAACAGGCTTGGAGGCGTGGCTGGGCAGAGAACTCAGGACCCACTACCCAGAGGTAGGAGAGGGAACCTGGGGTGACTGGGGCATGCGCCTCAGGCCCACGTGGAACCCGGAGACAGCACATGGGGAGGCGACCTTCTCTGAAGGACCATCATCAAACACAGGAGGGCGGGAGACTAGGCGTGGCCCTGAGGGGATGAGGTGCGCGGGCCACGCCCCTCCTGAGGTGCAGGGCTGAGTGGGTGCCGATCCCGCCTGGGCCGCCTGCACGCACTTGTCGCTGTTGGCCAGGCGGCGGTACTCCCCCACGGTCATGGCCTTCTTCTGGATGTTGTACTGCGTGAAGAGGCCCGACTGCCCGGTCACCACCTGCTGGATGGGGGCAGGGATCACCACGTCGTCGATGTCATCGTAGGTCTGCCTGGGCTTCCACTCCTTCGGGGGAATGATCTGCAAGGCCAAGCGAGGAGTCACGGGTGCCCCGGGTCCCAGCTGGGCTTCCTCAGCCCCGAGACTTTGGTGCTGACTGACTGCGGAGTCAGGGCCCTGTTGCTACCACTACCACTACCGCTTGGCATGGGGAAGCGGGAAGGGCCCAGACTGCCAGGGCCCACCATGTGCTTGCATGGCGACAGCTGAGCGAGCAGGTGGGGCTGGCGTCCTGGTGCCTCCACACGCAGGCCTGCGTTTGAGACCCACCGCTCACCCCTCCAGAGCCACGCTGAGCACAAGGCCTGCAGTACCACTGCGGGGCTGCTTGGGCCCCCCCAGCACCTGCGAGGAGGCCAGCTTAGTTCTGGGAGACAAAGTCCCCATCCAGGGCCGGGGTGATTCCTGGAGGAGGGGACGGGCAGGAGGGGAGCTCCCAGCTGCGCACAGTGCTGTGTCTGCAGGGACCTGCCTGGGGGGAGGGGCAGCACCACTCCCGACAGCTGGGGAAATGGAGGCAGAGGGAGGCCTGGCAGGACGCGGGCCAGAATGCCTGGACTTGTGGCCAGGATGCCAACGGCGGTGAAGCCAGAGGAGGTCCCGGATGGCGCGGGGGCAGGGATCCACTCTGCCTCCACCTCCCATCCACGAGGGGGGCCACAGGCCTGAGCCAGGGCAAGTGCCTCTTCTGGTGCCATGGCCCCCTGCAGGCCCATGGTGCCCTCTCCAGACCCCGAGCCAGCTTCGGGGTCCCTCGGGTCTGGGAGCAGGAACTGAGCCACTTGTTCCTGCTCATCGGTCAAGAGCCCTGGGAACCAGGAAGGAGGAGGACACAGGGATGCTGTTTGCTGACCATCCCCCAGGACGCTGCTGCACCTGGGGAAGCCCCCGGTACAGAGGGAGGCACCTGGAGCCAGACACCACCGCCACAGCAGGCAGGGCTGGCGCCCAGAGGGGCGAGCCTGACCTGGGGACCTCTGGGCTCTCAGGACTGGAGTTGTCCTGGCCTGTGGTGGTGGAGGCCAGGGACACTGCTCAGCACTGTCACAGCAGGATGCCACTGCAGCACGAGCCAGTCCAGGGCACAGTGCGGGGAGCCCCCGAGGCGGTGCTGACGAGGGCCTGTGCAGGGCGGTCCTGAGGACCCCTCTAACCCGCCGTCCAGGGCAGCCACAGCGCCTGGGCACTGCCAGGGCGTCAGCTCTGAGGTGCGATCTCCCAGGACTTCAATGGGGCAGTCACGACACTCCATGCCCAGGACGCTGGCTGCGGACCTATGACCCCGAGAGACCTTGAACCAAGCCATGCCGGTGACGCCCCTCCTTACAGAGCCGGTGCCTTCCACCTCCAGACGGCCACCAGCTGGGGCCAGGCCAGCCCACACCAGACGGTGAGCTCCCACATGCAGGAGGCTGGAGCGTGACCCCGGCCAGCCACCACCAAGGACGCCCCCTTCCCCAGTGCTCCATTCCCTGGTGGCCTCGTTCCTTGCCCCTCAGCCAAGGGCACAGCTGTGGCACACACGTGGGACAAAAGGAAGGGCACTCCCTGTGACCCCTGGCCTGCACGCATGTGAGCCGCAGGAGTGACCTGCTCGCAAAGCCACACCCCAAGCCACGGCCTCCGAGTCCCGCCAAGACGGGACCCACGGAGGTCCCAGGCGAGGCTTGTGACCTGGAGAACACCACACCCTCCTGCCACCCTCACACCTTCTGGGCTGGCACAGCCCTGCACTGCCCCTCTGTGCAGCTCAGCCGAGGCCAGGAAGAACGGGCAGGACCACACTCAGCCAGGTGGACACGGGTGGAGCAGGCACTGTGCACAGGCCTGAGGCCACACTAAGGACACCAGGGGAAGCAGCCCACCAGCCGGCACACGACCTGCGCCAGACACCACTCCCAGGTGCCCAGGCATGGTGGCTGAGGTGGACACAGAAGGGCCGAGGAAACACCCGGCTCAGGCCCGCTGCCCACCAACCTCAGCCCCCCATGGAACCCCAAGCCAGGCTCCTCGGGCTCTTCCCAGCCAGCACCTCCTGGGAGGGCTGACAAGACCTACCTCTGGCCTCTGGGATCCCCAATTTATCCTCAGAGTCGCTGAGGCTCATGCCTGGGGGGTTCCAGGGTCCTGGTCAGTGGACCTGTAAAACCTGCCCCTGTCTCAGCGGCCCTGCAGATCCTGGGGAGTGGGGTAACCAACACAGTTCCCATGGAAGCAGGAACCCCCAGCACTCGCGCACAAAGGCTGGTCAGGGTGAGGAGAGCCAGTGAGGGGGATGCCCACGTCCCCACGGCTCGAGCAGAGCCAGCAGCACGCTGTGTTCCTTCTCCCAAGAGGCTGGCAGCCCTAAGAGCCAAGGCCCCATCTGGAAGAAACGGAGGTGCCCGGGGCCAGAGCAGATGCTTCCCTGAGCCCATCTGTCCCCACAGAGCGGCGGGAGGAGGGACGGGCGTGCATGGTGTGCCACACGTGGGTACCCGTGTGACTGCAGCTGCCAAGAGCTCTGCCTGCGAGCATGCCGCCCCGCCCCGCTCTCCAGGACCTCAGGCCCGCCCTCCCAGGCAAAGGTGGCCTGCGGTCAGACCACACGGCGCTTGCAGCACCCTCGAGAGGAGAAGGGGCCAGCAGAACCGAGGCGGAGGACGAGCTGTACAGGAACGGCCTGCCTGGGTTTCCCATCCTCTCCAGTTGGCCAGCAAAAAATCAGCCCACTGGAATCGCGAGCAAGTTTAGAGCAGAGACGCCGAGGCTCCCAGGACAGCCGAAGGAGACGAAGGGGAAGGAGCACAGTGGAGGGGGAGGTGGGGACAGAGCTTGGAAACCGAAACGCAGAGGCGAGGACGGGTCTGGAATCAGGCTGAAGTGAAATGGTAAGGGCAGGAAGGGATAGGTGGCACTTAAAGGAGTCTCAGAGGAGAGAACAGGACACCCAGAGGCTAAGCCACCTGACCCTGCTGACAGAAAGGGTGGCATGGGTCCCAACTCAGGAAGGGTGCTGTGCCCCAGCAAGATTGAAGCGGGCCAGCCACAGGAGACCAAGGCCAGAAGGGCTGGGACGGGGAGCAAAGGCCACGGCCACCTGCCAGCTGCACAGGCAGGAGGTGAAGGCCCCAGCAAGGGAACCAGACCACCCACACCAGCCGGGTGGCAAGCTGTAGCCACCTGGAGCTGGGCAGGCTGCGTGAGGAGGCGGGAAGGGCAGAGCCACAAGGAGGCAGGAGCCAGGGGCAGCAGAACAGCCTCCCTGCCTCACAGAGGTGTGCAGGGAAGGAAAGCCAAGGGCAGGCGTGGGGGGCGCTTCCAAGGCTGCAGGCCACCAGGAGAAAGGTGAAGCCAGCACGGCACCAGGCAGAACCAGGCAGGCAGGAGCGGCCAGCCCTCACAGCAGGGGACACGCAGCCTCAGCCTGAGGCGACTGAGGCCCAGGTCAGAGCCAGCCCCTGCCCTCTCCTGTCAGGCCGGTGAGATAAGAGCCTTTGCTTCAAGATGGTTAGAAGAAAAACACCAAGAGGAGCATCTTGGGCAAGCGAAGAGGACGTGAGGCTCACCTTCCAAGGCCCACAGAGTCTACTGCTGTCCCACCTGCCCACTCAGAAACGCGTCGCGGGGCCCCGGGCTGACCGTGCTCGCCGTCTGGCACTTTGTAGACTGTCTGCCTGGGCTAAGCGACAGAGAATGGTCCCTCCCAGAAAAAGGTGCCGCCGCGCAGGAGCTAGCATGACGCACAGGCACTCATCTGGCAAGCGTCGGCCGAGCCCTCCAGCACACTCCACGCCGCCAGCCACAGACCCTCCGCAGGACGCGCAGAACGTGACAAGCCCCTGTGGCCACCTGCACGCAACAGAGGGCCTGTCTGTCCACACCCACACGCGTGCCCCACAGTGTGCCGGGAGGCTGTCGCTGCAGGACGGGGGCTGCAGAAGGGCTGCCTCTGCGCCTTCCCTCTCACCGTGCACGGCCGTCTCAGAAAAAAGCCCTTCCAGCCAGGCAGGGTGGCCACCTGCAGTCCCAGCGACGCAGGCCGGGAGGCTGGCTGCAGCTCACGGGTTCAAGACCAGCAAGACCTTGTCAAAACACAAAACAAAACGCTTCCACCAGGAACACAGCGGGAAAGCAAGGCCTCCCAGCACCAAGAAGGCTGCTGGGCTGTGGCCGCGGGCCCGCCTCACGCCCGCCGACGCCTGCAGGCCCGAGAGCGCTTGACGAGCAGGCGGTGGGAGTGGCCCGTGGACAAGCCAGCCTGTGCGGGGACATCTTCGGAGGGAACGGCAGCGGGCACCGTGCAGGCAGACTGGCCGCTGCGCCAGGATTGGTCATCACCCACCTTGGCCAGGCCCGCCCGGTGGGCTCCCTGTGATTCTATGTAGGCCACGTATTTGTTGAAGTCCTTGAATTCTTCCATGGTCGGGCGAAAGGTCATGATTTTACAGCTGGGGTTCTGGGCCCCATGGTCCTCAGACCCCATGGCTGCAGCTGTGTGGGCACTACACCTGTTGGGGGAAAGCAGAGAGGTGAGCAAGTCAGCGCCCCACTGCCTCCCGGTTCCCTCTCCCACAGGTCACGCTAAACACCCAGGGCCACCGGGGGACGAGGCGGGGCCGGCTCATGGCTCTGTGCCAAGCACAGAGGCCACAATGACTCCTACTAATTAAAAACAGAGGCGTCCGACTTTTAAAAGCCAAGGCCAGACTGGAAGCCAGTGCGCTCATTCTAAGCAGGACCCTTGGAAAGAAAAGCTGTCCTTATCAGCAGCTGAGCTGCGGTCACTGGTGGCAGCTTCGGATCCAGACATCCACTCATCAGCCAGACGTGTGCTCGGGACGGCAGGGCCTGCTGTGTGTCCGGGGAGAGGAAGGTTGTGTGAGCACGTCCTTCCACACACCCGCCAGCAAGGAGCCGCAACTCGGGGCAGAGCCCACCACCAGCGGCCAGCTGGGCATTCTCGTACTGGCCTGGCTGGCAGAGTCCTGGCCCAGGGAGGCTCAGGCTGGGCGGCTCGCTTCCCATGTCCCCACTGCCTGTGAACAGGTCTGCGTGTTTGGCACGGAGGGGTGGTCACGGCTGAGTGTGCTCACCACACAACGGGCCGCTGGCACTGGAACTATTGGGCACTGGGCCGTCCTCACAAAGGAGGCCACAGGCTGGGGCAGCACCCACCTGTCCCAGGAGCTAAGGGGACCAAGCTGTGACTGGCAGCCCGCCAGCCAGGGAAAGGTTACAGTCAATCTCAGGCAAGGGTCTTCCTTGGCAGATCAAAATCTCTGGATCAAACTCTCCAAAAGCACGTGGAGACACCAGAGCCCCTCTCGGATGGAAGAGGAGGAACCGAAGCGCGCATACCCAAGGGCAGAGGAGAAAAGTCCTAAAAGTCCACCTGCCCATCCCAAGAGCCCCAGAGTGACCCAGGAAGTAAGAGAAAAGCAGGAGGCCCCCTCCTGGCAAGGGCTCCAGGTCACCAAGATGTGGCCTGCCAGCTCCCCAAAGGCGCTCCCGATAGTGGACACTAGAGGGCAGCAGGCACCCAAGAAGCCGACGCAGCGCCGGATCCGGAAGCCCAGACAGCTCCCACCTCCATGCAAACGGAAGAAAGACTGAGGGACCACTGGCCTCCTCGCCACCTGCCCTGCATCCACCACATGCCCTCAACCACCCCACTGCCACTTGGGGTACAGTGGACAGCAGTACGAGCTATTCTGTGGGACGCCCCCACCTGGCCTGGTGAGGGCTGCCGATGGAGAGGACCCCGTCCCAAGCCCAGTCCCACAGCTTCCACTCTTCGGAGTTCTCGAAGCTTCTCCCGGGCAGGCCCAAAGCTGTCGGCCAGGAGGCGTGCTGTGGCTATGGTGATGGTCCACTCTGTGGACAGCCCTGTGCGAGTGCTGGAAGAGAGGGGCTGTCACCAGCCTCCAGGGAACAGGCGCCGGCATGCCCAGAAGGCTGCCCCTCTGCAGCTCTGCCCAGCCCACCACACTGGCCCAGCCAGACCCTCGCCGACGCCAGGGCCTGTCCCTGACTCCCCACCTGCAACTCCACGGGCCTCACAGCCTCATGGACCCTGGTCCTTCCTACCCTTCCACCCAGACGCCCAGATGCCATCCAGGACCGTGGGGTCAGTCCTCAGAAGCTTGCCGCCTGAGGCAGCAGAACACAGGCGACGGCTGGGTGGCTAGGAGAAGCCATGGGAGGGCCCAGCAGGCCCCTTGCCCTGCTGACCGTGGGAAGGGGCGGCAGGTGAACGGCAGGCCCAGTGTGACCACCCGGGGTCCACCTGGTCCCAGCCTCAGGTGCCCCGCACAGGCAGTGGTGGTGGCTGGCACATCTTCACCTCCTGAGTCCCAGCCTGCCCCAGGCATCCTATGCAGGTGCCACAGGACTGCACGGTAGCTCCCTCTTCCATAGCTGACCACAGGGGACACAGAGGTGGATAGGCCATGGGGCCAGGTGCCCAGCCAGGTTCTTCTGCCCTCCCAAGTCTCCCACCCATGTGGAATGTGCCAGGACCCAGTGGTACCCACCAGCTCCCATGCCCTGGCCACCTCCCCATTGGGCTGGCTCTTCTTCCCCCAGGTGGCCATAGGGAGGGATCTCCAGGCCCCTGGGGCTCCTGCAGTAGGGCTGCCTCCCTCGCCAGGCCTCTGCCACAGGGAGCAGGTGCAGTGTGTCCAGGGGCCAGGCTGGAAGACCAGAAAGCAGCTGCAGGGGTCTAGGCTGGCACCAGGATTGCCTCTGGAAAATGGGAGCCCCACGCCCCACAGGTCCAGGGAGTGACCCCAAGGTGCATGCAGCCTGTCACTGACACCACACTGTCAGGAGAGCTCCTCTGGTGTGGACTGAGGTCTCCCAAAGCGCTGCCATGTGAAGGCAGGAGATAAAATCACAAGGCCATGAGAGCCACCACCTCAGTGGGTCAACCTGTGACGGGTTAACAAGTGAAGACTTACAGGATAGTGACCGCAGGCAAGTGGGGCGGGCAGGAGGAAGCAGGTCGCTGGGGCTGTGCCCTTGGGGGTCACGTAGATCTATTTATTTATTTATTTATTTTGGTACAGACTGAACCCAGGGGTGCTTAACCACGGAGCCCCATCCCCATCCCTTTTTAGTTTGGGTCTGGGTCTTGCTAAATTGCGGAGGCTGGCTTTGAACTTGCCATCCTCCTGCCTCAGCCTCCCAAGCTGCTGGGATTCCAGGTGAGGGCACCGCAACCGGCAGGATCCCACACCCCGCGCTCGGCACCCGGCTCTCCCTCCTGGCTGCCATTAGTGGAGCAGCTTTCCTCTGCCACACCTTCCTCCAGGAGGCTCTGCCTCACCTGCGCTCACAGCACAGATGCGGCCACCCACGGACTGGACCTCTGCAACCAGCAGCCGCAATATGCCTTTCCTCCCCTCAGCCGTTCCTGCCAGGTCCTTGGTCACTGCACCCCAAAGCTGGCTAACACACGCTCTCACCTCAAAACCCACCCTCCAAGACAGACTTGCCACGAGCGGCGGACAGCAGCTGGGGCAGGGCAGCTTTCTGCACGTGCCACTGGCAAGGGACCCCAGCCTCGCAGGGGACGTGCAGCTGCTCCTCCTGCCTGACATGCCTTTTTAAATGCTTTTCTGGTAGGCAAATTATAAAGAAGATGGAAACGGTTCCTAATCCCCACAACCCATAACACTCGCTGTGTTTTGTGAAAGCGGAAGTCACGAGTCACGCGTGTGCCCACAAATAAACAAACAGCGAACGGCCAGACGCAGCAGCCGACCCTGTCATCCCAGCAGCTCGGGAGGCTGAGGCAGGAGGATGCTAGTTCCAGGTCAGTCTGGGCAACGGAGCAAGACCCAAGTCTCACAGTGATATTTAAAAGGGGTCGGGGTGCAGCTCAGTGGCGAGCACTGCCTACAGGCGACCCTGGTTCCGAGAACGATGAATGACTGACTGACATCTAGCCCTGGGCCCACACGCTTCAGGATGAGCAGCTCACTGCCGGCCAGCGCGCCACACGTGGGCCCATCCAAAAGCAGGCCGAGGTTCCCCAGCGCAGACACCCAAGTGCCGGCACCACACAGGGCTTGGCACCCCTTGGCCGCAGGAAGTGCAGCCAGGAGGTGCTCTGCACCACCAGATACCAGGATCAGGAAGAGACAGGAGCTGGTGAGGAGGGCGGACGGCCAGGGCCCTCGCAGCACACGGGGTGAAAGTGGCCGGAACCCGGCTGACGGTGCCCAAGGGCAGTGAGGACATGCCACACAAAGCCTCGTGTGCCCGCCACAGTGCAACCCACATAGCCGACACAGAAGCCACCAAAGGTCCCAGCAGAGCATGGCCAGTCACGTGAGGGTGCACTAGCCTCCCAGAGGACTGTGGCTCCGGACACGTGACGCAGAGGGGCCTGCGAGATACCGCGCTCAGTGAGGACCAGACACCGAAGCCAGGCACCTGCTCCCTGAGCGAGGGATGCAATGTTCTGAAGGTGACGTGGCAATGCAGGCACAGCAGGCCTACACCCGGGAGAGAATGCTTTAAGTGGGTGAGTGGCGGGGTGCTGTTCACAAGAGAAGGAGGGCGGGAGACAAGAATCAGCCCCTGCCCCGGCGAGGAAGGGCGCTGCCCCCAACGGCAGGAGGGCAGGCACGCAGAACCTCACACACACCTGGGGCCGAGGGGCAACCTGCACACGCGGGTCTATCCTGTTCCCAGTGGTGCTGGGTTACCGGGGGCGCAGCGTCCATGCCCGGACTGCACTAAGCAGCTCCGACACGAAGGCACCCGGAGGGCACCAAGCCCTGCCCACCCGCCTGACGGGCACTCCGCCCTGCTGTGCCCGGGGCCACTCCTCATCAAGAACCCTTCTTCCATCTCCTGCTCAAGGGCACTGGGCCCCACTGGGCCAAAGGAGGCGTGGGCTCCACCAAGGACTGGTCACCCAGGCCACCAGGCAGAGCCAGGCCAACGTGGGCCCCTGTGGTACAGGGCCCCACAGCCTGGCTGCCCGCTCTGGCCCCATGCAGAGGACTCCAGGTGAAGGCAACTGCTCCAAAGCGGAAGGCGGCCACTTCCTCTGGGAGAGGCGGGACACCGGCGGGACATGGGCAGGCCCAGGAGAGAGCGCTGCTGAGCCCAGCGTCTGTGCTTCCTACCTGCCACGTGGTTGACGGAGCTCCGGCGTCGTGCAGAAGCTCAGCCAAAACCACACCGGCCATGCTCACCCTGTGCTGCCCCAGGGCAGCCCCACCCCGGACCAGACAGGGCTGTCCCATGTAGACGGGCCTACCGCTGGGCCCGGCGGGCCTCCTCTGTGGGGCACAGCCAGCCCCCAGGTCTGGGCAGATCTCAGACCTGAGAGCAGGGGCCATCCAGAGAGTGACCAGCAAACCCTCAGAGAAGAAGCTGGAGCCAGAGCAGGTCCAGGGAAGAGAGGCCTCTCAGGCAGGGACCAGGACGGGGGTACAGCATGCAGGGCACAGGTCACAAGCAGAGGGAGGGAGAAAACATTCCCAGCAGAGGGGGGACCTGGGTGACACAGGGCCAAGCTGAGGCAAGTGAGGCAGAGTGGCCAGTGGAGGCCAGCTGGGCAGGTGAGGTGGCCAGGCTGAACAGCCTGTGCCCGTGTGGGTCTGGACGGGAAGCTGAGGGCATGGGGCAAGAAGACATGGCCCAAGGGACCGCTAGGAAGCTCCCTCTGTGGAAGATGGCCACAGGCAGCGCAGTGCGCACAGGCGGAACGCCCACTGCTGTCCTGATGCCAGCCGCTCGGCCGGACTCCCTCCGCAGCCTGCGAGCACAGGCCCTGCAGACTCTGGCTGGTACTGGCCGCAGAGGGCCAGAGGGGGAGCTGCAGCGGGAGGCCAGGTGAGCGAGGAGACGGCTGGGAGGAGGGGCCCACATCACCTGCGGAGGGAGGCAGGGAAGAGGAGCGGGGCTGACTTCTAGGGGCAGAGAGGAGAGGAGGAGTCGGGGTGCTTCACACAGGCGCAGAATGATGGCCCCCAAGGTGGCCGCATCCTCGTCCTGGAACCTGTGGGCATGTCACCTCACATGGAAAAGTGGACTCTGCAGACAGGACTAATTGAGGTGGAGGGTTAGGCTGCAGCTTGCGCAAGACCCTGAGGTCCATCCTCATGGTCTCCTAAGAGGGGGATGAAGACGCGCGGGCCCCCTGAAGCACCTGAAGGCCCTGTGGGCTTACGGGATCCTGAGAAGTGGAGGCAGCTTGGAAACAGGTTGGGGTCAGGCGAGTCAAGAGCAAGGGAAGGCGGGCAGCCTCAGAAGCAGGACAGAGCAAGAGAGAACCTCCCCCTGAACTCCCCAGGAGGATCAGTGTGGCTGCTGACACCTCGGCTTCCACCCCAGAGCCATAAGGGAACAAGCACGCGTCTTGGTGACAAGACCACCACGCCTGCAGCCGTTCCACAAGGGACGCGTGTGGCAAGGACACCTGCTGAAAAGCTGCTGGGGTGCAGGGGCTCCCCACCCAGGCTGGGCCCCGAGCACCTACAGCACCACCCAGGGCCGGCCTGGGCAGCAGGCAGGGGTCTGCTGGGCTCCTCCCTGTGGCTGGGGACTGGTGTGGCGCGCCAGCCCAAGTCACACCGCGCTGGGCTTCTTCTCAAACACAAGTGGGGCCTGCGACGCGCCCAGAGCTCCCACAACCCCCAGTGACAGCAGCCGTCCCCTCTCGCCGCCCCTCACCGCAAGGCTGAGAACAGCCATTCATACACACTGGAAGCGCATGGACTGGGGGCGTGGCGGGTGTGGTCGCCACAAAGCTACCGCCAGTAGAGACTACGGCACTGGCTCTGCTCCAGCGCTGCTCAGGGCTCTGTCGCCTCTCCCAGCCCCGCAGCCTGCGCACAACCACCCCTCTAGCACTGTCCCAGACTGTCCTGACCAGCCCTCCGCAACGCAGGAGAGGAACCAGCAGGGACCGCCAGAGTGTGACGAGAAGGGACATGTCAGGCCAGGCAACTCTCCTGGTCACAGTCACACCAGCCTGGGGGCACCTTCTGGGCTCCTGCCCTGTACAGCTCTCATCCAGGGGTCTTCAAACACAGGACTCGGGATGGGGCAGGGACAGACTCGCTGACCACTGGGAGGCCTTCACCCCACACCCAGCAGCACACTGCAGCCACCTCGCCCACCCACAGCTGCCCACCACCCGCAGCCAGACGGCCCTCCCATCTGGATGCTGGCCCTGGAATACAGGACGGAGGAGGGTGGGCTGAGCCCCAAGGGCCACTGGGAGGCCAGGCTGAGGAGGAGCAGGGGCCGGCCTGTGGTGGCTGCGCTCCAAGTCTGTCTGCTGAGAGCTGAGAAGCCCGGCCTGGGACGCTGCCCTCAGCCATCGGTCAGCTCACACCTGCTGGCTGTGCTGAGGACTGGACAGCCCGTGGGGTCTGAGGGTGCAGGTGTTCCAGAAGCGGTGGTCAGCAGCATGGGGCTGCGCAAGGCCAGCACTCAGCACGCTGGGAGGTGTCCTTGGAAGCACAGAACCCAACACATGGCCCACAGGGCCCGCCTCCTGAAGAGGGTCCCACGGACGCTCACTCCCAACAGGCAGCCATGACGGAGGAGCCACCTGCAGCACACCCGCAACAGAGGCGGCCTGAGACGCCAGCTGAGCCCAGGCACGTGGCCACGAGCAGCTCCCAAGCTGCCTTAACAGAGCAGGCTCCCTCGCCCATGGGCCCACCCATGAGGAGCCCTTGCGCGGGGAGAGGAGAGGTCTGGGGCCAGCGTTCCTCGGCCTTGTCGCCTTACGCCCCCGAGTGCCACCTGTGCCAGGTCCGCCACGACCCCTCACCCCGTGGACCCATGGCCAGACACATGGGCCTGTTGCCCACCGTCACCTCCTGGTCCTCCGCCTTCCCGGAGGCCAGCTCCTGCACTGCTTCCAGCTCGTCCCACGGCAGGGATGGGCAGCAGGAACGCGCGGCGCGGGTAGCAAGGCAGGCAGGCACTGACAGAAGAGTCCAGGGGAAGCCCAGGGGTGTCACAAGCTTGACACTGCAGGACTGGCTGGACGGACAGAGTTGCAGAGAGCAGAGGGACAAAGCAGGAAGGCAGACACTAAGGCTAAGAGATAATGAGAACTGCAGTTCCAGAAGCCAGGGTTGCTGAGCACGGTTGACAGGCTCACAGGGCACAGGACACGAGCTGGGCAGGGCTGCCTGGAGCTCTGGCTGGCCACAGCACAGTGGCAAACAAAAGCAAGTCCCAGAAGGCAGGAAGCCACCCACATGCCTGGGCATGAGCACCTACCGCCACTGTAACCTGGTGGTCAGAAGTCCCACGTGGCCGTCACTTGGGCCACGATCCCTCCGCAGGTCCTCTGGCCTTTTCCAGTGCCGCCCCTCCAGGCTCTCTCTACCTAGCCCTCCGACCTCCCCTCAGGAGGATAGGGTGATGCTGGGCCCTGATGACCTTTCACTGATCCACCCGCACGGCCCCTTCTGCCACAAGAGGTGACGGAGCCACAGGCTCCAGGGATTGGGTGTCCCTGAAGAATCCTCTTCAGTCTATCACGATGACCACCTGGCGCTCACCCCTTCCTCACGCCCTCCGCCTCTGCTCGGGTACCAGGATCAGCTCTGCGAGGCAGGCAGCTCTGCAGGCCAGCCGCACGGGCAGGGCCAGCACTCCCAGTCATCTCAGGACGGTCAGTGGCCTCACCGTACACAGGGATCTGTCCACGCTGTGCACTGCCACTGGCATCCTGGGCCTGCATCTGAGTGCAGGTGGGACACCCCTGGAGGCCGGGCCCTGGGGCTCGAGACTTGCCATTCCCCTGGTGTGAGGCGGAGAGCCCGAGCCGTGAGCACAGGCGCAGCAGAGGACCGTGAGAGCGCGGTGGAAAGAGCAGCAGGACCCAGAGCTCATCCCCAGAGCTGGGGCCCCAGGACCTCCAGGGCGCGGCCAGGGCCACACACTCACAAGGTGCCCAGGACTCACAGACCTGGCCTGAGGAAGCAGCCGCCGCAAGCACACAGGCGGAGAGCGGGCCTGGATGCTCTCAGGGACTCTGCTCACTGGACAACCAGGCGCCTGGCCTTGCGCATGCCCCATCCTCCCACCCGAGCATCCCCAGCTGCAGAATGAAATCCAGCCACCATCATGCGACACAAGTGGCCCTTGCTAAAAGCCAAAGGAGGCAGATGAGGAGCATCAGGCCTCATCCCCAAAAGTCAGCACTTGGTCCCCCTTCCGGTCTGTCTTCTGCATTTGCTTTGAATTTTTAAAAACCGTAGTCCTGTCATGACAGTACAGGATGTACCTGAAAGAGCCCATGGAGTCGCAGAGGGTGCCCCCAGAGCTGGAGCTTGGCATCGCAAAGCCTGTGGGCACACCACCTGCCCAGGTACTCGGTACAAAACAGGTGCTCGAGGTGTGCACTTGCAGCGTGCAGGCAAAAGCTGCAAGACCTGGGAAACACAGATCCATTCAGGAGGAAGAAATGGCTGCCATCAGGGACTAGGCTAACGGCCACAGGAAGAGGGGTCCGGGCAGTCAAGAAGCGGCTCCCCTCGGCAGGGAGCTGTGCTGCCCACAGCTTGACCAGTGGCAGCCTTGCACCTCAGGAAGGAGAAGGGGCTCAGTGTTCTGAGATACCTCCTAAAACTAAGGGTGACCCTCAGCGAGCTGGAGGGGATGTAAAGTGGTGCAGCCACAGGGACTCCGCCAGGAATGCCCTAAAGGCTGCAGTGACACGTGACCCTGAGCTCCGCTCCTAGCCGCGTGCCTGAGAGTCGAGTGCTGCGTGACCAGAAACGGCCCCACTGTGCATGGCTGCATGTCCGCCACACCACCGCAGGAACGCAGGAACGGTGAGATGCCCGCCGAGGGAGGAGGGGCACATCGAGCACCACGTGCTGGGAAGGGGAGCTGGGCTCTGGCACAGCAGCCACGTGGACGGACGGGCACCTCGTGCTCAGTGAAACAGATGCACAGTCCACAGCACGTGACCCAGAGACAGGAGCCACCAGGACAGGACAGTCCAGAGACGGATGTGGACCCTTGGGTCCAGGGCTGTGGAGGGACGGGAGTGACTTCACAGGCACAGGATTGCTTCTGGGGTGATGGTTGCACTACGCTGCAAACGCACTAAAACCTACCTGGTTACACATATTAAAAGGTAAATGCTATGTGAAGGTCACTAAAAATCTAAAAATCCACTTCTACAAAGTCCAAGGCAGCCCATTTTGCCAAGCCACAGCAGACCGGTTGTCGTCCTGAGGACCTCGATTGCGAAGCCCTGACAGGCAGAGCTCTGGAGAGGGACCCAGGGCGTCCACACCTCTGCCACGCCCCTACGGTTTTCATGGCGACTACGCTTGGTTTCCAGACGGAAAGGCAGGGCAAGGGGTGCTGGAGCAAACCAGCGGCAGCATCCTGCGGGGCCGCACTCACAGCTCACAGCACAAGCTGCACCCCTCCTTCTTTGGTCGCTTTTCTGCTGCCGGGGATGGCACCCAAAGCCTCAGGCCTGCTACCAAGTCCTGCCGCGCTGATTCCACGCCAAGAGCCGCGCCTGAAGGCAGCGGCTGTCCTGGGGCAAAGTCGGAGCTCGAGGGCAGGGCACAGGGTGGTCTGGGGCCAGCAGCCCCTGCACAGCCAGCACAGTGCCCCCCAGTCGGGTCTGCGGGCTTCACCTGGCAGGAAGCAGGTTCAGGTCCGCAGACCAGAGTCCTGGGCCATCACCCATCTGCTGCCATCACCGTTAAGTAAAGGAAAGGCACGGCTGCGGGCCCGGCTTGGTCCGCCCGACACAGGTGCCTGCAGCCTCTTGGTTAGCTTCATCTCCAACAAGGAGGACGCGGAGTTCCAGGGCCGCCTTCAGTTCCCAAGCGGTGGCAAGAGAAGGCCTCCACATGGACACGCAGGCCCCCAGTCTAGCCATGTGGGCCTGACTAGCTACGGGCCTTGGACAGGGGGCTGCGTGGCACTGGACCCCAGCAGGAAGCTGAGCACTGGGCAGCGCGGCTCAGTGAACCTCGTAGCCCCTCGCGGTTGGCCCCCACCCGGTGCCAACACGAGACAGGCCAGCGCCCCGCGAGTGATCCCTGCACCACAGCTCGAGGGGCAGTGTTCCCAGGAGGGAGGACAAGCGTTCAGATGCCGAAGGGCAGGAGCACACCACAGACTTCCCGAAGAAACACCCAGAGCCACCTCTGCCCCAAGGGACGACTTGACCCCAGACATCACAGGGGTCAGAACCAGGCGGGTCACCACCTCCTCCCTCAGTGTGCAGCCCACACACGCCGTCCGGGAGGAGGGGACCAGGCCCCGCTGATCGATTGAACCTTCCAGGGAGGCTGTGGGGCAACGGGCGCTCCAGAAGTCAGCAGGACTCCTCCGCTTGGCACCCGCAGGGAGTGCTGAGCTCCCAAAATGCACAGAGCACCAGGTCCACCCGCCCCAGCTGACGGCCGCAGCTCAGGGGTGCGAGTGCGTGCCCGCAGCCCCTGCCCACAGGCTAGCTCCTGACCCAATGCCTGCAACCCTCGAGCACAGAGGGCACTACAATCTGGCCTCCGTGAGGCGCCACAGCCGCTCTGCTGCGCAAGGACAGGAGGAAAGCCACTGAGAGCAGAGAAAGGGCAGGGCAGCCAGGGCTCTCCAGCAGGGGCCAACTGCAGGCAGGACAGGACCCTCGGTCACACTCGGGGCCCCTGGGCTCCACTGTCCTCTCTTTCCTCGTTGCTTCACTGACGCCAACTCCTGCCCAACTCCTGAGACTCCAAGGTCTCCTCGGTGGGCCTGAGCTTCCACAGGGATGCTCGTCCCGGGGCCTGGCCAGGTCAAGCCCCCACACGCTCTGACTCACCAGGAGTCTTAATAACAAAGGCTGACAGAGACCCTGCAACCCGCAGCCGCCAGCGCGGGCTCTGAACGGGCCCAGAGGCCAAGACCATGGGCACCCTGCACTTGCTCTCTGGGGGCAAAGATGCCAACTCCACACTGGGAGGCTGGCAGTTTCAAGGCCGAGGTGCAGCCCAGTTCTCAGGGCCCAGCCCAAGCCCAGGCCACTGTTCATGCTGACCCATCCACAATGGGCGAAGGACCAGGCCAGCCACCTCCTCTGCTCCTTGGATATGAGGGCCCCCACAGCTGGCCAGTGGCCACTCTGGAGTATTTGGGATACCGAGGCCTGGCCCCAGACACAGCTACAGGCTCTGCTTGCGTGCAGAGACTGGGGAGAGGCTGCCCAGGCTGCAGGCTCCTGACCAGGACCCCTTCAGCCAAGTGCCCAGGGTGAGACCGATCCCACAGACAGTGCGGGGCCTGCACAGCACACTGGGAAGAGGCTCTTTGCCTCCACACCGCCCCAACCCAGCCACAGAAGAACCTCGGACAGACCCCAGGCAAGGGCCACCCACCATCCACCAAGGAGCCCTCCTCAGAGCGCCTGGGGTACGCGAAGTCTGTGGAGAGGGGTCGGCTGATGCCACGGGGCCTGTGTGTCTGGGACAGAAAGCAGACATCAGGAAGGCAGGAACCTGGGTGATGTGTAGACTGCAGTGAAGACCTCGGGACAGCGGGAAGGGCGGGTTTGGGAACTCAGGCTCTCTGCCCAATGTCCCCGTTCCAGAAAGCACACCTGCTACGTAAAAAGGCCCAGGTCAGCTAGGCCTGCTGCATCCTGCTGCCCGTGGGCTGCTGACCTCGCTGTGAGTTTTGGGCGAATCTGGGGCACTAAGAATAGCACTGGCAAGGGCAGCCTGGCTGCGGCAGTGCAGAGCCCGCAGGGAGCTGGGCACCAGGCACAACGCCCAGCAAGGCACGACCGCCGCCACGCAGCGGGGCTGTCTGCACGTGCCGCCAGGCCAGACCCTGGGCAGGCAAGGCCCGTGCTGGCCAGGGACAAACGCGCAGCAGGAAACAGGTAAAGAGCCAGCAGTACCATCATGCTGTGGGCCTGCCACCTACAGACGCCATCTCTGGGGACCTCAAGGACCCACCCCCAATCCAAGCTCTCAGACTGCCAGTCACCTCAGCCGCCCAGGGCTGACTCTCAGCCTGACTGTGTCCACACCAGACCAAACACCACCTCTTGCTCCAGAGCCTGGTGCCGTCCTGAGAGGCAGAGGGTTAAGCGGGCAGCCTTGGGCCAAAAGGGAAGGCCTCAGCCACTGACCAGGATGCTCCGCGTCCAACCCGCCCACTTCTTCCAGGGTCACCAGCCTAAAGCCACCCTCAAAAGGACAAGCCATTTCCTGCCTCCACCCATGCCTATAACCCAACAGGACTCTGTGTACCCCATGCAGGCTGCGAAGCCCAGAGGACCCAACAACTTCAACACTCTGCACCCCATTACATGAGCTCACACCCGGAAACACAGAAGAGTCACACGCCAATCACAGGTGGCATCCCTACTCCAAGCTCTGCCAGCTGAGCAGGGCCTGGGCAGTGACACCAGCCCCAGGTCATGGTTTCCAAGGCTTATTCCGGAGTCCTGGGAAGAGGTGCGGCCAACTCCAGAATTGGGGCCCGGAAGAGACAAGGTGAGCCAGAGAGGAGGGATGGGCTCAGGACTAGTGGGCTTGCAGAAGGACAGGAGAAGCAGGTCCCGTGAGGCCACCTGCACAACCAAAGAATGACAGAATGGACCAGAGCCTGTGGAATGAACACTCAGAAGCCTGTACCTACGAAACACCTGCAGCAGACTCAGCGACCGGGGCAGGAGGGCGGCTCTCCTCTCCAAAGGCTCCTGACTCCGCTGCCAAGCAGGGGGGTAACGGAAGTCACCGAGGGCACGGTGACCAGGAGTGCAGGAAGTCAACGGGCAACACCTGCAGAGTGGGGTATCTGCACAGCTTTAAAGTCACAAAGAGAACGTGAGCAGTTGTGCACTGGAGAAACGCAGGGGATGCCCCCGGGCCAAGGGCGAAGGTCAACATCACCAGTAACGAGCAGCAGGGGCACGACGTGCCTCCTGACCCCTGCACGTCACCTCTGCCCTCCCCTCCTCCCTAAGCCAGGCTCTCGGGGGATGCACCTCAGCCAGAGGGAGCCGTGCACAGCAGCTCTGCCCAGTGCCCTCTGGGAGGCCAAAGCCAGGCCAGCGTGTGGTCAGTGGCAGGGCACTTGAGACCCTGGGCTCCATCCCCAGCACCAGAGCAAAGCGTCAAGGTCATGAAAGAAAGTTAAGGTACTGGCCCAGCCCGGGAGGCTGGGAAGAATGGGGTCAGATCCAGGAAAGGGACTGGGGGAGGGGGATCCGGTCCCGGGAAGCCTGACGGAAGTTGCACCTGGTGACCAGTGTCACTCGGGAACTCGCCAGTTTGGCACTTTCTGTGTGGTTATGTAAGCTGCTGACAGGAGGGACACGGAATGAAAGGGACATGGGAACTCTCTGCACTACCTTTGTGACATTTCTGTAAGTCTAAAATTACTTCAAAATAAAACTTTCAGAAAATGTGGCTTCATCCGTCCTCTGAAGCCCAGAGCAGGACAGGTCCCAGCAGGAGAGGAGAGGTGCTGGGACTGCCCGGTACTGGGGAGGGGCGGCTGCCCGCCACCTGCCCACAGGAGCCCACGGGAGCCGCTGGGAGCCAGGCCACGGGACTCAGGCTCAGCCACACAGGGAAGGACCAGAGTCCCACACGGCTCGCCAACGTTGCGCACTGGGAACGCCTCTGCTTATTCTGCCAAACCCTTCACATCCTACTGACTCCAAAGTCCAACAGAGGAGCCACGATGGCTCCGCCGGAGGTGGGGGACGCGCACGGTCGTCTGCCCCTCGGCTAGGAAGGCCACAGTCCAGAGGCGACCTCGTGTCCTTGTGCAAAACATGCAAGAACCACATCACTTTCCCTCGATGTCTCCACACTCGAGCCTAGAGATGAAGTAACTCAGGCGACACACCTAAATAACAGAGAGGGACCAGTGGATGGGAACTGAGTCCAGAGATAAACCCAGACATTTAAGCTCAGTTGATTTTCAACAAGGGTGCCGAGACCATTCAATGGAAAAAGAACAGCCTTTCCACCAAAAGGTCCTGGGCCCAGTGGACAACCATACAGGACATCCTCACAGCACACTCAAAAATTAACTCGACAGATGCCAAGGCCACGCCTGGAATCCCAGCAGCTCTGGAGGCTGAGGCAAGAGGATCCCGAGTTCAAAGCCAGCCTCAGCAACTTAGCAAGGCCCTGAGCAACTTATAACAAATAAATAAACAAAAGGACTAAAGCAATTCCAAGTTCCAAAAAAAGAAATGACACTAACACCATAGCACTGCAACCAAGGAGTAGAAAGGAGGCCAGAAGCACACAGAGTGAGCCAGCCTGGCCTTCCGGAAGCCTCTCCTCAGCCCCGAGCCTGGCCCCAGCTCCCCACGTCAGTCCAGGAGGGCCAGGTGAAGAGGGGCACGCACAGGTCTCGGCACAAGCTGCTGCCCCACAGGTCTGCGCAGTAACCTGGCTCTGAAGCCAAGGAGGACTCTAAGCCTCCATTCACTGGGGAAACCCCTCCCCACCCAGCCTCAAGGAGGCTCTGGGACAGCCAAGTCCAGTGAGATCACAGAACCAGCTGGAAAGCCAGAGCCTCTGCCAGGTGCCTGCCTAGAGAAAGGTGGAGACCACACACTACCCGAGATGCCACACCCCCTCCCAAGGCCCACCAATCACCAGAGACACAGCAAGCAGGTGGACAGGCAGCCCGCACAGGCCTCTGGGAGAGCCAGTGAGCCAGGAAATCTGACGAGGGCCAGGGGAGCCCCCAGCGCTCACTCCACAGGACACACGCCCCCTCCCCCGCACTTCTGGGTAGACTCCTGGCAGAGGAGAGGCTGCAGGGCCACAGGTTCAGGGCTCAAAGCTAGCAGAGCACCTGGCCTCAGGGGCTCAAGCAAGCCCTGGAGCCCTCAGTGTGGCAGACACGCAGCCCTTCTCCAGGCACCTGCCCTCTGGACAGGAGGTGACCAGGGGGCCAGGTCAAGTGGGAACACGGAGGTCCTCCCTGACAGAGTCTTGGCTGGAAGTGGTGGTCAGCGAGGGCTGCTCATGAGGGTGGTGGGGGCAGAGTCCAGCCTCTTCAAGTGCCCAGGACTGTTCTGGTGGAAGTTGGTCAGGCCCCTCTGCCCTGCTGTCCCTCACTGCTTTATGTGGGGCCTGGCTCATCGTCCTGGTGCCCCTGCAGGGCACTGCTACCACACCACACCACACCCGAGCAGGGGTGAGGCCAGGAAGTGCGGAAGCAGGAGACGTGGGCGGTGAGGCCGAGCTCCTGTGGGAACAGTGAGTCTGCTCTAAGGAGAGCACGCCACCTGCAGCACCATGGGGACACGTGAGCAGAGAGGAGCACGGACGGGACTGTAGGCATCAGGAGGGACACAGCAGGCAGGACCGAGGGGTGGGAGGAGGCTGCAGGGAGCTGGGTGCAGCAGGGTGGCCCGGCCCAGGGGAGCAGCAGACAGACAGCCAACCTGCTAATCCACCCTTCATTCTGGGAATGCGAACAATCCTCTCCTGCCCACACCTGCCCCCCTAGGTGATCCAGGTCTAGGCACACAGGTACCTGGGTCACAAAGACCTGGCCCATCCCAGGGTCCTGGCGGCACCCGGGAAGCTGGGGGCTAGGGGCTCAGCTGCAGCAAACCAGGAGCGCAGAGGCAGCAAACCAGGGCCAGAGGGGCTGCGAGGGCCAGGGAGACGACTGGCTAGCAGGCAGCACTGGCTCCCTGGGGTCCACAGGCTTGAGGCTGCAGGGGTGACAGGGTGGCAGGAGGTTGGGCTACTGGTCTGTTGAAGGGCAAAGGCCTGGCACTGGAGGATCTGAAAGAACTCACAACCACGTTCCTGGTCCCTGACGGCACGCCTGCCTCCCAGGACATGCTGTCTACCAACTGAGCCATGTCGGTTCCAGCATCAAAGTGCACAAAAAGCGACCACAAACAGCAGCAGATTGGGCAGCAGCCGGTTCCTCACCTAGCAGAGCTGTGGAAACAGGCATACCGGCAGAGAAACCAAGTCTGGAAACACTTTCAGAGCTTCGGCAGGTGACGAGGGTAGCATCTTGAAGCACTGAGGTAAGGACAGGTCTTTGGTACTGGGACAACTGGGTGGTCACATGGAAACAATTATGTCCCTACTTCATGCCACTCGGAAGATGAATCCTAAAAAGATTAGGGATCTGAGTAACTGAGGAAACCAAACAGGCATCAGAAGAAAGCCCTGGAGAACCCCTTCTCCACCCTCCAAACTGCTGTTTCGGTGCGTCCCCAACAGTTCCTGTGTTGGAAACTTAATCACCCAAGTCCTATGCTGGTGACATTGGGGGCAGGGCCTTTGGGAGGTGACCTGTAGCCCCTGGAACCAAAAGCCAAGTGAACCTCTATTCCTCAGGAATACCCAGGGCTCAGGTATCGCTATGGCAACACGGAGCAGTCTAGGTACAATGACTCAATGCCAGAGACAAGGAAAGAAAACGGTCAGGAGTGTGTGTAGATCAGGAAGGAGGGAGCGAGGGAGGGAAAGAGACCTTTCTATGAGCATTAAGAGCACCGCGAGAGCAGACTGAGAGAACGTCTGCGACGCATACCACATAGGGCTCATCTCCCGGGGTGTCCTGGAGCTTTAAAAGTCAGGGGGAAAGATGGAAAATCCCACAGAAAAATGGGCAGATGCACAAAGAGGCAATTCAGAGACGCGGCATGAGAAGGGCCCTTCTCCTACCGCAAGGTGCTCGCCCCTCGCGTTCCCACAGAAGTGCTGGCCAAACTCCGAGCTCCTGCTCCCCAGCGCCCAGACGGGGTGGCAGGCACCGTGAACGGAACCCGCGACACAACCTTCATGCCCCCAGGAGCGAGGCTGGCCAACACAGTGCAGCGGGAGCGGGACACCTCCATGGCCAGACGGAGCCCCGACAGGACCAGGCCGAGGCAGGACTGATGGGACACAGGCCCTGGGACTCTCCCCCGCCTGAGGAGACTGGAGTTCTATGTCCCCGGGAATCAATGGGAGAAAGACCAGCCAGAGCAGGGCAGTCCTGATACCAACACAAACGAGCCAGCCGCCAAGCCTGACTTTGGGCACGGTGCAGCCGACCCGGTGACCCTGGACGACAGTCTCAGAGCCAGGTCTCCTGGTCCAGCCTAGACGGACGCTACCGCTCTTCTATCCACTAACCCACGGTGCCTGCAAGCGCCACCGCTTAGCCACAGCCACCTCTTGGAGAGCAGGTGGAAGAACTCGGAGTGGCCTCTGGGGTTGCGGGGTCCCCTGCCAGCCCGGGGCTCACGAATAAGGAAAGGAGGGCGGCGGGTGCTGGGCTGGGGCCCAGGCTGAAAGCGAGGTGTCACGACAGGGCAGGGGGGCAGGTGGACAGACTGAAGTACAAACGGACACGGAGAGCTCAGGCAGGGGCTGTGGCCAGAGTGCACACCTCGCCTCCCAGCTCTGCCGAGGCGGAAGGACAGGCACGGCGCTGCAAAGGGCACGCCTGGCGCCACACCTCGGGCGCTGCATGGCACTCTCCACAGGCGGAACCCGGCTCTGGGGAGAGGTCGGTCCCCAGGGAGGGAGGCCGCAGGATGGGCAGGAGCCCCAGCCGGAAGTCGGGAAGTGCTGAGAACAGGCATGAGCAAGGGCACCGACCGGCTCGCTGGGCTCCCTCTGGCCCAGTCTAGGGCTGTATCAACACCAGAAGGATGACACCCGTGGACAAGGACCCGCTCAACAGGGAACCCACGCGCCCAGGGCGAAACAGGAGCGGGGGCGTGCTCCTTCCACAGAGGCCAACAGAAAGTGCACCAGCGCAGGGGAGGCCACCCCTGAGCAAGGCCCAGCCAGGAGGGGCGTCGCAGTTCAAGGCTGGCTCTGCGACTGCAAGGCCCTGTCTCAAAATAACACAGAAGACAGACTCAGGGGCCATAGCTCAGGGCCGGGCCGCCTGGGCTGCATCCAGAGCAAGGCAGGCAGGTGTGCAGGGGCAGAGGGCAGAGGGCGGGCAGCACGGAGGCGCTCTCACGGGCTCTGCATGTCCCCACGAGGCAGTGGGTGGGCAGCGATGGCAAAATCGCATCGCCTGGTAGAGAAGCCCAGGGTGCACGTCACAGAAATGGGACCCACTGTCACGGTGGGCCCCTCCTGACTCCAGGCAGAGAGGTGAGCACAGGCTCTGTGACTTCCTGCCAAATCTGCTCAAGAGGAGTCACCAATAGCGGCCCGGGGACAGTCCACCCGTACAGGACCTGTGCTCTTCAAGCAGTCACAGGCACAAAACCCAAGGACAGGCTCAGGAACGTTCCAGACTGAACGGAAGTCGGCAAGGGTGGCTTGAGGCCTGGGGTCCCAGATCTCCTCTGGTACTGGCAGAGGCTGCTGCAGAGCCAGGACAGGGTCTGCAGGCGACGCAGCGGCACTGCGCCCAGGTCCACGTCCTGACTTGGACGACTTGATAAGGGAATTCTGCTGGGGAAACAGGCCCCCAAGTATTTAGCGCAAAAGGGCCTCTGCCTGCGACTCACTCCAGAGTTGCCACCTGGGGGGCCGCACCAAAGGGACCCAGCGACTTACTGTTCTGGCAACTTCTTGGTCAGTCGAAAATCCTGTCCACGCTAAAATAAAACAAAACAGAAGTGCTAGGTGGGGATTTAGCTCAACAGTAGAGCACGTGCCCGGCATGTGAGGGTACTGGGTTCCATCCCCAGAACCACAAAAAATAAAATTAAAAGGAGTTCTTGGGCAGAACCAGGGCACCTAGGGGTTCTGGGCCCTCACACGTGCTGGGATGGAGCTGCGCTGCCTGCACCTTTGGCAGGCAAGGTGCGTGGTCCAGGCAGACCAGCATCCTGGGTGGGTGAGGCCAGCAGGCTCCCACCCACAGCAGCAGCACAGCCCATCTCCATACACGCAGGCAGGGCTTTGATGTCCCCAAATTAACCATTTAAAACCACAGTCATTAACAGAATACTCTTTCCATTTATCTGCAGATCTGCCTTGTGATTCTGGCGAGCACCTGGAAGTCTGGGTGGGCCACGGGCAGACAGAAACAAAGCCCCTCAGGTCCCTGTGGCCCAGACAAGGGCCCTGACCCCCTCAGCACTCTTCCAAAGTGCAGGCCAGGAGTTCCCTCAACGAGACCAGAGGCCAGCACAGGCCAGCCCAACAGCCCCTGGAAACAGCATTATCACACCCACTTCCCGGATGAGGAAAGCCAGGCACAGGACAGTGAAGCAACTTGCCCAAGGTCACACAGCTAACATCCAGGGAGCAGAGGTTCACACAAGGGGAGGCCCACAGCCACCCAGCCACACCAGCCGGGAGATGGGTGGTGGTACACAGTTTCACCCCAAATCGCTACTTCTAGAATGGACCTCCTCATGAAAGCCACAGAAGTACAACACGGAAGACATGGGCCAATGGTTTTTAAGCGTCAGGGCGGAGGCTCCTCTGCAAGCAGGTCAAAAACCTGCAGCCTTAAGCAAGGGGAAAATGTGGCAATAAATTTTAAAACCTTCTATGTAACAACACATCAAAAATAAAACTGAAGGTAAACAAGGAACTGAGAAAAAAATAATGCAAAAGGGAGCTAATAGCCTTGATAAAGTGGTGATTGTAAATCAGTGCTTCTCAGGGGTGAGTCTGCCCAGGGGGCACCAGGCAATGTCTGGGGACATCTGTAGCTGTCCTGTTTGGGGGACAGGCAAGCTAACAGCTTAAGCGGGTGAAGGCCAGGGATGCTGCTCAGCACCCTGCAGTGCCCTGGATGCCCCAGATCAGAGGAGGACCTGGCCCCAAATGTCTACATTGTCAAAGAGGAGAGACCCTGTTTTAAGTCAGAAAGACCATGAACCTCACAATTCAACAAGTGGGGGAGGCTATGGACCAGCAATTCAAGACAGAACTATGAAATAACAGGTGAAAAAGAGGGCAGAGCCGGGTGCAGCAGCCACGCTGCCATCCAGCAGGAGGCTGAGGCAGGAGGATCACGAGTTCAAAGTCAGCCTCAGCAAGGGTGAAGCACTAAGCAACTAAGGGAGACCCCATCTCTAAATAAAGTACAAAATAGGGCTGGGGATGTGGCTCAGTGGTCTAGTGCCCCTGAGTTCAATCCCCAGTACCCACCAAAAAAAATGTTTGGGGGACTGGGGTTGTGGCTCAGTGGCAGAGCCCTTGCCTAGCACGTGTAAGGCACTGGGTTTGATCCTCAGCACCACAGAAAAGATAAATAAATGAAATAAAGGTATTCTGTCCATCTACAGCTAAAAAAAAAAAAAAAAAAAAAAACTTAAAAAGAAAATAAATACAAAGATCTACATGAGACGTCAGGGATAACCAGATGACCAGAGAACTTTGCCAGCCATCAAGAGTGGTTTTGTTGTGGTGCTGGTGGTGCTGGGGTGGAACCAGGGCCTCGGGTATGCCAGGCAAGTGCTCCACCACTAAGCCACACCCCAGCCCTTCACGTGATGTAAAGTGCCAAACCACATGGAAACTCTCCCAAGTTGTTGGTGGACTGTAAGATGGCACAGCCATTTTGCGGAAGGGTCAGGTGGTCTCCTAAGGGGCTCGACGCAGAGTCACTGTGGCCATTCCACGCCTACATATCTGCGCCCAGAAAATGAACACATGTCCACACAACCTGTACCGACAGCTTCATGGCCGCATTGTCACAACAGCCAAAAAACACAAACGCCCACCACAAACGGGGGTAAGCACAGCTCCGTCACCACCCTAGGGGACCCCCTACGGGCAGACGCCATCGTGTGTGGGGCCCGTCACTGACCAGACCTCATCACGCCCCAGGCGATGTGCATGTGAAGTCCAGCCAGGAGCGGCAGTCACACCGGTAATCCCAGTTACCCAGCAAGCTGGAGCAGGAGGCATTTCTGGGGCAATGAGAATATTCTGGAAGTAGATCATGGTGACAGTGCTGCACAACTCCGTAAACACGCTAACAGCCGCTGCTCTGTACACTTTTAAAGGGCGGATTATGTATGGCAAGCAAATTATACTTAATCAAGCTATTATGTGAAAAACAGAAACAGGCCAGAAAAATCAATGTAAGGTGCACCCCAAAATTCTGACCAACTCTTCACTGCTGCTCAGGAGTTTCAACCAAAGGCATCCAGGTTCCCTGTAACTCAGGGACCGATGCAGGAGGATGGCAAGTTCAAGGCCAGACTGGGCAGCTCCGTGAGACCCTGTCTCAAAATAAAAAATAAAAAGGGCTGTGTATCTACCTCGGGTGGGGGCAGCGCTCCTCGGTTCACCCCCAGGATGGCAAGGAGGAAAAAAGCCATCCAGGCCACCACAGCCGCAGGCTCTGTGGATGCCCAGCTCGGGCCCTGTGCCCTGGCCTGCTGACCTCCATGCTAGGTGCTCACCAAGAGGGGCACCACCAGCAAGCAAGTCACAATGCCACTGCCAAACCCCACTGCCCTGGTGGCCTCCAGTCAGTCATCTCTAGACTGAGCGGGGCTTTCTTGTCCTTAAGACCCGAAGACCTGCCTGCCAGTGGCCTGGCACAGTGATCCAGACTTGGAGTTGCGCATCAGGGTCGGGGCCACAAACCCATCAGCCCGGGGTGCGGCACACAGAGGGCAGGGACAGGGAGGAGGTGGCGCCCCCATTCCCCAACCCTGAGCCTTACAAATAGTTCTGATGAGCACGGGTCCTCAGAGGGCTCCACACGCTCATTCCACCACCTGTAGGGTGGACGAGTGAGGGAGGCATCGGCACATCACTGGCCGAGTGAGTGAAACCAGGCTGAGCAGCTAAAAGGGCATCGGCAGATTCACTTCCAATAAAACGGGCATCTGAAGTCAATTCTGAGACTCCAAGATACACGTAAGACCCAGGGAGACCATCTAGAAACCCTTCCGAAATGTCAAGAAAAAAATCACTAAAGCATTAATTAGAAAATATCCACAGAGGCAAATGGAAACAGTGGCGGGTGACAGAACAGGAAGACCTGACAGCAGAGCTGGCCCTGCTGCATCGACCATGCTAACCAGAGGCGAGGTTAAACAAGACCCTCAGAAACACGCTCTGGATTCAGAGACAACAGGCTGAAATGAAAAGTGAAGAGCAGGTATTCGCCCAAACAGCAACCGTAAGAAAGCTCAGTGGCTGCACCAGCACTGGACAGGACAGACTTCAACGCAGACGTCTCTAGAGACAGTGGCACCAGCCCTGGTTCCACCACCAGCACCACAAGATAAATGAGTGACTATGTTGTGTGTGGTGGCGCATGCCTGGGATTCCAGCAATTCAGGAGGCTGAAATAAGAGGATCACAAGTTCGAGGCCAGCTCCAGAAACTTAGCAACACCCTGTCTCAAAAAAAATTTTTAATTTAAAAAAAGGGGGTGAGGGTATAGCTCAGTGGTAAAGAACCCCTAGGTTCAATCCCTAGTAACAAAAAATTTTAAATAAATAAAGTTACTAGAGATAAAGAGGATCATTTTATAATGATAAAAGGGCCAATTCATCAGGAAGCTATAACAATTATTAATACATATGCACCCAATAACAAGGCCCCAAAATATATAAAGTAAAAACTGACAGATATGAAAGGAAAAATAGACAATTAATAATAACTGCAGACATCAATATCTCACTTTTGATAAAGAATAAAAGAACTTAGCAGAAGATCAACAAAGGAATAAAAGAAATGAAGAACAGACATCCTTAGAACTCTTCTCCCAACAACAGCAAATACATTTACTTCTCAGGATATATAGAACATTCTCTAAGATAAACCATATAAAACAAGTCTCAATAAATTAAAAATAATTCAAATCACACGAAGTTGTTGCTCAAACCATAGTGGAAATTAGTGGGGATTCACAAATATGTGAAAAGTAAACAACACAAAACCTTTACAATCAATAGGTCAACAAAGTAGTCACAAGAAAAATGAGAAAATATTTTGAGGTAAATGGAAAATACAACAAAACAAAACCTATAAGATGCACCTAAAACAGTACTTAAGGGAAAATTTATAGCTACATATAATTTAAAATAAGAAATCTCAAATTAATAATCTAGACATTGCTTTAAACAACCACACTACCAGCACACATTAGAGAATCGCCTGATATGACAGAGCCTAGCTGTCTCCAGGCACCCATTGACTCCCGCCACTGCATTGGCCCAGTCAGGGAGCTGTTCCCAGGTCATCTTGCAGAGAAAGGAAGCTGAGGCTCAGAGTGACAGCTGGGGAGGAAGTGGCAAGCCAGGGTGCGCCACCAGACACTGCAACCTGGAGTCAGCACCAACCCCTCCCTCACAGCTAATCCACCAGTGAGGCCTGGGGTCGGCCTCCACAACCCACGCTCCTGCCCAGGCCTGCTGGGTCCCAGCCAGACTCCTTCAGAGCCACTGTCACTGCTCTGGACAAAGGGTCTCCCTACTCTCACTCATGATAGCCACCAGCAAGGCCTATCGAACACAGATCTCAGATGTCATCAGTGCTGCCAAGCATCCTTCCTGACTTTCCCTCAGGGTCGCAGACTGTGAGGCTGGGCCACTGCCCTCCACAGCTGGACATGCTGAGCCCTGCCAGCCTCCTCCTCCTCACGCATGCCCACTGCAGGACCCCCCAGGACTGTCCTCCCCCTGGTCTTTGAGGGTCAGCACCCGGGCCTCTTGGGAGCTGTGCCTGACGCCAGCTAAGGGGTGCCCTTGACCTCCCTGCTCACAGCTCCCCATCCTCACTGGCTCCTCGCTGGTCACCAGGCACCAGGCCTGGCGTGGTAAACATGGATGTCAGCCAGCGGTAACAACCACAGGTAACTTGGCCGATCCCAAAACTTGCAGCCCTCCTTTTGGCTAAAGGCCAAACTGATGACGAGAGGGAGACCCCGGGTTGCCTGGAGCAGGGGCTAGAGTCCTCACCAGCAACAGCCAGTCCCCGCATCAGAGGGGCTGCAAAGAGGACAGCCAGGGGGTCGGAAACCTAACCACGCCATCTTCACAAGGGGCGATCTACAAGAGCCTCGCTGCCTGCCACACCCGAGCCCTCAGGCCTGACCACGGCGGTCGATGGAAGGGCAGGACTCTCCAGTCAGTCACAGTCAAGCCCAAGCTCACCCAGGCAGGACACTGGTGCATCACAGGGCGCAAGACTCAGGCCTGCCTGTGGGGCCAGTGCTGCCTCTCGCCAGTCCACACTCCTCTCCCAATCGCCCACCCCTGCCCCGGTCCACCCCACCTGCCCACTGGAACCCAGAGGCTCCAGAGGTAGAGGATGAGCCTCTCGTCCAGGGACCCTGTATCACGGCAAGGGTCCTGCAACTTCTTCCCTCCCTGGGCACAAAGGCCACCGGGCGTCCTGGAAGGGAGCCGAGCCCAGCAACTCCTACTGCAGCACTGCGACTCAGTCGAGGAAAGGCAGCAACCCAGAGGAAACTCAGTAATGGAACGAACCAAAGGCTTGGCGCGGGCCTGGCAGTGCTCAGCAGAGGGTCCCCCCCGGGGCACTGTGACCACTAGGGTCCCCTCCCACAGAAGCTCAGCGCTGGGCTGGCGTTCCTCACCCCCAGACGCCTCTCTCTCAGCTGTACTCCACCACCCAGGGCTGTCTGAGGCAGGTCCAGGTCATCCCCAGCTAGAGGCCACCAGAGCCAGGAACTGTGCCGGGACGGGAAGGGGCAGGACTGGGAGCGTGGGAGGAAGGGGTGCAGACCCAGCGTCCCCATTTATCAGGACTGGGCCCATCATGCTTGCTTCAGCCAGCGACCCAAGTGATTGGCCAGGGAGGGACAGCGCTAAGTACGGAGCACACGTCACTATCCAAGCTGAGCAGCAGGGACAGGGGAGTGTAAAACATCTCCTGGAGTTCTTATAACAGTTACACATGGAAACAATAAATTTGGGCGTACTGAACTCAACAAAATTTATTAACAGTCTGGGACTGTAGCTCAGTGGCAGAGCACTTATCTAGCAAGCATGAAACCCTGGTTTCCAACCCCAGCCTCAAACAAACAAACAAAAATCTCAATAAAATTACCTATACCCAGAAGATCCAAAAGATTCCACCAAAAGACTGCTGGAGCTACTGCAAAGCAGCAGGTTACAAAGTCAACGTACAAAAATCAGTAGCTTTCCTATATACCAACAATGAACAATGAAACAATTCCACTCACAATGGCCTCAAAAAAATAAAATACATAGGAAGGAATCTAACCAAGGAGGTAAAGACCTCCACAATGAAAACCACGTAACACTGAAAAAGAAACTGAAGACCCCAGAAGAGGGAAAGACCACCCATGTTCATGAATAGGCAGAACTCATTTTATTAAAAAGGCCACACAGCAAAAGCAATATTCAGGTTCAGTGCAATCCCCACCAAAATATCAATGATCCTTCACAGAACTAGAAACAAACAGTGCTGAATTTCATTTGGAAGAAATAAAAGACAGAAGAGCCACAGCAGTTCTGAGCCAAAAAGAAGTACTGGCGGCATCACAGCACCTGACCTTCTCAAGTGACGCTACGAGCTCGAGCAGCGGAGCGGCATGGAACTGGCATGAAGAGACACGGGGCCCACGGGGCAGGCCAGCAGACCCAGAGGCAGACCACACGGGCAGTCGCCTGAGCCTCCACAAAGGTGCCAAAGACACGCTGGAGGAAAGCCAGCCTTTCTACAGCTGGTGTGGGGCCACTGTTACTCACACGCAGAAGAATGACACTAGCCCCTGTGGCTCTTCCTGCAGAAAATCAACTCGGAGCGGCGCAAAGCCCTGGGAATTAGACCAGAGACTACAACTCCTAGAAGACAACACAGCCAATACTCCAACATGGAGGCGCAGGCAAGGACTCTCTCAAAAGGACCCCTGAAGCTCAGGACATAATGCCAAGAGTCAGTAGACTGGATCAGGTCAGACAGCTCTGCACAGGGGCTGCCCGGGCTCAGAGGGGAGCACTTGCCTGGCACGTGTGAGGCACTGGGTTCCACCCTCAGCACCACATAAAAATAAATTTTAAAAGAAGTTCTACACAGCAAAGGAAACAATCAGGAACGTCCAAAGAGAACTCTCAGGATGGGAGAAACATCTCTGCTAGCTGCTCTTCTGACAGAGGGTTAGTATCTAAAGTGTAGAAAGAACGCAAAAACCTTCACCAAAAAACCACAACTAACCCAATTAATAAATGGGCAAATTAATTGAACAGACACTTCTCAAAAGAAAAAATACAAATGGCCAACAAATATATGAAAAGTGTTCATCATTAGCGATTAGGGAAGTGAAAATCAAAACCACACTGAGATTTCGTCTCGCTCCAGTCAGAATGGCGACCATCAGGAACACGAGCAAGCAACACGTGCTGGCGAGGACGTGGGGAGACAGGGGCTTCTACACTGGTGCTGGGACTGTAAATCAGCACGGCCGCCATGGAACGGGTATGGAGGCTCCTGGAAAGCGAGGCGTGGGGCCGCCCTGGGCCCAGCCATACCGCCCCTGGAGTTTACCTGAAGAACCCAGGTCTTACCACGGGACGCCTGCGCCCCTCGCTTACAGCAGCCCAGCTCAGCAGCCCACCGTGGACCCCGCCTAGGTGTCCACCAGGGGGTGGATGGGTGGGAAAATGCGGTGTACGGACACAGTGGAGTCTTAGCCAGCCACCAAGAAAAATGACATTATGGCATTTATAGGGAAAACTCAGAAGGTGAAGGATCTTTTTTATTTTTTTCCCTCCACAAGTGGAAGCTAGAGAGGAAAGAGAAAAAGAAAGGTAGGGGCGGATCTCATGAAGATCGGAGGGAGATCTGTAGAGGAAAGGCACGGGGGAAGGAGGTGGGGAGACTGGGGAGTGACACCAATTATGCTGTCCTATCTTGTGCAAGTGTAAGTTCTTTTTTTTTTTGCAGTGCTGAAGATTGAACCCAGGGCCTTGTGCCTGTGAGGCCAGCACGCTACCAACTGAGCCACATCCCCAGCCCAGACACAAGTTCTTAACAACAAATCCCCTCATTATGTATGACTATAATGCACCAATAAAAAATATAGAAGAGGGGCTGGGGCTGGGGCTCAGTGATAGAGCGCTTGCCTAGAATGTGTGAGGCACTGGGTTCAAGTCTCAGCACCACATACAAGTAACTGAGTGAAATAAAGCTCTATCAACATCTAAAAAAAAAAGTGGAAGAAAAAAATCTTATTAAAAGTGATTTTACTTGGACTGGGGTTGTAGCTCAGTGGTAGAGCCTGAGTGAGGCCCGGGTCGATCCTCAGCACCACATAAAAATAGACAGAATGAAGGTGCTGTGTCCATCTACAACCAACAATTTTTTAAAATTAATTTCACCTATTTCTTTTTCTTGGGGAAAGAGGGGTACTGGGATTGAACAGGGGGTGCTTAGCCACTAAGTCACATCCCCAGCCCTTATTGTGAGACAGGGTCTCACTAAATTGCTGAGGCTGGCTTTGAACTCTCCATCCTCCTGTTCAGCCTCCCAAGCAACTGGGATTACCAGTGCGGCCACCACACCCAGCTCACCTATTTCTTTTTTACCCTTTAATGTGGCTACTAGAAAATTCACCACCACACGTGGGGCCTGAACTGATCTTCACTGGGCATTTCCCACTTCCGGGTTTTCTTTGAAGGGCTCTGTGGTATTCGGCATGACGCCTTTGACCCATTTGGAGTTGACCTTCTCTGCGGTGGGAGGGAGGACACTCCCACCTCAGGGCCTGCCAGGTCAGTGGCGTTCACAGGCACACCTGTGCCATCCTCCTGAGAGCAGATGGCAGCTCCCATAGCACCCTCAGGACACCCCAGGTCATTTATGCTCTGCAGGGGAAGAGCCAGTTACACCCCTGCCAGGTCACCTTAAGGTCCCCCAGGGAAGACAGCTGCCAAGAGGGTGTGAAGACGGAGCCTATTAGCCAGTGTGCTTCAAAGCCACACCTCCGGCCCCCACGGCAGCCCAGCCCGGGCTTTGGTGTCTCAGTGTGATACTGCTTCCCTGCGGAAGCCAGTTACATTCCCAAGTCACCTGATGTGGTGACACCACTGCTGGAGAGCCCCTGGGGGATGTCTGGGCAGGGACTGCGACTGGTGGGCTTGGTGGCCACATGCCTGTGGGAGGTGCTGGCTGCACACCCTTGGGGGCGGGCCCGGCCAGGAGCTCTCTCACACTGGCTGGCCAGACCCACCGGGAGAGTGCTGAGAACAGAGGACAGGGTCTCCTTCCGCCCCACAGGGTTCAGAAACAGTAAGCGGGGTCACAGCAGCATGTCCTGTCCTGCTCAGGCCGTGGCAAATACCAGGGCGGGAAAGGCCCTGTCCTGTCCGTCAGGAGGCACAATTACAGGACACAGGAGATGGATAAGCCAGGGCTGTGGCCAACTAGGGTCCCTCAGGTCCATGGAGTGAGGACAAGAAGGTCCTGCTAGCTGAAGGGCCCACCAGCCAAGGCCTGAGGAAGCTCACGCCCCAAGGGGACCCTGGCAGCTCAAGCCAGAGTAGAGGGAGGCATGGGGAGATGACCACCCAGTGCCTCCTACAGGTGACCTGGGGCTCTGCCCCCCCAAAGTCAGCCCCGGCCCATCCCGCTGTGCTAACCACTCTCCCTCCACAGCGCATGAAGCTGACAAAGGGCTCCCACGCTGCCCCTGCCCAGGGCTGGCTGGGCCTGCAGGCTTCGTGCAGCATGCAGAATTCCGGAACTCCACGACAATTCCAGGGGAAAGAGGGGACTGGAAAAGGGGGAAACTAAGCTGGGAACAGTGACACATGCCTGTCATCCCAGCTACTCAAGAGACTGAAGAAGGATCACAAGTTCAAGGCCAGCATGCGCAACTGAGCGAGATCCTATCTCAAAATTTAAAATAGTAATCACTGTGGTTGGGGCTGCAGCTCAGAGGTAGAGCACCCTGGACTGACTCAATCGCAGTACCACAGTGGGGAGAAAAAGGTGGGGACTACCCAAGTGTGCACAGGTGCCTGAGGGGGACCACGGGCAGTCCGCCCAGACAGTGGACTATTACTCAGCCACACCGGGAATCGCCGAGCCGCATGCTGCACCCTGAGGACATCACACTCAGTGGGTCAATACAGGCGGGAAGCTGACGAGCGGGTGGGGTGTGGGGAGGTGCTGCTCATGGGACAGGAATCAGAACATTCTGGAATCTGACAGTGGTGATGTCGTACAACTCTGAACACACTAAAACTTATCAAAGGATGAAGCATCTGGTAACTGCAATAGCTCAAGAACAAATACATTCAAAAAAGGCCAGGCGGGATTTATGGGAGGCTGTGCTAGAAACCTCATCATCTGGCCACACGCCAAGCCCAGCACCAGGCAGCTCTGGGGAGGCGTTCCCCAGCCCCTGGACGGCAGGGCACTGGGCGCCTACAGAAGGGAAGCTCCAAGACACCCCGGCAGCTCTCAGGCTCCCTCTGGCTTCTCTACCCCATCAGGTCCTGGTCTCCCAAGCCATGGCCCCAATGTCCCTTCCTCCACCCCTCAATTTACAGTCCCCAAGACCAACAACGTTTGGCTCCGCGGCAACGGTACAACCTCCCAGCACCACCCAAGCATGTTCCTCCCTGCCTTCTAGAAGGACCTGACGCCCCCGTGGCCAGGAGACCCGTCTTCCAGCTCCCACAGCACCTTTCCAGGCACACACCAACTGACTAGTGCCACGCTGAACTGGATAACAGCAAACACTTAGACCCAGAGCACAGTCAACACGACCACTCTACCGGGCCCCCAGTGACCACAGCCTGTAGCTGTGGCTGTCATCAGTTGAAGAGCCGTCCTCCCTCCCCAGGGCCAATTTCTCTGCTGAGTCAGGTCACACATTGGTCTCCCGCTTAAGACTGGGCTCTCTGGCCCTGTCCTAGCAGGATGTGAGGAAGCCAGGGGGCCCAAGAAGAGTCTGTGGCCTCCACCGACAGCAGCCCGGAGGGACAGTGGAGGAGATGCTGAGATTCTACAGGCCTCAGAGGAACCCACTGCCTCCACTGCTCCCCTCCTGCCACTCACAGGAGCCAGAGCTTAACCCCAGGGGCCCTGCTCCCCTGCAGGCTGGAGCCGAGGTAAACCCTGCCAGGACCACGACCATCAAACCAGACAGGCCCCGCTGCAGGATAGGAAGCCACTCTGCGAGGCTGACCCTTCTTGACATATGATATTTTAAAGAAAAAACAGAGCGGCCACGGGAAGTTGAAGAGAGCCCAGTTACAGGGCCAGCAGAACCGCACGGCTCACCCCTCCCATGGCCCCCACACATCCAGGGAAGCCCAGGCACAGAGCCCCTCCCGGGGGTCACGCCTCCTGCGGGTCCACATGGAGGCCCGGGCACCAGCTCCCAGCTGCTGCCTTCCCCAGAAGGCGGCCAGACACACTGGGCTCCTGAGCCCGGCTGAGAGCGCAGCCCACTTCCACCCCGCTGTGCTCGGAGGATCCTGGGCACATCACTGCGCCCACTGGCGGCTTCAGCTGGCTCTGTGGTCAGAAGGGACCCGGGGGACCCATTTCCACACTTCTTCTCACACAAAGCCCAACTCGGTCTTCTGCCAGCTCGAGAATCACTTCTTTCCTCATTCTCTCCCTGGAGACTGGAGCAGCCATGGGAACAAAAGGGGGCCCACCCCACATCCAGCTGCCCGGAGGGTGCCCTGCCTGGGTCCAAATGCAAATACGGAGCGGCTGGCATGCAGTCCACAGGAGCACGGCTGCCCAGCCGTCAGTTCTGAAGTGCGGCCACCTCCACTTGGACTGGGCACAGGCAAGGTCTGCGCGGGCCACTGATCCCCTCCTTCCAAGAGCACTGGGGGCTGGGGAGACAGCTCAGTTGGTAGAGTGCTAGCCTTGCATGTCCAAAGCCTGGGGTTCAATCCCCAGCACCACAAAATAAGCGCTACTGGGGCCCGGCCACCAGTGTTCCGGTGCTTACTCTTATAGACGGACAAACACAACCCCAGGCTGAGTGGGGGCCACCTTGGTGCTCAAACACCAACCAGAGGAAGATGGCACAGGGGCAAGGCTGGCTGGGCACACAGTAGTCAGTCTCCTCACGTAGCTGAGGTGGCCGGAGTGGGGAAGTGGGACAGAGACCAGCAGAACACACGAATGAGGGACCCCCAACTGCTGGAAGCCAAGGGACGCAGAGCAACCTTCCAGAGAGTGCGCCTTCCAATCTCGCGAAGCCCGCACGGCCCTGAATTCACAGCACCCTTTTTTGACAAGTCAGAGAGTCCCTATCCTGGACCCGGACCTGCTAGGATAACACTCGACAGCCGGTCTCTGTGCCTGTAAACCTGGAAGAACAAGACAGTGGGAGGCGGCAGGCAGTCCCAGTCACCACCCTGACCTGATGTTGCTGGTCACTCACCCACAAAGCTGTTTTCATACCCATGAAAACCCCCTCTCCTGCTAGGTGACAGCAAGTCACCCCCAGGACGGCGGTCATCTCTCTGACGGGCGCTGGCATTGGCAGAGGGCCAGGCGCTCTCGGACACGAGTTGTGCAATCTGGCTTTCCTTTCAAGCCCCCAGATCTGCCAGGTCACAGCAGCTCCCTGGGGCCACACGCCTCAATGCTCTTCTGAGCTGGGGGAGCTCTCGCAGAGAAGCAGTGGCAGAATCCCAGGCGAGGACGGGTGGCAGTCTGGCCAGCTCCAGCCGAAGGTCCTCACGACAGTTCCTTACATTTCCTGCAGCTTGAGTTTCCCTCCAAACGATCTGGGACGCATTCCGAAAGTCTAGAGTGTGACTAACTGAACTGAGGCAGGAGAATGAAAGGCTCCTTCATCCCACAAAGGAAAAGGGCTGAGGACCCACTTGGCGCCAGGAGCTGCCCTGCGCTGCACACTGGGCAACAAAGACGGTGTCACTTCTACCGTGGCCCCAGTGTCTGCCAACTCCAGCTCCGGTCCAATCCTGCCTGTGTCCCATTTTTGTGCAGCCTATGGTGTAAGAATGGTTTTGACATTTTTAAGGTGGGGGAGGGTCAAGGGAAGAGAACTGTTTTGTGATATGAAGCTGTGCGACTGCCACATCTGCGTGCACAGTCTCACAGAAACGCTGGCAGACTCATCCACGTGGTGCGGTCGGCAGTGGCTTCTTGGCAGAGCAGGGCGGTCAGGACAAAGATGAAAATATTTACCTTCTGGTCTTTTACTGAAAGCCCTGCCCTGGTGGACGAGACAGGCAACAACGCATAAAGAGATTAATATGCATTTGCAGCAGCGAGGGCACTAAGAAGAAAAAGGCAGGTGAGCAGAAACGGTGGCGGTGACGGCAAGGGCAACTTCAGACAGGTGGGGGAAGGCCCTGGAGGGCCTGATGGACAAGGAGCCCACCCCGCAGGTGGTAGGAGGGAAAAGCACTCTGCAGAGGAGCAGCAGGCGCAAAGATGCAGGCAGGGGAGGCGACCCCGACCTGAGGGGCAGGCACAGCAGGGAGCCGCAGGAGGGCAACAGGAAGCCACCGGAAGGTTCTGACCAGGGTAAGGTCATTTTTGTTTTTGTTTCTCTTAATTTTTTAAAATAGATTTTTTAGAGTGATGTTAGGTTGCAATAAAACTGAGCAGAAGGAAGAGATTTCCACGTCCCCACCCCCACAGGGAAAGGTTTTTCAAGAACCCCTTGAGAGAGCAGGAGGGAAAACTGGCAACCAGCCGGACCCCTTATCCAGCCAAGAAGAGGGTCCCAGCACAAGCCCTGCCAGGCAGGACTAACTCAAAAACCAATTCACCCAAAATTAAAAACTCAAAAACTCAATTTGACAAGGTGACAATTTTTTTTTTTTTTTTTTTTTAGATGGAGCTGGGAATGGAACCAGACAGCGACTCTCACCAGCCAGTCCACCTGCATGGCCCTAGGGCGCCCACGCCCACCTCCCCCGGCGTTACTGCTCAGGATAGGCCCAGGTTAAAGGAGCAAGCCTCCTGAAGTGGGTTGAAGAACAGTTCATCAACCTGACAGGGCAGGTGTGGCGGTGGAAGGGCGTGGCCAGGCGTGGCAGTCCACCTCCGCGGACCTATAGGAGCCCAGAGCGGTCCAGGAAGACCCGCCCCCAGCGAGAGGTGGGGCCTGCCTCCTCCCGGGGTGGCTACTGAGGGTGTGGACTCCACACAGTTTAGAAACCCGAGTCTCTGCTGTCAAAGGGCTCTCTGCTGTCAGAGGGCGCGGGTGCTGCTGCAGGGTTAAAGGCTAGGTCCCATGTCCTCACGTGGAAGCGACCGTAACCCCAGGGAACAATGGGCAATGTCTGGGGACATGTGCAATTGTCACAACCGGGGATGCTCCTGACAGAGTGGCTGGAAGCCAGGAACACGGCTTACCACCCTGCAATGCCCAGGACACCCACCCCAGAGGACACCAGCCAGACTGGACATGACAGATGAGGGAGGCCTGGAGCTCGGCAATGCACTTCCTGCCCCCTGCTCCTCTGATCCTCACAGCCTCCTGGGGAAGTATGAGCTCACAGACGCTGAAGTGAGCTGCCCAGAGGAGGCATCTGCACCCAGGTCTCTCCAATTCTGAAGACTGCAGGGCATAAAACAGAGGCCAGAAACTCAGACTGCCACCAAGAACACCAGGGCAGACCTACCGCGTGGAGTCCCTCCTCCACTGTCCAGCTCCTAAGCTGGAAGCGGGAGTCCCCTGGGAAGGACAGGTCTGAGGGCCCCATCAGGCAGCCATGTGGCAGGTCTATGGAGGCCAGCCAGGAACTGGTGGGGTTGCGTGAGGGCTGGCCATCTGTCAGGCCTTACCAGCACTGAACTCCTGCCCACAGTTCTTTTGCTGTCCACTGCCCTCCAGTCAGCAGCCTTGGGAAGGGTTGATGCTCCCCACCTTGGCCTCTGAGCAATGACTGGCCCAAGGTCACACAGCTCTGAGTCTAAGACCACACATCCAGATCCCAGGAAGAGCCACCCAGAAACATTCTTTTTTTTGCGGGGGAGGGTAGCTATGGATTGAACCCAGGGGAGCACTACCACTGAGCCACATCCCCAGCTCTTTTTTTTTTTTTTATTTTGAGACAGGGTCTTGCTAAGTTGCTGAGGCTGGCTTCTAAATTGCCATCCTCCTACCTCAGTCTCTAGAGTCACTAGGATCACAGGCACATCCACCATGCCCAGCCAGAAATGCTCTCTGGCCCACTCCTCAGCCCCCACTACACAGTGCTCAGTCTGAGTTGGGCCTAAAGGCAGCATGCCTACTCCACTACACCCTAGGGTGACCTACAATGCTCCCCTCTGGGGTTAAGGACCCCCTCCCAATCTGCCTGGGTTCCACACCCAACCTCCAAGGGACATATGAACCCTCAGGGGTCAGTGGAAGGCAAGGATAGATGGGCTCCCCAGGGATGAGACTCTGAGGGCACAGAACAAATGAGGGAGGGGCCACCAGCAGGGAGGCAGAGAAATTAGGAACCCAACCTAGGCAGGGGAGGGGGAGGGGCAACAGAGGATGGGCCCCGACTGCCCCAGAGGGCTCCTGCAGGAAGCCACAGGGACAGAAGACGGGTCTCTACCAAGAGACAGAAAAGTACCACAAAGGCAAATGTCTCCTACACTATGAAAGACTGAGCAACGACCCCTTTAAGCTCTAGGGCTTAAGGTCTGCTTAGCAGCCCACTCCCGGTAAAGCAAAGGATTAGAAAACTGGAGACAATCAATTGTCCTCGAGACTTGTATACATGTCAGCCCTCAGCAACCACACACACGCGTGCACACTGGCACACACAGGGGCCAACAGCACACACTTTCACACAAAACACCAAACCCCCTGCAGCCTTTGTGCCACTGAACCTCCGCCATTCCCTTCCCTCCCCCATGGTGACCTCCACCAGGCCAGTACGGTCTGACCCTCCCAGTGTCCCTGGCACCCAGGGAGAGCACCAAGATTTGCCGAGTGTCCAATCAGAGGCGCGGAAAGAGGGCCGGCAAGTTTTAGAAATCCTTGCTCAACAAAGAGCATCAAAAGTTGACTCTACCAGTTTACACTCTGTCCTTCGAGGATTTCAAAAAATAAAAGGCAGAGAGGCTGCCTACTGCTTTTGTAGGGTGGCAGGGAGAGGCTGCGGGGCCCTCCCGATGGCTCATGAGGCAGCTATTATTTGAGAATTAGGGGAGTCATTAGCTCTAGCAAGGCTCTGTTAAAAGCCCACAGGAGTCATCTAATGAGCCCATTTTAGGACAGGTGCTGTTTTTAGACTTCTCCAACCTGGAGACAGTAGGATAAATGACTGTTGGGACAGAGGAGTGGGGCATGACACCAAGCCCTTTGCATCCCACCATCCTCAGACCCTAAGACAGCGCCCACACTCAGGAGGACCCAAAGGGGCACGCTGAATCCATGCCGCTGACAGAATCACATGGAAAAAGGCACTTTCCATATTACAGGATCGCTGAGCTCCGCTGAGCTGACACCTTTCCACGGTGCCCAAGTGGACACAGACCCCCCACCCCGCCTTATGTCATCGCGCCCACTGAGCAGACCCAGGCCCTGGCAAACCCCAGGACGAGCACATTTCAGAACGCATCCGTCCCCAGCCACCACGGGATGTCCACGGAGGACCCCACCAGGGGGTGGCCGCGGGAGCAACTGCACAATTATCTCTACAGAGAAGGGGCTTCCTCCGAGATGGCGATCGGCCGAAACGGGGAGGGACGGGGCACGCGTCTTGAAGCTGCGAGTGCATAACAAGTAGATACCTTTTTTAATTTAAAAAAATCCAGGTTGCATGCTTATTGCGGGGGTCCGGGCCGGGGGGCGTGTTGGGAAGCCGCGACTGCACGGCAGGTTGACTCGCGGAGGGGGTGGGACGGTGACGGGCATCTCGGGGGCGCGGAGTGTCCACGCCGGGCGCTTCCCTCAGCCTCTCGGGTGCCCGGAGCCCGGAAACGCAGGCGGGGGCTGCCGAGGACCTGGGGTCTTTTTTTTTTTTTTTTTTTTTGTAATTCCGGTTCCTTTCTCTCTCTTTTTTTTTTTTTTTTTTTTTTTTTTTTTTTTTGTAATTATCCTTAGGATCACTTTGAATAATGGAGGAGGAGGGCCGGCAGCCGGGCCACCCACGCTGTCACCTTTTGTGCCGCCCGGCCCGGCCGTCTGGGCCCGGCCCCGCGCGCCCCCGGCCCGGGAAGGGGCGCCCCCGCCCCCGCCCCGGGCGCGCCCCGCCTTTGTCCGGCCCCGCCGCCCCCGCCGCCGCCCCGCGGGCGCCCCGGGCCGGGCGGTTAACGCCCCCAACCGCCTCGCCGGCCGGGACAAAGCGCGGCGGCCGGGCCGAGCAGGCCGCGCCCGAGGCCTGGGCCTCGAGTCCCGGGCGCGCCCGCAGCCCCGAGCCGCGGCGCGGGGGCGGCATGGCGGCGACGGGGCCCGCGCTCGGACGCGGCCGGCTGCCGGCCTCCCCGCGGGCTCACCTGAGGCGGCGCGCGCGGCCCGGTCCGGAGCAGCGGCGCGCGCTCCCCCGCCCTCGGCGTCGCACCCCCAGGCCCCGCTCGGGCCGGGCCCCGCTCGGTCGCTGGCGGCCGAGCCCTCCGCGAGCGCCTCCGGGGGGGGCTTATGAGGCGGTGCGCCAGCTCCGCCCCGGCTGCTATTGGACGCGGAGCCCACGCCCGCGCGCCCATTGGCTGCGGCTGACAGCTCCGCCCCTCCCCTCCGCCGGTCCCATCAACACCGCACGGCCCGCCCTCCGCGCGCAGCGATTGGGCGGGAGCTGGAACCGGTCTCGCCTCCTCATTGGCCAGATGGTAGGGACACGCCGGCGCCCACTCACGTGCCCACTGACCGGCTCAGTTCTCATTGGGGAAGGCGCACGCCAGCCAAGGCCTCCGAGACCAACCGGATGGTGACTGGGCCTCGGATTGACAAGGGCGCCTTAGGAACCGCCCAACGACCGCACTTAGGGAAGCAACTATTGGCTTGAGGAATCGGCCCTAGACACCGACTGGCTGGGATGAGTGCCAATCACTGTCCGCTTGCTCCCGATCCCGCCCTGGCTATCCGGCGGGGGCTGAGTACGTGAGAACCAGCACAACATCAGCACCCTGCCCGGAGCACTTCAGAGGGGTTCGAGAACCGGCCCCGGAATTTGGGTGCCGAGTTCCACAAACTTGAGACCTGCGGAACAAGGAAACAGAGCACCACAGACAACCTATTTTTCAAAGGAGGAAGACTAAGGACTGGAAAAATATAGGGTCAACCAACAAGCATTCACACCCAAGGCAGGTCAGCAAACCTGTGCAAAGGAGCAAGTCGGGTGTCTTCCCAACAAGTTTCCTATGGCGTAGGGGAGGAGTCAAGTTCGGTGCTTCTTTATCTGGGTGGGAGCTCAGCTGGGCCCCTTGCCTCCCAGGGGTGTCCTCCAGCGAAGTAAGCTCGCTGCACCTCGGTTTCCTTGTGGAATGGACTCGATAGTGTCCACATCCTGCCTGCTCCCCTCCTGGGGATGCTGTGGGAATTAAGTGGAACGAGGCACGCGTTTCTCGTGTTCTCGGTTGTCCTCCTTTGCAAAATGGGTTGCCTTGGATGCTTTTTCTCAAGCTCTGCCCGTTGCAGTTTGGGGAACTCAGCACCCAAGTTCCAACGATGAGCCTAGAATCGCCCTGCATGCGCATTCTCGGACAGAGTGCGACTCTGGCTTCATATATAGCCGGCATTTAATTAAGGTTTGCCATCATCATTGTATTCTGGACCAGGCAGAGGTGTGGGCATGCTCCCATTTTAATCTGACTTTTCTAATAACCAGCAAACCATTCTCCCTGAAAGATGCGCGCTCTGAACCATTTGTACACTGCAGTATCTAATAGTTTGCTCTAAATATCCATCCATGGGGGATTGGATAAGTAACTTGGGGCACCGGGTGCTCTGGGGTACTTACTCTGTAGCAACTGACGGGGGAGGGGGAGGGTTTGAACTATGTCACATAGCACGGTCCTGTAATATCTCCTGCAGTGTCACTGAACAGCTGCAAGATGGCACAGAGTTCTGTGTTCAACAAAACACATCATGGAAACCCGGAAACCAGTACCATGGAGATTCAAGAAGTACCGTTGTGTCCGTGCCCATAAAACAGCCCCCCAAGTTGAGAAGACTTCATCTCTGGGGGAGAGAGTAAAGTTTCACGCTTGGTAAAGTCAAAGGGGATTTGAATCTGTTCTGGGTGTTTAAAATTCCTGTGGGACCATATTCATATAGTCCTTGTGGAGTTTAACTTTAAAAATAGCAAAATAGCAAATGACTTGGAGAAGCTCCTGAACCAGTGGGAAAGGCAGGAGGGAGCAGGATGGGATGGCTTAACACGAGCCTTTTCCTGTCCCAGGTGTGTCCTCCAAGTATCAAGTCCAGATGTTTTGGAATTCAGCCTCTGAAAGTATTTCTTAATTAGAGGAACTTAGATTGTCAGTTTTCTAATTTTGCTTAGACATTTAAATACCAACTCATGTGAAAAAAGTTGGCATTAACAACTGTTGAATCTAGAGTGGGTATATTTGAGGGGTTACCAACTTGGCTTTTTTGTTAGAAAAATTTCATGCTAGGAAAAAAAATCATTATTTAATTAATGTTGTATGCAAAGTAGGAACAATACGCTCCAGCATTTCTGGACACATCAGCTTGGGGAAAACCCAGCTCATCACTTTCCCGCTCTGCAGACGTACATTCACACTAACTGGGGCCAGGGAATGTGCTTGGGGATCTCTCCTGTGACAGCAGCAGGAAGCCCTTGGACCCTGGTCTCCAGAAACCGTGCTCAGGCTCCAACTGTCCCCATCCTTCATTTCCCAAGGGGTGGAGCCAAGAAATGGCCACCCCTTTACAGAGATTCTCCTCTCCTATGGGTTGGTTTGTTGCATTAAAAAGAAAAAAAAAGACATTTTAGATTCTACATTTAAAATATAAATTTCAAAAATATATGGAGCTAGGCATGGTAGTATACACCTATAATCCCAGCTACTTAGGAGGCTGAGGCAGGAAGACAAGTTCAAGGCCAGCCTCAGCAATTTAGTGATCCCATGTCTCAAAAGTCTGAGGATCGACTCAGTGATACCCAGAGTACCCCTGGGTCAAATCCCCGGCTCTCAAGGAAAGGTACAAAAAAATAAAAATCATAAACACACACACACACAAGCACGTTTCCCCAGGTCCAGAGAAGCCCCTACAGGCAGGGCTGGTGCCTTAGACTGAGCTGGGGCGGCAGTGGCGACATCCCCTCAGCAGAGCTGCTCAGCCTCCCATCCTGCTAAACTGTCCGCAGAGAACACAGCCCCTGGGCCACAAGGAGCAGGCCCACCGCTGCTTCCCTTTCCAGCCTTAGCACCGGCCCAGTGTGAAATCAAAGGCAGGCCTGGGCACAGGGACAGCATGGCTGGAGGGCAGTCCTCTGGCCTGGCATGAACAATGGCTCTGCCAGGGACAACAGAGGAAGGGTCAGGCTCCTGCATGGCCTTCCTCTGGACCTCATGCACCAGTTCCTTAACTGCTACTGTCCCGGAGGGTACAGATGGCATTTACCACCCTGCAGAACATTCTACTGGACTAGAACATCCCAGAACTGAGGCTAGCAAGCTGCTGGGCAGGATCAGTAGTGGACACTTCCAGCTGCAGCCCTCATGGTTTCTGTCAAACCCACTCAATTCTGATTGCAGCATGGAAGTGGCCTCCTGCAATGCAGGAGTTACTGGGTGTGGTTGTGTCAGTAAAACTTTATTTATAAAAGCAGGCAGTGGCCACTTTGGTGCCAGCCTCCACCAAGAGATGCAGAGGAGACAACCCCCAGCCCGAGCTGCAGCCGGAGCTCGGGCGTGTTCTCTCATGCGCCCCGTGCAGTGACAGCTCCTGCCTAGCTTTCTGTCCTGGGGTTTGTGAAGAGAACTAAGGTCACTGGTGCAAAAGAGCTCAATCTTATCAAGCTGCAAATAGGGCGCACGACCAGACACATCTGTGAAGAACATTTATTCGGAGAATCTACAGTCTGGACAAATATTTAACTTTAGAAAAAGCCTACACAGAATTTCGTTGCTTCTTCCCTAATATGTTAACACTCTAGCAAGGAAAAAAAGCCCTTTTAAAAAGTCTTGCTCCAGTCTGTCTGCAGTTCTGATTGAAAACATCCCTGGTCTGTTGAGGTATAAGCTGCAAACTTTGGTAAAGTTAGAAAAATTAAAAAACCATTCCAAAAACAAAATAAAACAAAAAACCAACACAAACAAACCCTAAGTTATATCTTTCTTAGTACATATACAGTAACTACAAAAAAAATTTCATTTAAAAATGTGTTCTTAAAAACAAAACAAAACAAAAAAAAAAAAAAAAACACCTCATAATTCTCAATTGCAGAGTTAAAAAGAAAAGAAAAAACTGAATTTAAATGATGGACAAAACTCAAACCATCCCCAAACACCCACCCAGCATTGGGAAGAACTGGATGACCACAGCGTTCAGAATCTGGTTGGCATTCTCCAACAGTTCAGTGCTAGAAGCGAAGAGCCCCGTCTCTAGAAAACAGGAGCCCAAGGCACTTGGACATGGCTTGGGGCGGCTCCCCGCCTCCTGCGGAGTGGAGTCCAGCTGAGGCAGCTCGTCTGGCCCCAGGGCTCTGCACCGGCAGGTCTCCGGGGTCTTAGGCACCCATGGGGTGGCTCTGGGGAGTCTACGGAGCCTCAGCTGTCCTCTTTTCTTTAGGACTTCTTTCCAGTTGGCTGGGCCACTGAGCCCAGAGCCAGAGTCACTGTTGAAACCACCTTGCTGGCAGCAGATGCGCTGGCTTTGACCTGGGGGCCAAACCCACAAGCCTGGCAAAGATTGTTCTAGGCAGCCGGGGCCTCGCTGGTTGGTGGTGGGAACCTCCGAGGACTTCACAGCAGTGACCGAAGCAGCTCTCGAGCTACGTGGTTCCCAAGTCCACCCTCAAAAATCGGGATTTTTTTTTTTTTCTTCCTGTTTTGCAGATAAATTGCAGGCTTTATATATTTAAAACAACTGAACAGAACACTGAGAAATCCAACTTTCAGCCAGAACATGGAAATTCCTGAAAATGTATACATTTAAAAAAAAGGGGAGAAGACGAGCCTTTTCAGGGAATGGAGGGAAAACTATGTGTTTAAGTCAAGCCCACTAAAAACCAAACAAGGGCCGAGGAGGGAGCCTCCCACAGGGAAAGGCCACCAGGAAGTGCTTGTGGATCACCGGCCGTTGCCATAGCCGGGGAAGAGCTGGTGGAGGACCGTCTGCAGCGGCTGGTTCACCTGCATGGCGTAGCTCCGGCCCAGGTCGTAGCGACAGGCCGGGCAGCTGAACACCTGGGCCCGGAAGGACCTGTCCAGGCAGTCCTGCAAGACACAGCAGCAGGTGAGAAGCCCCATCCGCTGAGCCCTCTCCTGGGCTAGGAGGGACTGTCCTCACCCACATGGTCGAGGGCAACACCTGACTTCTCATGAAGTTCAGAGGTCCCTCCTGACCCCAGGCTCCCTTTTTAGCACTTGCTATCCACTTCCCATCTGGTCCCCCCAGGGTGTGGAGACTCCAAGCTCTTCCCAGCCACCAAGCCCTGCAGGTGTGGGTGGCTCTAGTCACCTCCACTGGGGCCTTCCCAGATGCCCGGACAGCAGCAGCAGCCCCAGCCTGGCCAGGCCTGTCCCCTGGCCTGTCCTCCTTCACAGTGGCACCTCTGGAGCTACCTTGCTTCTGGCCGTGCTTGTGCATGACGGGCAGGCATGTGGGAGACCAGGGCCGTGTCCCGTGGGCCCTCCCGACACCAAGCACCATGCATGGCATCCAGTGCTGGGAGGCATACACCGTGGTGTGATGGGGAAGGGAGGCGGGCAGCCCGGAGGCAAGGCTTGCTGAAGCCCGCCAGCGGGCCGTTCTGGCCACAGCTGCCCTCGCTTCCCTGTCCCCTCAGCTTCAGCACGCTCCCTTCTGAGGACTGGGATGCTGCTCCCAGGCCACTTCCTGTCCGGCTAAAGCTGCCTCCTCCAGAAAGCCTTCCTGTCTGCCCTCGGGGCTCCCTTCCCTGACCGCAGGCCAGGCCAGCAGCCCGCCTTCCCCTGCCCTGGACCCTCGGCCAGACAAGAGGCCAGCAGAGGGGAAAGCCAGTGGACAGGACTTGTGCTCTGGCAGGGTGCAGGGGGCACAGCAGGGTTCAGAGCCACCAGGGCAGCCGGCACCCAGGGCCCTGGAGCCGCGGCGCAGAGCGCAGAGCTGCCGGCACGGGACGGCAGCAGGCAGCTCACCTTGCACACGTTGTGCTGGCACACGGTGGTGACGGGCCGGAACACCAGCTCCTGGCAGCAGATGCACTGGAACGTCTCCTCCACTTTGCTCAGGAACATCTGAAACCAGGGAGGGCGTAAGGCCGCAGGCTCCCACGAGCGGCCACCTGGCGGGGCTCTCAGGAACCGGTGGCTCCACGCCGCTCAGGGGGCCAGAGGTGGATCGCCATTGTCCAGAGAGGAAGCCTCACCTAGGTCCCTGCGCCAGGGAGCAGGGCCCAGGCTGGCCAGTGGGGCCACCCACACAGCCTCCGCTGTGGATTCAAGCCAGGGTTCAGAGGGGCCCCCGGCACAGATGGACCCCTATAGGGAGGAGAGGCCGAGGACCCCCGCAGGGCCACCAGGGCCCCATTCCAGTCATGAGTGAGACAGGGAGCTCCTCCCACTCAGGACCTGGAGGCCAGTGGCAGAAAGCCGGCCGAGCCAGTGAAGCAGCGTCCTGGGGGCTGGAGGCACAGCAGAGGGGCTCCCCTGAGGCAGGTCCACAGAGGCCAGAGAAGCGTGGGAGGAGGACAGGACCTGCAAGGCGTCCCCAGCCCCGTCCTGGGGCCTGCAAATACGTCACCTCAGGTGGCAAAAGCAAGTGTGCAAGTGGGTCAAAATGGAAGACGACCCCCCATGTTGCAAGGGTGCTTTGCGGTGCTGGGGAGGGGGACAGGGCCAGGGGCAGGCTGGAGGCCCCAGCCCAAGGTGTCCACAGGGAACAGAGGACCTGACAGGCCATGTGACCAGATACCTTCGGAAATAGGAAAAGGCAAGAAGGACTCTGGTTCTCCCCAGAGTCTCCAGAAGAACCAGCCCTGCCCACACCCTGACCTGAGCCCTGAAGGCCGTGGTGGTCTTTGGGTCTCTGGCACCTGACAGCATCATCTGTCAGGTGACCACTGGGCCTGTGGTCATCGGTTACAGCAGCCCCAGGAGCTGGTGCCGGAGAAGCCCAGCCAGGAGGACGAGGAAGGACGCCTGCAGGGAACCCCCAAGGGCAGGCCTCAGGCTCAGGGTGATGCTGGAGGTGATCCAAGGACAGACAGCTCCCGCCAGGACAGGGCAGTGGCCAAGGATGCCCTGCCCCTCGCTCAGTGACCCCTCAATGTCACTAGCCCATGGAGGACAGAGCGAGCAGGAGAGAAGCTAAGGTATAATCACTACATGACCAGCTAGTCTCCTAAATGTCCCAAGAGAAGCCAGAGCTGAACCTGCAGAGTGGCACGCAGGGGTCACAGGGATGCCTGCAGCAAAGGCGGAGCAACCCGAGGGTGCGCTGGAGAAAGCCACGCCCACAGGGGGCCGGCCAGGGCCCAGCAACACCACAACACCAGGACCTGAGGACACTGCAGGACACGCTGCAGGGTCACCCACAGGATGTCCCCGGGTCTTGGCAGAGACAGGAAGCAGCCTGGAGGAGCCGGGGCTGCGTGGGGCGGGAGCTGGTGTCGAGGGGCAGGGTCCTGGGGAGACAGGAGCTCTGGAGGGGCGAGGACGGCTGCCTGCGTCTCGCGTCCTCCGTGCCTCTGAACCGCGTGCCTGGGCGTGGCCTAAATAAGGGCAACTGCGCAGTGTACTCCTGACCCCCGCAGACAAAATCGAAGCGGGCACCGAGGGGAGCGGCTCACCGGCCCGTCCTTGAGGGACCTGAGGACCTCGCTCCACAGCTTGGCGTTGCTCCTGTCCTCCTGGATGAGGCTGCGCTGCTGGGCCGTGAGGCTGTAGGGCTCCAGCTTGGTCCTCTTGGCCGACCGGGTCCCGGGACCTCCCTGGCCTGGGAGCGCAGAGCGGGTGAGGGAGCGGGTGAGGGGGCGGGTGAGGGAGCGGGTGAGGGGGCGGGCGAGGGGGCGGGCGAGGGGGCGGGCGAGGGGGCGGGCGGGAGCGGGGCGCCCTGCAGGGCCAGGGCTGTGCGGGCACCCACCTGTGGACTTCCGCTTCCACTTGCCCTTGCCCTTCTTGGGGGAAGCGCGGCCCTGCTCCTGGCCGGCAGCGTCCCCCTTGCTGTTCTCCTTTTCCCTCTCCCTGTTGGCCAGCGCTTCCAGGTAGCCCTCTGGATACTGCAGGGGAGAAGGACCGCGAGGCAGCTTCAGGCTGCAGGCCCTGGACCGGCCAGTGGCACTGCCCCAGCGTCCCTCCCAGGCCTCCCACCACAGGCATCTGACGCCACCCCCAAGAGCAGAGCAGCATGGACTGGGGTGCGGTTCACCCCAGAGCCCAGGCTCCTGTGCCCAGTTGCCACCCAGGGAAATGCAGGGGCAGGATGTGGACGGTCCTGCCAGGCGCCACAACCGCCGCGCCTCACCCACCTCAGGACCGCGCCACCCACTGTGGGACCCACTGCGAGATCCCCTGCCGCTGTTCCCGCTGCCGTCAGGTCCTGCCAGCAGGCGCCCGTCCCCTCCCGCCCGCAGCCCGCCAGTCCTGACCAGCCTGGTGGATGTCACCCTATCTGGCCCGTCACGTGACTCTCCAGTGGTTTTATCAAGAAATCAACCTTCACCCCAAACCCCAAGTTTTCCATCCTGCGAGTATCTCACGCCACCAACACGGGCGTCGAGCACAAGGCTGGAGCCCGGGAGGCCCGGGAGGCCCGGGAGACGCCGTCCTGGCCCCGGCCTTCTTCAGCTTGCTCGAGTCCCAGTGAAAGCGCTTACCAGAAGCTGACCGCCCCCACCATGCCATTCTTGTCCCCGGTTCCTCGGTCTCTGAAACCTCCGCTGCACGAACATGCCCAAAGGACACCCTTGTGACCCAGGTAGGCGCCATCGTTCTCCCTTCCACGGCCCTAGGTGCTTCCGCGGGAAGCCGTGCGCAGAGGCGAGCCGCGGGCCTCCTCACCTGTCTCTCCACACTCTGCTTGTGCCAGTCCTGCCGGCGACTTTGCTCTTAGCAGAGGGGTAAAGGGCGATCCACGGCAGAGACCAGACCCGCGCCTGGCGCCAGCTCCTCCCACAGCCACCAGCCACGGCCTGCGCGCCCCAGGGCTGATGCGAGACCGAAACGTCGCCTGCACCGTCAACACCACCAGCCACAGGCCTGCAGTCCAGCACGAGCTGGGGCCCAGAGCCGGCCTCTGCTGCAGCCCACGCCAGCTCCAAGACGGACTCGAGGCTGGACCTCCCGGGCCCAGGTGTGATGTGCCCAGCCACAAGGGTCCCAAACTGGGCCCCACCGCGCCAAGTGGCAGGCCGGGCAGTGCCGGGCCCGTGGCGACCCAGCCAGACGCACCTGCATGGTCAGCCCCAGTCTCTTGATCCGGTCCTTCCCTTCCTTCGTCCAGGGCCCCGGCTCCTCGTCGTCCCTCCGCAAGAGGTAGCGCCACACGAGGAAGCCGGACTTGCCCTTCTCGGGCCAGTACTTGACCACCTGCGGGAGTGGGAGCGGCGGTCAGGTCGGCTGAGCGGGCGCGCCGCCTGCCAGGGCCTGGGGGGGGCCGGGCACGCTCACCTTGTAGATGCCGTCGTAGCGGTTGCCCTCGGCGGGCGCGTACTTGCTGTGCTTCCCGCCCTTCATGTTCCGCACCACCCTGACTGGCTTCCCCGACCGCCAGTCCTTGGCCTCGGCCCCCTCCTGGTCGTTGATGGGGGCACTGCAGTTGAGAGCCAGCGCCCTGCAGGGAGGCGGGGCGCGTGAGGCTGGAACGCAACCGAGAGGCGCAGGCGCCCAGGCGGGAACCCGTGAGCGCGCCCGCTCGGGAAGCAGGTCTCTGCAGGGGCACCACTGGGCAGTGGGGCTGAAGGAGGGAGGCCGGGCGCCGGCATGGTCTGCCCAGGCCTGCCGCTCCGGCTCCTCAGGAGGCCGCGGCAGGAGGAGCTCAAGTTCAAGGCCAGCCTGGGCCACTCAGACGCTATCTCAAAACAAAAGGGCTGGGGGCGCAGCTCGGTGGAGACTTGGCGAGGCCCTGGGCTCCACTGGTCCGTTTAAGAAAAAGACCCAAAAACCAGATAGCGAGGGAGGACACCCTGAGGAGACGATGCCGAGACCCGAGTCATGCCAGGGACGTAGGCCCCACAGCTCAGACCGGCAGTGTCCCCAAGGTGGAGCCAGCCCCCTCCCCCTGCCACCAGGGAGCAGCTTTCTCCCATTGTGAGCACCTCCGGCTGCCTCCCTACCGGAGGCCAAGCAGCAGGGCCACCCAAGCAGGGACAGAAACCCCACAGCCACGGCCTAGAACTCCTGGAACTCCCTATAAGCCGCTTCTGAGGCATTCGCTAACGACAGAGCCGAGTGACGGGCCACCATCACGTGCTGGAATGGACACTGGAGCCCCAGAGCCAGCATGGCCCTGTCCACCCGGGCCTCACACCCTGGCCTCCAGCTCAGCGTCGACTGTCCTACAGCCACGGGAGCCCGACCCAGCACGACGTCAGGAGGCCTACCGGGTGGGGTGGGGACCGCCAGGCCAGGAGGCCCCTCGGCAGTTTGGCGAGAGACCAGCACTGTCCTCCAACAGGACTGCAGAGGTTTGTGCCCAGACTCCACCCCACAGGCGACCCACGAGCAGCCCTGATACTCCTTTCCCAACCAGGATCACAGTCCCCAGAACGAAGACACTCCACCGAGCAAGCTCAGAGCAACCTGCTCGCCTCGGGTACTCGGTGACGGGCGCGTTGCTACCTTGGATGAGACCAACGTCCCTGCACAGGACCTGCACGTTCCCAGTCCTTACGAGCACGCCTCAGAGCAGTTACAGGGTCACGAATAAGACTGTTTTTAAGGTTCTTCATACATACAAAGAGCTTTCCAGAAACTTGGCTCCAATTTGTCTTTCTACCAGAAATGCAACGCGCCTCCCTGTTCGCGACTCTGGGGCTGATTTCACAGGGAGAAAACGGGTCGCGCCACGGCTTCGACCTGCGGTGCTCTGACTGCCAGGGCGAGCAGCTCTTCGTGGTCCTAGACTCTGCATTTCTGTCTTGAGTTACTTGCAAGTCCTTTCCTTTTTGTCTTTTCTTTTGAGACAGGGTCCTACTAAGTTGCCCAGGTTGGCCTCAAACCTGCAATCCTCCTGTCTCAGCCTCCTGATTAGAGGTGTGACCACTACGCCTGACCCTTTCTTTTCTTCTATTAGTTTTATTATTTGTAATATACAAACAAACAAGGGCCTGGGGCTGTGGCTCAGTGGCAGAGCACTCGGGTAGCATGTGTGAGGCACTGCGTTTGATCCTGAATGACAAAAAATTAAAAAAAAAAAAAAAATCTATATATAAAAGTTTAAGAACAAGCAAAGTCTCTCACACAGAAAAAACAATGATCTTGGTCACTGTGCCCACTCTCCCCCTACGTGGCCTTTTGTTCACAGGTCTCGCTGTCTACGTCAAGTCTCCTCTCCTCTAAGTCCTCTGAGCTCTCATGCTGAAGACGTCCACCCCTCCTGTGACTGGGGCTCAGCAGACTCCTGGCCGCTGTGCGACTTCTGCAGATGAGGCCTCGGTGGCCACCGCTCCTCACTCCCACCCGCTGTGGCCGCTGTTCGAGGCAGAGCGGGCCCCGCAGCGAGACAGGGTGCTCACGACGGGAGAGGACAGTCGCCTGGCCTCTTGCGGGGGGCGGGGGGGAGCTCTGGTCCCCAGGGACTCCCGAGCCTCCCGCAGACAGCGGAAGGCAGCCCGGCCCTCCTGCTTGCGCCTGCAGGCCTCTCGCCAACAGACATGGCGACGAGACACGGAGAGGTGGCTCTGCACGTACCTGTTGGTGTTGGTGAGCTTCTGATCACAGGACTGCTCCGCTGTCCGCTTGTTGCCGGACAGGTCGCGACCGCCGCTGCCTGTGTATGTGAAGAAATTCCCGTGGTCCTGCAACAGACGAGGGGGACGGTGAGCCGCACGGGCTGGGGTGACCGCGACAGCCCACGTGGGCACAGGAACCACAGGCGCCTGGTGCAGGCAAGACCCCAGCAGCCCGGCCAAGGCAGGGGCGCCAGGTTCCAGGCCAGCCGCAGCAGCAGCCCTGCCTCCAAGTGAAAAGGGCCGCGGGTGGCTCGGGGCGTCCCTGGTGCCGTCTCAGCACCGAGCTCCCCGCGCCCCCAAAGCTCGGGGCCACACACTGCGGCCCGTCCACGGCAGCCAGGGGCAGACCATCCAGTGTCCACAGACACAGACAGAAGGTGGCCTCCCGCGACGGTCCCCATCGCAGCCGCGACAAGCAGCAGAGCCACAAGCAGCAGAGCCACACGCTGCAGTGGGACGGCTCTAGCAACACCGCACTCCAAGGGACAGTCCAGGCGACGGCACATGACGTGGGATCCGCCCACAGGAAGCCCTGGGGGGCAGGCCGCAAGGACAGGAAGGACGAGGGCCCAGCTGGGGGGCGGAGTGTCCAATGGGGCAGTTTCAGCGTGGGGACGAGACGGTTGTGGAGACGGTGGGGACAGTTGTGGAGACGGTGGGGACAGCTGTGTGGCCACACACACGCGTTTAAGGCTGCCACCCAGCACAGTCCCCTCCCTGGCCACCGAGGGGCATTCTGTGGTGGGCTGGGTGGGAAGTGTCCCCCACAGCTCCTGGGTCAGTGCAGGAGGTTCGGAGGTGAGATGGCCGGGCCAAGGTGCTGGAAGCAGGCGAGCGTGGCGGGAGGTGGCGGGCCAGGCTGTCAGGACGTGTCCCCCCACGGCCCCTGCCCCTCCCGCTTCCTGGCCACCACGGGCTGCGCCCTTCTCCACAGGGCCTGTCTGCCAGGACGCGCTGCCGCCCTGGGGCCCAGAGCAGGGACTTGGCTGTCTGTGGACTGCGACCTCTGACCCCAAGAGCCCAACCCCCAAGTTGTTCTCGTCAGGTGTTTGATCACAGCAACACAGAAGCCGACGATGGCCGCTTCCAAGACCTCCCGTGGACATGGAGACCTGACTGCCGAACACTAGAGAGGCCTTGCCCTGGAGGTGGCATGTCCCCAGCCTGGCCGTGGCTCCTACAGTGGGGACGCACAGAGCAGTCGCAGCTTCCTACTCCCCCGCACGAGTCCAGGGAAACAGCACAGGGTTTTCCTTCCACCCGTCACGTGCAGCGCTGCAGAGCCTCTCAGCACCTAGGAGCTGCACCATGGCTGCCCTTACAACCTAGAGCCCCGTCACATAACAAGGGCAACCTGAGCATGGCACTGCTGTGTGACGGCTGGTGTGACGACCTCGATCGATCACTACTGGGCGACTGACGGGAGGGAAGCTCCTGCCACGCAGACACCCTGGACCAAGGGCAACCAGGAAGGCAGGAGCTCCGGCCACTCGGGGTGCGTCACTCGGAATGGAGTCTGGGGTCCGAGTTTTCAAGGCGACGTCTTTGGACTGTGTCATGACTGCACGTAACTAGAACTGCGCGTGGTGGAGCCACGCTTAGAAGCAGACGCACGCCGAGTTGTGCACTTCGCAACCTGGAAACAGCACAGCCGGGGGCGCGGTGCACACGGGGCCCCAGCGGCTCAGGAGGCCGAGGCGAGGACCACCAAGACCAAGGCCCGCCTCAGCAACGGGGCAAGGCCCGTCTTCAAACAGAAGGGGCTGGGGACGGGCTCCGCGGTCTCAATCCTCCCGGCAGAAAACCCCCGACTCGGCGACACTCACCACGTCGTCCTCGTAGCCCCCGGCCAGCACCAGGGAGTACGCGCCATCGTTGCTCCGGCCGTGGATGCCCGCCACGTGAGGCCTGTGGACTCCCGACTCGCTGACCTACAACCGCGTCACAAAGAACTGGCACCTGCTGCGCCGGCCGGCAGAGCGCCAAGGCCGGGAGATGCCGCCTGCCAGCCCCGCCAGCCCCGCCAGCCCTGCTGAGCCCAGCCCCACCGGGCGGCTGCTGCCCGTCTTGGCCACGCCTCCCGTGCCCGGGAGCAGCCAGCAGCCACGGCTGGGGATGAGGACATTGTACGCCGACACCACCCTCTGCTGGGCAGACTCGGGGTTCGGGCTGCTGCTCGCCCCGCACATGACGAAACAGCCCGAGGTGCAGATGAGCCCGTGGCCGGGACACCCAGGTACCTGGACTCGGAAGCGCCACATGGTGCCCACGGGGATGCCCGGGATGGGTCCGTAGTGGTTGGAGGGGACGATGGTGCACTCCTTTGTGCGCCCCACACACGCCATGCCCTGTCCACCAGGGAAGCAAAGGGACAGCGTGAGTGGCCGTGACCGGGGCAGCGGGCAGCGGGCGGCAGACGGGAGGGCAGCCCACCTTGCCCCAGTCCCGCTGCGAGGACGACGTGGCAGACGCCATCTTCGCCTTCCTCTTGCTCTCCTTCAGCTTCTCCCCGGCCAACACCACCTCGCTGGCGTCATTCCGACAGTCGGGACAGTACCTGTGACGGCAGGGACGTCACCCCCGCACGGGTGCTCTCTGCGCCGCCCCCGACTGCGCAGCACACAGGGCCACTCGTGTGCGTTCACGTTGGTTAAAGTCGGAGCCCCGCCTCCGGGTCGCCGTGGGAACCTCACCGCCACGTGCAGTGGCGTCCACCCCTGGGGAGGCCTCCCCACCGTCCTGCTGCTCAGAGTCCCGACAGGGACGGGGCAGGGAGCCCAGCAGGTCGGCCACCGCCACCAGGTCACAGCACAAGCCGAGAGCGCAGCGGCCTCGGGGCTGCTTTGGCGGACACCAGAGCCCGGAGCCTGTCCCCCGGCCGCCCGCCGGCTCACCACTCCGCCTCGGTGGGCACGCTGCTGAGGGGCGGGCGGAGGCAGTAGAGGTGGTAGGCCATGTCGCACTCGTCGCACAGGAGCTGCTTGTCCGGGGCCTCGCGCCCCCCGCACTGGCGGCAGGCGCAGACGCGGCACAGCTTGCTGGGGTCGTCCTTGCAATACTTGCAGGAGGGGCCGCTCTTCCCTGCACACCGGGAGCAGGGTCAGGCGCGCAGGGCCAGCCGGCACCGGGACCCCAGCTGCGACGTGGGGCCCAGACTCACGTCTCATGGGGCTCTCGACCACGGGGCTCCCTTCGCCCGGGCGCTCGATCTTGAAGACTTCGTCCACAAAGACGATCCGACAGTCATTGAGAGCATCGCCCCTGGGGATGACATTCCGGAACGTTACTAGGACACTCCGCGAGTCCTCAACAGCCCCTCACAGCGCCGTGGACACAGCTGGCTCCCCGACAGCCGGAACGGGCCCAGGGCCCGGCACACAGGCCACACTGCACCTCCCTCCAAAGTCCGACTGAATCAGACACCGAGGACGACAAGCCTGCGTCTTCCCAGGAGTCTGGGAGGGTGGTGGGCCCCAGGGTGGACCCAGCTGCCCGCGCAGAGCTGCCCGTGACAACGCCCCAAAGCTCCTTCTGTACCTTAAATGGCAGGATCGGCGCGGCCCCACCAGCCAATCCCAGAGGACACAAACCACAGACACCCCGGCGCTTCAAGCCCAGGTTAATGGTAGACACAGGCGGAACCGTACATCTCAGAACAGCACGCACAGAGCACACGCCAACACGGAACAGCACGCCAGGCCTGGCCCATCCAGGCACCAAGCGCACGCACATGCACACACGTGATCACGAAGCCGTGGGCCCTAGACCGCAAAGGAGGCCACAGAACAGACAGACCCAGAGCACAGCGACCGAAGACAGCCAGGGAGCACACGGATCCGAGCCCCGGCCGGCAGGACCCGAGCCCGAGCGCGTGCGCACCACCTTCACCAGCACCCACAGGACAGTCGCCAAGAGAGGTCAGGTCCTGCGCCAAAAACAAACGTCGAGGACCTGAAATCATGCAGAATGTGCTCTCTGACCACAAGGAAGTCACTCTTCAGAAGACAAAGGGGCTGGGCTGTGGCTCAGTGGTAGAGCTCTTGCCTGGCAAGCGTGAGGCACCACGTTCAATCCTCAGCACCACATGAAAATGAAGTATTTAATAAAAAGAAAAAAGCCAGTGGGAAGCCAGGCAGATGGCACACGCCTGCAATCCCAATGACTAGGAGGCTGAGGCAGGAGGATCACAAGTTCAAGCCAGCCTCAGCCACTCAGTGAGGCCCTGTCTCAAAATAAAAACTAGAAAGGACTGGGGCGCAGCTCTGCGGTCAGGTGCTCCTGGGTTCAGACCTAAGTACAAAATAAAAAGATAACGGGAAAATCTCAACACCACCCTTCCCAATAAGCAAGTCAGAGAAAGTCTCAAAAACTTTTAAATACAATTAGCAACGCATGTTGCGAGCAGCTACAGGTGCGAGGGCGAGGGCAGCGGAGGCCGTCCTCAGGAGGAGGCCGCCTCCAGCACTCGCGAAGAGCCGGGCCACCCAAGAGCCAGGCAGGCTGGGCAGGAAACCCAAAGAGCAGACTAAAGGGAAGAAAGCAGCCAGCCTCCAGCCCAACGGCGGGCTGGGCGCGGGCTGTGGTGGAGCTGGCCTGGCCCCGCTGAGGCCTGAGGTCCACCCTCAGCGCCTCAGGAAGATGTGGCGACAAGATCAAGGAACGGTGCCACGCACAGCCGAGCTGCCGACCAGGAGAGGTGGCGAGCCGCTCGCAGAGCAGGGCGGAGGCGGGCGCGGCGCAGGCCAGGCGCTCCACTCACCCCACCTCCCCCGCACCGCCACACCCGCGCGGTCCCAGCCGACTACAAGCAGCTCCTCAAGAAAGACCACCGCGCACACGCTCGGCCAACCTGGACGGCTGGGCGGGCTCCCAGGCGGGGCACCCGAGGCCCCGGCTCCCCCAGCACCACAGGAACAGTACACCTGGAGCCAGGCACATGCCCTGGCCACGTGCACGGCTGGCCAGCGGCCCTGTGCCGTGGGACACTGCTCAGCCACTGACATGGGCAACAAGGTGTCACGCAGAGGGAAAGCCGACCCCCGAGGCTTCCAGGGCCACTACGCCCCACCTACGTGACGCCCTGGGCACAACAGAACCACGCGGGCGAGAAGGCCAAGGCTGGCCTGGAGGGGCGGAGGGAGCTAGGAGAGGGCCATGGGCAGGTGCCACACAGGCCCTACGGTCCCAGCGACAGGCGGAGGCAGCAGAGTCCCTGGAGCCTGGGAGTCAGGGACCTGCCTGAGCAAGGGTGCGAGACCCGGGTGCGGCTCTTTGAAAGAGAAAGGGGGAGGCAGCAGCAGGGGCATGTCCTGGCTCCCGAGTGCTGTCCCTGTCCCTGCAGGAGCCCTCCCGTGAGCACCCAGCAGGCAGACAGGACGCATCCGCGTGGCGGGGCCGCGCCCTTCCCTGAGCCTGTCTGCACCCCTGGGGGCTCAGGAAAACTGGAAACGCACCGGGCAGGCGCTGGGCCCCAGCTGAGGTCTCCCCGGGGGGCCTGGGCCTGGGGCTCACCCGAGCTTGACGTTGGCATAGAGCTCCCGCACCGTCCGGGTCTCCCGCTTCCTGGTGATCTCGGCGTCGTACCAGAAGCCGCGCTCCTTGGGATGGTCGGGGTTGTAGTTGAGCATCACCACCTGGCCCACCTCCAGCTCCTGCCACTTGAGGATGGTGCGGGCGCGCGCGCGGACGTCCCCGGAGCTCATGGAGACCACGCCGTTCTCAGGGTAGCTGCAAGGAGAGCGCAAGCTGACCTCCTGTAGGACCCGGACCCACAGGGTGAGGCTTGACCTCCAGCCAGCTCGGAGGCTGGCGCAGAACTGGCTGCACGGCCTCACAGCAGGGCCTCGGGGACGCACACGGCAGGCAGTGCTTCATAGGGGCCACAGCCTAACCAGGCCCAGGGCCGCTCTGGAAATGGTGCGGAGGTCATCACACCAAGGTGAGGTCCCTGGAGCGGGCGGGCCTGGCGCCTTCAGCAAGGGGACAGGGACACCATGGAGATGAAGGGAGGAGGGGTGGGGCACCCTGACCTGGACCTCCAGCTCCAGAGCCTGCCGGTCACTACTGTCCGGCCAGGTGGGTGCCAGGCATGGCAGCCCAGGGCCTCCAGCCTTTGCTGTGTGCAGGAGGGGAGCACATGCTCCTCTGTAACTGCGACGGGCTGGACGTGGACTGACGAGAAGTCGTCACCCAGTCAGGCAAGGGCACCCAGGAGTGCAGCTCAAGCAAGCACGCAGCAGGACAGCCTGGACCACAGGGGGACCAGACCCAGGCCGGGCCGCAGGCGTCCTCTGCGAAGGCCCAGCAGCAAATGCTTTCTATCCGCCACTGCCGTGGGTAGCTTCCCAACTAATGGCGCTACCATCTTCCAATAAAGCTCTACCTACAAAACAGAAGGAGCCAGGTCTGCCCTCGGGTCCGTTTGCGGACCCCCACCAAGAGGACAGGACTCTTGTCCAGCAGGATCGACTGGATTCCTTCTCCCCAGTAACTTTACAGAGCTGAGCTCAGGGGGGCAGACTGGGCTCTGGAAAGGACAGGCCCACCAGGGGCCAAGAAGCCTGCTGCCCAGGTGCTGGGCTGGGTCACAGGCTCAGCTGACCACGGCCCCCTTCAGTGCAGGAGAGGCCTCATGCCCAGCACTATGGGGCGGCCAAGGTCACAGGCGCTCACACCAGCGGGAGGCACTCAGCCAGTGGCCCAGGACCCTCCAGGGAAAGGACAGAGCCACCTGTGAGAGCACCTGAGAAGACTGACCACAGGCAGGAAGGGCCACAAACCTGCCTCTGCTCCTGCCCTGACTCCAGCCTCCGGGACCAGGGCAGATGGTGGCCCAGTAGTCACACCTCCGGGAAGACAGCGTCCTGTCTGGCGTCCACTCACGCCTGACGCCTGTGCTGGGGACCCAGCAGGTGCTCAGTGAACACCGCACAACAGAGCCTCCCCTGGGAAGAGGACCGAGACGCACGGCGGCTCCGGCCACAACACCAGGTGTGGCTGAAACCGGACGCAGAGCCCAGGGCTGGTCCCGCTCCAGGCAGCCAGGCTCCACGTCAGGCTGGCGCCGGACACTCACTCGTCATATTTCACGTGGTAAATGACGTCCTCCTCCGGAGTCGGGCTGGCAGCGGAGCTGCTGGGCTCGTCCTGGGACGGTGGCTTCCTCAACACCCTGACCACCTGGGCCTCAAACCACGCGCCCATGCTGGTGTCCCGGGCGTCCACGTACTCGTTGACCTGGAGGGGCGAGGGCGCTGACTGGCGGCGGCCACGTGGAGGGAGCTGGCAGCCCCTGGCCTCGCCCACCCCACACACCAGGAGCCAGCCACGGGCCACACGGGACACCACCTGGCTCCCCGCGGCCCAGGGAGGCAGAGCCTCCCACGAAAACCTCCTGATTTCAGAGTGGGCGGCAAATGCAGAGATGTCAGCCACCAAGCTGGCCAGAGGGGACGCCTACAGCCCCAGTGCTGGGCTCCACCCTTCAAGGGTCACCCAGGAATCCCAGAGGACTGTGCTCGCCCACGGGAGCACAAAGGCCGCCCTGGCCACTTGGAGGGCAGGAGCGGGGCAGCCGGCGGGCAGGGCCGCAGCCTCACCTTGTACAGCCCCAGCTCCGTCTCCTCCTGCGCGTCCTCGCCCTCCGGGCCGGTTGTGCCGTCAGTCTCCGCGGCTGCCTCCCCGTGGGTGGAGGACTTGTCCGACTCGCTCTGGCCCAAGCAGCAGCCGGAGTCGGTGTCCGAGAGCTCGGGGTCCCTCTCCTTGAGGCTGGGCGGCAGCACGAGGCTCTGGCGGACCAGGAGCTGGATGATGTCATTCAGGCGCACGTCGTAGTCGAAGAGCGTGTGGCCGTCCTCCATCTGCAGAGACCAGGGCAGAGCTGCGGCCACGCCCAGCCTGCAGGCCTCCAGGCAGAGTCTCCCGCCAGAGCAGCCCAGGAAAGGCCCCTAGGGGGCGTGGCCCGCCGGCAGGACACAGCCCCCCTTCCGGAGACCGCTGGACCGCGTGGCTCCTTACAAAGAGCACATGTCACTGCCATCTCTCAGACTGCCCAGAACATACCTGGCCACAACCGGGGACACGCGGTGCCTGGTGTCCTGGCCTAGAATGGCAGAGACCAGGGCTGCTGCCCAGCACCCTGCAGGACCCAGGACACGGCCTGGGCGTCCATGGCGCATGCCCCGGGCAGCTCCCACAGTCCCGAGCCCCAGGGAGGGATCTTGGGGGCCCTGCTAGAAGCCAGCCAGCAGCACCCAACCCTGCCCACCACCAGGACCCCCCCATGCCCTGCTGGGACCTGATCACTCCCCGTGGACTGCTGTCGGGTGGGTGTCCAGGGCACTGCAGGGTGCAGAGCCTCCACCTACTCCATGCCAGGGGCAGCCCAGCCATGACAACCACAAGTGTGCCTGCTGCAGATTCAGCTGGGTGCAGAGCCAGCCCTGCAGGAAGGGAGGACAGGAAGCCGCTCCCTCCCCCTCTGCACACCTGGGGCCAGAGGGCCCCGCCTGCAGGCGAACCTCCCCGCCAGGATCCCAGGAGCCCTGCAGGACGCCCGCCTGCCCACCGCACAAGACAGGAGCAGCTGCCACAGGTGCTGCGCCCAGGAAGACAAGTGGACAGACGTGATCACACGGCACCATCCACTACGGCCAATCCACCCAGAGACGGAGGGACACGCGGCTGGCCATCCACACCTGGAGCATCCCTCAGCCTCGAACAGCAGCCTGGATGGACCCCAGGACCTGGTGCTCAGCGAGAGCCAGACGGAAACAGCAGGGCAGCAGGGACACCAGGGGTGGGGTGTGCAGGACTGGAGGCAGCGGCTGCTGGAGGGGAGCCCGCCCGCACCCCCACCCAGCATAGGCCCACCAGGGCTCGTGCTGCGGCACTGTCACCGGGACGCATGTGGCCGCCTGTCCACACCCACAGAAGTCCCCTACGCAGGTAGGCCCAGATGAGGACTGGGCTCCAAGGATGACGTGTCCAGGCAGGCCACCCTGGACTGCCCTTGTGGGCAGGGACGGTTCTGCTGTGAACCAAGAGGGGGAGAGAAGGCACCGTCCCCAACACTGTCCCCAGGAAGCCCACCGATGGCCAGCCGTGCCCCTGGTGCACCCCAGGGCTGCGCCACGCCGTCACACAGACCCTGGTCCCCTCACTGCTGGTTGGGTGTCCTGGGCAGAGCAGTGTCCCTGGCCTTTGCCCACTCCGGGCCAGGAGCCCCCTCCCCAGTCGAGACCAGAGTCCCAACGCCGCCTGGCAGAGACCCTGCAAGTGCCCATCACGCCGACTGAGCAAGGGCTGGACAAACCTGTCTCTCTGATCCCCACGAGGGCTCTGCACCTGTGCGTGCCAAGGTCAGCAGCCCAGCACAGAGACACCACCTGCACTGAGGGCAGCACAGCCCAGCAGAGGGAGGGCGCGACCACTGCCCAGTGGGGCCAGAGGTGGGAGCCCCGGAGGGCAGGCACCTGTGCCAACCCAGCAGCATGGACACGCCAGCAGGGCAGGCAGTGAGGCGAGGCCAGGCCAGCGTGGGGCCACACCCCGTCTGTCCACTTGGACAGACCGAGTCGGAGCGGAGAGACCAGGGGCAACAGTGGCACCCGGGGGGAGGCAGCCAGTCTGGGGACACAGGCCTGGAGACAGGGGAAGCCTGGTGAGGGTCTGGTCAGACCAGAGGGCAGGCTGACCCAGGAGACCAGAGGGGGACCCAGCCTGCACCCAGTCCCCCCGCCCCTCTTCAACTGGCTAGGGACAGCGCTCCCAGGACAACCCACAAGCCCCAGCCCTTCACACACCAGGAAGGAGGCAGCAGGCGCTGTCTGACCGGCTGGGTCATGGCCACAGGGATGTCTTTCTGGGTACAGGGAGCAGGCCAGATGTCCCCTGTCTGGGCTGGTGATGGGGAGCCTGAAATTCCAGCTCCAGGTCGGTGACACGAACAGGAGCTACAGAGGCCCGAGCATGGGAAGTCACCCCCAGCTCATCACTTCTAATGCTAAGAATTAAGCAAGGCCAAAGGTCAGCTCACGGCGGGCCTGCCCCCTGCGCACCAGGCCCGGCTCCGTCCCATGACAACACCCACAGGGAGTTCGGGCCACAGCCCAGGGGCACTCTGGGGCCCAGGGGAAACTGGCCGTGGCAAGTCATGCCTGCCGCGTGCCTGTCCGTCCCTCTTAATCCAACTGCACACAGGTGACGTTGGGAGTGGATTTTTAACCACTAGAGCGATTTTTCCATGTTTAACGAGCGAGTCAGCCTGAACTCCAGGAAACTGGCGCTTAGACCGAGCCCCAGGACGGCTGCCGTGGAATGCCCTGGTTCTGTGGGCCACCCACGGTGCCGTGTGGGTGCTGGGGAGGGACTGGACTCCCAGCCCGGGCGACCCCCTTCACTTTCAGCCACATCTTAGGTCCTCCCAGGATCTATTCTGGTTTTCGACTTTGCAGACCCAGGGAGGGGGTGGGGGTCCACCACTGAGCCACACCCCCAGCCTCTTTATCTTGAGACAGGGCCCCCAAGTTGCCCAGGCTGCCTCAGCGGGGACGGCCAGCATGGCCACTGCTGCCAGCGTCCATTCCATGAGCTGCCGCAGGGTCAGCTTCTACCTGCACTGAGTCTTTGCTGTTTGTTCCTATTTCCTTAATCTCTGTTATCTTTACTTTCTTCCTCTTTTAAATGCTTTGGAATTATTCTGTGGATCTTTTCTAACTTCAGATACTCATTTCATCAATTCTAAGCCTATATTGTCTTTTCAAATAAAAGCACCATGAGGCTAACCCCCGCCATCAGAGCCCAGTGCAGTGGTGCACACCTGTAATCCCAATGGCTTGGGAGGCTAGGGCAGGAGGATTCCAAGTTTGAGGTCAGCCTCGGCAAATTAGCAAGACTCTGCCTCAAAATAAAACATAAAAAGGGCTGGGGGTGTGGCTCAGTACAGCAACCCGGAGTTCAATCCCCCGTACAAAACAACCCTCTCCGTGCGTGCATCCTCAGCTGCACTGGTAGGACTATGTTTTCATTCAATGACATTTTTCCCTCCAACCCACTAAAGTCATTTAGACTCCCCTTCTGTCATTTCCAATCACACGAGGGGTCTGGTGCCTCTGCTATCGTTCAGTCAGGCTTCACAGGCTGGCTAGATGCTGCCGTGAGGGCTGCAGGGCTGCTGTCACTCAGGGCTGGGCGGGGCTTGGCACCGGTCCAGCCCATGGGCCGGGCTCCCTCCTCAGCACCACGTGAGACGGGAAAGAACCACGTGCTGGCCCTGGCCTTCGTGCCGTCTGCGCACCCTGGTCCACGCACGCAGCCCAGGAGACTCTCTGCTGCTGGCTTCAGGTTCCATCCGGGCCACTGAAGGGAGTCCTGGTGGTCCAGAACTTCAGTGTCCCCGAGTCCCGGCTGCCTGACCTACGAACCCCTGAGAAATATGTTCCACCCCGCTACAGTTACACCTGTGACAGTTTCCCGTCCGCATGGTCTGAGAGTGGGAGGCAAGCTCACCCTCACCACCGAGCGCCACACGGGGGACCTGCGTGCGCGGGGCCACCCTGCCATGGGCTTTATTCTCAGCTGTGACCGAGCAGGTTTGAGTTTCCATGGCGGTGAGCTTCCTTGATGTCCCATCAAGTGCAGCGAAGCTGAACACAGCTGTGCCCTCGCCCAGCCCGTCGCCCGCGGCTCAGAAGGCCAGGCAGGAGACTGCAAGGGGGAGCCAGCCTCTGCAACTTACTGAAACCCTGTCTCAAAAGAGTTCTTAAAAAGGGCTGGGCTGCAGCTCCGTGGTGGTTTAATCCCAGTGCCAAAACACCAACTAACAAAAAAACAAATCAGCAAAAAGCACCCACGCACCTACTTCTGTCCCAGGACACAGCCCGTCACGCCACTCGATCCATGGCAACCCTGCATTTAATGGCGAAAAAAAGGGGACAATCAAGAAGCCCAGGATTGTCACATCAAGAGTAAAAACGGGTGGTGCACCCAGGTCTTCCCCGGGGTCACCAGGGCTCAGGGCAGCTCTGGCGCACACAGACCAGGGAACAGACCGCAACCAAGGCAGGCACCAGGTGCCGTCTGTAAAGGGATGCGGCCTCCGTGCAGCCGCAGGGGCAGCTCTGGGAGGAGCCAGGCTGCGGCCGGGAACCAAGGTCCAGCGGGCGTGGTCTGCTCCCTGGGCTGTGGCAGCAGGGATGCCGTGACCCCAGGACCACATCGTGAGGCGACCTCTATGCTGCGCAGGGTGAACCGACACAAACCAAGACGCTACCACGACGTCACCAGGCCACGTCATCTGGGAGCGAGAAGCAAGCAGGGACTGTCCTGGCCCCCTCTGTCCCATCAGCCTGGCCAGGAGGGCCTGTAGGGTCTGCAGCAGTGGACAGAGAGTCCGACCGACCGCCAGGCAGGAGGCAGGAGTACGTCCCGGGAGGGTGCCGTGGGGCGGGGGCAGCACACCCAGGAGCAACAGGGACCACACCTCAGGGACGGCCACGCCGGGCACATGGCTAGCTCCTGCCAACGGCAAGCTCAGCCCTCCGGGAGGCCGGCTGGCTGAGGACATGCCCTGGGCACCACTGCAGGGACCGGCAAGGCCCAGGACTGGCAGAGGTGCCAGGTGCTGGCAGCTGCCGCACTCAGGGCAGCCTCGCGAGGACTGAGGAACGTACAGCTGCGAGGGACGTGCTGCGAGACTTCTGGCACCTGGACGTCCCTGACTGTCCCTCAACACCGAGGCAGGCGGTGGGGAAGCCCGGCGCCAGGCCTGCTCCAGTCGGTCCGCAGGGGACAGGCCCCCAGGCGGAGACAGGGGCCTGGGGAGGGGGCCTGGCGGGCTCTCCAGCAGCACGGCTGCTTTGGGGGTTGGGAGCCGGGTCTCACGTCGGCCGCGAGCAGCTGGACGCCGAGTGGCCACTCCAGGCCCTGAGGAAGCCGCACTGGACGAGGCCATGCCTCTGCGGGTGGCTTCTGTACTGCAGTGCAGAGCGGACCTGAGCGGAGGTCCCCAGGCCATGGCCACGAATACCCCCGCCCTCCACAGGTGCCTGCTGGCCCCAGAGAGTCAGCCTCAAGGACAGGCCTCTGGTTTCTGAGGGGCTGTCACATTGCCACCTGATCCTCCCGTCCGAGGACAGGGCCAAGCCGACCGCAGCAGACCGCCAGGCCCCCTGTGGAGGGCATTCCTGGTCACACTGACCTGGCCATGGCCTTAAAGGCAGGCCTGGCAGTTGGCTCTTTTCCTGAATTATGTATAAATTAGCAGTTTTCAGCTGGGCCATTCTGCCCCAGGGGCCCTGGGACCATATCTGGGGACATGTGTGGCTGTCACAATTGGGGGAGCTCCAGGCGGGAGTGGTGGAGGCCCGGGAAGTGCCCAGCACCTGCAGTGCCCAAGCCGCCACCCAGAAAGCGCCCTGCTCCAGCGTCCTCCGTGCCACGGGGAGCCCCAAGCTAAGCTGCTCCCCAGCCTTTCCTGGGAGCCAGGTCCCGGCCACCCCGCCGGCCACCTGAGAGTATCAACAGGCTGCCACGTGGAGGGCCACGGCAGCCACGTTTGCAACAGGGAACGGGGAAAGCAAGTCGCTTTGGGAAGGTTAGGTGACACGCAGGCACTACCTGAGCAGGCTGAGGCACCGCCAATGACAGTCGTTATTTTCATGGACAATAAAACAAAAACAAAAACAAAACACTGCCAGCTGCCTCTCCCCGGTCCAGGCTGGGCCTCCTGCCCACGTCCCCATGCGGGCTGGTCCCACATTTCCACCAACCACGCAACCTACGGCTGCTCTGGGCAGCCCAGAGGGGACCCCCAGGCCGCCCCACCCTGGCTTCCTGAAGACAGGCCTCTGCTGTCGCCTGCACTGGGGGCCTCCTGCTGCCGTGCCACGTCTCTTTAAACGGAAGAGAAGAACCTGGCAGAGGGTGGGGCACTGCCTGGCAGGTGCCAGGCCCCGGGTTCCAGCCCCAAAGGAAGGAGGTGAACAGAACAGCCATGTGCAACGGCAATGAGGGCTGGTTTCTCTGGTTCCGCTGGGTTCGCGCGAGGACCTCTGTCCCCACCCTCCTGCGGCCGCCCCCACCTCCCCACGCCTGGCCACTTCCTAGCTGCGTACCCTGGGACGCTGCGTCACTGCGGAGGCCCGGCCTCCCTGCCTGGAAAACAAAGCCAGCACACATCTTCCTACAAAGCTGCCGCATGGGACGAGCCCTGGACGAGGGTCAAGCGTCGGCCGGCCCCCAGGGCTGCACAGGCACGCGGGCCCTCCCCAGCTAGCAGAGCTGCACTGTGGCAAGAAACGCAGCGTTGACACTCAAGGGTCCAGTTGTGTCCGGCACCAGCCTGCTGGGCGGGCCACGCCAGGCGTCCTCGACCAGGCATCTGGTAGCTGCGTCCTGCGATCAAGAGCGCCAGAAAGCGTGACCCACTCTTGCCCGGATCGGATTTCACATAGGAACGGAGGGAGCGGGGGTCTGCCCGACTGGATGTGGCCATGTCTGAATTCGTCGCCTGTCTGCTTACCGAGCGCACCCCACTACATAGGAGCGCGGCCTAAGGAAGAAAAGTGGATGACCACAGCCACGGACACGGGCTCCGGTGCCTGGCGGGCACGCTGAAGGCGAAGGTGAAAGGCAGGAGTCTGCACCCAGGGAGCCGCGGGAAGGCGGACCACGCGGCAGGTCTGTGGGCCTGCGGCTCGTGTCTCGCCTGCACACCCCACGGGTGAAAACGGACCCGTGGGCTCGGAGCCTGGCCAAGAGCAGGCACTGCGCCACCTTCACGCCCTGAGCTTACAGTCCAACCTGCCAGGAACTCGAGGAACACCAGTTTCCAGCAGGGCTTTGCGAACTGAAAGACGCTGAGCTCAAACCTTAAACCACGCACAGCCTTCCCCGAGAAGCAGCCACCGTGAGAAGAGGAGGGGCAGAGGGAGCCCGGGATGGCAGCCCAGTCAACCCGAGTCCTCAGGCTCTGCTCTCCTCCCCAGCGGGACTGTCAACGTGACTCCTGAACACCCACGTCATCAGCGAGCCTCCAACAGGAAGGAGCCAACACGGGTCTCCCAGGGCGCCAAAAGCCCCAGAAATGCATCACCACATCAAATAAGCACGCAGAAGCCTACCAGCCCCCAAGCGCCCGCCAAGCAGCGAGTGTCTGCAACCTAGACAGCAGATGGCAGCAGCCTCCAGTCCACCCAGCAAGCCGGCCCGGGCAACCCAGCTGACTTTTTATCCACTTCAGTAGTCTCCTCGCCTCGTGCCGCAGGCGACTGCCGGCCAGCCCGGCAGACGGACCCATACCTCCTACCATACCGTCGTATTCCCTCCGCAACCCCACTCCTGGCCTGCCCACTGTCCCCCAAGACACCAATCAAAACAGAAACCACCAAGTGCCAACGAGAAATCGTCCCAAGTGCAGGCAGCTGCTCGCAGGAAGACGGCCACTTTAAATGCTGCAAGGGGCTGGGAAGAGAGCCCGCGGAAATGAAGAGGAGACCCCCGCAGAGACCACCTGGTCAGCCCGGAGTGGCGGAAATGCCTGGTCAGAAAGCACCATCTCCAGACTTTGAATAAACTCATCCAGATTTCTAGAAAACCTTCCCTGGAGTCTGCCGATTAAAGGGCACGGGTGCAAGCTGTGGGCTATCAGGGTGTTTTCAAAGAAACCCTGGTCCCTTTGTCCTAGCTGTATCAGGCGCCTAGGCCCTTCTTCAAAATTCCAAAGCTGTCGGTCGCCTCCAACTTCTTTCTCTAGAAAAATATTTTGAGGGGAGTTTAAAAAAAAAAAAAAAAAAATAAGAGTTTAAAAGCCCAGATGCTATCAATTCAAGTGCCAGCTGCCTGCCTGGTGTGTCAACGTGAGTCCGGCCTTTGTTCCTTCCCTCGCAGGCATCTGAGGTTTCTGTAAGACTTCTTCCGGGAGACATGAAGCGGGACCGGAGGGGGGAGACTATCGGCTGGTGGCGGCAGAGGCGGGGTGCCTAGACCAGTAAGAACAAAGGTGGACCAGCGGGCAGCCTGGGCTGGCTTACCTGCTTGCCCCTGTAAAACAGCCTCTGCAGACCCGGCTCCACGTGAAACAGCTCTTGAATCTTGCGCCTCAGCTCTTCCACTTTGGTCAGCCTGGACAGCGAGTCCACCGTGTGGGTCTCCTTCCCGTCCATGGTGCGCACCTGGACCCACATGGTGTCAGAGCTGAGGGGGGAGAGAGAGTGGGGTCAGTTGTGCCACTAGGCCATGTCAGACTATACTGGGATCATGGTTGCTTCTGTCCAGCTGGTGGACAGTATGAAACTCCCCGAATGGCCTCCCAGCCTCCTGGTCCCCAAAGATTGCCAAGTCTCACCCAGGGCCAGGCAAAGTAAATTAAGGACTTAATGTCTTAATGACCAGCAAGTGTTCAGGACTGAGCAGGGAGGGCAAACGAGATCTCAGGCCATCCAGCGCAGCCCACTACCCATTCACAGAAAAACCAGGTCCGAGGCAGGGGAGGCCCGGGCCGGGGGCGCGCAGCCACCCCGAGTGGCCGCGCCGCTCGTTCATTCATTCCTGGGATTCGTGACTACGGAAGAGGGAATTCCCAAAGTCCGGAGTGCGCCGCAACTTGTGAAGTCTCGGGGCAACTCCACCAAGTGCGACCAAGTAGGACCGGACCCCACCCGCGACCCCCGGGTCCCGGGACCCCCTCGGAGCCCCCCGCGCGCGTGCGCGGCCAGCCCCGCCGTGGCCATGGCAACCGGCCGCCCCGTCCCGGCCGCCCCCGCGCGCGTGGGGCGACTCACCTCGGCCCCACGGCGGCCTGCGCCTCCCCGGACTCCCGAAGCGCGGCCCCAGCGACCCTCCGGCACTCTGCCCGCGCCGCGCGGGTAGCGCCAGCAAACCCACGCCCACCCCCACCGCCCGGACCGACCGAGGGGCCCCTCTCGCCAAGTCCCGCCCCCCTTCACTTGGGCCGCCTCTTATTGGCCCCGCCGCACCCGGACGCCCCGCCCCGCTCGCGCCCTATTGGTCCAGACGCACCCGGGGAACTCAGGGCGCGCGAAATCAGGCTCGGGCGCGACAATTGAATCGCGGGGCGCCCCGCGCGCAGGCGCGGAGCCTGACATCCTCCCCCGCGGCTCACCGGGCCCTCCCCCACCCGGCCCGCGCGACCCCCGCCCAGTTCCGCCGCTTACCGCTCGTCCTTGCCCTAGCCGGTGTGCCAGGGGGAGGAGTGGTAAAGGGTCCGGATCCCGGGACCGTGTGCAGGACAGCCCCCTTGCGGGCATGCGTGCGCCCATGCTGGCCGCGCGTCCCAGACCACGCGGGAAAGTTTTGCAAAGTCCCCGAGTCCTGGGCACCCAGTGCTCCCGGCCCAGACTGGCACCCGGATCCGCCCTGCAACTCACCTCTGTGGCCGCCGTGATCCACTCTCCCGCCTGCGCGCCTGGCCTGCTGGGGATGGTGAAGGAACTGCGTGCGTGGCTCGGATCCCCGACCCGGAGCACCCGCTCGGCCAACGCTGCCCGCCGCGCTGCCAGCTGCTCTGATTTTTTTCCCGCGAAAACGGCGTTTGGGAGTTGCCGGAGGCCGTGCTGGGGGCGGGTGCCTGCCTCCTGATTGGCCGCCACAGTGGCGGGAAGCAAGAAAGGGGGTTGGGGGCGCCCCACCCCGCCTTGATCCACCCTCTTCAGCTCCGCCCAGCTGGTCACGGCCCCGCCCTGCCCTGCGCGCTCTTAAAGGCGCGCCCAGTGCGCAACGGGGGCCCTGTGGCGGGACCCAGGCCTTGCCCTATGCGTACCCGCAGGAGCCCTGTGTGGACACCCCCAAGGGCAGAAACCCCCAGTAGAGAGACCCGCTAACCTCCTAAGTCCGTTGCCTGCAGCTCCCCTGGACACACATTGACCAGTAGGGCTAAGAAGGCCAGAATCTATAGCTACAGTGCAGGAGAATGTGAGGACCCCCAAGAGACAGCCTGTACCCAGATGGGTGTACCCAATGACAGCCCCACTGCCTTGCATCAGGACCCGCCAGCGCTTCTCACCCTACCCACTAGCAGGGCTTGTTCACTGCCTCTTCCCCACCTCGTTTTCCCGCCTTCTCTGAGGCTGTCCAAGCGAGCAAGACTGCCCTGCCCCCTCTGCCTGGCCTGCTTCATTCTGGCCACTGTTGGCGGGCACACAAGTGACCTGTGCTGGGCACCTACCAAGTGACTGGACAGGGTGCTCAGAATTGAGCAAGGCATAACTCCCAGGTTTGTGGTCTCTGTCTGGGGGAGAGTAAATTCTTGTCAGGGAACACAGGCAAGAAATGCATAGATACTTTGAGATCCTACTGAGGGCAGTGAAGAGAGGAGAGTCCATGGAAGCTGGGGAGCCACCAGCAGCCTCGTGGGGGCTGGGGAGAAGGATCCTGGGTCACGGGTAAGATGATGTGTCTCTGAGTAACTGATGTTGAAGCCGAGATCCAAGGCAGGACTGCCAAGGGCGGATGGACATACAAGGTGGTTTGGGGAGCAGGAGGGAGACCGGAGGAGTACAGGGCAGGCTGAGGCAGGGAGGGGGCACAGATGGGGCCAGATGAGCAACAGGGAAGACCCAGAAGCCCACAGGAGGCACCTTACTCTTTCTCTTACAGCAGAGTAGCCCTGGAGGTCTGTGACCAGAAACAGCTGGTTTCATCTTTTATTTTCACAAGATGGTTGTAGCACGTGCTGAAATTCCATTCTGCCAGAGCTACTTCTCTTTCTCACGTGGCAGACAGTCATGGCCTCTGAAAAGTCCACGTCCTCATCCCGAGAACCTGTGAATACGGTACCTCCTGCAGCAAAAGGGTCCTAGCTGCTCTAGAGATTTCGAGATGGGGCGGTTACCCAGGATGATCCAGGTGAACTCAATACCATTACAAGGGTCCTCATTAGTGGACTAGGGAGGCAGGAAGGCCCAAGTCAGAGAAGAAGGTGCAATACCAGAAGCAGGTGAGAATCAGGAGGCCAAGAGGCAAGGCATGCGGGCACTCCAGAAACTGCAGAGGGCATGGAGACTCCTTGGAACACAGCCCCAGCAATGCCTTGATTCTAGACTCTACGACTCACTTTGGACCTCTGACCTCCAGAACTGTAAGAAAATAAACTGACCTGTGTTGTTTCAAGCCACCGCATTTTTGGCCTTTTGTTGCAGCAGCTATAGGAAACTCATACAATCTAATATGTGTAGTCTAGAGGTTGCTGTTCACTATCTCCACCCTGGAGACTCGTTCACTGTCACCAAATTTTGGATACCTGGCCATATGTTGGCCACACCACAGGTGTGAGCAGAAATCAAGCACACCTCCCCACCCAGTTCTTCCCTGCCCAACTATGTGAGGTACATGGGATCCTGCAAAGGAACCTGGCCTATTCCCGAGACCGTGTCATCTATGTGTGACCACCATTGCAGAAGCAGCCGAAAGGGGAAGTATCCCTGATGTACACCTGGTGCAGGGAACAGGCCGGAGCCTTGGGCATCTGAAGTTGACAAAGAGGTGTCCATCTTTCCCTGCAGAAAAGACTGAAGCATAGTGATACAGGACTCTAATTCCCTAATCATTTTGATAATGTCAAAATTTCAAATTAGCTCAAGTTCATAATTGATGAGTTGAATAATTCAGAAAAAAAAAAAAAAAAAAAAAACTATTCTAGGCATCTCAGAAAGGAGTTCACAAACCAGTCGACAGGTGGTCAATGTCCCCAAAAGCTGTCACTTGAAATAAAGCAGACTACAGTAAAGATAACCAGGCCTGTCAGTCTGAGTGGGTACTGTCTAGCATCTTTTCTGCTTCAGCGTCCCTCCCACTGAGGCACCACGTGCAGACGGGAAGCAAAGGCCTCAGTTTCCCTTTTGCAAAATGACACTCTCTCAGAGGCTGTTAGGTCGCTCAACCAACTTTTATTGATGGACCATCCACCTTGCCCGCATCAGACCCTGGGTCAGGCAGACGTTGGTGGGCACCAACCTCGCTGACACAGTCTCCCTCTGGAGGGACTTACTGATGCCGGGGAGCACCTTTCACAAGAAACCTCAGTCATGCAGGACGGGCTTCCAGAAGGCACGGTGTGCGGGGCGAGCACTCGGACCTACGCGCCCGCAGTTCACACCAGGTTTCACGTCCTGTCCCCCAGCCCAAACTCTTCCATTACAGACTAGATAACAAAGAGCCTTCAACTGGAAGATGGTCAAATGTGGCACCAAACCTGAGACGCACACACGCACCCTGGGGGCACCCGATAGGACAGAAGATGGTCCCTGGGCCTCTCGTTCCACCTGCTAAGGGAGCTGAGGCTGTCCCCCACCAGGTGGCTGGAAGAGTTCTTCCCTACCCAGCCCCCAACTCCGGTCTGATGGCAGGTCTTCTCCACGTGTCAAGAACAGTGGCCACTTGATGTTGGAGGGTCTGGTTTCTGGTTTTTAGTTATTCCGTCGGGAAAGCGGTCAGGCTACCATTTCAAAAACCGGTGTGAGCCGCGGCTCACACTGGACAGACAGCCTTGCCCTCCCCTCCTGGCCTCTGTGTCTGCCCCTCTGGAGTTTTGGGCCCAGCGATGTCACAGACAGTTGATGTCACTGCAGTCAAGGAACCCGGAATCTCGGTGGCCTGGGGGAGGGGGAAGGATGTTTCCCCACCACCCCAACCCCCATGTCTATGGTAAAGTCCATCGACTTAGTGCTGCCCAAGGATGCGATCTACCTGGCCGGCTCCAGCATAAAGGGGCAGGTGATTCTAACCCTGAATAGCACCCTGGTGGACCCCATAGTGAAGGTGGAGCTTGTGGGACGGGGTTATGTCGAGTGGAACGAAGAGATCGGGGCTTCCCGCGATTATAGCAGAGAGGTTATCTGCAACAATAAGGCCGACTACGTGCACAAGACGAAGACGTTCCCGGTGGAGGGTAAGAGAGGCTGGTGGCCAGCCGTAGCCATGTGGGAACCTAGGCCTGGGAGGTAAAGACATCTAACAGTGGACCAACGGCCCAGGGGCACTGGCAATAGGCATTTTCCGCCCCAGGAGCAGCCAGGTAGAACAGCGAGCATCAGGCCAGGAGCAGCGGTGGCCTGTGTCCCGGCCCCCGGAGGCTGAGGCAGGAGGACTGCAGTGGGAGCCAGGGCGGCTTAATGAGACCCTGTCTCAAAATAAAATAGCAAAGGCCGGAGTGTGGCTCCATGGGAGAGCAGCCCTGGGTTCGATCGTCAGCCCAAAAAAGAGTGCCGGGGTCCAGTAGTGGTAAGTGCTGGCCTCTCAGTAAGGACAGAGCTTCCTTTCCTGGAAGACCCCTGCAGGTGCCATCTCCTCACACTTCCAAGCAACTGGGTTTCCCCGGAAGCCTGGGCCTGAGCCCATCACTCAACAAACGTGGGCGCTGCAGGCCAAACAGGCCGGCTAGGGTTCCGGGAGCCAGGCTGCACCTGCTGGGGAAGGGGGCGGTAAAGAGAGGCCGGGGACACCAGGAGGAAGAAACAGGAAGCTCATGCACAGAGGGCAGCCAAGAGGGGCCCACGGCCTCTGCCTCCCTGGTCAGTCAACAGATATGGGGGCTGGGGGAGAGCTCGTTGGCCAGACCGTGCGCCTCCCATACGTGAGGCCCTGGGCTCCACTCCCAGCACCAACAGACAGAATTAAGATACTAAGTCCTCCTGCAGGACAGGAAGGCAGGCCCAGCTCCCTGGAGGCAGGAAGTGCTAGCTGTGTGGCCCCCGCTCTATCCACACTGCCTAAAACCACCTCTGGCATACAGTAGGTGCTCGGCACATGCCCGGAGAATCCTGAGGCCCGAATTCCACTTTCTTCCTTTTTTTTTTCCAGTACTGGGCATGCTTGGAACCCAGGGTCTGAGGCCTGCAAGCCCCCTGCCAGTGAGCCACATCCCAGCCCTTTTTGTTTTTTGAGACAAGGCCTTGCTAAGTTGGACCCTGCTTGTGACCCTCCTGCCTCAGCCACTCGCGTTGCTCAGATGACGGGCGTGCACCGCCACATCCAGCTGCAACCTCCGCTTTCTCCAGTCCAGAGTTGGGGTGCCCAAGATCACATCAATACTTGGGGTGACCCCGCCAGCCACGTCCCTCTCCCATCCCGTCAGGGACTAATGTTTATGGGCAAACAGAGCAGGTCCTTGAAAGCACAGAGATGGGGGTAGCTCGGGACCAAGGAGCCAATCCCAGAACTGATACCTCCCTGTCCAAGCACTAAACAATGGGGGAAATGAAGAAAAGAAGAAAAGATTCTAGAACCTTCTGATGGCCGGTGTGTTTTGCTTTCAGATAATTGGTTAAGTGCAGGCAGCCACACCTTTGACTTCCATTTCAACTTACCTCCCAGGCTTCCTTCCACCTTCTCCAGCAAGACTGGACACATCTCCTATTTCATTCAAGCCACCTGCATGGGCCGCGAGCACCTCCTAGCCAAGAGGAGGACGTACTTACTGATTCAGGGGACCTCGGACTTCCCCCCGGAACAGTCATTCCAGGTGCCAGGGGGGCCCATGGCAGGGGCAGCCTCCAGGCTGCAGAGGAGGCTGGTGGGTGGCCACAGCACAGGGGTGCCATGCGGGAGCAGGGCAGCGTGCGGGCCCAGAGTGCCACCAGCCAGGCCAGGAACTAAGCCAGGGTGACTGAGCCCCAGGGGACATTCGAGGATGTCTAGAGACATGTTGAATCCTCATGCCCAGGGCTGGAGGTGCCATTGGCACCCAGTGGGTAAGAGGCCAGGGACGGCCCCCCACAACCCAAAGGTCAATAGGGGCCTTTAAAGGAAAAGAGGAGAAAGGCAGTTTGGTATGTCAGGGGACAGTGATCGTTTCGGGGGACATTGCTGGGAGTTCCTGACATGGAGCCGGGAGGCCAGGGATATCGCTCAGCACCCCGCAGTGCCCAGGATGCCACCCAGAGACAGACTCAAGCCAAGCAGAAGCAGAGACCACTGGGTGGGAGAGAGGCGGGACAGCCAGTGGCCCTCTGATCCCTCGAGACCTCAGAAAACGGAGCTGGTGTCCCCAAAAGGCAAAAGAAGGTGCTTCAGTCCCAGGAGACGGAAGGACAGTGCGCTCTGACCCGAGTGCAGGACCCTTCCAGATCCCTTCCTGAGGCCAGGCCAGGTGCGGGGGGGAAGCCGGGCGATGGAATGACGTTGGTCAAGGTCACACACCTCCCCAGGGAGTTCTGTGTCATCAAAGCATTAAGATGACAGAGGCCGCAGGCTGGCATTGTGATTCTCAAGGTCAGGGCGAAAAGGCCCGCCCCACCTGCTACCCTGCAGCCACGGTTTCCTCCTCCGGAAGGTGGGCAGCAAGGTCATCCCAAGGGCGAAGGCGGACTTCACGCCTCTTCATTCCTGCCCCTGTGATCGCCGGGTGGCACAGACACGCCCTAGAGCAGCCGACAGGGGCGTGACTGGACCTGAGACCAGCAGACCTGAACTCAGGCCCTGCTCCCAGGGTGACCTTGAGCAGGCCAGGTCCCCTCTCTGGGCACCCATGGGAACTCAGGGGGACACAAGGTGGTATCACGGCTGTGGCTCAGACACTCCGGGGGACCCTTCCATAGCCAGGTGGCCCAGGGCAACAGGCAGCACCTCCAGGAGCCGGAAGTGCCCAGATCAATGAAACGGGAGCATAAAACATCCCCATCCATAGGCGGGGACTCCGGCACAGGAGTGTCAGGCGTGGGAGGAGGCGGCCAGCAAATGCAGAGCTAGGTCCTTGCCCCGGCTGGGAGCCGCTGCCCTGTCGGACACAGGGCTGCTTCCACGTCACTGATCCCAGGTCTCCGTTTCTATTTTCTCTTCCATTTTTTTTATGGTGCTGGGGACTGAAAAGAGGGTCCTGCGCTGATGGCCCCGGGCGCTGGTGCCCCTCAGGCCCCGGGCAGCATGGTGGGCTTCCCACACAATTTTTTATAAAATAAAAGAATAGGACAGGTGATGGCACAGGTCTGTCATCCCAGGTTCTTAAGAGGCTGAGGCAGGAGGATCGCTAGTCTGAGGCCACCTGGGAACTATTTTTGAGGTGCTGGGATGGGACCCAGGCCTTGTGCAGGTGAGGCCAGCACTCTACCGACTGAGCGAGGTCCCCAGCCCCAGCCTGGGAAACTGACGGACGGCTGGCCTCAAGATAAAGTTTAAGGAGGCTGGAGTGCGGCGCGTTGGTGGCGCACCACGCACTCAATCCCAGCATCAGGAAAAGTGTGTATGTAAGACGTAGGACGAAAATACGAGAACGCAAGCTACCTGGTGCTTCGCGATCCATCTCCCCCGCCGGCCAGGAAACCAGGGCCTGACGCGGCCGGGCGGGTGCTCCACCCTGAGTCCCACCGCAGCCCCCACGATCACCTGGGGGGTGGTGGTGTGTTTTGAGTTGTTGATGGACAGCGCGCCTTTATTTTATTTATTTATTTCTATGCAGTGCTGAGGATGGAACCCAGGGTCTCACGGGTGCTAGGCGGGCGCTCTGCCACGGAGCCCCAGCCCCAGTCCCTCAACTGTTTGTTGGTTTGTTTGGGGAACCAGGGATTGAACTCAGGGGCACTCGGCCACGGAGCCACATCCCAGCCCTATTTCACATTTTATTTAGAGACAGGGTCTCACTGAGTTGCTTAGTGCCTCGCTGTTGCCGAGGCTGGCTTTGAACTTGTGATCCTCCTGCCTTGGCCTCCCGAGCCGCGGGGATTACAGGTGTGTGCCCCTGCGCCTGGCTGGTTTTTAATGAAAGAAAAGCATAGAAAATGTCAGAAGATACCAATTTGGTGGGTTGCGACCAACATTATGATTAAGAAACGAAGGTCTACCAGCTGGGTGTGGTGGTACCCTGAATGCCCGCAGCACGCGAGGCCGAGGCAGAAGGATGCAAGTTCAAAGCCAGCCTCGGCAACTTAGCCAGGCCCTGAGCAACTTATTTAGTGACTCTGTCTCTAAATAAAAAAATAAACAGTACTGGGATGCGGCTCAGGGGATGAGCGCCCCGGGTTCAATCTCTGATCCCAAAAAAGAAAAGAAAATGAATGCCAGTCTCGTATAAGTAGAATAGAAAAGAACAGAAAAGTGAACCAGAGGTGCCACCAAGATCTTGCGTATGAATGGAATACACGGAACAGAAGGTCACGTCCGGGCTCAAAAAGTCTTGGAGTTTAGGAGCATTTCGGATTTTCGGATTAGAGATACTCGATAGCGTCTGTGCGAATATCCCCCAAACGCTCAAATGGGAAGCATTTCCCACCAGGGCCGTGCTTCCTCTGCAGGTGCTCCTGGGAACACAGCTGCCCGGGTTCCACACGGTCAAAATCCTCTTACGGGAGAAAGTAGCCAGGCGGGCGTCGTGCGGTGGTGGAGCGCCGGCCCAGTGTCCTGAGCCCCAGGTTCCACCCCAGCCCCGCCACAAAGCCAGGATGCACGTGTGAAAGCTGCCACGTGGGGCGCACAGGGCCTGGGACGTATCCCAGCAGACCTTGCAGCCCTGGCAGCCCTGCCGCAGAGCAAGCCCCCCCGGGAAGCACGGGAAAGACGCCGGCAGGGGCTCCCACAGCGTCTACGGCCGGACACGCAGGTCGGGACGGATGGCAGGTCCCTCTGCCAGGTGCCCAGCCGCTCTCTGGACACAAGCGGGCAACCTGAGAAGCAGGCACATGGGTGAATTTTAAACCCGGGCGCACGGGCAGCTGACTCCCTGTCTACAGCGGTCCCTGCACGTGCCAGAGGGTCATGTCCCGACAAACCCGCATGCTGAAAATACCCGTAACCGTAAAATCCACCGAATCCAGCCAACCTGAGCACCTCAGCTTAGGCACATGGCACAATGTTGGTTGCTCCCTTCATGATCGTGGGGTCACCTGGGAGCTGCGGCTCGCTTGCTGGCGGCGGGGTGTGGCATCCATATTTAAAATCAAAATGCAGTTTCTAGTGAATGCATATTACTGAAATATGTGCATAAGCCCAGGGTCTTGTTCTTAGACTGTAAGAGATATTCTCTGTCTTCCGGAAAAACAATGCTCAGAGAAGTCGAGCCACTTATCCAAGGTCACACAGCAAAATAAGGATGGGAGGGTGTTGTGCTGATAAGGCCATTGATATTCAGACCAGTAAAGAGCCTGGGTTAAAGAAAGCTGGGAGGCAACAGCAGGCTTTTGGGTGCAAAGCCCTGAACCGCCGAGGAGCCCTGGGATGGGACGGGGTTGGGCAAGCGGGTCCACCCGCCACGGCCCCTCACCGGTCACGCCCTTCCCCCTGCAGGACCCGCTGTTCGTGCAGGCTGAGAAGAAGGTGTCCTACAACTGCTGCAGGCAGGGCCGCGTGTGCCTGCAGATCCAGATGGACAGGAACACCTTCACACCCGGGGAGAAGGTGGTGCTCACCTCGGAGATCCACAACCAGACCGGCAAGTGCATCCGCACGGTGGTCTTCGCCCTCTACGCCCACATGCGGTACGAGGGCTTCACGCCCACGGCCGAGCGCCGCTGGCGAGGGGACAGCAGCGAGCTGCTCCGCCAGGAGGCCAACACCCAGATCGCCGCCTTCAGCAGCACCAAGGTGGTCAGCACCCTCAGCCTGCCGCTCGTGCTGTCCGTGAGCACCAGCCTGCTGGACGACCAGATCGTGAGGACGCGCTACGAGCTGGCCGTCACCGTGCACCTGCCCTGGTCTCTGGCCAGCGTCAAGGCGAAGGTGCCCATCATCATCACCAGCACGCCCGCGGACGCCACCAGCTGCCAGCTGTCCCTTGGCGGAGAGCCGGCACCGACCGCACTGAGTGCCCAGACTTCTAAATATTAAAAGCTTTATCTGACTCTGCCAGGAGCTCCGTCTTCTTGGGGGCATGGGGAGTGCGCCCAGGGCCGCTCAACCACGGAGCCGCTCCCCCTGCCGCGCTTAGGATGTGAGGTGTCCCCGGGGCTCGCCCGGGAGACTGGCAGGTTCAGAGGGCAATGACGGGTTGTGAGGGTCTGGACCCAGCCGGCGGGTCGGTCCCGGTGGGCGATGAGGTGGCGGGTGTGGCGGGGGAGACGGGGTGTGCGTTTTGTATCTGGAGAGTTGGAGGTGCTGCTTCCCTCTGCCACGCTTGCCCGCCATGAGGTCTGCCTCACCTCGCACCCCGAGGAACGGAACCAGCCTTCTATGGACTAAGACCTCTGAAACCATGAGCCCCAAATAAACCTTTCCTCCTCTATAACTGTGCAGGTCGGGTCGCTGAGTCACAGTAGCGAAAAAGCTGACTACGCCCCTCGATTTTTAATATATTGTTATTTAGAGACAGGATCTTGCCGAGTTGCTTAGGGCCTCACTAAATTCCCGAGGCTGGCTTTGAACGTGTGATCCTCCTGCCTTCAGCCTCCCCGGCTGCTGGGAACACAGGCGAGCCCCACCAGGCCTGGCACTGAAGCCCTTGGTCTTGCAGGGGACTCCTGGATGGGTCCTGGAGGGGCAGCACAGGCCATGGCCCGCGTTCCTGTGCACCAAGCATCCACCTCTCGAGAAAGAGCATCGGGACGCCTCCAGCCATTAGAGAAACAAATGAGAAGCCCACGGGATTTCACCGCACCCCGCCGGGAGGGCAGTCCTCAGGAGCAGGAGGGACAGTGCTGGCAAGGACACGGGCGAGGTGCACTGTCCCTCGCTGCTGGGGCTGCAGATGGGTGCAGCCACTCTGGAAAGCAGTATGGAGAGGCCGCAGAAAACTTGGAGTGGAGTCACCCTTTGACCCAGCTAGCCCACTCCTCAGCAGATACCCAAAGGACTTAGATGAATAAAGAAAATGTGGCACATACACACCATGGAATATTACTCAGCCATGAAGAACAATGAAATTATGGGCTGTGTTTGTGGCTCAGGGGTGGAGCGCTTGCCTAGCACACGTGAGGCACTGGGTTTGATCCTCAGCAGCACCTCAAAAAAAAAGAATGATTTTATGCCTTTTGCTGGTAAAAGGATGGGTCTGGAGACGACCATGCTAAGTGAAATAAGCCAATCCCAGAAAGCCAAAGGCCAGATGTTCTCTCTGATATGCAGATGCTGACACACCACAAGGGGCGGGGAGGGGGCAGAAGTCCAGGGGATGAGACAGGGGAATGGAGGGAGGGGGCGGGACGGGGGCGAGTGGGCGTGAACGGGACCTGACTCCTGTGCTGCTAGGTGGACCCTCGGATCCAGATCCTCGGCCTCCGAGGGCAGCCCAGGGCCCTCAGCGTGAGCCAGGCTCCTCATCCTGCCCTCTGATCGCTAGGTCCTCGTGGCGCTTGAAACAAAAGCCTGCAGCCATCCTGGGGCCAGACCTGTCCCCTCCCTCCCTGTCCCTCCCCCTCCCGCCCCTCGTTTCTGGGGTGCAGGGGGTCAAAACCCGGGCCAGCACGTGCAGGGCAAGCCCTCAACACGGAGCTGTGCCCAGCCTGCAGCTTGGCCTCCTGAGGAATGGCCAAGGTCCCTGCGGCCCCCACAGGATCGACCGTCGGCCACGGGGCCACGGGCTGCAGAGCCACATGCACTTGGTGGCGGGTCTGGCAGCATTTGGGAAGATTCTGGAAGACAGCTGCTCCCTGAGGTAGTGCCCACCAGACCCTCGTCCATGTTCCAAAGCACTGCGGGGGGATCGGTGGGCGGCTGAGGCCATCTCCCCTTGCAGTGGACCAGGGCGGGGTCCCTGGCCACGCCAATGACCTGAAACTCACCCAAAGGCCTTTCTCAGGCGGGAACAACCCTGCAACCCTAGCGCCTGCGCCCTGGCGGGCATCCTGGGGGCCAGTCGGCCTGCTCACACTGCCCGCCCAGGTCCTCGAGGGCTGACCCTCTGCCGGGCTCCATCTGACTCTGACCACCTGTCCCGCCAGGGCCCGGATCCAGCTGTGCTCCGGGCAGGGGCCCCGCCCTGTGCCCTTTGTGGGTTGGACATGGACAACCGGGCTCAGCCTGCCGACCTTGCTTGGGTGAAGGAAGCCGGCCACGCTCCAACAGAGCCCAGCGAGAGGCCAGCCCACCACGGAGGCGGGCGTGGTGACCAGCAGAGGACCCCGGTGACTGCCTGTGTGGCCAGCCTTACCTCCTCCTGGTTGGGGACAGAAGGAACCTCTGCTTCCCCATCTGTAGAACAGGAACAACCTGGACACCCCTCGGCCGGGGAAACCTGCCGGGAGCCGAGGCCCCGGGCTCAGGAGCACCGGCCAGCACACACGAGGGTGCGCTCGCCTGCTCTCAACATGCCTCTGACCCTCGCCTCCATGCCACCCCCGTGGTCACGGGTCACCCTTGGCCTTATTTTATTTTCCTAAACTTCTTATTTGGAATAACTCCAATCCCACAAAAATATTGACAGAGCAATATATCTGTCTCCCGCCTCCATCCCTGTGGTCAGCTCTGGCCTCTCCCCCCCAAGCTATTTGAGGTACAGCAAACAGAGCTCCAATCCCAGCCCCTTTTAAAATTTTATTTTGAGACAGGGTCTCACTCAGTTGCTGAGGCTGGCCTCCGACTTTTGATCCTCCTGCCTCAGCCTCCAGAGTCAGTGGGATGAAAGGTGTGACCACTGGACCAGGCTCATGACTGTCATTTTTTAAGTGCGGGGGTCATTTGCCTCTTACAGCCCGTGATCAGATGGTTTCCAAGTGATTAGAATCGGGTTTTGCCCTTCCAGCAGCGAGATTCCAGAAGTGTACTGTGTCTGGGGTGCGTGGTGTCAGGAGGTAGTACTGTGTCTGCGGTGCTGTATCAGGAGGTGCGTCACTGGTGTGTCCCTTCCTGGAGAGGCTGTGAACTCTGATCACTGAGATAAGGGGCTGCCAACCAGGACTCCACGTTACAGGGGCCCCTGCCTCGCCCGTGAGCCATCAGCGGGTGGGTGTTCTTTCTGGGGGGAGGGTATCAGGGACCACACCCAGGGCACCAGCAATATCCCAGTTCTTTATTTACTTATTTATGTTTATTTTGAAACAGGCTCTCGCCAATTGCCGAGACTGGCCTCAAACTCACGATCCTCCTGCCTCAGCCTCCCAAGTCTCTGGGGTAACAAGTGTGGCCACTGCACCCCGTGGCAGACAGGTACTCTGAGACCTCTGCCCATCCTGTCGCCAGGACCTTTCAGCCAACGCTCTCGGTATCCACGGACGCTTCTTGCTTGAACCGGCTGTCCCAGCCGTGACTGCAGAACTGATTTTTCTGACCCTGCGACTCCCCTACGTTGGCTGCCCGCATTGTCCTGCAGGGGGAGCTCTCCCTGCACCCCTTCCGCTTCCTGATGCCCCAGCCCCTACAGTGACCATTTCCTCTTTCCTCAAACACCCTCCCTCCACCTCCCTGTGGCCGCGCCCCTCCCGCCTCTCCTCCACTTTGGCTTCTGACTTCTGCTTTCTTAAAAGCCAAGGTGTCGGGGCCTCCTCTTCTGGGAAGCCCTCCAGCTTCGCCAAGGGTGACTTCAGCCCCCGCTGGACTCTGCTGGAGGCTGGACTGCAGATGATCCTCCAGCTTCACTTCCACAGACACCCAGAGCCCACCGCCTGCCCCATAGCTTCATCTGAAAATGACCCGCCAGGAGTGTTGGACTTGACCTCTGGGTTTGTGGGGAAATGTTTGCAGCTTCTTTCTTTCCTTTCCCTTTCTTTTCTCTTTTCTTTCTTTCTTTCCTTCCTCCTTTCCTTTCCTTTCTTTCTTCTTTCCTTCTCTCTTTCTCCTTCTCTCTCTCTCTCTCTTCCTCTTTCTCTTTCTTTCTTTCTTCAGTACCAGGGGTTGAACCCAGGGGCACTTAACCACTGGGCACATCCCCAGTTCTTTTTTACTGTTTATTTTGAGACTGGTCCCACTAAGTTGCTTAAAGCCTCACTAAGTTGCTGAGGCTGGCTTTACACTTTAGATTCTCCTGCCTCAGCCTCCTGAGCTGCTGGGATCATGGGCATGTGCCACCGTGCCCAGCCCTGTCCCATCCATTAAAATCTGCCTCTGAGAGGACTCAAGAGATAAGCACGGCCAAGTCCAGTGGTGCACACCCAGAATGCCAGGGAGGCTGAGGCAGGAGGCTTGGAAGTGTGAGGACAGCCTGGGCAACGTAGGGAGACCCTGACTCAAAATAAAAGTAAAAATGGCTGGGGACCTAGCTCGGGATAAAGTGCCCCTGGGTTCAATTCTCAGCACCAAAAGGAGAGAGAGACAGACAGACCACCACGGAAGAGCCTGGATCCCTGAGCCACCGTGTGGTGCAGAGCGGCCCCGGTGACTCCATCTTGGGCTGGAATGTCCCAGGCACAAAGAAACGTGGTTTAACAAATGGGAAAGCCGCTGTCACGGGCGACCGCTTCCTGGACCCTCAGTCCACCCTAGGACGTCCCCACCGCAGCAGGATTGACGGCTGAGGTCTGAGCAGCAGGAGGGCCTCCCGGTCCTGCCTCCTGGCCTTCTGTGGTGACCTGTGAGCAGGCAGAGCAGCCTCCCTGGGTTCACCCGCCAGGCCACCTATCACCCGCCCACGTCCCCAGACACTGCCCGGTGCCCCTGGGCAGCAGAACCTCCCCCAGAGCCACGAGTCTCCGTCCCTACAGCAGCTGGGGACGGTTCGGCGTGGCCACTGCTGCATATGCCCCTCCCCACCCGGCCCGCTGGTCCCGGCTCCATTTCAGTGAGGCCTGCGGCTCGGGGTCCCCGCCAGCCCGCCACGCCTCTGGGGCTGGTTCCCAACACGTCCTTTTAACCTTCCTGCTGTCCTAGATGGACAGACGCCTTCGTTTCATTTGCTTGTCCTCGTGTGCGCTGCTGAGGACCCAACGCAGGGCCTCCCGCGGGCCAGGCAAGCGCTCGGCCACTGAGCCGCAGCCCACCCCCCAAAACACTCCCTCCGCCCTTCCCACTGCCCAGGGACGCGATGGCCTCAGGCAGGCAGCCGAGGCCCCAGGCGGGGTGAAGACCTTGGGCATGGTGGCACCTTCGCGGCCTGGACCTGCTCTTAGTGGCCTGGTTTACAGGGGGGCCGAGCTGGGGTGGCCACGGCTCAGGTCGGGACGCAGCTGGGAGTCCTTGGCTCCACCTCCCCTGGGCCCTGGCCTCCTTGCTGGGGGTCACGGGGCTGCTAGGAAGGCCACCGAGGGCGGCAGGGCCCAGAAGCACAGGGCCGCCATGCGGGGTCTCCACGGCGCCCGAGCTCACAGGTAACCCAGCCACACACCTGGTGGCGCATCCAGCCCGAGGGCCTGTCCGAGGAACGCGTCAGAGGCGACTCGGCCACCGCACCAACGTCAGCGAGCCCAGGGTCTGTGGACGGGCGGTCAGTGGCTGTGGACCCTGAGCCGCGCCTGCCGCTGACCTGAGCGCGCGGGTGACTCCACCCCTGAGGTGACAGTGGTCAGCGCCAGCCACATGCCGCCCGCCCTGCACTGTGGTGACCAGCCCAGCGGTGGCCGTCACGCCGGGCCATGCTCACCGCTGCGCGCGGTTCCTGGGCTGGGGACCGAGCCTCCTGGCCCCCAGCCTATCTCAAGGCAGGGTCTTGCCAGGTTGTCACCGTCCCCTCCACCACCCGAGCTGCTGCCCCTTTGCCCAGGCGTGGGCGACACAGCCGTCCATCTACAGATCTGTCTCCACACGGTGCTGCGGGTGGAACCGGAGCCTCCGGGAGCCCCGAGCGGGCGCGGAGCCCCACAGCCCCACGTGGCTGCTCTCACGGGATGTCTCTGTGGGCAGGGCTCCCGCCAGGGGCCACACTGCTGTGTCCTGGACCCTGCAGGGCGCTGACCACGTCCCCGGTCTCCACCCACTCCAGGGAGGAGAGCCCACCGTTGTGATGGCCACACACGTCCCCAGACGTGGCCAGGCGTCCCCAGGAGGTGGGGCAGGATGGCCCTGGTGGGAGCCAAGGCCTCGGCGGGCGGAGAACTGGTTCCGCTGTGGACCCTGGGCAGTTCCTGTCTCAGCCCAGCCCGTGTCGAGCGAAGGCTCGTCTGCCGTGCCTGCCGCTGGGCTGAGTGCCTGGTGCACAACAATGGCCGCTGCCCCAGCCGGAGGCTTCTGGAAGGTTCTGACCAGCTTTGCAGCCCCAGCCCCAGGTCCTGCCCCTTCCCACAGGCTGCCGCCCCTCCAGGCCCGAGACCTGGTGGCCCACAGGGCAGGTGGGCGTTGGGGACACTTCCTGTGTGGTAGCTGGGGGCCCCGCTGCACCAGCTGGGCCAACGGGACAGGGCAGCTGGGCGCCCCACTTCCTGCCTGCGGGGGCCGCCCGCCCCTTGCCCGCCCGGGACGCCCTCTGGGAGGAATCAAAGCCCCTGCACCAGCTGCAGCCCGGCTCCCCAGGGACACAGGATAGGTGGGGGGCCAGCAGCTGCCACCACAGGGCCGGCCCCCTGGGAATGTCCAACCCCGCCCACCACTGCCACCTCCGGCATTCCAGTCCCAAGGGGCGACCGCCTCCCCGCTGTCCAGAAGTGCCCCCCAGGAGGCAGGGTGGCTGTGAGGAGGGGCTCCGACTCTGGCCGAACCCTGCGGCCCGGGGCTCCCGATTTCCAGTAACTGTTTTGGGGGAGAGGCCGGTTGTCATGGCAACAGTCCCCCACCTCTGCCCGGGGACAAAGGGGCAGCTGGGTAAGCCAAGAACAGCCTGTTCCCTCCCCGCCAACGCCTGGCACTCACAGGGCCTGCCGAGCCGCTGGCCAGGCCGCCCGCCCTGAACAGGCTCCTCAGTGCCAGGGTGCTGGGGTGGCAGCGGCCCTGACGGATAGCTGGCAGGCCCTCGGGAGCTCCTTTCCCGGTCAGCTGCCTCTGGGCTTCCAGTGCCTTCTCTCAAGAGCTCTGCCCACTGCCACAGAGGGCCATTCACCCGAGGGCCAGGAGGTCCGCCACACCCGCTCAGAGCGGCTGCCGGGGGCAGGGCCAGGGGAGGTCTTCCTGCTGCCCGGGCCTCTGGCCTGGCCTGGGGTTACCTGAGCGCTGCCAGAGAGCCGGGCCAGCAGGACCCTCTTGGCCTGGAGGAGGCCGGGAGGAGAAGGGGGCCTCAGAGCTGCTCCCATCCCCCAAGCCCGCCAACGCCAGGCCCCTGGGGCAGCGGGCGGCTGGCGCCACCAGGCCCGGGAGGGCGGGCCGCCAGGCCTGCATGTTAAAAGACCCCGGCTTCCTGTGGGGAGCCCGGAACCCCTGTGTGTCCTGGTGGCCACAATGGTCAGGGCCCCCTGCAGCTGCAGCCACCTGGGGGGGGAGCCGGGACGAGGGCTGGGATGGCCCTGAGCTGAAGGAGGAACTTTTCAGGGTTTTCCTTGGAGTCTTCAGGACATCCTGTGTAAAAAGCAACCACTGTGCCCGCGGCGGGGGCCGTGCCTGTCATCCCAGCCACCTGGGAGGCTGAGGCAGGAGGATGGTGAGTTCAAAGCCAGCCTCAGCCACTTAGTGAGACCCTGTCTCAAAATAAAAAATAAAAAGGACTGGGATGTGGCTCAGTAGTAAAGCACCCCCAAACAAAGAACCCCCAAAAGTCTCCCCCAGGGCTGCAATCCCCGTCCAGCCTGAGCTCTGCCGCGTTTTGGGCTGACTCTGCAACCCTGTGCGGGGGGGCTCTGGGAGGGGAGGCCCCCAAACTCGCTCCTCTCTGGGGTCACTGCCTGGGGTGGCCCTCTGCCTGCACCAGCCAGTCCCATCCACTCTCCCTCACGGGCTCCCAGTCCCTCTCCTCAGGCCCTGCCCTCTGCAGACAGGCCCCACGCCACCTGCGGCTGCCCAGCCCTGCTGGTCCTGCACCTCCCAGGTCCCGGCCCCTCTTCCGAGACCTGGAGGCGCCTCCTGTGCTCTGTCCGTGGCTCCTAAGATGCACCAGGGTCCCGGCTTCCATCCCCGCCCTTCCCCAGCCGGGCACCCTCCTGTGAGCTGTGGTTTTCCAGGCTTTCCCAGGGGCCCCAGGTGCGGGCCACTGCCTGAAGGCAAGTCAGGTCTCCCTCTGCCCACAGCTGTGGCCGCCCCCTCCCTGGGGTCAAGCCCTCCAGGAGCCGCAGGCCCTCCCCGCCCCCTCTCGCGTTCCTCCAGCACATGGGGCTTGGTCCTTCCCCAGGGCCTTTGCCCGAGCCGTGACTGTCGCCTGGCCCAGAACACGCCCCCCAGGAGACCCTGGGCTCGATGCCTGCCCGCCCCGGGTCTCCCCTGCTTGGGACGGCTGGTCCCCTGACGCCTGCCCTCCCAGCTCTGCTTCCTTGGGCAGCTCACTGCCCGCCTAACCATGTGCTCTGAGCTCGCGCAGCATGGCGGCTCCAGGCACGTGGAGGAGCGGCCCGGCTGTGCCTGGAGGCACCAGCCTCTTCCTGCCTCTGCAGCTCCGCCACGTCTTGCCTTGAGGGCAGAGTGGAAGCAGGTGGGCTCCCTGTCCTCCTCCAGTCTCCAGGGTCCCTTGGAACCTTTACCCACAGGGCAGCCCAGGAGATCTCCCCAGTGCTCCCATCTGCCCTTGCCACTCCTGCTCTGGAACCTTCGGTGGCTCCCCAGTGCCCTCAGACTGGCTCCCTGATCCCTCCCTGCCCCCAGCCCCTTTCCCCACCCCATCCCTGCTTATTCCAGGTCTGGCTTAGATGCGGCCCCCTCCTGGAGCCCCACGGGACCACCCCCTTCACCTGGGCTGGCCCTCCCCGGGCTTCTGGGCGCCTGTGCACCCCCACCGGTCCCAGGCCCCTGAGGCCTCCGGGTCACCAGGGCCAATTCTTGCGTGACACACGGGCCCACAGTGTGCCTTCTCGTTTCTCTTAAAGTCAGGAGGAAGTGAGCCCGTTTTGTCACGTTCACCTCTGCCGACGCGGTTGTGAGGACAGCTTGATACCGTTTGAAGGGCCAGGCACGGTGGCGCACCCAGGTCGCCCAGACACAGGGGCTAGCGGGAGGACTGCTTGAGGATCGGCGGCTGAATGACTGCAGGGCCAGCCAATCACTGGCCGGCCTCACAGGCAGCAGGAGGAGCCTGATCCAGGGCTGGAAGGACAGAGGGAAGGGTCAGAGGGCAGACAGAAGGAACACCTGGGCTTGGGAGGGACCAGTCCGGGGCAGGTGCGCCACCTTGTGGCACAGCAGACCCCTGGCTGTCCCTTCTCCAGTCCAGCGGAGAGCTGGGCAGTGTTCAAAGCCCTCCTGGTGGAAATGAGCTTGCGGGGGGTCGTGGGGGGTGGAGAAGAGGAGATAACCTCAGAAACAAAAATCACAAAGAGAGACAACTCAGAGTTCAACCCTGATTTCTGGCTGTGTGATGCTGCATAAGTCACTCTGCCTCTCTGATCCTGTTTTTTCATTCAAAAAATCTGAGAGGATCAAACCGCTGAATAATGTAATGAAGTAGTTCTGGAAGCAGCGGCTATTTCTCACCTCCCACTCGGGGGCTGCAGGAGGCTGGGAGAGTCCAGGACGGGAGGTGTCCTTAGGGATCCTCCCTGAAGAGTAGGCTGGAGTAGAGGAGAGGACAGAGTAGATGTCACCCTTGGCACTAAGAAAAACAAGACGACTTTACCACAGTGCACGGCGGATTCTGAATCTTGGAGGAAGAATGAATGATTTCTGAGGGTAAGTATGTCCCAGTACTCCGTGGGACACACTCGGAGCTTGGAAATGTGCTCATCATTTGCCTGGAACTCAGGTGAACCGAGTCTCCTGCACTGTGTCTCCAGCCGAGTTTGAAGCAGTCTGCGGTGTAGACGAGGAGGGCCCGGGCAGGGGCAGCAGGACTGGAAGGGGGTTCTGGTCAGGAGACGGCCAGCCTCCCCTCTCCCACACCCACGCACGCGCAGGGGCAGTGTCCTGGACCAGTTCCACGGGACCCGAGTGGCAGGGAGGCTGGTCAGTGGGTGAGCTGCACCCTCGGCCCTGAACTGCCCACCTCCACGTGTGGCTCACTCCTTCACCCCTTTCCCACCACCCAAGGCCCAGTGCTACCCTGACATGGGGGAAGGACCACCATGGCCGTGTTTTCCAACTGGGTCACGGTCCCCTAGACCAGAGTGTTTGTTGGCTGGGAAGCCGAGGGCTCTCGGGCCTACCTCCACTGACCTTCAAGCTTGGAGACCTTGAATGAGCACTCCACCACTGAGCCTCCCTGCTTCCCTCACACCGCTCCCGCTCCCAGCCACCCCAGCTCCTCGCCTGCCCCAGGGCCTTTGCATGGCTACCCCTCTCCCAGGCCCCCCTTTCTTCCCGTCTCTCCAGGGTTCCTCCTTACCCGGCTCCTCGCTCCCCTGTCTGGAGAGGCCTCCCTTGACCAGCCTATCAACACTGCAATCAGCAATCTGCCCTGTGCCTCCTTCCAGGTAGGACTCACTATCACCTGACTCCTGATCAGGCCACAAGCTTATCCTGTTTATTGTCCTCTCTCCCACTAGCCCTGGGTGTCACAAGGGCTGGGCTTTTTATCTGTTTTGCTTCCTGTGCCCCCTGCCCGGCACAGAGGGCAGGAGTGTGGCTGAATGAAGGAGCAGGAAGGACCAGCAATCTCGCCCTGCTTCACTTGATTGCCGTCGTCACTGGGTGCTCACCCCGGCACGGGCCTAGCTGCAGGTGGAACTTAAGTGGAGACATTCTGAGGCTGAGGTGCGGCTCAGGGGTTAGCCTCGCCCCGGGCGCCACCCCAGCTCTGCAAGACAAGCAAGCAAAAACCAGTTTATTGGTGTCCCATGGTCACAAGGTGCCACTGGCCATTATATCAGGTGCTGCAGAATTCCAGAACATTCCCTCTTGACACCACAGATTGTGTCCTATTATACAATGCCACACAGACCTTGTCCGAAAAACTGCACCGTCACAGAGACCCACTTTCCACTGGCTCCTTCCGGAATGCACAATCGAGCGGAGGAGGAAAGCAGAGGGCTGGCCGGTCCATCGCCGCTGGGACTTCCTTGTTCCAACAGGTCTCTAAGAGGAGAGCACTCCGTCTCAAATTCCAGGGACCTTCGAATCTCTCCTCCTTTCAGGCAGGGCTGCCACCCCCTCCGCAGGGGTATCTACCTCCTGCCTAGTCCTGGGGCCATTTGAGATTAAGACCTTGGTTCACAGACCCGGTCCCAGTAAAGGGGACTGAACCCCAGGGGTGCGCTGCCCTTGAGCTACATCCCCAGACCTTTTTAACATTTTTCATTTTGAGACAGGATGTCACTGAGTTGTTGAGGGAAGTCACTGAAGCTGACCTGCAACTGAGACCCTCCTGCCTCAGCCTTCTCAGTCGCTAGGATTCAGGCCAGCACCACCGGCCAAGAGGATAAAGAACAGCTGGTGGGGGCGAGGGCGGAATCCAAGATTCAGGAAGGGGCTGATCTAGGAGTCAGAGAGCCTGGGGCCAGGGCCTGCACTGATCCTGGCTGACGGTCTCTGGGCCTCAGTTATCTCATTTGTAAAATGGGATGATAAAGGGACGACGCAGCTTTGGGCGAATTAAGAGGCTCCGTTGGGGTTGAGCAGGCAGAAAACCCCGAGGTTCAAGTTGCTCCTGCGGCTGCCACGGGCTTGGCCGCATCACCAGGGAGGAGGGCGTGGTCCCGACGGGCAGAGGACCTCACAAAACCAACGCTGGGGACCTCCGGGGAAATGGGGACCCGGAACCCCGGGGGTGCGCCGCGGGTGGCACTCACCGGCCCGAGCGGAGTTCGTCGAGTCCCCAGGTGAGGAGAGGGCGCCCCTTTCCGGGGTCCCGCGCGGCACCGGCGCGCCACCCTGCTGGGGGCAGGGCGGGGTCCTGCGGGACCCTCGAGGGGCGCCGCCGCCCGAGCTCCGCGGAGGGGCGGGGCGTGGCGGGGCGGGGCCGGCAGCCCCGCTCTGATTGGCCCTCGCGCCGCCCGCCCGCCCCGCCCCGCGGGTAAGCCCGCGCCCGGCCGCGGGCCGCGCAGAGCGGGTGGAGTGCTGGCCGCTGCGCCCGACGCCCGCGGACCGAGGTGAGACGCGGCCGGCCGGGCTGGGGGCGGGCCCGCGGGGCCTGGGCGCCCCAGGACGGGGGCGGGGGTGCGGGCCGGGCACCCCCTCCCCGCGGAACCCCAACTCCCGTAGCAGGCTGAGACCCCCAAGCTCCTCCAGCCCCGGGACGCCTGGGAGGCGCAGGAGCTCCCTGGTGTCCAGGGGGGGCTGAGTCCTCGCCCCGCCCCAGGTCGCCTCTGACTTTGAAAACGGGCTCTTGCAAACGCGGCGTCAGGCAAGTTCTGGGACGCCCGGGCCTCTGGCCCCCGGACTCCGCCCTCCTGCCGGGTCTCAGGGGCTCCGGGCTCGGGCGGCGATCGGGCGCCTCGCGAAGCCCCCTCCCTTGCGAAGGCTGTTGCCTCCTGGGCTGTCCTCCCACGCCCCGCTCCGCTGACGCTGGCGGAGCCGGGGTCTGGGGCAAATCCCGCCCCTTCCCCTGGGAGGGCGTGGCGCCGGGTTGCTGGAGTGCTGAAGGCCTTATCGGCGCCGGAGCTCTGGCTGTGCTAGGCCTGGGACCACGTCCTTTGGAATTTCCGAAGTCCACTCTTAAGCATGTCCAGGCGGCCGCTGACGGCCCTGTCTTTGGGCCAGGAGCTCCTCTGCCTTGGACTTAACTCGGTTTCTAAGATGAGGAAGTGGAGATTGGGAGTTGAAGTGTTGCAACAGCTCTAGCCAGCGTTCTGGCGGGCAGGACCCTGACCCCCAAGGCCGCAGTGGTGCTGACACGTGCAGTGGCCACCCTTGCTGGAACTAGTCCCAAGCGGGTTGAATGGAAGCGGGCGGGAGGAAGCAGCCCAGTCCTAAGCAGGACTTGAAGGTGAGAAGAACAGTGGGATTTAGCCCAAGCCCTCTGATGTGCCTCCAGCTAGGGGCTTTGTCACACAGGGCGGTTACTGGTGGGCTGTGTGAGAGCCACTGAGTGAGGCCGCCGGTGGGCAGAGACTGAGCGCCAGGGAAATGGTTATCCCAGATTCTCAGATGTAGCAGATGAGGCTCCCAGGGCCACTCCCCATTCCAAACTCAAGCTCTCTCAACTGGTGAGTTGCAAAGTCGGGGTTAGATGCAGATCTGAACTCCAGAACACCAGATCCACTCCAGAGCTCTTGGCTGGGTTCCACCTAGTCACACCAGCATGTCCTGGGGATCCAGGCTTTTAGGCAGGCGCTGCTTTTAAAGCCATTCTTCCCAAGGTCAGGGAAGAGGAATGCACTTTGTCCATGGTGTCAGAAACAACCTAGATGCCCAGTAGAGGGGATTACAGAAAAATAACACACAAACTGTGCAGTGGCTAAAAAACATCTTTAAGAGACCATAGGTGACTCCTCGCTGCCTAGGCAGAGCTGGGGCTCCTGGCCTCCCTCTGAGCAGTGTACTTGGACCCACCTGGGGCCCCTGTCCTCTCCTAACCTGACCTGACTGATCTGCATGGCCTCTCACTTTTTAAAAGCTCACCTTTTGTGGGGAATGCTGGGGATGAGCCAGGGCTCTACCTGGAGCACCAGCCCAGCCCTTGATGGGAGGCACTCTTATCTGCCTGGCTCAAAATTCAGGAGGCACCCTCCCCACCCAGGCCCCGCTACCTGATCCTCCCTCCTCCCTGAAAGGTAGCCACTGTTAATTTTCCTGTGTCTCTACATTTCTGTGCAAAGCAAGTGACACATTTTGCACTATTTAAAACCTCTTGTCTCTTAACGATACTCTTTAGCCACTGCACTGAGTATGTGCTTTACTTTTCTTTGACCCCCTTCCACTGGGCATGTAGGTTGTTTCTGATGTTATGCTGTGGCCGACACAGGCATGCATCCCTCTGGCCAGGTGGCGGAGCAGGTGTGGGGTCTTCCCTGAGGGGAGCTCTCTGGGTTAAAGAGAGAATGGTAGTTGAACCTGGCCGCTGTGGGCAGCTTGGCCTCTGCAGAGACTTTGGGCCAGACCTACCTCCCTGCACTAGGGGTGACACAGTGAACCTTGAAGGGGCTGCTTTCCAAGGTGTGGCCCACAGAACCCCGAGTCACCGCTACCCGGGAGCTGTGAGAAACACAGCCCGGCCGGGGTGCCGAAATGCTCGCACCTGCCTCAAACCCAAAAAGAAATTCAGAGTCCGGTCGGCCCCACCTTGGACCAGCTGACTGCTGACCGAGCCCGGCCCATTAAGGAGGCCACAGGTGACCCTTCTGCTTGCTACGACTAGGCAATGCTCTAAGTAATCACAGGGCAGGGCAGCTGGCGTGAGCCCTGTCCCCAGCTCCCCTGGGGGCTGGGACTTGCCCCTGACTGTCCCCTCTGATCACAGTGCCTGCTGCAGACAACATGTCTTCCAACGGCCCAGGGACAGAGGTGGAAGCTGACACCCAGGTGACTGCGGAAGAACCTGTGCAGCAGGTGAGGAGGCGGGGTGGGCGGGGCTCCTGCAGGTCAGGCGCTGCCTTTCTGAGTGGGCACGCCATTCCAGGAGTCCTGGGGACCCGGGACTCCAGAGGCTCCTGGGGGAGGGGCAGGTAGCTGCCGATGGTGCCCCTCCCCCAGCCGAACTGCCCTCATCCTGGAGGGTTCTCTTAGGGACCTCCCGGGAGGAAGCAGGTCCCTAATCCACCCCTGCCACCCCTCCTGGGCGTGCGTCCCCAGCCCAGGGTCTTAGCTGGTTTAAGAAGGCAGGTGGCGCAGCCGCCTTATCGGGGCACCGGGGTGGAACTTTCTTCCTCTGGATCCGCTCCTGCACGCTGCTTGGGCCCTAACCTGAAGGCCCCTTCCCCAAGAAGTCCCCTCAGCGTCCCCAGCCCGCCCCTCTTAGTGGTCGCTGACTCCGCTCTGTTTGTTCTTAGCACATGGGTCAGAGGTCAGCAGACGTCTGTAGAGGCCAGGTGGTAAATACAGCTCTGTGAGTTGTGAGCCCAGCCGCCCTTGTGGCCACACAGCAGCCACGGTGTCACATAAAGAGGCGTGGTGGTGTCCCCACAAAACTTTACGCATAAGGCCGTGCGGCACTGGGACTTTCCTTGGCCATCCGGTGTGATGCTCTGGCCCATGCCACACTGCGTGGACCTGAGGACCTGGCGCACAGTGACAGGTGCCAGACACAGGGACGCGCTGCAGGACCCACCCACAGGAGCTCCCTAGACTCTCAGATCCAGAGACCCGAGGCGACATGGCGGCAGCCAGGCTCTGAGGGGCGGGAGTAGCGTTGAGTGGGCGGAGCTTCTGCTTGGGGAGACGGAAGATTCTGGAGGTGGACGGTGGGGACAGCGGCACACAGTTGAACGTGCTTCCTGTCCCAGGACTGGGCACTTGAGATGATAAATAGCGGGGCATGGTGGCCAGCTATGGGGAAGCTCAGCAAGGACCAGCCTGGGCCTCAAAATAAAAACTAAAAAAGGGCTGGGGTGTAGCTCAGAGCACCCCGGTTCAACCTCCAAGGCCGCCAGGAAAATAAAATGAAATGGAAATGAACCCGTGCTCTTACCCGTACCTAGGGCGGCACTCCGAAGTGCTCGGCCTTCAGCCTCTTATGCTTCACCACGTCCCCCAAAGGCAGCCCTGACCGGCTGTGGTGGGTGGACCCGAGCCTGTGCTCGCAGGAGCCAGCGGGGAGACCACGCACAGGATCCGGGGCGGGACGCCGTCCAGCGGCGAGTTCAGAGACATGGGAGGGTCACTGTTTGCCAGGGGGTGAACAGGTCAGGTGGGCCGGCGTGGGCCTGTGGGCTGCAGTCCATGGAGGCCAGTCGTTGGCATCGCTCTGGGACAGGGGGACTGGGGGACAGTGGGCTCTCAGTCCGTGTCACTGCCTGGGCGTGGCTGGTTGAAGTCATGCTGAGCAGATCGGCCGGTGGAAGCACATAGCCGAGCCTCCCAGTCCGGGCTTGTGGGTCGCTGGACGCCAGGTGTGGAGGGCTGGGCTGTTGGCCAGTTTCAGTGTCCACGCGTGCAGGGCACCCTGGGGCCCCGGCTCTGTCCCCAGCCTCGTCACCCGGCCAGCCGGCCTGAGCTGCTTCTCGCCCTGTAGCCGAGCGTGGTGGCCCGGGTGGCCAGCATGCCCCTCATCAGCTCCACCTGCGACGTGGTGTCCGCCGCCTATGCCTCCACCAAGGAGAGCCACCCGCAGGTCAAGGCCGTCTGTGACGCGGCGGAGAAGAGCGTCAAGACCCTCACCGCAGCCGCGGTCAGTGGGGCCCAGCCCCTCCTGTCCAAGCTGGAACCCCAGAGTGAGTAACACCTGGAACGTCCACTCCCGTCCACTCCGGGTCCCCTCCCCGCAGACCACCCTGGTGACCCTGGGCCCTTCCCCAGGCCCCAGGACAGTGACAGTCGGTTTCTGTTTGTTCCTTCGGCAGTCGCGTCGGCCAGCGAGTATGCACACAGGGGCCTGGACAGACTGGAGCAGAGCCTGCCGGTCCTGCAGCAGCCCCCGGAGAAGGTAACGCTGCTACCCGCCGTGGAGCCCTGGGCCTGGACTGCGGGGTCCCGGCCGCCGGGGGAGTTTTCTCAACACCACCCGCACCTGGGCAGGACCCTGCGGCTCCTGCTTTGCCCAGAGCAAAAGTCACAGGGCTCCAGCTGCTCGGCCTCTGTCCTTCCTGGGGACTGTCGGCCCAGCGGGGCCAGGCAGTTTGGATCTGGGGGACGTAGCCGTGGAAGCTCTCGCCCTCGCGGAAGCTCCGTGCGGGAGGCAGGTGGAACGCACAGGCCCGTCTGGGTCCACCCCAGGATCTGCCACGCCTGTTCTGGGGGCAGGTGCCAGGCACTGAACTGGTGCTCCACCCCTGAGCCACACCCCAGCCCTTTTGTATTTTACTTAGAGTCGGGGTCTCGCTGAGTTGCTAGGCTGGCTTTGAACTTGCGGTCCTCCTGCCTCGGCCTCCAGTCACTGGGATGGCAGGCGTGGCCACCACGCCCGGCTCCCCTCTGCACGTTTTCAGGTCTCTGGTCCCCAGAGGCCTCCTGGTCCACTTAGAGAAGGTCCTCCTACCTCGCAGGTGGCAGCAGGCTTTCTCGGGGCGTCTGTCCTCTCTCTGCGTCCAGCGGGGGAACCGCCGGCCAGGCGCCCCGACAGCTCTGAGTGCGGCTCTTGCCACTGAGGAAATGAACTCGATTAATCGCTTGCTCAGTGACGGGGCTCGGTGGCTCTGCCCGCCGGCTGCGCGTGGGCTTCAGCTGGGCAGCTCTTCACAGCTGTGATTAGGTGCCGCCCCCAGCCCCCCGGACACAGCGTGGAGCTCTGCAGACCCCTGGTCCGCAGCCGCCACCAGCACCTTGAGACGTCCATCCCCAGAGACCCCGCGTGCCCCCGAGGTCGGCCACTCCCCTTCCCGCCAGGCACCCGCCCCGCACCTCGACCGGTCTCTGGACCCCTGTCCTGCGCTCTCCCGTCACTGGCCACACACCGTGTCCTGTGTGTCTGGCTCTCGTTGAGCACCAGGTCCTCAGGCCCATCCACGCTGCAGCGTGTCACCTTGCTCCTGCTGGTGGCCATGTGACGCCCCAGGTGTGTGCGCCACGCCGTCCCTTTGTCCATCACGGGCACACGGGACATTTCCACCTTGGTTGTCGGAATCAGGCTGCTGGGAACACGTGCTCAGGACTCACCGTGTTAAATGCTCTAAGTTCTGGTAAAACGCATACCGTGAACTGCCGTCGGCACGGAGCAGTCACAGGGCTGTGCAGCGTCCCCACCGCCACCTCTAGGGCTTCCATGTCCCCCACGCTGCAGCCCCACCCCGCACACCAGTCCCCTGGCTACACCTGCTGCTTCCTAACCCTGTGGCTCTGAGACTCCAGGGGTCCTGGGTGGGCCTGCAGCGTCACTGAGTGCTGTGTCGTGGGGCCCGTGCACCTAGAGCCCGGCTTGCTGTCCTTCCTCGAGGCCAGGTGACACTCTGCTGTGTGCCAGGTCCCCCTCTTCTCACCGTCCTTCTGTGGATGGCGTCTGGTTGTCGCCCCTCCTGGTCTTACGTGGACGTGGGCAATTGGGTACAGTCACATTTGTTTTCGAAAAACTTTGGACAGCTAGGCACAGTGGTCTCGCCTGTCATCCCAGCGCTTGGGAGGCTGAGGCAGGAGGATCTTGAGTACAAAGCCAGCCTCAGCAATTTAGCGAGGCGCCAAGCAACTCAGGGAGACCCCGTCTCTAAATAAAGTACAGAACAGGGCGGGGACGTGGCTCAGTGGTCGAGTGCCCCTGGGTTCGGATAGCCTGACCCCTGGCGGCTGCCCTCGTCCCGCCACTGGGACAGGAGCGCAGACCCCCTGGTTGCTCCTCTGTCCACCTTGGTGCACGCCAGAGGCCCCCCGGGCACTTCTGCCTGGTTGGGTCTTCCCTGGAGCCAGCCTCCTCCCCAGCCTCCAGAGGCTCTCTACTGTGACCACCTGTGTGTCCGTGCAGTCCATTCCTCTGCTACTGCTGAGCACCTGCTGTATACAGACACTGTGCCCAGGGCACACTCCACCTCACTGTGGCCTGGGGCAAGGCCACCCTGGAAGAGCACAGCAGGCGTCCGACCCCTCCTGCTCCCCAAAGGCCCTGCGCAGCCACGGCCTGTGGGACAGGGAAGCTGCCGGGCCTCAGAGCCTGGCAGACTCCCAGGACCTGTCCAGGGCTCGGCTGCAGCGGCAGCCCCGTGGCGCCCCTGGGCCCGCATTCCTTCTGTTTATAGAAGGATGCGCACGGCCAAGCTCTCCAAGGCCGTCCGGCAGAGCAGCTGCTCCGCTGCCCACGTGGTGAGGGGCAGCGCTCTCCCCGCTCTGGGCCCCACGAGGTGGATTTTCCTCTGGGAGGAGGTGACTTTCCCAGGGTCCGTGGGGCAGGTGGTGGCCGGTGCTGGGCCAGCCTGAGAACTGTGCTCAGGCCGTACAGTGCCGAGGCTAGACCTCCCCGTCAAGTGCTCCCTAGAACGCCCGAGCACCCCCGCACGGGGCTGGGCCAGGGGCAGCCACGGGTGGCACGCGCTGGCTGTGGTTTCTAACCGCGGCAGGCCCTCTGCATGAACGGCAGGTCCTGGGCCACGCTTGCCCAACACGTTGGAGCCCCGGTTCCCCAGCCCCTCGACTGACAAGGGACCACCGCCCAGTTTCTAATCAGATGTCAGCCAACTGCAGCCCAAGGGCCAGGTTTTATTGGAAGGCGGCCACGCCTGCTCAGTCACACACCCGCGACTGCCTTCTCTGTACAAGGGCAGAGTCGAGGAGGCCGCAGAGGCCGCTGCCCGGGCCCCAGGGAGGGTGGCTGGCTGCAGGGCTGGAGCGAGGCTGTCCTCCGCATAGGCAGCCTGGCCACGCCTGGCCTCCTGCTGGTGGGGGCAGCTGGCCTCCGGAGTGTGGATCTTGATGTGTCAGCACAGGGTCCAGAGCCCCGGGCACGCCACGCCTGCCCAGTCACTCCAGGGAGGCGAGGGGCTTGAGGAGCTGGGGACAGGAGACCCTGATGGTGGCCTGTCTTGTAGGTCCTGGCAGAGACCAAGGAACTCCTGGCGTCCAGGGTTTCCGGTGCCCGGGAAATGGTGTCTGACACCGTGTCCAGTGCCAAGGATGCTGTGACCACCCGAGTGACGGGGGCGGTGGACATGACCTGTGGGGCAGTGCAGAGCGGCGTGGACTTGACCAAGTCGATGGTGACCAGTGGTGTCCACTCGGTCATGGGCTCCCGCGTGGGACAGATGGTGATGAGCGGGGTGGACACGGTGCTGGGCAGGTCAGAAGCGTGGATGGACAACCACCTGCCCATGACGAATGACGAGCTGGGTGAGTGTGGCGTGTGGCCGGGGACCCTCTGCACCTCTCCTTGGTCAGCTGGAGTCTGTCACCTGCTGCCCCGGCTCACCTCTGCCTTCCCTGTAGCAGCCACCAGAGGGCAGTGTGAGCATCCAAGTCAAGCTGCCCTCTGCCCACAGCCCTCTGTGGCTCCCGCCTCCCTTGGGGTCAAAACTCAAGTCGTCCCCAGCGCTCAGGGCCTGCTCCGCCCCCTGCCTCCACCTCCTCCCCCGCTGCGCTGCGGGTCTGCTCCCCTGCTTCGCTCCCCCGCCACAGGCTCCCCAGCTTTACCTCCCCGGCGCCCTGGCCTGCCCACTTTTGCCCTCCAACCCGACCTCGGTGTGCCCAGACTAGTTCCGTGAGGGCACGGTTTCGGTCGGCTGAATTCCCAGAGCCTGGCGTACCGTCGGCCCTCAGCGGACAGTTTTGATTTGTTCTTCGGTGCTGGGGAGGAGCCAGGGTCTCGTTCGTGCCAGGCAAGTGCTGGCCAGCAGGGAAACGGCAGAGAGGAGGCTGGTTTCGTTTGGTTGGTTTGGGTTTCGTTTTTTGGATGCCAGGAGCGCTTAACTGCTGAGCCGCATCCCCAGCACTATTTTTAAATTTTGAGACAGGGTCTTGCCAATTTGCTCAGGCTGGCCTTGGACTAGGGAGGCTCCTGCCCCTCGGCCTCCCGGGCTGCTGGGATCACAGGCATGGCCACTGCAAGGCTGTTTTAAGGGGGTTTTCTTCGTGGTGCTGGGTGGAGCCCAGGGCCTCAGGCAGGCCAGGCAAGCGCTCTGCTCCTGGGCTGCGTCCCCTGAGATGGGCACCCGGGAGTGCCAGGCCCTGCTTGGACTTGGGGACAGTGCCCACCTCTGGCTGGGGAGGGGAGTATGAGTGCCCCCTGCAGGTAGGAGGCGGGAGCTGCCAGAGCAGGTGCTCAGCACCGTGTCCCGTGGTGGCCTGGGCAGGAGGGGCAGCATGCTGGCTGGGGAAGGTCGTGGTGGGGGGCAACCCTTCCTCCAGACAGGCTGCTGCCCTGCTGCCTGTGGGTGGCCCACACACTTGGCCGTTTTCTTTTTCACGTGTATTTAGTGTTCACACTCACACACACGTGTGCATATGAATACGTGTCCCCAGAGCTAGGGAGTGGACCCGGGGCTGTACCACTGAGCTGCACCCCAACCCTGTTTGCATTTTCATTTGAGACTCGGTCTCTCTGAGTTGCCCAGGCTGGCCCTGAACTTGCGATCCTCCTGCCTCAGCCTCCCCAGTCCCTGGGATGTCAGGTGTGGCCCCACAACACTGTCAGTCCTATGGACATGAGGAGATGGTGGACGTGGCCACACGTTCTCTACCCTTTTCCCCATGCAGGCCGGTTCAGATGCCAGACAGGAGAGTAAACTCAGGCTTTCTGGCAGAATCTCATCTCCACAGACCCGGAGGTGGGAGACATTTGCCTAAAGGATTACACGCTGTTCTCAACTGGGTGGTGACGTGTGCCTGTCATCCCACATCAAAACTGGCTCACTAGCTAATTAAGTGTGAGCAGCTTTGTGGCCACACCTAGAGCCCAGCGTCCACTGAAGTGCTCGGCCTTGCCGTCACCGTGTGGGAGTGTCTGGAGACGGCAGATAGGCGGGTGCAGGTGACTGTGATCAAGAACATGGGGTGCAGCCGGGTGCTGTGGCCACACCCGTATGCTGGAGGCTGAGGCAGGAGGATGGCAAGTTGGAGGCCAGCCTGGGCAACTCAGTGAGACCCTGTCTCAAAATGAAATGAAAAAGGCTGGGGGTGCGGCTCAGTGGAGGAGCACCCTGGGTTCCCTCTCCACCCTTCCTCAAAGGACGTGGAGCTGCAGGACCAAGCTTCACCAGGCTTGCCACTTCTCAGCTGTGTGTCCTTGGACCACTTGCTTAGCCTCTCTGAGCCCCTTTTTCTTTATCTACCTGCAAAAATAGGATAATGGAGTTGTTAAAGTTGTTAAAATCTAAGGCTCATTCGTGTAAAGCACGTGCCGAGGGTGGGCCACTGTTAACACACACTCCTATGGACCAGCCGACTGTTTTCTGTAAAGAGCCACATGACGGATATTTCGGGCCAGTCATGGACTCCAGAGCGTGGTCCCATGTGCGTGGATTGAACCCGCAGCTCAAAGATATTGGAACACACCTTTGCGTTTGTACCATAAAGGCGCACCTATTTTTCTTGTCATTGTTCTCGGAACGACTGCCCCTGGCCCGTCAGCGGACATGTACGTAGGATCAGGGCAGAGGCCGCGCTATGCTGGACCGAGCCTCCAAGGTTTGGTGGCCCGGGTCCTGGATCCCGAGTGGCTGTGGTAGCGCCGCGACTCCCCACGCGTTGGGGCGTCCTAGGAAATCAGAGGCAGGCAGGGCCGCCCAGGCGCATCTTCGGCCTCTTAGTCCTGGGGTTTGCTCCTTCACCCCCGTGCGCAGGTGGGGATGGAGGCCGAGCCCCTCCTCCCCGGGCCTGGCCGCGCTGGCACTGGGGGCAGTGCCGGCCTTGGTCTGCGCCCCAGGCTGCGCGCCCCGCCTCACCCAGGCCCCTCTCCCGCAGCGCGCATCGCCACGTCCCTGGAGGGCTTCGACGGGGCCTCAGTGCAGCAGCAGCGGCAGGAGCAGAGCTACTTCGTGCGCCTGGGCTCGCTGTCAGAGCGCCTGCGCCAGCACGCCTACCAGCACTCCCTGGCCAAGCTGCGCGGCACCAGGCAGAGGGCCCAGGAGGCCCTGCAGCAGCTGGCGCAGGCGCTCAGCCTGGTGAGCAGCGGGCGCGGGGCGGGGCGCGGCGGGCGCGGGGCGGGGCGACAGCGCGGCGTCCGTGGCGGGCTCTTCCCGGCCCTCCTTGGCTTCAGGTGCCTTTCACTTGGTCCCTCTGGGGATCTGTCCTGATCTCCTCTTGGGAGGTCACGGGTCCTGTTGGGTCAGGGTCTGCCAGGTGTCTTGCTCCCCTCTTTCTTCACCTCCCATCTCCAAACTCAGCCCCATCTCGAGGTCCGGGTTTCGGGACTTAAGCGTGCGACTTTGGGGGAGACAGTGCAGGCGTAGCGGGGCTGGAGCTGGACCTCAGCGCTCCTCCTCCAGCTGGCTGGCCAAGGGCTCTCTCCTGGCTCCAGCCTGGGAGTCCTGGGTACCCGGAGCGCAGAGGCCACAGTGCACGTGCTGTTCAGCAGTTCCCAGGCTGCAGTGGGTGGAGCTTAGCGGGAGGGTACTTCCCTAGGTCCCGCGAGGTCCTGGGGCCGCCCCAGCATGGAGGGACAAAATCAGGTGAGGCATGATGTGGACACAAAGTGGCCTTCATTTCTGTCTAGTGCCGGGGATGGCACCCAGGGCCTCACGCAGCATGGCGTGACCCTGAGCCCTCATCCAGGTGCACAGTCCAGACCCCCAGCCGCCCACACCGCAGCCACCAGCCCTCAGCCCGGCTGCCATCATGCTGCTTCTGTCCCCAGCTCTGGACTCCAGGGACCTCCTGGGGTGGACCCTGCATGTCCTTTTGTGACTGGTTCCACCAAGTCCCCCCACTCTGTGCCAGCCGTCACACTGTCCCTCCTTATGACCTTTGTATGCCCCAAACCCCGTCACGTGGCCAGGTCTGGCTGCAAGGGGAAGAGGGACTCCGTGGGTCGGGGTCGCCCAGAGCATGAGAGGCCACTTTCTCCGCTGCCCTTGACCACACGGGCACAAGGGCGTCGGTGCTCCAGCTGAAGCCCAGGAAGCCCCTGTAGCCGTAGAAACGGTCTTGGACGTCCCCTCTCCAGACCATCTATAAGTCAGATGGGAGCAGGAGGGTCCGGGCCTCAGAGCTGGGCTGGGGCGGTGGCCGCGTCCTCCCCTCACTCTCTCCTGCAGATGGAGACCGTCAGGCAGGGCGTGGACCAGAAGCTGGTGGAGGGCCAGCAGAAGCTGCACCAGATGTGGCTCAGCTGGGACCAGAAGGAGCCGCAACCGCAGGGCGCACAGGACCCGGCCAAGCCAGAGGTACCGCGGGCTGCCTGGGCTCCGGGGCCAGGTCCACTCCGGGCCACGCTCGTGTCCCTGCCTGTAAACGCACGTGGGGCCTTGAGCTCGGGTGTGTGTGCTCACGCCTGTGAGCTGTCCCTGTGTCACCAGCAGGAGCCAGGTGATACGCTGCAGCCTGGACGGGCCTGAGGGCCTCGTGCTCAGAGCCAGACACACGGGCCACACGGGAGCCACTCCAGGGCAGGAGGTCCAGAGGCAGGGGCAGGGCTGCTCCGGTACGGGCTTCCTTTAGAGGGGGGATTGGAGGCAGTGGTCACACGTCAGTAGACCAGAGCAGCGAGGTGCCCCCGCGGGACGTGCTCTGTAGGCGTCCAAAGGACGAGACAAGTCGAGCCGTAAAGCGCGCTGGGAGCCCGGAAGTGAACGGCCAGCGCTGCTAGGAACACAGACTTCAGCACAGACCACCCACGGCTGTCCCCGGCCCAGAGCCAAACACGGCACAGAAATGGTCTGACAAGGAAGCAGAGCTCCTTCTCCAGGTCCAAGTCCAGAGCCCCACCTGCCCAGGCCACGGGCAGAGTCCACCTGGCCGCTCCTGTCTCTCCCGCCAGGTGGCTTTTCAGTGACCCGGTCGAACAGTTCTCTTGGTGGCTTGCAACTTCCTGCCTAGAAGGTTCTTCCAGGGCTTCTCTGCCCAGCATTTACAACAAACAGGTGGAGATGTAGTGGGTGCAGCTCCGATCACGCCTGTCGAGAGCGGGCAGTGACGCGTGTTCTAGTGGACCCACCCAGCTCCGCAGCCACCACCACGGTCTGGTCTCACCATATTCCGTCACCCCAGGAGGTGACCTGTCCCCATGAGCAGTGACCTCTCCTCCCCAGCCCAGCACTCACAAGCCCACGTCCCGCCCTGGGTCACACGCTGTGGCCTGTGTGTGCCTCTCGCTGAGCACCACGTCCGTCCACGCTGCAGCTGTGCCGCCTCGCTCCTGCTGGTGGCCAAGGACACGCCGGGCGTGCGTGGCCAGGCTGTATCCCTCGCTCCTGCAGCTGGTGGAAACTGGGCTGGGCTCCCCGTGGGCAGGGCCCTGGGAGCCACTTACACTTGTCCCTGGGTCCCTGGGCTGGTCCTGGACCCCACAGACACCCAGAGCCTCGGTGTTCCAGGCGTTTCCGAGACAGCGCTGAGTGGCTGGGACGCACGCCTCGGGACACGGACCCCGCGGTGTCGTGGGGTGGCTGAGAGTAGAGCAGGGGTGTGTCCCGCCTTGGATGGTGGACTCTGAGCCAGGAGCCCGCGTCCCAGGCCGGGCGTGAGCACGGAGCTGCTGGCCCTGGGGTCCTTCCTCCCGTCACCTCTTGCTGTCCTGCTTGCTTGTGCACCGGGGACGGACCAGGCCCTGCACGTGCCAGGCAAGCGCTCTGACCGCGCCCCAGCCCGCCTCCCGTCCACGTTGCCGGGCACATGCCCCCACCCGAGGGCAGCGCTACACACCAGGAGACTCTGGGCTGGAGCCACCTTGACCCCTGCTCCCCACCCGGCTGCCCCGCCGTGCAAAGCACACAGGCTCTTTTTCGGTTTCGGGGCTGGAGATTGGATCCCGTGTCGCTCCGCCTTTTATCTTATTTATTGGGCCTGGGAATTGAACCCAGGGCCCTTAACTACTGAGCCCCGTCCGCAGCCCTTTTTGTTATATTTTGAGAGGGAGTCTCCCTAAGCCCTTAGGGCCTCACTAGGTTGTTCAGGCTGGCCTCCACCTGGAGATCCTCCTGCCTCCTGCCTCCGCCTCCCCAGTTATGGCAGTAGGTGTGTGCCCTTGTGCCCAGGCAGCAAACCGTCCTGATGGCCGCACGGTCCCCCCCCAGCAGGTGGAGCTGCAGGCACTCGCCATGTTCCGGGGCATCACCCAGCAGCTGCAGACCACCTGCACCTCCCTGGGGTCCAGCATCCAGGGGCTGCCCGCGCACGTGAAGGACCAGGCGCAGCAGGCCCGCCGCCAGGTGGAGGCGCTGCAGGCCACCTTTTCCAGCGTCCACTCCTTTCAGGACCTGTCCGGCAGCATCCTGACGCAGAGCCGCGAGCAGGTCACCAAGGCCCGAGAGGCCCTGGACCACATGGTGGAGTACGTGGCCCAGAATGCCCCCATCACGTGGCTCGTGGGGCCCTTCGCCCCTGGGGTCACTGAGAAAGCCCCGGAGGGGAAGTAGGGAGGAGCGGGCACCTCCCTTCCAGGGCCGCCGCCCCGTGGCCACCATCAAGCCTCCTGCCATGGTTGATGTTTCCAGTGAAAAAATTTTTCTAGAAAGTTCCAAAGCATTTTTTCTCTTTTTAAGAATCCAGGAAGGGCTGGGGAGATGGCTCAGTCGGTAGAGTGCTTGCCTCGCAAGCACACGGCCCTGGGTTCAATCCCCAGCACCGCAAAAAAAGAAAAAAAATTAAAAAAAAAATAAAATAAACAAGAATCCGGGATATAGCTGTTATATTGTACTTGCTTTCCTGCATCGAGGCCCCGGGTACTGGGCATTTGTAAGTGGACTTGGACCCCTGGTCCAAGAAGCTGGCCTCCCCGGCGTCGGGGGCAGCCGAGCTCCTGTTCTGGGTTGGAAGGGGGCCGAGCCCAGCAGCGCCTGTTTGTTTACCCCGCGTTCCACCCGCAATAAACACTGCCCGAGACCAGGGACTGACTGTGTCCCTGCTGCAGAAACCAAGGCCCTAGGCTGGTGGTCTGTGTGTCTGTCCATCGTCTGCCCCTGGGACGCAGCCCCGGGCCTCACCTGCGCTGGGCAGCGGCTCTACCGCTGAGCTGCACCTGAGCCCTTTTTCTGGTTTTTTTTGGCGGTAGATGAACACGATGCCTTTATTTTGCTTATTTATTTTCATGTGGTGCCGAGGATGGAACCCAGCGCCTCCCACATGCTAGGCAGGCGCTCCAACACTGAGCCCCAGCCCAGCCCCCAGCCCGGGTCATTTTTAAATAACAGAAATTTATCACTCCTACTTCTGAGAAGGGGAAACCAGCGGATCCGGTGCCCAGTGCGGCCCGATCTCTTAGATGAGGACTTTTTTGCTTTTTTTTTTTCCCCCCTTTTGGTACCAGGGTTTGAACCCAGAGGTGCTTTACCCCTGAGCCACGTCCCCAGCACTTTCTATTTTTTATTTTACACAGGGTCTCGCTAAGTTGCTTAAGGCCTCATTAAGTTGCTGAGGCTGGCCTTGAACTCTGATCCTCCTGCCTCAGCCTCCCGAGGCGCGAGGCCTCTTGCTACCCTGGAGGGACACTAGTTCACTCCTGAGAAAAGAGCCCTCGCGGCGGAACCACTTTCTGGAGGACTCCGCCTCTTGGGGCCACCCGTCGGGGATGCGGGGACGCGCCCTGAGTCCAGGTGATTTTCCGTCAGGTGGGCAATGCCAGGGTCCGCAGCCCTGCTGGCTTGTGGGGCGGACGTGGCCAGACCTGCCCTGGGCTCCCTGTGCCTCACCAGGCGGCCTGTGTCGCGGCCCAGCCTGCCGCCCACGCTGCTGGGGTCAGCCAGGCCCTGCCAGCATGGAGCGGACACGGGCTCCTCTCCCCGCACTCCTGGGGACAGTGTGGCGGGACCCCCAAGAGGCCCGCCCCCTCCCATGCATGCGGGACACCAGTTCCCCCGCAAAGAGGCCGAGGCAGGCGGGTCCAGGCCTCCTGCCCTTGCTTCCTGGCCAGGAGGGGGCTGGTGGCACCCCCCGTCCCCCGCCCTCCAGAGGCCAGACCAGAGGCCGGACCAGAGGCCGGACCAGAGGCCGCTCCCTTTGGATCGCACCCTCCCAACCTCCAGGCTGAGCCTTTCCTTCCGCTGGGCCTGGAACCCAGGGCCTCACACGTGCTGGGCCAGCTCACCTGGACGCCCCTCTAGGCCCATCCACTTCTCCATATAAAAAGAAAAGAAAAAGAGCTGAAGGCCATGCGATGGGGGTCGGTCACCCTGGGGCCTCTGGGGAGGGGGCGCAGACCCTCCCTGCGACCAGGGAGGACACGGGAGCCGGGAATCCAAAGGGGCCTCGCGAAGGGGGTGGGGCTCGGAATGGTTTAGGACTGCTGACCACTGACCTCCAGGCTGACGGGGACAAGCCAGCCCGCGTCTGTCTCCAACAAGACCAGGGTAAGAAGGCCACCTCGGGTCCTCTGCCCCAGGCCCCAAGGGAGCTGCAGTGGCTTCGTAGGTGCCTGATAGGTCACATATCCCAGCAGTCCCAGCCCTGGGTCCACACCCACGCTCAATGGGACTTGCCCACAAGTGTCCACAGAGACTTTGTTCATGGTGGCCCAGCCAGGAACGACACGGGTGTGTCGGGAGAGACTGGGTGAGACTCCCTCACCCTTCCCGTGGTGGTCAACCACCTCACTGGGGTACTATACAGCCATGGAAAAGGACAAGGGGGCTGGGTCTGGCTCAGTGGAGCACTTGCCGGGCACGTGTGAGGCCCTGGGTTCCACCTCAGCACTGCATAGAAATAAATAAAACCAAGGTCCAGCCACAACTAAAAAAAAGTCAAAAAGAGAAAGCACAAGGGCCAGGCACGGTGGGACCCCTGCGGCCCCAGCTGCTGGGGAGGCCGAGGCAGGAGGGTGGCTGGAGCCCAGGAGTTTGGGCAGCACAGTCAGAGCCTGTCTCAGAAAGGGAAAAACAAAGTACCCCGTGCTGGGACCAACCTGGGGAGGAACTGGCCCGCAGAGCCCGGGAGATGAGATCCCACCCAGCCGACCCTGCATGACCAAGAGGTGGTGGCCGGCTCTGTCTGCGGTGGAACCTGGGGCCTCGCACCTGCCAGCCTGGGAGGCCCCAGGGCTGGTGCGTCCTCCCTGCGCGGCTGCCTGGCATGCAGCAGGTGCTCAGCAGGGTTTCTCCCCCACTGCAGCAGACTGGGGGCTGAGCATCCACCCCAACCCCTTTGGAGGGCCGCTGGGGCCTCCCCGGAGGCCGCGATCCTGATGGAGTGGGTGTCCCTGAACTCGGACGGGAGACACTCCAGATGCTCCGCCCCTTCCTCAGTCACCGGCAAGGGCGCCGGGGCTGGCAACGCCACCTGCCTGTCGTCACTAGGGAAGGCCCCGTGGCTGCGGCCCGTGTGGCTTAGGAGGGCGGAAAGTCCATCGCGGGCCGTCCTGCTGTGGGCTGGCCGTGTGGCTCAGTGGTGAGGGCTCGGGCCAGCGGCCGGGCGCCACCGGGTTGGGCAGACACGCCCGGTGAACAGGCCCTAGACCCGGCCGTCGTCCCCGGCGGGTGGGTGAACCGTCCTTCCGCTGGGGTGGCGCCCTCTGCCCCCAGCGCACCGCGCCTGCCTCAAGTCCAGCGCGACGCCTCCAGAACTTTCTCGGCCCGAACTGAAGCCGTCGCTCCCGCCGCCCGGTCCGCCTGGGTGGCCGGTGGCTGCGCCCTGCGGGCCTCCTGGGGCCAGGCCCCTCTGGACACAGGCCACCCGGGACGCGGTGGCGTGGGCAGCGCCCTGGGCGGGCCTGTCCCCGGCCGGCTGGTTCTCGGCAGGGCGGCCCCACGTGGCCGGCGGGGCGGGGCGACCGGGACTTTCCCGGGGGAGGCCGCGGAGGCGGGAGCCGCCCCTGAGTCCCGCGGACGCGGAAGGGGCGGCGCCTCTCCCTGCGCGGCCACCGAGGCCACCGCGGCCACCGCTGTCGCGGCCCCGAGGACCCAGGACGCCCGGTAGGTGGGACGGGACGGGCGGGCCGCGGAGCGACCCCTCGGGCCCTGGGCGCGACCTGCCCCGGGTCCCTGCGCCGGGCCTCGGCGGGCGGCCGTCCTGCCCGCGGGGCTGGGGTCCCCCTGCCCCTCGAGAGGAAGAGGCCGCCACGCCCTCCCCGCCAGCCGGGGCCCCAGGAGGACACCACACAGTGGGGACCAGGAGGGACAGAGCGCTGCCCTCGGGAAACGCGCGGGTGACCAGGCCAGTCTGAGGGCGGATGTCCCCCGGCCTGGTCTGAGGAGCCTGAACTCGGCAGGTCCCCGCCAGCCCCTGGCCCTCTCTCCACCGGGGGCGCGGCCGGGGCCTCTGCCCTGTCCCCTCCCCCAGGGCCATTCCGTGGCTAGCGGTGCCCGGCAGGCCGCGGGTGCTCGAGGTCGCCGCTGAACAGGCGCTGCCGCCTTCCCTGCCTCCTCCTGGCGGCCACTTCCTTCACTTTCTCCTTTTGCCGTCGCCGTCTCACCGTGTCACCCAGGCTGCCTGGAACCGGCCGCAGCGCCCTCCTGTCCCCACGGGGCAGGCCCTGCCGTCCCCCTGGACAGCATCCGCTAAGGGCTGGCCCCATGGGAGCAGGTGACTGTGCCTTGCCTGGGAGGGAAACACGAATTGAGTGCTTACTGTATGCCACGCCACTCCTGCCTGTTCAGTGGATTGGGTCGTTGAGTATTCTGCAGTCACTGACTCATTCAGTCAGCATTTATTAAGCGTCTCCTGTGTACCAGGCACACAGTACTGTGTTTGTTCGTTCGCTGACTTACCCAGTCAGCATCTGTGAAGTGCCTACGGACAGCACTCTGGACACAGCCGTGAACAAGGCTGGAGCTGCCAGGTGGATCTCTCCAGCAGGAAGGCACGGCTGTTCCCCACCTAAATAAAGATCTGTAGCGTCCCCTGGTGAGAAAGGACATGAGAAAAACGAGGCAGGAGCATGCGGGGTGGTGCCCATGAGCTGGCTGAGGGAGCCAGCCCCTCTGTGGCCATCGGGGAAGGTGTGCCAGGTGGAGGGGAAGCCTGTGCAAAGGTCCTGGGGCAGGGCCAAGCCTGGGACAGTGTGGCCAGAGCAGAGAGTGGGGAGCAGCGGGAGGAGACGGTTGTCCCCAGGGAGACGCGGCCTGGCAGTCGAGCCTGAGAGGACCCTCAGTTTCCCCTTCTGACCCTAAGCCAGCTCCTGCACGCCCTGCCATCTCAGCGCCAGCCCGGCCTGCCTCCCCCCCTTAGTTCTTAACCAGCAGATCCTGAGGGCTTTGCCTCCAAGTTATCCCCAGTCAGTCCACTCATCCTGGTGGGCAGCGACCCCCACCCCCAGCAGCACCCCCTGACAGCACAGCTTCTGCCCCACAGCCTGTCCTCCCTTAGGGGCCAGAGGGTCCCTCCTTCCAATGCCCACAGCCCGCCATGGCTCCCACCTCCCTCCTGGTCAAAGCCCAAGGGCCCTGCACAGCCCCATGGTCCCCTCCCTGCCTCCCCCTGCCCCCTTCAGCTGCAGGACGCCACGGGCCCCAGGGCCTTTGCACAGCTGTGCCCTCTCCTGCAGCGCCTTCCCCTGATCTCCACCTGGCTTGCTCTCTCACTTCCCTCAGGGCTCAGCTCCGGTGTCGCCTCTCAGAGGCCTTCCTTGACCCCCACCCGTCCCCCTCGGCCCCTTCCCCAGACCCCGTGGCTCATTTCCTTCACGGCACTTGTCATTCTCGAAATGATCTCGGCGGTTCTCATTTCCTGTTGGTCTCCCTGGAGCAGGCGCGAGCTCCAGGGTGAGGAGGTGCGCCCAGCCTGCAGGAGCACAGGCAGGCGTGCACGCAGTAGGTGCTCAGTAAGCCTCTGTGAGCGGGCCGGGGGGCGCCGGGCACCCAGGAGACCGGCAGGCCCGCCCTGGACACGGCCAACAGGTCAGGACGAGAAGAGGAAGAGGGACGCTGTGCCGGCTCCTGCTGGGCCCCGGTGCCGGGGTGCTGGCGCCTCATGGTCATGCCGAGAGTCCACGGCAGGCCACGTCCATCCCGAGCGCCCCCTGCGTGCCAGACAGGTGCTCCTGCTGGGCGGCCCAGCCCACAAGAGCCACCTTGAGGTGAGGTCGCGGCTGGAGGCTGGAGATGCCCCTGGCCGTGCCCCAGGCTGTGGGGGGACAGCAGGACGAGCCCAGTCCAGACACCTGGAGTGCTGGGCAGGGCGGCCCAGCAAGCAGGACGGCAGGGGCAGCGTCCAGGGAGGGACTGCGCTGGGTCTTGGCTGAGTCTGGTGGAGCTGGGGCCTGGCAGGAAGCAGGAAGGTGACCGCCTGGTGGCTCTGCACCTCCTGGGGGACAGGGGTCCTCCGGGCCTGGCGCCTGCAGGGGGCAGCCCTGGTGCCCAGCGTGGCCGAGGACCCTCTGACAGACAGAAGACTGAGGCTGCGTTTTGGGGGGCGGGGAGTGAACCAGGACCGCTTAACCCGAGCCCCATCCCAGCCTTTCTACCAACGTGTAGAGGCCGGCCTCCCAAGTTGCTGCAGGCCTCGCTCAGTGGCTGAGGCTGGCTCTGAACTGAGCCTCCTGCAGCGGCCTCCTGAGCTGGGCCCACAGGCATGTGGGAAGGACGCGCTCTGTGGGCTGAACCCCAGGCCGCTCCACCGTGGGGCCTTTTTGTTTTTTATTTCGAGACAGGGCCTCGCTAAATTGTTGAGGCTGCTTCAAACTTGCCATCCTCCTGCCTCAGCCTCCCCAGTCACTGGGACAACAGGCGTGGTGCCTATGTTTGTCTAGATCGTGGGCACAGTTGTTTCCAGCAGTTCCCAAGAGGTGGGAAGACCAGTGGAACGAGGGTCGTCGCTGCCGAGGGAGATAGCAGACCACATTTCAAACTAGTCATCTTGACAATTTCAGCGACTTTTGACTGGCTGTGGTCCCACCTGAATATGAGATCCTCGTCGTTTCTCTCGTGTTACGCTGAGTTCAGGTCAGGGAGGGAGAAGCTGCTGTTCTGCCTTCTCATGGCTGCCTTGTTCCTGGTGTGTGGGAAACATCTTCATCCTCCACTTCTCTAGGAGGGCTTAGGTTTCATGAAGGTGAATTCAACTAAAACTAGTGAACGGTTTTTCTGAGCCACATAAGTGGGAATCCGTGGTGATCCGGTGGCCCTCAGGCTTAGTGGCTTCTGGAGTCAGACAGCCTAGGTTCCAATCCGGCTGTATTCCGATGTGCTGCGTGTCCCTCGCCACTTACTTAACCTCTCTGTGCCCCCATTTCTTTGTGTCAGTAACCCGAACGCCACCGTTCAGGGTGGACGTGTGTGACTAGGTTCTAAGAGAAGCGGAACAGGAGGCCCCTGTGTAAGTACGTGTCCAGCAGCCACGTCGTGCAAGAGAATGAGACCAGTGAAATTAGTTCTAAACTAATCCTAACAAGACATTTTATTTAACTCGATTTTTCCAACACCTAACCAGTACAAAGCCTTTTTTCCTAATTTTCTGTTTGTTCTGTGGTGCTGGGGACGCGACCCAGGGCCTCACGTGTGCCTGGCCCCGGTGACCACCGGGCTCCGCCCCGCCCTAACCTCTTCTCACTTTTATTTATTTATTATTATTTGTTCTGTGGTGCTGGGGACTGATTCCACCCCAGGGTGGCCTCCGTCCTGCCGTCCTCTTGCCTCAGCCTCCCGGGGAGCTGGCAGGCAGGCGGACGCCCACCACCTTCTGCCCTCCTTCCGACTTGAGGCCGCCCTGACAGCCTGCAGAAGGGTCCCCCGGGCGGTGCCGGCCACCCTGCGCAGGACGTGGGGAGGACACAACCCGACCTTCCGGCTGTGGCCCCTGCCCATCATCACGGCAGAGGGAAGCCCCGGCCTGGTGGTGGGGACCGAGTCGGCCTGCTGGCCATGTGATCTTGCCCAGACTCGCCCCTGAGTGGGCGAGAAACCGCAGGCTGTCCCTGGCCAGGTGCTGGGTGCGTCCCCGGTCGGTGGCCACTCCCTGGCTCTTCAGGGAGCAAGAAGGCAGCCGCTGGCCGTGCGTGAATGAGCCAGGCCGGCGGTGTTCCGATAAAACTTTATTGACAAAAACACCTGGGGGCCGCATTCCTGAGCCTGTCACAGGCAGTTGGCGGTTGATGGCGGCCTGGCCACACTCCCAGGACCGGTCAGGGACTGAGCTGCGGGGCCTGGGGAGGCTGTGCTCCAGCAGAGGGTGTCAGGCAGGGTGCGGTGGCCAGGCCTGTCGTCCCAGTGCCGGGCCGAGGCTGGAGGACGGCAAGTTTGAGGCCAGCCTCAGCACCTTAGCGAGACCCGTGGCAGCGCTGGAGGCCGGGCCTGGGCTCACCCGCTCGGCACAAGCGCCGACGCGAATAAAGGGCCTGAGGTGCGAGGTGGTGCGAGGTGGGCTTCTTTTTTCAACCTTCCACCACAGGAAGAAGGAGGCTTCCAACCTCCAGACCTCCACCTCACCACAGGGCGGACGGCGTCTGCCGGTGAGCGGGGCCTGTCTCCTCCTGCCATCAGCGGCCTGAGGTGAGTCGCGGCAACTGAGTTCATGTCCAGGCGGCTCCAGCTGCTCAAGTCCCTCCCTCCTGTGCCCACGGCTTTCCATAGCTCCCACCTCTCTTGGGGTCAAAGCCCAAATCCTCCCTGTGGCCTCCACAGCCCTGCAAACCTGCTCTGTCCCCTCCCTCCCTCTCCTGGTTGGGCCTCACTGTGCCTCCAACACACCTGGCTCCTCCTGCCCCAGGGCCTTTGCACGGCTGTGCCTGCGGTCCCAAGTGCTCTTATCACCCAGGGATTCCTGGGGCCCCCTCGCCACTCTCAGGTCTCCACATCCTTTCCCCTCCTGCCCAGCGCTGACCAGGAGACGCTCCGGGAAGGGGATCATCTCTTTGCTCCCCACTGGGCGTCAGCCCTGGTTAGTGCTCTCTCCAGCCAGGCTGCTTCCTTTGTTCAGAGCCGCCCCTTCCGCCCCTGCCCTGCCCTCTCTGCCTTCCCTCTGTCCTCCCTCCCTCCTCCCTGGGCCCCAGCGGACCTGCTGGGGATGAAGTGTTGAAACCCCGCGTCCGTTGTGTGCGGAGGTCTGTGAAGGAGGCTGGTGGACATGACCCCTTGGTCCACACCGGGAGCTCCCTGGGCACTGTGGACAGAGGCTCGGCTGGGTGCCGAGCAGCAGCCCGGCCTCCACCCTCTCGGCCGCCTCCCTGCAGGTGTGATGGCACCGCCCCTGGGCCCCGTGGCGGCCTGGGTGGAGAAGCGCTCTGGACTGCTGGGGTCGCCCTGGGCACCTCCCCACGTGGGGGGCGGGAAGTCCAGGCTCCGCCCGGCTGGGGACCTACAAAGGGCTCAGACCCAGGGGCCCCGGGGCTGTTCCTCCCAAGTCTGAATAGGGCCCTGGGGACCCAGTTTCAGATGCCATCCGAAGGGTCTGTGTGCCCTGGGCAGCCCTTGGCTCTGGGCCGGGCTGAGTTCCACCTCGGTCACGCCCCTGACCAGCATGTGCCAGGCAGGTGCTCTGCAGGCTGGCCACCCCCCTCTGCTGCCCGTCAGCTGGGGAGCAAATGCAGAAGCTGCCAGGCACGGCGGCCGGCTCGGGAGGCTGGGGCAGGAGGACCCCAGGCGCAGAGCCAGCTCAGCAACTGAGCGAGGCCCTGAGCAACTCGGTGAGAGGCTGTCCGTAAAGAAAGTGCGAGGCGGGGCTGGACGGGTCTCGGTGGCCGAGCGCCCTGGGTCCAGTGCCGGAACAGAAGCAAAGAAAAAGTCATTTAAAAAAAAGCAAAAGCGTCTTCCTCTCGGCACCGTCCATCGGCTGGCAGAGTCCCCGTGCAGGAGGGTGACAGAAACAAGGGCCACAAACAGGCACCTCCAACGCAGAGCCCGGGCGGGACCCACGGGGCACCCAGCCAGCTGGGGCAGGGACGCGGCTGAGGCGCCCGGCAGGCGACTCTGGTCCAGGAGGGCTTCCCAGCACCCTGGCCACCGGCGGCGACGCTTGTCAGTCTCAGTTTTAGGGGACTGGGATTCCAGGCGCTGCTTTGTCACCTGGCGCTCGGGCGCTCGGGACATTGTGGTGGGACGTCGGCCGGGATCTCCTCGCCTCTCCAGGGCTGCCCCTCGGCAGTGGGGAGCGAGCCCAGGAGGGACCCTGGCCCTTATAACCAGAGGCGTCCTCCACCGGCACCAGCGCTGCACAGCACTGAAGGGCCACCCCGGCCTGTGAACACCGGACCGTGCGTCCCGGGGGCCCTCCAGGTGGCCAGCTGCCTCCTGGCTGTGGGCTAGAACCTGCCATGCGTCAGGGCCACCTGATTCCCTGGAGCGAGTCCCCGAGGCCCTGGGAGGTGGTGTGGGCCTGAGCTGCCCCGGCTCGGAGCCCAAGGCCCCTGGCCAGCTGTGTGGCTTTGGGCAACTGAGTGGGCCTCTCTGTGGCTCAGGTCTTGTGCTCTGCGGGCGCCGCGTCTCCCTGAGCACCGCCATGGAGCTCGACGGCCGCACTTTTGCAGAGGAGGAAGTGGAAGTTGGGAGGTGACCCCGGGTGGTTGCCCAAGGGAGGGAGGGGAGACCCTGGCGGCCTCCCGGGCTGCTGTCCTCTGGTAGTGACCAGGCCTCTCCCTCCCACAGGTCTGCTGCAGCCGCCCCCTGGAAGCTGGCCCGCCGCGCGGGTAGGGGTGGCCGGGCGCGCAGGCAGGGAGTGGGCCGGAACATGCCTCCACCCGCCCCCGTGTCTGCTGCCCGTGGCCGTGCCCACCCGTGCCCATGGCCTGCCCCGGCCCGTCTCTGCCCGGCGCCTTCAGCATCCTGGGCTCGTTGGGCCGGGACAGGCTTGTCCAGCTGCAGCACAGACTGAGGGCCCTGGGCCCGGGCTGCCGCGGGGCAGAGCTCCTGCACGCCATGGTGCTTCTCCAGCTGGGCCAGGAGGCCGAGGCCAGGAGCTCTCTGGAGGCCCTGAGAGCGGATGCCGGGGCCCGGCTGGTGGCCCGCCAGTGGGCGGGCGTGGACAGCACCGAGGCCCCAGAGGAGGCCCCAGAGGAGTCTGCGGAGGTGTCCTGGACCGTGGCCCGTCTCTACCATCTGCTGGCCGAGGAGCGCCTGTGCCCAGCCTCCATGCGGGACGCCGCCTACCAGGCCGCCCTCCGCACCCCCAGAGCCAAGGACGGGCAGCGGCTGGCGGAGCTCCAGGAGGAGGCCCAGGACCCGTGCGGGCGGGACGTGGTCGGGAGCCTGGGGGGCTTCCAGCCCCTCTGCTCCGATCGGGGTCGCCTCCCTGCGTCTTCAGCATCACCCTCTGGGGCCAGGAGCCTTCCCCGCCCCATCGAGGGCCAGCCGGACTGGAGCCGGGGTTGCTCCCTGCGGTCCACCGGCAGCCCCATCTCGCTGGCCAGTAACTTGGAAATCAGCCAGTCGCCCACCATGCCTCTGGGCAGCCCGCACCGCAGCACCCACGGGCCCAGCAAGCTCTGCCGGGAGCCCCAGGCCAGCCCAGTACCTGAGCCCGTCCCCACGGGCTGCCAGGAGCCAGAGGAGATGAGCTGGCCCCCCGCAGGGGACACTGCCCGCTCCCTGGAGCTGCCAGACTGCCCGGCCCCCAGGCTCCCCGAGGCGGCCCCGGGTCCAGCCTCTGCCCACCTCCCTGACTCCCCTGCGGCTCCTGAGACCAGCAGCCACTTCCCAGTGGAGTGCACGGAGGTGTCCACGGGCCCCGGACCTCTGCCCCTGCCCATGGTGGAGGCCACCGAGAGTCCTGGCCTTGTCAAAGACAGGACAGCACCCCAGCTCTCTGGAGGAGAGGCTGCACCCCAGAAGAGCACGCCGTGCCCACCCACACCTGCGGCCCCGCTGCCCTCTGCTGCCCCTTCCTCCTGGTGCTGGCCTCCGCTGGCCTCCCTGAGCCCTGGGACCACCTCCTCTGAGCCAGGGTCACCGGAGCAGTTCTACAACTTCGTGATTCTCCACGCCAGGGCTGACGAGCAGGTGGCCCTGCGTGTGCGGGAGAGGCTGGAGGCGCTCGGGGTGCCGGACGGGGCCACCTTCTGTGAGGACTTCCAGGTGCCCGGGCGCGGGGAGCTGCGCTGCCTGCAGGACGCCATCGACCACTCGGGCTTCACCATCCTGCTGCTGACCCCCAACTTCAACTGCCGCCTGAGCCTGCACCAGGTCAGCCAGGCCCTGATGAGCAGCTTCACGCAGCACGGCAGGCAGGACTGCGTGGTCCCCTTCCTCCCCCTGGAGAGCTCCCTGGAGCAGCTCAGCCCCGACACCGCCGGCCTGCTGGCTGGCCTCGTGTGGCTGGACGAAAGCTCCAAGATCTTCCCCAGGAAGGTGGCCAGCACCTTCAAGCCCCAGAAGCTGCAGGCGCGCAAGGCCCACTGGAGGAAGGAGCAGGACGTGCGGGCGCTGCGGGCGCACAGCCAGCACCTGGAGGGCGAGCGGCGGCAGGCGGCCGCTGTGGGCGCGGCCTACTCGGCCTGCTTGCAGAGCTACCTGTCCTGGCAGGCGCAGGTGGAGAAGCTCCAGGCTGCTTTCGGCAGCCACCTGTCCTTGGGGACCCATGGGCCTCACCCGTCTCAGGTGCCCTTTGGAGGGCAGGCGCCCCTGGCGGGGGCGTCTCCCTTCCCCGCCTGGCCGGGCGGCCCCCCGCCAGCACCACCGAGCCCGTGGCCGGCCGGCCCCGCGCCCGCCTTCCCGCCGCCCGCGCCCCCGCAGGCCCCGGGCGTGCAGCCCCTCATCATCCACCACGCGCAGATGGTGCAGCTGGGGCTCAACAACCACATGTGGAACCAGAGGGCGGCCCAGGCGCCCGAGGACGAGACTCCGGAGGCGGAAGGGCGGTGACCAGCTGACCCCCGGACCCGCTTCGGGCAGCAGGGCTTCGTGGGCTGGGGTCGAGGAGGGGCAGGGGAGGTGGGGCTCTTAATTATAATAAATATTTATTGAAGGCTTCTTAGAGGCCACTGCCCTTTGGAGGACGTCAGCTCGGCCCCTGGCTGCGAATACGCAGCCTCCACGCCCCAAGAAGGGGGCGGAAGCGAAGAGCACGCGGCGCCAAAGCAGGGCAGAGCAGGAAGTTGCGCAATCTGCTCACACCCATTGAGCGGGAGAAAGTCACGTGCCTTCCGCTCCGGCTGCAAGGGCCACTGGGAAATGTAGTCCTGGGGCCGACCACGTGCCTTTCGGAAAGGCTTGGTTCTAATACTGGAGAAGGTGCAGACAAAAGGTGCTAGGAGTCAGACGTGGTGGCGCGCACCTGTACTCCCAGCGGCTCTGGAGACTGAGGCAGGAGGATTGCGAGTTCAAAGCCAGTCTCAGCAACTTGGCGAGGCGCTCAGCAACTTTAGCAAGACCCTGTCTCTGCTGGGGATGTGGCTCAGGAGTTAAGCACCCCTGGGTCAGTCCTGGTACCAGACACTGCAAATATTTGGTAGTTTTGTCTGCAGCCCTGTTTTCTTTGGGCCTGCCTTGACGCCACTGCCAAGTTTGGGCTCAGAGCCTATTGTGTGACCCTAGGCAAATGCCTTAACTTCTCTGATCCTCTGCTTTCTCCTCATAAGAAGTGGGTTTAAGGGCTGGGGATATAGCTCAGTTGATAGAGTGCTTGCCTCACAAGCATGTAGGCCCTGGGTTCAATCCCCCCCCCCAAAAAAAAAAAAAAGTGGGTTTAAGATGCTGTTATTTCAAGGGCGTGTGGGATAACGCGTAAGCACCAGGCTGACTGTTCACCTCTCACCACTCGTTAAATGTGTGCCTGGCAGGGACGGGATTAGTTTTTCCCTCCAGGGTGACTGGAGAATAAGAAAGGAGTGAATATCGGTTGAACACTTCACACTTTAACCGACTTTTTGAGTCAGGGGCTCATCAAGCTGCTTAGAGCTTTGCTAAATTGCTGGGGCTGGTTTCGAACTTTTGATCCTCCTGCCTCGGACTCCCAATCCACTGGGATCACAGGCGTGGCCGCCGTGGGGCACATTGACATTCTTGAGGTTTTAACATAATGTTTGGGTCCTCCACGTGACCCCAAAAGAAGGAGCTTCCGAAGGCCCGTTTTACCAATGGGGAAATAGGCCAAAGCAGTGAATTTTGGCCCCACATATCACCCAGATTAGCAGGGCGATCACCACCATGGCAGAGGCTGGTCCCGAGGGCAGGGGCTGAAGGAGGCCCTCTTCCCGGCAGCCCGGCTGGAGCGAGGGTTGCTGCCACGCCAGGTGGGTTGGCCTGAGCCACCCACCAGTCACCCGCACTTGCTATTTTCGTTGCTGACTCAGGCTGCGTCACCGCCCGGTTCCCCACAGTGGCCCTGAAGTGAAATCCTGGGAGCGGAGCTTCCAAGATCTGATTCTGGAGTGGGGCAGAGGGGCTCGTGCCAGCCGCTTTTCCTTCTGACCCTCGAGGCGGGAGCCGTGCAGGCCCTCGGTGCAGGCAGCGGCACGGGCCCAGACCTGGCTTGAAGCTGGCGAGGGAACTATGAAGAAGTCACTAGATCAGGAAGCAGAATGTCAGGTCCTGGCAGGGACTTGATGAGGAAGGAGAGCGTGAGTGACAGAGGGTGTCCAAGAGGCAGGGCTTTAGGCGGTCCAGGAGGTGGCATTGAAGCCAAGAGCTGGGAGGCAGGAGCGGAGATCCAGGCAGAGGGCACAGCTGTGTAAAGGCCCTGGGGCAGGACCGTGCCTGGCATGGTGGAGGCTGAAGGCGTGGAGGGAGAGAGCGGCCAGGGAGAGTCGTGCAGGACCTCGTGGGCGGTGGGAGGACTTGGGCTTTAGCCCGGAGGGAGGAACGAGGCGGGAAGGCTGCAGGCGGAGGAGGGCGGGGCCGACCCGGGTGCTCATGGGCGCCCTCTGGTGGCTGCTGCCGAGAGGACAGACGAGGGGTGTCCAGGGCAGGAACTGGGGACCAGGTGGAGGCCACTGCTCTGGCCCCGGTGGAAGCAGAGGAAATGGGGCCCCTCTCCCGTTCCTGCCTGGGCAGCTTCACTGCCGCCGGTCAGCCAGGCTGTGCCGAGAAGCCCATGGGGCCTGGCGCTGGGACAGCTGGGCTCCCGACCCTGCTTTGCCTCGGAGGTGCTGTGCTCCAGCCCCTTCCTGGCTTCATCTTCTCCAGCCAGAACGGGGCCAGTGACCTCAGGAGTGGAAGGCCTGCGACTGCCTGGCCCCACGGGACTCCAGCCTGCGTGCAGGGAGGACCCACACGAGGGCCGGAGGGGCTGCCTGGAGGGGCTGCACTGTGTGGGGACAGAGGCCCAAAGAGCCGAAGGCACTGCCCAAGGGCCAGCCTCACTGGGGCAGGAAGCCCAGAGACTGCAGGCTGCAGTCACTGCCCAGCTCAGCTTGAATCCCCTGCACTCCGGTCCTTCTGGCCTCTGCAGCGGACACCTGGACCAGGGGCCAGTGCTCCCCACTGGGCCACACCCAGCCTCCTCTGTCTGTCTTGCTATTTGTTGATTCTCGTTAAAACATGTTGATTCGAGCAAATTTCTGACACACCCAAGCTGCCTACAAGGGCTGGGGACGGAGCTTTATTTTATTTTATTTTTTGGTACCAGGGATTGAACCCAGGGCTGCTTAACCCCTGAGTCACATCCCAGCCCCTTTTATTTGGATTTTGAGACGGGGCCTTGCTGAGTTACTTAGGGCCTAAGTTGCTGAGGCTAGCCTTGAACTCTCGATCCTCCTGCCTCAGACTCCCAAGTCACAGATTAGGGATCTGTCTTGGTCATGAAGGCTTTTTTTCAGAACGTTGGGCACACAGTAAGTGGTCAGTAATTGAACTCACATGATGAACCCTTATTGAGCACCTGCTGTGTGCAGGTCGGTTCTGGGCACTGGGGATGCTGAGCTGACCTGTCTTGGTGGAGTTCACTGGACGGTAAGTGGGGAGATGTAAATTCATCTGTCTTTTTATATCACCAGCATTGTTTGAGCACCTGCTGTGTGCAGGAGACAGGCACAGTCCTCAGGGATGTGACGGGGCCTGGCTCAGGGTCCTCGGAACTGAGGAAAGCAGCTGAGAGGAGGAAGTGGCGGAGAGCAGAGGGTGAGGGCCGCAGGACGCCCCAGCTCCTGCGCACAGGCGGGGGCCTGCCCCAGGCCGGGCCCTTCCGGGGGAGTCCCCTTTGAGTCATGCAGCCTCAGAGAACACTGAGTGGGAAAGGCCACCCTTCTCTGAAACTGAAGCCCGAGTAAACAGGTGGTCCTTGAGGTCAGTGTGCCAGGGCGGCCCCCGCGGTGTCCCTGCTGGGGCTCTCTCCGGACAGTGTCAGGGCCTCACAGACATCCTGTGCTGAGGCGAGGTTTGGGGGTCCTCCCCATTCTGGCCCCTCCCAGGCCCAGCGTTCATGGGGCCGGCACCAGGGGTCACCCTGACCCTGGAGCCAGAGGTTGCTGTGACCAGCCTCCAGCTGGCCTGGGGGCCTCGCCTGGGGAACTGAAAGTCGAGCAGAGACTGAGGAGCACGTGTCTGCAGCTGCCCAGGGCTTTCTGGACGTGGGGGCAGACCCAGCAGCAGGTGGGCTTTCCAGGAGCGTCCTCTTGGGTGAGTGACCTTCTGCTGCCAAGTCCAGTGGCCACTTCTCCATGCTCCTCACCCTCTGCCTCCCACACACCAGGCTTATGCTGCCCCGGGGCCTTTGCACGGCTGCTGGCCCAGCCCTCGCCCGGGGCTCCTGCTGACCCTGCTCCAGTGCCCCCTTCTCGACGGGGCTTCTGAGCGCCACACTGAAGGTTCACCTGAGGTGGCACCGCTCTCCCCCAGCCCTGCGCCATTCCCACGCCTGGCAGCTCCAGACAAACACGGCATGTTAACTTGGGGCCCACCTTGTGCCTCCCCCATCCGCACAGGGTTCTGTCCCCTTGGCTGGTGGACCCGTGTCCACACACAGCAGGTGCCGGTGCCGGATGCCGCAGCGCGTCTTTGATCTCTCTGTTCTGTGTGGGGATGGAGCCAGGGCCTCGGGCTCGGGCAGCGCCGACCACTGGGCCACACCCAACCTGCTGCGGGTCTTCACAAGTCGCCAGTCCTGGAGGGCGCCCTCCTCCTCCCCACATCCCTTCACCTTCTCTGGTGCTGAGCACCTGCTGTGTACCCAGGAGGCTGGAGGCCCTCCCTGCTGCTGCCCGCTCAGGCCCAGGGCCTGGGGGGCAGACCCGTGAGGGGTGTCCCCAGCGGGTGGCCTGGGTGCAGCCTGCTTGAGGCCCATGGGGCGTGGAGGGAAGGGCCCTGGGTGTGACCCGGGGTGGGCGGGCGCATGGCCATGTGGTGGACCTGGGCAGGACTGTCCCTCCTGCAATGGGAGGACACAGGGACACACAGGTTACCTTGGAGACCCAGGTGGAGCCACCAGATGGCGCCGTGTGACAGAGGGACGGGGACGCAGCGGAAACAGCCCAGGGTGTGTCCTTGCTGGGAGGCCACCAGTGCTGTGCCCACACTGCAGGTGGGACCCTGAGGCGGGCGTCACCTCGAAGGGTGGCAGGGCCAGTCTGCAGGGCAAGGGCCGCCGAGGCTGCACTGGCCACGCCCTGTGCGTGCCCGTGTCTGCGGCCCAGAGAGGCACGTGCGCGCGGGGGTCACACAGCAGTCCTCCCCTGGGACCCCCGGGGCTGCCTGGCTCACAGGCCGACCCCAAGTGCCCGGCAGGACCTTATTTTTAACCTGTTCTGTGGCCACAGCCTTATTATAGCGCTGGGAGGCAGCCAGGTGTCCGGTTTCCAAGTCAGAGAGCCTGTCCTCCCGGGAAGAGCCCTGCCCGGCCCCGCAGGTCCCTGGCCATCTGCTCCTTCCTTAGGTTCTAACGTGGGCCTCTTGAAAACACCGAGGCTCGTACGCTGTGCGGGGCCACGAATCCCAAGGCCACGGACATGTCGGGCTGCAGCGGCCAGCGTGGCTGGGGCGCTGGCTGGGCTGTCTTCAGGGCGGGTCGTGACGCCCCCCTCACCGGGCTGACCGTGCTGGGCCGCAGGCCAGCGGCGCTGGAGCGCGAGCAGTCGCCTGGCGGAGGGAGAGCAGGGCAGGACCGCCAGCCTCCCCGAGGGCAGAGGGCTGTGAACCAGGGCCAGGCCAGGCCGTCGGGCACCGCCACCCGGGCCCCCACCAGCTCCCGCCAGAGGCCAGGGCAGTGGCGCCCGGTGCTGGCCCGGCGCAGCCCACCGGCCACACACCCGTCCACCGTCCCTCCATTTCCCGCCCTCTGGCTGGCGAAGGCCAGACCCCTCCGCAGGCGTCGCTGGGGGTCAGACTGGACAAGAGGGGTTCAGGTGAAGAGAACTGCCCGCAGGGCTGGGCCAGTGACCCCCGCGGGCCTCCTGGAGGAGGTCAGCGACTGGGTGGCCCTGGGGGTCCCAAGTGCCCACTGGGGGCCCAGGCACAACCCCTCCTGTGTCCACGGCGGCAGCGCGGCCTGCTGGGCCAGGACACCTGCAGCGCCTGTGGGGGCGACGCCTGGGTTAGGGTCCCGGGTCCCCCCGCCTCCCTCGTGGAGGGGGTCCCGCGCCCCTGCTCTGCGCAGACGCCCAGCCCCACCCCTGCCACCCCCGGGCCTGCGTCCCCCGTCACTGGGCTGCTCCCCGCCTCGCAGCACCCCCCACCCCACCGGGCCTAAGGGGTTCCGAGCCCCCGGCTGGGCTGCTGCTGGGTCACATGGCACGACATGTGACCGAGGGCGCTGCTCCAGGCCCCACCCTCCTGCACCCGGCGGCCAGCCAGGTGGCCTGGTCACCAGAACAGGGCTGAGGTCAGGATGGAGTCCCAGGTCTGCGGCCCAGCCTGCGTCAGGTGCCGGCCACGCTGACCCCACAGGGAGAGGCCGGGGCCACGTGGTGCAGAACTCCTGCCCGGAGGGCACGGGCCAGAGGGCCACTCTGCACACGCCCCGCAGGACCTGCCCGCAGAGGCAAGCGGCCACCTCGCATCTTGGGGGACCACCTTCCGTCCCGGGCGGGGCGTCCCCAGCCGCACCCAGCCTTTGGGTTCTCTGACAGGGTCCCAGGAAGCCACAGAGGGTGGCCTCGAACTTGCCACCCTCCTGCCTGCGCTTCCCAGCGGCTGGTTACCAGTGTGGCCGCTGTGTCCAGCTTGAGCACTTATAAAGTCCAGCAGCAACTCGGTCACGCAGAGCTGAGCAGGCGCTACCTGCCGTCCACCCCAGAGAAACCAGGAGCGGGAGAGCGAGGGGCCTCCCCCCACGGACCCTCGCAGCGTGGCCTCCACATCCTGCCAAGGGGCAGACTTGGGGACGGCTGGCCTGGGCCTGGCTAGCTGTGACCCCACCCCAGTGCAGGTGGAGGGTGGGCACAGGCTGCTGGGGACCAGGCGGCAGCACTGGGCAGGAGGCGGCACGCGGCCCTGGGGACGGCACGTTGAGGGGAGGCTCCTGGGCCCGCAGAGGCGATGAGCAACACCCCCAGCCCTTGGGGGGCCGCGGGAGGAGCCAGTCCCTCTCCGTGTGGGGTCCCCCCAGAGCAGCCTCTGGACTTGGTGGATGCTCTGCAGGGCTGAGGTGGAACCCGGGCCTCGCGCTCGCGCACCAAGCAGGCAAGGAGGCTGGAGGCGCTTCAGACACCTGCTCTTTAATGCCTCAGCTGCGGCGCTGACCCCCACCAGACAGCGGCTCCTCGCCGCCGGGAGGGCCAGGCACCGCGCGTCCTCCTGAGTTAAATCAAAAGCTCGCCTTGCAAATAAATACACTTCCTACCTACCACTGCAAGTCGGAGGGCCTCCTCCAAGGGCCAGGCGCCCAGTGGGAGCCCGAGGCAGCGGACACTGCTCCCGGGGGCGGCCGGTGCCCTTCTGCCCCTGCTGCCCACGGGCCTGGGCTCTGCTCCTGCGGAGGCCCTGGCCCTGTCTGCTCTCATGGTGCTGGGGGGACCGGGCCCACAGGGGCTGGGCAAGAGCTGGCCACCTGCTGTTGCCTTGCTGGGCCCTGACCGGCCGACCTGCGTCACCGTGTAGCAGGGCCTTTCTCAGGGAGGCTGGACTCGGGCCCTGGGGCAGACTCGGGAGGCTGGGGCATCTCCGGGCCAAGCGGCCTGTCCCTTTAATCTGCACAGTGCCAGCCGGGCCCACCGGGGCCGTCCTGGGGGCACTCAGTTGCCACGCTCTGTGGCGGCCTCTTGGGTGCTCGCCCTGACCCTCGGGGCAACACTGTTCTAAGGGAAAGGCAGGAGGGAGCCCCACAAACCCAGGGCCACCTGCATCCCGGGGGCCAACGCGGGCCTGCGGCCTCATGCACCCCTCACCGCCTGGAGGTAGCTTGCAGGGTCCACAAACAAAAAGCCTAAAAACACTGCAGCAAAACCTCAGAACCTGCGCACAAGGCCTGAATCCCACCCGCTACCTAAGCAGCAGACCCGCCAAGCCGGGCGCTGGCGGCCCCTTGTCCACCGGCCCCTCCTGGCTGCTAACACTGGACAGCTGGGCACCAGCACCTCCCGCGCCCAGCCGCGTGGCTCCTCCCTGGTGCCGGGCAGGGGCAGGAGGCCGGGCTGGTGTCTGGGGAGGGCCGGGCTCAGTGCAGCTGGATGAAGGCCTCCAGCTCCTCCGGGATGAAGCCCTTGTAGGGGACCTTGTTCTTGTCCAGGGCGCGGGCGGCCAGGCACTGCAGGGTCACGTAGTTGAAGGGCTGCATGGTGCTCTTGGCCAGCAGCTCCTCGTCCAGCATCTCGCAGGCGGTTTTCTTGAAGGCGTTGGTGGCGTCCACGTGGGCCCCGGCTTCCACCAGGGCGTTCATGATGGCGGGGCAGTTGTTCTGGGCCGCGATGTGCAGCGGGGTGTTGTTGTCGAAGTCCCTGCTGTCCGGGTCGGCCCCGCAGTCCAGCAGCACCTGGACCACGTGCAGGGACGGGAAGGTGCCCACGCGGTAGCGGCCCACGTTGGTGGTGTCCTTGTCGGCCGCCATGTGCAGGGGCGTGAAGCCGTTCCTGCCGCGGGGGGCGCACCTGAGCAGGCGGTAGACCGTCTGGAGCTTCAGGTGCTCCTGGCTGGGGCTGGTCTCCACCTTCCCCAGCAGGTACAGCAGGTGCAGGATGATGGCCAGCGCCTTGGTGAACTGCGCCGAGTCCCCGGGCTCCCTGGGCTGCTGCAGGGCCCGTTCCACCTCCCGCACGCCCTTGCTGAGCACCCCCATGAGGTCCGTGAAGCCGATCTGCGTGCCCAGGCTGCCCTTGGCGGCCCGGTCCTGCAGCACGTAGGAGAAGAGTTCGGCGAAGGAGAGGAAGCTGCTGGCCGTCATGGGGCTCAGGGGCTCCAGGCTGCTCTGCTGCATGTCCAGGGCGTACTTCCACAGACGGATGCAGCGCTCGAAATTGCCGGAGTCGGCGTAGACCGCGCCCCGGTACCGGATGTAGTAGGACGTGTCTGGGTGCGAGGGGCCCAGGATGCGCTCCCGGATCAGCAGCGCCTGCATGCGCATCTCATCCGGGTCCGTGATCAGCGCTTCCAATTCCTGGGCGGTATTCACCTCCCTGGAATAGTCGTAGGCCAAGACCGGCTGCTGGGGCTCGGGTTTGGGCAAATACTCGCCCCCCTGGTGCCGCAGCTCCATGGCGCGTCTCCAGTGCTTCAGGGCCCCCAGCAGATCTCGCTTCTTATCCACATACGTGGCTCCCAGCAGCTCCAGGGCCTCCACGGCGGCTTCCCGGCTGGTGGGGCAGCAGCTCTCGTACGAGTTGAGGGGCTCCTCCGGGGCGGAGCCTCCCGGGGCCGGCCCTGCCCCGGCCGCCTGCGGCTGGCCCGGCTGCTCTTGGATGAGGTACTCCACGATGTTGGTGTGGCCGGTCACGCTGGCCGCCAGCAGCGGAGTCATGCCGTAGCCGTCGCGCTCCATGCGCGCGTTGCAGCCCAGCAGCAGCTGCAGGATCTCCAGGCTGCCGGACTCGGCGCAGTCGTGCAGCGCCGTGTTGCCCTTGGCGCTGCGCCGGTTCACCTGGGCGCCCTGCTCCAGCAGGTAGCGCGCGATCTCGCGGTGGCCCTTGTAGCAGGAGATCATGAGGCACGTGTGCCCGTGCCGGTTGGCGACCTCCAGGTCGGCCTGGTGCTCGCCCACCAGGTAGCGCACCACCTCCAGGTGGCCGTCGAAGCAGGCGGCGCGCAGCGGCGTGGAGTTGGTGCGCGTGGTGCGGTTCACCGAGGCGCCGCGGCGCAGCAGGCTGCGCACCACGTCCAGGTGCCCGGCGGCCGAGGCGGCCCACAGCGGCGGCGCGCCCTCGATGGTCTCGCCGTCGAAGTGCACCGAGCCGCCGGCCTCCACGCTGGCGCCGCAGCGGTCCACCAGGTACTCCACCACGTCCAGGTGGCCGTAGCGGGCGGCGATGAGCAGCGGCGTCCCCCCGCACGCCACCTCGCCCATCAGCTCGTCCAGCTCCTCCCGGCTCCGGCCGTCGAGCAGCTTCTGCAGCAGCTGCAGCTTGCCGTCGTGGGCGGCATTGTACACGGCGGTGTGGAGGTCCATGCTCTCGGCCTCCGTCAGCCCATGGGCCGGCCGCGGGGGGGCAGGGAGACGGCGGCTACAGCCCCGATGGGCAGGCGGCAACCTTCACCGTCTCCCCGGCCGCCATCTCAGGGGCTCGACGGGCGGAACAAAATGGCTGCGCGACCTGGGGCCTTCGGCCTTTGCGGGCATGCCGGGAGATGGAGTCCTCTGCGCAGGACAGCTCTGTAAGACTCCGAGGGACGTTGAAGGCTCAGGACTACACTTCCCAGAAGGCCGCGGGTCAGTCGCTGAACCCTGTGAGCACCGATGCATGATGGGAATTGCCGTTCTAATCACAGCTGATAGCAGCGCAAAAAACCAATCAAAGGACCACGACTCCCGGCATGCCATGCCACACGCTCTAGCTTGTGCGACTCGGGGCAAACTTAGTGACGTTTTTCCTGTTGCTATCACTTTGCCCAGGTCGACCGGAAGGGCAAACAGGCTAGGGCCTCAAAGGACTACATTTCCCAGAAGGCTAAGCCGGTCAGGCGGGTCTGATTTGGTCTTGATGTGGCGGAGCCGCTAACCGACAGAGGGCGCGCGGGAGAGGCTGAAAAGTCAGTAGGGCGCGGACCCTGGCGGAGCTGGGAGGACGGGTGGCGATAAGGGTTAATCTTTATCACTCGCGTAGCTCTCATTCATTCATTCATTCACTCTTTCATTCAACATCACAACAATCCAGAAAGTTCTTAGAGCCCTTTTTGGTCAACCCTCCCCTCTACCATTAGCCACTGCTGATCTGTTCTGACCCTGTAGTTCTGCCTCTTGGATAATATAAATATAAAAGCGTGCGGCTTGGGCCTGAGGAGTCTGCCTCCAGCGAGGCTTTTGCACTTGAGCCTCTTGCGGGCTTCAGCTGGTGGCTCACCCCCGGGCATTGCCAGCGGTTGTTTCCAGTTTTCAGTGATTAAAAATGAAGCCACCACCAACGTTTGCATTCCGTAAAACTGCACTTTCATTCCTCGTGGGTAATGTCCTGTTCTCACTGTGTGAGATCCTGTGGACGTCGGTCCAGGGAGTCCCTCAAGCGTTGGGCCAAGGCCTCTCAGGTTGGAAAAGCCCAGGTCACTCCTGGTTTTTGTTCGTGTTTAGGCTTCCCGTGTGTTACAACGTGAGGAAATGCTTCCACGTACGATTTCCTGGCATATTTTAAATCTTCGTAATTAACCACTTAAATTACAAATACATCTGAGGCTATCAGGTTTTTTTTTTCACACAGAAAAAGCATAAAAACAAAGTTGTTTTGTTTTTGTGGAGCTGAAAAATTCAGAATTTCTACAGTGAAATCGGGACTCTTAAACTTCTAACACAGAACACTTAACCATGATTTGGGTGTTTGCCAAAGTCTTCGTTAAGTTTTAAATGTCCCTCCACAGACCGCAGCACCCTTCAATAAAACGGTTGTCTCAACAAGGTAATTACAGGATTTATTTTAAAAATTAATTCACTAACGATACCACCCCGGAGGCTGAGGCAGGAGCATTGCAAATTCAAGACCAGCCTTGGTAACTTAGTGAGACCTTCTCTCAGAGCTAAAAATAAGCGGGCTGGGTTGTGGCTCAGTGGCAAGGTGCCCCTGGGTTCAATGCCCTGCACTGATTGATTTTGTGATTAATTGATTCACTAGGTGGAGCAAGGTCCTGGAGCGGGCCACCGCCGTTTCTTGCTGGGTGTGGACCCTCTTCCTCTGAGGTTCTGCTGGGACTGGGCAAAAGACCTCTGGGGATGTGAGAGGTTCCAGCCAGGTGGCCAGTGGTCAGCCCTGGGACGTTTCTTGGTGCCTCTTGTCACATTTTGCACAGCAGGGAGACTGTTTAGAGTTAAGATGCTTCACTGACTATTTGCCTCTCAATGTAGCCAAGAGGTTAATTCTGGACCCCAAATTTCTGGATTTGACAGCCATTCCTGGGGCCCAGCAGCTGCGTGGCCTGCACGAGCTGTCTACTGCAGTGAACCTGACTTTCTCATCTGTAAATCGGGCGTGAGGGGGCTGCGCTGGGTCTCAAGGGCTCTGTAAGCGCAGGTGTGCAGAGTGTCGGGCAGGTGGGCATGCCCCGGGGAGGGGGCTTCTCCTGTGTGCTCCGTAGCCACCTCCACCTCCCAGCATCACCCTGCACAGTGGCTACTTACAGGACAGAAGGTAATTTGCTCACGGTTCTAGAGACCAGAGGCCCAAGGTCAAGATGTGGGCGGGTTTGGTTTCTCCTGAGCCCTCTCCTTGGCTGGCACGTGACCACCCAACCTGCCACACGGGCACCCCTGTCCAGGGGTCGTTCCTCTGACAAGGATTCAGTTACGTCGGGTTAAGTTTCTACCTATGTCCTCATTCTCACTCAATCACCTCCCAAAGGTCCTGTCTCCAAATGGTCATGTTGGGAGGTAGACCGCAATGAAGGGATGTGGAGGGAGATCCGTTCTGCTCTAGGCCATCACAGCTCCATACGTAGCAGCCACCAATGCCACCAACACAACATCATTAAGGTAACCATCACTACCCACATCACCACCACCATCACCACCATTATCACATCACCATCACCACCACCATCACTACCATCACCATCACCATCACCATCACCACCACCACCATCACCACCACCATCACCACCACCACCATCACCACCACCACCATCTCTACCACCATCACCACCACCACCATCACCACCACCATCACCACCACCATCACCACCATCACCACCATCACCACCACCACCATCACCATCACCATCACCACCACCACCATCACCACCACCATCACCACCACCACCATCACCACCACCACCATCACCACCACCATCACCACTACCACCATCACCATCACCATCACCACCATCACCACCATCACCACCATCACCACCACCATCACCACCACCACCACCATCACCACCATCACCACCATCACCACCACCACCACCACCATCACCACCATCACCAACCACCACCATCACCATCACTATCACCACCACCACCATCACCATCACCATCACCACCATCACTACCATCACCACCACCATCACCATCACCACCACCACCATCACCATCACCATCACCACCACCACCATCACCACCACCATCACCACTACCACCATCACCATCACCATCACCACCATCACCACCACCACCACCATCACCACCACCACCACCATCACCACAATCACCACCATCACCACCACCATCACCACCATCACCACCATCACCAACCACCACCATCACCATCACCATCACCACCATCACCATCACCACCACCATCACTACCATCACCACCATCACTATCACCATCACCATCACCACCACCATCACTACCATCACCACCGTCACCACCACCATCACCATCACCACCATCACCACCACCATCACCACCACCACCATCACCATCACCACCATCACCACCACCATCACTACCATCACCAACCACCACCATCACCATCACTATCACCATCACCAATGACCACCATTGCCATCACCATCACCACCATAACCATCACCATCACCATCACCACCATAACCATCACCATCACCATCACTACCATCACCATCACCACCACCATCACTACCATCACCAACCATCACCATCACCATCACTATCACCATCACTAACCACCACCATCACCACCACCACCATTACCACCATCACCATCGCCATCGCCATCACCACCATAACCATCACCATCACCATCACCACCATAACCATCACCATCACCATCACCACCATAACCATCACCATCACCATCACTACCATCACCAACCATCACCATCACCATCACCATCACCACCACCACCACCACCACCATGTTGCCACCACCATCACCACCATCACCATCACCATCACCACCACCACCACCACCACCATGTTGCCACCACCATCACCACCATCACCATCACCACCACCACCACCACCATGTTGCCACCACCATCACCACCATCACCATCACCATCACCATCACCACCACCACCATGTTGCCACCACCATCACCACCATCACCATCACCATCACCACCATCACCACCACCACCACCACCACCACCACCACCACCACCACCATGTTGCCACCACCATCACCACCATCACCATCACCATCACCATCACCACTACCATCACCACCACCACCATGTTGCCACCACCATCACCATGATGATCAGCTCCATCATCACCATCACCATGATGATCAGCTCCATCATCACCATCATTTTCACTATCACCATCACCACTGTCACCTCAAAACCACCTCCATGACCCTGAGTGCTGTCGTGATCCTAATCACCACCGTCATCACCAGTATCATCTTCACATCGTGACCCTGGGTGCCGTCACCATCGTCGTGAGCATGACCACTGTTACATCATCATCACCACCACCATGGTGCCTATGTCCCTCACTACAGGCACACACACTCCATGTGGCTCGCGGGTTGTGGTCTGTCCAGGCTCTGTGTTGCCCTGCGTGACACCTGATTTCACATGGTGACGAGGTTCGGGGAACACCCCATCCCCTACGCGTGACTACGCCGGCAGCCCTGGGAAGAACGAGTGCTGTGGCAATAAAGTCGTCTTCTCCATCTCGTGCTTAACCAGAAATCGTGTCCCTATCTCTGGCTACAGGGGCTTTGGCCCGAGGACAAGGGTGCGGATGTGTGCTGGACAGCTGGAGGGGATTGCTTGGGAGGCCCAGAAACGGCTGGACACGGGGATGCCATGTGGCCCAGGTCATCCTGCATGGAGGAAGGAGACGGAAAACCCCGGGGCTCGCTCCCCAGGCCAGGAGAGCTGCTGCCTGCCTCCAGGAGAGGCAGATGGTCCACCCTCGCTGGTAGAGGCCTTGGCTGGGGAAGGGTGGGGGAGCCCGGGGTTGTGGGTGGAGGATTTTATGTTAGGATGGGTACACATTCGCTGCTGCACGTCACCCTCAACCTGATCTCACCTTCCTCCCAGTAGGGGCTGGGTCACCTCAGGGGCTGCTCAGAATAAAAAGGGCTGTTCCCAGGTTCCCTCTGCAGCCAGACGTGACCTGACTGAGCCCAGCCAATGAGAAGTGAGCAGAAGCTGGTGCGGTGACAGCAGTTTGGGAGGCTGAGGCAGGAGGATCACAAGTGCAAAGCCAGCCTCAGCAACACAGTGAGGCCCTAAGCAACTCAGAGAGACCCTGTCTCTAAATGAAATACAACAAGGGGCTGGGGATGCGGCTGGCGTCAAGACCCCCGGGGTTCGGTCTCAGGTATCAAAGCAGGGGCGTGGGAGTGAGCAGAAGTTCTGTGGCCACAGAGGCCGAGCCAGTGCACGACTAGGGGCAGCAGAGTCACCATGGCCACGTCAGGCACTCCATGGCGACCATCGACCATGTCATGGTAGGGTTCACGGGCGGCAGGGATGCCCGCACAGGGAGCCTTCGAACAGCAACCTCACGACAGTCTCTTCCGTGAGGGTGAAGTCAGCTCCTGTCGTCTGTATGATTATTTTTAATTTAGGTCAATGTTACATATAATTCGCCATTTAGACCAGAGCAAAGAGTCCTGGGGCATCCCGTGGCCCTGCGCCGCGCCGCGGCTCCTCGCCTCTCTGGGCAGCGCTGGCCGGCGCTCCAGGCGCTGGAGTCCAGGCCGGCCCTCGGTTCCCCTCGCTGGTCTTGCCTCGGGTGTCCAGGCACGGAGGCCCTGACTGCGCTCAGCCTCGCCAGCTGGCTTTTCTGACTCTGGGTGGGAGGCGCGCCTGACTGCCACCCAGGGGACCCGGAGGATGAGGGACCGGGCTGGGTTCCCGGCCCGCGGTCAGCGAGGAGGCAGACACGGGGATCTGCACAGGTCTGGAAAATGGCCGGCTGGCCCTGGACTCGCGCGCCCTGCGGAGGAGACAGCCGCAGGGGCGGAGCGAGCGAGGTTTGGGGACCGCGGGCGCGTCCCCCTGCGCAGCGCTGCCGCAGAGCGCGCCTGCGTGCTGAGGCTGCGGCCCGGCCTCGCCCTCTCAGATTCTCCCCCAGCAGCCGGAGCTGGCGGGCCGGCCACCCGAGCCACTCCGCCACTGCGCAGTGTCGGGGTTTTACCAGCCCCGTGCTAGTCCCCGCCAGCGCGCAGGGCTAGACCGCAGTCTTCACCGAGAGATCCTGCGACAGAGGCGGTGAACACCGAAACATCACCGCTTTTCTTTCTTCTTTTTTTCTTTTTGGTACCAGGGATTGAACCCAGGGGCCATTTACCACTGAACCACACCCGCGGTCCCTTTTTAAATTTTGTTTTGAGACAGGGTCTCGCGCTAGGTTGCTGAGGCTGGCCTCAAACTTGCGATCCTCCTTCCTCAGCCTCCCAGCTGCTGTAATCACGGTGCGCGCCACCGCCCTGCGCACTGCCTAATTCTTTTACTACGAATCACCCTTAACTACGTTCCTGAGGCTGGTTATATCTATGGCATGGGCCTGCTGGGAAGAGGGCACTACAGTCCCTCACCGCCTGCCAAGTCCGTTCGGGCACTGTGTGATCAGGGTAGATGCCCCGCCCCGCGCCACGTTCCTCTGCCCTCCGCTGGTCCAGGCAGCAGGCAGGGTCCCCAGGCTTAGCCCGCGGTAGGCGACTGAACCACAGTGGAGAGCACGTATCCCACACATGGAAGCCCAAGAAGGGCACTGTGCAACACAGGCGGCCGGGCTTCCAGCTCCATTTTGATCTCAGGGGACCACTGAGGTGTATTTGCCCATCCCAGACTGAGGGAGCTGTGCTGCCTCCCTTCCAGCGGCAGGCAAGTCCTGCCTGGTGGGAACATTTACCCCAGGGAAGTGGCCGCTCTGCCTCAGCCACGCCCGCCCCACGTCCACGCCGTCGTTGTCCCACAGCTTAGATCCATTTCCAGCCACACCTGCTACATAATGTACACGTAGGACATTTTTTCTGGGTCTCCCTCTCGCTGTGAAACTCTAGCAGGACAGATGGGGCCTGTGTCCCTCCCGGGGCTGGCCTAGCACAGAGCAGGCGCTCAATGAAAGGCACGTTCCAGCGGGAAGCTCACCCCCCACCCTTCCCGGTGCTGGGTGGTGCCCGGGGCCTCGCACTGCTGGGCACGGTGCCCCACTGAGCTGCCAGGGCTCCCTGCTTTTTGCTCCTTTTAGTTTGATTTAATCTGATTTAATGTAATTTATTAATTCACTTTTCGTCACTGGGGATCGAACCCAGGCGCTTGACCGCTGAGCCACACCCCAGGTCTTTTCAGTTTTGTTTGGAGACGGGGTGAAGCTAAGTTGCTGAGGTTGTCCTTGCACTGCAACCCTCGGCCTCAGCCCCTGAGCCGCTGGGACGATGGGCCTGGCCACCGCGTCCTGCTCCTGGGAAGACTTTCTGACAGCCGTGGCGCTGGCTGCCCAGGACCCCAGTGCCCGCACCCCAGGGTCTCGCCAGCCCCCCTTCTTCGGCCTCCGAGGAGGCAGCCACGCGGACGCACGGTGGGGGCTGCTCTTTGGTTATGACCTCGGGCTGTACCGGGCGACCGTTCCCTTTGCAGACTCTCGGCTTCCGTGGCTCCCCGGCCACCAAAGTCCACCCGCCAAGCTCGCCCGCCTTGCTCGGCGCCCCCGCCACCCCAGCGCACCCCAGGAGTCATGAGACAGGGGCAGCTCGCGCAGAGCAGGGCCAGGACCATCTATGTGGCTCAGGGAGGCAGCAGGGACGGTGAGGGAAGTGCCAAATCCTACCCGGGGCTTTATGATGTTTTAAATGGAAACGTATTTTAAGTATTCAAAAGAATAAAGAAAATATTAGCACAGACCCCAAGATGACCCTGCCCGAGACAGGGCGGGCTCAGGGCTCCCTGGGCACTCGGCGGAGATGCACAGCCCTCGCTGGGAGAGGCGCAAGGAACGGGCAGGCCCCGCGCCCAGCACCGGACTCTGGCTGCAGTGGGGAGGCTGGAAGCCCGGACGCTGGTCGGCTGGGTCGATCACGGAGAGTCCAGCCGGCCAGGGGACCGCACAGCGGACGGGCGGTCGCAGAGCTGGAGGCCGCAGCCGAGGACCAATCGAGGAGCCGCTGCCCACACCCATGCCTTGTCCCCTCGAAGCCTTTCCTGCGATGCGCATCCCTCGTGTCCTGGCTCTTCCGATAGGGACCTCGGTCCTCTGGATGGAGGCCACGTGGCCTGTTCTGCCTCAATCGCCTCTGTCAAGACCCCGTCCCTGAAAACGGACAGCCCGGGCCAGCAACCAGGGAGGGAGCATCTGCGGGACGTGGGCAGCCTGGCCTGCGTGGCCGTCCCCTCAGCAACAGGGCGAGACCATGCCGGGTGTTCCCGCCACGTCCTGTGGCCTCGGCTCCGAGTCGTATTGAGGCGCGGTGTGCGGAGGATGCGGGTGCCGCGCGGACACCGCGCTGCCGTGCACGGGGACACGGGCTCCGAGGGCCACAGGAATCCCGAGCCAGGGCCTCCCTGCACCTGGCCACGGGGCAGCAGGGTGCGGGGCACAGGGCGCCCGGAGCTGGGGCACTCCAGTCACAGAGCCCGGGCGTCGGACCTGGAGAAGCGGAGCCGGGAAAGGGGTGCGGGAGCTCCCGGCCGGAGGTGCCTCCCCTCATCCCTCTCCCTCTCCTGGGGCTGAATGGAGCCCAGCCTCAGGCTAGGCAGCTGCTGCCCCTGAGCCACACCCCAGCCTGGGAGGGGTCGGGAAGACTGCAGGGCGGGGGCATGGCAGACACAGCAGGGGTGGCCACGTGGCCGGGCAGAGGGGCGGGAGCCGCAGGGAGGAGGGAATTTGACCCGCGGCGTGGCCGGGCTGCGTGGCTGGGCGGCGTGGCCGGGGGAGCCCGGCCGTCAGGCGCCTGCTCTCTGGGTGGGGAGCTGCCCCGCCTGGGGAACCTGCCCCGTGAGGAAGCTGCGCAACCTGACGCCACGGGGAGGGGAGAGACCACGTGCAGACCCCTTTCCCCAGCGTCCCCTGGGGCGTCTGCAGGTGCAAGAGGCCACCTTGACCTCCAGACCGGCCTTCCACCAGCAAAGAAGGGCCCCGCTTCCTGGCCCCTGGCATCGAGGAGGCGTGGGGCAGGACGTGGACGGTCCTCGGCAGGTAGCCTGGAGCGGAGGGCCCTGCCCGCCAGGCTCTGGCCGCGAGCATCCTGTTACCAGGTGCCCGGCGGCCGGGCTGTTTACTAGTCGCCTCCTCTCCGGGAACAGCCTGTTCGCTGGGAAACGCGACGGCTCCGTTTCTAAGAAACAGCCTGAGCGCAGCTCCCGTCCCCGGGGCCCCTGGACCTCGAGTTCCCGCAGCCCCGCAGCCCGAAGGGCCGCCTGCCTTCGTTAATGGCCTGTCCGGCCACGTTCCGGGCACGGCAGCGCCCGCCCTATGCCAGGCAGCGGGGAGGCTGGGCACGCAGGGGGCACACGCCCTTCCCGGAACCCGGGCTGGCGGGAGGGGGCCGTGAGCTCGGGGCCCTGCTGGCCCCCGGCTAGAGGAGGAGGAACTGGACCAGGCGTCGGGGATGAGGCTGGGGTTTTGGGAGGACGGTGAAGGAAACGTGCCACGTCACTGGCCGTGGCCGCGCGTGGATTGCGCTGGGCGGTCCTCACGGTGTGGCTCCTGCAGCTGGGCACCCTCGCGGCAGGCACGGGCTCCCCGGGGCACTGTGGGCCGGGAGCCTCCGGCCACGCAGCCCTGCAGGCCACGGGCAGCCCTGCCGTGGACGTCTGCTGGCTGGAAGGACGCCGCCAGGTCCCGCTCCCGAGGGGCGCGAGCCGCCTCTGAGCCGGGCGCAGACACGGGGATGTGCTCCAGAGCCGCCACCAACGCTGGGCGGCCACGGACGCCCAGGACGAACCGCTGCAGGAGCCGTCCTTGCGCAGGTCGCGGGACTCGCGGCATCTGTGAGGCAGCGTTCGCTGTGCCACCAACACTGGCGCACGTCCCTCCTCTGGAGCGTCCCTGATCCGGGTGCCCGGGCCCTTCCCGCCCCCGACGGAGGAGGCAGAGCCCAGCTCTGCAGCCCAGGGAGCTTCAGCGGAGGCTGAGGGCAGGCGCAGCGAGGGGAGAGGCAGGCTGTGCCCGCCGCCTTCCCAGGGTCGCGGGAAGTCTGCACGGTCACGCCCGCCCCGCCACGTGCGGGGAGTGGCGCGGGGTCTTCCGTGGCAGGGCCACGTGGCCGAGGTGACCCACAGCCCCGGCCGCCAGCGACGGATGTGTTCTGCCTCCCGCTGAAGATCTGAAGAGGGGGCCCTGCTCCAGCCCCCCCGGAAGTGTCGGGACGGCAGGGCGCCGCTCTCTCTCGAGGGGAGATCTTTGCCATGGTTTGTTTGGTTGGTTTTGTGTTTTGGGTCCAGGGATTGAACCCAGGGGTGATCAACCACGGAGCCACATCCCCAACCCCTTCTGAAATTTTTTATTTTGAGTCAGAGTTGTTTAGGGCCTCGCTAAGTTGCTGAGGCTGGCCTTGAACTTGTGATCCTCCTGCCTCAGCCTCCCGAGTCTCTGGGACGACAGGCGTGGCCACCCTGCCCGCTCGTGCGTGGATTTTTTGATTTTGAAAAGTGAAGCACACAAGAGCCCCATGTTAAAGCTCACACCTCTACCTAGTTCAAATCTGTTTTTTGTCCCCAGGGGAACCTGCACCATTTACCGCATGAGGTCGGCAATCCCTCCAGGGCAGTGAAGCCCACCGCTTGCTCCAGGGTGTCCATCCCTCAGGCTGGACAGAGGTGCGGGGGACACATCTCCACCACAGACGTCACTGCCCTAAAACTCCCTGGTGTCCGTGGCCCTCCCCGTGGCCCTCCCCGTGGCCCTCCCCGTCACCGCCCCCCGGCCCCCTCCACTCGCTCGGCCTCTCCCACCAGGTTCTCCGCGTCCTTCCTGCACACGGCGCTCATTTCCGCGTGGTGCTGAGGGCGTGAGGACCGCTGTGCTTTGCCCCTGAAGACGTCCTGTCGTCCCCCACCTTTGGGCCTCTGTGACGCGGTAGCCGCAGGCCCACAGTGTGGACGCCGTCTTTCAGGGAAACACCCGGGAGGGCGTCGCTGGCCACAGACAGGGCGCATCCTGGTGGTTGTGTCACCAGCACTGACCTGTCCTCGGGAGCGGCTGCCACCTCACTCCCGCCAGGATCTGGCGCTGTGGCCCTTTCGGAGTTGCCCTTCCGTTGCTGCCCTCGTGCCCAGGGAGCTTGCTCTGGTGGGGTCCACTCGGCGGTCACGCCGTGGCCTTCCGGTGTGGGGCCGAGGGTTCCCCAGGTGCCTCAGGTGGCCTCTCCGCGGGTGCGTCCTGCGCAAGCCGCGCCGTGGCTCGTCCGACTGCCCTTCCCGTCCTCCACGTGATTCTCCAGCGGGATCCTGGCCATTTTGCGTCCCCGTGCGTTCCACGGCAGCGTGCCCACTTCCGCAAAAGCGTGTTATTGTTGGAATTGCACTGAAGAGAGACGGGTCGGGCAGCGGATAACCCGTTGCCCTGGGTCTGCCGCCCGAGGACCGGATCCCGCTCTCCACTGATTTAGTTTTTTAACATCTCTAAAAATCATTTCGGAGTTTGCAGTGTGCTGATGTTGCACATCTTTCGTTGGGGTTCTCCTTACGGTTTTTAAAACATATATTTTTGTTTCCAGGGATTGAACCCAGGGGCGCTTCACCCCCCAGCCACATCCCCAGTCCGTTTTTTGTATTTCATCTAGAGACAGGGTCTCCCTGAGTTACCCAAATTAGCCTCGCTAATTTGCTGAGACTGACCTTGAACTCATGATCCTCCTGCCTCACATTACAGGAGTGGCCACCGAGCCCAGCTAGTTACACGTTTTTTAACGTTAACTTCTGACTTCACTTTCTGACCGTTTGTGCCTAGGACGTAGACACAGGACGCGCGTCTTGTGTCGATCCTGAATCCTCAGCTGTCTTAGTTCCAGTGACTTTTGCAGATGCCGTGGGTTCTCTGACGAATGCCACGCCACCCGTGAACCGGGCGGCTTCTTCTTCCTACGCGGAGGCCTGCTACTTGCTAGAACCTCAGCCAACGTCAAACGAAGCAAGCGGCAGGAGTGGACATTTCTGGCTCACTCCCCCGCTAGGGCGAAGGCATCGAGTCTCCTGCCATCGAGAACAGGGTTAGCGCACGGTTCACAGGCTCCTTTATCAGGTGGAGAAAATTCCCTTCTGTTACTAGTTTTCTGAGAATGTACTTATCCAGTCTGTACGTCTGTCTTTCTTTTCCTTCCTTCCTTCCTTTCTTCCTTTTTTTTTTTTTTGGATAATGGGAACTGAATCCAGGGCATTTTCCCACTGAGCCTCATCTCCAGCCCTTATATTTTAATATTTGAGACAGGGCCTCACTAAGTTGCCCAGTTTGGCCTCAAACTTGCCATCCTCCTGCCTCAGCCTCCTGAGTCTCGGCGACAACAGGCGCGGCCACCACGCCCTGCTGGTTTTTCTTTTACGGTTGTTAACGTGGCGAACTGCACTGAGTGATCATCGAATATTCAACCTTGCACTGAGTTTTTTTAACCTCTTTACTCTGATACGGTTCCAAGCGTGTAGAAAACTGCCAAGGCAGTAGGCGGAGTCCTTACCCAGATTCCTCGGCAGTTTCGTCTGTCCACTTCTGTCTGCCTGTGCGAGTCACAGACACCCAGGGTGTTTGACCCAACTCATCTGCCGCTGTGACTGAAAGACTTGACAAGAACAATGTTAGAGAAGGAAGAGTTTGCTTTAGGGCTCGGCGTTTCGGAGGCCCGGACCACCCACCGAGAGCGGGCTCCAACCCTCCAGGCTTGAGGTGAAGCAGGACCTCAGGGTGGAGGAAGCAGCTCAGGACACCAGGAAGCAGAGACACTCACCAAATAGACACCCCAACGGCCCCGGGACCACCCCTCCACCGCACCCACCGCCTGAGCCCACCCAGTCCGTCCCACCAGGACCAGGGATCCGTGCGTGTTGGGGTGAAGGCTCCCCTGACTCCTCTGAGCCTCCTTTGTAGCGTCTCACACTTGAGCTTTTGGGGACACCTCACATCCAAACCGTAGTGCTTGCTTGACAGGCACAAGGCCCTGGCTCTGTCCCCACACCGCAGGGGGAAAAAAAAAGTGGACACAGCCGCCCAGAGCACAGATACACGCAGCGCGCCACAGTCGACGACCCAGTATGTAGGTCACAGGCACACGGATTCGGCGCGACAGAACGTTCCTGCGACAGTGCGTGATACGCCCTGCTTTGTGCTATGAGATACATCGATGTCTTACAGCGTCACAGGACATGTGCCAGATGTGTAAAGTGAGATGGAACACACACCCTGGGCGCGGTGGCCACACCTGTCACCCCAGCGGCTCAGGAGGCTGAGGCACGAGGATCCCAGTTCAAAGCCAGCCTCAGCAACTTAGCGAGACCCTAAATAAAATACGAAAAAGGGCTGGGGATGTGGCTCAGTGGTGAAGCGCTCCTGGGTTCAATCCTCAATACCAAAATAATAATAATATGCAGGAAAAAATTCCTTTATTAGTTCATATGAAATGTAATGGATATAAATGTGGGTCCACCCTAGATGCAGGGTTTCCTGGCGACTGGAGGGAGCCCGGTCCTGGCGGCTCGGCCCCCACAGCTGCGGCCGGTCCTGGAGCACCTCCTCCTCTCATGGTCCTGGACCGAAGAGCGACAGTTAGAACCAGAGGCTTCAGCTCAGAGCTGCCTCGTCATTGATCTGCTGTCTAGCTCAATGGCCGGTTCAGCCAGTGACCCCTGCAGCCCCTGTCCCAGAGGCAGGACGCCCCCAGTCCCCAAGCTGTGGCCTCTAAGCCAGGTGCGACACAGGGCAGCTTACTCTTCTCCGCTGGCTGCCTCCCACCCTGGAGGTCCAGGCTCACTTCTCTGTCCTAGGAGGGGACTCCTCACTGGGGTGGTCACTGTTAGCTTAGCTGCTGGCCTGTCAGCACCCCCCACTTTGCTGGGTGGACTGGGCTGGGAGAGCTTGGGGTGAGGTGGGGGCCCCAGGACCCCGCCCCCGCCGTCCCCTCTGCCTGCAGTGGCATCTGCGGTCTCTACCCATCCCTTCCTCGCCCCGCGGGGCAGGCCCACCCCGAGAGCGCCTCTGGCTGGCTGGGTATCTGCTGGGCCCCGGGTTCTGGACCGGCAGCCGGAGGGGGCGGCTCCACGGCAGCTGTGGGCGTGGGGAGGAGCCTCAGCGGCTCCTCTGGGGTGCCTGCCTGTTGCCATGGAAGCCAAGCCACTCTCTTGTGAAGGACCCATTAAGGGGCAGGAAATAATCAAGGCTCCCTGGCAGACCCCCACCTCCCCGGTGGGAGGCGACCGAGGAACGGCAGCCCCGCCCCCGCTCCCCAGCAGAAGGTCTGAGTCATACCCTGGGGCGCAGCCGGCTGGGAGAGGGCCTTGGGCTCTGGGGCCTGGGGCCTGTCCCCCGGGGAGCAGCCCCGGCTGACCGCCAGGAGCCCCTCTGCAGCTCAGCCTTGACATCCTCACTTGGGAAAATGACAGAGGGACAGGTCCTCATGCCCTGAGGTCCTTGATCACCAAACCATTAGTGGGTGCAAGGTGGCGGTGTGGCGTGCAGACCGGCCGAAGCTGCCTGGATTCTAACCCTGGCTCTGCCGCCCACGGGCTGTGCCACCTTGAGCAACTTGCTTCCCCTCTCTGGACCTCAGTTTCCTCTTCTGTAAAACGGGGTACAATAGGGCACCTACCTCAGAGAATGTAGCTTGTCTAAACACACTGAATAAGGAAAACGGGGTCCGTCTCCTGCTGGAGCCACGAGCAAGAGTGAAGCTCCAACAAGCCCGAGCGGGTGGATCTGGAGGACACCCCGCTGGGGAGAACCAGACACAAAGGCCACTCCAGTGACAGGGGACGTCCAGAGTCCAGAGGCAGGATGCGGATCGTGGGTGCAGGGTGGGGAAGGATGCTGGACTGCTCAGAGGGACGGGCTTCCTTTTGGGGTGGTGGAAGATTCTGGAAATAATGCACTGGTGATGGCTGCAGATGATTGTGAATGTGCTGAATCACTGAAGGCCACCGTAACTGGAATGGCTACTTCCTGCTGTGTGCCCTGTTTCACAGGATTCAGGGGGTGGGGTGGGGATTGCAAGGGCACTGTGGGGAGGTGGGTGGGAGCTGGCTCGCTCCTGCCACAGCCCCTTCCTGAAGTGGCCTCCTGCCTCTGGGGCCCAGGGTCTGTCTGCAGGTGCCTAGTACCTGGCCCGGAGCCCCCAGGGTAAACACAGAGGGTCAGGGTGAGGACCCGCAAGGTGGCAGTCCTGTGTGGACTTAGCTGCTGATCCAAACTGGACCTAGACAGCATCAAAAATAAGCCCATAAACTATACACGTCATGCTAACCCCCATCCACGAAGACCGTCCAGGATCCCCCAGCCTGTGCCCCAGCTCTGCTGTCCTTGCCACTCTCTCCAGGACCTTGAAGCAGCCCAGGGACATTGGTTGTGTGAGTCAGCTTTCCATACTGTAACAAAACTCAGAGTCAATCAGCTTATGAAGATGAAAGGTTTCTCTGGCTCACATTTCTCAGGTTTCAGCCCCGTGTGGTTGTCCCATTGCTTTGGCAGGGTGTGCGGAGGGGCAACTGCTCACCTCACAGCCAGGCAGAGAGGAAGAACCAGGGGCCAGGGTGCCACGTCCCTGCAGGGGCAGGCCCCTACGGGCCCGAAGGCGCCCACCAGGCCCGCCTCCTAAGGGCTCCACTGCCTCCCGGGAGTGCCACCCTGGGGGCCACGCAGGGACACTCCAGGTACAGGCTGCAGCGCTGGTCTGTCCCTCTTCCCCTCTCTGGGAGCTCACATGTCATTCTGGAATGTGGAGCTTGGAGACAGCCTCCCAGGGGTCTCTATGGAAACCAGCTGGGCACCGCAGAGGCTCTTACCTCCCGCACAGTGGACCTCCCCACCTGGCGCTGCCACACCGTGAGCGCGACCCCTGCAGGAGAGCGCAGCTGGACCCGAAGCAGCAAGTGGCCCTGGACTTGCCGTGGTGCCCAGCTGGGGCCCTTAGAAGACGAATGGATCAGGAAGACTCTGACCTCATCAGCGGATCACCCTGCTGAGGGATTCATGATGTAATGGACTCTTAAAAGTGGACGGCTGTTCTCTGCCATAGGGTCCTGTCATGATCTTCTTCTTCACCACGGGTCCATGGTGTCCATGGACTGAAACCTCTGAAACCATGAAATGAAATAAATTTTTCCTCCTTTAAGGTGATTTTCTCAGGTACTTTGTCACAGCAACAGAAAGTTGACTAACACATACACTCATGTGTGCCATAGGACTCTGCCAGCAAGAAGTCCACAACTGGATGTGGCCCTCTTGACCCTGAAGCACTATGTGTCAAAATAAACCTTGTGTCTTTATGAAGTCATCCAACCTCAGTTACTTTGTTATAGTAACAGAACAAACTAATTCCTATGCCCTAACTCCATGGGTTGAGGACACAGGTAGTTCACATTTAAGACCCTCCCAAAGGTCGCCTTGTGCATCCCTTCACTTGGCAGCCCCTGACTTGTGCCTTTTATAATAAAGCTGTAATTGTTGGCACAGCACTTTTCTGAGTTCTCAGCGTCATTCCTAGTAAATTATCAAGCCTGAGCAAGCTGTGGGAACCCCAGAATCTGTGGCCAGTTGGCCTGAAGTTGGGTGGCCTGAGAACTCTGGAGTGGTGTCTGGAGCCAGGGCGGCTGGTGGGGACCTGCGTTTGACCTGCGGGATGTCAGGCTGACTCTGGGGGCGACTCAAGCTTGCCGGAGGGCACGGAGGGCACGCAGGGCCAGCTCTGCTCTTTCCCAAAAAGTCAGCAGGAAATGGTGTAGTTAGTTCCTCATCAAGTTCACCAGTCACAGCAGCAAAGCCAGAAGGACAAGGAGGGAATCTCCCTCGCCTTCTTGTTACCGCAGCCCCCAGCAGCTGCCAGTTGAGCCCTTTGGGGGTGGCCAGGAGGGTCACAGCTGGCCGGGCTGTGTGGGCGAAGGCAGGTCTGCACGGGTGTGACCGCGTGATTTTGTGACTGCATTCATATTCCAGGTGAATGCGCTCCGCATGCCACCCTGAGCCAAAAATGGAGGTACAAGAGGAGCCAGTGAGGCGAGCAGAGCCCCCGACCCCAGGGGTCTTTCAGCAAAAGAAAATTTGGTGGTGCTTTAACCGGAATCAATCTTGGCAAAACGCAGGATCCTGGGCGGGCCTCGCTCCTGCCTCGTGGGACCTGGAGGGTCCTGGCACGTGTGCGCTGGGCTGAGTCTCCCGCCGGAACTGGGAAGGGTCCTCGCGGGGGTGGGGAGCCAGGCTGGGGCGCGGACTGGGCTCCGCGGCGACGGCGGGGCTGAACAGCAGGGGCCGCGCTGGGTGGGGCTGCTCGGGGGACCTCGGGGGTATTTGGATTTTATCGCAGTCAGCGGGAGTCTCGGGAGCCGGAGCGAAAGGGCGGGGCTGGATCAGAGGAGTGTTCTAGAAGGAGCCCTGACTGTGCCAAGATGAAGGCTGTGCGCCTGTGCAGGCAGGTGGTGGGGTCCGCGAGGAGGGGCGCGCAGGCCGCGGGCCCTGCGGGCAAAGTGCGGGAGGCGAGTGGACTGACGGGCGGCGGGGAGTGCGGAGCACAGAGCCGTGTCGGGAAGGCGGGGGCTGGGTGCTGGGCGTCCCGCCCACAGTGGCGAACGGGGTGATTGCGGAACAGCGGGGCAGCGGCTCCTCTGCCGCAGTACCCCCCTCCGTTCTCTCCCACCCCGGATGCTTCCGAACGCGCCGCGACAGCTCCCGCCACCAGGCTTCGCCAGCCTGCCGCCCGGTCTGCGCGCCCCTTCCCGCACACCTCTGGCATCCGGGGGTCTTAGACTCATATGCTGCTGCGTGTTAATGGACCCACCGAGGCAGCCCTCCAGGGAGAGAGAAAGATTTCATTTTTCTGGGGCTGAAAAGGGAGCGGGGGCAGGGGGGTTGCCCGAGCTAATGAAGAATCAATGCTTCCTAATTGCTAATTAAATGAGCCTGGCCCTCTCCTGGGGCTATTAGTTGTCCCGCTGGCCCTTGAGTGTCCACAAATTTAATTACAGTGCCTCAATAAACACCTGCCGCCACCGGCACCCTGCATCTCTCAGTGGGGGGTCTTCATGTGTGTGGCGAAGCCATCGATCCATTTATTGATTGGTGTATTGGTTTATTTTTCGATGCCTTTATTGATTCAAGAAACATTCATTGAGTGCCTGCTGCATGCCAGTCCTTGGACTGGGTGTTGGGGACAGAGCAGTGAAAATCCAAACTGCAGGTGACAGAAGTGAAATAAAGCACTTGAGGGTGACTGGACTTCCTGCATCTGGGCGGACCTTTCACGGCCAGGTGGTGAGGCCACTGGAGTTTCCCTGGAGGAAGTGAAGCTGGGGCAAGGCAGAATCCTCCAGGGGAACTCTGTGGGAGGGGCAGTGCATTCCAAGCCCTGGGGACCGCAAAAGCAAAGACCTGAAGACAGGTTGTGTCCGTGACATGTCAGGATGTCGCAGAGGGTGGGTGAGCCCAGGCCCGGTTTTGGCTTGTCCCGGGATTAGTCCATGACACTGATGGGCCGGTGAGGGGGGACTCCTGTTGTAAGCATCCTGGGAGCCCTGGTCTGGGAGGGGTCTGGGGGCCACGCCCTCCCTCACCGATTCCCCCAGGATGCCTCAGGTTGTGGCCAAGGGCCCTGAGTGTGAAGGCAGGTGCTCATCAGTGGCGGGAGACACTGGCTCATAGCTGTGGGCTCAGTGGTGTGTGCCTGTGCTCAGCTCCCTCCCCGTCCCTGCCTGCGACCTGTGGCTCCCCTCCCGGCCCTCCACTGCCCAGCTTGTCCATGTCTGGACTGTCGACAGGAGTCTGCGCTGTGAGGCCGGCTGTGACTTGTTGTCATAGTACACCAGAACAACAAAATCACTAGTCTTCCACACAGCACTAGACCACACCACTGGTCTTCCCCGCTCAGCCTGGCCGCAGCCTGGGCCTGCCTGGGGCATCTGGGCTTCCCACTGCCACACTGTCCCCTGTTCTCCATTCCTGGCTCCCCTGGAGAGGGACAGGCACATCAGAAACACGGGGATTTGGGGGCGGCTGGATGTGGGGGTCGTCTACAGCTTGGACTTTGGGTTGGGTGCCCTGGGACGATTTTCCTGCCCCTCTGGGACCTCCTTTCTTTCAACTGTCATCTGGGTGTCTTGACACCCATGTTCTAGAGCTACAGATGACATGATACAGTGTAAGTGCACTGCGTGACAGGTGCTCCCCACGGAGTCTGGAACAGGCGCGGTCCACTTGGCAGGCACGGCTCCCGCTGATGGACGTGTCACCTGTTGGGAATTGCGGGCTTCCTTGCGTGCTTCCCTCTCACCTGCTTATCTGGAAAATAAGCCGTATTTGAAGTCTCTAGGCAGGGGCGGGTCTCCAGCACGCCGCCCCGCCGGACGCCCTCTCCCCCGCCCCTCCCCCGCCAGGCGGCAGGCTGTCCCCACCAGGGGCCAGCAGCGCGGGCCCCGCCGGGAGCTGTCCGGAGCGCGGTGCTGAAGCCGTCGGGATGCCTCGGCGACACGGGAGGAGCCTGCCTGGCTCTCCCGGCCGGTCCCCCACCCGACTCTTGGGAACCCCATTTCTCCCCGCGCCGGCCCTCCCCTAGGGGAGTTTCCGAAGGGCCGGGGGAGGCTGGGGAGGGTTCGTACCTGTTCCGCGCCCGGCGCGGCTCCGCACTCACCGCCAAGGTGCCAGGCTTCCTGGGAAGAGATCCGTGTACTGACTTCCAAACCAGCCTCGTCCAGCTGACCTGCGAACCAGCCCTGTCCCCAGGGTCCCGGCCCCGTGTAGCGTCCCTCCCCCACGCAGTCCCCGCGTGCCTCACCTGCTTCCAGGCTCGCTGGCAGTTGCGGCTGTCCGGTGGCGGCCGAGGCGGGGACCCGCGCTTTTATGCGCTTCGGGAGAGGTGGGGCCTCGGGGACCCTGGGCGGGGGCTTCGCCCGCTAACCAATGGGACTCCGCCTCGAATGAAGCTCCAAGGATTACCTCATAGGTTGCGGCCTCGGCTTCAGAATAAAAGTCTGGCATCTGCCCAAAACCTGGTTTTTTTTCTGGAGCGGGAAGGAGCGCGCCTCGCGGTTCCGCGGAGTTCCCGCACTCGATTCCAGCCCCACCCGTGTCTCTGAGCTTCCGGGGGGCTCAGTAACCTCCCAGTCTGTGCCACTGCTGGGTCAGGGAAGAGCAAACTGGTAAACCATGTGGGAGGAAAACGAGCCGTTGAGTATTGAAGCCAGTTCCACCTCGGGAACCCGAGTCTGCAGAATGGAGGGCTCCAAGGAGCCCGGGCCGAGGAGGGCGCAGACCCACGTCTCTGCCCTTTGTCTCAGAACTCCACGCACAGCACAGTGTACCACAGAGCTTTGCGGAGCAGGCTGCAAGGCAACAACCAGACAGCGCTAAAACCCAGTCCCGGGCCGGGGTGTGACTCCCTGGTGCAGCACTGCAGGGGAGGGGACCGGAATTTCTCCTCGGGTGGCACAGTGCAGCCCCTTTGTATCTCAGTGTGCTCCGCTGTGACGTGGCAGTCTCGGCGAGACCTTCTCAGCACTGCGCTGAGGAACCAGCACCATGTGTGGACCCTGTGTGCAAAGAGCCAGGGCAATCTGGGGAGCCACTGCCTTGGGTGCAAAATCTAAGGGGACACCAAAGAACTCAGCAACCAAGACAAATCGTGTTTTAAGAAAGCCCAGTTCATGCAGAAGAACCATGGTGAGCAGAGTATCAAATCCTTAAACAAAGAGGTTCATTCTTGCTTTTTCCTTTCTTTTAGGCTCCAGGACGGCAGGGCATGACACTAGAACTGTCTGGCCCTGTTATGGTCTCTGTGTCTGTTACTTTGTGAGACAGTCCTTGCATTTATTTGCTCAATAAACTTCCACTGCGGCAGCACAGGTGGCTCTACATGAGTTGAGCATGCAGCCTTATCTTTGGAGAGCGTAAAGATGGAAAAGGTGACCATACTCTAACGTCCTTGTGTGGGACAACAGAGGGATTCCTGTCTTTGCTTGTGCCCTCCGCAGCCGAAAATCTCCAAAGGGGTTGCTCATGTCAGGGAATTTGAGCCCCCAAATGAGCCCCTGTGGATGACCCATGGAGCCTGGGGCTTCAAATAAGCCACCCAGCACCTGTCAACAAAGATGACCACACCAAGTTGCTATGGTCTGGTGAGCGTCCTCCAAAGATCTGTGAGTCAGAGGCCAGTCCCCAGGGCGGCACCATTTGAAGGTGGTGGGGCCTCTAAGAGGGGGACTCCTTGGGAGATCTCGCGGCCTGGGGAGGGGGTCGTGCTCCCAAAGAGGACGGGGTCCTGATCGCTTTCTCTGTTTTTCGCTTCTTGGCAACAGGTGAGTGGGTCTGCTCTGCCTCATGCTCCCAGCAAGATGCGCTGCCTCACTCTAGCCCCAAAGAAATGGGGCCAACCTCCAAAATTATGAGCCAAAATAAGTCTTTTCTCCTGGAGAGTCGCCCGTCTGTGTGACTGCTGTAGTGGTAGAAAACCGGCCCACACACCAGGGGACTCTGAGTTCCCTGGGGAAAGTTCCATCAAACCCCTGGAGCAGGCGCAGAGGTCATGTGCAGCCTGACACACAGTAGGTGCTCAACAAGGTCACTGGCCAGGTAGGACCCGAGGGAGCGCCTCTGCAACACTCTGCAGCCTCTGCTGTGCCTCCGGCTGCCAGGCCGGCTTCCCCGATCCGAAAGGGCACCGAGAGCCAGGCCGAGGAAGGAGCAGAAAGGCAGCGTGGGGAGGGGCTTGGTGCATTTGTTCTCCTTTAGAAAGAGGAAAACAAGATCAAGTCCACAGGCGTGGCAGACGGTGCAGATGAACAAACCCGGCGGCATCTCCACCGTCACTCTCCCGACGCTCCGGGCGCTGTTTCCACTTCTTTCCCAGCCAGCAGGTTGCAGGCATCCCGTTCCTTCATTCCCACGGCCCCCAGGAGGGAGGACGGTTTTCTAGGCGACTGCAGTTACAGAGATCACAACCAAGACGTCGGGACAGCACCATCCATCGCCTAATCAGTACATCTCACCAGCCGTCCTGCCCTGTGGCTCTGTGCTTTTCGGCAGTTCTCTCCAAGCTGGGACCCAACTCAGAGTCCTGCTCCGGTGGGCTGTCTGGTTCCCAGCACTTTAGCAGAGTGGGGCTTTGCAATAACCAGATGACTCTAAGGCCCCAGGATTCTCTTCTTCACCCTTAAATCGGGCTCATTCTCTGTCTTCCAAAGGGTGTGTATGATACAGGGTTTGTCCCCCTTTCTTAAGATAAGAGTTTGTTGAGGGGGATTCTTAAGTTTCTTTTCTTTCAATGTTCTGGAAAGACCAGCCAGATCCGTGCCCCCCATGCACTCCCCAGAAAGTGCGCGATGCTTGGGAAACAGCAGGGAATGAAGCAGAAGTTCTTCCTGTCCTCCGTTTCCTGTGGAAGACAGACAACAGGCAAGTAGACCAATAAGAAGACAGGTAATTTTCAGTGTTGGTGACTTCCATGAGGAAAACGGAGAGCAGGGGTCTGCAAACTTTTCCCATAAAGGGCCAGAAAGTACTTGCATGGAACGAACTGAGTCATGAGCACTGTCCTCTGTCATAGGAACTCACAAGCAGCCCTAGAGAGATGCAAATCAATGGGCATGGCTGTGTGACAATAAAACTTTATTTATAAAAGCAACAGCAGGGGCCACAGTCTGCTGACCCCTGTGGGAAGATGTGATTGGCTGGTGAGAGGCACAGTGCTTGAGCCTGGGTGTCTGGGCAGGCATCGTAGGGTGGGGTCACTTGAGCCCCAACCTGAAAGGTGAGGAGATGGCATGGGGGTGTTTAAAGGGCAGATATTGGGCCAAAGGAAGAGTTGGGGTGAGGGAGAGGCCTGCTGGTGGGCGGGTGGAGGAGTGGAGGACAGGCGGGTGCGGTCAGGGAAGGTGGCGTTCCCACCAGGACCAGTGAGAAGCCCCTCGGGGAGCATGGGGCCTCCCGCCACCCCTCTTGTCCTTTCCTTCCTTGAGTTTTTTTTTTTTTTTTTTTCCAGTGCAGAGCGTGGAAGCCAGAGTCCCCCCACCTATGCCAGGTGAGCAGCCCACCACTGAGCACAGCACCACCTGTCCTTGAGCCCATGTCAGACTCCGCACCAGATGCTGTCCACGCCAAGCATCCCCGAGACCCGGGGCAGCCCCAGAAGACAGCTACCATCATTCCCATTATAAAGGTGGGGAGACGGAGGCCCAGAGAGGCTAAGCAACCACACAGGCCACCTGGCAAGCAGGCGCCAGAGCTGGCGAGGAGCACAGCTCTCCCTGGGCTGAGTCTCCCGCTCCTGGCGGCTGGCCCTGCCCTGCTTCCCTAAGGGCCTTTGTGCCTCCAGGAGGGCCCACGCTCAGGATTCTGGGTGCAGGTCAGTGGTAGACTCCTGCCCAGCATGCATGAGGCCCTGGCTTCCATCCCCAGCACCATGAAAGAAAAGAAAAGTGATTATTTAAAAAAAACCAGGTAGCAGAGGCATGATCCCCGCGCAGTGACGTTTGTGATTTTAGGTGTGCAGCTCTGTACATTCTGGCAATGTATAGTCTTGTGTGACCACCATGAACCAGATGAGAACTATTCCATCACCCCATAGTCCCTCTGGACCCTGCAGGTGTCCCCTCCCCACCCTGCCCGGGCCACCGCCTGTCCCGTCTGCATCCATGCCTCTCCCCATGCTGTCTAAGTAGAATCCCGCAGTGGCTCTGGTCTGGCCTCTCGCCCCGCGGTGTGCTGGAGACCCAGCCCTGCTGTTGCGTGGACCTAGACACAGCACCTTCTCACTACGAAGTGCTAGTCCACGATTCTGGTGGCCATTCTCCAGGGACCTGGGGGCTGGGGCATCTGTTTGGAGACAGAGTGAAGCTGCTCTCACCGCGCAGGCACAGGCTTCTGCAGGGCTTGCTCTCACTTCCTTGGGGTGAATGTCCAGGCGAGGGACAGAGGGTCACGCCGTGAGAGTGCGCGTCACTGTCGCGCACCTGCCGCGCTTCCCCCCAGGCTGGCCTTTCCCGTCTGCATTCCCAGGTGGTGCGTGAGATGTCCCCCTGCTCCCGGCCCTCACCAGCAGCTGGTATCATCGGTTTTTTTATTAGCCACCTAAGAAATGCGTTGTTTCCTTTCCATCCTTTTTTTTTTTGGGGGGGGGGGCGGGGGGTGCTGGGGATGGAACCCAGGGCCTTGTGCTTACAGGGCAAGCACTCTACCGACTGAGCCATCTCCCCAGCCCCCTCCATCCTTTTAATACAAAAGTAGCACCCCCCACGCACCAGATGAAAGGTGCTCCAGCCGAAAATGCCGTCATCCTCCACACAAAAGGTTTGCTCTCCCAGATGGTTACAGCTCAAAAACGAAGGAACAAAACATCTGGAGGAGGCACAGGGAATTTTGGGAACCCAGAGGAGTCACCTGACCCAGGCCAGGTGGAGGGGCCAAGGGTAGATCATGGCGGGCTTCCTGGAGGAAGTGCTGCCATTTCAGCTGAGACTTGGGTAGTGTGCTCGCGGCAGGGGGACCAGCACGTGCAGAGGCCAGGGGGGCACCCCTGGGCCCAGAGTCAGCAGGCTGCAGAGTCTCCCTCCTCCTCCCAGTCCCAGCTTTGGGTCGCCAGGTGGCAACTTCCCCTAGCACTCATTCTACCTTCTGGAACAATCAGAGCTGGCTCTTAAAGTCACTTACTGTGGCTCCCGGCTAATTCTAGCACTGCCCTTTGTCACCTTGCTGGGGGCTTCAGCTTCGAGGAGGGGCCCCTTGTTCAACTTTCTCTCCCTCTGAGACCCCAAGTTCTGCAACACTGGCCTGTGTCCCAGGGGAAGGACAGGTGGCAGCAGGGAATAGTGAATGAATCTCTTCAGAACAGGTGCCCTGGAGACTCCAGTGAAGAACAGTAGCTAATTATCTCCAGAGACACGAAGCCAGCAATGAGTGTGCATTAATAGCTCATCATGGCAGGAAGAGAAGCGTCCAGGAACAGGAGTCTCTTCCTCCCCGTCCCCGCCTGGTCCCTGCCCGGCCCGCGCAGGCGCACAGGCAGGCGCACCAGCCCCTTCCCCAGCCGTTACTATAGAGACCTCCTTCCTACCCTCATGAGCATTTACAAATCAAAACCGCACAGATGGTGGCCTCAGCCGGCCCGTCCTTCTCTCCTGTAGCAACAATTTCTGGAGCCCTGAGGATTAGGGAAACTGAGCTGCTCTGGACAACATCTGCCTGGGGCCCGAAACCTGACCCTGGAGCCCAGGCAGGGGGAGATTAGTGGACGTGTTTGCCCAGAAGCAGGGAGCAAACAGGACCACACGCAGCCCCCCGCCCCCAGGTCTCCAGGGAATCCCTGAGGAGGGTCCAGAGCCCTGAATGAGAGTCGCCAAGCCCTCGGCACCTCGGCCGCGGGAAAGCCAGGAGCCTTGGTAGGCGCGTCCTGGAACCAAAGCTGTGTCACCTCGTGTGCCAGGGACAGTGCTAACTCCAAGCAGGTGACCAGGGTGACGACCACTTACCTGTCACTCCCTGTTGCCCAGAGTGTCATCTACCATGTAGAGGCGAGGACCTCGCCCATTTTAATCATCTTGATCTCCCAACGCCTAGAAGTGATTGCATGTGAAGCGTGGAAGGAAGGGCCAATGGCGTCCCCTCTGTGCTCCTCAGCCAGCTGAGCCATGAGGACGGAACCCCGATTTCAGAGGTGGAAACTGAGGCTCAGAGTGGTGAAGACGTCCTCCCATGGACGCCCAGCAAACAGGCTAAGAAGGGATCTGAAAGGAGGTGATCCTGTTACTGAGCCCCCGTCCCTCTTTTCATTGAGACCCAGGGAGGGGGAATAACTTCCGCTGGCTCGGGGCGTTCCCTGTCCTCTCTTCAATGCTCCTTTCTGTGACCCTCTCACGCTGTCTTGCACCTGCAAATAGTGAGCCCCAATAGATATTTGATGCTGTGATTACCACATTTAGACCTTCCAGAACCTTCCAGAACCCTACACAGGTTATCTGCTCAATCTCACACCCGCACCCTCCAGGAGCCGACGCGAGCTCTGCTCCTATTCAAAGATGGGACAGGAAAGGCTGCAGAGGGGAGCTGGCCGGCTTCCCCTGCCTCCCGCCCTTCTCTGGGACCTGCCAGCTCCCTCCTGTCCTAGCTTTCCTACTGGTCCTGTGACATTTACAACATCCCTTCAATTTACCCCCTTTCTGCCGAAATAACACCAGTTCCCATTTCTTGACAACTCCCTGGGGCTGGCTGCCTATTTCAGTGCTACTAGCCCCACTTTCCAGATGAAGCGGCAGTCAGACAGGCTGAGACACTTTCTCAAGCTCACACAGCAGAAAAGGGAGATGATTCCCTTCTGAAACCATAATCCCCACTTGTAGCCACACCCTGTGGCTGTGTCCTGTGCCTCGAGTGAGACCTAAAGGCGGCTCTAGGCTGCAGAGTCCAGGAGGGAAGCCAAGGGCCTGCAGCCCTGGTTTTCCTTCCAGCCCTGAGTCCCAGGTTGACCTCCAGGGAGGGAAGGCTGTATGCTCCCTGGTTGGGTTTGGCCTGGGAGCAGGGATGGACACAATTCCGAGCACAACCTCCCCTACAACTGCCCTTCCCCTGAGCACCCATCCTAGAGGTGGGGGAAGGGCCAGGAGCCCAAATTTCTGACAACCATTGAGTGTGAACAAGGTCTCTCCATAGGTGAGGCAGAAATAAGATGTGTGTGTTTCCAGGGGGCCCCTCTGGGGCTGTGCTGTTTGTGTAGAGTGGGAACAGGAAGAGAAGAGAGGCAGGATAGAGGAAAGGGACTTCCAGGCAGTGACAACAGCATGTGCAAAGGCCCGGAGGCAGGGCCCAGCATGGGAGAAACTGAGAGGTGACCAGATATGCCCTCCTGTCCACTGAGATCCTGGCCACATCTCTGGCCACTGATAGAGCTCCTTCTTGAAGTCTGTGTTCCCAGTGAGGCTAACAACTGAGACCTACCATAGGGCCCAGGACACAGTAGATGCTCTATGAATGATTGTTGATGGGGGGTGGGAAACAGACCAACAAAGAACTGGAAGAGACCTGAGAAGTCCAGTCCAGGAATAAAAATCTCAGGTGCCTGCAGGGGCATTCCACAGGAGAGCCCCCAGGTTGGGCTCATTGTAAAGGAATCACTGCACAGGCGCAGAGCTGCAGAGGCCTCCCGCCCAGTCCCTGCACTGGACGGTGCTTGCCAGTCTCACAGCTCACCAGGAGCTGAGCTCTGGCGAGGACTAGCTGCTGCTGTTGGCGCCTACTGTATGCTTTGTGTACAACCTCTCTGTAATTACCACTGCCACAGAAAAATATCTTTATTTTTTAACGAATGAGCAGTCAGGGACTCGGTGAAGACACTCACCTAGAGCCGCCATGGGAGGACAGAGAGGAGACTCCGACCCTGTCTTTTTATGCACTTCCCTCAAGAGTTAGCTCTCCGTGTTTTCGCGGAGGGGAAACCCAGGCCCAGCGGGATGGGCCGGTTTATTCAGTAGGCCAACAGCGAATGAACAGTGCCCATGAGGCCCGGTGTTGAGGCCCCAGTTCCTCTGCCCTCAGATCCAGGCTGGAAGCTAGGGTTCCCCACTTTCGCCGCAAACACTCCGATCCTCTCCACCCGCAGTGGATGCACACAGTAGGCGCCTAATGGATGCTTTGGTGGCGGTCGTGGAGGCAGCGGCGAGGCAGCTGGAGCACAGGCTCCGGCTGTCCCGCTCTCCCGGCTCAGCCCCGGCGCACCGCACGCGGACGGAGCTTTCCCACTGCAATTACGGTAATTAGCTCCGCGCGGCGCGGGCCGCGGGGGAGGGAGCAGGTAGGAGGCGGACTTTGGCCCAGGCTGACCTGCTTCCCCGCGGGCCCCCGGATTGGCGGGTGCCGGCACGTGACGCGCGCCGCGGACTTGTTGCTGGGCATCCCGGCGTTGCCAGGGCAACGCCGGCCGCGCGCGCTCTGCGCAGAGTGCCGGGGGAACTGGCCGCGCGAGGGTCTCGAGACCGCGGGAGGCGAGAGCGCGGACCGCGCGCGCCGGCGAGGCTGCCGCACCCCCCCGAGCCCCGCAGCCCCCACGCCCAGGGACGTGACGCAACGCGACATCCTCGTGGGTGGACACAGCAAGCTCAGGGGCACGAACAGGGACAGGGGACACGCATGGGGGAGACAACATGCACAGACACGCACAGACGGGGTGCACAGAGCGGCCCGCTGAGCACGGACAGACAGACGGGCTCCCAGATTTCATGTTCACCAACAGCGGCGGGAGCCCCGCCCCAGTCTCCGTCCCCAAAGCCTTCCTCCTCAGAGCACTGTCCCTGATACCCTTCCTGCAGAGCCTGAGCTAAGCACCTCCTCTGTCCCAGGTCTTCGCCCCCTAGTGAGGCAGACGCTGGTATTGTTGCCATTCTACAGATGAGAAAACTGAGGGCCAGAGTGGGCAGCAAGCACCCAGCGAGGAGCTAGGGACTCACTCCCCAGGTGTCTACTAAAGGCCACATACCTGCCACTCTGAAAAGTTGGTTCTAGTAACAGGGTTTCCCGTCATCTATCACTGGGTAATAAATCACGCAGAACGCAGCAAGCGACAGCTCGGCATCTCTTGCCTCTGTCGGTGGGAACTCCACGTGTGGCCTTGCTGCCTCAGGGCCTGCCCCACCCGTCACCCAGGTGCCAGCCCGAGCTGGGTCTCATCTGAAGACCTGACTGGAGGACTGGCTGCCAGCCCCCATGGTGGTGGACAGGCCTGGCTTCTCAGGGCCCAGCAGGTCCCTTCCATGAGGTGGATGTCGTCACAGAAGGAAGCTGGCCAAGGGGACGGTGGCCTGCTGGGGAACAGGAGCCACGCTGCAGCTGGGCAGGGACGTGCGGTCCCCGCAGTGTCCGCATGCTGCTTGGAACAGGAGCACACAACGTGGAATTGCCACTTTGATCCTGCTGGGCTGTGCGCTCAGTGGCTCAGCGGGCTCACAGCACAGAGCAACCATCACCACCGTCCACTTCCGGAACCTTCCCTCCTCTTCCCAAGCAAGACTGCCCAGGAGGCGAGGTTCCCCATCCCAGCATCCGGTGACTTCAAGTCCACTTTCTTCTCCACAAACGTGCCGTGGGGGCCCCTCACGAGCGGCGTCATTCAGCAGCTGCTCTTTGGTGTCCGGTTCCTTCTCTTGGCATGACCTCCTCCAGGTCTGTCACCCCGCTGGGAGTCTCCTCCCTCCTAAGGACGGTGGTGCTGTGCCGGTGCGACCTTCCGACGTTCCCGCGGCCTCCGTTAGAGCACCCTGGTCCCTCCAGTGTGGAGGGCGCCTTGGCGAGGAGCTGGAGTCCCGTGAGGAAGTGAGATTCCAGCTGGAGCCGCGGGTGGGAACCAGCCAGCTTTCTGACATTGCAGAAGGAGGCAGAGGGTGATCCAGGCAGAGAACGAAAGCCCAGCGGCAGTAGCCAGGTGACACCTGTCATCCTCGCCACTCTGGAGGCTGAGGCAGGGGGATGGAAAGTTCCAGGCCAGCCTGGGCAACAAAGTAGGAACCTGTCTCAAAATAAAAAATGGAGAGGACCACGGAGCGGCTCAGTGGGAGACCACTCCCCGCATGCACGAGGCCGGGTTCCACCCCAGCACCCCCGAAAGCCCAGAGGAGGGAACGTGCTGTGTACTTGAGGACCAAGAGTGCCAATGTGGCTGTGTGGCAGGACGCAGTCCCCAGGGACACAGAGGGACTGTCAGGACTTGGCTGTGGCTGGCCGGAGGGTGCCCACCCCTCTGTACACCCCTTTTTTAGGCCCAAGTTGTGGGGGTCAGACTGGTCCTGCTTCATAGAGTCCATGCTTCGCAGAGTCCCCCATAAACGCACTGCTGTCCCGGCTCTGCCTCTCTCGCTCCCGTGGCCCCGTCCTGGGGCCTGAGGCAGCTCTTCTGGAAGGGCCATTTTTAAGCGTGCTGTTTGGAGTGTCGTGTTTGCTGTTCTAATGCAGATGTCCGGAAGGTCCCACCGTGCAGATCTGAGATCTAACCCTCCTCCCTCCTCCCCAGCCAGCACCGCCAACTGCTTGCTGCTCTCTGACTGGACTGTGAGGACCTCAGGGGCCTCACAGCCATGAGGCGACAGCTGCTTGTCTTCCTGGACTCGTCCTCTCGCCTGGCATGTCCTCCTCGTTCAACCCCATGTGGCATGTGACAGGATTCCTTCCTTTTGAGGACTGAATAATATTCCATATTGTGTGTGTGTGGCACGTTTGTCTACCCACTTATCAATGACGGACGTTTGGGCTATTACCTCTCTATCTCTGTCTTCTGGTTTGGGGTCCTAGAGGTTGAACCTTTACCACTGAGCTGTATATATCCCCTAGATAAGAACAGCAACAGGGCGTCACTGGGCTGCGCGTTAAAGATGATGTTCCACTGTCCCTTGGGGTCTGTGGAGGATCGGTTCCAGGACCCTGTGGACACCAAGATTCCAGGATGCTCAAGTCCCTTTTATGAAATGTCGCAGACTGTTTGCAGGACCTGTTCACGTCCTCCTGAGGACTGTGAGTCATCTCTAGATGTCTTATCACACCTGAGGCAGTGTGATAAGCTGGAGTGCCATGTGGCTTGGGCGCCTTGACAAGCCCGTGCCTGAGCAGGTTCTTGCAGGTCCTTCCCTGAGCATCTTCACCCCCTGGCGACTGAGCCCGCAGATGCAGGACTCAGGGATGTAGAGGGTCGACCGTATCGTATTTTTTTAATATGTGTTTAGCTTGAGATAATTATAAATTCACATGTGGTCGTGAGAGAGAATTCCGAGGTGTTCCATGCGTACCTTGCCAGGTTCCTGCAGTGACAAGGTCACATCCAGGGTACTGGCGCTGACACAGAACTCTCCCCCCTCCATGCCTCCTTGGTCCTCTTGCAGCCTCCTGATTCCCTCCCACCCCTCCCCTTTGCCCCTGGCAACCACTAGCCGATCCAGGTCCACAATTCTGCTTTAAGACTGTGTACTGAGCTGGGTGCAGGGGCCACGCCTGTAGTCTCAGCAGCTCAGGAGGCTGAGGCAGGAGGATTGCAAGCTCAAGGCCAACCTCAGCAACTTAGTGAGGCCCTAAGCAACCTAGCAAGACCGTTTTAAAGTAAAATTTAAAAAGGCTAGGGATGTGGCTCAGTGGGTTCAATCCCTGGTACCAAAAAAATAAAAAGTGTCATACAGAGGCAGCTCTGGCTGCGACCTCTTGGGATTGTCCTCTTTGACGCTACATACTATGTAGTTCTCGGGAATTCAACCAGTCGTGCTGAGCATCAGTTCCGGGACTGATCCTTTCCAGGGCGAGTCCTCCTCCATATTGGCCTTTAACTTTTTATTTTGAAGAGAATCCAGAGTTGTGAGAACAGTGGACTGACCCTCCGGGCCCTCTGCCCTCTTCGCCAGCTGGTGGTCCCTTCATGCCCTGTGATGCCCCTTGTGATGGTCAGTGAGCCCCACAGGGGACTTGGCCTCTCTGGGAACAAGGTTGTTCTCCTCTGTAATCATGAGATTTCACGTTGACTGATGCTGTCCTCCAACGCACAGTCCATAGTCAAACGTCCCCACCCTGCTCTCCCGAGCCCTTTCTTGGTGATCCGGGATCCCCTCAGCGTCCCACGTTGTCTGCAGCCTTCCGTCTGAACCATCCTCAACCTTTGTCTTCCACGACAGAAGGAAAATTTTTCTTAACTTTTAAATCTTGAGACAGGCCTCCCTAAGTTGCCCAGTCTGGCCTTGCCGACCCTGCAGCCTCCTGCCTCAGCCTCCTGCCTAGGTGTCATGGCGGGTGTGCCCACCAAGCCTGCTGCAAGGGATGTTGTGCAGATGCTTTGTGGATGGTTTGGGTTGGGTCTGAGCTGGCCATCTCACGGTCCGTCAGTCGAGCCCACATGTACTGAGGGCCTACTGCATACCAGGCGCTGGTGTCTCAGCTGCAAATGGGGCAAGAGAGGACCCTGCCCGGACTCCCCAGTTGCCTAACAAACAAGTGGAGGTGTAGAGATGCCTTGTCATTCCATCCCAGCTCTGTGACCTTGCATGGACACGCTCCCTCTCTGGGCCTCAGTTTCCCCATCTGGAAAAAGTGGTCAATCAGGGTCTTTTTCCCCTGGACTGAGGTCAGACCCAGAGACCCAGGACTCTGCTGCCCAGTTCTGCCCCAGCCTCAGGGACATAAGGCTTCAGTGGGACATCCCTTGGTGATCCTGGAAAGTGCTGACCGCCAACGTGTCCAGCGGCACCTCAGGAGAACCATTGCGCCACTAGCCCAGCCCAGAATTTCCCTCTCGGCACTGATGACATTTAGGCCAGATGACTTTGGCCGTGAGGACCATCCTGGGCGCCTCAGAGTGCTGAGCCTCCCCCCCCCACGCCAGAGTCATGACAGCCACACACGTCCCCAGACATGACCTAGTGTCCCCTGCACAGAATCACTGGCTGAGGACCACTGGTTGGCGATGGCAAGTGACCTTAAAGAGTGACAATAATGGCAGCGATTTACTAGCCCATCACAGGCTAGGTCTCTGTGGCTGAGTGGAGGGGCGCCCATGCATCCCGGGGTGCAGCCCCAGCCCCTCTGAGCCAAGCTCTCTGGGTCCCCAGGACTGTGACTTTGTGAGTAGCTGCCAGCCCTCTGTTGGACCTGCAGAGGCTGTTCCTGGGGGGAGGCTCCCGGGCCGGTGCCTCTGTGAGAACAGCCCTGGCCTCCGGTCCTCCCAGCCACCCAGCCACCGTGAGGCCCGGGCGGTGGGGTGAGGGCCAGCCGGGTGATCCCTGTGTCCCCTGCAGTTTCCAGGCTCACCTCGGAGGGAGGCCCCTTCCAGGGCCTGGGAAGCAGGAAGAGTCTGACCTGACGTGCCTGCAGCCTCAGGGTGGAGGCAGGGGGCCCACAGGCGACCCCGCCCCCGCCACCGCCTTCCCCAAACCCGCGGGTCCACGCGCACGGCATCTTTTTTTTAAAAGAGGTTTACTTGTGGTCTCTTTCTGATTACAAAAGTACAAAAGTACATATCCCCTGCAGCTAATTTAAGAATCGGAGGAGGCAGGAAGAGAAGGGGGTCGCTCGAGGCCCGCCACCCCGCGCGCTGGAATGGCTGCCGGCACTTTTTTCTGCTACGGATTTTTAATGTCCTCATAGTCTCCTCACTTCTCATTTCTTCTCGGCACATCTTGGTCTCATTCTTAAATTTACAGAAAGAAGCAGCAGCAGCAGCTGGGTGGGGTGCCGCAGCTACTCAGGAGGCCAGGGCAGGGACGCAGGGACGGCAAGCTCAGGTCAGCCTGGGCGATTGGTGCAACCCTGTCCCAAAGAGTCAAAGGGGTGGGGATGGAGCTCAGGGTCAGCACACCTGGGTCCCGTCCCCAGTGTCACAGGAACAGAAGCAAAAGCCCCATTTTGTTTGTCTGGAAATTCCCTCCTCCACCCTGTTCCTGACCGGGTTAGGGAACCAGTGCCCTGGCGGAGTCCCTGGACTGTCCAGCTCGGGGCTCCGCACCCCAGCTCAGCTCGCTGGGCTGAAGCTCTGGTGCTGAAGGTCAGCGTGCGGCAGAGGCCACCAGCCTGCGCTCTTGACCCCCGCTTCTTGGGAAGGTCCTGCAAGCCCAGTGGGATTCGGGCTGGGAATGAGGAGCAGCTGGAAGGACCAGGGTCTTGCCCTGAGGCTGGATGGACGGTGGCCAGGCTGGAGGAGGGCGGGTAATAGGGCGGATGGTGGGTTTGTGTTTGGGTGCACGGGGGACCTGCTGGGGATGGGGGTGGGCCCATGAGGAGGCTGAGAGCAGCGGGATGTGGACGAGAAGCCAGGCTGGGGGACTCGCGGTGCCCAGGATCCTGCAGAGGGGCAGGCGGGGCTGGGGACGAGGTCGCCTCCGACCACGTGCCTGCTCTGGGCCTGGAGTCCTGCTGAGCTCCCCTCCCCCACCAGCAGCCCCTGGTGGCATAGCCTGGGCCTGGGGAAGGGTCCTGAGCCCGGCTGCAGCCCGGTACAGCCCGGGAGCGTCCCCTTCTAGGACACTGAATGTGCCCGTGACATCCAAAGCAGAGGTGCACGCGGAGGCAGCAGACGCTCTCTGCAGAGGGAGGAGGGCCTGGCGCATCCAGACAACAGCCTCCCGGAAACCATGGCGACCAGCGCGGGGGGCGGGGCGCCCGGGGCACTCAGTGATTCTCTGCGGATTTTTCCAGCGAGTCTTACCACGTGGGCGGGCAGCGGGCGAGTGAGTGTGTGAGTGTGACTGTGAGTGTGAGAGTGTGTGAATGTGACTGTGTGTGCGTGACCGTGTGTGTGACTGTCAGTGTGTGTGTGAGTGTGAGAATGTGAGTGTGTGTGAGTATGTGAGTGTGACTGTGTGTGTGAGTGTGTGTGACCGTGTGTGTGTGAATGTGACTGTGTGTGTGTGAATGTGTGTGACTGAGTGTGTGGGTGTGACTGAGTGTGTGTGTGTGTGTGTGTGTGTGAGTGTGTGTGACTGTGTGTGAGTGTGACTGTGTGTGTGAGTGTGTGTGTGAATGTGACTGTGTGTGTGTGAATGTGTGTGACTGAGTGTGTGGGTGTGACTGTGAGTGTGTGTGTGTGAGTGTGTGAGTGTGTGACTGTGTGTGTGTGAGTGTGACTGTGAGTGTGTGTGTGAGTGTGACCGTGAGTGTGTGAGTGTGTGTGTGAGTTTGTGAGTGTTGGCACCGCGCTCGCCGTGGAAGTGGGCAGGAGAAGCAGAGACACGTGGGAGGGTGCGCGACCAGGACTCCTGAGGGGCACGTCCGTGGGCGGGTGTGCGAGTCACCGCGTGTGACTCCATGGGGTGAGGGTGCCAGGGCGCAGGGGGTGGTTCTCCACCCTGCTTGTGTGCACATTCCCCAGGGTCAGTGTCTGTGTGTTCGTGTGGGTGTCTGGATCTGCACACGCGTGTGGCTGCATGTGTGGGGCATGTGTGAGTGTGTGTGCGGTTGTGGATGTCCAGAGCATCAGCAGGCGTCACTCGCGTGCCCATGGAGCAGCCGCGTGCGTTGACTGGTGTGGCGTCCGCTGCCTGGGAGGCGAGCGTGAGTGACTTGTGCACGTGTTCCAGGGTCATCGCGCATCACCCAGAGCGAGCGTGCACACCCAGGGTGTGTGCAAAGAGCTCAGTGGAGCCACCATTGCTGGGAGGGTGGTGGCATGCAGGGAGGGTCCGGCCACGCAGTAGGCGGAGGCCCCAGGGCCCGTGAGCCCCACCATTCAGGGCCAGCCGGGCAACATAGCCTGACCCCATCCCCCCAAAAAAAGAAAAGGAAAATCTGGGCTGAAGACCTTCCCCATCTAGTGGACTATGCAATTTCCTGACTTCCAGAACGTTCTGGAACTGGGTGCAGTGGCGACCCCTTTAATCCCAGCGGCTCGGGAGGCTGAGGCAGGAGGATGTGAGTTCAAAGCGAACCTCAGTAACAGCGAGGCCCTAAGCAACTCAGCGAGACCCGGTCTCTAGATAAAACACAGAACAGGGTTGGGATGTGGCTCAGTGGCCGGGCGCCCCTGGGTTCAATCCCTGGCACCAAATAAATAAATAAATAGATAATACTTTAAAAAAAAAAAAAAAAAGGCGGGCTGGGGAGATGGCTCAGTGGGTGGAGGCTGGCCTTGCAAGCACAAGGCCCTGGGTTCAATCCCCAGCACCCCTTAAAAAAAAAAGGCAAAAGAATGTGCTGGAATTAGAGGGGCCCGGCTCCCAGGACCGGTGGCTGGCTGTGCTGCTGCTGAGAATTCCTGCATTATCGACAATCATTATTTTTAAAATAAAAAAAGTTTTATTTTTAAATCTGAGGATGAGAAAAAGAAAACAAATTTCTTAAAATTTTCCTATCTCCTCAAAACACCAGCCTCTGTGTGTGTGTGTGTGTGTGTGTGTGTGTGTGATAAGATTTTAGCTGAGAAGGGGTCAGCGCCCCTCCTGCTGAAGGTGGCCATTCAGGCATGGTGTTGGGCTGGGGAGGGCCGAGGCTCAGCCCGGCAGGTGCAGTGGGCCTTGTCATGCCGGTGGCCGCCAGGTGACCCGGGAGGGGCCTGGCCAGGGAAGCACAAGGATCAGCTGCTTCTGCAAACGTGTGGGGCCCCTGGGCTGAAGGGGGACATTTAATCAACGGGCTGTGAGAAAAGAGCAGCAAATCCCGGGGAGGGGAGGGCCCGGCACAGCAGGGATCCCAGGTGTCTGGCTGAGTGACCGGGTCCCCTGGGACGAGTGGGGGGGACAAGGCACACAGAGATGGAGAGACAGAAGCAGGCTGGGGGAGGGGAGGAGGCAAGAGCAAAGACGGACAGACAGAGGGAGGGAGACGGGACAGACGAAGCAGCTGGAGATGGAGGTACCAGGCAGAGCACCACAGACCCCGGAGCAGAGACGCCGCAGAGCCGAGCCCAGAGGGAACAGGAGCAGAGAGGAGGCAGGGCAGGAGAGACCTGGAATACCCGGAGCGGCCAGAGACAGTGGTGCAGAGAGGAGACCCTGGAGCGGGAGGCCGACCCGCAGGCAGCGGGTCCACGGGGCGGGAGCCGGGGAAGCCCACCCCAACAAGGGGCCCTCCTCGTCCTCACGTCTGCAGCCTCCTGGTCCCTGAAGACGCTGCCCCTGTGTCAGTCCCTGGACGGTGGCACAGCCGCCCCACCTGCTCAGCGTGGCAAGACCCCAGCCATCCTGGGCTCAGGGGGCAAACTGGACGCAGCCCAGTGAAGACAGTGCTGCAGTTTGGAAGCTGACTGTCCCCCAAAGGCCCCCAGAGGTGTTGCAGGCAGAAAAGGGGGACTTGCGGGCACGGTCGGTCACAGAGGCCCGAGCCGCTCAGCTCCGGCAGGGAACGAGAACGGCTATCGACTCAGTTCTGGAGCCTCAGTCCCCGGGCGGTGGCCTCCTTGCCTTGGGCCCACCACATGGGCCCTGGGGGCACCCGAGCAGACCGCAGCTCCACTAGGCCTGGGCACCTTCCGGCCTGCCTGCCGCAGGCCCCACACCTAGTTGGTGGCTTTTTGTTTTTTGAGACGGGGTCTTGCTGGACCACGCAGGGTGTCTTTGGACTCCAACTCAAGCAGTCCGCCAGCCTCCACCTTCTGAGGACTTCAGATAACAGGGCATGCCGCCGTCCCCGTGAGGCGACGACTTCTTCAAATCCTTAATTGGCTGAGTTTCTGAAAGAAGAGAACACATTTGCCAGAGTGCTGGGGTGCAGCAAACATCCCTGTTGTCCCAGGTGCAGACAACCACCAGCGGTGATGGGAGGGCATATTGGATCAGATGATGTGACATCTCTGTTTGTGTCTGAGACCTCAGAAAACAAGGGTGTATCAGTTAGGGAAATGCTGCAGTAACAAACATCCCCAAAACCTCTCAGTGGCTCAAACTTCCGGATGTTATTTATTCGTTTGTTTTGTGGTGCTGAGGATAGAACAGAGGGCCTTACACATGCTGAGGAGGTGCTCTACTACTGAACTACACCTCATTATTATGAGATAGGGCCTCACTAAGTTGCCCAGGCTGGCCTCAAATTTGTGATCCTCCTACCTCAGCCTCCCAAGCAGCTGGGATGACAGGTAAATAGCATCATGCCTGCTCTGAGATGTACTTCCCGCTGTTCTGCCCTCTCTGTTGGTGGCTGGGGGCTCCCTGCGTATGCCCCTGGGTCTGGGCTGCTGTCTTCACCGGCACCTCCAGTATTGCCAGTCACTGTAGCTCAGGGAAGGAGAGAACAGGACAGGTTATACCCTGAGTTTCCACCCAGAAGGGCCATTGTCACTTCACCTCCCATCAGGAAGGTCACGCAGATCTCATGGCTGCCCTCTGCCTTGGCAGGGGACGAGGACATGCAGTTCTGCTAGGGGGACCTTCCTCTGGTGGGCTTGGGGAGACGCTCCTAGAAATTCTCAGACCGGAGGCAGATGCATGCCCGGGCACCCTGGCTGTGAGCAGCCCCGCCAGCCACTCGGGGAAACACGTCCCCAGTGTGAGCCCTCAGAGGGCAGAGAGACTAATCCAGCTGTGGTGCTGGGCGGCCGTGAAGGTCCCATGAGGCCACGGGGTGGCACCCTGGCCTTGTAAGAGGAGGAAGAGAGCTGGGTGGCTCGCTGGTAGGGCACTAGTACACAGGGCCCTGGGTCCATCCCAGCATCGGGGAAAGGAAGAGAAGAGGAGAGGCCAGAGCGAGGATGTCCGTCTCAACACAGGATACCTGGTGCCAGCAAGGAGGCCCTCATCAGATGTGGCCACTGGGGCTCAGCCCTACCGGCCTGCAGATGGTGAGCCCAGCAGAGCTTGGTGCTGCATAACATTCTCAGTCTGTGGCATTCAATTACAGTAACAGGAAATGGACCAAGAGCCGGGTGTGGTGGCGCACTGCTAGAATCCCAGCAGCTTGGGAGGCTGAGGCAGGAGGACGGCAAGTTCAAAACCAGCCTCAGCAACGTAGCAAGGAGGCCCTAAGCAACTTAGTGAGACCCTGTCTCAAACTAAAATAAATAAAATAGGCTGGGGATGTGGCTCAGTGGCTAAACATTCCTGGGCTCAATTCCTGGTACAAAAAAAGAAAAAGAAAAAGAAAAGAAAATGGATGAAGACACTAGCCAAAGCCACTACCCCTGATGCTAGCAAAAATAAACTCCATTCCAAGCTCGGACATGAAATAGCCCATGTCCTCATGACCACTCTATCCGACAGATAAAGAATCTTAGCACAGAGAGGTTTAGTATCTTTTCCAAGGACCCACAGCAGCAAGGGGGATTTAAACCAAGACAGTGTGTTTTCAAAGTTGGTGCATTTCAACACTTCAAACCCAGAGAAACTTCAGGAAGAAAGAGACCGAGAAACACTAGTGGCTGCTGGACCATGCTGGAGGTCCCAAGGACCCTCACAATGAACCCTCGTGCCCCATGACAAATACAGTCCCCCGAGGACGCTAGCGTGAGCCTCGGGACTCTGAAGCCCATAGGAGGGCTGCAGAGAGGAGCCTGTGTTTGTCTGAGATGCAGGAGACACTGGCGTAGAGGCCATGGGCCAGGAGTGCTGTGACGGTGGGCTGTGTGCCTGGTGGTCAGAGCAGGGGCTCTGGGTCACACCGCTGGGCTCGCTCCCTGGCTTCTGTCTCCTGGCGGTGTGCTCTAAGGCAAGCAACTTACCCTCTCTGTGCATCCATTTTCTCGATTACACAGTGGGGAATCTTATTTCTTGTAAGCCGCGTGTTCTGCACATCTGGGACAGCACGGTGCGTGTGATCATCAGAAGCGTGGGGACTTGACTACGGTTGGTTTATTTTCTTTCTTTGTCCCTTCCTTCCTTCTGTACTGGGGATTGAACCCAGGGCTCTGAGCCCCACCCCAGCCCTTGTTACATTGAGACAGGGCTTCACTAAGTTGCCCAGGCTGGTCTTGAACTTGCAAGCCTCCTGTCTTGGCCTCTGAAGTCTCTGGGAACACAGGCGGGGTGCTGCAGGGGGCGATTTTCTTTATTTTTCAGGGGGCCGGGCTATCCTAAGGTGCTTCTTTCTCTCTCACCCTTCCCCCACAGAGTAGAACACGTGACACAGTCTGGCCAATCAGAGTGTGCCATCCACCTGGCTGCAGAGATTGGTTCAGGGGTAGGCAGCTGCTCTGAGCTGAGCCAATCGGATGCTTCCCTGGGACTCTTTGTCCCCAGATTCTCCTCTCCAGTCTGTTGAGAGGGCTGTGTTCAGGTGATGCATAGAGTTCCACTGGGATCTGGGAACACTTTTGGAAACCAGCTACTTTCCTGGGATAAATCAACACACCATACGTAGAGAGAATGGTTCAGTGGACTTGCCCATCTTCACCGAGTTGTGTGCCCACCACTGCTCTCACATCCCAGAACATTTTTGTCCCCTCTAAATGAAGTCCTGTACCCATGACAGTCACCCTGTCCCCTCCCCAGCCCTGCACTAACAGATCCACATCCTGCCTCTGGACGTCTCTCTCACCTCTGGGTCACACACTGTGTCCTGTACGTCTGGCTCTCACTGAGCGTGAGGTCCTCAGGCCCATCCACGCTGTGACTGTGTCACCTGCTCCCGCTGGTGGCCGAGGAACGCTCCTGCATGAAGGTGGGGCTCGTGTGTCCACTCACCTGTCCAGGGTCCCTTGACTGTCCCACTGTTGGCCATCTGAGTCCCGCTGTGGTGAGCACTGTGTGTGGCTGTCTGCGCTTGCCTCCCCTGGCGTGGACCTGGGTCTCATGGTGGCCCTGTGGGCACCGTGTTGAGAAGGGACAGCTGAGTCCCTGCTGAGGTCACCATGCCGTGCTCTCCACTGCTGGGGTGGCGGCTGGCCTCCCCTCCCCTCCGCAGGACAGGGTTTGCCTAGCTTCTCACTGCCAAGTCCCAGGGTCTGGCCCGGAGCCTGGTGCACACAGGCTCAGCGAGCAGCCCTGGAGTCAGAAGGGCAGCTGGAAACCACTGAGCTCTGAGCTCCTCCCTCCTCTTTCTTCTTCTCTCCTGTAACCCCCCCACCTCTCTTTCCTGCTGTGCCAGGTGTCTCTCCCTGTCCTCCCAGGCTGACCCAGGCAGGCAAGTCTGTCTCTGTCCTGCTCTCTCCATGGGCCACCTTTGTTCCTGTACCCCTCTCCTCCTCTCCTCTCCCTCTCCCCGCTGCCGGCTCTGTCTCTTTGTGCCCCTCTTGTCTCTCTGTCTCTAGTCCTGTGATGTCTCTCTGTCTCTGGCCCTGTGATGTCTCTCTGTCTCTGGCCCTCTCCCTTCCTGCCTCCTGAATCCTGCAGTGAATCTGTGGCCCCTCCTGTCTGGTCTGCTCTGATTTGGGGGCCTCTCCCTCCCTGGCTCTGCACCCCTCTAGGCGTGAACAGCAGGGCCCCCGCTCGGTCACCAGTGCTGGGCAGGGGGCTGCAGGCTCATTACACTAATGGGCTGGCGAGGGCACCCAGCCTCCCAAGAAATGGGCCACTTCAGCCTGTGGCAGCTGATGGCAGCCAGTGGCAGCTTCTGCCCAGCCGCCTTCACTGGGCTGGGGAGGAGGGGAGGAGAGGGAGGGGGAGGGGGAGGGGGAGGGGAGAGGGAGGGGGAGGGGGAGGGGTTCTTCGGGACCTCTTCCGGTCTGGTGTCCTGGGAAGGGGCCTGGGCTGGCTGGGGGCACTGGGAGGCCCCGGGAGGCCCCTCCACATGCATACACTCTGTCACTGGTCATCTAGAGTCACTGTCACCAGGGGATCACAGGCACCCCTTGCTGTTCAGGCAGCCCAGACCTCCTGCTCCATCCTCAGCAACCCCTGGGGACATGCGCAGTGTACCCAGAGTCACAAACGTGGCCATGGACACCTGAGGCCACACCAAAGGGCTTCAGGCAGGATCCAGAACCAGAGAGGCCCACACCCAAGACACCACCAGCTCAACCCAGCACTTACACCCGGTCACAGACACACCTGTCCCCATACAACCACACATGGGGACGGACACGCTCATGTGCCCACGAACGCACACGGCCATAGACTCGTGGTTGCAAGTCCACGTGCACCCGCACCAGTGTGGCTCCACACACGGACCGTCACGTCAGCACACGCAGGAGACCAGGTCCAAACAGCCCTCACACAGAACGTCCCAGCAACCTGGGCGGCACACACAGCACGGTGATGCTCCAGAGGGAGCCACCCTCAGAGGAGCTCCCTGGGGCACACGGGGCCCCGCACGGCCCACGCACCCACATGGCCGGAGAGGCACCTGCAATCCCTGGGCAGCACCGTGTGCACGTGTGTACACATGGCACACCCACCAAGACCCGCCCATCAGGTCACACGGAGAAGTAGCCACTGCCCACCTCCACATGGTCACCTGTCACCAGGGAGGACAGAGTCCAGCAAGGCCAAGTGGGCCAGTGTTTCCCCAGGAAAGCTGGTCACCTGGGATAAAACCGTAGTGGGGAACTGGTTTCCCAGGGCTGCAGCGCAAGCCATCACAAACCAACCGGTGGCTCAAAAAACTAGGACCTTATTGTCGTTTTGCAAATGAGAACTCCCCAAGCCAGGAGCCCTGGGCTGGGGCTGCATCCTGCCTCTCTCCTGGCTTCTGCGCCCCAGGCACTTCTGGCAAGCACATGCCTCCTCCAGTCGCGGCCTCCCTCTCCCCTTCCTTACGCTCTGGGGCTCCTGTGTCCTCATATGAACAGCAGGGCTCTCGGGGCCAGGGCCTGGGACTCAGGGGACCAGAGTCAGGGAAAGACAGTCAGAGAGGAAGAAGGAACCAGACAGACAGACGTGAATGGACCACGAGGCTAGGGAAGGGAAGCGCCTCAAGACATGCCCACCGGGCTGCTGGCAGCAGTGCTGGACGCAGACTCCAAAGACTCCAGCCCAGGCCCTTGTGTCTGAGAAGGGGTGAGTGGGTGGGTGCCCTGGGTGTCTGTGCGTCTGTCCTCCGTGCTTCCTCATGGTTCTGCATGTGGGCAACCCCAGGGTATGCACCGTTTGGACCTGGAAAATCCCCCAGAGGCCCCAGGCCTGATCCCCAGGCTGGTGATTTGGGAGGTGGGGACCTTCAGGAGATGACTTCAAAGGGATGGTGGAGCCCTGCCCACGCCCTCTGCCCTCCCTTTGGCCTCCTGTGCAGGAAGTTAGGGGTCTGCTCCACCAACTCCTGGGATGTGCGGCCTTCTCAGGGGCCCAGAGCCGGGGCCAACTGGTGCGGGATGATACCCTCCAGACTCTGAACCGGAATAAGGAGAAAGAGGCAGGAAGGTGGGGGAGTAGCAGCGAGGTCTGCTCCCCTTCCTGTCTCTGCCCCACCTGGGACCCCAGCCCCGTCCACGCCGTCTTCCCGTCTTCCCGAGCCCCTGTCGACCTCCGGGTCCTCCGCAGCAGCGCCGTGAGCAGAGGGGGCGCGTGTGCATGGCTCTCGGGAGCCGGAGCGGGAGCGGGTCCCCATGGCAGCGCTGGCTGCTCACATTGGGGCGGGGGGCGCGGAACCCCGGGTGCACCCACGCGGCAGAAGCGAGGTCGGTGTGGTCCACACGACCCCCACCTCGTCTCACCCCAGACCCGCCCCACCTTCTGACGCTGCCACCGCAAGCCCTTCCCTCGGACCCTGAGAAGAAGGGATGGACAGTAGCCCCTCTCCCCGTGAAACCCCAAAACCTAGATGGGGAGAATCGCGCCTCTCCAGCAGATCCGGCGCGGGGGAGGGGGAGAGGCGGAGGGTGGGGAAGAGCTGGGACGCCTGCTGAGAGGGGACCTCAGGGTGGGAGGGTTTGACCCCAGGGGTAGGTCGCAGGGCGGCTCAGCGAGGGGGGCTGGGAAAGGGAGGAGGTCTCAGATGGGACTGGAAGCCAAGGGGCTGCAGAGCGGGGCGCGGGGGGCGCGGGGAAAGAGGGAGGGAAGGCCCGAGGGAGGGGCGATCCCCAGCAAGGGGCCTGGGACGGCCCTGGCAGGAGGGCCCCCACGTGACCCTCCTCCGGAAGTGGGCCCCAGGGGCAGCCCTGACAGAGACCAACCAGCTGACCCTTGCTGAGCAGAGGCGCGCAAGTGTGTGGGTGCTTCCCAGGATCGTGGGGTCCCCGTCTTCCTAATCAGGCACGGGGAGGAGGCAGGGGCGGGCCTGGGGAGACGCCGAGGAGTCCAGGATGCCCCAGGGCGGGTCCGCGGAGTGGGGGTCCTTGCCGGCATCCCCCGCACCAGGTCCCCGGGCCCCTCCCCCTTCCCGCCGTCCTCCCCTCCCCCGCACGGTCCACCGCCCCCTGCGGTCTTATTGGCTTTCCGGGAGCCAGACTCTGACAGCAGGGGGGTCCGGGCCGCAGCGCCCGCCTCCGCCTGGCTTCCCGGGGCGCCGCCGGCAGGAGCCTCTCCCGCCCCCGCCGCCGCCCAGCTCGATCGCAGACAATGCGGGGGCCCCGCCGTCCTTAAGGGCCGGCTGCTGCAATTTGGTCTAATTCAGCCCCGAGACAGAGACAGCGAGGCAGCGAGGGAACAGAGCCCTAGCGAGCTGTCTCCCCCGCCCCCGCCTGCCACCCGGTCCCCGCTTCCCGCTCCGAGAGCCCCCTTCCCCCAGCCTGGGCAAGGGAGGACGCGACACAGGGGCCCCCGGGGCTCGGCTTTGCTGTCCAGGGTGTGGTCCCCAGGACTGGGCATCCAGCTGCAGCTGGGGCTGCGCGTGGCTGCCTCAAATCGCCCTTCGGCCTCCCGGCACTAGAGACCCTCTGCTGTCTCCTTGGGGTAGGGTGACAGGAAGACAGGGACCCAGGAAGGACCAGGGCTGTCAGAACGTGCCTTTCCAGGCCTGTCACCTGGATTCCTGGGAAATCCTTCACTCTGCCTGCGCACTGCTGATCAGCCCCAGCAAACCAAAGAGGCAGAGAGGATGTTTTAAGAAATCTATAATTTAGGGGACTTTCCAGTACTATCTATGGATCAGATAACAGAGACCATGTCAGCCTCAGGGTCCTCAGAATGACACCTTCCTGTCCCCACCGCTCCCCAGGTGTCCTTTGGAGAAGAGCCGGGGACCTCAAAGCTGGTCTCTCCCCCGAGATGGCCACATTCTCCCTGGAGGGTTGTCTGCTTCTGACAAGCCTCCCCATGCCCGTGACTGGCACGTGCTGACATTCTTTTGTCACTTGAGTCAAGGACCCCTGGGCCTGAGCCAAGTTCCTGCTCTCTGCAGGAACTGCACCCTCCTCCTGGGACACCCCTTCTCCTCCACACTGCACACTCCACACGGTTGGGGTTGGGGACAGTGATGAGGACCAGGATTGTTCAGGGTGGTGAGCCAGGGTCTTGGCAGCTGGCCTGCTCCAAACAGGACTCTGGACCTGCAGGTGGGGTGAGGGAACCCAGGAGAGAGCCCCTTTGAGCCCCCAACATGGGGCCCTCCGATCCACAGTGGGTCCCTGGAGGGAAGCAGGTAGAAACTAGGAGATAGCCACTCCTCCACCGGCTCAGTCCCCCTCAGGTCTGTGGACACTGGGGCCACAGTGTTCTCAGCACCCAGCATCCATCCCACCCACCCTGAAGTCGGCCTCCACACCCAGCCTGTAGGGTCAGGGGAGCAGAGTGGGGCACGGCCCGGCTGAGACTCCCTGTGTGGAGTGACCATGGGCGTGAGCGCTGCCCTGGAGAGAGCTGTCTTTTGACTCCCATGGACTCTCTGGAGCGACGTGAGGCCGAGTTTTCTCACCAGTGAACGGGGCATGAGCAGTGTTGTGCTTGCCGTGTGATTGCTGTGAGAGCCAAATGAACACAGGCGCGTGAGGTCCTGAGCACAGCTCACGGGGACACACGCTCCTGAAGTGGCGGCTGTTTCACCGCAGTGAATTGTGCTCCCCATGTGTGTGGACAGGTGCTCGGCAAGGGAGGAGTCTGAACAGTGTGTGGGGCGGTGTCCATCCCATTTGGATGACCCCAGGTGAGCCGTGGTGGGACACCAGGAGGAGCAGACCCTCTGTCCTCCTGAGTCCCTTCTGCCTTTCCTTGTGTGTCGTCCAGGCTGGGGTTTCTCAGCCTCAGCACAGTGGACACACAAGAGCAGGTCCTTCACCGTGGTGGGGGTGCCAGTAGGCTCTGAGCACCCCTGGTCTCTGCCCAGCAGATCGGTGCTTGTGGCCTGTCCTTGTTTCCAGGCTTGATAGCCGCGGTGTCCACAGTGTCTCCCAGTGTTCCCCGGGGACCCTCTGAGGCTGGGGTGCCACTTGGTGGTAGAGGGGGCCCCGCATGCGCAAAGCCTTGGGTTCCAGCCCCAGAGAGGGAGGAAGGGGAGAGAAGAGCCGCTGCTTCAGGGAGGAGCTGAGCTGTGAGCCTGGGGCGGGGCTGCGAGCAGGACGGGACAGCTCGGTGTGGCCAGGTCAGGTGTGCCGCAGGCCCCCTGCAGCACGCTTTCCAGGAGGCACGACTGGCTTCAGTGCCACTTACAGATGAGGAAACCGGCCTGCAGCCCCAGCGGGTGCCCACGGCGTGACCGGACTGTTGGAGCCCAGCGCTGCAGGGGTGGGGGGCAGGCTGGGCACAGGGAGGTGCGGCTCAAGAATGTCAGCTCAAGATTCCCCACGGGGCTCAGGACAGAGGCCAGGTGGTCGGGTGGATTCTTCCTCACAGGGGCCTGGGGTGGGCGTGGGAGGCTCCCCGTGTGTGTCCCCGAGACACGTCCAGTCAGGGGCAGGGCTCACTCCAGCGTCCCCACCACACGGGTCGGTCTTGGGACCAAATGCTCGTCACCCTGGATATTCCATGTCAGGCACTGTTGTGGTTTGCAATGTCCCCAGAGGCTCCCGGTTGAAGGCCGGTCCCCCGGTGCATCAGCGTCCAGAGGTGGGCTTTGGGGACGGAGTCGGATCACGGGGCTTCCAGCCTCATCAGTGGACTGGTCCACTCGTGGCCCACTGGACCTCTGGAGTGACGGGAGCCCAGGGCTGGGGGCCGCAGCTGGAGGAAGGGCCGCGGGAGGCCTGTCCCCAGCTGAGCGGCTCCCGGGCTGAGGCGTCCAGAGGCTGTGGTGTTCTGTTCTGCCTCACCTCAGGCCCCGAGCCAGAGTCCAGTGATCACGGACGGAGACCGGCGAGGCCTGAGCCCACAGAAAGCAGTACGGGGGCCCTGGGAGGAGGTGTCCCACCACCTCCTCTGGGTGGTGGTTCTCGGGCGTTTGTGGGGGTGATGGAGAGCCGAGGTGCACAGGCACGTGCTGTGCGTTAACCCTCAGAGAGGGAGACTCATCTGCCCCATGGCACACAGCAAGGATGCACTTAACACAGTGCCCGAGAGGGAGAGGGAGAGGGAGGGAAGGAGAGAAACCCCGTGCAAGGAAATCTCCAGCAGATTCTGCAGTGGGTGGGCAGACATGGGGGCTCAGAAGAGAATCCTCGCGACCCATCTCTGCTACATTTAGTCTCTGCATGGGTGGCTGTTTGTGCAGAGTTAAGAATATCCCTGAAGCTCTCGACATGGCCTTGAGATGCAGGGAGGTGAGGGGTACCAGAGGAGGCGACGGAGGAGGGAAGTCCCGCCCCACTCCAGCCCCTCCCTCCCTCAGCCACTGTACGGCCAAAATAAGAAGCCCACCTCCAGGCGCCATCGGGGAGGGCCGCTTCTATATTTGCAGGCACCACTCGGCTCTGGGGAGACTGCTGCCCGCTCTGTTCCGCGCAGGAGGCTGTCTGCAGATAGTAACGCACCCTGCGCAGGAGCGAGGGCGTGGAACGTTCCACCATACAGAAATAACAGCTGCTGGAGGGACGGTCCGTCTGACCTAACCTCGCGCGGAGCATACGCGCGCTGAAACGTCACATGGCAATTCTTATGTTTTTATGCAGCAGTTAAAAAATAAATCCAGGGCTGGGGTGCAGCTCAGTGGCAGAGTCTGGATTGGCCCGCGGGAGGCCTGGGTTCCGCCCCAGCACCCCTCGCACGCGCACATTGATTAAATTTAAAAAAGAACAAAAAGCACAGACACGCCCTCGAGGAATGCAGGGTTGAAGCCCCACTCCCTGGACCAAGTCTCTGGCCTCAACTCTCCCGTCTGTAAAATGCTTAATCGGCGCACCTCAGAGGGACAGGGCAGGAGGACACAGCGCGGAGCAGGGCTGCCCTCGACCTGTAGCTGCAGGTGGACTTAGGGACCCGAAGGCAGGGAGCAGGGGAGGGTGCCGACATGGCTGCAGACAGCGGCCATTTCCTGAGCCACAGAAAGCAGCAGCACAGGGGCCCTGGGAGGAGGTGTCCGCAGGGACTTCAGACCTCCCCCTAGCTGCCCGTCCCAGAACTGCTGCCGTGGATCCAGAATAAACAGGACCTTCGCGGTTACCAGGCTGAGGGTCCCATCGTTCATATAAAAGTATCTGTCCAAGCGCGGTGGCCCAGGCTCTAATCCCAGCGCCTTGGGAGGCTGAGGCAGGAGGATTGCAAATTTGAGGCCAGGCTCAGCAACTTGGTAGGACTCTGGCACAAAACAAAACAAAACAGAAGAGCTGGGGACTGGGTAAGCACCCTGGGTTCAATCCCCAGCACCAATAAGTAAAGGACTCGGCACCCACACTGCCTCGTTGTCGACGTGGTGCTGCTGCAGGGGCGAGAGGCAGGAAGGACTTCTCTCTTCCCGTCCTCCTCCCGCCTCCCTCCCCCTCCTTCTGCAGAACACAGCTCGGGGCCATCACCCCACCACGGGTTACCAGTGTTGACTCTCATATTTTCTTTCTTGTGACTGACTTCTGATTGCAGATTCAGTGTCACCTCACAGAAGACGTGGGGACGTAAGACGCGGGCGTAACTCTGAAGCCACAGTTGGTCTCCGCCAAGTCCAGCGCCTGGCGAGGATGAGCCCTGGAACACGAGGCTGCCTCTGCCTCGTTCCTGTCCCCAGCGCTGCCTTGGCGCCATCCTAGCAGGTCCACGCTGGGCGAGCCCAGGACCGCACGGCCACCTCCAGCTACCTGACCCGCCTGGGGGAGGAAAGAGGTTCAACGTACGGAAAGGACAGGCCGCCTCCCAGGCTCGAGCCGTCCCGGCTTCCCGCTCCACGGTCCCCTCCAGACACGGCTGTGCACAGGCCCAGGTCCCGTCGGGACTGGGACGGGGCCGTATTACGCACCCCACACCATTCCCGCAAGCAGGATGCGAAGACGCCCTGTGGGCTGTGGTCCCTAGAGCCTCGGACTTCGCCTGCACCCTTGGCTGATTCCCTTCTGCCCACAAAGCTGCCGGCTGCTGTGTCCTGCTGTACCGGGACCCGTGAGGGTCCAGGCAAGTCCTGCATTCCATCGGTACCTTGAACTTAGTCCAGCCCAGCCGCAGACTTGGGCAGAACCTCTGTCTCTGAATCCTGGTTCTGCTGTTTGTGAGCTGTGTGACCTTGGGCAAGTCACCCACCCTGGCTGAGTCTCCTTGACCAAGCTACCTTCTCCCTGCGGGGATCCCCCCGGCCCCTGGAAGGAGGAGGACGCTGCTGAGAGGCGGGCATGCTGGGGAGACGAAGTGACACACCAGCCACTCGCCCCACACGCTTCTGTCCACAGACACAAAAGGGGACGGGGCGCTAGCGTTTGCGAGGACTGTTCCCTAGTCTGGAAACGCGGGCTCCCGCGTGCTGCCCTCCTCGGCTGGCTCTCTTCTCCCTAGACTCTTGCTGCTGGGATGGTGGCACCAGGCGGAGCAGCCCGCTGACCCTGCCGCGTGTCTTGGGGGAGGGAAGTCTGGTTCTGGCATCCGGGGCTGGGAGGAGGGAATGTGAGGAGGGGGCGGCTGCGCTGTCCCCTGCTGGCACCTGCTGGAAAGACAGAACCTCGTCCCTTCCCGCGAGGCAGCTCCACGGGCCGTGGCCTCCCCAGAACACCCACCTGCCCCACCTCGGGCAGGCTCAGGGGGATGGAGCACCCGCGGGACCACGGCGTGCGTTCCCCAGGGGTCCGGGAAGCCCTGGGCGGCCGGGGAGAAAGCCTGCGTGCAGCCCAGCGGCCATCCGCACCCCAGAGGCCATTTTGAAGGAGTGTTGTTGTTTTTGTTTGTTGGCAGCTAAGTGAGCTCCGGGCGGCTCCCAGGGAGTAGCATCAGCTCTCCTCCCTCCTGGAGAAGCCCACCGGCCTCCCCGCCCAGGCTGGCCTCCTCTGGACCATGTTCACTGATCACTTACGGAGGCAACAGGGACCGAAACAGGCTCAGCAAACAACAACGAAAAGCGTGTATTCCTGGAACCCACGGCCTGCGGAGCAACCGGAGGAAACATTCGTCAACGAAATGACTCCTTTGATTGTTTCAAAGATTAGTGACTCCTTAAAGCAATACGGGGACGTGACAGGGATAGAGAATGGGTGCCAAGGTGGGGAGGAGAGGTTCAAAGGTAATCGGGCTCAAGGAAGGTCCCCCTAAGGTAACAGTGAAACCAAGACTTGAAGGAGGAGAGGAAGAAGCCAGCCTTAGAAAGCAGAAACCAGAGGGTGCAGCTATGCAAAGGTCCTGGGGCAGGACAGAGCCCAGAGTGGTGGAGGAGCAGCAAGGAGCATGTGTGGCTGGAGCAGAGTTGCGGGGCAGGGAGTGGGCCACAGTAGGACCTGGGTTTTGACCCAGCGGAGGTGGGAGTCACCCGCTGTGGGCAGAGAAGGGAGCAGACCTGCAGGGGAAGCTGGACGCTGAGTCCGGAGCTGGGAGAGGCCGGGGCAGCGAGAGTCTCCTGGTCTCTCCAAAGAGCCTCAGCACTGGCCCCCACGCTGCCAAGCGCCATTGCAGGTGCGCGACTGTCTGGGCACCGCCACGCCTGCCACGCCTGCTCCCTGGGCTCCCCGCATCTTCGCGTCTCCAGTCTCTGGACTGTCCAGACGCCCTGCCCTTCCCACGCGGCCCCCGGGCCACTTTCTGCTCCGCAACCCACCTGGCCTCCTCCGCCGAGCTCGACCCTTGGCTCCCGGCTTCCCGGGGTTTTATGTCCCCAGGGGCCTCAGGTGCAGGGACCCCAAGTCCTCGCTTCCCTCAGCCCGCACGCCAGGACCTCGCCCCAGACCCGGCCTCCTTCCCCAGGCCAGCGCCAGCCCCTGGGCATTCTCGAAGGGCTTCACTGTGACATCCCGCACACGCGGGCCGTTTGCCCACAGGCAGAAGCTAGCCGGACTGCGTAGATTCTCGGCGCTCAGGGGTGCCCACAGCCACCAAGAAACCTGTCCCAGGTCGGACGCAGCCACGCCTGGAACCCCCGCGGCTCGGGAGTCTGAGGGAGGAGGATCAGGAGTTCAAGGCCAGCCTCAGCAATTTAGCCAGGCCCTGAGCAACTCAGCGAGACCCTGTCTGGAAATGAAGCATAAAAAGGGCTGGAACGTGGCCCAGAGGTGAAGCGCCCCGGGCTGGATCCGCAGTACAAGATAGAAAAGGGGCGAAGGAAAAAGCAAAAGACAAGAAGCCCTTGCCAGTAGCGCTGGCCCCCCCCGACCCCGCCGCCCCAGCCACCGGATCCCCTTGGGTTTGCCTCTTGCGCCGTTTCGTTGCAAGGCGTGTTCGATCTTTACCGCCGGCTCCTCACCAGTGCACGGTGAGTGGTTTTCCAGCTCCGTGTGGTGGCGGGGACTTGCGGAGCCGCTGCGGCTGCACCAGAGTTCAAGGACAGCCTGAGCAACAAAGCAAGACTCCGTCAAAGTTGTTTTCCAGGCTGGCCCACCTCGGGGGCTGCAGCGTGTCAGCCCCGCCCGGGGCACTGGGGAGTCCCTGGGCTCTGCAGTCCCTCCGGCAGACGCTGAGCAGTGGCGTGGCTGGGCACAGGGCATGGTGACTCCACGCCTCGCACCTTCGGGAAGGACCTGACCGCTTCTCCAGAGCGGTCACACTGTCCGGCAGGCCTAGCCTAGGTCGGCTGGGGCTCCGAGTTCTCCACAGCCTCCAACTGCTCGGCCTTCCGGATCACAGCCTTCCGCCCTTGCCTCTGCCCGGCCTCCCCCACCCCACCTCCTTCCCCACCCAAACCCCTGGGTGTCTCCCCTCCCCTCCCCTCCCCCTCTCCTTCTCCTCCTCCTCCTCCTCCTCCTCCTTCTCTCTCTCTCCCTCTCTCAGTACGGGATGGAACTCAGGGTCTCGCACATGCTAAAGCGCTTTACCACTAAACTACAACCCCAGTCCTTTACTTTTTATTTTGAGACAGGTTCTCACTAAGTTGCTGAGGCTGGCCTTGAACTTTCCATCCTCCTGCCTCAGCCTCCCCAGGCGTGTGCCACTGTGTTCCACCTCTACGGAGCCTCTTAAATTCACACCATCAGGACTGCTTCAGACAGAAAAAGGGCTGTTATCATGGACAAAGAGGAGACTCCTTGCCTCCGCCCTCTGCCCATGAACCGTGGCACGCCAGTCTCCCCAGCCCTGTCCTCCTCAGTCAGTGCCCCGCTCCTGCTCGCTCCTGCTCTCCGCAGCTCAGCGTGGCCTCCTCGGGCTGCCCTGACCCCTGCCCTAGAGCCCAAAGCCATGTGGGCTTTCTCTTCTGTCCTCAGAGGGACGAGCTACGTCTGTCCTGCTCAGTGCGTATCCTCAAATCCAGTCTAGTGGTGGCACGCAGCCGGGGATCAGTAAATGGTTGTTCAATGAAAGAAAGAAATGAATTCATGCATGGAATACTATGCAGTCCTCAAAATGATGTTAGGGAAGAATGTTTAAGTGGAAACTCTGATGTCACCAAGGAAGAAAGAGGAATGATGAATCCCAGAGACTCAGAAGGCTGAGGCAGGGGACAGAATTTGAGGCCAGCTTGCACAACTTAGCTGACACCGTGTTTCAAAAATACTAAGGACTGGGGAACTTGTTCTGTGGTGGAGAATTTGCCTAGCATTCGGGAGGCCCTGGCTTCCATCCCCAATACTGCAATCAATCAATACAATTTTAAAAAGAAATAAATGCAAAAAAAGTTTAACAATTGTGAAAGGGTGCTGTTGGAATAATGATCTCCTTCCCTGGGGTCCATGTGTCCACACCTGGAATCTGACATGCGTGTTGCCTCCCATGGCCAAAAGGACTTGGCAGGGGGAATTAAATTGGGTTTTTCAAATGGAAAGATCATCTCAGATTGTCTTTGGTGTGCCTGTTGTAACCACAGGAGTCCTTATAAGAGGGTCACAGTCAAAGGTGTGAGAGGGAGGCATGAACTGGAGCGACGAGCCACAGACCAGGGCCACAGCACCCCTAGAAGTGGGAAAAGGCCAACTTCAGGGGCGCCAGCCAGTGACTTGCTCCTGGCTTCCAGGGGACCACAAGTTTGCATTGTCTTCCGCTAAGTGTGTGATATATATATATATTTTTTAATACAGCAGACTTAGAAATCTAATGCAGAATGAACGATTTCTTGCTAAGCAAGAGTATCCTGGGGTCAGAGGCAAAGGGGAAAACCTTCGTCCCTCTGGGCTTGCTTTTACAAAAATTCTTAACGACTGATTTCAAAATGCTATGGACGTGTTTGCTTCTGTTAAAGGCAGGAAAGTAAAATTATAATACATGCTTAGGTTGTGAGTTTTAATATACCCACTCTTGATGGTTGAATCGTTTTTCTTGGGGGAGAGGGGAAGAGCCATTACAACGCAAAGCCTCCCGCGGAGGTGCCAACCCCAATACAGATTAGTGCTTGAGCCGAGGCGCTGTCAAACCTGATTGACAGCTTTGGTGATTTGCTCCTTATAGGGTCATCTTTCCGTTTTCTTGATTTTCACAGGTATTACCTGGTAAATTGCTCACCTCGGTTTCTGAGGGGCTCCCGGCTCCCCTTAGGAGCCGCATGGGGCCAATCTCTTGCACCTCCCCAGATCTCAGCCCCAGTGGGGAGAGGCAGGGGCTCCTGTTGCAGCAATAGGGTCCTAAATTGTGGCCTGATCCCCGACCCTTTTGCTGTCCCTTAACGGGGAAAACGAACAGAAAGAACACTGGTCCAACGTTTCAACAAGTTGGCTCTGGTGCGGAGACACCAAGCCTTCTAGGTTATCATCTTTCTCCACCTGGACTTTGGTTTTTGTTTTTCCTCCCACGTCCCCTGCACTCAGTGCACACACCCCACACACGCAGGGTTCTTTTCCCAAAGTTCCTTAAGAAGAGGATCTGATCTGAAGCCCAACAGTGAATCTCTGCAAATGCTTGAATGAATTTTTAAGCATCAATCGCACGTGTCAGACAAACCAATGACAGGCTGGTGTGGCTTCTGGATGGGCTGGTGAGTCATTTTTGCGTGTGTTGACTCGTGTCGACAGAGCGGAAGTCAACCGAGAGCCAAGAGTACGCAACAGGAATTACAATGTAACAAGCTGTGCGACCCTACAGTTACATTATTACAATGCGAGGAAAACTGTCCTCCGCCGGTTTCCGTAGTGTAGCGGTTATCACGTTCGCCTCACACGCGAAAGGTCCCCGGTTCGATCCCGGGCGGAAACACTCGGGCTCTTTTTGTGTTCTTTTCTTCTTTCTCTTTCCCTTATTATCCAGTGTTTAAAAATGTTTCAAAGCCCCTATAACAGTAATTCCAGCTTCACTTCTTTTCGTTCCTTGACTTTTAGCAATATTTATGGAATTTAAAAAGCGATTTCAAGGTCATCGATCAGATATCCTGGATCCAGGACCACTAGAGAATTGGGTTTTAATGAGAAAAAGACTCCTGCGTTGGCCGGGAATCGAACCCGGGTCAACTGCTTGGAAGGCAGCTATGCTAACCACTATACCACCAACGCACCGGCAGAAATGCCGGCACCCGGAACTCCTGAAAAGCAGCAGCCCAGACTCGGGCTGTACCACCCGCGCAGGGGCGTCTCTTCCCAGCTCCCCGCAGGTGGAGCCGCCAAACCAAACTCCCCCGGCACCGGAGACCGTTGGTGCCGGCCAAGCGCTGTCCAATCGCAGGCCGCCGCCTGGGTAGCTCAACTTCCGGGTCAAAGGGGCCTGAGCCGGCGGGTCCCCCGTGTCCGCCGCCGCCGCTGTCCCCCGCGCCCGCCACTTCCGGGGCCGCAGTCCCGGGCATGGAGCCGCGAGCGTGAGGCGCCGCCGGCCCGGGACGCCCTGCCCAGCCCGGCCGCCGCCCCGCAACCCGGTGAGCAGCACCCGCGCCCGTCCTGCCTCGCCCGTGACCCGAACCCGCCACTGACCGGCCCCGCCTCGGTCGCGACCCCGGCCCCGCCATTGAACGGCCGCCCCCCGCCGCCGCCCCGGCCCCCCCACGCCGCCCCGCCGTCTCCGCGCCCGCGCGGCGGCCGCGCCCTCCCCGCGCCCGGCCCGCCGGCCCCAGCCGCCCCTCGCAGCCCGCCGCCGCCGACTCCCTGCCGGTCCCGCGGCGCCCTTCGCGCGGCCGCGCCCAGGACCGCCGAGCCTGACGGCCGCCGCCGCCGCCGCCGCGCAGCCGCGGGGGTCCCCACCTCCCGCCGCGAGCGCGGAGAGCCGCCGGCGCCCCGGCGGACCTGCGTCCTGCGCGCGGCCCCTGGCCGCCACTTGCCCTCCCCGGCCCGCCTTCTCGCGGGGCCCGGCCTGTCCAGCCGCCCGCGCCCCACGCAGCCTTAGACCAGCCCTGACACGTCCCCGTCGGTATCGCGGCTAAGCCGTCGAAGGTGACCCGTGCCTTTGGCCCCCACGCCTAACGCCTCCAGGGCCCGGGAGCCAGTCGCTCGCCTCAGCGGCAAGAACGAACCTGCTTCCGAGGAGCTGGGACTAACGCCCAGCGCCGTGGACTTAGTCGCCAGCCCGTAGTCCCTGGCTGGGGCTTAGGGCAGGTGGGCGGGAGGGGCGGCCAGGCTTGCAGGCAGCGCTGCGGGGCCGAGGCACAGCCAGAATCTAGCCAGGTAGAGAGGGCCAGCCCGCAGCCCCCCCTCCCTGGGACAGCCGGCAGGACAGTGAGCCAGCGCTCGGCTGGCCGCTTCCTTGGCCTGTGGTGCTAATGGCTCGTCTGTTCTGTCAAGGTGTGTGTCCCATGCCTGCAGCTGGAATGGAGGTTCCTTGGACCCTCTAGAAGGTCAGTTGTGTGCTGGGGTTGGGCGGCCAGGCAGGCTGGGGTGTGGACTGACTGGAACAGAGAGATAGACAGGAAATGACTTTCTGTGGCCCTGGGGTTACTGTCCTCAGGAACAGTTGACTCAACTCAGGGTGATGGCTGCAGCTTTTTGTGCATCTGCTGGAGACTTTTCTTTCATCCATTGTCCCCTCCCAATGCCTCTGGTAAGAATGCTCCCAGGCTTCAGGGAGAGAGGAGAGTGCTGGTCCAGCTGGACCACACCCCGCACAGGGCCGGCCCTTGGTCTGCAATTGGAGGAGTCTGGCCTTAATGGACAGGTCGAGTTCTCCCTTTGGTGTGATTCTAAGTAACCTGATCAGCTGACAGCACTGCTCCCTGTTCTTGTGCTGTATCAGGTGCGGGAGTGTGGGATCCTGTGTGTGGTCCCATTCGTCCTTGCAGGAGCCCCAGCTGTAGGTCCTGTGTAGTCCCATTTTGTACCTGGGGAAAATCGAGGCACAGAGAGATTAGAAGACTCCCCAAGGTCACACAGACCAGAAGTGGCAGAGTTGGGGTTTGAACCCACTTCTCTCTGACATAGGCACCCCACTTTTCATCACTGACTGAGAAGGCAGCCAGCGCCTCCTTGTGGTGACACTGCTTCCACTGCTCCCGCCCTTGTGTGTCTGGACACAGCTTAGGTGGGGCCTGGCTCTTGTAAGGTGTGGCAGCAAGGGAGCCAGGGCTCCCTGTGACTTTAGACAGCATTCAGGAGAGGACAGCTATTTGTGCCTTCAACCTGAAATGCTGATGGAGTGCTTCTGGGTGCCAGCGTGGTTCCAGGCATAGGGGTTGGATAGGAACTGGACAGCTGTGAGCCTGCAGCCGTGGAGCCGACCTCCAGAGAGCAAGGAGGGCTTGCTTGACCTGGGGGAGCCCCCTCCACACGGAGATAAGTTGGGTCCCTCTGGGGTGGGGTTCTGGGCACTGCAGGGTGCCGAGCAGCATCCCTGGCCTCCACCCACTCTAGCTCCCCAGTTGTGACAGCCACACATGTCCACAGACATGACCTGGTGTCCTCTGGGAGGAGACTCACCCCCAGCCGAGACCCCCCTCAGGAGAAGGGTTGCAGCTAGTTGTTCCTCAGGCCAGCATTCTTGCCTAGGTATGGTGATGGGGTGACCAGGTGGCAGTTGTGGATCAAGTCTCAGGAAGGATGACATTTGTGGTGGTGGGGGCCCCAAGGATGAGAAAGAGCACATCACACAGAAAGCAGGCAAGGGCTTTCCATTGGTGGGACTGGCCAGTGCAAGTGCTGGGAGTGGGGCAAGCTGGTGCTTAGAGACCAGCGTGGCGGAGGTCATGGTCAGGGGCTGAGAGGTGAGGCCATGAAGGCCCTCAGGGGCAGCCACAGTTAGGAATTTGAGGTGGGAAGTCTTTCTGGCAAGTGCCTCTCAGATAGCATCTCTAGAGTCATTGGAAACTCCTAAGGACCTTTCTTCCTAAGTTACAAAGAAAAGAGAAGTATTTGGGCTCATAGTTCTGGTTCAAGGTCAAGAGGCTGCAGCTGCCAATGGCCTCCTTGCTGGCAGAGTGCCAGGCGGGGTGCAGGCATCTCAAGGCAGGACAAGGCGCTCACTCCCAGGGACGGCTAGCCAGAGAAGATGCCAGCTTCAGGGAAGCGCCCAGCTCCCTCTGGCTCTTCAGGGCAGGGCCTGCAGCCCCCACAACCTGGATGTCCTTGGCGTCAGGGTGTCCCCGGCCTGGGAGGTGCTCTCTGCCCACCGGGCTGTCCGTGACCTGTCCTCTGCCATGCAGGCCCCACCCTTCCGAGGTCAGTGAGCAGTTAATGCGGAAGGTGAAGAAGTTGCGCCTGGACAAGGAGAACTCGGGAAGTTGGAGAAGGTGAGGCAGTCCTGGGGCCTCTGGTGGGCTGGGCCTGGGCGTCCCAGATTTCCAGCAGTCCAAAGCATCTCCCCGGGGCCCGTTCCGGGTATTGCCAAGAGGAAGCAGCAGGGCATGGTGCAGGTCAGGTGGGTGCTCTGGGTGTGGGGTGGCTTCCCTGGCCTTCATCCACTTGATGCCAACATCCTGCCCTGTCACCAGGACCACAAATGTCCCTGGACACTGATGAGCTTTGCTGAGAACAGACTCACCCTGGAGGGAACTGGTGGCCAGGGCATGGGGTGGTGGAGTCTGACAGGCCTGGGCTCCGCTCCCCTCCCTCCCTGTGACAGGGACAGGCCTTTCAGTCTCCCCGAGCCCTGTGTTCGCCCTAGAAGTGCCCAGGCCTTGCTGGTCTCCCCAGCTTACCATGCACTTGAAACGTGCTGTCCTGCGAGGTCCAGGGCTCTGGGCAGACCCCACGCCTCAGGGCTTGGTGGGAGGTGAGGGGCTGTGGGAGACCTGGTCGAGGCGCCTACCCTGCCGACACTGAATTCCAGGGCTTGGAGCATGTGCCCTGTGGGCAGCAGGAGGGTACAGGGCTGCAATTTCCCCAGATGCAGGTGCTGGAGGTGGGCAGCACCGGTGTCTCGTGGGCAAATGCACTGGGGGTCCAGTGGTTGGTGGCAGTTGGGCCTTCTGCACAGGCGCCAGGCCCCCGGGGGGCACAGGCTACAAGCCCAGGGAAGCTCAGTCACCCCGCTCAGCAGGACATGGCCTGACCCGGGCCAGCTGCCCGAGTCTCCTGTGCAGCTCATCCCCAGGGTGGTGTGGTGGGACCCCACCCCGACTTGCCTCCTGGGTCCAGTTCCTCGTTAGTTTCTGCCTGCTTCTCTCATCACGGCTCCCTCGGGTCTCTGACAGACACCCAGAGGAGCCACTGGTCCCCACCCTGAAGCACCAGTGTAGGCAGAGGCCACAGAACTCCAGTCCTAACCTCGACAGTGGCCCCAGACGTCTTAACCTTGTGCTGGTGACGGGTTGTGAAGACACCCTGCTGATTGGCGGGAGGAGAGTGAGGTGGCCTGGGCTAAGTGGCTTGGAACACACTTTCCCCTCCCTGGCTGTGTAAACGCCTCACTGGAGAGCCACAGGGCAGGGTGGCTGGAGGAGGACCCACTTCCTCACCTGCGCCTGCCCTGGCAAGTGCCCGCCCTGCTTTGGCTGGGATAGCAGAGGGGCTAGTGGCAGACTGGGCTTGAACTAGAAGGTTCTGGCCACGTCTGGAAGATTCCTAGGCGTTCCTCCCGATGTCTCGTTTCATTTCTCAGCTCCTGGATCGTTTCTTTGCTTCCTGGGCTCTCTGCGGTGATCGGAGGCAAGATAACGTTTGATGGTTCTTTGCTACGAAAATAAGCCATGTGATTCTGAAGTGCTTCCGCTGGGCTCTTAGACTTTGGGTCCCCTTCGGGCGATCTGAAGATCAGGACTGAACCAGGGTGGCAGGACTTGGGGAGGGGGAGCCTCTAAGCCAGTTGGAGCAGTTCCCCTGGCCGGGTATTCTGGGCTCATCGCCAGCAGCATGTGGGACCGTGTGGGTCCTGGGCCCTACCTAACACTGCCCTGGAGATGACCCGCAGCGCTGCAGTGGGCCAGGACGTCCTGTGTGTGACCCGCGGCGAGTCACCCGTCCTGCCAGGGCTTGGCTTGTTTGACCCGAGGGCCCTGGCTGGGCTGGTGCCTCTGTCCAAGTCTCTGGAACCCTGGGGAGCTGCTGCACAAACGGCTCCTGACCGGAGGTGGGGCTGCGGGCCAGCTTGCTCACTGTGGCCAGCCCTCCACCAACAGAGGGTTAAGCCAGGGGAAGCATTTCTGTCCCTCGTCAGGGTCCAAGCTGACTGGGGGACCCTGGGTCAATCTCAGCAATGATGCTCGGAAGCCACCTGCTAAGGGCCCACCTCTGGGTGGCCTCTCAGCTCCCTGAGCCTCCTACGGTGCCTGCCTGCCCTGTGGGCCTGGGCACAGGAAGCCCCAGCTCCAGACTCTCCCTGCAGTGCTGGCTTGGTTGACGACTTTGTCTCAGGTCCTCCGCTCCAACTGGAAGTGAGGCCTTGACCCCTCCAGCCTCTGGCTCCCCTCCTGCACTCCTGGTGGTGCAGCCTGGGTGAGGGGACATTCACAGGGCCTGGCTCTTCAGAGGTGCTCAGCGACCCCTGCATGCCCATCTCCTGTGCTAGTGGCTCTGTGGGGTCTCTTCCTGGCCAGGGACAAAGTCTTTGGGAACTGGGATGTACCAGAGTCAGGGGCCACTCCGCTGCCCTGCGTTCCCTCCCATGTCCTGCATGCAGGCGCTACTGCTCCTGGCCCCTGAGGGTGGGGTGTGCAGGGGCGGGCGCTCAGGGTGCTTGGAGGGCAGCCAGGCCCCCTTGCTGTCCCCTGGACCTTGCTGGTGCCTCTCAAGCTGGGCAGTGCGGCTGGTGTTTGGATTGCCTTAAAACAAATATTTGCCTCACTGGCCCAGTCCAGCCAGACAGCAGACGCTACGCAGGCGGCGAGCAGCGGAGGGACGGGCATTGGCTGCCCTCCAGACCTGGGGGGACAGTGGGGTGCCCTGTGGGAGGACGAGCTCCCTCACCCTTGCCTGGCTGACTTCCGGCCATGCTCCCTGTCGCTCTGAGTCTCCCCTGCTGGGCAGCAAGCCCCCAGGCTGGGTCCCCTGACCAGGAGTGCACCCTTGAAGCTTCGTAGGCTGGGGGTGCCAGGTCTCCTGTCGGGACACAGCTGATGGTGGACAGGCATGCAGCAAGTGGCTGCGGTGACAGATGCTTGAGGTGGCCTGTGCAGGAGTCCCAGAGATGGGGTGGGCGGATGGCTGCAGGTGGTTTCTGAGGACCTGCCAGATACCTCAGCGAGAGCTGTTGAGAAGTTGGTCAGGCGGAGGCGACAAGGGCACGGGGTGGGGGCCGGTGGCAGCTCTGAGGGCAAGCTGAGGACTGTGGCTGGGGTGTCATCGTGTCCCCTGGGCTGGGGGTGAACCGCCGAGCCCCGCCCCAGCCTGGGGAGGGTCTGAAGGGCGGGCTGCAGGGTCTGGGGATCCAGGCTGAGATGGTTTCAGATGCTCAGCCAGGAGGTGACTGACCTCAGAGCAGTGAGGTGGAGGGAAGGGGATGCTCTGAGACGCGTCTAGGGGACAGGGAAGCTGCGCAGAGGAGGGGCCTGCTGACAAGGGGACAGCGCTGAAGCCACACAGCCCTCCCTCCTCAGCTCCGCCACCGGTCCCTTTTCCTCGCAGTTTCTCACTGCGTTCGGAGGGGGCCGAGAGGATGTCCAGCGGGGCCCCAGTGACCGAGCGGGCCGACACGGGCGACATGGACGACCCGGCAGCGCGCTTCCAGGTGCAGAAGCACTCGTGGGACGGGCTCCGGAGCATCATCCACGGCAGCCGCAAGTACTCCGGCCTCATCGTCAACAAGGCCCCGCACGACTTCCAGTTCGTGCAGAAGGCGGACGAGGCGGGCCCCCACTCCCACCGCCTCTACTACCTGGGTAAGCCGCAGGCCTTCTGAGTCAGGGCCCTGCGAGCTGGCAAGGCGCGTGGGGCGGGCCTTCTGTGGGGATGCAGTCCCGTGAGGCCGTGGCACCAGGGGTGGCACCCAGTCATCAGGAGGGCCTGGGCAGGTGTGGAGGGAGGAGGACAGCTGCCCACGAAGGCTGACTGCAGGGATGGAGCAGAGCGCTGGCCTGCCCGTCTGCACTGCCAGGCGCTGGAGGCTCGGAGCCTGCAAGTCGGTCCCAACACGCTCAGCGGGCCTCCTCCCAGGCCCTGGGCCCAGGCTGCGTGGGGCTCATGAAGCAGGGCGGCACTCAGAGGCACATGAACCGCAGCGGGAGCTTGCTGTGCCGGGATGTGTGAAGGAGCCTGAGGCTCAGAGGCACATGGCTCGTGTCACCGCATCTGCCATGGGCCAACAGCACATGGGTGGCTTGCTGCACGTTTGCCACCCCTGCTTCAGGTTCTAGAAGAGCACGCTCATGCTTGGTGGCTTCCTCTCTAGGTGCGTCCCTTGTGAGTGCATTTTCTACGTTGTCTAGTTGTCTGTGGGTTTGTGTCTCCCCTGGCCACCAGACCCTCAGCACAGACCAGCCTGGTGGGCTCTTGCACCCAGAGTAGAGCCATCTCTTATAGGGGACAGGAAATATGTGTGGGATGAATGGATGTCACCCTACCTTGCCTGAAGGGCATCTGAGGAGTAGGACCTTGAAGGAGTCATCCAGGCCTATCTCTGAAAGCTGTTGGCACATGGCTGCTGACCAACGGCAGGGCTTCTCAGCCTGCTACCGTGGACACCTGGCCAGAGTGTTCTGTGTGGGTGATGCCCTGGGCACTGCAGGATGTTGAGCCAAGCCACTTCCCGTTGAGAGCCACCGTCCTGGGTGTCAGTGGCAGCAGGGTTATTCTCCAGGCCCCTGCTTCTGTCCTGGGGGCTCTCTGCTGTTAGCTTGGTCTATGAGGCTATGCCCACTCATGCCTGGGCCTCAGTGGGCCTCAGATATTGGAATGAAAGAACAAATGAGTCACTGCTGCCCTCTGCCTGTGGCTGACCACATGCTCATGACAGAGACCCTGATGGACACCTGATCAGTCCTTTAGAGACAGGCCTGTGTGGAACTCAGGTTCAGCAAGAACAGAATTGAGAGACGTGACCAAGAGCAGGACTCTGCAATCCTTGCCTGAGTGCCATGGGGGCTTTGAGTCATGGTGGCACCATGATAGATCACACAGCCACAAAGCCAAAATTTCACAAAGGTATTTGCCAGTGCTGGCCTGGGAAGTCTTCAGGCTTCATCATGGAGGTTGGGGTCCCCGCTCAGGAGCAGGGCCCGCGCACTCCGGCCTCCTGCTCGTCCCATGTCGCCATCCCCATGTGCCCACAGTCCTGGGCCCTTGGCCTGTGCTCCAGTTTCCCCCCTGCTCTCGGGACTCGAGGTTCCTGTGGCCCTGAGATGGTGATCTCACACAACTTGGCTAGAGTGAACAGTTCACTCTTTACCAGTCTGAGGCCCAGAGTCTGAGATCAGTTGCTCAGGCTGAAACCAAGGTGGTGGTGGGATAGTCCCTCCAGAGGCCCTGGGGGACATCTGTTCACTGCCTTTTCCATCTTTGGAGGCTGCCTGTGTCCCTTGGCTTGTGGCCACATCTCGCCTCTGTGGTTACACTGATTTATTCTCTCCTGTCCATCTGGAATTTCCCTCTGCCTTCCTCTTAAAAGTCTGGGCTCGGGAGGCTAAGGTAGGCAGATTGCAATTTCAGGCCAACCTCAGCAACTTAGTGAGGTCCTGAGCAACCAGGCAGGACCGTCTCCAAATAAAAAATGAAAGGGGCTGGAGATGTCGCTCAGTGGTTAAGCGCCCTGGGTTCCATCCCCGGTACCAGAACAAACACAAGGACAGGGGATGACAGCAGGCCCCCAGGGCAGCCCTGGCCCATGCCCTTCATCTATCTGCAGCTGCAGAACCTTCCTCGACACCATGGTGGTGTTCGTGTCTAGGCCCCAGGACACAGAGACCTGGGTTTGGGGTCCACTATTGAAACTCCACAGAGCTGCTAAAAGGAACAGAAACCCTCCAAGCTGGTCCAAGCTGCAGAGGCGCCTCCTACTAGAGATGGAGGGGCATCTCATGGTGCCCAAGGGTTGAGGGCCCAGAGGCCTCAGGAGGCGGACTGGGAGCCTTCCAGAACCCGGTTACAGTGCTGTGTGCACGCCTCTGCCACCCATGTCGCCTGGCCCTGCCTCCCCATGGCTCCTGGCTGCCAGTGTGCAGCAGGAGTGCAGGAAGGACCAGATTGGCTCAGTGGAGGTCAGCTGTCCAGCCTGTGTCAGGTGGGCAGGACGAGCAGCCACAGGCTGCTGAGAGCCCTGCCAGTGGTGGGCCTCTCCAGACAGGGGCGTGCTCTTGGCAGAAACCCCAGGGTGCGCCGCCTTTTGGACTGATGGTCACCCTTCAACCGATTCTGTCACTTGACGACCAGGGCAGCCTTGGCCTCTCTTCACAGCCTATGCCCCCACATATTTATGACATGTCTTGGTGCCAGGCCATGCCTAGGCTAGCGCCAGCACCCAGCAGACTCCTGGCCCAGGCCCAGCCTGCTGCCCCAGGTTTACCACTTGGGCACGCAGAGCTAATCACTGGGGTACTCTGGGAGCCCTCGACCTGAGCGGAGGAGCCAGTGCAAACTCAGTGGCACGGTGACATGCACATTCCTGCTTCTCCTGCAGTGAGCGGGCAGAGAGGCCCAGGGTCCTGGACTCTAGCTGTCCACTGGCCAGTCATCACCCTGCTGCAAACAGTGTCTCTGTCAGGAAGAGGAGGCCCTGGGGCCCTGGGCGGGTCTCGACTCCTGTGGAAGGACTTGAGTCTGGTGACCAGGGAAAACCACGGCCAGCCACTGAGTCCACACCACTTGGTGGCTGGATGCAGTGTTTGTGCTGGCCTGGGCCACCTGCCACACCTGTGTGGGGAGTGGGTGATGGTGGGCAGTGGTGTGTGGAGGGGTAGGGCTGGCACGAGGGGAGGGGCAGTGGCAGCAGAGGTCAGCAGCTGTCTCTGACCCTCTCCACCTCTTCCTTGATGCCAGGCGTCACTGTGCTGGGCCAGCAGCAGCTCGTCCAGGAACATGCTGGCTTTTGCCCCTTGGCATGGTCACTTCCTGGCCAGCTGTAGAGGGAGGTGGTGCCTTGTCCTCGGTGAGCTTTACCTTCAACTTCCTGTTGGAAGGCTCTCCTTGAGAGTCCCGTGGACGGCTGTCCCCAGCCCAGACTGCTCCCTAGAAGACAGCCACCGGCTCCTCCCAGCCAGCCTCGTTGCCCCCGAGCTCTTGCGTGTGTGTGTGTGTGTGTGTGTGTGCGCGCGCGCGCGCGTGAGTGTGTTTTCCCCTTTCAGTCCTGGGGGTGGAACCCAGGGTGATCTCTTTCTGAGCTACAACCATACTGTGTGTTTGCTCATTTATTGGTACCAGGGAGATCGAACCCAGGGGTGCTTAACCACTAAGCCCCAGCCCCAGCCCCTTTTTCTTTTCTTATCCTTTTTAAAATATTTTTTTAGGTGTTGTTAGACCTTATTTTATTCGTTTATTTTTATGTGGTCCTGAGGATCGAACTCAGTGCCTCACACGTGCTAGGCAAGTGCTCTACCACTGGGCCACAACCCAGCCCCACCTTTTTCTTTTTAACTTTATTTTATTTTGGGTACCGGGGATTGAGCTCAGAGGCACTCAAGCACTGAGCCGCACCCCAGCCCTAGTCTGTACTTCATTTAGAGACAGGGTCTCACTGAGTCGCTTAGTGCCTCGCTGTTGCTGAGGCTGGCTTTGCACCTGGGGTCCTTCTGCCTCAGCCTCCCTAGTGCTGGGATTACAGGCGTCGCCACCACACCGGGCTTATCCCTGTGTTGCTCTGTTTTAAAATTTGAGGTGTAATTCACATTCCTCAGCCTCATGCTGTCTAAGGCGTGGAACTTGGTGGCTTTCAGCAGTGTGTCCGCAGCACTGTGCCCACACCAGCTGTCTAGTTCCATGACATCTGAGCCCAGAGGACGCCTGTGTGCAGCACTCAGGCCAGCTCCCTCCCCAGCGCCTGGCAGCCCTCCTCAGCCTCATCTCTGGAGCTCACATAAACACAGCCACACGCCTCATGGATTTGGTCCCACTCGCCTTGTGCTCCTGGAGAGGAGGAAGGCCCGCGCAGGCGACCTGCGTGGCAGGGAGTGTCGGGCCTCCGAAGCCGGGCGTGGTAGTGTGAGGGCATGCACCTGCGTCCCCATCTGCTCTGGTGGGATCACCCAGGGATCCGGGGCAGCCTGGGCAGCAAAGTGAGATCCTGTCACTTAAAATAGTTTAGAAGCATACAACTCAGGGGTCTCGAGAGCAAGCACGCTCCTAGGGCCCGGGCCTTCACCTTCCGCCACACCGTCCCCCGCTGCACACAGGTCTGCTTTCAAGGAGCCCTGCGAGGGTTCCTTGTTTTCCTGAGGGGTGCTCTTCTGTCACTAGCCCCACTTGACAGGCACTCTGGCAGCACGGGGCCTCCCGGGGCTGATGCCGTGGACACGTGCTGGGCATTCAGCTCTGAGGGGCTCCTCGGATCCCATGGCCAGGCGGCAGACGCAGCCTATGGGTGGGAATGTTCAGGAAGCTGGGCACAGTGGCCACACCTGTCACCCAGCAGCTCAGGATGAGAGCCGGAAATGGAAGGTTGGAGGCCAGCCTTTTAGCAACTGAGACCCTGTTTCAAAGTGAGTGGAGAGGACTGGGTTGTGGCTCGGGAGCACACCTGGGCTCAGTCCCCTGGCCACACACGAGCTTTTTTTTTTTCCCAGAAAAAAATATTGCATCTATCCTGAGCGCCCCTTGTTTTCTTGTTATTGTTTGCTGAACAACACAATACAACAACTGCACACAGCACTTGTTAGGTGATCTGCGTCACCCAGAGATTGCTTCGGTCTGGGGAGGGTGTGCAGGTGCTGTGAATCTGGGCTGTTGACATAAGGGACCTGAGCGTCTAGATGCTGGAATCCTGGGGTCCTGAACCAGTCCCCAAGGACATGGAGGGATAGTGCATCTCATCTTCTACAAAGGAAGTGTCAGTCCTTCCACAGCAAGACCCATCCCAGCCCCAGAGACAGCATTGAAAAACGAAGGGAGGTGCAGGTGACTCCAGGTGACACAGGCGTTGTGCTGATGGCTCCATGTGCCATGCTTTGTTTCACCTGCACGGAAGCCTTCCTCAGCAGTGGTTCTTATCAGGGGACATTCTGTCCCCCAAGGGTCACTGGGCATGTCTGGGGATATCTGTGGCTGTCACATACTCTGAGGGAGGGGGTGGGGCCATGGTGTTGCTGCACAGCCTGCAGAGCCCCCTCCCCCCCCAGGAGGCTGCTGCCGGTGCCGGTGGTGATGAGAAAGGCTGGTTCGTCCCCAGCCTTCTGTGCGGCACCTCACTGGCTCCTGTTCTTCCTCTTCCAAGTGCCGTTACTCCAGCAGTTGTGCCACCATGTTCAGTTCAGCACAGATGCCTCAGGGAGGGAAGACCCTGTTGCTGAAGTGACCTGGGGTCCTGGCTCTGGGGAGGGGTGCGCCAGCTGGACCCAGCCACAAGGAGCCGGAGCCATGGCCCGAGGCCCTCTCCGCATGCTGGCTGGGTCCGCGGTCTAGGTCATTGCTGCTCTACCCACAGGGATGCCGTACGGCAGCCGGGAGAACTCCCTCCTCTACTCCGAGATTCCCAAGAAGGTGCGCAAGGAGGCCTTGCTGCTGCTATCCTGGAAGCAGATGCTGGACCATTTCCAGGTGGGCTGGGTCCTGCTGCAGCCTGGAGGTGGGCAGGGGCCCCTCTGTCAGGACCCCTGTGCTTTCCAGCATGAGGCCATCCAGGCCACGTGCCTCAGAGGTGAGGCCCAGGCCGCAGCCAGCAGGCTCTGCCCTCAGCGCAGGGCTGTCCATGAGAGGCTGGTCAGATGCAGCCTTGCTAGCTGCAGGGCCCCTGTGGAGCCCGCTCTGTGGATGGTGCCTCCTGCGTGCAAAGCCCTTGTGGGCGGGAGCAGAGCGGCTGCATCTCCTTGCACTCCAAGGCCCTCGCCGTGATTTCTCCCTCTTATCCCCAACTGGACCACTTGCATTTGTTCATCTTCTACATCGTGCCGGATGGTTCTGCCTCTGCTTCTCCTTTATTTTACTTATTTTTGTGATGCTGGAGATGAAACCCAGGGCTTCCATGCACACGTGGCACATGCTGTGCTGCTGAGCCACACTGCCGCCCCAATCACTTCAGAAACTGCATGGCTTCGCTGGGTGTGGCCACGCCTGCCATCCAGCCGCTGGAGGCTGAGGCAGGAGGATCCAGGGCTCAAAGCCAGCCTCAGCAAAAGTGAGGACCTAAGCCACTCAGTGAGGCCCTGTCTTTAAATAAAACACAAAACAGGGCTGGAGGTGTGGCTTGGGCCCAGCACCATCCCCACGCTCTGCTCTGTGTTATGCTGCGTGCTGGGCCTGTGACCAGGCCTGAACGTGTACGTCCCCGACTGTTGCAGATACTGTGAACATTTGCAGTTTGGTGGGTTTCCATGGAGTGCTCTTGTGGGAGGGGGCTGCAGGAGTGGCAGTGGGCACCAGGGAAGAGACCCCGATGGCCTGGGACAGGATTGGTTGGAGAGATTGGTGGCAGAGGGTTTAAGGAGCCCTCTGCCAGGCCAGGCCGCCTGGCCCCCCTGGCCCCAGGTCGGGCTCTGCCCACCTGTTGCGCTTGGCATGGAAAGTCCTCGCTGGCATGGTCTTGCAGGCGGGCCGGAGGGGGCGGTCCTGTCTGGCTGCTGACCTGAGCCGTCTGTGCCCCAGGCTACGCCCCACCACGGTGTGTACTCCCGGGAGGAGGAGCTGCTGCGGGAACGCAAGCGCCTGGGCGTCTTCGGCATCACCTCCTACGACTTCCACAGCGAGAGTGGCCTCTTCCTCTTCCAGGCCAGCAATAGCCTTTTCCACTGCCGGGACGGGGGCAAGAACGGCTTCATGGTGAGCACCCCGGCCCGGCCTGGCCAGTGGGGAGGCCAGCTGGGACTCCTCCCTCAACCCGGTCCCTCTGCTCCCAGGTGTCCCCCATGAAGCCACTGGAGATCAAGACCCAGTGCTCAGGGCCCCGGATGGACCCCAAGATCTGCCCTGCCGACCCTGCCTTCTTCTCCTTCATCAACAACAGTGACCTGTGGGTGGCTAACATCGAGACAGGCGAGGAGCGGCGGCTGACCTTCTGCCACAGGGGTGAGGTGCTGGCGCCGCAGGCTGGGGAGGGACTGGGCCCCCCACCCTCCTGGGACAGCTGCCCTGCCACTGCTCAGCTCGTGGCCTTGCCTCTTCCTGCCCTGCCCTAACTGCTGCCCCCGGTGCCGCGGGGCCTCCAGTGCCCTGCCTGCCTGGCCTGCAGCTCCTGCCTGCAGAAACGTGCCCCCACGACCAGCGGGGAGGTGCTGCAGCCCTTGCACGTGGCGAGCGGAGCTTCACCCCAGCTCCCCAGGGATGTCTGCACCAGGACCTGGGGCCCAGCTGCCTGTGTCCCCACCCTGGCCTCAGGCCCCTCTGCTAGACCTGTGGGCTTGGCGCCCCTGGAGAAGTGCTCTTGGTGTGGAGTGGGTGCGCCAGGGACACTGTTCAGCACCCCGTGGTGCCCAGGACGGCCACCACGTCCTCATGGAGAGCAGGGCGGCCACCACGTCCACGTGGAGAGCAGGGCGCACAAGGCTGCCATGCGCTCGAGCTCTGGCCCCTCTCACCCGTGCTCTTTCCTCTCAGGCTTGTCCAACGTCCTGGATGACCCCAAATCTGCTGGCGTTGCCACCTTCGTCATCCAGGAGGAATTTGACCGCTTCACGGGCTGCTGGTGGTGTCCCACGGCCACCTGGGAAGGTAGGGCCTGCCTTGCACCTCCTCGCACAGGCCTCCTTCACCAGCTGGCGTGGCCGCCTGCCATCTGTCTGGCCTGCCTTCCTGCCTGCCACACTGTGTTTGGAGCTGTTGGAGGCCAGTGGTGTGCATCTTGGTGACCCAGTGGGCAGTGGCTAGTGGCCTCTCAGGGAATCAGGAGGGAGCATGGGCTCTGTCCCCAGCACCTCCCTGTGGCCTGTAGGCCAGGCTCCTCGCTTGCTGCGCGGGGCTCCAGTCACGACTTGGTGCTTCCTTTTCTCCTTGGCGCTGAGCGCAGCCCAGCCCTCTCACGATGGCTCCCGTCCTCCTTTCTGGCCTTGCTCGTGGATGTCTTGCTCAGGCTGCCAGCACCAGGCGCCACAGACTGGGCCTCAAACAGCAGCCCTGTCCTGTCCCGCAGGCCGAAGTCTGGCCAAGGTGTGGGGGCCCTGTTCCCCTGAGGCCTCTCCTGGGCCCTCTGTCCTGCCACGGTGTCCCTTTGTGGGTGTCTGGCCTGTCTTTCCTCAGACAGCACTCGCTGGCCAGCTGCCCTTGACCCCCTTCACCCTCACGCCACCTTTAGCGGCCTCCTGCCCACACAAGCCTGCTGAGGGGCTGCACCAGGACGCCAAGGCAGGCTTGCAGCGTGCGGTGGGCCCTTCACGCCCAGTCAGGGCCATTTTGTGCTGGGAATGGTACGGTTCTCATTCTCGTCGGGAAAGGCAGGCCCAGAGAGGACAGGGACTGGCGTGTGTCTGGGGTGCTCCAGGTGGAACCACGTGACGTGCCAGAGCCTGGCATGCCGCCGGGCTGGGCTGGGTGGCAGTGGGACTGTCCCGCACCCTGGCAGCCTCCCTCCCCTCAGGGTCAGAGGGCCTCAAGACGCTGCGCATCTTGTATGAGGAAGTGGATGAGTCGGAAGTGGAGGTCATTCATGTTCCTTCGCCAGCGCTGGAAGAAAGGAAGACGGACTCCTACCGGTACCCCAGGACAGGCGAGTGTCCCTCCCAGCCTCTGCACGGCAGCATTTGCCTTGACATAGCTGCTGGGCCCACAGCCCCTAGGCCCTTGGGGAGCAGTGTGCACAGGGAGGCTGGTCAGGGAGCTCGGATCAGGCGGCCGCCTCTGGGCGGGTTGGGAGCAGACCCGGAACAGCTGCCCTGCAGGCTGCTCTGCTGCCGCTCTGCCCCTGGGCCTCTGCAGCAGCCCTGCGCAGCCGGCACGAGGGCAACCTGTGTCCACCCACTCGGAAGGCTCGAGCCAGGAGTTCAAGGCCAGCCTGGACAGCATAACAAGACCCCATTGCTTAAAAAAAGATGGAAGTGCGCAGCCAGCTGTCACAGTTCAGAGTTGAAATGCCATTACCTCCTGTCACCTGGGACGCCTGAAGTGTCCTGTGGTGACACTTTTGCCCGTAAAAGAGACATTCAGCCATCCAAATCCAGGGCAGGGCAGGTTTGGTCCTCGGCCCTGGCTTGCCAACACCAACTCAGCCGATGGCCAGGGCAGTGCCCTTCCCAGGTCCCTCGGCCCCTCGGCTCCCTCCCTTTCCTACTCCTTTGTAGTGTTTGTGTTTTTGTTGAGCCAGGTCACCTCTGGAGCAAAGCGAGGCCCCACTGGGGTGTGGCCTGGAGCCAGTGAGGAGCCTGGCTCAGCGGTGCTTCCCTGGGCCTGTGGCTGGTGGCCACTCACTGCCCGCTGGCGGCTCCATGTGGAGGCTCCACACTGCGAGCTCCTGGCCTCACCTGGTATGGGGTCTCCTCCTGTGCCACAGAGGGGGCACAAAGGCTCAGAGATGCCGACCTGCCCCACCTCTAGAACCACGAGTCTAAGAAAGATTGGCGTTCCCCTCCGCCCAGTCTGTCCTCTTTCCTGGGCCCCGAACTGCGGCTCCTGGGAAGTATCTGGCCTCCGAGGGCTTGCCAGGCTGTCCGAGGAGAGCCTCCTGTCCCGTCCTCTCTCGCCAGCTCCTGCAGTCTCCCAGGGCAGGGTGTGTCTGCCTCGTGGACACCACCCGCCTCCCGGCACCAGGGTCCGGCCTGAGCCTTCTGTTTAGGTCTGTTTTTGGTACCACTGAGCTACCCCCATCCCTTCTTGGTTTATTTTGAGACAGGATCTTGCTAAGTTGCCCAGGCTGGCCTTGAACTTGAGATCCCCCTGCCTCAGCCTCCCAGGTTGATGGGATGACAGGCCTGCACCTCTGTGCCCGGCAGCAGTCAGGTGTCACACCCTTGTCAGGACTGCTGTCCAGGCAGTAAGTCAAAGTCCCGCCTGTGCCGGGGAGGGGACATGCTGACTCACAGACCTTTGGGCCCTGGCTGCCCACCCCTCAGCCCCACCACGCCAGCTGTGCCACCTCCCTGTGGGTGTGGTCCTGCATCCATGGCTCCAGGAAGTAGCCCCTGGCCATGCTGGTGACACCTGCTGAGGGCTCGGCTCGCTTCCTTTCCACAGGCAGCAAGAATCCCAAGATCGCCTTGAAGCTGGCCGAGTTCCAGACCGACAGTCAGGGCAAGGTGAGGGAGCCTGGCCTGTCCTTGAGAAGCTTCCAAAGGAGGCGGGCAGGGGCTGGCAGGTGGCGGGACCAGCGTCTGCCCGCCTCCTTCCCCAGAGCAGGTGAGGGTGCAGGGAAGCCCCGCCGGAGCCTGAGCTTCCGGGCCCTGAGCTGCACCCCGGCCGGCAGAGCCTCTGCAGAGCCTGCCTCCCCTGCTTCCCAGGGTGGTCGTGCTTAACCACTGTGCCCATGTGGTGAGCGAGCTGGGGTGGACATCCCAGAGACGGGAGCATCGGCGCGCCCAGGACAGGTAGCTCCATGGGGTGTGGCAGCAGCTACCCAGCATCTTGGGCAGGTCCTCACAGGTCACTTCTGTGGACCCATTGACTTCACGGGGTACATGATGTCCTGGGACCTTCTGTCATGTCAGCTTTAGGGATGAGGGTCTGGTAACCAGCAAGTCATGGTGTAGGGCCTCAGGACCATGCTGGGGGTCAGGCAGCAAGGCTTCTTCAGCCCAGAGCTGAGGGTCCTTCCTGCTGGCCGCCCTTCCTGCCCCAGGTCTTCTGCAAGGCTTGCGCTACGTGGCCCCCAGACGCCCAGGGTTCCCCACGTTAGACAGAGCAGGGCTGATGTGGGCACCCAGGAGTCCAGAGGAGAGGCCAGGCATCCAGGAGCCCAGGCAAGCTGGTGAGGTGTGTGTGCATCTGCGGAGATGCTGTCCTCCCCTGAGCTTCTGTCTTTGGCCTCACCAAGCCTCTTTCACACTCTTGACCAGAACGTCCCGCAGTTTTGAGGCAGAGCTGCCATAAGTGACTTCAGTGGTGTCCACAGCTGTCCACTCACCTGGTGGTTTTAAATGGTTCTGAGGCAGGCATGGGATATGCCAGTCGAGCCAGGCGGTCTGCAGATGCAGCCATGCCCACACAGGTGTTAGGGCCCCGTGACGCCTGCCTTCTCCTCTCCAGAGGTGCACTTGGCCCCAGCCACCTGGTTTTCTGGGTTCTGCCCTGAACAGACAACTCAATCCCCAGAACCAGCGAGGGTGCTGTAGGGGACTCACCTGGCCCAGCAGGCCCTGTCGAGTGACCTTAGGAGTCCACCAGGAGTTCCTTGTCCCACAGCCCTGGAGCCCAGAAGGCCAGGCAGGGCGCGCCCCTGTGGGAGAGAGCCGCCTTCATGGGTTTGCAGGTGGCCGTCTTCTGCATCTCCACACGATGGCCCCATGGCGCAAGTCCGCACCCTGTTTCTCCATCACGGGGGCCAGTTACGCTGGGTCAGGGCCCAGTCTGTCCGGTGGGAGTGCAGCCTGACTCGGCACCTGCGTGTCATCCTGGGCCCCACGCCTGCCATCTCCTTGGGTGCGGTGGGCGAGCCTGACGCTCATCTGTCTCCTGCAGATCGTCTGGACCCGCGGGAGGGAGCTGGTGCAGCCCTTCAGCTCGCTCTTCCCCAGGGCTGAGTACATCGCCAGGGCTGGGTGGACGCGGGACGGCAAGTAGTGAGTGTCCGTTTCGGGCGACCAGAGGCTTTCTGAGTTGGGGCTAGGGATGCTGGGTGGGCTGCCGAAGCCACTGCTTCGCCTCTTCACGGGTCTTGCGGTCACAGGACCAGGGCAGGTGACGCTGTCCCACCTGCTGATTTCCAGAGACGCACCCCCAGCCCATCAGTGGCGGTAGACTCAGTCATTTGGTCTGGTTGGTGGCACCAGGACATTGTGGGGCTCAGGTGATCACAGGTGGCCCTAGAGTCCTGGCTGTCCCAGGCACAGTGAGACCCCTGTAATCCCAGCAATGTGGGGGAATGAGGCAGGAGGTGCACAAGTTGAAGGCCAGCCGAGCAACTTAGCAAGGCCCTGTCAGTAAGATAAGAGGACCGGGTGTGGCCCCGGGTTCAGCCCAGCACTGAGCCAGAGAGCCGGGCGCTGCACTCTGCCCTCCCACCTCCCGCAGCTCCAGAAAACAGCTCTAACTCTGCACAGGGTACCCGACCCCGAGGCCACATCCAGTGCCCCTGTTCCTACAGCTGTGGGCACAGAGGGCTCCTGTACTTTCAAGGGAGGGGGAGCCGAGTCGCATCTGCTGCCAGGGGAGCTGCCCTGCTGCCTGCCGCCCACTCCTCAGCCTGTGGGGGCGCCCCGTGACCCACGCACTGGTGCTATCCCCTGGCCCTGGCAGCAGGCCAGGCCCGGCACTCTGCCTCCTGGCACTGGGCTCTCTCTCCTGTCCTCCTCGCGTCCTCTTGTAGAGGTGCTACTTCTGCACGGAGGTCCCAGTGGTCCCTTTGAGTCCAGCTGTGGAGTGGAGGTAGACTGTGGCCTTGGCTGGCCAAGAGGGAAGCCGGTGGCATTTGCAAAACGGCGCCCAAGAGGCCGTTTCCTTGGACAACGGGGTTTGGCCAGCGTGTGCCACAGAGGCCCCCTACTCGGACACGGGGCCAAGTGGAGGCCGGGGGACTGAACTCAGGCCCCGGGGCTTGAGAAGGCGGCAGCGCTGCCCAGCAGCACTGAGGCCACGCTCCCTCCCTCCCCGCAGTGCCTGGGCCATGTTCCTGGACCGGCCACAGCAGCGGCTCCAGCTGGTCCTGCTCCCGCCTGCCCTGTTCATCCCTACGCCCGAGAATGAGGAGCAGCGACTGGCCTTCGCCAGAGCCGTCCCTCAGGATGTGCAGCCCTACGTGGTGTACGAGGAGGTCACCAACGTCTGGATCAACGTAAGGGGCGGGGCTGGGCCCGCGGCCCCCGGGCGGCCTCGGCTGGCTCTGCCCCGCGGGAGAAGAGCTCAGCCCCCTGACGCGCCTGCTCTGCCGCAGGTGCACGACATCTTCCACCCCTTCCCTCAGCCCGAGGGCACCCAGGAGCTCTGCTTCCTGCGCGCCAACGAGTGCAAGACCGGCTTCTGCCACTTGTACAAAGTCACCGCCATTCTGAAGCCCAACGGCTATGACTGGACCGAGCCCCTCAGCCCTGGCGAAGGTGAGCAGAGCCTGGCTCCCGGTAGCCACGGTGGCCAGTGCCCCTCTGTGCGGCCGGCCCTGAGGCACTCACTGCAGCCGGCCCTTTGTGTGCCCAGGGGTGGGAACATGGGCCACAGGCCACTGTGTCAGGGTCTCACTGCACGTGGCCTGATTTGTTGGTGGATGGCTTATGGCCGCTGGGTCACGGGGCAGAGCTGAACAGCAGCAGTTTGCAAAGGCCACAGGTGGAGGGCCCTCTGGAAGGGCCATCCTGTTCTGGGTGCCAGCAGGACAGCCACATGCAAAGACCAAGGGCTCCCTTGGTCTTGGTCTGTCGAGGTTCCGTCCTACAAGATGCCGTCTCGGAAGGCACGTGGAGAGGTGAGGGGGCGGAGTGAGGGCCTCCCCCGAGAACAGGGTTGGGAGGACGTCTCCGGTGCTGTCACGGAGCAGAGACTGCACAGCCGACAGGCACAGGGCACGCCCCAGGCGGAGGGCACAGCCGTGCGGAGGCCCTGGGGCAGGACAAGCCTGGTGTGTTGGAAGCACAGGCAGGATGAGAGGCAGGGAGGGCACGGGGGCCATGCAGGGGCCTGTGGAGGGCTCGGGCTTCGACCCTGCAGGAAGCAGGAAGTCATTGGTCTTTCCCACACTGGCGTGGAGCCTCCCCTGGATGCCACGGTGCAGGCTGCGGACAGGGGAGCATCAGTACCTGGGCCTCGGGGAGCCATTGCAGGCTGAGTGGGAAGGAGTGGCCTGGAGGCCCGGGGTTTGGGCTGACTCAGAAAGGCCGAGAGGGACCACGTCGGGTTGGGCGCTGCTGGGGGTGCTATGGCGAGGCGTGGGAGCGTGGAGCAGCGTGGGTTGGTGATGGAATGCCGGCGTCTTGGCTGCCAGCAGGACACGACCCAGGACACCTTGGAGTCAGGGCAGGATGGACTCGGATCCTCTGGGTGGCATCCTGGGCACTGCAGGTGTGAGCAGCATGGCTGCCTCCACCCCTCCCGGCCAGGAGCTCCCCACTCAGGACAAATGCACGTCCCCAGGGTTTAGAGCAGTGTTGAGTGCGGGGCAGCCTGAGTGGTGGCAGTCGCACGCTGGGTGCCGGGGCGGGGGGGTGCGCGCACCGTGCGGGCCTGAGGTAGTCGAGCTCCGGCTTGGTGAGCGGCTAGCGGTGGCTGGCTGGCTCGGCCCTGCCCAGACACTGAGCACGTGTCGCTGCAGCCCCTGGGGCCTGGCAGCCTTCTGCTCGCTGCTGATCATCGGTGGAGCCAGCAGCAGCTGCTCAGTGGGGACCTGGCTCTCACAGTACCTTGGTGACTTCCTAGTCGCAGGTCTGCGAGCCCAGCGTGCCCGGCCACGTCTGCAGGGTCCCAGCTCATGCCTGCTGGACGGCGACAGGACTGCTAAGCACGGTGCCCAAGTCAGGGTTAATTAGTAGGAGTGGGCACCTGAGCGAGGCGGTGGTGGGCACCTGGTGGCCTGCGGAAGGTGGGGCTCCCGAGGGCCTGGGAGCCTGCAGGAGGAGGGGAGGCATCCAGGAGGAGGCACGACCCTTGGGACCAGAGAGGTGGGCTTACTCTGGGGCCTCAGGAGTCTCCTCAGGCAGGGGCGGAGCAGAGGCCCAGCCAGACTGAGCAGTGCCCGGGCTCCTCAGGTGTCAGGAGGTGGATCTGGGCCAGCAGGCCCAGGAGGGGCCCGAGTACGACTCACCCCACCAACCATGGGTCTCAGCCAGCCAGCATGGCAGGACCCGGCCAGGGACAGTGAGGGCCGGAGTGCCTCTCCTGAGAACCAGCCCTGCTCCCCGTGTTGCCGTGTGCGGAGCCTCGCCATGTGTGTGCTGGCTTCAGGCCCAGAATGATTCCAGAGGAAAGGGAGCCGTCACTGCTGAGCTCGGTCCCTTTCCTGTGGTGTCAGCAACCGTCCTGTATCGCTTCCCTGGCGATGTCTACCCCACAGAAGACACAGGATAGCGAGTCTGGAGCCCTGGCTTTTCTTGGGAAAGGCTGGTCCTGCTGTTGCTGTCCACCCAGCAGGCACGCAGTCCCCTGGGCCACTATGACAGGTCCCCACCCCTCTGGTCAGCCCCTGTGGCTCCGTGGGGAGTTGGCTGGGTAGGATATGGCCCCTGTGCCTCTGGGTACCTGTTGTGGTGCCGTGGTCTTTTCACCTCTTTTCCTTTCCTTACTTCCAGATGAATTTAAATGCCCCATTAAGGAGGAGATCGCTCTGACCAGCGGTGAATGGGAGGTTCTGGCCAGGCACGGCTCCAAGGTACCCGTCTCCTCCCAGGCCCTCCACCCCCTGCACCCCACCGAGTGCATGGACTTGTCCTGCTCCCTCCTAGCTGCTCCCTTCCAGCTCTGCTGCTCTCCCTCTTCCCTGCCTGAGTCCCGCAGGCGGGCCTAGCCCAATCTCAGTGTCACTGGGGCGTTCAGGTGGCCTCCTTCAGATCCCAGGAGCCCCCTCCCCTGCCTCCAGGAGAGCAGTCTTCAGGACATTGCACATCCCATTGAATTAGAACCGCCAGACAGTGTCTCCCACAGCCACCCCACGTTAGCCCCTGAGGTTCCCAAACCGAGGTGCAGCCAGAGACGAGACAGCCCCTTGTCTTCACCAGGGTCCAGTACTACAGCTGCCATGTTTACAGAGTTTGCTGGTCACACTCCTGGGTCCTTCCCTCTCAAAAACAAGCGTGTCTCCTACAGGTGACCTGTCATAAAAGAACAGGGCTGCACAGGTGGCCTGCGGGAGCAACGCAGAAGCCAGCCCACCCTGCCTAGGCTGGCAAGGGAAGGGCAGCAGGACCCTGGGGCACAGCTGAGGCCCAGGGCTCAGCCCCTCTGAGGCAGAGGCCACTTGTGTGAGGGCATCAGTGTGAGTCACGTCTGACCTGGCGCCCAGTGGGCACCAGGTGCTAGGCATGGACCCACGAGGTCACCCCAGAGCTCACTGGCAATGTCTGCGTATCATTGACAGCAGAACATGGCCATCAGTGCACACCTGCATCAGCGAGGGAGGAACAGCCAGAGTGGGTCTGGGCGCGTAGGTCGCAGGAGGGCTACACGTCTGGCCCATCGCTGACCTGGGACGGTGTCCCCTAGCCATTGGGACAGATGCGAGTGGTAGCACCGTAGCAGCCCCTTTCTGGACAGCTGCATGCCTGCATCTTTAGGGTCAAGCCTAAGGGTCAGAATGCCTGTCTCCAAGAGGTTGATTGGTGGCCGGTGGCCACCGGTTCACTTCTACCCAGCCAGGTTGCTGCTGACCGCTCGCCCACCCTTCCCAGGCTGGCTGGGCTCTGGCTCGAGTGCTGGGGCGGTGCATGGCTCCCTGGGCCCTGCAGCGCCCCGAGTGTCGTCCCAGCCTCCACTCACTCCATGGCAGGAGCAGCCCAGTCATGACAGCCATAAGTATCCCTAGATGTCACCCAGGTCCCCTGAAGGGCACAGTCACGTGTGTGCCTGCACAAGTTATAAGACTCTGCTTGAACTGCGACCTGCGGCGCGTGGCTGTGCGGGCGGCACGGACGCAGTCGCTCTGCGGTCTCTGCTGTCCTTGCCCTGTCACCCTGGGTTGGAGGGCAAGGGCACAGGCATCTTCAGATGGAAGGAGAGCCTGGCACATGCAGGCCCTGGATTTGAACCCCAGCACCACAAAAAAGAAATCACACGGGGCCAGGCTCTCCGAAGTGCTGTCTGCCCTGCTCAGCGTCACTTGAGCCAGGCCTTGCTGGGGACAAGCTGTGGCAAGGGCGACGTCCGCTGTGGAGTCGTGCAGCACCGGAGGCCTGGGCGTGGGCGGCTCCCGTATCCTCCCGACAGCGCGCAAGGAGCCCGCCTGGGGTTTTCCACCAGCACCCTTTGCATCTAGAAAACCTGCTTGTAAAACGTAGACGCTAGGCACGCACTGTGATCCCAGGGAGGCTGAGGCAGGAGGATCTCAAGTTCAAGTTTGGCCCTGGCAACTTAGTGAGACCCTGTCTCAAAAAGGTCACAAGGGTTGTAGGTGCAGTTCAGCTGTAGAGCACCTGGGCCACTCCCAGCACCAAAGAAAAACCAAGCAGGCCGGCTGGGGGCTGTGGAGCTCTGCCTGGCGCGTGCAGAGCCCCTCGGGGGGCGCGGGCAGCACAGGCTTGGTGAGGCCAGTCGTTCTGTAGGACAGTCAGTGGCCCCTTGGAGTTCACCCCATGCAGCAGCCGCGCCCCCTCCAGGGGGAACTCGGCCGCCTTGCCCATCTGCAGGAAACGTCGCCATTGTCCTTAGGGCTGCACGGGGGTTACAAAGTGGCACTGCCTCTCCAGCCCTAAACACTTTGGCAGACTCAGCCCCAAGTTCAGGGCTGTGCCCTCTGGGAGGACTTTTGCCTCCCGGGTGCCAAGGAGACCCCAGTGTCCCCCCCTCCACACCGTCCACCAGCCTACCCTGCCCCCACACTCGGCCTGTCCCCACCTAGTCTTCTCTCTTGGGGTCTCTGGTCATCACCCCAGGCTCTGGCCATTTCCTATAGCCTCCTGGGCTTGAGCACAGGCAAGGAGGAGTCCTGAGCAAGGATCAGTGGGGCTGCCACTCTGAGCTCTTCCCGGGACACCATCTCAGAATGTGGGTCTTCGGTGGCCGGGAGGGGCCTTGCTACTTCTGAGCCTCTAGCACCTGGGCCAGAGAGGTGGGCCAGCTATCCAGGAGCTGGCAGGCCCCGGGACCCTCGCAACCTCTCCCAGGTCTGATGCCCCCACAGTCCCAAGGGCCATCCAGGCCTGATGTTGATTCCAGCCCCACTGGAGGACATGGGACCAGACAGGCACAACTCAGAGGCCGCTGTGCAGCGGGTGTGGGCAGAGCAGGTCCCTGGCTGCAGGTGGCTGATTCCACCAGCAGGTGGGCAGGCTGGCCACACGCAGCCCTGTCCTCCCCGCAGATCTGGGTTAACGAGGAGACCAAGCTGGTGTACTTCCAAGGCACAAAGGACACGCCGCTGGAGCACCACCTCTACGTGGTCAGCTACGAGTCGGCCGGTGAGATCGTGCGCCTCACCACACCTGGCTTCTCCCACAGCTGCTCCATGAGCCAGGTGCACAGCCGTGGGGGCCCGGGCAGCACCATGTCCACTGAGGCTCGGCGCTGCTGCTGAGTGGCGTGGGCCGTGGCCCCCAGCTTCAAGCCTTGCAGAACCTGAGGCAGGGGACGCACATAGGCCACTGCCAGCACAGGCAGAACTCGGCTGCCCTTGGCCACTGTCGGAGCAGCAGGGCGAGCAGGCCCGTGGCTACAGCCCCTGGGCACTGCACCAGACAGTGCAGGCAGCCCGCTTCCTCATTGGCAAGTGGGGTGTTGGCACAGGTGGGTGGGGTGTGGTTTGGATGAGCAGTAGATGGAGGACGCCCCAGTGATAGCCACAGGGAAGAGGCACGGGGTGCCCAGGCTGGCAGGGCGGTGTGCCTGCGTTCCCTGGAGGTGAGCGCCTGTGTCCCCTGCAGAGCTTCGACATGTTCATCAGCCACTACAGCAGCGTGAGCACCCCGCCCTGTGTGCACGTCTACAAGCTGAGCGGCCCCGATGATGACCCCCTGCACAAGCAGCCCCGCTTCTGGGCCAGCATGATGGAGGCGGCCAGTGAGTAGCCCCCTGACCCGTGAGCGCACTGGCCCGTCAGCCTGGGGTACGAGGGAGCACCCCAGCATGCAGGAGCCACAGCCAGGTCCTGTCCTTGCAGGGGCCCCAGGAGGTGCCACTGACCCCACCCTGAGGCAGTCTCAGTGGATCTGTAGGGGCTCCGTGCCATCTGCCAGGCAGGGGTGCACGGCACACAGACCTGGCCCGCATCTCAGGGCCCGTGGGAAGGGGGCAGGCGGGCCAAGGTGGGGGCAGGCCCGTCCCAGCCAGCTGGAAACCCACCCTCCAGCCAGCTTGGCAGGCGCGCTGCAGAGTCCTCTGCTCAGAGGTAGCCGCGTGGACAGCAGTTGCACCTGTGCAGAGCAGGTGCTCTGAAGCCATGGTTTCTGAAAAGAGCAGGGGATTGGTCACCTAGGGACCTCAGGGAAATAGGAAGTGTCTGACAGTTTGCCCAGGAGCGCAAGGTCAGTCAGGACATCAAGGTAGTCCCAGGGCCACATTCTGGCGCCAGTGGAGACAAGCTGTGGAGCCTCGGGCATCTGTGGGGTCGTCTGTGGAGCAGGCAAAACAGTGCTCCGTGTGGCACCACGAGAACGACCGTAGCCCTGACTCTGCATGCTGCTGATTTCCAGAACATTCCAGAAAACTGAAGTCCCTGGCCTGCGGGGATGTTAGGTGGCTTGGCAAGCATTTTGCCCTGCTGCACCTCCTGGAGCATCAGTAGGTGAAAGGGCCTCTCCACCCACCAGCTCCACCCTCACTGTCCTGCCCCCTTGGAGACACCCTGGCCAGAGCAGGGGGCAGCACATCCCCAGGCAGGGGTGGGAATGGGTGCACTAGGTGTGCCACAGGTGACTGAGGCCGGCTTCCTGGGCCTCCTAGTCCATACCAGGTTGGAACCTGACCATCTGAGGTCACTTGTAATGCCCAGGCCACTTCCGAGCCATGGCAGCAGTTGAGCAGTTGGGGCACTGAGACAGTGGCCCTTTGCAGCCGACTGCCAACCCCAGATGTGTATCAGTGACGATTTTCCTTCACAGTGATGTCTGTGCCCTATTTTCTTCTTTAATTTTCTGTAGTGGTAGATGGTGCTGAGGATCAAACCTAGGGCCTCATCACTGTGCCACTGAGCCATGCCCGGCCCTCTGTGTACCCTGTTTACCTAAGAAAACATACTACAAGAAAAGCCTCTGCACCTGGGAGGCCAAAGCAGGAGGATGGCAAGTTTGGGGACAACCTCAGCAACTTAGTGAGACCCTGTCTCAAAAACTGAAAAGGGCAGATGGGCGCAGTGGCCACACCTGTAACCCCAGCAGCTCGGGAGGCTGAGGCAGGAGGGACACAAGTTCAAAGCCAGCCTCGGACGGCGAGGCACCGAGCAACTCAGTGAGATCCTGTCTCTAAACAAAGTGCTAAACAGGGCTGGGATGTGGCTCAGTGGGCGAGCACCCCTGTGTTCAATCCCGGTAACCCCGCCCCCCAGAGGAAAGCCCCGCGAGGGCCGGGGTGAGGCCCAGTGCCACAGTGCTTGCCCACACGTGAGGCCCGGGGTCGCCCCTAGCACTGCAAAGACTAAATGCGACCACCGTGGTGACTGGGCAGCGGGGCCGCTTTGCCAGTGTCAGTGGGCAGCAGCCTGCAACCATGTGTTTCTTGCGTTCTGGGGGCAGCGTCGGATCCCTGCCAGGGTGGCACAAGGAAGGAAAGCTGGAGGTCGCTCGCTCACCTGGGCCACTGTGCAGCAGAGCTGTGCACCTACCATCCACAGGGCTTTCCTGGCCCTTGGGAGCCCCAGACGGGGTGCTGTGGGTCCCCCGGAGGCAGCCAGCCCGGGGCCGAGCAGTCACAGGGCTTTCCCACAGGCTGCCCCCCGGACTACGTGCCTCCGGAAATCTTCCACTTCCACACGCGGTCGGACGTGCGGCTCTATGGCATGATCTACAAGCCGCACACCCTGCAGCCGGGGAAGAAGCACCCCACTGTGCTCTTTGTGTACGGGGGCCCCCAGGTGGGTGTGGACCCGTCCCTCGCCCTGGTCCCTGGCCTCTGACAACCCGCCTGCCTGGGCCCTGCAGGCGCTCACTGCAGCCCTCCTGGCCGCAGGTGCAGCTGGTGAACAACTCCTTCAAGGGGACCAAGTACCTGCGCCTCAACACACTGGCCTCCCTGGGCTACGCCGTGGTGGTGATCGACGGCCGGGGCTCGTGCCAGCGAGGGCTTCGCTTCGAAGGGGCCCTGAAAAACCAGATGGTAACTTCTTGGTCACTTAGGGCCCCTCCCAGGTTGTGAAGGGCACTCTGGGTTAGCTGCAGGGCACCACCCTCATGAGGGCAGCCCCGACCACAACAAAATAGTGAGGTGGTCTCCTGGGACCAAGGGCACTGTCCCACTCCACCACTTGACTCTGAGCCAGGCCCCAGGGACAGGTAGCTGTCCATTCCATGTGCCCCTGAGCACCTGGCACCTGAGACACCGCAGGCCAGGGTCACAGGAAGTCCTGAGGCCTGGACCACAGAGGCAGGTGGCTGTAAAAGTGTTAATGGTGGTGGTGATGCTGGTAATGGCAGTAGTCATGGTGGTGTTGGTGATGGTGGTGATGATAGTGATGCTGCTGGTAGTGGTGGTGGTGGTGCTGGTGGTAGTGGTGATGGTGATGGTAGTGGTGATGGTGGTGGTGATGGTAGTGGTGGTGGTGGTGGTGATGGTAATGGTGATGGTGGTGGTGATGGTGGTGACGGTGGTGCTGGTGGTGGTGATAGTGATGGTGGTGATAGTGATGCTGGTGGTGGTGACGGTGGTGCTGGTGGTGGTGATAGTGATGCTGGTGGTGGTGATGGTGGTGATGGTGGTGCTGGTGGTGGTGATAGTGATGGTGGTGATAGTGATGCTGCTGGTGGTGATGGTGGTGACGGTGGTGCTTGTGGTGGTGATAGTGATGGTGGTGATGGTGGTGGTGGTGGTGGTAGTGATGGTAGTGGTGGTGGTGGTGATGGTGATGGTGGTGGTGGTGGTGATAGTGATAGTGATGCTGCTGGTAGTGGTGGTGGTGGTGGTGGTGATGGTTGTGGTGATGGTGGTGATGGTGATGGTAGTGGTGATGGTGGTGGTGATGGTGGTGGTGGTGGTGGTGATGGTAGTGGTGATGGTGGTGATGGTGATGGTGGTGGTGATAGTGATGCTGGTGGTGGTGATGGTGGTGATGGTGGTGATGGTGGTGCTGGTGGTGGTGATAGTGATGGTGGTGATAGTGATGCTGGTGGTGGTGATGGTGGTGACGGTGGTGCTGGTGGTGGTGATAGTGATGGTGGTGATAGTGATGCTGGTGGTGGTGATGGTGGTGACGGTGGTGCTTGTGGTGGTGATAGTGATGATGGTGATAGTGATGCTGGTGGTGGTGATGGTGGTGACGGTGGTGCTTGTGGTGGTGATAGTGATGATGGTGATAGTGATGCTGGTGGTGGTGATGGTGGTGACGGTGGTGCTTGTGGTGGTGATAGTGATGGTGGTGATAGTGATGCTGGTGGTGGTGATGGTGGTAGTGGTGGTGATGGTGGTGATGGTGGTGATGGTGGTGCTGGTGGTGGTGATAGTGATGGTGGTGATAGTGATGCTGGTGGTGGTGATGGTGGTGATGGTGGTGCTGGTGGTGGTGATAGTGATGGTGGTGATAGTGATGCTGGTGGTGGTGATGGTGGTGACGGTGGTGCTTGTGGTGGTGATAGTGATGGTGGTGATAGTGATGCTGGTGGTGGTGATGGTGGTGGTGGTGGTGATGGTGGTGGTGGTGGTGGTGGTGGTGGTAGTGATGGTAGTGGTGATGGTGGTGATGGTGATGGTGGTGATGGTGATGGTGATGGTGGTGGTGATAGTGATGCTGGTGGTGGTGATGGTGGTGATGGTGGTGATGATGGTGGTGATGGTGATGGTGGTGATGGTGGTGACGGTGGTGCTGGAGGTGGTGATGGTGGTGATGGTGATGATGATGGTGGTGGTGGTGGTGGTGGTGGTGATGGTGGTGGTGGTGGTGATAGTGATGGTGGTGATCATGCTGGTGGTGGCGGTGGTGATGCTGTCTTGTCCATTTTTATTGCTGCAAAGCACCATGCCCTGGATAATTTGAAAACCAGAAATTAGGGCAGCCGTAGTGGCATGCACCTCCAACCCCACCTATTCAGGAGGCCGAAGCAGGAGGATTGCAAGTTCAAGGCCGGCCTGAACCACTTTGCGAGACCCCATCTTAAAATAAAAGTGATGGATGCAGCCTAGTGGTGGAGCCCCTGGCCTCAACCCCAGTACCCCTCCAGAAAGACTACCTACCACACGGGCTGGGAGTCCAGGGGCCGGCAGGACAGGTGCCTGGTGCGGGCTGTGCCGCCTCCAGCATGGCTGCGGTGCCTGCTCTGGGGAGGAGCTCACTCCCTGGGCAGCCGTGGGACAAAGTCCCTTCCTAATGGCCACCTGAAGGCTGCCCTTGCAGGACGCCCTCAGCACACTTCCCTCATGCCAACTGTGAAACGGGTCCCGGGCACAGCCATGTCCCCAGTCAAGCACGAGGCGTCCAGGGCCCCAAGAGGGAATGGCACTTCCTCTGTGTCACCCGGGAGGCAGGAGCAGAGCAGGGGGGGCGGGAGTGCCGTCACCTCCTCCCAGAGCAGGTGGGCTGTGGCAGGGCCTGGTGGGGCGGAGCTCCGGAGAGCCGCTTCCGGCCCGGGGAGGAGCCAGGGTGGACTCCAGGGTGTGCCCAGAGGAGGCCACTGAGGTGCCTGGCCTCGCCCCCAGGGCCAGGTGGAGATCGAGGACCAGGTGGAAGGCCTGCAGTTCGTGGCGCAGAAGTATGGCTTTATCGACCTGAGCCGGGTGGCCATCCACGGCTGGTCCTACGGGGGCTTCCTCTCGCTCATGGGGCTGATCCACAAGCCCCAGGTGTTCAAGGTGGGTCCTGCCCCCCTCCGCCACGCCACGCCCCGCCCCGCCCTCCTGCTGGCCGCCCACTCTGCCTGCCCCCGGAGGCACCTCGGCAGGGGCCTTGCCACGTGGCTGTTTCCTCCCTGCAGCAGCCCCCGGGGCCGAGCCCCCTCCTCATGCCCGCCACGCTGACCCCAGGATGGCAACCGGCTGCACAAAACCCCGCCAGCAGCTCTCTGTGGGAGGCTGAGCCCGGGACCCCGCCTCGGATGGGCAGAGGTGGGGCATGGTGTGAAGAGCGTCGGGAGGGCCCAGGCCGAGGCACTGTCAGGGCACCGCGGCGGCGTGCGGAGGAGGAGGCGCAGGCGCAGCCTCACCCACCCTCCCCCTCCCACGGCGCCCCGCCTCCCTTGGCAGCGCACAGTCCACGGGGACAGACGGTCTGAGGGCCCCGCCCCGCCAGGCCCTTGCATGACCATCCTCATGCCCTCCAGGGGAGGCCCCGGGACAGCCGGCCCCAGGCTGGCTCCCGCGACCCACGCGTCTCTCTCTCTCCGCCCATTGCCCTGCGCCCTTCAGGTGGCCATCGCGGGTGCCCCCGTCACGGTCTGGATGGCCTATGACACCGGGTACACGGAGCGCTACATGGACGTCCCAGAAAACAACCAGCATGGCTACGACGCGGGTTCCGTGGCCCTGCACGTGGAGAAGCTGCCCAACGAGTGAGGCCCTGCCACCCACCTGCCTGGCCCTGTCCACGTGCCCTCCTTCTGCCTGGCCCTCTCCTCCCGCCTGCCCACGTGCCCTCCTCGCTGCCTGGCCCTCTCCTCCCGCCTGCCCACGTGCCCTCCTTGCTGCCTGGCCCTTGCCTCCTGCCTGCGAGCTGGGCGCTGAGGCCTGGCCAGGGGCGCTGGCTGTCCCTGAGTCTGCACGCCTGTATGTGGCCTCCTGCCAGCCTCCCTTCCCGGCAGGCCTCACGGGAAGTGGGTACCCGGGGTGCTTCTGGGGGCGTCCGCTGACTGCCCAGGTACAGCCCTCCCTCAGGGTCCGCCCCAGAGCTTGTGGCTGCGAGGCAGGGTCTTGCCCTGAACCACCTGCCACAGGCGCCAACCCCAAGTCTGGCATGTAGCTGGCCGCTGCGGTCTTCCTGTTAGTCTGGAGGCTTGGGTGTTGTGGTCACGCTTTGGCGTTGGCTGCCTCCGACAGAGAGGGCAGTGTGGCACCTTGTGGGGCGTCTGCATCTGGCTGTTGTCCCAGGCCTCGGTGTCATTGGGGCTGAGAGCCACTGGGCGCCCAGTGGTGCTGATGTGCAACTGGATTGACTGTCCTGCACTTGACCCTGCCACTGGCTCAGGGCTGCCACGAGCATTGGGGCCAGCAGGTCTCTGAGCACAGACAGGCGCTGCCAGGGCCTGGTGCAGTTGCTGAGGGGGCTTTACCCTGAGCCAGAGAGGGCGGGGGCACACTGCACTGCAGAGGCACCAGAGGTAGCCGGATTGTCCCCTTGAAAAGGGTCACCTCGCTGGGGACATAGCTCAGTTGGTAAAATGTTTGCCTTGCAAACACAAGACCCCGGGTTCAATCCCCAGCACCGCAAAAAAAAAAAAAAAAAAAAAAATGGTCACCTCTGGGATAAGTGAGTTTCAACTCAGTAGACAATTTATAGAATTAAAGAACCTAATTCTTGACGTGCGTGGGGGCCGCGCCTATAGTCCCAGCCGCGTGAGAGGCTGAGGCAGGAGGATCTCAGGTTTGAAGCGATTCAGTGAGGCTAAGCATCCTCGCTAGACCCTGTCACAAAATACAGACTACGAAGGGCTGGGTGTGGCTCGGTGGTGCAGCGCCCCGCATTCAGTCCCTGTCACCCCACCAAAAAAATAAATTCTTGACCACTCCTGCCACTTTCACATGCTTAGTAGCCATAGGTGACCCGGTCACCTGGCGGGGACAGCACAGCTCTAGAGCATTCTGTCACTCCAGAGTGCCTGAGGAACGTGAGCTCCTTTCCCCCCCTTGCCTGGAAGCCCTGGGACTTGTGACCGGCCAGTCCTGCCCCAGCCTTCACCTCTGTCCTAGGGGCCACGCTGGGGCTGGGAGGGACCCTGAGCCACTGGCGCGTCCTCCCACCTGGGGACCCTGGTCTCAGCCTGCCGCTGGCCTTGTCTTCCAGGCCCAACCGCCTGCTCATCCTCCACGGCTTCCTGGATGAAAACGTGCACTTTTTCCACACAAACTTCCTCGTGTCCCAGCTGATCCGGGCGGGGAAACCTTACCAACTCCAGGTGCGTAGCTCCCGGCACCTGCCTCCACCCCAGGTGGGGCCTCTACCCCCGTGTCCAGGGCCTGTCCCCGCTGCAAGGCCCCAGCCCACCTTCCCCGCTCCTGCAGCCCAGCTGCCCCCAAGGACCCTGGGTTCCCCCAGTTATTGAGTGGTTGTGTATGGTCCCTACCACGTCCCACGTCACCGGTAGTGCTGCTGTCCGGGGAGGCGCACGGCTCGGACATTCCCAGATGCAGGGTGGACGCAGATCCCTGCTGGGAAGAAACCGCTGGATGCCACAAGCAGCTGCAGGGGTGGGGTGCTGCCAAGGGCCAGGGGCCCAAGGGAACCCCGAGTCCTGTGGAACCGGGCCTGGGACCTTGGCCTGTAGGAGGAAGGAACTTGGGGATGAGTGTCCGGCCAGCCGGAGCGCAGAGGGGGCGCCGCCAGCTGGGTATGGCCTTGGAGGCGGGGATTCAGTGGCGGTTGGGGCCGGGAGGGCTCTAGTGACAGGGCAGAGTCGCAGCAGTGAAGCCGGGGTGGGAGGGGTGCCATTTGGGAACTGGGCCCCAGAAACAAGGGTTGTGTCCGGCTGGCCAGGAGGACAGTGTGTTGGGAGAAAGAGGACAAGAGTCTGCAAGGGCCACAGAGAGGAGGGAGGCTGAGAGCCGATGGGCACTCCCTGTCCACGTCGCCCCAGAACTGGGCCAGTTTGAGTGGCAGGTGGGCAGCCCTTGCCCAGGTCTTAGTTGGTGATTCCCCCGGGGCTGGACTAGAGAAGGCCAGGGTAGAGGAGAGAGACTGTGGGTGGCCAGGTGGCCACTGAGGACCTGGAGAGGAGATGGATCCGAAGCCCACTTCCCTGACAGGAGCGGAGGCCGGCCCAGTGTGACTCCGAGCTGGGTCCTCGGTGTGGCACCTCCTCCCGGCCCCTGGGGCAGCAGCGAGCGGTTGTGAGGCTGCCTCATGGCAGGGATGAGACCAGCGTCCCCTTCTCCACCTGCCCAGGGCTGGGCATGGGAGGCACAGGTCATGGCACCTGCCGGTTCTTGGGGGGCCTGGTGCCAGCACATCGTGAGCTTGGGGTGGCTGAGGGCGAGGCCTCGCCCGGAGAGGGCAGGGTGGGCCCTCTCATCCAGGCAGGCGCCCTGCCAGCCTCACCCCTCGGGCTTCCTCAGGCGCCAGGGAGGCCGGGCTTCTCACTGCACTCCCGGCAGTGCCGGGTCGGTGGCCGGCGCCCAGCTGTGCCCTCTCCTTGCAGATCTACCCCAACGAGAGGCACAGCATCCGCTGCCCCGAGTCGGGCGAGCACTACGAGGTCACGCTGCTGCACTTCCTGCAAGAGCACCTCTGAGCCTGCGCCCGCCAGGAGCTGCGCACCAGAGCACAGGGCCACGGCCGGGGCGCCGCTCCCTCAGCCCACGTCCCTAGCCGAGGAGCTGCCGCCCGCCGCCCGGGAGCCTCGGTCCTTGTTCGGACTGCTCCTGTTTCTCTGCTTGCTGCTTCTTGGTTGCCAGGACAGACATGGTGGCCTGTCTCCACGAGGCACTGCCTCAAGCTGTCCCCTCCCCGCCCTGCCTTCTGGGAGGAGAAGGCCACGTCCCCATGGCCACTGGAGACGCCAGAAGAGACTCGCAGGCCCCGGCGGGGAGGCTCTTGCCCGTCCTGGGCCTCTACTCCGCTGGCTCTGGGCCCCTCTTCCCCGACCCAGCCAGCCACCGTCCCCAGCACAGGAGCATGCGAATGCCTGTCCTCCCCGCCGGCCACCCACTTCATATCTGTGTTGTGTTTGGGGGGCATTTTAAATAATTATTTAAAGACAGAAAGCAAGGGGTACCTGGATTAGAATCAGGTGTGCACTGGGCAGCAGGGCGCCGGCCAGGCGGGACGCCCCGAGCCCGCTGCCAGCCCAGGGCAGAGAGCAGCTGGGCAGCCCCAGCCGCCGGCCCAGCTTTCTGGTGGGCTCTGGGCATCCGCAGCTGCCAGCCCCCCCCTTGTGCCTGGCCCCCATGTGCTGGGGTCCTGGGTTGGGAGCAGACCTGGCCCCGCCTCAGGGTCACACTGTCCCTTCCTTTCCCTCCCTGCCAAGAGTTCGGGCAAAAAAAGGAAAAAGAAAAGAAGAAAGAAAAGGAAAACAAACCAACCACCTCTACATATTATGGAAAGAAAATATTTTTGTCGATTCTTATTCTTTTATAATTATGTGTGTGAGAAGTAGACTCATTAAACAGTCCCTCACGGAAGCCTTGCCACCTGCCTGAGGCGCCTGAGCGGGAGGGCGGGGGCCACAAAGACCAGCAGCACAGCCTGCGGCACTGCGGGCCAGCCAGGGACACGGGGCCCCTGACCAGTGCCTCGTCCGCAAGGATCCAGAGACCAGCTGGCCCGTGGCCTCGGCCAGGCAGTGGGGCCTCCCCACCTGGCACCCTGGGCTCCCCCAGGGCACAGCACGGCCAGCGCAGCCTCCCTCCCTCCAGCTTGGCCACCAGCCGTCCTTCCCGTGGTACCTATTGTTGTCCAAAGGATCACAGATGACCAGGCAGGACGAGCTGGGCCCTTCTGCATGTTTGTCCCGATAGCCAAGACAGGGACCCTGTTGATGGTGCGTGGGCATTTAGGCTTGTTTCCGACAGCAAGGACAGACTGCCTGCTCTGTCCCCTCTCAATCCTTTGGGAAGCCCAACTCTTTAAAAATGAATCAGAAACAATTCAGCAGGCTGAGGCAGGTTCGAGGTCAGCCTCAGCAGCTCAGTGACACCCTGTCTCAAAAAATAAGCTCTGGGGTGTGGCTCAGTGGGATGGCACTCACCTTGGTTCCATCCCCAGCACCACAAGAAAGAAGGCGCATTCACATAAATCTGAGGACTGTTGCCAAACTGCCTCCCAAAGAGAATACCTCAAAGTCCACTCCCCCGGGGAGAAGCACAGAGCATGCCGGTTTCTCTTCCTCTACCAGTGCTATGTGTTACCAAATAGCTTTGTCTCTGCCAGTCTTGAGTGGCATCTCTTAAGTAAACTCCATTTCTCTTTCATGTGGTGATCTTTTCATATTTTAAAATGTCTTTTCTAGTAATCATTTGTTCCTGTCCTTTGTCCACCTTTCTTTTTAACCTGTGGGTCTCATTGATTTGTGGGTGCTCTTTATATATGAAAGAAAGCAGTCCACTGTCATACATGTTGTCATTCTCAATGTGTCCTACTGGTAGGCTCAGCCAGTGAATCTTAAAAACCATTCTGTGGGGAAAAGGAAACTGTTTGCACCTGGGGCAAACTCAGAAATTACAAGGCACAGGATCTGGCTCTGGCTAAAGATGACAGAGCTCACAGAATGACCCAACTGGGGGAAAGGGGGTGCTGGGGTTGCCCAGGGAGGCCTGGCCGCTGGAAACCTCTAGCTTTCATCAACCGTCTGTCCTACTAGGCAGGGAAAAGAAGGTGCAGGTCAGCTGCACCCACTGTCTTCTTGGCTACAGCCGGAGATCCCATCACCAGAGGGCCCTGCCCCTCCCACGGTGGGTTCCTTTTCAGTTTGTGGCTTCTCTCCTGATTGGCAAGGAACTGGCGGAGGTGAGCCCACATAAACCAGCTGCAGGTATTTGCCTGGTTGCTCATTTGCTTTCCAGATTTGTCATTTAAAAAATTAAAAAAAAAAAAAAAAAAAAATCCAGGCTCAGTGGCTCAGTGGCAGAGCACTTGCCTGGCCGGAGCTAGTCCCTGGGTTCCATCCCCAGGACTACACACAGAACGCCATGACCACAGTCGTGGCTGGGCCCTGGCTCATGGCAGAGCCTGTGCTGAGCATGGGCGAGGTCCTGGGGTCCAGCCCTGGCACCGCCAAAGACAAAAACAAACTGGAGAAAAAACTGCTTGTAGACACAGGAAGCTGAGAAAGTGGTGCAGGAGCCTCAGGGCTTGCTGGGGTTTCACACCTGGGTGTGCGCTTTGCATCTGCTCCCTGTTGTCGCTAGCAGATTCCTGCAGCCAGCAGCGGCTCCTCCACGCTGCCCCTGAGGGCCACCACAGGGGAGCTTGGGGCCAGAGAACTGAAATGGGTTTGCTATCATGATTCAAGGGCAAGATCTTTGGGATGACAGGGACCTTTAAATTCCTTCAGTGATTTATTTTTCATTTGTTTGTTAGAAACAAAAAGGAAAACAAAGTTGCTGGGGACTTGGGTATTTCCACAAACCACACACAGGGAGATGTATAAAAAACCTACCCGTGTCAGTAGGAGACAAGCAGCTCACAGCCGCAATACCTTGCTGGATGCACAGAGCTTGGCCACTAACTGAATCCTTCACAGTGACAGAGTGAAGATGACATGAGAATCTGTCAACGGAACCATGCTGTGTCAGATGCCCCTGGAAGAGAGCTGTGGTCTTCCAGCTTCTAGTGGCAGGAGGGCCTCTCCCGCTCTCCCTCCGTGCTGGGGATGGAACCCAGGGCCTCAGACATGCCAGGCAAATGCTCTACCAATGAACTACACCCAAACCCTTTTTTCTTTAATTTTGAGATAGGCCATCTCTTAGTTGCTTAGCCTGGCCTGGAACTTGCCATCCTCCTGCCTCGCCTTGTGGCAGGGACAACAGGTGTGCACCACCTTGCCTGGTTGAGAGAAGGGCAGGCTGCTGCAGGTCTCTTGCAGGGCCCTCCACAGCTCCACAAAGCCAACCCCTGTCCTCATGTTGGGGGCTAGAGTGATTAGGTCCTCTAAGGGTGCAGTAGGGCCTGGCCTCAGAGCTTCGCAGGACAGGTTCCTCCTGGATTGCTCCTCTTCTCCAGAAGCACTAGGAATACACTAAACTCCAAGCAACCTGCAATCAATAGAATGATTTCCTTCCAAAGTCGAAAGCCTAGAATCTCTTTTACCCGCCGTTAGAGAATATTAGTTCCTGTCATCAAACCCAAGTAGACAAGACTTACGCATTTGATATAGTGCGTTACCCCTGTACAAATAGAAAAAAAATGTTTCTAGACCAATATGAAAGCACAGAACTTTTTTTTTTTACTTGGTACCAGGGATTGAACTCAGGGGCACTCGACCACTGAGCCACATCCCCAGCCCTATTTTGTATTTTATTTAGGGCCTCACTTGTGCTGAGGCTTTGAACTCAAGATCCTCCTGCCCCAGCCTCCCTAGCCGCTGGGACTGTAGGCACAGCAGGGCACCGGTGTAGCCTGGAACTCTTTAATGGGCGTCTGTTCCTAGTAACAGCTGCTATTCAGAGTTCTCGCTTGGTGCCAAGGGCTGTGACAGGAACTGGACCCGCATCCCCTCGCTTAGCTCACCTGTCAACCCGAAAGGTGGGGGTCACCTCCTTCGTTATTAATTTCGAAGTAATTTTAGGCTCTGAGAACTGCAAAAGTCGTAGAGGCCAGAGGACCTGCATCCAGCTTCGCCTGGGGGCAGCACCTCAAGGAACTGGAGCCGGGCACCAAGAGGTAACCACCTACCTACCTGTTCCCATCCACCGCCCTGCGACTGCATCAGACCCTGTGTCCCTCCCGCGAGGGCCCCGCATCCTGTCCCCTTCAGGCTGGTGTCATCCTGCGGTGGTTTCTGTCTGCGGAGACCGTCGGTTATTTGGTGGAATGTCCTTCGAGTCGCGTTCTTCCAGTGAGGAGCTTGGGATCAGCCGGAGGGCTCACGGTTTCGGCAGGAGCCCCTCCGGTGCGGCCTGCCCCGGGCGCCCTGGCAGGCCCGGGACGGTCTGTTCGCCTTGCCCACCGGGCTCTGCTGTCTCCACTACAAAATGCCTGCGTCCCCTCTGCCGTGCGTAAGCACCTCGGGGGTGCTGTCGAGGCTAGGCGAACACCCTGCCGCGCGTCCTGCTTCCCGCACTCGGTCTCCTACTCGGTCAAGAAAACGCTTCTAACGCGCGGCACTTCGGGGTGCAGCCCTCCTCTGACCGGAAACCGTCGTCCAGGGCGCAGCGGAAGAAGAAAGCCCGACCCAGTGCTCGTACATCAGCAAAGCCGCCAGGTCCTCGGCGAAACGTCCGCGGCGTCTGCACCACGGCGACAGTCGCTGCAGCGTCCTGAGTGGCACCCCGTGGACGAGCAGGCAGGAGACGCTTCATGCAAGGAAATGCCTTCCTCCTCTTTAATTACGAAAGAGACACAGAGACAAGACCCCCGTCAGCCGCAGACACTCCCTCCAGCGTCCCGCACTAATCCGGCGCGTCCCTGGCGGATCCCGGCTGCAGCGCGCGAGCCGACCCGCCCAGACGCACGTTTCCCCCGCGCCCCGGGCGGAAGCGCGCCGGCGCCCCACGCTCCGCCCCAAGAGGGCGGTGTGGCGCTGGAGGGGGCGGGGCGCGCGGTCACGTGGCCGCGCGGACGCCGACGTGGCCGGCGTGGGGCGCCGCACGTGTCCCTCGCCGCGCTCCGTCCGCCCGCCCTGAGCCGAGGACCTGATCCCAAGATGGCGGCGCCCAGCGGAAGGAGGGACGGCGGCGGCGCGGGCTGGTGGGCCGCGCTGCTCTTGGTCGTGGCGCTGAGGCCGGCGGAGGCGGTGTCCGAGCCCATGACGGTGGCGTTTGACGTGCGGCCCGGCGGCGTCGTGCACTCCTTCTCCCAGAACGTGGGCCCCGGGGTACGTGCCCCCGCCGCCCCAGGCGTTTGAGCGAGGGGTGGTGCCGGCTGGGTCGAGGGGCGCCGTCCGCTCAGGGTCGGGTGGTCACTGAAAACCCAGGGGGAGGCGGGGCTTCGGGGCTCGGCGCCTCAAAGGGGCGTGGCCACAGCCCGGCCCCGTCCCACCTGTCACCTGCCGGTGGCGTCTGGGCAGCTGAGGTGGGGAGAGCGGCGGGAGGCCGAGGGGCAGGCGCTCTGCAGGGCCGCGGGAGGTCACCGGCCGGTCCTGCGTCCCGCCCAGCTGACCCCGCTCGCTGGGAAAGCCTTCTCCCTCGGCTTTGCTTTCTTACCCACAGTAGCCGTATCCCTAGTTCCCGTCCGTTCAGTGCCTCCTGATCACCAAGTACTGTGCCAGGCGATGGAGGCAGCTCCAAGCCAGCAGCCACTGGGGGCATTGCAGGGCTGGCCTCCAGGACTTCAGCGGAGGGATCTGGCCCCCACATCTGAGACCCTGTGCCTCTAGGCGCAAGGATTGCTTCCTACTAATCCGCTGTCTCTTTTCTAGGACAAGTACACCTGCATGTTCACCTATGCTTCTCAAGGTGGTACCAACGAGGTGAGTCCTTCAGAAGTCCACATAACTTGTTACACAGAGTTGCTCTCCAGGGGACAGTGAGGCTGGGTTATACGAGGCTCAGCTTGTGGTCATTGAGCCACAAGAGAGATTCTGCTCTTCCGTCCCACAGAGCAAGCAAACTCTAGACAGAAGGAACAGTGTTGGATGTGACTTTGCCATTTCATTGGCCTCTGCCAGAGGTGTTGCCTCGTTTTCTGTGCTGAATAACAAATCACTACAAATTCAGTGACTTAGACCACTTATCTCTCGGTTCTGTGAAAAATCGGGGTTGGCTCAGCAGGGCACTGCATGAAGCCAGAATCAAGGCTTCCCTCCTGGGCCCTTATCTGCAGGATCTGGGGAGAGTCCTCCTACAGGACCATTCTGGCCTTTGGTAGAATTCAGCTCTTTGCTGTTGGAGGCCTGAGGTTCCATTTCCTTGCTGGCTGAAACAGGAAATAGACCAAAAGTTCACTAGTTGGGAAGGACACAGTGTACCGAAACTGGCTTTGAGGAGGGGACTCCATGGGAAGGAGCGCAGGTGGCTTCTGAGAGCAGAAAGCAAGGAAATGTGGTTTCTGTCCTGCAACTGTAAGGAACCCAATTCTGCCATAACTGGGAGTGTGGCAGAGGACCCTGAGCTCCGTGAGACGTTGCCTGGCCGATACCTTGGTTTTAGCTGCATGAGACGAAACAAAGGGCCCAGCTCGCCTGCCTGTCGTCCCAGCTGCACGGCAGGCCCGGCAGGAGGACCACAGTTCCACGCCAGCCTCGGCAACATGCAGCCTGTTCGAGACTGAGAAGAAGGACTGGGGTGCAGCTGAGTGGTGGCGGGCCTGCCTAGCGCGTGCGGGACCCTGGGTTCAGCACCTGGTAGTGGTGGGGGTGGTGAGCTGCTCGATTTGTGGTGATTTGTTAATCAGCATAGTGGGCTGAATGGTGTTCTCATGAAAGATAGGTCTGTGCCTGGAACTCACGAATGTGACCTTATTTAGAATGTGTCTTTGCCAACGTGATTAAGTGAAGGACCTCAAGATGAAAACGGCATCCAGACGTCCAGGTGGGACCTCAGTTCAGTACAAGTGTCCTGATAAGGGACACATGGTGGAGATTTGCTTGATAGAAGAGGGGGACACAGAGGAGAAAGCTGTGTGGCGATGGAGGCAGAGACTGGCATGAAGCAGCCACAGCCCAGGGACCCTGGATCCGCGCAGCTGGAAGAGCAGGACAGCCCTGCCTGGCCCTGGGGAGCCTGGGAGCCCTGCCCACGCCTCGATTTTGGACTCTGCCTGCAGAACTGTGAGAGCGTCGGTTTCTGTTGCTGAGAGCTGCTGAGTGTGTGGCAATTTGTAACAGCAGCCACAGGGAGTGGTACAGTGAGTGACAGGCCGTCACTCGAAGTGCCCGGCAGGCGCGGGCCCCGCTGGAGTCTAGTGGAAGCTGCCATGCGGCTTTCTCTGGAGGGAAAGCAGGCGCCTTCTCGGGCAGCATCGCTACCGTGGCAACTCGGGGAAGCATCTGGTATCCTGCGATAGACTTCCTTCTCCTCGCCCAGGCTTCGGAAACACGCTCTAATTCCAGAACTGTCCTCTAAGGACCTCGCCTGGAGACGGACGCTGCTGGGAAGCCCGTCGGTGGACCCGAGAGCCAGACCAGCTCGCAGCAGGCAGGGTCCTCGCCCTCGCCCGATCAGGAGAGCCCCTGGAGGGGAGAGCAGGCCTCTCCCTCTGCACCGCGGACACAGGCTGTCGTCCTCCGAGTGGCGACTTGGGCACTGCAGGGTGTGGAGCAGTGTCCCTGTGAGTCCTGACAGCCACAGATGTCCCCAGACAACTGCCGGCACTGGCGACACGTGCTTGATGGTGCATCTGGGCTGCTGACTGACAGCTGGGCAGCATCCACAGGCTCTGTCTCCGCCTGCTGCCACCTCCTGGGCAAAAACGCAGACGGGTTCCGAATAAATGGCAGAAACCGGTTGAGATGACCTGTGGTGTCCAGGGAGAGGGGCTGCGGAGAGGCGCAGGCGCTGTGGAAGGGCAGGCCTGTGTCCTGAGGCGGGAGCCATGCTGCTCCCAGCAGAGGCCTGGGCAGAGAGCCCGGGACCAGGGCAGCGGCATCTTCGTCCCTCCACCGTGGTTCGCTGGCGAGGGTGTGGAGCCACCAGGAAGTGTGGTCACGGGCACAGCCACCTGGGGAAACGTCACAGCCTGTGAAGTAGACCAGCGCCACCACCCACCCCCAGCCCCGCCTCCAGGTCTGTTCCCTGTGGTCGCCGTGGTGACGTGACGTGTAGCCAGCAGACAAGCCACCTGAGTGTCCACCACCAGGCGAGGCGAGTGGTGCGCACAAGGTGGGCCTTCGTGCCAGGAGCAGGAGGAGGTGACGCGCTGCGGCGTGGGTGGACCTCGAGGGCCTCATGCTCATGGCAGACCTGAAAGGCCACAGTGTGTGACTCCAGCGTCAGGCAGTGTCCAGGACCGAAGTCCAGCGGCAGAAGGTGGATTCACAGGTGCAGGGCTGGGGAGGGAGGTGACTTGTCACCGGGGCGGGCTTCCTTTTGGGGTGATGCAGGTGTTCTGGGGCCAGGTGGGAGCGATGGTTAGGCGGCGGCACGGGCTGGACGCCACTGACTCGTGCGGAGCCCAGGGCCTCGTGCTTGCTGAACACGCGCTGTGCCGCTGACCTCCACCTGCGCCCTTTTAATTTTATGTTGAGGCAGGGCCTCACCAAGTTGCTGAGGCTGCTCTGGAACTTGTGGTCCTCCTGCCTCAGCCTCCCCAGTCACTGGGGTGACAGGCAGGGCCACAGCACCTGGCTTTTGGGTTTTTAAAAAGTTTGAATATCCGGCTCGTCTTCAGGGCCTCTGTGAGGGCAGAGCGCCTCGCGGGTACTGCAGGAGGCGGTTGGTTTCTCGTGGTACCTCGAGTCAGGCTACGGGGGTCCAGAAGCGGCAGAGGCGGCGACAGGTGTTTCAGGATGGAAGAGATGAACACCCGCCAGTGGCCGCAGGGCTGAGCTCCCGGGCAGAGGCGCCTGGGGAGCATTGGTTCCCACCGCAGTTGACCTGCAGATGGCCTCGCCTCTGGGGACGAGGACCAGTGATCACACTGGAGGGCTCTGTCGCCATCTGCCAGGAATGGAGAGGCCTGGAAGCCTCTGGCTGGTCACTGTTCTGCGGGAAGGACTTTGTTCTGCTGTCGCCCGGGGCCTGGGGCTCCCTGCAGCGTGTCCTCTCTGGTCTTCCTGGGGCTCGGGAGGGAGGCCAGGGTGGCGCCGGCAGGCAAGTGCCCCACCACCCAGCCACCAGCCTGGGCTCCTAGGGCCGCCTGTGCTGGGCGCCCTCGTCCCCACCCACGGCTGCCAGCTCCGTGGCTGGCACGCACGTGGGGTGGCTTCAGGCCCGCTGGCCCACAGCTTGCGGCGTCTGGGGGAGCGCCCAGGAGTGGGGTTCCCGTGCCTCCTCTTATTTTTAAGAACTGTTTTTAGATGGTGACGGGCCTTTGTTTTATTGGCGGGTTTGCGCTTGGTGCTGAGAACAGCCCGGTGCCCCACGTGCGCTCCTCCGCCGAGCCGCAGCCGGCCTGGCGCCTTTCAGAAGTCAGCGCTCCCTCTCAGGCGTGTTCCAGGCTCACGCACAGGGAGAGGCAGGCATCCTGACAGCCGTGCCGTCCCGGCCGCCCGCCTCAGCGCACGGGCCTCGCCACCCCTCCCTCTCAGGGCCTGCATTTCCCCTCGATCGTGCCTGTCAGCCCGCGGCCTGGGTCCACCCCGTGCGCGGTTGGCCGGCTGGAGTCCAGCTTGCTTTTCCCTGGAAGCCTGGACCTCCTCTCCTGCATCCTGGAGCCGGCCGTGGCTCCTGTGCGCGGGCCCTGGAAGTGGAAGACACCACAGCACAGAGGGAAGGGCAGGGAGGGGACGTGGGGCTGGCCTGAGCAGAGGGAGGGCAGCCCTGGCCCTGGGAGTCTGGTGCCAGAGAGGGTCGCGGCTTTACAGAACTCAGCGCACGGGCGGGGCGTGTGTCCTGGGCTGACCTGTGCCCGCCTTCTCTCCCCAGCAATGGCAGATGAGTCTGGGGACCAGTGAAGACCACCAGCACTTCACCTGCACCATCTGGAGGTGAGCCTGCACCTGCGTGGAGTCCCTGCTGCTGGCTTTGCCCGCTGCAGGGAGGGGACAGCCGGACACAGCAGTGGGGTGCATGCCCGCCAGGGCGGACCAGAGGCGTGTCCACGGTGGGGATGGGGTGCGGGTGGTGTGGCGGGGACAGGAAAGCCGCGTGGGCTGTGAGAACTGTCACCTTGCCCTAAGAGTGGCAGGGAGTCACTGCGGGGTACTTTGGGCAGATTCTAAAAATGGAGATAGAAGTCAGCCTTCTAAAGAATGGGCTCAGTGACATTGAGCACCTTCACAAGGTTGTGGAGCCGTCATCTCCGTCTAGTTCCAGAACACTCTGTCACCCCAAAACAGAAACCTTGTCCCCATGAGCAGTCAGCCTGTGCCCTCCACAGCCCCTGGCACCCAAAAACCTTGTCTCATCTCTAGACTCTCCTGTCCTGGATGTTTCCTGTTACTGGGTCACACACTGTGGCCTTGTGCCTGTGATTCACTGAGCACAAGCCCTCAGGTCTGTCTATGCTGCAGCATTTATCAGAACCTCATTCCTTTTCATGACTGAGTAGTATTCCTGAGGGCTCAGGCAAGACAGTGGTATGGTCTAGCTGAAGGAGGCAAGGAGGCCTCAAGGAGGCCAACTAGAGTAGAGCCCTGGGGGCGGCCAAGTTGTTGAGCAGTGAGGCTGCAGTGTGGGCAGTTGGCCATTCGTGGGACTGGGGAGGTGCCCGCATGGCACTTGGCAGGGGGGGCCTGGCTGGGGGTAGCGTGGGTTCTGAGCCTTCAGCACCAGGAGGAGCAGGGCTGGGGGAGGCCTGGGCTTTGGCATCCAGGTGGACATGAGGCAGCGGGAAGCCATGGCCTGTGCAGAGAAGCACCAGCAGGGCCTGTGGGCCAGCCTCCTCCTGGGCAGCTCCATCTGTCCCCTGGGCAGCTCTGAGCTGGACACTCCCTCTGGTTCCTGACGTCCTGCAGGCCACAGGCCTCTGGGAGTCAGACAGCCCATTCCCGCGTCCCTGCCGAGCTGCCACCCGCCCACCACCCTCGGGCGGCTCACACCCTGGGCTCCCTCCCAGTGATCTCGCCTTTCAGACTCCTTGTGGCGGGGGACAGGTGGGTGCTGACCCCTGGCCCTGGCTCAGGCAGCGGCCACTGCTTGGCCTGTTTTGTGCCCGACCCCAACGTGGTACAGGCCGAGCTTTCCGACCTGGGGTGCTGGCCTGCAGCTCCTGGAGTTCACTGGGCACCTGAGGACCCTCACCCACTCCAGAACGGACCCTGCTGCGGAGGCAAAGCCCCATGGCCACCGCCAGCCGCTGAGACCCGGTGGCGCAGCCTCCAGAGGTGCTGCAGAGGGGCCGGGCAGGCGACCCTCTGCTTCATGGCGCCTCAGCCCGGCCTCTCCCTGGCCCCCAGGTGGCACGTGGTGGGCAGGCCTGCAGCCTCTGCAGGCCGGAGCCCGTGTCCTCTCCCTGACCCCTCTGGCTGCTCGAGGACACACGCAGCCCAGAGACTGTGGACAGTTGTGCTGCCGCCCAGCCAGCGGTGCTCAGGCCTGAGTGGGCCTGGCCTGAGACGCGAGGGGCTGGCGGTGGCCATCGGGGCCCAGGGAGTCACCCAGGAGCCCTTACGATGCCTGGTGCTCTTCAGTCCAGGCCCCCGGCTGTGGGCAGTGTGGCAGCGGGGACCTCGTCATCTGTGGCCTGTGCCCCGAGGACCTGCCCTGCTGCAGCCTCCCCTGGCCGTTCCTCCAGCACCCTGGTCGCACCCTCCTGGGGCCTGGGCAGCGGACTCCCCGCCGCAGAGTCCCTGCCGCGCTGCCCTCCCGCGTGGCCCCGCGCGGAGGAGCCGGGCACGCGAGTCAGAGGTCCCAGCCCCACCGTGGCTCACGGCCCGGGCGAGAGGCCTGCATGTGAGCTGGAGGGACGTTCCAGCAGAGCGGGGCGAGGTCTGGCTTGGACGCACACCGTCCGTCCTTCCTGGGGCCCGCAATCCGGGGACAGGCCTGGCCGCTCTCCCGGGGCTCAGCTGGCCCCAGACTGGGTCTGACCTGCGCCCGCTGCTCCGCAGGCCCCAGGGGAAGTCCTACCTCTACTTCACCCAGTTCAAGGCTGAGGTGCGCGGCGCGGAGATCGAGTACGCCATGGCCTACGTGAGTACTGCCGCGGGGACGGCGGGGCCCAGCCACTGCGGCCGCACCATGGGGACACCGGCAGCTCCACCACAGCCCCCTTGTCTGGGTCAGAAACTGTGGAAACTGCATCTGGCTCAACCAGGATGGCTGGGCGCCTCCTGCCCTCCAGGTCGGCCCCCGTAGACCTGCCCCTGCCCCACTCCTGGGGCCTCTTCTGGCCGTCTCGAAAGAAACAATCTAGATTTTTCAATTTAAAAGTTCGCTTCAGTGCTGGGGATGGAACCCAGGGCCCCGTGCCTGCTGGGCAAGAGCCACACCCAGCCCAGGAGTGGTCACCGACCCAGGAGCTCTGCCACTGAGCCCCGTCCCCAGCCCTGCTTTTTCATTTAGCGACAGGGTCTCCCTGAGTTGCTTAGAGCCTCTCTAAGTTGCTGAGGCCAGCCTCGAACTTGCAACCCTCCTGCCTTGCCCTCCCCAGTCGCTGGGGTGACAGGCATGCACCACTGTGTGTGCCTAGCAATTGTGATTTTTTAAAATTACATTCAATAGAGTATGATGTCAATATCGTTTCTGTAAATCATTTTAAAATTATTTTTAAGATTTTTAAAGCCCCTTAATTATCATGTTGGATTCAGTGCTGGAAGTTTGGGCCAGGTGGGGCCTCACAGGTCCCCAGCTGCCCTGCTGGTCCCTTTTGCAAACGCGTGTCTTTGGACGCCAGGGCCTTCCCTTCCTGTCAGATGCTTCTGGTAAAGTCTGCTTGTTCCCTTTCAGTCGAAAGCTGCGTTTGAAAGAGAAAGCGACATTCCTCTGAAAAACGAGGAATTCGAAGTGACCAAAACAGCAGGTGGGTGATTGGAGAGGGAGCCTAGGACGGGGTGACTCCGTATCACTCCGTGTGACTCCGCGGGCCTTGGGGACAGTGTCACAGCACAACACCTCCTCGACTTGGGTCCACAGACGCAGTCCAGCCGTAACAGGTGCCCGAGCAGCTGCTGCACAAGGAGAGGGGTCGGTGGCTCAGTCTGGAGGCCAGGCGGGCACCTGCCTGGGCCTGAGCCGGGCCACGACCTGTGACCCAGATGCCCTCGGACTCCATGCCCTGTGCGGGCGGTGGCCCAGCCCTCAGCCCAGCACCCTTGAAGGCCGCACCGTCTCGGCCCTGGGGGACGCGCTCACGGCGGCACTGTGGGCGGGCTGGCTGCCTGCTGGCAGGTGCGGCTCCTGTGGTCCCGCTTCTCGGGAGGCTGAGGCAGGAGGACTGCTTGAGCCTGGGAGGCTGAGGCCGGCCTGGGCAGCACCGTGCGACCCCAGGCTGTCGGCGGGCCTTGCCTTTGTGTGTTGATTTCTGTGGGTGCCAGGGTGGAACTGGTGCCTCGCGCCAGCCCGTGCTCCACCCGAGCCAGCCCCCTTTTGTCCTTTAAGGCTGTTTAGGAACATCCACCTGCCCTGGGTGCACAGGACCTGCTGTGCTTCCTGACCCCTGCTGCTCCGAGTGCAGAAAGTCACCCTGCCATCAAGGGGCCGGGGCTGGGGTCACGGGCAGCCTGGGGTCCTCCAGGGTTGTCAGCCCCTCCAGGGGGCAGGTGCCACGCCCAGGGAGGGACAGAGGGTCCACCTCGGGCTCCGAGCTCACCAACAGGACAGGCAGGCAGCGTCCTGGCGTGTTGGGAAAGCGTCACGCGGGCCACAACGGCAGGTGGTGGCAGCTGAGTCGCCCGCGCCTGCTCACGCCTGGCCCTTCCCAGGCTGGCCCCTGCGGCCTTCCTGCCCAGCACACGCAGCCCCACCCGGGGCCCGCACCCTCCCTGCCCCACGGCACCCAGGTTCTGGGGCCCTGGGTGGCACTGGCCGTCCTGACCACGTGCTTGTCTCTTGCAGTGGCTCACAAGCCCGGGGCCTTCAAGGCTGAGCTGTCCAAGCTGGTGATCGTGGCCAAGGCCGCCCGCAGCGAGCTGTGACCTGAGACGCGCCCCACAGGCAGCGTGGTCTACCCAGAAGCAGCCCGGGCAGGGGCGACAGCGCAGAGCTGGTCCTGCAGGGGGCTTGGGCGCCCCCTTTCCCCCACGCACTTGGACCCTTGGGCACTTTGCCTGCCTATGACCAGAGGGCACAGGCACACGGGGCAGGAGCGGGGGTCCTCGGCTTACTGAAACCAGCCTGTGTCCCCATGCTCCCCACTGAGCCCAAGCTGGGCACCCCTGCTCCCGGGTCCCCTCGTCGGTTCACCCAGGACGCCTTCCAGACGTGGAGAGAGGCTGTTCTTTTGTATTTAAATAAATAAAACAAATAAAAAGCAGCCCTATGGACGCACCCTGGGCACCTTGGCCACCGCCTGGAAAGGCTGCCCCTTCCTCTCCGCTGGACGCGGTCCACCTGAGCCTGTGGCATCTCCAGAGTGGACGCTTCTGGATCCTGGACTCCGGCTCCGCCCGTGCTCCTGCAGGTGGACGGCAGGACACAGGCCCCCTCTGCCTGTGCGCGGCCTGGGGGAACAGATGTGCTCTGCAGCTGTGGCACCAGCAGAGCAGACGTGGAACCCGTCACCCAGGGCCACAGACGTGGCGTTTACGGCAACCTCAGCTTGAGGCGCTGGCTGCACGTCCCAGACAGGAGGCGCACTGTCCCGCTCATGCTGTTTGAGTTGTTTTAATCGAATTTCACACGTATGGGGTCTGGATGGGGAGCAGGGATGGGCGTGCCGGGCTGGCCAGCTCAGCCCAGGGCTTCTCGGGACAGCACCCGGGCCCTGGCCTGGGGTGGGCAGAGTGTGCCCAGGCGGCACGTTGCCCAGGTGGGGCTCTAGGCCCTGGTGCCGCCTCCTGCTTCAGTGGCGGCAGCAGGTTCTGGATTTCCCACAGGCCAGGCAGGGCCAGCCCAAACCACTCCTGGACTCGCAGGGCCCAGGGCGGCCTTTGCCCCAGCGCCAGACTCGTCCCTCCCGAGGCACCAGACGGCTTGTGGGCCAGAGCCTGGCACGGGCTGGGCCGCCCCGCACCCCTGCACCCAGCCAGCTGCGGGTGGGGGGCTCCTGTGCTAACCACGGCCCTGCGCCTGCTGCCTGCCGGGCACGCGCTCTGGCCCCCGCCCCGCCCAGTCCTGCGGTCTCAAGAAGGAAGATGGTGGATTTTCCAGTGAAGCCCCGACAGTGGACACGCGTCTCAGATGGTTTTGCCCCACCCGAGTGGGGGACGCTTCGTCCCGCCTCTGGCTGTGGCCGGTGGTCCTCGACAGCTGGTTTGGTTGAAGTGTGGCCTGGCTCTGCCTCCTGGTCACCTGATGTCCTTGCTGTGTCTGGGTCCCCACTTCCCCTCAGCAGAAACAGCACTGGTCAGTGCCGTCTGCTCCCCCTGCCTCTTCCGGCTAGAATCCGCCTGCAACGCGCCCTTTCCCAAGTCTGGGGCCTGGGGAGGCGCACAGGGGACCCGGGGGACTTCAGCCTGGAGCACCCCTTCCGTGCATGGCCGCCTGGGTGAAGGGTGCCGGCCACCAGGACGGGGGACGCACTACTTCGGAGCTCCACGTAGTGGTCTGAGGGGAGTGGAGGGGTAGCCTGGGGTCAGCCCAGGCCACAGAACAAACAGGGACAACAGGTGACCTGGTGGGCAGTGGCTTTGTGCGGGGAGGCAGCTGGGCCTGGCGGGCAGGGGAGACGGAGCGTGGGTCCTCGGAGCTGCTAGGGCACCGGAGGGACAGGTGGAGGCCCCGCGGGGCAGCGCCATGGGGTCAAATGCTGTCCTCGTCCAGCATCCTGCCGAGGCCCTCGCAGATCCTGCGCAGGTGGGAGCGGTAGGGCTCGGCCGGGCCGTAGAGGGCCGCCAGGAAGTCGCAGTCGGCCACGTGGCCGAAGACGTGGTTGATGCGGCCGTGGGACTTGGCGGTCAGGTGCGGCCCGGCGGCCTGGTGCAGCAGGTCGCAGCACTCCTGCAGGCCGGCGGCCAGCACGCGCCGGTCGAAGGTGAAGTCCACCTGGTGGAAGCTGAGCGCCGTCATGGCCAGGCTGCGGGCCCTCTGCCGCAAGCGCCCCAGCTGCTCCAGCTCCCGGCCGCCCAGCCGCCCCGCGCGCAGCAGCACGCCCAGCTTCACGGCCACCTTGACCAGGTTCTTCACCACCTTCTGCGCCTCCCTGCGGCTGCGCGTGAACTCCTTGGTGGCCCGGTACAGCTCGTCCAGCACCTGGCTGCTGGCGTCGTCCACGAGCACGGCCACCACGGCCTTGGGCGCCATCTTGCTCAGGACCTTCTTCTGGGCCTGCAGGGCCAGACTCTTGGTGCTGAAGGTGTCCATGGCCCTGCGGGGGCAGACGGACCACTGGTCAGTGCCCGTGCCCGGTGCCTGCCCCTCCCGCCCGTGGAGGCCTGGCCGGGAAGGCCGTGGACAGCTCAGGTGAGCCGGCAGCCGCAGGCCCTGCGGGGCGTGGGGCTGTTTGTTCCCCTGAGAGAGGAAGAGGTGTCCCGGGCCGCCCTGTCCCGCCCCCACTCCTCTCCCCTGACCAGTCCCCTCGCCCCACCTCCTCCCTGAGGGTCTACGGCAGACATAATGGAGGCCGTGGGGCAGGAGCCGGGCAGCGTTCACGGGGCATTCGCTGCTCCCAAGCTTCCCACTCGGGAACACGGGGCTGGGACAGCTCCTGCCCAGGGAGGCCCCGGGAGGGCCAGCAGTGCCCACGGTCCTCAGCCTCGGTCCTTCCCGCCCTCGCAGCCGCCGTTCCTCCCCCTCCGCCTGCCTTCCTCCAGCTGCAGAGCCTCTGCTGCAGACCCAGCCCTGCCTGCTCCCGGGTGAACCCCTGCCGTCCCTGGAGACCACCCCCCAGGACGCCATCCTGACACCCCAGCCTCCACTGAGCACGTGGCGCCCCCGGTGTCCCCTTACCCTGTGTCCTCAGGGGCTCCGGAGCCCTGTCCCTGGAAGAACCAGGAGGAGGGGCAGCGTGCCCCCGCCCACCCCAGTGCCGGTCAGCCAGGCCAGGGTGCCAGGCAGGCCCCGCTCACCTGGAGTCCCCACAGAACCCAGTGTGAGCGCCGACCTGGAGACATGGACCCGGAGCCGCCTCCGCCTGCCCCCGGAGGTCAGGGCAGGCGCGGGATGCCTGCATGGGCCTTCCCTGCCCCCACTCCTCACTGGACCCTGCTCTGCACAGCCAGGGCCAGGATGGTGCCGCTGACCCAGCGCCATGCGGTGGCCACGTGCACCATGCGCCATTCCCTCCAGTAGCTGGGCTGGGAGCCCATTTTTCAGAACCTTCTCTGAGCCTTTTTCACAGGCTCAGAGAGGCTGAGCTGCTCACCCGAGACCACACAGCAAGACACAACTGGCTTCCCCAGACCTGCACCCCAGTCCGCCTGTACTCCCTGCCTGATGCCCACAAATAGGCCCACTGCTTAGAGGTCAGAGCTGCCCCTGCTCTTGAGGGTCTGTTCCTGCTGGCCTCTGGGACCAGCCTTGTCCTGGGGCAGAGGCCTGTGGTCAAGCCATGCCCCCCAAGCTGCCAGCACCCCCTTGGCCAGAGGCTGCACCTTGGGTCTCTGAGCACGGGCGGTCCTGCAGAGGAGCAGGGCTCCGAGCGGCCACCCGGCCTGAGCCTGCCCCCTCCTGCCGCCTGCCGTCTTCTCTAGAACATTTTGTTCCCTCCAGCTGGAACCCCTCTCCCCACCAGCCGGCAAAGAAGAGCTGGTGCTCGAGTCTCAGCCTCACTGTCCCTGGTGCCCAGGCTGTGCCCCCTCCCCGGGGCCCTGGCGTCCGAGTGCCTTGGTTTGGCGTTCCTCTTCCTTGCCGGGAAGGATGCAGGAGACAGGATGCCTGCAAACACCGGAACCGGAGCCGGGAGGGCGTTCCCAGGCCCCTGGGCTGCGAGCAGCAGGCCAAGTGAGCCAAGGAAGGAGGCCCAGGAGCCCCCATCTTGCTGCCCATCCCAGAGGCTGCGTGACCCTGGGCAGAGCTCAGTCCTTCTCTGGGCCTTCACTTGCCCGTCTGCAAGTCTGAAGTTGGTTCAAGAGGGGAGCTGAGCCTGTGCACAGGCTTCAGGAGCGGCCTGGCTCCAGAAGCACCCCTCACAGGAAAAGGCCAGGGACAGAGCAGCTGCAGCCTCCCCTCCTGGAACATTGGCTGCCCTGGACCTGGGACACCTGGGGCAGCCAGCTGTGTGACCGCCTCTTGCTCCTCCGGGACCCATTGTTCTAGAAAGTCCCCCATCCACACACTAGACGGGAACATGACCACTCTCCCAGGGGACAAGGCTTCAGACCAAAATAACCCAGGCCTTCCTTCCCGCAGGAGGCAGTCCTTAGGGCCCGGCCTCCCCAGGGGCCAGCACCCAGTCCTGCTCCTGCCCACCAATGCCCCACGTCCTCATGAGCCAAAGCAGCCTATGCAGCTTCAGGAACTTGGCCCAAATGCTCATTCAGTCACTCAAAAAGCCTCTGTGGAGTACCAGCTGTGTACCAGGCACCAGGAACACAGCAATGCCTTCCCGCCATCCCAGCCTCCAGACAGGCTGCACGTGACCTCCCCACTGTGTGACAAGTCGGCCGTCCTCCACCCGAGGGGGTCCCTGGGCAGCAGCACCTGCCCACGGCCATCTTAGGGTGAGGCCAGAAGGGCGGGGCTGGCAGGTGCACCCTGAGACCCTCGTTTGACCCCAATGAACCCCGGTAAAGGGACACAGACTGGCCCCCACACACCTGGAGCGTCCCTCGGCGGCCTGCAGCAGGAGGAGGTGACACAGCTGCAGCGTGGACAGACCTGAGGACCTCGGGCTCAGTGAGAGGCAGATATAAGGCCAGTGTGTGACCCAGTGACAGGATTCCAAAGACAGGTCATGGACCCGAGGGCACAGGGCCGGGGGCGTCAGGGGCTGCTCTTGGGGACAGGCTCCTTTTGTGGTGGTGGAATGTTCTGGAACTAGGCGGAGGTGGTGGCTGCACAATCTCGTGAACCGCCAAGCTGTGGGCTAAAACGGTGAATTCTGCGGTGTGTGAATCAGGTCTCACAGAGCCGAACACGTAGTGTCTGGCCCTTATTATGTTTTACACATTTCATAAAATGATAAATAAATCTAAGGAATTAAAAATCAGAGTTCGGCCCAAACTGTAACACAAAGAGAAGGAAAACACAACTATCATAGCAACTGAGACGTGTGCACTGCCTCCACGTTGACAGCACACCATCGGCACTCACTGTGGGCGTCATTACAGGGGGATCCCCCTTGCGGGCCCTCGATGGGGCGGCCCCTCCGTCTCAGGGGCTGCAGGGCAGGGGTTTTGCACCACCTGCCCAGACCCCGTGGCCTTAGCTACGCAACCAGCAGGCCATGTGCTATTGGTGGGAGCCAAGGGGACTGCTCCAACCACGGCTGGCTGCCCAGGGTCCCTGGCCCCTGCCCACCAAATGCTAGAACACCCTGTTTTTCGCACAAGCAGAAAGAAAGAAACCCTGCAGATTTGTTTTTCCATACTGTGGACTGAACCCCGGACTGTTCAACCACTGGGCCACCTCCCAGCCCTTTTTATATTTTAATGCATTTTTTAAATATTCTTTTACTTGTTGATGGACCTTTATTTTACCTATTTATATGCGGTGCTGAGATTCGAACCCAGGGACTCACACATGCGAGGCAAGCGCTCGCCACTGAGCCACAGCCCAGCCCCACTTCTGTATTTCGAGACAGCTCTTGCTACGTCGCCCGAGCTGGCCGTTAGCTTGTGATGCTCTTGCCTCAGCCCCCGAGCTGGTGGGAGGACAGGTGTGCGCCACTTCTTAACTTTCATTATCAACATTTTCTTCATCACTAAGTTATAGTAGGAGTTGGCCAAGCTGAGGAGGCAGCTCGGGGGGTAAGGCGTTTGCCTGGTATGTACAAAGCCCTGGGTTCAATCCCAGCACCTCAAAAATAAACAGTGGCTTTCCAGCGGAAGCAGGCGTAAACAACACACCTGACTTAAAAAAAGGAGTTGGCAAACTGTGGCCCCCGTCCTGTTCTTGTCAATCAAGTTTTACTGGCACACAGCCCCGCGCCTTCATGGACATGCTGCCGTGGCAGCGCGCACACCAGCCACAGAGCTGGATGCGGACCGTGGCTCCCAAAGCTGGAAATCTGAACTACCTGGCCCTCTAAAAAACCTGGTCCCGGCAATCAGCAAAATAATAAACCAAGCCCTGATTTTATCACCTGCCGACCTCCATGTGTAGTTACCACCTCTGCCAAACGCACGCTGCTGACGGGGGTCGGTGGACCCTGGCTGGGAAGCGACGCCCCTTCCCGCTGAGCCACGGGAGGGGCTCCTGAGAGCACAGAGCAGCACTGACCTCTGCTCCTTCGTGCACGGCATTGTCCGACAGCACGCAGTACCATGAAACCCACTCACTCAGAGGCTTTGACCCAGTGGGTCTCACAGAGCTGTGCAAGCGGGACTTCTGTCCAGTTCCAGAACATTCCGTCACCCCCAAAGCAGCCCATCTGGGAGCAGCTCCCCGCCCAGCCCGCACCAGGGGTCCGTTCCCCTCTGTGGACTCCCGGGTCCTGGGCGTCTCCATCACTGGGCCACACCTGTGCCTCTGGCTCTCGCCCAGCACGAGGTGCCCAGGCCCGTCCCCGCTGCAGCTGCGTCTCCTGGCTCCTTGCCGTTGCTTTATTTTACTTACTTGTGGTGCCGGGCACACGCGGCAGCCCTTGGTTTAGACAGGACTCGGGCGCCGTCAGGCACGCCGGGCATCGATGCAGAGGGCTGCGGGTGCGCCGGTGGCCGTCGGCAGTGTGCCAGCCCCGCCAGCCCCGGCAGCCCCCGGCCCATGAATTCTTCATGTCCCACACAAAGGGCGTCAATAATTGATGGCCGCTCGGCAGGCCAGGCCAGCCACTCGCCTCTCCAGGCTCAGCCTACGGCAGTGTCCTGCAAGGCTGGCCCTGCTCCAGGGCTCCACCACGCCACCCTTGCCACCCAACCCCTCAGGCCTCCCCAGCCGGGCCATCGGTCCTGCAGCAAATGACAGAGGGCCTGCCGCACCTGGGGAGCCACCGACAGTTCTCAAACTGGGTTCCCCAGGCCCTCCGGGGCCACCCCAAGAATGGACAGGTCCAGCCTCCTGCTGGCCGTTCTGGGAGCCAGGACAGTCTCCACTGTGGACACTCCACTAAAGCAAGCTTGGGGCCAAAGTTGAATGTTGGGACACCACAGCCCACGGCCAACCTGCAGGGGCCAGGACTGCTCTGGCTGACCTGGACAGAGGCCTGAGGCGCGTCAGGAACCGCCCCCCAGTGTGTCCCAGCTTCACCCTCAGCTTCCATCCAGGCCTCCGCCCTGGTCCCTGACTCCCTCCCCACACCAGCCAGAGGGCGCCTGTGAGCACCTAAGTCACATCCCTCCCTCTGCCCACAGCCCTCCATGGCTCCCTCCTCCCGCGGTGCCAAAGTCCAAGTGGTCCCTGTGGCCCATAAGGCCCTGCTCGACCTGCCCCGTCCCCTCCCAACTTTCCTCCTTTCTTCCCTTGGCTCCTCTGCTGCAGCCACTCGGGCTCCTTGCTGAGACTCCAACATGCCAGGCTTGTCCTGCCCAGAGCCTTTGCACAGGCTGTGCCTGCTGCCGAGATGCTTCCACGGGTCTCCAGGTGGCTGTTTGATGCCATTGAGGCCTCGGCTCACAGGTCACCTTCTCAGGAAGCCCTCCCCGATTCCCCACTCACCCAGAGTCCCCATGTGTCTGCCCAGTCCTCTCACGCAGGCACGACGGACCACGTGAGTCTTCTGGAGGAGCCACGTCCACTTCCCCACGTCCACTTCCCATGCCACTCTGAGCCAAGGGAAGGTGGCACCGTGCCAGCTCTTGTCAGCAGGGTCCCTGGTGCCCGGTACCAGAGGGGCCCAGGACCCATTCGTTGAATGATAAGTGGCCTCCCTGGCACACGGGCACAGTGTCACAGATGTCATCCAAGGGCCCCACTGTCCAGCCAGGGAGACTGAGGCCAAGACAGACCCTGAGTCAAAGTGGCGCAGCCAGCCCTGTGGGGCGGCCCTGGCCCTGGGGTGGGGCAGCTGGGGGCAGTGTGCCCTGCAGCCCTGGGGTCCCTGGGGGCACCTCTGATGAGCTCGCAGGACGCCCATCCCGGGTTATCTCAGCCCCTTCCCAGGACAGGGCGGCCCAGTGGAAACCGAGACGGCAGACTCGCCGAGGCGCCTGCCTTCACTCACCTGCTGGGTCCTGGAGCAGGTCCACTGTGGGCCCACCCTGTGCAGGGCAGTGGGCACGCTGAGAAACCCGGCCAAGCCCCCCGCTCTCCAGGCCTCCACTAGCACCTGGCTCTACGCCATGCCGCGAGCCAGTATTCAGCACCCAACTGGGTGGGCCGTTCCAGGACAACATCTGGAGTTTTGTCCTCAGGGTACCCTCTTGTGGCTCCCTTTGACACAGGGACTCTGAGGCTCCCTGGAGCCCCCACAGGGAACCATCCAGCAGGCCAGAGAAGACCCTCCACCACCGGCAGCTGAGTCCCAGTCTGCTCGGGCCTCCAATGGGAAACCAGGCTCAGAGGGCACCCGGCCCACCGAAGGCCACTGGGCCCGGAGTCTACCCTGCCTCCTGTCCCCTGCCAGTGCAGGGTCCAGCACTCACCAGCCACCGGCGGCTGGCCCCAGCCTCTCTGTGTCTGATCGGCGCGCTGGCCAAGTGGAAGAAGTTCAAGCCCAGGTGTCTTTGTTCGTGGTTTCCATGGGCACGGCGTCCCTGGGCCAGCGCCTCCTCCACGCCTCCCAGCTGCCCAGCCCGCTTAGTCAACTTGTTATGTTTTAAAGTTGGCGCCTGTGAGCCCGCTGCGGTGGGAGTGGCACAGCACAGGCAAAGGCCCTGAGGCTGGAGGGCGCAGGGTCTGCGAGACAGCGGGGCGGTGGCCAAGGGAGGGAAGTGTTCCTGCACTGAATCCTCCAAAGCCCCCCACTGCACACAGGAGGAAACCGAGGCCGGGGCAAACGAGCTCCCTGTTCAAGGTGCCACAGCAGCCGGCGGAGTCCGGTTAGGTCTGGGCTCCCCCACTGGACTGCCTGGCTCAGATCCTACAGCTTCCCAGCTGAGCTCCGGAAGTAACTGAGAGTTTAAGGTTGGGGCTGCTCGCTGAATGCGTGGGAATCCAGGAGCAGATCCGGTGCCAGCCCTGTCTCTGGTCTTCTCCCTGGCCATTTGCTGGCCCCCTTCTGGGCCTCAGTTTATCCTCCTGGGAAATGAGCCCAGTGAGCCACCACAGAAGAGGCCAGGAGGCCACAGACCTGGGTCAGGTTGCCTGCTAATTACTTTGGCAGCTGACAGTCCCAGTTCACTGCTAGTAACACTGAGTCCAAGGCCTCAGGCCACTGGAGAGCTCGCTGGCTGCCCTGGGTTCCTGGACCAGCCAGAAGCCAACTCATTCCCGCCTCCACACCTCTGGCCGGACTGCCCACCACCTGGAATGCCCTCCAGATTTGGAGTCTGGCCAGAGCACCTGCCGCCCTGCACTGTTAAAGGGGCAGAGTCCATCAAAGTCCCCAGCGGGGTGGGCACTGGTCCCAGAACAGGTCCTCACACCAGGGGCAAGGGCAATTCAGATCCAATCTGTCTTCCCCAACTCATATGGCCCAAGAGTGAGTGACAGAGACAGAGGTAAACTAAGGCAGGAATGCAGACAGGCAGATGTAGGGTTCAGGGATATGAGGGAACGTGAAGGACAGAGGGCAGTTGGGTCGGGGGCCACCTGGCACAGCTTGCTCACCTACTCTCCGGGGCACTACAGTGCGTCCGATTGTCGGGGATCCGTCCAGCACCTTGGTGGGGTGGGGACCTCTGTCCGCTGCTGCGGGACCTTCCGCGGAGGTTGGGGAACTGGGCGGGGCGGGAAGCTTGGTCACGCCCATGTCCCCGCCCCTCACGAGCCTCCGCCCCTGCTCCGCTCCCGCCCGCGCGGAAGAGACCAGGGCGGGGGTTTGGTCCAGGATCAGCCAATGGCAGCGCGGGCGACGTACGAAGGGGCCAATGGAAGCGAGCCTCCGCGGCGGAGGGGCGGAGCTCGGGGCGGGACCAGGCGGCTCGGGGGGATTCCTCCCGAATAGCTGAAGGACCGGATGCGGGGGCGCGGCGAACCCGGGCGTGGGCTCCCGGGAGCGGAGGAGGGACCGAGAGGGCGAGAAGGGGGGTAGGGACACCAAGACACTGACAGTGACCCGAGAGCCAAAGGAAACGGACCCCACGTGGCTCCGCAAGGGCGCCTTCTCCCTACTGGAGCTCGGTTCACCCGTCTGGGCAGGAGTTTGGGCAGAAGCGTGTTTCTCAGCCCCGCGCCGCGGAGCCTTCCAAGTCGGAATCACCTGGGAGCCCGTGGCCTCCAGGTGCAACCTGTTTCCGTGGGAATGAGGAGGAGCGTCCAGTCTGCCAGCGGGGCGGGGCGACAGGCCAGCTGGGCCCCCCAGGAGGACGCAGCTGTGAGGCCTGGGAACCGCGCCCTGGAGCGGATCCCGGCTCCCGGCTCCCCAGTGCGCCATTTCCTCCCTGGTCTTCTGTCCCAACTTTGGGTCCCAGTGCAGCTAGGAACTGGGAGGCCACAGCAACCAGTCCATGCCCTCCCAGTAGCCACACAACTAATGTTTCTTGAGTGCCACCCTGACCTGCACAGGGGAGTTGCAGGCAGACCCTGGCACAGGACCTCGTGGAGCAAAAAGAAATATCCCATTATGGAGGAAGAAACTGAGGCTGAGAGGAGAGCAACTTGCCTGAGGCCACACGGGCAAAGCGGCTGGGCCGGGATTCTGGCCCAGGAGTGCCAGGCAGCTCCCTCTAGCGTCCCTGCCTCCCCCAGTGTCTCCGCCTGGCGAGGCTGCCTTCACCCTCTGCCGTTTCTCTTCTGTGCGGTCCACATTTGCCCTTGGTAGTTCTTGCTTGTGCTGCACCTTCCTGGCTTTTGAGAGCGTGAGCAGCACCCTTGGCTTCTCCTCACTCCACACCAGGAGCACCCCAGCCCCTTCCAAGTCATGTTAACCAAAAATGTCCCCTGACATTGCCAGGTGTCCCCTGCAGGGCAGTTGGTCCCTGTGCTGGCTGGGCTTCTACATGTCCCCAGGCCACACACTGTACATCAGGGTGGCTACAGGGCCACCGAAACAGAGGGGCTGTTTTTAGCAGCCCCTCTTCACCTCAAAGGAAATAGTTCTAGCAAGTCTGGGATAGGCACCTATCAGGTGGAGTGTGACCCAGGGGGGTTTAGACCCAGTTCTGTGGTGGTCAGCGCACATCCACCCGGGGCACACCTACGTGACCTGCCTGCGTTTCCACCTCTGAACCTCAGTGTCCTGTGAGAATAAAAAGTCTATGGATCCTCAAATAAGGCGGGGGGTTTAAAGGTGCCCTAAGGGTGCAGAGACAGGGGAGCCCTGGGCATTGCTGCTGGGCACAAGTTGGTGCAGCCACCATGGGACAATTGCCAGTTCCTCCAAAGCTAGAAGGAATTACCGCCACCCACTCCTGGGTGGTGTCCGTGGACGTTGAAAGCAGGACCCGGATACCTACTGTGTGCTGTTAATAGTGTGCACACGGGGCACAGGAGCCCGAGGGAGCGGCAGCCTAGTGCCTGACACCCGGATGGACACAGACCCCGGGCTCCACCCACATGCTCCGCTCCTACTCAGCCTTCAAAAGGAAGGAAATTCCCTCACAGGACACTGTGATGAAGCTTGAAAACATGCTGAGTGACATGCGGCAGACCATGGTCCTGGCAGAAGGACCAGAAGGACGCTGCAGCTCCACCCCCAGGAGGTGCCTGGAGGTCAGGGCCAGGGCGGGGAAGCAGCTGCTGGGTGCAGGGCGGGAGGGGCAGAGCTTCAGCCTGGGGAGCCAGGAAGCCCTGGAAGGGGTGGTGGGGACAGTGCCCCATGCCGCTGGGTGGGGCCCTGGACACAGAAGGGTTTGTTGCTGTTGTTTGCGGAGCTGGGGATGGAACCCAGGGCGCTCTTCCACTGGGCTCCATCCCCAGCCCCTTCCTACAATTTTACTTTGAGGCAGGGACTCGCTGAGTTGCCCAGGCTGGCCTTGAACTCTCAATCCTCCTGCCTCAGCCTCCTGGTGTGGCCACTGTGCTCGGCTATTTAGCACGCACATCTCTGGTCTACACCTTGACCAGGCCGCCTCTTGAGACCATCAGGGACGGCACAGGGACACAGGGCAGACGCGCTCGCCCAGCCTTCTACATGTAGGCACGCCAGTCACGCAAGCAGTGTCTGACCGTCAGTGGTGCCGGGCCAGTTTTCCTCGTCTACCCGACCCCGTTGGTCCCCCCTCAAGGCTGAGGACGCCACAAGAAGAGTAAGTAAGGTGCCCCTGGAGCGAGGCCTGGATGTCCGGCCATTGCCTCACCTTCCAGGAACAGCAGGGCCTGGCAGGCAGGCGCTCCGAGCAGGAGCGGCCCCACGTGGGAACCAGACTGCCCCTCCCGGGATGGTGGGACCCACAAGCAACATCTTGCAAGCGCGTGGAGATCTCACCGCAGGCCCGAGGACCTCTCCAGAGGGCCGGAGGCACCAGAGCCCAGGGATGGAGACCCCAGCCCGCCCCAACACGGGGAAACTCATTCCTTCCCTTTTCCAGAGTAGCCTGAGCTCTTAGGGAGGCGCCCCTTTCCTGGGAGCAAAGCCCCCCTATTTAGGTTTTGACTACATCCCACTCCCTGGCCCTATTTCATCTCTATTGTCAGTGGGTCAGAATTTCCCACCTCTGGGATCATTCTGTGTCACATTTCACAGATGACAAACTCAAGGCCCAGAGAGAGCAAGTGATTTATCTCGGGCCACACAGCCAGTAGCTCACAGGGGAGGAGTAGGGCCTATCAGATCTGACTCCATGATGGTCCATGTGCAGATAAGAAGACAGGGCACAGGGCATGAGTGTCCCTGGGTGGGCCATGATCTTGCTTGGCCAGGCAGCGGGGGCTCAGCCCTGGATCTGGGCTCTAGCCCACTGGAGTTGGGACTCAGCTGAGAGGCCAGGCGCTGCGGAGGTCGGGATCAGTACAGCCCAGAGCTGAAGCTGGGCGGGGCTTGGAAGCTCCATCCAGTGTCCTGCCCGGCCTCAGACAAGGGCTTTTGTGGGGGCTGCAGGCTCTGTCTGGGGCCGGGCCTTGGACCCTTGGGGGCTCAGCCCTGAGCTGGGAGCCCTACCTGGGATGAGGCTCAGCCCAGGATCTGAGGTTCCAATTGGGATCAGCCCGTGTCCCGCTCCCCTGCGACCAGGATTCAGTCTGCAGTGGGGCTTGGACGCAGCTGGGGTCATCCGGTCGGGGCTGAGCCGGCGATGGGGGGCTCTGTGCGGAGCAGGGCACCCAAGTTCAGCTCCGCCAGGTGGGGGTGCCGGGCTCCAGGCCGCCGCTCCCGGCCGCTCCCAGCAGGGGGCGCGCTCTGCACGCAGCCCGGGCTGGCGGCGCCTTCGCTCCTGGGAAAGGGTCCCGCGCGAGGTTCCCGAGCCCCAGTCGCCCCAGACCCTAGACTCACCCGCACCCCGCGACCTGGCCGTGCACTCCACAGGGCCGTGCGATCCGGGGCCGGCGACCGCCTGCGCATGGGGACGCGTCGGGGGCGCGGCCGGGGCTGGGGGCCTCCTCCGGGTGGTGCCCAGAACGCCCGGCCCCCGGCCTGCTCGCTCCCAGGCGACTCCCACCTGCCAGAGTCCACGTGTGCCCAGACCACCTGTCTCTCCGTAAGACCGTCCAGGGCCACCGGAGAGGAGGGTCGCGTGGGCGGGCCCAGGGGGCCGGAGGGAGGGAGCTATCTTTCTGGGGTCCCCCACTTCAGACCAGGTCAGGGGGTGCCAAGGGACGGTCCCAAAGGCACGCGGGCGGGGGCGCTGCACTTCCCCAGGGCCAGGAGCGCTGAGGTTGGGCACGCGGCTCACCCCATCCTCCTGCTGCCGGAGAGGAGCGAGCGACTGGGAGGACGGATTTAAGTATTTAGGGGAGTGTTGCTCACAGATGCCAGCTGCCACCCGCCTGTGGGAGGCAGGCGTCTGGGGACATAAATGGCACGTGTGCCTGAAAGGGTGGGATCTGCCGCTGCCTGTGAGGCTAGTGAGCCCCCGACAGCCTGGGCGGCAGGAAACTGCTTTGGGACCCTCAGTCACTCTCGTCTGGAAGATGGGTACAGGGACAGAGACCAGGATTCTGCCGCTTGGAAGACGGCTGTGGGCACCACCTCCAGGAGCCCAGGCCAGGACTGGCCAGGGAGCGGAGCATGGACCTCAACTCTCCGCCAGCACCACCCGGGGCTGCTCCCAGGAAGGCCGGCTCTGGGTGGAGGGAGGACCCCAAGGTCAGGAGATGCACCTGGAGTTCTGACGCCAGCCCTGGGACTTGATCGGAAACAGAGAAGCCGCCAGTAAACTGCGAACCCTCGGCTGGGGCTGCCGTGGGCCAGGATGAGAGGTGGCACTTCAAACACAGAAGCTGGGGACAGCAGCACTGAGTCCTGGAGGAGATGGAATTCTGAAGCCCCTTGATCCAGCTGTCCCTGAAGTCCATGGACTTTATAGTTTGGACCACTGGGTGAAACCAAAGAAACCCTCATAAAACTAAACAGGATGTGTGCAGAGGGGGTGGCAGAAGGACAGGAAAGAAGCTCTGTGGCTCCACAGATCTCCCAAGAATAAAAAACTGTATTCACTTATTTCACTCTCACCCCCTAAACCCACCCGCTGTGTGCTGGCCTTGTGCACACGGGGCCCACAGGGCCACCTCCAGGCCTGCATGTCCAGGAGCGCCGTCGGGAGCAGGCAGAGTTCAGCAAGGAGGTGGCAGGGGACAGAGGGAGGGAGAGGTGTCTGTGGGAGTCCAGGTGGACGGCAGGAGGCGGCCCTGATGGCCGAGCGGGCGTTTCCGGAGGCCAGTGTAGTTTAGCAACAAGAAAAGAGAACAAGGCAGAGGGTCTGGGCGGAAGCCGCAGTGGCCCCAGGGCTGGGTTGGTGGGAGCCGGAGGCTGGGGAGGACCAGAGTCCAGGGGAGAGTGTCTTCCTCCCAGCGTGGAGAGGACCACCGCGGAGCTCGTCCTGGTCAGCTTTCGCATCACGACCAAAACACCCGACGAGAGCAACTTGAGGGAGGGACGGCTTCTTTGGGACTCGCGATTTCAGAGGTCAGTCCCTGGTCAGTCCAGTCCACGGCTCTGGACCCGAAGTGAGGCAGCATCATGGGGCGGGCCCAGCACAGCAAAGCGGCTCAGCTCTGGAGGGTTCAGGAGGCAGGGAGTCGGGAGGGGCGCCGGCCAGGGCCCCGGCAGGACCCTCCTCCAGCCACGCCCGCCTGCCTAGGGTCCCACGTCAGTCCTTCCACTACCCTGTGCGGATCAGGGTGCAGCTCTCAGGACCCAGTCTTCTCGCCCCTGAACCTTCCTGCGTTGCGGGAACTGTGGGGGCACCTCACATCCAGGCCGCGCAGTTCCCGCCCGAGCAGAGCCCACCACGACCCCATGGTCTATTCGCACAGTAAACCTCCGAGGGGCTGGAATTCCTGCTCCTCCAGCTGCTTTCTGTGTGGCTCCAGAGAAGTCGCTCACACTCAGCCTCAACTTACTGCTGTGTGAAATGAGCACCGACTGCACGCAGGCCCTGCACTGCTGGCCGGGAGGTTCCGAGTGCCTCCCAGGCAGGGTGGGAGCTGGCATCGGGCTGCTGAGCGCAGGCCTGCGGGAGGGTTTGCTGTTCAGTGTGCCCCTCGGCCTTGCACAGGCAGGTCCTGCAGCGCGTCTTCCTTTATTCTCTCACCGCCGCTGTGCCGTGGGGGCCTGCCGCCATGGACGCTCTTCCTCGCCTCTGCCTGGTCAGCTGTCCGCTCCCAGCAGAGGGCTAGCTGGGCCCTCTTCCCTGGCGCTCCCCTAAGCTGAACCAGGCTTCCCCTGGCGCCCAGAGCCCATGTGCCCGCACGACAGCCACGGTCACCCCGAATTTCGACAGCCCAGGGACAAGTCCGTGTCCCTGGCTGGACGGAGAGCCAGGTCTACCTTGTTCCTCTGTGTCCCTGGGGCTCCTGACTGGGTACACAGTAGGTGCTCACTAAATACTTGTTAAATAGTCCAAGATTTCCGTCCCCGGGGTGGTGACTGAGGAACAGGCGGGCCGGAGCCGCTCCCGCCCACACCCGAGGTCAGGTGTCGGGCTTGCTTCCCTGCTGAGGTCCCTTGGCTCTTCCCCTGCCACGCTGGCCTGGCCAGCTCTGGGGTCCCCACCCCGCTGCTTCCTGTGAGCCCCCAGTGGCCCATCCCGTGACTTCCAGGTGGGCAGGGGGAGCCCAAGGCGAGTTTGCTCAGCCCCGTCTCCCGGGCTTGGGAGGCCTGTGAAGCTTCTTTCCGCCACCGTGCTCACACCCACCCCACTGTTGCGGTGACCTCACGGCCCGAGCCAGGGTGCTGCTGACCTCATCCTCCCACCTGCACGAGGTGCGAGCCGAATCCCGACCTGAATCTGGGCCAGTGTGCGCCTCCCTTGCATCATGAGTCCCTGCTGTGGCCCGGGGACAGGCCTTGTTATAGTCTTCCTGGGGCAGATTTGGACACTGACTGCAGAGAGGGCATCCCCTTGCCCAGACACACAGCATTGAAGCCACTGAACCCCCACGGGTTTCCCCTTCAATGCATTCTCTGTGCAGTCACCAGAGGGCGCCGGTGAGCGCCAGAGTCAGGCCCCTCCTCTGCCCACAGCTCTGCATGGCTCCCACCTCCCTCAGGGTCAAAGCCCAGATCCTCCCTGCAGGTCACAGGGCCCTGAAAGTCCTTGTCTCCCTGACTCCCTCGTCTCTCACCTCCTCCCTCTGCTCCACCCACATGGACTCCTTCCTGTGCCTCCTGTTCCCAGACTCATCCTGCCCCAGGGCCTTTGCACAACTCTGTCCTCTGCCTGGAATGCTGTGCCTGGGAGATCGTCATGAACATCTCCTCTCGTCAGCACAGGGTGAGGAGCGCTGGGGGTGGAGACGACAGGGTGCTTCTTATCTCTTCACCTCTCCCCTCCTGAAGAAAGACCGCATCCCACGCAGCGGGCTGTGGTCCCACAAAGTCCTCCTCTCCCCGTTTGTGAGACCAGCAGGCAGCACTTCCGGAACCTGCGATAACAGCTCCTCATCTTTCCCAGGTCCCCCATGTCTGTGGTTGTGGGATGGTTTCCTAAACCACTCACATTTACAACCTCTAGAGATCGCAGGTGACTGAAGATGCCATGTAACCTGGGTGTCACGACGGGATCAAGGGCGGCTTCAGGGCTGGAGGTGGCTTTACCCAGGGGGCGGAGGGAGGAAGGAGAGGCTGCTGCAGGTCAATCTGTGTGGCTGGGTCTCAAGCCACTTGCTACCTCGCCCAAGTCCCAGGGCGCAGTCCCTCTGACGGAGGGCCTCCAGTGCTGCACACGGCCCGCCAGGACACCCAGGACGGGGGCCACGACGACCCCGGCAGCCAACACCAGACAGTATGTTCACTGCACTGGGCTCTGTCCTATTGACCCCCCACTGGAATCGACGTACTTACTTATCATTCATTTTGGGTAACTTTGGGAGTGACCCGGGAGTGCCCCACCAGGAGACCACTCACCAGGTTGCTGGGTTGGCCTCGAACTTGCGATCCTCGGACTTCAGTCTCCTGAGCGGCTGGGAGGACAGCCTGGTGCCTAACTTCCCTCACTAGAGTGCATCCTCAGGAAGGCTGGGCTGTGTCCCAGGTCCTAGAGTGGCTGACACACAGTAGGCGCTCCATAAATATTTGTGGAATGAACAGTTGGATCAGCAACCACATGACCTGTGGCCCCCTTGAACTTGGAGATGGTGCCCGGCTCCTAATGCCTGAAACCTGCCAAGCATGGCCTTCCTGGTGGAAGGATGAAGTGAAGGCTCTGGAAACTGGACATGACCGTGGATCATCCGGCTGCGTCATCTCAGGGTCCTTATGAGAACGTGGGGTTCAGAGACTGCCAGCAAAGTCGGGCAGCGCAGCTTCGGGAAGACTTGCCGGGCGGGGCTGGTCCCAGGAGGGATGAGACCCTGCCGACACCTTGATTTTAGCCCAGGGACCCTGGAGAGCTCGCCCAGCACTGGCACCCACTGGACTGTTGACCCGCATCTCCTTTGTGCCAGGTGCTGTTGTGGGCGCTGGACGCCCCTGGGGAGCTGACATTCCAGAAGAAGGTGCCCAGCAAGGAGCAGGTGCCCCAGCAGCGAGTGTGGTGGCAAGGGCTCCGCCCCGAGTTAGGCGGCTACTGGAAGGGACCGGGAGGGGCAGGGTGTCCCAGGGAGGGCTATCGGAAGAGGTCACCTGGGCAGAGGCCTGAAGGAGGAGAGCAGATGGGGAACCGCACGTGCGAAGGCCCGGGGGCACGGATCCCGGAGAGCCGACTTGGGGAATGGACCGGGAGAGGGTGGAAGGGCGTCCCTGCGCGCGGGTCCCATCCTGTGCCAGGTGGCCACGCCATCTTCCCTGTCCCAACGGTCCTGGGACGTTGGGCTGCGCGGGAGAGGAGACGCCATGTGTCCAGGTCACGGAGCCAGCCGGTGGCCAGTCCACGGCTGCGACCCCATCCTGTGCTCCCTTGATAGCATCGCAGGCGACAGGAAGCGAGGGCTCTTCACCTGGACTTCCCGGCGGCCGACCCTCCGGGGCACCTGCAGCCCCATCTTCCCTGAGGGGCCAGCTCCTTTCCCAGTTGGCTGGCTCCGCCCCCGCCCGGAGCCTGGCCAATCAGAGCCCTGCAGCTTCTCGGCCTCACCGCGATTGGTCGGAAGTGAGTCAATGACAGTGAGAAGAGGGGCTCGCCTTTCCCGCTGCGCCTCGGTGGGGAGCGGGCGGCCCGGGCTCTGGCCCCCGAGAGCGGGAGCCTCGGGTGGAGCCCGCGAGGAAGGCAGGGCGCAGAGAGCTCCGAATTCCTGGACCAGCCGAGGTCCCGCACCCAGCGACACCTAAGGCCATGTAGGCTGCTCAGGTGGAAGCTTGCCCTTTCTTCTTATGGCGGCGGTTGTGTCAAGGCCGGCAAACGTGTTTTGGCGCCTGCATTTCCTGGAAAATGAGTAGGGTCTAGGGGTCTGGGAACTTCCGGGACGGCTTTGGGAAAGGGGCCACGACCTGAGATTCATCCGGGCGTCTGTGGGTCGGAAGGCAGACACTGGGGCACTGGGGTCAGGGGTACTTGGCAGGTGTCAGTTCAGTGGGTGGCCATGGGGCCGAGTCCAGGAATCCAAGAGACATAAATGCCACAACAGACTGACTCTGGGGACTCTGAGAATTTGAGCATGGGTGAGCCTGTGGCATAAGGGGAGCCACGTCCACTGCTCTGCACATCTATGTAGAGTCGTGGACCTGAAGAGCCAGAAGTGGGGCCACAGCCGCGACCAGGCCTTCTGCCTCCCCACGGTCCTTGCACGAACCCTTTGCCTGGTGTGCGGAGAGGGAGCGAACACTGTTCGTGGCAGCCTCACTTGCAGTCTAAAGATATGTGGCAGATGTGTGGGGCACACCTGTCATCCCCGGTACCCAGAGGCTGAGGCAGGAGGACCTCTGGACCCCAGGAGTTCAAGACCAGCCTGGGCAGCACAGCAAGGCCCCGAATCAAAACAACCACCAAATCCCAGGACTTGACCTGGAAGTCCATGGACAGGAGTATGAGTGAATAAACCGAGCTGTGTTCCCAAGGTGCAGTCTGGCACTAACCGGCTCTGCACAGCAATGACCATTGCTACCTTGTTTTCCTTTTGTGCTGCTGGGGACGGAACCCAGGGTCTTGCACATCCTTGGCAAGTGCTCTACCCCTGAGCTGCGCCCCCACAATCTCCAACGTTCATTGCAACCTACTATGTGCTGGTAACCATACTAAGCATTCATGCATGATGGCATGCAGAATCTCCAGAAAACCACCCTTAAAATGGAGCTGCAAGGCTGTTTTTCATGTGCAACACTTTTAAAATAGGCCTGTGCATTCTTTGACCATTTCTTCCACGTGGAGACCAACTCCTCTCTCCTAGAGCAGGTTGCACTCAGTGACTCTCTTTTGATATATGGAGTAGGGCAGAAGTGACAGGACGTGACTTCCAAGACGAGGTCATAAAAGGCCGGCGGCTCGCCCTGGCCAGGTGTAGAGGTAGCCGAGCAGCTCCCTGCAGAAGGACAAGCCGAGCAGCCGCGGCCTCCTGCTCACAGCCACGGGGACGACCCCCACGGAGTCGGCTCCTCGGGCCCCAGCGGAACCTTCTGAGAGTGTGTCCATGGCCCACGCCCTGACCGCAGACTCAGTCAAGACCCTGAGTCAGAACCACCCACCCAGATCCCTGATTCGCAGCTGCAGCCCCAGCCGATGCACTGCCGGCAATGTCCTGTGTGTCCCCAGCCAGAACCACGCACACAAATAACTCCCTGGGCCTCGGCCCGGAGGTGCATACATCATGCCCTTCTGTTTCAGTTATATATGTGGGGCCTTGTTGGCAACAGAAACTAATACACTGGATGAGGAAACTTAGGCACAGAGAGGTTAAGTGATTTGCCCCAGGTCACAGAGCTTGTACATGGTGGAGCTTGAATTTGAACCCAGTCAAAAAATTGAAATATTGAATCGAAATAGCAAGTTGCAAGATTATATATATGTCTTATGTGAAGATTAATGTGGTATTTTGGATACACAAAATAACACTATTCATTGTTCATGGATGTGTGTGGGTAAAATAATGTCCCAATATAACGTCTATGTGTTAATGACACTTTTGATTCTGAAATTCATTCTCCCTCCCTGTCTCTCTCTCTCTCTCTCTCTCTCTCTCTCTCTCTCTCTCTCTCTCTCTCTCTCTGCCTCTCTTGGTGCTGTGACCCAAGCCAGGGCCTTGTGCAGTCATATGTTATTGCTCACAAAGTGGAGAAACCTGGAGCAGAACCAGATGAGGTGGGTGTTGCGAGCTCTCCTCGACACCTCTCTTTCTGTTGGACTCCTCTCAAAATTAGCATGTAGGTAGACATATGGGGAGTGACATTGGCCAAACTCTGTACTGTGTGCATGTACAAATATGTGACAACAAATCCCATCGGGACGTGACCTATGAGGCCCCAGTTAGTGCCGTGTGGGGAAAAGCAGCATACATAAAGCCACGCGTGCATGTGCGTGCGCCCGTGGGTTTGTAGCAGAGACAGCTGTGAAGTATTTACCGAGGTGGAGAGGCACTGGGAGGTTGTTCTGGAGAGCCAGCTTCAGCAAAGTTGTGAGGGGTTTGGGAAATAAGGAACCTATAGCGGTTGGCCTGCATTCTGGCGGCTCATTGCAATTGTGGAATCAGGTCCCAGCCCCAGACGGGTTCATTCAGAATATCTGGAGGGTGAGGAGGCCATGGTTGGAATGAGAAGCTCCTCACTGAGTCTGATAGGCGAGCAAAGCTGGGAGCCGCTGGATGCATGGTCTAGTGCAGTAGCCACTCACTGCCGCAGAAGGTGAGAGAATCATGAGGGAGAAGGAAGGACAGAGGTGCGGGGAGGGGCCCCTGCCGGCCTGTGGTTTGGACCTGCGAGGACAGTCAAGGTCCTTTCCCTTGATTGCATTTAAGGAGCCTCCACCATTGGCCTGAGAATTCCAGGTAAGGAATTCTAAAGAAAATGTAGGCCAGGATGGGCTGGAGAGCCCTGCCAGCCTTCCTGCTGGGCCTCTTCAGCTGGAGTGGCAAGAGGGCTGCGGGAGGAGGCGCAGGCCGAGCGGGAAGGGCTCCCGGGAGGGCGAGCACCAAGGCCTTGAGGAGGCCAGACCCTGGCCCAGCGTCCCCAGGGAGGAGCCACCTGAACCGAGGCCCCATTTTCCCGAGGGGAGTGGCTGAGCACCATCAGCTCGCCATCCGTCTGCTTTTTAAATTTAGCCTGGTGCACATGGAACGCGCTCCAGGAAAACCGAGAAGCTATAAAAATACAGCTCTGTTCTCTGTCACGGGCAGCGGAGGGTGTGGCCAGGGGAGACCGGAGTCCGCCAATGGGGCGCTCCGCGGCCCCAGGGAGGCTCCAGCACCCCAGGAGGGACTGGTCACCTCCTGCCCTGCCGTCGCCAGGGGTCCCCATGTCATCCCGGTCCCCCTTCTTCCCTTTGCCCAGCAGCAACCCCAGCCTCCCCCTGTCCCCGGCTGTCCCCAACACAGCCAGGACCCGAATGACCAAGGAAAAAACCAGATTCAGCCGCCCTAGGTGCCCAAGCTTGGTGCTGCTGGTGGGCTCACCTCCAGCCTCTGTCCACACTCCTCCCCGGCCTCCGAGCCCAGGGGAAAAAGCCTCCTGGGTCAGCTGTGACTGGAGGCTCACCCCAGCCTCCACTGCTCCAGGGCGCCCAGGTGGAGCGGTGGCCGTGGCTGGGGTCTGGTCTGAGGGTCAGCTGGGGCAGGGGCGCGGGCTGGCGAAGGGGAAGTCTCAGTGCTCTGGAACCCGATTCATCTCCACAGTCACAGGCCACCTGCGACTGTGCTCTGGTGGCCCCAGGAGCCCAGGGAGCGGGGGCTGCAGAGGCCCAGGCCCCTGTACAGCCTCCTTGCAGCCTGCAGCCTCCCTTGGACCCAGAGTCCTTCCTAGATGGCTTATGTCCCTGGGGAGGGGAATGCCGGGCACTCAGTTGTTACACTGTGTCCCTTAGGGGACAGTGACAAGGAGAGAAGCCAGATGCGTTCAGTCCAGGTGCGATTCTTTTGGGGTACTTTTGACGGTGATGGCTGGACCTGGGCAGCCGAGCCTGGCCCGGAGGCCACCAGCTCTGCGGGTGAGAAGCAAGCCGCAGCTCTGCACGTGCCCCGTGGGCAGCAGGGACAGAGGCCCCTCCACCTGCCGCCTGCCGGTGACCTGTGGCCACTTCCTCCAAGGCAGCTGGCTGCCCTGAGGCCAGGAGTGGAGCAACCTGGCTGCCCGGCAGCTGGGGCTTCGTGGCCGCACAGCAGACCAGGCGAGGCGAGGGGCGAGTGGGCAGGCGGCCAGCTGCCACTCCGGGAGCGGTGTCTACGGAGAGGTGCCCATGGCTACCGCCTGTCCTGGCTCCCGGCCCACCAGGGCCCTCCCTGGACCTCCCCTGTCTGTCCAGTGGCATCCACCTCCCCAGTAGGACGTCAGCTCCCAGGCCGGCTCCCCATGGCTGGCACAAAGTAGGAGAGTGAACGGCGAGTGAGGAAATGGATCTGCACACGCAGACCTGTGGACACACCTGCCTCCCGTCCCGGGCTGGGCACGCTAGGACACCAGGCACACTGTCCCCACTGTGTCCCCAGTAAAGGTTCCTCTTGCTGGTGCCAGTTCGTGTCCTAGGCCTGGGGTCTCCAAGCCCCTTGAGGTTGGGGCGAGCTCTGCTGAAGGGTGGGGGCCATGAGGGTCCTCGCAGGCCAGAGGCACACAGGGTCCTGACGGTCAGCTCCCCTCTCAGGTGCTGATCCTGGGGTTCCATCCCTGTTGCTAGGCACCCCCAATGCTCTGGATGCCCCCAGACCCACACTGACCCTCCTTTATCAGACACTCTGCCCACTGCCCAGTCCATGTGCCCTGGCCACACTTTCTGAACAAAACTGGCCTCTGTGTGGGGCCCCCCAACCAGCAGTCCCTCCCGTCTCCTCTCGGTCCCTGAGGGACAGACATGCCCCTAGTGGTCATCCCAAGTCTCTCCCACATTCCGAAGGCCTTTCTTGATTCTGCTGGCTGAACGTCACCCACGAGGTGCCCTTGACATTGTCCCTCTACAGATGAGGACGCCGAGGCCAGAGACTCAGGGTTCCTGCCTGGGTGACACAGCAAGCTGAGGCTTTAGGAGCTCACAGTCAGAGCCTGCGGGCACCTCCCCAGGACGCCGGGGGTCCGGACCTGCGGAAGCCCTCTCCCCCGAAGCTGGCCCGTCTCCACCCTGCCTGGCTACCTGGGAGGCAGGTGGGGGCCTGGGAAGAGGCCCCGGTGGACGGGGTGCCTGCAGTCAGACCCACAGCCCTGCAGGAGGGCGCCGGACACCCGAGACCCCAGGCAGGGAAGGGGAACAACGGAGAGGAGGCGCCATGGGGCTGCAGGGAGGCAGACCCCCTCCCGGTGGCCAGGGACGGCGGGGAGCAGGGTCCCCACAGTGGCGGGGAGGAGAGAAGGGAAGGGGAGCCCTGGGTAGGGAGCCCAGGGAGGAGGGAGAGGCTTGAAGGACCCGGTACCCCCTGGGGTTCAGAGGAGGCAGAGGAGCAGAGGCCGGGCATCGGCGGGCAGGGGGCCAAGCGGGCCTGGCTTGTCCTCTGGCTCCGGTTGGGAAAGGAGCAGCCCCCAGTGCTGGGCACCCCGCGCTGCGGGCACTGGGGGCCACAGAGGCCCTGCTTTGGTGCATGAGGGGCCACCAGGCTGTGGGGAGATAAAACTGGCCAAGGGGCCGGACAGGGACGGGGACAGGGACGGGGACAGGGACGAGCTGGCGCCCAGAGGGGAGGGAGGAGGCAAGGCGGACATGGAACCTGTAAGAAATACCTTGATTTAACCAGGCGAGTCACAGCGGTGGGGGGGGGGGGGCGTTTCAGCCAGGCCTCTCTGAGCAGGCGACAGTTAACGCAAGTCCTCAACTATGAACCCATTAATACAGGAGCAACGAGAGGTCGCATGGAACGTGGGCCCCCTGTAACATGGGCCCCCTGACTTCAGGAGGGCCGCACCTCCTCCCGCTGGCCTGCCCACCTGGCCGTTCCTGGGGCTGGGGCCCCAGCTGCCCTTCCCCAGGAGCCTTTCAGGCAAGGAGGCCGGTGGCCTCCCAAAGCCTCCAACTCAGGCCTCAGCTCTGGGGCCCAACTGTGCATGGAATCTAATCAAGCTGTCGGGCCCTGACGAGCAACACCCGATCATTTAGCTCAGTGCAGTGAACGATGACATTAGCTGTCACTCCCCGGGAAGCTCCTCCCCGGTCAGCCTGCGAGGGAGCCCCCTCCTTGCAGCCCCTGGCTTTCCAGGCGCTCCTGGGGTCTTTGCCCCTCACTCTGAGCGGGGTGGCAGTGTCCTAGCAGGGAGGCGGCGGGTGTTGCACCCGCCCCAAGCCGCGGTTAGTGTCCCCCGACTCCATCTCCAGCTCTCCTGAGATTCCCTCAAGCCAGGGCAACTCTCACTGGCAACTGTCCCCAGCCCCCCTTCACCTTGGGGACACCAGGACTCAAGTACCAGACCACAGTGACATTCGGAGCTGGGGTGGGGCTGGAGCGCAGGCGTCCGGAGACCCGTGGTTGGAAGGAACGGACGCCCGAGCGGAGCAGGTCACACGTTTAAGAGGGTCAGGACACTGACTCAGGACAGAAAGGGACAAAGGCCTTCCAGAGCATTAGAGGGGACGAAAAAGGAAATCTGACCGATTCAGCAGGAGGCTGGGGAGGAGGTAAACAGGAAGCAGCAGGAAAAAGCCACGTGGAGTCGAAGACACAATCAAAGAAGGCTGTTTGGAAGTAAGTCCCCAATCCGTGACGCCCACGCAGACGGCACAGGCCGGCAGGGAGCAGCCAGGGCAGAGCTTCCCGGCTCGCTGGGGCCTGGGCTCGAGCCTGCGAGGCGGTCCAAGGAGTCCCGGCTCCTGGGCGTGGACGCCGGGAAACACAGACAAGTCTGCGCTTTGGGATCCGTTTGAAGACATGCACCTGAGAGGACCACACGTCATCAGATGGATCACAGGTGGACGAGGGCAGAGGCCGGAGGGAATGCAAGGCAGCCTCGCGGAACAGGGCCCCAAACAGACTGGTGGACACGGCCTTCGACAGCTGGACGCTGGAAGACAGACGAGCTGTCCGACAGCATCGGAACCACTGGACCTAGAAGCATGATCTTCGCCTGTTAGAGGTAGAAATAGAAATACTTGTGAATAATTATCTGGGGTCTGGAATTTTCTTCCAGCAAGGAGGGGAAGGAGTCAGGCAGAGAAGACGTGAGAGCGACGCCACGGTTGGTGAGGACGTGGGGTTCATAGGGCCACGTCCTCTCCTTTACGTGTGTCTGCAGACTCCTGCCATGAAGTGCTAACATGGATGACATAGCATCGGAAATCAGAGGACAGAAAAGGACTTACCAGGCAGATGTCAGCCCTAAATGGGCAGCGAATGATGAGCCCCTGGGCAGACCCTGACCTGTACCCTGCTTCTTATGTCCCTTCCTCTCTCTGTAATCCCCAAGGCTCGGGAGGCTGAGGCCGGAGGATCGAAAGTTCAAAGCCAGCCTCAGCAACTTAGCAAGGCCCTAAGCAACTCAGTGAGGCCCTGTCTCCAAGTAAAATATTAAAAAGGGCTGGGGATGCGGCCAGGTTCAATCCCCAGTACCAAAAAAATCTTAAAAAGTACTCTTTCAAGCCAGGTGTGTCGACACGCGCCCGTTACCCAGGCCGCCGGGGAGGCCGAGGCGGGAAGATGGCAAGTTCAAGGTCAGACTCAGCAACTTAGCAAGACTCAAAATAAAAAGTGAAAAAGCCTGGGGTGAGCTCGGTGGGGGGCGGCCCAGGGCTCAATCCCCAATCGAAATACTTAAAACATAAAAATAAATAAAGGTTTTTTTTTTTTTTAATTGTAAACAAATGGGATACCTGTTGTCTCTCTGTACATGGAGTCAAGGCATACCATTTGTGTAATCATAAATTTACATAGGGTAATGCTGTTTGATTCATTCTGTTATTTTTTCCCTTCCCCCCACCCCTGGCACCCCTCTTTTCCCTCTATACAGTCCTTCCTTCCCCCATTCTTGCCCCCCTCCCTAACCCTAACTCTAACCCTAAAACTAACCCCTCCCACGCCCCATTATGTATCATCATCCACTTATCAGCGAGATCATTCTTCCTTTGGTTTTTTGAGATTGGCTTATCTCACTTAGCATGATATTCTCCAATTTCATCCATTTGCCTGCAAATGCCATAATTTTATCATTCTTTATGGCTGAGTAATATTCCATTGTATATATATGTATATGCCACAGTTTCTTTATCCATTCATCAACTGCAGGGCATCTAGGTTGGTTCCACAATCTGGCTATGGTGAATTGAGCAGCTATGAACATTGATGTGGCTGTATCTCTGTAGTATGCTGATTGTAAGTCCTTTGGGTATAGGCCAAGGAGTGGGATAGCTGGGTCAAATGGTAGGTCCATTCCAAGTTTTCTAAGGAGTCTCCACACTGCTTTCCAGAGTGGCTGCACTAATTTGCAGCCCCACCAGCAATGTATGAGTGTACCTTTTTCCCCACATCCTCGCCAACACCTGTTGTTGCTTGTATTCTTGATAATCGCCATTCCATGAGATGGAATCTTAGGGTGGTTTTGATTTGCATTTCTCTTATTACTAGAGATGTTGAACATTTTTCCATATGTTTGTTGATTGCTTGTAGATCTTCTTCTGTGAAGTGTCTGTTCATTTCCTTAGACCATTTATTGATTGGGTTATTTGTAGTCTTGGTATTGAGTTTTTTGAGTTCTTTATAGATTCTGGAGATTAGTGCTCTATCTGAAGTATGATTGGCAAAGATTTTCTCCCACTCTGTTGGCTCTTTCTTCGCATTGCTGATAGTTTCCTTTGCTGAGAGAAAGCTTTTTAGTTTGAATCTATCCCAGTTATTAATTCTTGCTTTTATTTCTTGTGCTATGGGAGTCCTGTTGAGGAAGTCTAGTCCTAAGCTGACATGTTGAAGATCTGGACCTACTTTTTCTTCTATAAGATGCAGGGTCTCTGGTCTGATTCCGAGGTCCTTAATCCATTTTGAGTTTAGTTTCCTGCATGGTGAGAGATATGGGTTTAGTTTCATTCTGTTGCATATGGATTTCCAATTTTCCCAGCACCATTTGTTGAAGAGGCTGTCTTTTCTCCATTGCATATTTTTGGCACCTTTGTCTAGTATGAGAAAATTATATTTATTTGGGTTTGTGTCCGTGTCCTCTATTCTGTACCATTGATCTACCTGTCTATTTTGGTACCAATACCTTGCCGTTTTTGTTACTATTGCTTTGTAGTATAGTTGAAGTTCTGGTATTGCAATACCCCCTGCTTCATTTTTCCTGCAAAGGATTGCTTTAGCTATTCTGGGTTTCTTATTCTTCCAGATGAATTTCATGATTGCTTGTTCTATTTCTGTAAGGTACGTTGTTGGGATTTTATTTGGAATGGCATTGAATCTGTATATCACTTTAGGTAGTATGGCCATTTTGACAATATTAATTCTGCCTATCCAGGAACATGGGAGATCTTTCCATCTTCTAAGGTCTTCTTTAATTTCTTTCTTTAGGGTTCTGTAGTTCTCATTGTAGAGGTCTTTCACCTCTTTTGTGAGATTGATTCCCAAGTATTTTATTTTTTTTGAGGCTATTGTGAATGGGATAGTTTTCCTAATTTCTCTTTCTGAAGATTCATCACTTATGTATAAAAATGCCTTAGATTTATGTGCATTGATCTTATATCCTGCTACTTTACTGAATTCACTTATGAGATCTAAAAGTTTTCTGGTGGAATTTCCTGGTTCCTCTAAGTATATAATCATATACTTATATGATAGTTTGAGTTCTTCTTTTCCTATTCGTATCCCTTTAATTTCTTTGGTCTGTCTTATTGCTCTGGCTAGAGTTTCAAGGACGAAGTGGTGAAAGAGGGCATCCCTGCCTTGTTCCAGTTTTTAGGGGGAATGCTTTCAGTTTTTCACCGTTTAGAATGATATTAGCCATGGGCTTAGCGTAGATGGCCTTTACAATGTTAAGGAATGTTCCCACTATCCCTATTTTTTCTAGTGTTAAATAAAGGTTTAAAAGGAGAAATTAAAGGACAGGCTCAGAAGAGCGACTCTGGCGGCTCCCCCTCTGCCGTCCAGCAGCTTCAGGCCCGACTCAGTGGCTCCGTCAGGCCGCTGTCCACGCCAGAGCCTGGGTCTTGCCGAGTTGCCCCTCGTCACCAGCATCGTCCCAGGGTGTCATGGCCTGACTGCAGTTCTTGGCATCATGGGTCGGCATGCAGCAGGCGCTCAGTACTTGCTTTCTGGGTGAAAGAACACACACCCTGGAGAATCCCTCCCGTTTTGGAGCCTTGGATTGTCCCCGGGAACACAGGGTGAAACTGCCCCACAGGCTGGGAGAGGCCAGGAGGAAGGCCGGAGGCGCCCTGGCCCTGCACACGGGGCGCCCCGTGAACCAGCCCCCCGCTTCAGGATTAATGGCCCACGTCTTTCCGTGCAGCTCAGGCCCGTGCAGCCAGGACCCCAGCCCCAGAAGGGCCCCAGGAGCCTGTGCAGGGGAGGAGCCAGGCCCAGGGGTAGCGGAGGAGGACAGGGTGGGCTGGTGGCACCTCTGCCCGCCTCTGTCCCCTGGCCGCCCGCTCTCTTCGAGGCGGCCCCTCCCCAGGCACAAGGAGGTCGTGAGGTCAGGGGCGTGGCTTATAGCCAGGCGGATGGATCGGTGCTTCTTGGGTTGAAAGTCCTGCCGCTCCGGCAGCCTCCGTGGTCACAGCCCCAGCACCAGACAGGGGGCTGGGTCTCCAGCCCCGGGGGGGCACAGGAGGCCTTCTGGCCCCAGGCTGGACGCAGCTCACAGGTGGCGCTCAGCACGTGTGTCTGGTCGGTCCAGGGCTGCCTGCTCGCTCGGGTCTGTGAAGAGGAGCCGCGGCCCTGGCCTGGCTCTGCCCGCGAGGCTCTGCCAGGGAGGCCCCCACAGGGCCTCGTCTTTGAAGGGCCTTTTACTTAGGCCGCGCTCCAGAGCTAATTGATTGCCGCCCCCGGGGGACTCCACCAGGCCCGGCAGCTGGGCCGGCCCAGCAGGCAGGTGGGAGGCAGCAGCTCTGGGGAACCGGGCCCCAGGCAGGACCTGCTGCCCACCTGGCCTCCTCCGACCCAAGCCCCCCAGGCTCCTGCTGTGCCAGCCGGCCGTGCACCTGGTCACACCGAGGCTCCTGGCCGAGGAGCCCACGAGGCAATGCAGACCCAGAGGCTGCGGAGCTGGAATCTGGAATCCGCCCTTGCAGAACAGCCGGCCTCAGTCTCCACCTGTAAAACGAGATCGGAACACCGCTCGGAAAGGGCCTTTCAGTGGACGCACCGTGCAGGCCGGGTGGCCCCACGAGGTCGTAATGAGGCGGAGAAGGGCCCGCTGGGCTCTCACATCACAGGCAAGTGTCCCGCAGCCAGGGCAGGACAGGAGCTTGTGGGGGTGATGGTGGCTCTGAGGGTCGTGTCCTCACCATGCTGTCCCTCCTGCTCCTCCGGTGGGTTCCATGAACAGCCTGCCTCCTGCAGCGGACCTTCACCCACCCCAAAGCACCTGGTGACCTGTGCCACCCAGGGTGGATGGCGTGCCTAGCCCAGAGGGTCACGTGACACGATGCACTGACCGCGCAGCAGAGACCTGCTCCCGGGACTCCACACAGTGTGACCTGTCCTACTTCCGTCAGGAGCTTCATGGGAGTGAAGCAAGTGAGCATCTAGGACATGCTGGCCCTGGTGGGCACCGACTCAGCGCTGCCCCATGCTGATCATTGATGCCGCCTAAAGCCAGGCCCTGGCGCACCTGCCACGGGCTACTCCGGAGGCTGAGGCAGGAGGACTGCTGGAGCCCAGGAGTTGAGACCGCCAGACTGGGAAATCTGATGCGACCTTATCTCTGAAAGTGTTTCAGCTTATGCGCTATGTAGGCATTAGTTGAGCACCTCTGTGTGCCAGGCTAGGCTGGAACAGTAGGAACAGCAGCTCAAATTCTTGTCATGGAGCTGACACAGATGGGGAGAGGGCAGGCACCAGGCAGAAGCCCACGCTGAGCCCGGGGGCGCGACGTGGCACTACAGCAAGTGTCCAGCACGCAGAGCCCAGAATTCAACCCCAGCACTGAAAATAACACGAAAGCCAAGGCCGGCGTCTGTTGAGGTGACACGGGTGGACACACACAGGGTCTGGACACTGCCTGGAGAGGCTGGTTCTGAGACGTTCCATCCAAGACCCTGAGTGGAGAAAACAATGGGCTTCGTCAGGGTCCACAGTTTCTGCCAGTCTGTGTGCTCGGTGTGGCCCCAGGACCCGATCCTGCTGTTCCTCAATAACCGTTGGGATGCCTGAAAGTGCAGGCACGCAGGTGCAACTCTGGGGAGCAGCGCCTCTCAGACCGAGCCTCCTGAGCTGCTGCCCCGGCCACCTGGCTGCTGCAAGCTGGCCGGTCTCTCACCCTCCCCGCACAAGCCCCGTGACTGCTCAGGGCTGCAGAAGCACCTCTGCCTCTTGGCCTTTGAGATGGACAGGTTAAACCAAACCTGACAGCCTGCACCTGGGGCCCTGGGCCTGGGCCTTAGGCTGCGGGCCCTGGCAACTTGCTGCCACTGGTCACCCTACTTTGTGGCCTGAAGGGATGACAGGCTTTGAGCTGTCTGGGATTTGCCCAAAGCACCGGGAACTGGTAATAACCATCATTAGGATAATGATCTTAATTATTATCTAATAAAAGTATATTTAGCAGCACCCGTGTTGTGAGCATCACACTGCTCAAGGCACTTTCCAGAGTTCCAGAACCTTCTGTGGACGCAGCAGCCCTCTGCAGTGGCTGCAGACTTTCAGCTTCCCCTCGGCGGGATTCTGAGAGGTGTCTGCTACAGCCGGCTCCGTCCCCTCCTGCGCTCCCTCCTCAGCTGGCTCCACAGGGCTCCCCCTACCCAGCAGGAAACGGCCCTCGTCAAGGTCACCCGAGTCCAAACCCTGAGCAGGGTCAGTAGCATCTGACCTGAGAACACCTCCTCTGGGTCACGGGCTTCTCTCCTGCTCCCTGCAGGCCCCTGGCCTTCCAGGTGTGCCCCTGAGGGACTCTGCCTGCCCCAGCTCTGCCACCTCCCGGTCGGTGCCTGGAGCAGCACCTGGCATGAAGTAGGTACTCTGGGATTTTGCTGAGGAGTGAATGGAGGGACGAGGGACGCTCCTCAGACCTGCCCTGGGATTGCCCAGAGTCCACTCCAGCAACCCCAGCCACCTCCCCTCACCGCATCTGCAGATGGCCAAGTCACAGGGGCAGGTGGGAAGCCAACCCAGCAGCACCCCTGCCTCCAGCCACGGGCCCACACGTCTACTCTCCCTCCCTCCCTCCCACATTATTCAGCCAGAAGCAGGCTAATCCCTGTGCAGGTCTTTATTCCCCCTCCACTTGCTGTGTGCCCTTGAGCCAGGCCCCGGCCCTCTCTGGGCCTCAGTGCCACCGGGTTGATTACAGCACAGCCGCCCAGCCTGGCACAGTGCATTTGTTCCCAAGGGCAGGCAAGGGCCATAGTGAGGTAGACAGCCCAGAGTCTGGGTCTCACACTCTCCTGCTGTGTGCCCTTGGGCGACTAAAAGGACCTCTCGGCCGCTCCTTGGGGGCTGTTGGGGAATTAGATGGTCACAGGTGTGGTGGGTCCTGTTCAGCAGTGTTGGTGGGCTGTCACTGCTGATGGTAACCCCAGGCGGCAGGGCAGGGCTGCTTTCCGGGAAGGGGACCACTGGCCACAGCTCCCCAGGGGCCTGCCAGGCAGGGCATATGTGCGGAACATGGAGCCCACAGCTTCTGCACCCCGGGGGGTGATTCGGACAGGGACAGAGCTGAGAGGTGCCCACCATCTGAGGGCTCTGCTGGTCCCCGTCCACAGAGCAGAAGGAGGGCGCAGCGGTGGTGGCAGGAGCCTGCCGTGCCCCTCGCGCCTGGCCTGGCAGGTCCTGGGGAAGAGCCCCGCTGAGAGGGAAAGGGTCAGAGCCACAGGGACCCCCAAGGGGCTCCCCACAGCCAAATGTGCACGGACTCACTCCCGTAATGGTCACGTGCCTTCTCGCTCAATGTTATTCTAGTGTCCACTTCACTGCTGGGGAAACCGAGGCACAGAGAGGCCATGTGGCCTGGCCAGTCACTCAACTGACAAGTGGCACACAAGTCCACACTGGGCTCTCGGGTCTCTAGGTCCCTGCGCTAAGCGGCTATTCACTGGCGGCCACAGAAGCCAGGGGACAGGTGAGGAAACCAGGCTGAGACCCACGGTGACACTGAAGGGAACAGCAGGACTCAGGCTCCAGTCCAAGATCACAGCCCCAGATGTGGCCCCTCGCCGTTCCAGCCACCAAACCCAACTCTCTGGGCACCTCTGCGTCTCCCTGGCCAGGCCGTAGGGAGGAAAAGGAAAGGGGGACATGCGGCTGCTGGGGGGCGGGTTCCCGTGGCTCTTCATGCCCCTCTCCAACCCGGGGAAGCTCCCTCTGCCTCGCAGACCCCCTGCTGGAGTCGCCCTTCCCGCTGTCACCCAGCATCTCCCAGTCGCCTCCAGCCTCGGTCCCTGCCCTGAACAGCGCGCCTCTGTGTCCGGGCTCTGTGTGCCAGCGTTGCCCAGAGACCAGGGGGTAGCAGGCAGCCCCCGCCCTGCGTGCAGACCCCTGCCCGCCCAGCCGCCGAGACCCCAGATCTAGGACAAAGCGGCGGCCAGGGGAGGAGGGGGACAGGCAGGGCGCCGGGCCTCGGGGGCCTGGGAAAGACGCTTGGGTTTGTGTCCAGGGAGGGGCTCGGAGGAGGGGGCGATGGAGGGGCGGGGACTCGCAGAGGCGGGTCTCCGAGAGCGGGGGGCGGAGCCCAGCAAGGGCGCGTCGCCCGGGCCGCAGCTCCGCCCCTGGTCCCCAGCGGCACGGCCAACAGGTGCGCGGCTCCTGCCGGCGGCGGTAGGGGCGCGATCCCTTTCGGAAGTGAAGTGGCACGGGCCGCCCCGCTATAAATACTGACAGCTGACCCGCGTGGGGGGGTCCGCGGCGGGACCTGGAGGACCCGGGGGGAGGGGGAGGCACGGGATGGGGCGACCCTGAGCCCTGGGGACGCGGTCAGGTTTCTGGATGGACATGGAACCCGGTGACATGATACACGCCTGACCCTGGCATCCTGGGGCCCCAGGGGAGGACAGAAGGAAGGCGACCCAGCCTTCCCGACCTTCCCGAGCCCACCCCTCAAGCCCCGCCCTCCCCAGTCCCGCATCTCGGCCCCTCTTCTTTCTGAGCCCAACCCTAGGAAGGCCTTCCCCTCTGTGAGGCCCCGCCCACGAGGCCCCGCCCTCCAAGAAGCTCCTCCCCTCGGCGAGGCCCCGCCCTCTGTGAAGCCCCGCCCTCTAGGGAGGCCCGCTTGCTCTCAGTTCTCTTTGCCAGACCCTCATGTTGCTCACCTCTTCCTCTTTTTAAAATTTATTTAGTTGTAGATGGACTCAGCACCTTTATTTTGCTTATTTAGTATTTTTTATTTGGTGCTGGGGTTCGAACTCAGCACCAGGCAAGCACTCAACCACTGAGCCACACCCCGGCCCTCACCCCTTCCTCTTGCCGAGCACCTTCCCGATCCGCTTCTGGCTCCTGCAAAAGACCACAGTGGCCGGCGCCATGGACAGCCAGGATTTCTGGGCTCCCTGCAGTTCCCGCGGATGGTTCCCCAGCAAACATCAGCAGAGACCCCCTGCCTATGCACCAGGCCTGGGCTGGGTTCGACCTGTCAGACCCTGTCAGAAGGACCGTCCCGCATCCACACCGGTTTCAAGTCTCAGGGGAGACCTTGGCACCTGGTCCCAACTAGGAGCCAGTTTCCCCAGCTCTGAATTAGGGACGGAGAGGAAGCTGGGCTTCACTCCCTCGCCCGCTCCTCCACCACTCAACACTTAAGGAGCACGTGCTGTCTGCAAACCTGGGCTGGGAGCTGAGGGTACAGGAGTGAGCACCAGAGGACCAGCCCCACCTTGATGGGTTCACGGTCCAGTGGAGGGGGAGCAGCGAGGTCAGGGGCCCGGTGGGGGGCAGGAAGCCAGTGCATCCCTGTAGCCCCCCACAGGAAGTGCCACCTGAGCTGAGGTAAGGCTCCAGGGAAGGACCAGGAAGGTTGCAGGCAGTGCGTGCAAAGGCCCTGAGGTGGGAGCAAGAGAGAGGCTGTCTGTTCCTGTTTTGCTGTTTATTTGCTGTGTGACTTGGCCAGTGACTGTCCCTTTCTGGGCCTTTGTAAAGGATGTTCAACATAGCACTCAAGAGAGAGTTCAGCAGGGCACCTGGCACACCGAGAAGATCATACTACGTCCCACATATCCGTGAAGAAATGGGATTCTGGGTGCTGGTCATGAACAGGAAGCTTGTGGCTCCTGTCTGTTGGGGCAGGGGGCTCGGGCAGCTCATGACCTCATCTTCTGGCCAAGCCCCCCTTCCTTGGGGCCCCTCCTCCCTCGCCACCAGTCCCCTGCCAGCTGTCCCTCCATGTGCGCGGCGCCTGTCAAGAGCAGGCGCCCTGTTCCGGGACACCTGATGCCTTGCTTCCCAGGGAATTCTGAGTCGCAGGTCTACGGAAGTTCAGCTGCTGCACAGGCTTAACCCTGGAGCCTGGGCGCCGGGTCCTCAGAGGCCCGACGCTGCCCCTCTTGACCTCATGGAGAGCCCTGGCACTGCTCCCAACCTTAGCTGGAGCGACCCTGCTTCAGTTCCTAGCTCTGGCATTGCCTGGCTGTGTGACCTTAAATAAACTAGAGAACCTCTCTGGTCACCTCTCCCTCTCATAATAGCAGATAACACCTCCACACTTACAATGGGCCAGCACCTGTGCTGAGACTTTCTATACAGAAACTATTCTCATTGCATCTAAGTCACCGAGTGTCACTGAGCCCACTTCACAGATGTCCAATGAGGTGCAGGTGGCCACACAACTTACAGGGTGAAATAGTCCAATTGGAGAAACCACAGGAAGGTCTACCGGGCTCACTTCGCGCCTGGCTGAGTCTCAGTGCTCTGTGTAACTAACTCATCGAATCCCCCCAAACTCATCTGTTGACTTAGGTTTCTTTTTACAGATCTGGAAACAGGCCCAGAAAGGGCTTGCAATTACCCGAAGTCACACAGCCACTCAGCGTGTGGCGGGACCCTGGGGTCAACAGCACACTACTCTCTTGCCTGCTAGGCACCCGCTGTGGAGAAGGTTCCACCGTGGGGGCTGCCGGATGCGGCAAGGCTGGCGGGCTCACCCTTAAGAAAACTTAGGAAACTTAGGAAACTTCTAGAACGTGGAGGGGCAACCGGGAGCGGAAGGTGCAGCTGGGTGCTCGGCTGCATTGCGCCTGCGCGGAGGGCCATAGGCCCTCCCCACCCTGCACAGCGGGCAGCCCCGGGGGCGCCGAGGACCGTGCAGAGTCAACCCACGTGCATCAGAACCAGCGAAGGGCAAAATCCAGTTGCCCACTAGGCTGGCCGCTTGGGCGATAGGTGCCTGTCGCATGACGAGCCCTGGGCACACAGCCCCGCGGGACCTGCTGTCCCGTGACTGTGTTGCAATCTCCTGGGGGTCCAGGTTACCGGGGAGATGCCTACGTGGTAGGAAAGAGCCCCTGATCTTATCCTGACAATCTTGTAAAAAATCCCACAAAGTTGGGCACTGTGGCCACCCTGCCATCCCAGCCACTTGGGAGGCTGAGGCAGGAGGACGGCGAATTTGAGGCCAGCCTCAGCAACTTAGGGAGGCTTCGTCTCAAAACAAAAAATAAACAGGGCCGGGGGTGCAGCTGGGCGGTGAAGCACCTGGTTCCATTCCCAAGAGCGCGCATGCGCACACAACCCCAGGACGCACTGCCCGTCCAAGGCCCGCTGAGGCGGCTCCCTGAGAACGAGCTAAAAGTCACCCAGGGGAGCCTCCTGGGCGTCTGGGTGCCAAGTTTCCACGTCTTTGACAACCGTCCCTTGACATCCTCATTTGCATGTGGGGAAACTGAGGCCAGCTCCGGCCTCCCGCTCCCGAGCCCGACCTGGGCGCCCACCTGGCTTCCTCACCCAGGCCGCGAAGCAGCTGCAGCACCTGCCTTCCTCCTGCCGGCCGGCCGGGAACCAGGTCAGCGAGAGGCGGCATCAAAGGGAATCTATAAATACAGCTGCAGGGGAAGCAGTGCCGCCCCTCCCGCCCCTTCTCTCCGCTCCAGATCTTTCCCGGCGGCTCCCACCCGGGCGCCAGGCTGCAGCCCAGCTCGGGGACCCCTCGGAAAGCAGCCAGGCCTCAGTTTCCCCCAGCACGCAACCTCCTCTGCCCTCCCCCAACCAGGCGTCTGAGATGAGAGGCGCCGCTGGCCCGTCCCCCAGGCCAGCGGGGCTCTGAGCCAGCGCTGAGGGTCCCAGCTCCTCGCGGGGAGTGTGCCCGGCTTCTCCTGGGTGCCAGCTGGAAGCGGCCAGGGCAGGGCTCAGACATGGCCAGGCGGAGGTGACGGGGTGACACGGACAGATGAGCCGGGCTGGGGCTGGCCGCGAGCAAGGAGCTGGACTCCGCCGGATGCTTCCTGCAGGCAGAGTCCCGGGCAAAGGCCCGGGGCCCGGGGCCCGACAGACCAGGCTCGGCCGCTGTCCCGACAGGCCAATGTCCCCACAGGCCACTGAAGAAAGCAGCAGTGGGAGGGGCAGGGGAGGAGCGCGACCAGTGCAGGGGGCCGGGCAGACGGGGCGGCCGGGACCCCAGGCCCATCTTCAGGGGCCTCAGAAACAGGCAGCAAGGTGCAGAGGGGGCTTCCGAGCAGGGGTCACTCTGGCCAGGCCTGTCTGCTGTGGAGCCCCGGGCAGGGCATCAGGCACCATCCCCGCCCTTGAGGGGGTTGCCCGACTCTGGGGCCACTGTCCTGCAAGGCTCCTGGTGGCCGGGGTAGTGCCAGGCCCTTGTCATGAGGACACCCCAGGTACCTGCAGAAGGTAGCCCAGCACGGCTGGAGAGGACGGACCCCCCAGCCCAGGTCCTCAGCCCGCCCACTCTCCCGCAGGCCCAGGGGACTCACAGGCTGAGGCAGGAGGGTGGGGAGGCCAAGGCCAGCCTCAGCAACTCAGCGAGACCCCATCTCAGAATAAAAAATAGAAAGGGCTGGGGTGCAGCTCAACAGCCACCCCGGTTCCCTTCCCAGGACAAGGAGACCTCTTACCCATTCTCCTGGCCGGTCCCCAGCCCAGGGCTAAGCCCCGCCTATGGCAGTCACCTCCCGCTCCCCTTGGGCCAATCCTGCCCTGGATGGACATTCTCCAAAGGTGGCTGGAGGGAAACCCGAAATGAAAAACTTCATTGACCCGCCCTAAGCAAGAGAAGCCTGTAGTCTCCCAGGGCTCCCTAGTGCCCCTGAAATCAGATGCAAGCTCTTCCCAAGCCCGTCCCCTCCCTGTGCTCAGCCCTGGGGCTCCACCTGTCTCAGGGCCTTTGCACAGGCTCTCTCCTATTTCTTCACCCCTGAAAGGCTTCTCCACCCCCTTCAGGACTCGGCTCAGTGTCACCTCCTCAGAGAAGCCCTCCCCGATGCCCCAGGACAATTGCTGCCTTCTTTCCTCGGCCTGGGGAGTGGTCGAAGGCATCCTGGTCATTTACTCTCTTCCTTCTTGGCTGCCGAGGCCCAGATAGGGCAGAGGCCCCGTTGGGTATAAAACCAGGCGGGCACGTGACAGGAGTCCGGGGAGGATGGGCCCTTATTTGTCATTGAAGTTACTATTTCCCTGTGCCCCCGGTTCTGTAGACTCTCCTAATAGATATGCTAATTGATGCAGATTTTATGTAAATGACACGTGTGTTTATTTCTCCCTAGAAATTCCCCACTGACCTCGGGGATCTGGGCGCTGGGCAAGGGGTAGCTGTCAGCCCAAGTGCCTTGAGGACCTGCTGGCACTCCAGGGGGACGGCGGTGGAGCACCTGGACCCCCTGCTGCAGATCCAGACCCTGGAGACGTGGGTGGGCACTGAACTCGAGACCCCAGGCCGGCCAGGGGGAAAGACCCAGTGTTGAGGGAGCCTGGGAGGTGGGAGGCGGAGCGGCCCCTGCAGCCGTGGCAGGACCTGCCTGCGCCACACCCCCTGAGCAGAGGAGGGATCCTCACTCCCCATCCTGGGCAGGGCCTCTTGGAACCTTCTGGCAGACAAACGAAGCCACCAGCCACAGGGAGCTCTGTGGGATGCCTGAACCTCACCCAGTGCCCATGTCTCTACAGAGCGCCGGCTGTGCACCAGGCTCTGTGCGGGGCAGCGCTGAGCAGAGCCTCAACAAGACAGCTCTGGCCTCCCTGGGCTGCCTGGTGTGGATGGGATGGAGCTGTGACGCTGCAGGGACAGGTGAACCAGGTCAGCCCTGGAGGAGAGGCGGGCAGAGGGCCAGGAGGGGCAGCCTGGAGACAGGGAGAAGGGGACCTGTGAGCTGCTGGATGAACTCCAAAGGCCCCCCTGTCCCCTCGCTGCCTCCCCTCCCTGTGCCACTGGGCTCGCGCTGCCCCAGGGCCTTTGCACAGCCATGCTCTCTGCCTGGAGCTTCCTTTCCCTGAGTGCCTGCACCTGTTTCTCCCTCCCCTCCGCCCTGATGAGCAGACCCAACGCACCTCCTCAGCGGGTCTCCCAGATGCCTGGCTGGCTGCTCTGGCCTTTCCCTTGCATAGCCTCTCCCCGCAGCGTCTCTGACCCAGAACAGGGTTGTCACGCCGTTGCTCCTGGTCTGCCTCTCCTTGGAGTGGCAACCCCTGGAAGCTGAGTCCCGGTGACCAGAGCAGGATGGGCACCCACGAGGCGCTCAGTGGACACTTGTTCCACGAGTGAATCCTCAGCCTGACCCCTGAACTGTGCTGGACAGGGTGTGTCCCCAGCATTGCCTAGTGGGGCCGGGATGCAGTAGTTGCTCAGTAAGGTCCACTGGCTAAGTAGGTCAGCAAGGGCAGGACCTGGAGGCCCCCGGGCCCCGGGGCTCCGTCGTCACCCAGGCTGAGCTCTTCCAGTGCAGCGGGAAGGGCGAAGGTGTGAGGGTGACGCCACCGTCACCTGTGCGGCTGGCCCTGGTGGCACCGAGAGGTGAGTGAGGTCGTCCACGGCTCCGCCCACCCCGCTCCTCTTCTCCACAGGCTCTGACTCTCCCTCTTCCTCCCGAGCTGCGGTGAAGGCCAGCTGAAGCGGGCACAGGGCCGTGCAGCGCCCCTGCCGCCCTCTCCAGAACCTTCCATCTGCCCACACTCAGCTCTGCCCCTTCCACACCAGCGCCGCCCTCCCAGCCTGGATGCCGCCAGCTGTGGCTCCGAGATCCAGGGACGTCCTGGGGTGACCCCGCAGCGTGTCCCGCTGCGTCTGGTTCCCGTCACTGGGCACCGTGTTCCCAGGTCCCTCCACATTCCCTTGCGTAGGTGGACGCTCCGGCTGCCTCCGCCCACGGGCTACTGCGCATGCGCCGCCATGGACCAGGTGGAGGGAGGCTGTCCAGCCGTCGGTCTGCATTTCTCCACTGGCAACGCCTGAACGATCTCGGGGCGCTGGGGTTCCTCACAACCTCCAAGGGAAGCTGAAGAAGCGGGGAACCCAGGAGGCCAGCTCAGAAGTGATCAAGGGCCGAGCTGCAGTGGAACGGCCCCCGCCTGGCCCACGCGAGGAACTGGGCTCCCTCCGCTGCACTGAGACTCAGAGGGCGGGGCGACACGAAATGATTTCAGGAGAAAGGACCAGGTACAAATGCTCCAGCAAAGGCCTCCGCAAAGGGACGCTGGGCACATGAAGACTGGAGAACACCTTCCTGGGCAAAAGGAAGAGCAGTGCAAAGGCCCTGAGGCAGGACTGGATGCGTCTGCCAGGCCTGAGTGACAGCCCGCGGACACTCCAGGAAAAGCCAGCACCTCCTCAGGCCTGCCTGTGCCTGAGTATTCTGTCCATTCCCAGAGGAGCCCCCACATCCTCCCCACTTCCCAGAGGGAACCAGGTGCCACGTGCCTCATTTGCATATGCAGATGATGCCTGGGAGCTGGGGCCACCTTCCTGGGAGATTTCGCTGGTTCACTCAGAGCCAGTGGTGGGTCCTGCAGGTTTCTCTAAGTCATACTACGTCCCCAGCGTAGTATGGGGACGATGGAACAGTGAGCCGAGCTCCGCCCCCAGGTCTGCAGGCCCCAGCCACCCTCCGCCTGCTGGGCCAAGTGCCCTGGCTCCAGTGTGCAGTGGACACTGAAGGTGCTGACTCTGCTTTCAAGGTGATGATTCACTGGACAGGCCTGCCCATTCCTGGAGAGGAAGCCATGACATGGCCCATTTTGCTGGTGAGGACAGCAGGTGACCCTGGACACATCCTGCCTGCCTGGGCCTGTTTCCCCTCCATAAATGAGGCCAGGCCTCCTGAGTGCAGACCCTCACCATCCACTGTCCATTCACTCAACACGTTTGTTGAGCACCTACTACATGCCCCAGGATACAACAGGGGCCAAGACACAGCCAGGTGTCGAAAGCAGTCGGTGGATAGAAGGGTCCCATGGGCAGGAAGTTTAGCAACAGAAAGGACCAGGGTGTCGGGAGACGGTGGGAGCGCTGGCCCCAGGGCCGCTGGGGAACATGGGCTTGGAGGCCGGAGCCTTCAGAGAGGGGAAAGGGCACCAGGCACAGGGAGAGGCGAGGGCAAAGGCCCTGAGGCGGGACTGCGCCTGACACTGGAAGAACTGGCAGGAGGGTGGGAAGGCGGAGGAGGCGGGGGCTCGTGACGCAGCCCTGTGGCCGACCCGTGGCTGACCCCGTCCTCCTGCCCCCAGCACCATGGCCCTGAGATTTCTGAAGAACCATCATCCATGGAGTGTCCACTGGGTGTCAGGAGCTGCTCTAGACACCTGAGGGTCCACAGGAGGAGACGGGGACTGTATGTGGCTGTAGCTGGGAGGTTGGGGTGGGCCTCCCCCAGTGGAGGTGACATTTGAGCTGAGACTCAGCAGGGAGGAGCCCCGTGAAGCCCCACAGGAGGAGCCTTCCAGGCAAGGGAGCGGCGGGTGCAAAGGCCCTGGTGCAGCGCAGGCTGCCTGCCGCCTTACAGCGTCCCTGACACTTCAGAAGGGAGCTGCGCCTCCTCCAGGAAGCCCTGGACCCTTAACAGTCCAGGAAGGAGAGGAAGAGACCAGACAGGGAGGGTCCAAGTCAGGCTCAGGGGCACCCGGGCAGGGGACCAGAGGTCGTTGGTGGCATCTCTCTCTCATGCAACATCCCAGGTGGTAAGAGTCCCCCAAGGGAGGGGATCCCTCAGCCTCTGACACAGCACATTAGGCTCTAAAGCTGGGGTCCCAATCGTGATAGCACCATTCCCTGGCTTGTGACCCGCCAGGCCACAGCTGCCACTTGAATATGGGATAATAGCAGTAGTTCCACTCTAGAATAGTGCCCCTGCATACAGTAGGCACCTAATATATGCCAGATCATCATTGTCACTATTAACATGCATAAAATATAGGGTATTTTTCTGGGCGGCAGGCTCAGGAATGCTGTGTGGTCTCTGGAGAGGGCTCTACCCTCTCTGGGCACCAGTTGCCCCACATCGTCTCCGTCTCCGAAGCGCCAGGAAGAAATTGGAGCTTAGGAAAGGTCCTCGAGATGACCCCTCGGCCCTGCAGGAGGCAGGGGTCAAAGGACAGAGAGCAGAGAAGGGTCTGGACCAAACCACCCCACTCCCCGACCCCAGGCGGTAGGCGGTTAGCTCTCCGAGGGACCAGCTGGGCGGATTTATCTGGCGCATCTGCCGCCCGAGCAGCTGCCGCTCTGGGGGGGCCGGAGGGGGACTCGGGACGAGGGAAAAACCTGTCCGAGGAGAATCGCGTCTGCGCCGCCCAGCTGCCGGCTCCGGCTGGGGGACGCCCGAGGCCCCGCGACCCCGGCCCCTCCCCCGCCGCGACCGCCTCCCCCCACGTGCCTCTGGGGGAGGGGGCGTCGGGGAGGCCCTGACGTCACGCGCGGTCTCGGCCAATCGCCGCTGCCCTTTCCGACCCCCAGGGGATTCCCTGGCCGGAGCCGGGACCCGGGGCGCGACGGAGCACCTGCGGCCGCGGGGACCCCGGCCTGGGCTCCGGAGTGCGCGCACCCGGCGGGGTTCACCGAGGCTGGGCCCCGGGGAGGCGGGGGCGGGGCCCAGGTGACCCCCAAGAGGCTGCCCCCGCTGTGGCTCCAGCCGGGCCCAGAGAGGGCAGACACCCGCGGGAGCCACACAGCAGGGCGGCGGGCGGGGCTGACCTCCCCGCAGGCGCGGGCGCAGGGAGCCGGCCGGCCTCACCCTGGCCAGGGCCCTGCCGGCCGCCGGCCCCCTCGGGGTCTCCCCCGGCCCCCTCGGACCCCGGGCCGGGGCCGGGCCGCGCTGGGAGGAAGGTGTCGGGAGCCGCGGGCGCCCGCAAAACCCGCCCTGGAATCCTTGCGGTCGGAGCAGGATGAAGCGCAGCGCGGCGCAGGCCGCGGGTCCGGGCCGGGAAACTGAGGCCGGGGGCGGGGCTTCCCCAGTGTCCCACGGCTAGGGGGACGCTGCAGGCTCCGGTGACCTCGGGCGAGGCCTGCCCCTCACGGGGCCTCCCTGGCTCACCCTGAGGGCCAGCCGCGAACTTCCGTCACCCTCCTCCAGGTCAGGGCGCAGACAGCCAGGAGCCCGGGGCGGGGGGAGCGAGCAGCCCGGCCTGACCTTGCCCTGGTCCAGGGCATGAAAGACCCATTCATGGTCGCAAAGCCTGGGTGGCAGCTGAGCTGGCCGCGGGGGTGGGGCCTCCCTCAGGGCCTTTGTCCAAGCAGGTCTCAGCCTACAACGCCCTTCCCTCAACACCCCTACCCCGCCCCATGTGCTCTGCCGAGTCTATCAGTGGTCCTCCCGAAGTGCCAGTGACAAGCCCCCGCAGGCCTCCTAGGTCCAGGCCCCCACAGTACCCGGTGCATCTTGACCTGGGTCTGTACTTTGAGCTCCGCAGCCCCAGGTTCCTCTGCCTCCTTGACTGCACTCTGCCCGCGGGCAGGTTGGTCTTGAGTTGCCCAGTTCAGGACTTGGCACACATTTGGCACTCCTTCAATGCCTGTTGGATGAATGGGGTGCAGGGCGGTCCAGAGGGGCCAGGGCTGCAGGTTCGGGAGGGCGAGCCTGGGCCGGTGCAGCACAGGTAATGGCCAGCGTCTGGACGTGAGTGTGGCCGGCCCGCGGGGGTGCCGGGTCCCTGGCTGCATACAGCAGGTGCTGTGGCTAATTTGCTTGGGAGGCTGGGGCAGCCGGAAGGCTGTGAGGGCAAAACCAGCCAGGAAGGCCCTGCTGCTTGGAGGTTTGTGGTCGCCTCAGTGGCCAGGAGCACACTGAGCCCTGGAAGACCCGGGCTGTCTCCATGGACGCCAGGGAGCCTGCAGTCTGCCCTGGGCCAGAGTGACCTGGGACCAGGGTTCTGTGCTGATACCCATGTCCTCTTCTGTGGCCACTGGAAAGTTGGCACACAGCTGGTCCAAGGCTCTTGGCATGCTGGGGGCCATGGATGGGACGTGGTGGTCCCAGCACACAGCAGCTGTGCAAGAAATGTCACTAAATACACAATAGTAAAGTGTCTGTGGAACACCAGCTGTACACCAGAGACACTGGAGCAACCAGGACAGCACCCAGTCCAGTGGGGGACGTCCCCAGCCATACGGGGAGGTGCTTTGGACAGAGGCAGACGGCAAGCTCTCTGCTCTCCTAATGACACCGGGGGCCAGGGAGGCCACGGAAACCTCAGTCCTGTCTTGGGATCTCAAGGGCAGTGGACAAGAGAGCGCCCCAGGGGCAGAAGAGAACCTGAACCCGCTAGGGGCCCTCTCTGAGCCAGACCCCATGGGCACTGGGAGAGAGGGACAGCTCCGAGGAACCAGACCCGTGGGCCTCAGAGACCTCTGCAGCCACTTTGCTGGGGTTCAAGTCCTCGTTCCGTTGGTGACCTTGGGCCAGACACCTCCCCGTGCCTCAGTTTCCTCACGTGTCGAGTGAGTGTTGCTAACGGGAAAGCTTGTGCGTAGAGTAAGTGACCTCATCCATGTTGGGGACCATCCGGCCACCGGTTATGCACCCACCCCGCCTGCAGGCCCACGGCTCTGATGGGGGTTGCAAGTTTGGCCAGAGAAGGCCGGGGCAGGAAAGGAGCCCACCACCTTGACAAAAGCAGGGTGACCCCCCCCCCGGGCCGCCCCTCCCGCGGCGCACCCACGCGGCTCCGCCCTCCGCTCCGCGCCGCCGCCGCTCCGCGCCGGGTTTTGCGCGGCTCCGGCCGGGCTTCGGGGCGGTGGGGGGCGCCGGGGAGGGGGCGGAGGTGGCGGAGCCGCGAGTCGCAGCGGCCGCCGCGGCGGCGGAGGAGATGGAGATGCGGCCGCGGCGCGCCCCCGGTCCGGCCGCCGCGCAGCGCCACCCCCGGAGCCGACGCCAGCGCGCCGGGGGCCGGGGCTGAGCCCCCTGCCCAGCCAGCGCGCGGCCGGGCGGACAGCGCCAGCCCCCCCGGGATGCCCGGCTGAGCGGCCGCGGGACAGGTGCGCGCACGGCCCGCGCCCCCGCCCGCCGCCCGCCGCCCGCCGCCCGCGCACTCGCGGCCCCGCGGCTCCGAGGTAAGCGCCCCGGGGCGTCTGCGCGAGGGGCCGGGGGCACCCCGGGGGTGTCGGGCGGCAGCCGCCGGGGCTGGTGGCCGGCTGGGGTGGCGGGGTCGGGCGCGGGGACGGGGCCCGAGGGCCCGCAGCCGCACTGGCTGGCCCTGGGCCGGGGAGGGGGCGCGGGGCGCGCGGTAGCGCGCGGACCCAGCGGCGGCGCATCTGGGCGGGGGCAGGTTTTGGGGGTCCCTGCGGGCGGCAGCGCGGCGTCCGCGAGCCCCGCCTGGAGGGGCTGGATCTGGGCCTGGGGCGCCGGAGGCGGCTCCATCGCGGGGGTGTCTGGTGGCGCCGCAGCGGGGGCCGGGGTCGTGCACTGGGGGCCTGATGGGGAGCCGTGATGGGTTCCGCCGGGCCCGCGGCGGGGGTGATCGTGTCCCTGGGGGGCCGTGGGAGGCAGGAGAGCGGGGGCTCGCGGCTGCGCCGCCGGAGCTGGATTCGGGCCCAGGTGGGGGCTCGCGCGGGCGGGCGGGCGGGGGCCTGCTGGCCCGAGGGTGGCGGGGTGGGGGGCGGGGCCCAGAGCTAAGTCGAGGCGACCCGGGGCTGGCGCGGTGGTCCCGACGCGCCGAGGCCCTCCGCCGGCTCCGCGGTCCGGCCGCCGCACCTTGGGCGCCCGAGTCCTCCCGGCCTCCTGCCTGGCCCAGACCAGAACGAGTCCCGGCCCGGACCGCGGGGAGGAGCCGCGGTGCGGGGACAGGCCAGGCCGGTCCGGATCCCCCCGCTGCAGTGGGAGCCTGGGGGTTCGGGGCCCCCCAAGAGCTGACAAAGGGACAAAGAAAATGTCTCTCTCCAGGCGCGCCGAGCTGGGTGGGGGGCGCGGAGTGTGGACCCCCGCCCGCGGGCGCTGATTGGTCCCTGGGGCGGGGGTCACGTGCCCCCCAATCCTGCTCTCCGCCTCCGGGAGTTTGGGGCACCTCCCGGAGGGGGCGCTGCTGTGGTGAACCCCCACCCTTGCCCCAGACCTGCGAACACTACCGCCCGGAGTGTTTGCAAGAGTCCTGGGGTTGGGGGACGGATTCGCAGACCTCGCCGGAACCCGCCTCTCTGGCTCAAGTCTTTGACCTCCTCCACCGAGGTTGTCATCTGTGACCCCGACTGGAAGGGAACCGGAGTTTGGGATTACAGGAGGATGCGCTCCAGCTTTGAGGGGCCTGGGTTTAAGTCTAAGGGGGAAGGAACTGGGGGACTAATGACCGGTGTGACGGAGGAGGACCCCAGCCCCATTTGCACAATTGCATTTCCTCATATTTTTCTGGGTTCCCTCTGCTTCCCAAGGCACCCAGATTCCCTCTCCAGCAGAAAAATCCAGTGCCCCTGGGGCAGCCCCACGGACCAGCCCCTCCCCCACTGACAGCACAGGCTCTCCAGGTGGAATTTTAGGGGTGGGGAGATGGCCAGGGTCCAGGGGAGGGTCAGGGCCCATCTGGGAAGGTTCCTAAAAGCTCCAGGAAGTGGCTGGGGGCCCCCGCCACCCACTTGGGATGCCCTGGATACTGAGCAGGTGGCTGTCTGTAGTGTGCCCACCCTGAACCTGCACATTCCCAAGAGCAGGAGGCCAAAGTGAGGCCCAGGGAGCCCTGGGTGAGCAGGAGGGAGCCCCGGCCTGCCTGCTCCGAGGAGCCAGACGGGGCCGTTCCCTTCCCCAGCCAAGGGTCGCCCTGGACCCCACCTCAGAGGTCTGGTTCTAACTCCTGTCAGATGGGGGTGCCTGCTCCCCACTCCCCGACTGGCAGGAATTAGAGCTGGACCTTCGAGAGAAGGACCCTGCTGAGTGTCCTTAGGCAGGTCACTCGCCCTCTCTGTGCAGTCTCCCTGGAAGATGCTCTTCGGGTTTAGGACTTGATTCTGCTTCTGCTTCCACCTGCCAGGTCCCCAGGGTCCTCAGCCTCTTCTGCTCTGAGGTGGGAAGGGTGCGTCTCCGCAGTCAGCCCGGTGCGGGCGGCTCCGGCCGTGGACGGCTCCGTGTCTTCAGGGGCACCCGGGACTCAAGGCAGCAGTGGTGGGGTTACCTGGGGCGGGCCTGGAGGGCGAGCCAAACTGCCCTTGGGAAGGTGACGGTGACGTCAGCTGGCAGTGCAGGTGAACTGGGCCCCGGGGACTGGGGACGTGCCGGTCGCTGCTCATCTCCAGGGGAGGTGTCCTGAGCTGGCCCTGGGTGTGGCCCGGACTGTGACGCTGGGGGAGAAACTCCAGACCAGGGGTCCGGAGAGGCCGGCGCGGACGCCGGGCAGGCTGCCTGGAGGAGGGGTGCTGGCGCTGGGCTGGTGGAGGGCCCGGGTGGGAGCCCGAGGCGGAGTGAGAGTGGGCGCCGGTGAGGAGGAGGCCCCGCGCGGTGGCCGGTGGCCGAGCTCCAGCTTCGTGCCGGGTACTCTGGGCTCTGCACCCTCTCCGCCGCGGGCTGTCCTGGCAGCCGTGAGACCCAGGGACCCGCCCGCGAGCTGTGGCCCTCGGCCGCGTCCTCCAGCCCTGAGCCTTCCGCGGCCCTGGGGGGCGGTCACTCTCCCCCGCTGCAGGGAACGTTGAGGCTGATGGCTGCTGAGGACACAGGGCCGGCCACCTGCCGGGGCCTGCAGGGGTCCATGGGGTCGCCTGGCCTCCACCACTGAGCGGACGCGGTGGGTCAGTGCCGGCCACCTCTCCTCCAGGAGGCCCAGGTCAGGTGTGGACGTTACAAGGTGGCCTGGCAGCCTGGGGACCCCTCCTGGAGCCCCCTGGATGACACGTGTCCCCCGCTGGGAGCTGGGCCCAGTCCACTGAGGACCACGTTTCCCAGGATGCACCTCGAGCCTGCCCGGCTGGGCCTCCAAGGGGGAACTTGCGAGGGAACTTGGCAGAACTGGAGCTCGGAGGAGGAGCAGGGGTTCTCGGTGGGCCTTGGTTCAGGGGGACAGTCAGCCAGTGCTCCCTGGCTCCCCTGCAGTGGCCCATGCCCGAGTTACCAGGATCCCAGACAAGGCATCTTAGCTCTGGTGTCTAGTGGACCTTCAGAGGTTTCCAGACTAGGGCAGAGGAAACAGGTGCTGGCCCCCTCTGCCTCATGGACAGGAGGAGGAGGGTGGAGAAGGGGCGCTGCATCCGGGGCCCTGAGGGATGTGTAGGAGTTTGCAGGGAAGAGACCAGCTTCCGGCCAGTGGCGGAAGCCCCTTCTTCTCGTGGGAACTGGCCCTCCCTTCCCCGCTGGCCAAGCTGCGAGAGCCCCTGGGGCAGCAGAGGGCATTGAACCAGCTTCCCTGAGCTTGGACCCCTCTCCTCTCCCTGGTGCCCCTTCTCCGAGTCCAGTGTCCCCATCTGTCAACAGAGGCCATGACCAAGGCAGTTGGGCCCTGCCCTGTGGCCTGCAGCAGGTGGGGCCCTGGGCACGAGAAGTAAACAAGGCCAGGAGCGTGGTGCGTGCCCTGGAGGTGGAGGCCGGGGCTCAGGGGTGGGCCGCGCGCTCGGGGTGTCAGGGAGGCTGTGTCTGAGGAGGTGACATGCAGGGATCTTGAGGGGCTGCACTCCGGGCGAGGGCACAGCGTGCAAGACCCAGGGGCAGGAGGAGCCTGGCATATTGGAGGCAGAGGGAGGAGTCCCTGTGGCCAGAGCAGAGGGAAGAGGGCAGGTCCTGCAGGGCCCTGTGGGCTCCAGGAGGACTTGGTTTGGGCCCTGAGGGGACGGGAGCCTGACTCCGGGGCCTCTGGCGCCCTCTGGTGGCCGCTGCAGGAGCACAGCCGGGTGCGGGCGGAGGGACCAGCCGGGAGGCCACTGCCGGTCCAGCAGTCCCCACTACCAGCGGGCAGAACAGTGGGTGGGAACGAGGGCCGTCCCTGCGGCAGCTGCGTGGAGTCGCAGCCCGGGAAGCTGCTAGTGGACAGAGGAGAGCTGGGTTCGCTGCGGTTAGAGCCTGCTCGGGGCCACTTCCTGCCTGTGCAGCTTGGGCCTGGGTCTCCTCACCTGTTGCAGTCAGCACGGTGCCCACCTCCCTGGCTCCCCCAAAGTCCAGCCCAGGGCTGGAAGCGCGGGCAGGGCTCTGCTGATCTGCTCTGGCCGCCCTGGAAGGCCAGTTCCGGAGGCCGCCCCGCACCCGGCCCTGCTCCTTGCCATTCCTCCCCTGCCCCTCCTGCTGCTCCACCGTCATCTGCCAGCCTCTCCCCGGTTCCTGAGCCCTGACTCACCAGGACTTGTGGTCCACTCTGACCCAGGGTCTCCCCCGACGGTTGTCTTCTTGCAGTTCCTGGGCAGTGGGTCCTGTCCCCAGCGGCCCCTCCTGTCTCCGCCCCTGTCTCTCAGAGGCTCCTTCTCCAGGACTCCCATCTTGGTACTGCCTCGCTTGGGGACCCCTGCGTCCTTCCAAACAGGGCCTCTGCAAGGGGCATGAGGGGGTGGATTCTGGACGGGGCCTCGGGTGGAGAAGAGCTCTCAGGCCCAGGTTGCCCCCAGGCTTCTCCCAGATCAAGGCCCCCAAGGGCAGGACCCCAAAGTGCAGCCCCTAAGACAAAACTGGAGCTCCCACCGTCCCCCGATGGGCTCCCAGGGCAGTGCCCGTCTGTCCCCAGGCCTGCGGGCTTCCCGCACGGGCATCTGTGGGTTCTGACCCCAGCCCGTCCCAGGGTCCTCGGGTCTGCTGCCCCTCAGGCCGGCACCGGCCGGGTGTAAATGACACTTTGATTTCCTGTCGCACCCCAACCCTAATTAGGAGCTGCTGCTTCCGATTTGCCTCCTGGCGGCCCGTTTCCAAACAGTGATTAAGTTAATTAGCGGGGCCCCCTCCCCCGCCTCCTGGGGACCTGTCGGTGTCCCCACTTGAGGCCCTGCCTCTGCCACCTCGTCTCCCTTGCTCCCCCAGTGGCCCAGGGCTAGGGCCAGCCTTTCTGGGTCTCCACGTTCTATTTGTAAAACGCCTCCTTCGGCTGGGCCACTGTGGAGGACAGAGGGCACCCTGCGAGCACTCCGTAGAAGGGTCAGCGAGAGGCAAGACAGCTGGTGGTCTCAGCTCCCCATGTGCTGTGTGACCTCAGCCAAGCGGCCTCACCTCTCTGAGCTCCAACTTTCCCACCTGCACGAGGGTGGTGGCGCAGGTCTGAGGGCTGGGGCGGCGTGAAGCCCCGGTTGCACTGGCACCCAGTGGGCGCGCGGGGTCGGGAGCGAGCACACCCTTGCCCCCGGCTGGCGTCTGTTGGACACGAGTGCTGGCCCGGCGGGAGGCCACAGGGACACCCTGCCCCCACGGCGCCAAAATCCTCAGCCCCGGTGTGCGGAGGGAGACAGGTGGGGCGGCGGAGGGCGTGGCCGGCTGCCGGGCGCCACGCGGTCGTGGCTCACGTGCCCTTGGTGTCCCCAGGGACCGCCACCCAGGAGGGCTCGCTGACCGCGGCCAGAGGAGGCGGGAGGAGCTGCGGGCTCGGGCAGGGCCACGTCCCTCTGGCCTTCCTGCCAATTCCTGGACAGCCCTGGGCCGGCTGGGCTGCCGCGGGGCCTCCAGGCAGCTGGAGGAGGCGACTGTAAGCAGAGCCGGTAACCAGACCTGCCCGGCGCGGGGGCCTGGTGGCCTGGCCAGTTACTCGATCCCCCTGGGGACACCGGCCCTGGAGCTGGATCCTGGGGTGGCCAGGCGGACAGGGAGCCCCTTCCACGCTCTGCAGACAGGCACCCCATACTTGGTGGGGCAGACGGAGGAACGGAAGCTCCAAGCCTGGCCAGGGGCCCTGGGGCCCTTACCGTCCTGTGCAGAGGCCCAGAGAGGGTGAGCTGCTGGCCGAGGTCACACAGCAAGGTCATTGGACCTGCAGAAAACACTGTGGCTGGGGCCCTGTTTCAGGAATGAGAAGAAGGAGAAGCCTAGGCATCGCCTGTGACAGGCCAGCCTCACAGCCCGGACCGTCCTGCCGTCGCTCTAGGCGTCCGACCCCTAGGCCCTAGGTGCTGGCCTTGCGGCTCCCTTCTCTTGGAGTACCACCCCTGTCCCACCACCTGCCTGTCCCACCACCTACCTGTCTACACTGCCTCCCCGTCTACACCGCCTCCCCGTCTACACCGCCTCCCTGTCTACACTGCCTCCCTGTCCCACCACCTGCCCCCGTCTACACCGCCTCCCCGTCTACACCGCCTCCCTGTCCCACCACCTGTCCCCGTCTACACCGCCTCCCCGTCTACACCGCCTCCCTGTCCCACCACCTGCCCCCGTCTACACCGCCTCCCCGTCTACACCGCCTCCCTGTCCCACCACCTGCCCCCGTCTACACCGCCTCCCCGTCTACACCGCCTCCCTGTCCCACCACCTGCCCCCGTCTACACCGCCTCCCTGTCTACACTGCCTCCCTGTCCCACCACCTGCCCCCGTCTACACCGCCTCCCTGTCCCACCACCTGCCCCCGTCTACACCGCCTCCCTGTCTACACTGCCTCCCTGTCCCACCACCTGCCCCCGTCTACACCACCTCCCTGTCTACACTGCCTCCCTGTCTACACTGCCTCCCTGTCTACACTGCCTCCCTGTCCCACCACCTGCCCCTGTCTACACCGCCTCCCTGTCTACACTGCCTCCCTGTCCCACCACCTGCCCCTGTCTACACCACCTCCCTGTCCCACCACCTGCCCCTGTCTACACTGCCTCCCTGTCTACACTGCCTCCCTGTCCCACCACCTGCCCCTGTCTACACCACCTCCCTGTCTACACCACCTGCCCCTGTCTACACCGCCTCCCCGTCTACACCACCTCCCTGTCTACACTGCCTCCCTGTCCCACCACCTGCCCCCGTCTACACCGCCTCCCCGTCTACACCGCCTCCCTGTCCCACCACCTGCCCCCGTCTACACCGCCTCCCTGTCTACACTGCCTCCCTGTCCCACCACCTGCCCCCGTCTACACCGCCTCCCTGTCTACACTGCCTCCCTGTCTACACTGCCTCCCTGTCTACACTGCCTCCCTGTCCCACCACCTGTCCCTGTCTACACCACCTCCCTGTCTACACCACCTGCCCCTGTCTACACTGCCTCCCTGTCTACACTGCCTCCCTGTCCCACCACCTGCCCCTGTCTACACCACCTCCCTGTCTACACCACCTGCCCCTGTCTACACCGCCTCCCTGTCTACACCGCCTCCTTGTCCCACCACCTTCCTGTCTACACCACCTCCCTGTCCCACCACCTCACTGGTTGCGCATTCCTGCTGGACGCTGCTGGCCTCCTGGCCGTGGCCTCGAGGGCTGGGCTCACGGTCACTGGGGCTTTCAGGTGGGAATAGGCCGGTCTCAGGGACCAGGCCGGGGTGTCCTTGCCAGGCGCCGGGAAGCCATGGGAGGGTCTAGAGCAGGGCTTGCTTGGTGGCATCTGGGGACGTGTGGTGTCACACTGGGAGCTCCTGGCACAGAGTGGGCAGAGGCCGGGGTGCCACCAGCCCCTGCAGGGCCTGGGAGTGGCTGTCCCTGGTCACGCAGCTTCAGGAGGGGAGCGGGGTTTGAACCTGGGCCACAGGTCTGTCCAGCCAACCTGGGTGTTGACTGTCCACCCTCCTTCTGGGCCTCCGTGTCCCCTGCCAGCCAGGGAGGTGGGGCTGCCCGGCAGTCAGACGTGGCACTGGCCTGTGTCCCCCGATCTGGACAGCAGGACAGCCACCAGCCGGCTCCTGGCAGCGGCTCTCGGCCTGCGGGACACGCGGCTTGTGGCTGCTGTGGCTGGGGACACGTGCCATGCCTGGAGGGCCCACTGCGTTTGTTCGGGTACAGCGAGCAATTATTGAGCACCAAGGGTGTGCGAGACGCAGAGGAACACGTCGCTGGCAAGGCGTGCCCAGCCCTGCCTTCGGGCCGTGGTCTGGCGCACAGGCCGGCCCTGAACAGCCCCTGGTGGTGGTGACTTTCCCGGGGACCCAGCAGAACAGGCCCCTGCGGCAGCGGCTGGGAGGCCCCTGCGTTGCTGACCGGCCCGGGCAAGGCCCCTGCCCTGGGCGAGGGCCACGCTCAGCAGAGCAGAGAGCCAGCAAGTCAGAGCTCGGAGACTGAGGGGTAACCTGGGAGGACAGGCTTCTAGCGTCCAGGGGGCCCAGGGGGGACTCTGCAAAGACGTGACATTTCAGCAAAGACCCAGAGTGAGAAAATGAGTTACGACAGCGTCCAGGGTGGACAAACGGCCGTGCCAAGGTCCGGAGGCAGGACGCAGCCTGGAGGGTCGGAGGCACAGCCAGGGCCCGGGGGGCGGAGCAGAGGGAACAAGGGAGGGAGGGGACAGGGCAGGTCCTGCCGGGCCCTGAGGGGGGCAGCCTGGGGGACTCTGGGCAGAGGGCCCTGAGTCAGGTGTCACAGGAGCCCTCTAGTGTCCAGGACCGTCTGGGCTGAGGGCAGGAGTGGCCGAGCTGTACCAGTGGCTGCCCTGCAGTGGACCGGGCAGTGGTGGCAACTCTGGATGCCCCTGGCGTGCGGGGCGAGCGGGAGGGGTGGACGCCTCGGCCCTGTGGGCGCGGCCCCATGAGGAGCTGCGGGGCTGTGTTGTCCCTTTGGAACTTTCCAGTCCACCCTAGGATGTGTCCTGGAGTGGGGCCACCGGAGTGGGGCCACCGCTGCCCAGGAGCCCAGGGCCTTCGGCTGGCCGGCCAGGGCGTGTGTCCTCAGCGGGCCCGCGTGTCCTCAGCTCAGGCGGCCGGGCCGGGCAGCACCCAGGGCGCCGCGAGACGAGGCGTGGGGGAGGGCGGGCGGGCGGCAGGGCCCTGGGGTCTATGGAGAGGGGCAGAGGGGCTCTGGAGGTGGCGCCAAGGCCCGGCCACCCCGGGCCAGGGTCCACCGAGGCCGCCGCCTGGGGTGGCCGCAGCAAGGCTGGGATGCCAGGTCCAGGTCTGCCCAGCTGGCCCGCAGGCCCCGCCTCGCTCCGTGGCCCGAGCCGTCCCCTCTACAGGGTGCTGGGGACACGTGGCCAGGACAGACCAGCCGTGCCCGCCAGGCTCACCGTCCCACAGGGGACAGGATGCTGAGCGGGGACCCTGCCCGGCGGGTAGGGGCTGGTGTGGGAAGGCTTCCTGGGGGTGGCGCCCCCATCCCAGAGCCAGGATGTGCCAGGCGGGGAGCAGCACCCACGCGAGGCAGGGAGGCCGCAGGCGAGCGGGCACTGCGGCTCCAGGGCACCTGGGAGCCACGGAGGGACGCAGAGCAGGGGAGGCGGCCCACGCCCGGGAACTGCTGGCTGCAGTGGGTGGAGGCAGGGCCCCACCCGGGGAGGCCACCTGGTGGACAGCCACACCTGGGGCAGAGGCAGGGCCAGCGCGGCGGGCTCAGGGACCGTGGGCCATGCCAAGTCCCAGGCCAGACGCAAGGGGTCTTGGGGCCCGGGATGCACGTCCGGGCCGGGCTGGGCAGTGCGGGCGCCGAGGACCCTCCTCACCTGAGCAGGGGCTTACAAGGCCAAGAGAGGGTCTTCTGTGAGGCCCCCACCCGGGACTCAGTCTGCCTGTCTGTGAACCGGGCACAGAGTCGCCGCTGGCCCTCAGGGTGGTGGCTGAGCCACTGGGCTGGCTCGTGACCCCTGCTCTTGTGACTGGGCCTGGCCCTGGGTCCTCCTGGGACACACCACAGCCCCTAGTCCAGCCTCAGCTTCCGCATCCCCAGATGGACCCCGCTAGAGCGCGGGGTTGCCGCGAAGGGGTTCCTGGAAAACACCCAGGCCAGCCGCTCCTCCTCGGGACAGCCCAGCAACAGCAGCAGTATTACGAGCACTTATGAGCACCGACTGTATGCCAGGCACCGTGCCACACAGGCTGCTAAGGTTGGGAGCATCACTGTTTGACAGCTGAGGAGACACCTAGAGAGGGTGAGCTCCCTGTTCAAGGTCGCCCAGCACGGAAGAGACGGAGCCGGGGTCTGAACCCTCGCAGCCTGGCTCCAGAGCCTGGTCCAAGCCACGGGGCTGCACCGCAATGAGTGGGAAGTGGTTTCATTAAGTTTCTGCAGGAAAACGTTAGCCTGACAAATAGAAGAAACCAACATGGGATAAAAAGTACGCCACCTCCAGGGTGGCCCAACCAGAGACTGAGGAGGCTGAGGCAGGAGGATCGCAAGATCGAGGCCAGCCCCTGCAATTTAGGAAGACCTTGTCTCAAAAAATAAAAAGGGCTGGGGTGCAGCTCAGTGGTGGAGCACCCTGGGCTCCGTCCCCAGCAGCTCTCCCACAAAAAATGCCAAGACGGCCTGTGTTTCAGGACAGTGCCCACAGAAGGTGGCCCTGCCCACGCGCGGGCAGGGGTCCTGGGGCCCAGTGAGGGCCGGATGGGGGCACAGAGGTCATTCTCCCTGGATGCCGCCGGGAGGCAGGGGGCTGTGCTGCGGGGTGGGAGCCAGGGAGGGACGCTCTTGAGGACACAGGGCCGAGCCCAGGCACGTGTGACTGGCGTCCGCTGAGTCACAAATCCTGGAAGCTCAGGCCACAGGGAGGAAGCCGCGTGGTCCCTGCCGGGCCTTCCTGTTTGGGGCCCTGACTGCGTGGAGGCGGCGCCGGGTCGTGTTCTCAGCCACCTTCCCCGGCCGGGTCTCAGCGTCCTGAGCCACAGGGCCACCGGGTGGGGACACGTCCTGCTGCTCAGATGGGAAACTGAGGCACAAGGGCTTGCTGGAGACGTCCCCCAGCGAGCAGGCGGCTGGAATTTTCACTTGGGGCCTCTGGGACCAGGATGGCGCCCCTTTCTGGTAGGGAAGCGACCTGAACGGCTGGGCTCAGCGCTTGAGTCCCCTGCCACCCGTGGCCTTGTCCAGAAGGCTCCCCTGGTGGAGCAGGAGGGAGCGGTCCTCCCAGGCGGGGGGTCCCAGCACTCCCAGGGCCACCGAGGCCTGCAGGACTCTCCTGTGGGACCCCCTGGCTTGTGGCTGATAAACGCCTATGAAGCTTTGACTTTTTTTGGCGCCATTAAGATCACTCTGAGAATTTTTAAACATGCATTTTGAGATTACATTTTAATACGTTTTCAATTGCATCTATTATTGTGGTTATTGCTATTAGTTTTTAATTACCCGGCGCACCTTTGTTGAAGTCGTGCCTGCGCTTTCCCTCCGTGTGGCCATACAGCCCTGCCCTGTGCCGGCATCGTTACTATTATTGCCCTTGCTGTTATTTCATCTTGAAGCGGGGCTTCCGGGAGTGGGGGCTGGGCGGGCCTCGCGCGCCCTCTGCCGGCCGCGGATGGGACTGCAAGTCGCGCTGCTCACCGCCCCATCCCTCGCCGCAGGTGTCACCTCCCGCCACCTGGCCCTCGCCATGCGGACCGCGGGGGCGCCTCCTCCCTGCCCGGCCCTGATGCTCCTGCTGCTGCTACTGGGGGACTCCCAGGGCCTCTTCCCCGAGGAACCGCCACCGCTCAGCGTGGCCCCCAGGGACTGTGAGTCGGAAGATGGGGATCCTGGGGGAGGTCGAGTCCCACAGAGGGTCTCCTTCCAAATTGGGTTCCCTGGCCCTGCCAGGAGGGGGAGGCACCAAGTCAGGAACCAGTCTAGAAGGGCACGTGACCTCAGCTGCCCCTCCCCCCATCCCACCTTTGCTAGACCTGAACCACTACCCGGTGTTCGTGGGCGGCGGGCCTGGGCGCCTGGGCCCGGCAGAGGGCGCCGAAGACCTCAACATCCAGCGGGTGCTGCGGGTCAACAGGACACTGTTCATCGGGGACAGGTAAGGGGACTTCGGGGCGGCCCTGGCAGCGTGTGGGGTTGCCTGACTGGCCTACTGTTCAGCCGGGTTGCAGCTGTGTGACCCTGGTGTGCCGAGTGCTGCGAGGACAGCTAGGGTGACAAGTCACCGGCTGTCTTGGGGTTGGTAGATAGGATGCCCTGGGGGAGGGAGATCCCGTCAGCCATGAAAGAACCACCGGATGCCATGGGGATGTCAGGAGGGCTTCCCTGAGGATGTGACATCTGAGTTGAGACCCAAGTGAATTTCCCTCCATGGGGACCTCTGGGGAAGGACATTCCCGTTGAAGGGCAGAGGCTGTGCAAAGGCCCTGGGACAGGATGGAGCCTAGCCTGCAGGAGGAACAGCGAGGAGCCCTTGTGGCTGAAGCAGAGGGGTTGGGGTCAAGGCAGGGAGGGGATGGTCAGCTCGTAGAGGACCCTGTGGGCCGTGGGCAGGACTTGAGCAAGCCATGGAGGGCTGTGGGCAGAAGGGGGCTTGACTCAGGTGCTCACAGGTGCCCTCTGGTGCCTGCCATAGGGAGGACAGACTGAGCCCAGGACAGACGCTGGGAGGCCAGGGGCTCAGAATCTACTGGTCAGAGCTGGCAGCACTGGGTGCCAGGCTAGGGAGAAGCGTGGAGCTAGGGGAGTGCGGGGCTGGGAGATGGGGCCACCATTCGTGGGGTTGCGACAGCCCCTCAGGAGGCCAGGAGGCCCAGCCCTGGGACCACAAAGGAGAGCGGGAGGGAGGGGGTGCCCGAGAGGCACAACTGCCAGGGAGGCGGGGATAGGGCTGCTTGGGATGTGTTTCCAGGAAGCGGGGCCTTGAGGATGAGGATGGGCAGGTGGCCGCGGTTTTTACCCCTGGGAGGTAGGGGGTCGCTTCCTGTGTGGAGCCGAGTGGCAGGACGAGAGCTGAGGGACCCGAGGCGGAGGCGTGGCACAGTCCACTGCAGACGCGTGCCTCAGTCCGCTGCGATGGGGCGTCCGGGCTCCAGGTGGCCTGCAGGTGTGGGGAGGCCCGTTACAGGTGGGGACTGGGCTGTGAGGGCCAGCTCAGTGTGGGAGATGCTCATGGCAGAGGCGCTGGCCTGTGCCTGCGTGTCGCCGTGGGACAGCACGTCTGCGCGGGGCGGGTGCAGTGGGGGAGGGATGGCGGAGACCCCCGACCTCACCACCTCCACCCCTCGCACAGGGACAGCCTGTACCGGGTGGAGTTGGAGCCCCCCACATCCACGGAGCTGCGGTACCAGCGGGTGAGGAAGGGGCGCGCGCAGGACCGGGGATCTGTCAGAGGTCTGGGGCCAGGTGCACCGGCTCTTCCCAGCGGGGGCTGCTGGGGACCCCGCCCCGCTCACCACTCTCTGCCCGCAGAAGCTGACCTGGCGCTCCAACCCCAGCGACATAGACGTGTGTCGGATGAAGGGCAAGCAGGAGGTGAGCGGTCCCGGCCCCGCGCGGGGTCTTCCTTCCCCTCCATCCAGGCTGGGACCCTGGGGTTGCCCAGGTTGTGCCCAGGGGCCCCGCCCAGGGTCGCTGCTCCTCCTTCACCGGGCTAGGACCCTGTCGTCCCCTCCCCAGCCGGAACTTGCCCCCGAAACGTCCTCCGCTGTGGCCTCACCACAGCTGGGACCTTGCTATACCGCTGAAGCGACGCATTTCCTGGCCTCGGCCCTTCCCTGTCCGCTGCCCGGCCCCTGTCAGCCCCACCTGGTCGCTTGTGCTGGCCTCCCCATCCTGGCTCCTCCCTCGAGGCCACGGCTACCCCTCCACCCCAGCCACGCCCCATCACCGTCCCGGCCCCGCCCCATCACCTTCTCGATCCCGCCCCTTCACCGTCCCGGCCCCGCCCCACCACAGCCCAGCCACGCCCCGTCACCGTCCCGGCCCCGCCCCGTCACCATCCGGGCCCCGCCCTGTCACCATCCCGGCCCCGCCCCACCACAGCCCAGCCACGCCCCATCACCGTCCCGGCCCCGCCCCATCACCGTCCCGGCCCCGCCCCGTCACCATCCGGGCCCCGCCCCGTCACCATCCCGGCCCCGCCCCACCACAGCCCAGCCACGCCCACACCGGCTCCCGCTGCCCGCCCTCCCACCCTAGGCTGAGTGTCGGAACTTCGTCAAGGTGCTGCTGCTTCGTGACGAGTCCACGCTCTTCGTGTGCGGCTCCAACGCCTTCAACCCGGTGTGCGCCAACTACAGTGTGAGTGTGCCCTTCGGGGCCCCGCCAGCCCGGGGCCGGCCTCCAGGCCCTTCCCTGGGCCCTCTGCCGGCCATGACCCCCGTGGCCTCCTACAGGAAGCCTTGCTGGATCTGTACTCCCACCCAGCTCAAGAAGGGTCGGTGCTGTGTGGGAGCCAGGGCCGCTGAGGCTAGCTGACCTAGGAGCCAGTTATAGTGGTCACTGGGATGGACTCTGCGGTCCACTCACAGACCAGGGAACAGGTTAGGTGACTGGCCAAGGTCAAAGCAGTCCAGCAGTCCAGGGCGAAGCCAGGATTCCTCCTGGAGTGGAGGCCGGGGAAGCCGGATCTGCCACACAGGCCCATCTCCCCGCAGATGGACACGCTGCAGCCTCTCGGGGACAACATTAGTGGCATGGCCCGCTGTCCGTATGACCCCAAACATGCCAACGTGGCCCTCTTCTCAGGTGAGACCCCCTCTGACCGTGTCATCAGCCCCAGGCGTGGCAACTGGCACTCTCCATTCTTGAAGTTCAGGTCACTTAAAGGCAGCTGGGTGACCATTTATCTGTAAAAGGGGCAGCATCTCAGCCAAGGCAGGGGCTCACTGAGGGTCTGGACTCAGCCTGGGTCAGGGATTCCAGAGTCAGCTGGGCTTGGTCCTCAGCCAGCACTGGCTCAGCCTGGGGCCCACCCAGGGTTGGGACTAACCTGGCTCGGCCGCAGCCGGGCTTGGGATTTAGATGGTGAGCCCTGGCCTGGGGCCCCACCCAGCCTGGGGCTCTGCAGGTAGATCTCTCTCACCTCCCCTTCTCCACCCTGCCGCCACATCCAGACGGGATGCTCTTCACAGCCACCGTGACCGACTTCCTGGCCATCGACGCTGTCATCTACCGCAGCCTTGGGGACCGGCCCACCTTGCGCACCGTAAAGCATGACTCCAAGTGGTTCAAAGGTGAGGCTCGGCAGGGCAGTGAGCCAGACTGGGGCAGCTGACATTTCCCCGAATCCCCCCACCATAATAAGAGCTGAGGAGGGGACTCCCACCTCATCTTTGGAAACTACTGGACGTTTCCGTGTGTTTGTTTACTTCTCACTATTGTGGGGATGAACCCCAGGACTGTCCATGCCAGCCAGGCGCTCCGCCACCGGGCCATGTTCCCAGCCTTCTGCTGGCCTTAGGAAAAGGTTTGGATCTAAGTAGAACGTGCAGGCAGTGGGGGCTGGGATCGCAGGAGCTCGGCACCCCAACACACGAGGGAGGAAGGGGACAAAGAACAGCAGCCGTGGCCATCTGGAGGGGTGGACGTGGGGACGTTAAGCTTGTGACCTCTTCCCTCCCAAAAACATTTGAGCCTGGTTCATTTTGCCTGGTAGCCACCCCAGATACCCCCTTCACCATAAAAGATCACCCAGAGGTTAGGTTTGTGCCCCGCCCCGGAGAGCCCCGATGGCCCGGGGCTGGCCTGACTGCCCTGTCCTGCAGAGCCCTACTTTGTGCACGCGGTGGAGTGGGGCAGCCACGTCTACTTCTTCTTCCGGGAGATCGCCATGGAGTTCAACTACCTGGAGAAGGTGAGGCCCTGTTCCCCGGAGCCTGCGTGGGGGGGCACAGACCCAAGGGCTGTGGCGAGCGAAGTGGGTCGTGGGCCCAGTGGCCCTGCGGAGACCCCACGGGAGGCCACACGGTGCCCTCTGCTCCCCAGCCCCACCCTGCTCATCTGCTTCCTGCTTCTGACCTCTCACCCTGCTGCCCTCCGTCCGTCAGTCTGTCTTCCTGACCCCTGCTCGTCCGTCCCTCCTCCTCCCTCCTGCGCCCACTTCTTCCTCAGGCCCCTCGGCCTCCGTCTGACCCTCCTCCCCCACCACCAGCCCACTGTCCACCGGGCAGCCACGCAGCAGGAGGGCAGAGGGGTCACTTGCTGCTGAGCCCAGGGTCGGCCTCTTCCTTTGCCTGGGTGCCGGCGGCCTCCGCGGAGAGCCCAGAGGGGTCTCCGAGCAGCTGCGGGGCAGCGCGGCGGGGGCGGGCCCAGGCCCAGGCCCAGGCTCAGGCCCGCTGCCCCGGCTGCGGCAGGTGGTGGTGGCCCGCGTGGCGCGGGTGTGCAAGAACGACGTGGGCGGCTCGCCGCGCGTGCTGGAGAAGCAGTGGACCTCCTTCCTGAAGGCGCGGCTCAACTGCTCGGTGCCCGGGGACGCCCACTTCTACTTCAACGTGCTGCGGGCCGTCACGGGCGTGGTCAGCCTGGGCGGCCGGCCCGTCGTCCTGGCCGTCTTCTCCACCCCCAGCAACAGGTGGGCGCGGGGCCTCGGGACCCGGCGGGCAGAGGGGCGCGTGGCCCTCGCGTCCTCTGCTGTGGGCCGGGCGGGCTGGCAGGGCTGCCAGGGGAGGCTGCGCGTCGGGGAGGAAGCGCGAGGCCACCGGGCGCGGAGGCCGGAGGGCCAGGCCACGCGGGGTCGGGACTCCGTTCTGGGGGTGCTCGGCAGCCGCGGAGGCTGAGGAGCAGCCGTGGAGGTCGGGCCTGAGGCCTCGGGGGCCGGGTGCAGGCCCAGCGGGGTGCCCCGAGGGGCGGCCTCAGAGAAGCGGACGTGTCCAGCCAGGAGCGTGCGGGTGGGGTGGCCGGGAGAAGCGTGCCCGGGACCTGCGTCCAGCTGGGGACAGGGCGGCCGTGCGCCTCCGAGGCGCAGCGCCACCAGGCTGACCGGCGCCCTCCGTCTGACCCCAGCATCCCTGGCTCCGCCGTCTGCGCCTTTGACATGACGCAGGTGGCCGCTGTGTTTGAAGGCCGCTTTCGCGAGCAGAAGTCCCCTGAGTCCATCTGGACACCAGTGCCTGAGGATCAGGTGCCACGGCCCCGGTGAGAGCCCCCTGAACCAGGGACGGTGCCCGGTGGCGTCCGGTTCCCAGGACAGGCCCCGGGGGGTCCCTTGGCTGCCACTGAGTTCACCTGGGTCCGTTATGCAGAGGGGGTGCCGACGCCCTGGGGCAGCGTGGCGGGTGCCCGGCGGTCAGGCCCCTCCGTGGGGACCCGTCTGCCTGACCGGCCTCTGCCGCAGGCCTGGCTGCTGCGCTGCCCCGGGCACACAGTACAACGCCTCCAGCGCCCTGCCCGACGAGATCCTCAGCTTCGTCAAGACCCACCCGCTGATGGACGAGGCCGTGCCCTCGCTGGGCCACGCACCCTGGATCGTGCGGACCCTGATGCGGTCCGTGCTGGGGGCCAGGGGCTGGGGAGGAGGACAGGGCCCCCTGAGCCCGTGGAGGACACGGGGGTTGTCCTGGAGGGCCACACAATGCGGCTGAGCACCAGCCCCCGAGGCCACCAGAGCTGGAGAGGGAGGGAGAGGGGACAGACAGACAGGCCAAGGGCAGGGGATGGAGGGACAGAGGGAGAGAGGGGACAGACAGACAGGCCAAGGGCCAGGGATGGAGGGACAGAGGGAGAGAGGGGACGGACAGACAGGCCAAGGGCCAGGGATGGAGGGACAGAGGGAGAGAGGGTACGGACAGACAGACGGGCCAAGGGCCAGGGATGGAGGGACAGAGGGAGAGAGGGGACGGACAGACAGGCCAAGGGCCAGGGATGGAGGGACAGAGGGAGAGAGGGGACGGACAGACGGGCCAAGGGTCGGGGATGGAGGGACAGGGGAGAGAGGGGACGGACAGACAGACAGGCCAAGGGCAGGGGATGGAGGGACAGGGGAGAGAGGGGACGGACAGACAGACAGGCCAAGGGCAGGGGATGGAGGGACAGGGGAGAGAGGGGACGGACAGACAGACGGGCCAAGGGTCGGGGATGGAGGGACAGGGGAGAGAGGGGACGGACAGACGGGCCAAGGGCCGGGGCTGGAGGGACAGGGAGAGAGGGGACAGACAGACAGACAGGCCGACAGATGCCCATGGAGACGGATGCAGACCGCCTGGCCACCGCGGGTCTTCCTGTCCTGCTGGGACAGGGTGTCCTGGCACGGGCTTCTCTTCTGCACCTACGTGCTGCTGACCACGTGCTGGCGCCTGTCCCGTGTGCCCCGGGTGCTGCAGGGCCACCTGACGCCCTGCTCTGGCCTCCAGGCACCCGCTGACCCGAGTGGCTGTGGACGTGGGCGCTGGTCCCTGGGGCAACCAGACGGTGGTCTTCCTGGGCTCTGAGGTGGGCACTGTCCTCAAATTCCTCGTCCAGCCCAACACCAGTGTCTCAGGGACTGCTGGGCCCAGCGTCTTCCTGGAGGAGTTTGAGACCTACCGGCCGGACAGGTAAGTCCGGAGGCGGGAGGCGGCCGGTGGCCGGGCCAGGCGGGTGCACCAAGTCTCACATGGCGTCCTGCCTGCCCAGGTGCGGACGATCCGGCGGTGCTGAGTCAGGACAGCGGCTGCTGAGCCTGGAGCTGGACGCGGCCTCAGGTGGCCTGCTGGCGGCCTTCCCCCGCTGCGTGGTCCGCGTCCCTGTGGCCCGCTGCCAGCAGTACTCGGGGTGCATGAAGTGAGTACCGCCGGGGCACTGTGGGCGGGCAGCAGGGGAGGTGAGCATGGGGGGCAGCAGAGAACCAGACCGAGTCCAGGGCTCAGCAGCATCCTGACTCATTGAGCAATAAACTAAGCAGAGGGCACAGCTGCGCAAAGGCCCTGGGGCAGGACTGAGCCTGGCTTGTTGGAGGGACAGCAAGGAGCTGTGTGGCTGGAGCAGAGTGAGTGAAGGCGAGAGAGGAAGAGGGAGGCCGGGAGGGGACAGGGCAGGTCGTGCAGGGCCTTGTGGGCTGCAGGGAGGACTTGGGTTTCAACTCTGAGGAAGGTGGGAGCCATGGAGGACTGGACAGAGAAGGAAGGACTGACTCAGGTGGTCAGGGTGCCCTCTAGTGGTTGCTATGGGGAGGACAGTCTGGGGGGGCCCTGGGGAGTGGGGACCAGAGTGGAGGCTGGGAAGGTTGGAGGCCTGTCACAAGGTGGCACAGCCCTGGGCTCACCCTGCAGCACCCAGGCCCTGCCTGCTGTCATTGCAGACGTGACCTATAGCGCCGGAGTCGGGGACAGGGACTGGGGCCGGCCTGCCTCGCCACAGTCTTGGTCAGCTAATCTGCGCTCCTGTGGGGCCACAGTGGACTTTCCCAGGCCCCAGTTTCCTTACCTGTAAAAAGGGGAATGAATCCCCCCCCCCCAGACTGGCCAGGTGACAAGGCCTGGCACCCAGGGGCCCTGAGTGACTGTGGCGGGGTCCATTCTAGGAACTGTGTCGGCAGCCAGGACCCCTACTGCGGGTGGGCCCCCGATGGCTCCTGCGTCTTCCTCAGCCCCGGCACCAGGTACGGGGCAGGCGGGGCAGGCGCACCCACGACTCGCGCTCCTCCCTGCCGGCTGTGTGAGGGTCGCTGCTGACCGTGCTTCTGTCCCCCTGCCCTCCAGAGCCACCTTTGAGCAGGACGTATCCGGGGCCAGCACCTCAGGCTTAGGGGACTGCACAGGTAAGTGGTGAGAGGGAGCCGGCGGGGGCGGGGGCGGGGCGGGGGCGGGGCCACCCCAGTCCCCGCCCTCTCATGCCTGGGGGGTGCAGGGGTCCTGCCTGGCTGAGCGGTGGGGGAAGATGGATTCCAGGACAGACACCAGGAGACACGCCAAGGGACAGACGGGCCCGAAAGGGACAGGGACACCGTGAAGCAGACAGACGGGCAGGTTCTGAGAGGACAGGCAGGGTGGGGACAGGTGCCACCAGACCGACTGGCAGGCTTTGAGGCGGACAGAGAAGCCAGATGTGGTGGGCACGCCTGTCATCCCCGCTGCTCAGGAAGCCCGGGCAAAAGATGGCAAGTTCGAGGCCAGCCTCAGCCGCCTAGCAAGGCCGGCCTCAAGACAACGGCTGGGCGCACTCAGCGGAGGGCGCCTGGTTCAGTCCCTAGACCCGCCCCCGCCACAGGCAGGGCAGTGAACCGCGGAGACCCCAGCGGGCCCCAGCCGCGCCAGGCGGCAGCCCTCACCCGCGCTCCCCGCAGGCCTCCTGCGCGCCAGCCTCTCCGAGGAGCGGGCCGGGCTGGTGTCCGTGAACCTGCTGGTGACCTCGTCGGTGGCGGCCTTCGTGGTGGGCGCCGTGGTGTCCGGCTTCAGCGTGGGCTGGTTCGTGGGCCTGCGCGAGCGACGGGAGCTGGCCCGCCGCAAGGACAAGGAGGCCATCCTGGCGCACGGCGGCGGTGAGGCGGTGCTGAGCGTGAGCCGGCTGGGCGAGCGCCGCGCTGCGGGCCCTGGGGGCCGGGGCGGCAGCGCCGGGGGGCCGCCCGAGGCGCTGCTGGCGCCCCTGATGCAGAACGGCTGGACCAAGGCCACGCTGCTGCAGGGTCCGCAGGACCTGGACTCGGGGCTGCTGCCCACGCCCGAGCAGACGCCGCTGCCGCAGAAGCGCCTGCCCACGCCGCACCCGCACGCGCACGCCCTGGCGCCCCGCGCCTGGGACCACGGCCCCGCGCTGCTGTCCGCCTCCGCCTCGTCCTCGCTGCTGCTGCTGGCCCCGGCCCGCGCCCCCGAGCAGCCCCCCGCGCCGGCCGAGCCGGGCCCCGACGGCCGCCTCTGTGCCCCGCGCCCCGGCCGCGCCTCCCACGGCGACTTCCCGCTCACCCCCCACGCCAGCCCGGACCGCCGGCGGGTGGTGTCAGCGCCCACCGGCCCCTTGGACCCCGCCTTGGCCGCCGAAGGCCTTCCCCGGCCCTGGAGCCCACCCCCGACGGGCAGCCTCCGGAGGCCGGGCCCCCACGGCCCGCCGGCCGCCGCCCTGCGCCGCACGCACACGTTCAACAGCGGCGAGGGCCGGCCCGGGGACCGCCAGCGCGGCCGCCACGCCCGGCCCAGCACGGACTTGGCCCACCTCCTCCCCTATGGGGCGGGGGACAGGACTGCGCCCCCGGTGCCCTAGGCCGGGCCGCCGCCTTCGCAGTGCCAGCCACGGGACCGGGCCTGCGCCCGGGTGCTCGAGCCCCGCCCCGCCCTCGCGGGTCCCCTCGGCCACACGGAAGCACAAGAGCTCGCCGCCCCGCAGGGCCAAGGACGAGATGCGGGGCTGGCGGGAGGGCTGGTCGCGGACCCGGGTTTCTTCTGCAGTTTTCTAACTGATTGCACAACTCCGATCTCGGGGTGGCAGCCGGGGCTCCGGCGGTGGGGAGGGGCCACAGCTGCAGACCCGAGCCCCCCAGGTCCCTCCCCGACCCTGGCCCCTGGCGTGTGTGGGTGTGTGTGCGTGTGCATGCCGTGTTCGTGTGCAAGGGGCCGGGAAGGGAGGCGTGCGTGTGCGTGGCTGCGTGGGCTGCGGTGGGCCTGCGTGTCGGGTGGGCCGCAGGGCCGTGTGTGTGTCCATATGTGTCAGGCAGCCCCTGCCGCCTGGGCGTTGGCTGAGCCGACTCCGGGCTTCTGGAAGGCCGGGGCCTCCGAGGTGCCGGTTAGGAGTTTGCACCCACTTCCGTGGAGGGCAGCGGGACAGGCCGGGTGGCCGGGAGACGGGAGACCTGCCCGGAAGTCACACTGGCAGCAGCCGTCTAAAGGGCTGGGGGTCTGGGGGGCGGCAGAGGTGGGCGGGCCCCCCTGTAAATATGACCCCAGGGTGGGCAGAGAGTCCCATGCCACCCGTCCCCTTGTGACTTCCCTCAGCCTCCGGCTGACCATGCATGCACGTGGCCAGCCCCTGCTCCTTCCCCATCAATAAAACTCTGTTTACAGCCACCGGCCCCACGGCTCCGGGTCTGCTCTGTTGCCTGCAGGTGGCTGAGGACAATTGGGGACACCCTTGAGACCCACGGCCAGGCGAGGGAGACAGGTGTGCAAAGGTGGGGAGCCCAGAGGGGGGCCCCAATTCTGAGAGTTTCTTCAGCGAGCGTTTAGTGTGCGCCTTCTATGTGCCCGCGGGGTGCTGCCCCCCCAGGATCCCTGCCCTTGCAGGACCCGCAGCCTGAGCCCCCGGGACCTGGGTGCATGGCCAGCATCTTGGGGAAAAATGCTTTTATTTGACCTGGCGATCGGTGTAACAAAGAAAAGACAAGTTAACCTGATACCAGCGGACAAGGGGGAGAGGCCCAGGGTGACCAGGGAGGGCTTCCTCCCTGTCCTGCAACAGAGGACGGCTGGGGAGCGGCCCAGTGGAGATCCGCAGAGTACCCAGGTCCAGGGAACGGCCCTGCGCAAGCCCCCGACGCCTGCGGCCAGAGAAGAGTGGGTGTAGGAAGAGAAGAAGGGGTGAGGGTGAGGGGGCAGCCGGCCAGCCACTGCCCCCATCCACGGCCACAGCTGCCACCTCCCATCCGGAAGCTCAGGGCCAGAGTCCCCAACGCCCCTCCCCTTGGCCTCATTGTGACTGGGTTCTGAGCTGGGGGTGTGGTCTGCTTTCATCTGGGGAGAGGGCCATGGCCGCGCCAGCCCATAACTCTGCCACGCAGCGCCCCCAATGCTGCGGCTGGACCCTGGGGATCAGAACGTGAACAGGACACTGCAGTCCCTCGTCACGGGGGAGAGCACACCCTGACGGCCTCCGCCGGCTCCTGCTGAGCACAGGCTCTTTCTGTGGGTCTGTTCCCGACAGTGACCTGTGGATCCGTCCCTCTTGCTGCGCATCCTGCTGTTTCTGGTTCTGTCTGGGCCTCTGTGTTCGTGGGGGTCTGCTGCCCACCCTTATCTGTGGCTGCCTCCATCAGCCAGAGCATTCGTCTCTGAGCCCCTGGGTTCCACTAGGACGGCATTCTGGGTCACCCTCACAGCTGAACTTCAGCTGTCAGAGACGGGGCTGGAAGAACGGGCCGCCCAGGCCAGACGGGTGCTGGGTACCCGTGGCAGGTCACACTTGAATAGCTAGACTTAGCTTCGAGGCTGGAAGCCGCGCTGCCCACCCAGCCCGAGGGGTGCAGCCAGAGCATTCCCAGAGGGAACTGCGCAGCCCCCAAAGCACTGGTAGGAAACGCGAAGGATCCGCACACAGCGCAGCAGCTCCTGAAGAAGGAGCCCGAGGAGGCTGGGTTCAGCCTCAGCAGCGGTCGGGAGACCCAGCCCCAAGGTCTGGGCTCAGGGGCAAAGCAGTCCAGACCCAGGAAGACCAGGGCAGAGCCAGCGGGTCCCCTGGGGTGGGCGGTGAACGCAGGGCAGGCCGGGATGCCAGGCTGGGCAGGACCTGCCCAGGACACTGGGGGCGCGCAGGCCTGGCACGGCCAACCCTGCTGGCGGGCAGACCCCTGCGGCCGGCGTCTCCGCAGAGCTATCGTTCTCTGGGCTCCTCACTATGGAACTCCATGTTCCAAAATGACGACTTCATTTTAAAAGAAAAATGACAAGGTGACCGCGTACACCAGAGCCGTCACCCTGGCCCGGGTGGCGCCTTGAAGTCCTGAGCCTTGGCCTGGGCCGGGGGAGCCGAGGACTCAGCTCGAGGCTTGTGGGTGCCCCCAAAACAGGAAGTCAGGGAAGGAAAACTGGGTTGAGAAGCCGAGAAGTGGAGGTGGAAGCTGCTGCCAGGAAGTGGTTTTGCAATCCCGCCCTCCCTGCCCGGTCAGCTTCTGGCCCTAACGGGAACGGCATTGGTTGGAGTCTTCCCCACGACTGGCTCCCCTACCCCCAATCCAAGCAGGCGTAAGGCCACCTCTCCAGACCAAGGAGACCCAGGAAGACGCGAGAAGAGTCAGCATGTCCTCCTGGGGTGGACAGCAAAAGCAGAGGTGGGTTTCTGCCCTGACCCCCCCAGCAGGCCCCAAGGCCAGGCCGTGTAGAGACAGGTGGCCCTTCGGTGTGCTCACACACCTGCGGAAGCCCAGGGGACCTCGGGCCAGGCCAGGGGAGGGAGAGGCCTGGGGCCAGGGACAGAGGATGTCCAAGCAGGTGTCTGCTAGTGTGGGGCTGGGAACGCCTGGAGGGGCAGCAGCCCCAGGCCACCACGGGTTGTGGCACCAACTATAAACCACCCTCCACTTGACCAAATACTCACCCCAGACCTGCCCAAAGCAGGACACCCTTCATGTCTAGGACGGCCTCTTTGCACCTGAAGCTCAGAGGAAGATGTGACAGGGCACAGATGACCTAACCCTACATGGTCACAAATGGACAGAGAGAGGAGGGGGTGAGAGTAGGAACTCCTTCCCTGTAGGAAAAGGTAGGAAGGCTTCGTGGAAAAGGGGCATTGGAACCAGGGCTTTGTAGAATGAGCAGGAGTTCACAGACTCTGCCATCGGAACACACAGCTAGGGAGACACGAACCAGCCCAGAAAACAAGCTGGATCCGAACGGACTGCGGACAGTTACTAGCCCATTGCAGCTGGGCCGGCGGAGGGGCAGGGTGGGATGCAGAGCCAGCCTGGAAAGCCAAGAGCCATAGAATTAGAACTCTCCCTGAAAGAGGGGCTTCTTCTGGCAGCTGTGGGGTGGGGTGAAGGTGGAAGCCAGGGGAGGAGGGGGACCTGGTTGCAGTGCCCCAGTCCCCTTGAGCAAGGAGGTGGCCCAAGCGGGCTGGCTGGGAGGTGGGAGGGCCCTGCTGTTCTGCCCGTGGTGTCTTCACGGGGCTCATCACACCTCTGTGACTGCTTACAGCTCAGGGGGCCTGGACCCCCGTCTTCCTCCAGCCCTGTTCCTACTGTTGCCGTTGGTGGCCTTGGCCCAGGGGGTCGAGCCGAGCCGCAAAGCCTGCCTGACGCTGCCGTCCACGGAGGGCAGCTCGGTCTCCTGCTTCTCGCCCGCCCGGTTCCCTGCCCAGCTCCCGGCCGACACTGCCCTCCTGGTGGTGGAATTCTCCACCCTGGCCCGGCTGCCGGCCGCGGCCCTGCAGGGCGTCCCCGGCCTCCAGGAACTACACCTGTCCAGCAACCAACTACAGGAGCTGCCCGCCGAGCTCCTGCTGCCAGTGCCCCAGCTGAAGGTGCTGGATCTCACCCACAACAGCCTGGCGCGGCTGCCCCCTGGCCTCTTCCAGGCCTCCGCCACGCTCCGCACCCTGGTGCTGAAGCACAACCGGCTGGAAGTCCTGCAGGCCTCGTGGCTGCTTGGCCTGAAAGCACTGGAGTACCTGGACCTGTCCTCAAATCGCCTCCAGACACTCCCCCCGGGGCTGCTGGCCAACCTCACTGCCCTTCGCACCCTCGACCTTGGGGACAACCAGCTGGAGACCTTGCCACCTGACCTTCTGAGGGGCCCGCTGTGCTTGCAACGGCTGCACCTAGAGGGCAACCAGCTGCGGGCCCTTGGAGAGGACCTGCTGGCCACGCAGCCGGCCCTGCGCTACCTCTTCCTCGGTGACAACAAGCTGACCACAGTGGCTGCGGGTGCTTTCCGCAGCCAGAAGGAGCTGGACATGCTGGACCTGTCCAACAACTCGCTGACCAGCATGCCCAGAGGGCTCTGGAAGTCTCTGGGAAAGCCATCCGGGGATATGAAGGACGGCTTCGACATCTCCAGCAACCCCTGGATCTGTGACCAAAACCTGGATGACCTCTGTCACTGGCTTGTGGCCAACAAGCACAGGATGTTCTCTCAGAATGACACACGCTGCGCTGGGCCGGACGCCTTGAGGGGCCAGACGCTGCTGGCGGTGGCAGGGTCCCTGTGAGGCCTGGGGCTGGGAAGGCGTGGCCGAGACCCCGGGTTCCCTCTGGTGCCCACTCCCCAAGCCCGCCTGGCTTTGCCGGCCTCTGGCCTTTGCCCACAGCCTCCCCTCCCCTTGGAAGGCTGATCCTCCATTTCCCACGCCTCTGGGTCCCCCAGTTACCCCTTGCCCCTGCCTCTGGCTGTGTCCTGGCCACATCTGCTTTGTCTTCCCAGTTTAGGGGTTCTCTGAGTGCTGGTCGTGACCCAGCACTAGGGACTTAATAAACACCCGATGAACTGATTCGGATGAATCCTGTATTTCTGCGTCCTAGATGCCCAGGATGGAGGAGGAGAAAAGAAGAGGTGGTGGCCACCCAGAGCCTGGGTAGCAAGACGGGGCTCCCGAACCAACGCCATTGGGATCAGATGGCCCGTGGCGTCAGCTCTCCCTCCCCCGTCCTGGGCCTCAACTGGAAATAAATCCCTGACCGTTGCCTGGTGTCATTTTACAGGTGGGTTCTTGCCAGAGCTTGTGTCCCAGATTTCTCAGGTCTCTATGCCTCATGCTGGCGTGGGATCTCCCGAGGGGACACCTGTCCCAGGCAAGCTCAACAGGGCAATGAAGGCACCAGAGGGTCCCTGGGGGGCTCTGTTTCTCAGAGCTCAGATCCCCAGCTCCCTGCCAAGGCAGAGTTGGCCATGCAGGGGCGGGGTCAGATATGGGGGACCCTGAAGTGTTGGGGCACAGGATTTTCAGTCCCCTGGGAAGGCCCGTTGAAGAGTGGGGATCTGGAGTCTAACAGCTGGACTTCAATCAGATTCTTCAGTCCTGCGGACACAGTGGTCCAGGCTCTTGAGCCTCAATCTGCTCTTCTGTAATATGTGAACCCATGGAACCCAGCCTCTGGCTCCATGGTTAGTTAAATGGCAAAATTAATCCCAGCTTTCCAGGAGGCTGAGGCAGGAGAATAGAAAGTTTGAGGCCAGCCTCAACTACTTGGCGAGGCCCGCAGCAACTTAGCAAGCCCCTGTTTCAAATAAGAAAATTAGAAGGGCTAGGGATGTGGCTCCGCGGTAAAGCATCCCTGGGTTCAATCCCCAGTGCAAAAAAATTAAACAGAAAATCACTGGAGACTTGCCCGAGGTCACTTGGCAAGGTAGTGAGGGCTGTGATCGTCCTCCATTGTCCCCGAGGCAATAGCAGTGAAGGTGACAGGTGGCAGACACTGCCAGGCCAAGGCCAGTAGCTCAATCCTCAGGCAAACGGCGTCCCTGGCTTACTATGGCAACCTCAGAGTGCAGGGCGAGCAGGAGGAGCGCAGGCCGAGGGCTGAAGTCCCGCCCCTGGACTCGCCCTGAGGTGTCTCCCTATTGGTCGGTTCTAGGAGGCCCCGCCCCCGAGCAGCTATAAGGCGGGCGGAGCCGGCGGGGGGCGGAGACTGGAGCTCCGGACTGGGGTCCGCCGAGGCACCTTCCTCGGGTCCCAGGCTGCGCACGACCAGGTGAGAGCTTCGACCTGCGTCCCCGGAGTCCCCCAGACTCGGGACCCCTAGTCAGAGGTTGGAGAGGGTGCGGCGGCGTGGAAGGGGTATGACGGGCCAGAACAGGTGGCCGAGACCCTTGGCCCAGTTGGCCCATGCTCAGGACCCAGTTGGGAGGGGACCAGGGCTCAGAGGGCGCAGGGGTGGCAACCAGGGGAAGAACCGCAAGTGGCAAGTCTGAAGTTTGAGGTCGAGTTCTGACCGTGCTAGCCGAGTGACCTTGGGTGCAGCGGGCACCTGTTGTGTGCGGGGACCACTCCTTCTGCCAAAGGACTGTGGACTGATCCAGATCCTGCAGCCGCCACCTGCACCCCCACCCGTGTGTGGAGGGGCTGCTAGGGCAGGTCTGACCCAGGCAGAGCGGCGGGGACTGCCCCCATTTAACAGAAGAGGAAACAGCTCAGAGAGGTGAAGGAGCTTGCCCAGTCACACAGCAGGTAATGAGAGGTCCTTGAGTCACCACAGTGCCCCCGCCACACCAGCGGCTCCTCATTGTGCACCTAGCCTGTTTGTGCGGTGTCTGTGCCCTGCAGGAAACCCACTCCACAGGTGAGAAAGCAGGCCCTGAGCAGGAAAGCCACACTTGCCCAAGTCACAGCCCAGATGGACAGGACCCCAGGCCCTGGGAGCCGGGGAGGACGGGAGCCCCGAGGGCTGGCACGCAGGAGTCCCCCTCTGTCTTGCCCCCAGGGTGACCCTGTTCTCAGCAGCCATGTCTGACGAGGAGTCCTCTCAGGCCCCCAGACCCAACTTGTGTGAGCAGGACCAGCAGGTGAGGGGCTGGGGCACAGGGAGGGCAGGGGGACAGTACTTCTCGGGTCAGTTTCAGGCCAACATCCCAGCCCCTGTCCCCAGTGGGAGAGTGAAATTCTGGGCCCATGGAGGAGCCTGGTGCACCCTGCTGGTCCCCAGAGGGGCTGCGAGGAGGCCTGGGGACCACTTCGCAGGACGCCCTGCCTGGCCAGCTTCCCCCCCTCCGCCCCGCATCCCTGCATGCACCTTTCTGCTGTGTCCGCTGTCACTCCTAACAACAGTGACAGCGATGGCAGCCATCAGCGTATCATATGGGCGACTTGCGACTAAACACCACCCACCACCCTGGGGAAGCCAAGGCTCAGAGCAGGCAAGTCACTTGCCTGAGCTCACACAGCTCAGAAGTGGCCCGAGCAGAACCGTACATGGGCCGCTTCTCTGACAGCTGGGCCCTCCTGCCCGCCCTGGGACACAGATGACCCCAGAACTTGCGGCACTCTGGGTGTCCCGGGAACCGAGGCTGGTGCCTCCTGAGGTCCACAGGCCTCCCTCCCTCCCTCGGCCTGGCCCCGGGACCCACTGATGCCACCCCTCCCCACAGAGCGTGGTGCAGCGGGTGGTGGCCCTGCCCCTGGTCAGGACCACCTGCACAGCCGTCTCCGACGTGTACAGCGCGGCCAAGGACAGGCACCCGCTGCTGGGCTCCGCCTGCAGCCTGGCCGAGCGCTGCGTGTGCGGCCTCACCAGCCGGGCCCTGGACCACGCACAGCCGCTGCTGCACCGCCTGCAGCCTCAGCGTGAGTCCCACCCACCAGCCTGGGCTGCCCGAACAGGCGGCCCTCCTGCCCACCCACCTGCTGCCTGCACGGCACCCGCGGCCGGCCCCCCTCCGCCATGCCACCTTGCGGGCTGCCCGCGGCCCCTCCCGCCCCTGCCCCTGTTCCTGCCTCCTTCCCCCTCCCAGCCCCAGGCCTGGGGCCATGGGTCTGTCCACCTCCCTCCCCTGCCCCCCGCCCCCCATCCTGAGCCCCACCGCCGCCTCGGCCCGGGCCCCATCTCCCACATCGGCAGGGGCCCCTGTCACCAGCTCAGGAGTCCACCTCAGTGACCGGCAGAAAGATCCCTTGCCTCCCACCTGAACCAGGAGCACAGCCACCCAGCCCAGGGCCTCCCAGCTCCAGGGCTTCGGGCTGCCCGCTGGGGCATCTGAGCTGGGCAGGCTGAGGAGTCACCTTGGGGCTGAGGGGCGGGGCAGAGGCACAGCCGGGGCGGGAGGCTCCCAGGTCCCCAGCCCCCTCTCCCAGAGCCCTGGTGTCCACCCAGGCTCTCTGCGGCTCCTCTGGAAGTCTCAGGGACCTGCCTGCTCCAGCTGGGCCTCTGTTTGGTCTCTCCTGCCGCCTCGGGCACTCCCTCCCTCTGCATCTCCCCATGTGTCCCTCTTTCCCCTTCTCTCTCCTCAGTGGCCACAGTGAATGACCTCGCCTGCAGGGGCCTGGACAAGCTGGAGGAGAAGCTGCCCTTTCTCCAGCAACCATCCGACATGGTACCCAGGGTGTCGGGACCCGGGGCTGCTGTGGGGTGGGCCGGACCAGAGGAGGGAGAGGGGACGCTGTCTGCTGGTCCCGGAGCAGGGTCAGACTTGCGCTAACTCAGAAAAACCCAAAATCCCAGCCGGGAATGGCGGTGCCCACCTCCAATCCCGTGGCGCAGGAGGATCAAGTCCTGGGGGCTCGGCAAGGCGACTCAGTGAGACCCTGTCTCTAAATAAAATGTCGGAAGGGCTGGAGGGGGGCCAGGGGTCCACCAGGAACCAAAGAAAAACCCAGCCCAACGAAATAATCAGCACAAACATACAACGTACTCGGCGACCGCCCTCAACCACCCCTGAGGGGCAAGGGTCTTATCGCCCCACTTTATAGAGGGGAAACTGAGGCACGCCGCAGGAGTCCAGGTCTCCGAGTCCTGGCCCCAGGGAGCGGGGTGGGGGGCACAGTCAGAGACCAGCGCCTGCAGTGGGGCCCCTCCCGCCAGGTGGTGACCTCAGCCAAGGACGCAGTGGCCAGCAGCGTCACAGGCGTGGTGGATCTGGCACGGCGGAGCCGACGCTGGAGCGTGGAGCTGAAGCGCTCCGTGAGCCATGCCGTGGACGTTGTGCTGGACAAGTCAGAGGAGCTAGTGGACCACTTCCTGCCCATGACGGAGGAGGAGCTCGGTGAGGCCACACCTGAGCCTTTCTGCCACAGCGTCCAGATCAGAGAGGTCTGGGACCTGCCCAAGGACACACACTGGGTTAGCAGGAAACTGGAACCAAGCCTGAGCTCCCAGTCCACTCCAGCGGCCCCTCGGCCTGCATCCCTCTGCAGTCAGTCCACCAGACCTCAGTGGGGCATCTAGGGCTTGCAGACCTGAGGACCGCGCTCTTGAACCGTGACCCTCGGAACTGGTTTATATGGCTTTGCACCGTTTTTCAAATATGTCAGTCATTCCGTGCATCCACCAGGCAGGGTGCACTGCCGGTCCTGGTTTCTGCCTCGTCTGGAGAAACAAAGCGCGGCTGACAGCGCCGGCCCCTGGACGGTCCCCGGGCCCTGACCCTGCTTCCTATCTTGCCTGCGGCATTCGGTGTTGCTACCTGGGGCGGTTCTTCCCGAGTCCTCCCTTCTAGCACTAGCAGAGGGCTGACGGAGCCCTTTGGAAGAAGGCAGCGAGGCCCTCGCTGCAGCCCCTGTGCTGGGCTGCGGCCTGCTCGGAGGCTGTGCCGGGCGGGCTGGGGCAGCGGGCCGGGGCCTGTGGTGGGCTGCCCCTGCCCTCGGCTGCAAAGTGGGGCTGGAAACAGTGCCTCCCTCACGGGGCCGTGAGGAGGGTGGGTTGGGGATAGGAGGACCCTGCACATTTGGGAGCCCTGGGCTTGTCTACCTGGAAGTGGCCGGGCTGACCCCAGACCCGGTCCCATCTTCTAGCGGCGCTGGCAGCTGAGGCCCAGAGCCCCGACGTGGGCTCCGTGGAGGATCAGAGGAGACAACGGGGCTACTTCGTGCGTCTGGGCTCCCTGTCTGCGAAGATCCGCCACCTGGCCTATGAGCACTCTCTGGGGAAACTGAGGCAGAGCAGACACCGTGCCCAGGACACGCTGGCCCAGCTGCAGGAGACCCTGGAGCTGGTGAGAGCTCTCCACCTGCTCCCCCGCCGCCGTGCCCACGGCAAGCACACGCCGAGCATCTGGCCCCGGGCGTGTCTGAGAGCAGGCAGCTGTGTGTCCAGGACCTGGGCGCCCTGAGGAGGGGAGCTGGGCAGGTCAGAAGGGAGGGCCGAGCCTCAGGTCGCTCCGCCTCCTCCCCTCCCCTGAGGAATGCCTGCTCGCTTGCATTTCTGTCACCGTCTCAGCTGCGGGTGGCTCCAACCTCCCAGGGGCTCAGGACACCACTTGGGAGATCCCAGGCCCCCTCTTCCCCTCCCAGATCCAACACATCAGCCAGACTGAGGCCAAGTGCGGGGTCACCCCAGCCACTGGCTTCTGCTTCCTCCACCTCCGGCCTGGCCCAGCTCCCTCCAGACTCACCTGGCTCCTGAGCGCCTACCTCACTGACAGTCTGTCCTCCCCACAGCAGCCACCAGAGGGCACCTGTGAGCACCCATGTCAGGTCCCTCCCTCCTCTGCCCCAAGCCCTCCATGGCTCCCACCTCCTTTGGGGTCCTCCCTGTGGCCCACAAGCCTTGTGCGACCTGCCCGGTCCCCTGCCCCCCTCTGCCCCTGGCTCCCTCTGCTCCAGCCAACACGGCAGGCTCCTCCTGCCCCAGGGCCCTTGCACAGCTGTGCCCTCTGCCTGGCACTCTTCGCTTTCCGTCTTGGCACACCTTGCTCTGGATAAGAGGCGTCTGCCTCTTCATTCACTTGGTTTGGGCATCTGCCCCTCCACTCCGATAGCTCATGAGGACAGGGACTGCCCCGCTCAGCCACTCAGTGCTGTTTGCCGAGCGCCAGCTGTGGGCCAGGCCTTGCTGCGGACCGCGGCTGACACAGGAAGGCCTTCCCAGTGCTCACCAGGGAGCCAGCCGGGCGGGCAGCAGGAAGCACGGGCACAGGGCGGGGCACCCCAGCGCGCCCTCCTCTGCCCAGCCTGAGCACGGTCCCACCAGGCCGCCTCCTGCGTCTGGACCGGAGGCTCCACTCCTGTCCTGAGCGTGGCCCCGCGGTGTCCTTCTGCGTCTGGCTGGTGTCCCTCAGCACGCTGTCCTCCAGGCGCTTCCTTTTAAAGGCTGAGTGATACACCCACGTATACCTGGACCACCTTCACCTCCGTTCGCGGTTTTCCTTGCAGGGCTGGGTGGACCCCGGGACCAGCATGCTGGGACTCACGCTACCTCGTGCTGGCCCATGTGCAGCTGGGCCTCTGTGGAGATGTCGGTCTCCAGCTGCCCTCGGGGAGGCCTGTGCCCCCCAGGCCATGATGTGTGCTTGGAACCTGGAGGGGGTCTGCCCAGCCAGGAGGGGAGGAGGAAGGTCCCAGGAGGGCATCTTCTAGATGGAGACTGGGGTGACGAGGCAGGAGCATGGGTGGACATCATATCATGTGCCAGCATGCGCAGCGGCCGTGCAGTGATGTGGAGCTGCAGGGGACCCCCAGTCCTGAGGGGCGGCGAGGGCAGAGGAGGGCAGGTGGCCAGGTGGGGTCCACAGCTCTGGAAGGAGGTGCTCACTGCTGGTTGAGACCATCCAGGCTGGAGTGGTCTTCGAGCCCCCGCCCGGATCCTCCAGCCCGACCTCCGTCCTTCCTGCAGATCCACCGCATGCAGTGCGGGGCCAGCCCCACCGCCGCGGCCCAGCCTGAGAAGGCGACCGAGCTGTGGCAGGGCCAGTGTGCCCTGGAGAACGGGCGCAGACGCAGCCAGGTGAGGAGATGGGGCAGGCGGCGTGGGGGACAGCTGGGGCTGCTGGCGAGGCTGGGAGGGAGCGCGAACATGGGGTTCTGGAACCTCGTGGGCGGCCAGGAGCCAGTCCTGAGCTGCCTAAACCAAGGTTGAGGTCAGCTGTTCGGGGGCCCTGGGGGAAACCAAGGCAGGGCAGCGGCCCTACTGTGCGTCCAAGTGAGAAAGGGAGGCGGAGCGGGGTCTCAGTAGCCCGTGTGTCTGCACCGGGAGACGGAAGTCCCCAGTCGCAACCTAGGTCCGCGGAGGGCCCGGGTCCGCGCCCTGGGCGTGGCCAGGCACCTGAGGCCCCGCCCTCCACAGGCGGAGCTGGAGACCCTGGTGCTGTCGCGCGGCCTGACCCTGGAGCTGCAGAGCACGGTGGAGGCGCTGGAGGCCAGCGTGCGGGGCCTGCCGGCCGGCGCGCAAGAAAAAGTAGCGGAGGTGCGGCGCAGCGTGGACGCCCTGCAGGCCGCCTTCGCCGACGCCCGCTCCTTCGGGGACGTGCCGGCGGCCGCGCTGGCTGAGGGCCGGGGCCGCGTGGCCAGGGCCCACGCCTGCGTGGACGAGCTGCTGGAGCTGGTGGTGCAGGCGGTGCCGCTGCCCTGGCTCGTGGGGCCCTTCGCGCCCATCCTGGTGGAGCGCTCCGAGCCCCTGCTTGGCCTGGAGGACTGGGTGGACGAGGTGGTGGGGGACCCCGACCCGCGCTGGGCGCACATGGACTGGCCCGCCCAGCAGAGAGCCTGGCAGGCTGAGCACGGTGACGGGACGTGCCTCCCCGGGGACACTGGCGCGGCGGAGCCCGAGGCCCCCAGCCGCCCGGTCAGGCACACGCTGATGCCGGAGCTGGACTTCTAACCCCAGCAGCCCGCGGTCCGCCCTGCGCGCCCGGCTCTCTGCTGCCCCCTGGTGGCCGCGCACCAGCACTGACGGCCTTGCCCAGCCGGGCCTAGGCTGGGACCTTGGCCGGGACCTTGGCCACCTTCGGCACAGCGGGCCCTCGCACTCTTCCCTAGACACAGGGCATGGCGGGGCCTCAAAGCCACTCAGGCGCCTGTAGCTCCTTATCAGTTCCCTGCCCCGGCCCGGATCACAATGCCCCGAGAAGCGCACCGTCTGCCCAGTGGCGTCTGTAAGGCTTTAAAGGAAGCCCGAGCCCCCCAGACTGGCAATCAGACTGAGGGGTCCACCAGAGATACCAACAGGGCCTGCTCAGCCCACCAGACCTATGTGCTATGTCGTTTGCTCTCCAGAATAAAGACAGTCGCTTGTCCAAAGGTCCACGGCCTCTGTACCTGCCAGATAGGTCTCAGAACCAGGGCGCTGGGGCCTCAGAGGAATGCGACCCAGGACTCGGGTGGGCGAGTTCCAAGTCAGCATTCCAGAGGAATGTGGTCCCTGTGTGCCGGTGCTCAGTGGCCCGCGCCCAGTGCTGACCCTCAGTTGCATCTGCCTGGAGGGGAAGCCATGCTCACCTTAGTATAAATGAATGTTTTGGAAACCACAGGGCAAGACAGGAAGGGAAGGGAGTCGATGAGGAGTAGCCCTCCTGCTCACCCCCAGACCTGCAGGGCTGGGTGGCTGTGTCCCTCCAGCTGCGCGGGTGGGCTGGGGGAGGAAGGTGGGGCAAGGCTGCTGCCAGGCTTGGGGGCCCTCCCATCACCTGACCACATTCCTGGCTGCCCCTCTGGCTCCCCCGTGGCTGGGCAGGGTGTGGGGAAAGCACCATGTGGCGTGGTGAGATCAGGATGCCCCCTGGCTTCCCTGGGACCCATCCAGAGGATGGCTCTGGGAGCCCTGGCCACTTTCCACATGCCAGATTGGCCTCCCTCCTCTGCTCTGGAATCTCCATGGCTCCCTGGCACCCTCAGACCCACTATCCAGCTTCATCCTCCCGCTGTGTCCCAATATTGTGCTGTTCCTGCCTCCAGGCCACAGGGGCAGCTGTGCCCGCCTGCTAGATGCCCTTCCACCCCCTGCCATCTCACCCATCACGAAGCCCCAGCCCGCGCCTCCTCCAGGAAGCCTTCCCAGGCTGCACCCAGCGGGTAGCCCTCCTGCCCCCCACAGCCCAGCCTGAGAGCCCTTTCCTTCCCCTGGCCCAGGCTCCTCCCACACAGGCTGCGGTGCTGCAGGGCCACGCGTGGTGCCAGGGTGTCCGGAAGGGCATTTGGCAGCGGGGCCAGTCCTGGCAAAGGCATGACAGAGGGAATCACTTTGGGTGCACGGATGGGAGGGTCAGAGAACGGTCAAGGTGCCCTGGGGTAGGCTGGGTCCCAACCGTGCCTCCGGCTACATGGGCAAGTGATGCCCTACCTTGGTGTGCCGCTCTCTGGGAGGTGGCCTTGGGGGGGGTGGCAGCTGAACCGAATCCTAGTAAAGACTCATGCACTTGCTTGCTGGTTCCTTCAACAAGCACTTATTGAGCACCGACTGTGTGCCAGGCAGCTCTCTCTTAGGGACACAGCGTTATGTCCTCTAGGTCCTCGTATGGGAGGCAGCTAACAGGGCAGGAGAACGTTATTTTAGTGTTAATTTATGGGACAAATGAAAGGAAGGGGAGGGAGGGGCAGTGCAGAGGGCCGAGTGGTTTCAGTGGGAGCCCAGGAGGCCGCCCTGAGGAGGTGGTGTCAGGAGGTGAGGGATTTGGGGAAAGGTGGCCTGGAGGCAGCCAAAGGGCCTGGGGCTGGAGCAAGCCTGGCGTTTGGAGGAGCAGCAAGGAGCCCCATGGAGGAGGGGGAAGGGGAGCCAGCAAGGGGACCGGGCAGGCAGGGCAAGGCCTTGGGGGCTGTGGCAGAGGAGGGCAGGCATGGCTGGGTGTTCACTTTGCTGACTTCCTCTCACGGGAAAGGGGAGGCACGCCAGGATCTTCCTGCCACCCTTGGGAAGCACACGCCTCCCTAGGAGACCAGGGGGCACACCCTCTCTGTTCCCCGACTGTCTGGCAAACGTGGTGACGACCCCAAGGGGACGGCCTGGGATCACAGGCCCAGAGGCTGAACCCTCCCCACTCCCAGCTCAGGGCCCAGGGCAGACCGGATGTGCCCCTCACCCCCGTAGTTGGGATCCCCGTCCGGGCTACAGGCAGGGTACGCGCCCAGGGAGGGCCCACTGGGTCCACCTGTGGCCCACTTGGCACGCGGCACCTGAGACAGTCCTCTCTCTACACTTCCTGGCCCTGTGGCCTCAGGCCCAGGACACCTCCTCTAGGGAGTCTCCCTGGGATGGGTCCAGCCAACTAGGCCGACTGTCGCGCCTAGGGCACCTCCCTCTCCGCGCTGCTCCATCTTGGTCTGTGTTTTGACACAGATCCTTTCTAGAAAGGGGCACAGCCCTTCCCTCATCAGGACACCCCTGCTCCTTTGAGCCAGTGTTTGTGGAGTGCAGCACTGGGGGGAGAGGTCACAGGTGACCTCGCTTCCCACTCAGCGCCACCCCATGGACACGTTTAGCCAAGTTTCCCAAGTGCCGAGTGTGCGCCAGGCCCTGCTCTGGGTGCTGGTGCATGACGGAGAGCCAAACAGGTCTGGCAGAGGCGAGGGATGGAGGCAGCCATGTGGGCGTCCAGGAGGGTATGCAGGCAGAGGGCACAGCTGTGCAAAGGTCCTGGGGCAGGATCGCACCTGGTGTGCCGTATTCACTGCCAGGAGCCTGTGTGGCTGGATCAGAGGAGTGAGGGGAGGGGAGAAGAAAAGTAGGGAGGTCGCCTGCGGGAGGGGAGGAGGCTGGGGCCAGGCAGGAAGATGGTAACTAGCCAAGGCATCCAGGGGGGCAACATCTGAATGGCGCCCATCTTACAGATGGGACACGGAGGCAGAGGGCAAGCGGGCCAGCTCCCTGGGGCCCAGCAGGGGAGTCCAGGGCCCCTGAGGCACTTGACGGGGCTGGGGGGGGGCGTGCACGGGCAGAGTCCTGGCCCTGCGCCGGGAGCAGGGGAAAGGTGCTGGGCCCTGAGCCCACGCTGGGCCCAACAGGCGGGCACGTGACCGCCCCGCCCCCCAGCCCCACTGGCCGCCCGCCTCTGCTGGCCCAGCCTGCGCCCGCCCCAGACCCTATAAGGCCTGGGAACCGGAGGCACAGGGAGCTGCCAGCTGCAGCCCCATCGCCCTGCGGGAGCCTTGAGCAGCTAGGTAAGCAGCCTCCCCTCCCTGCCACCCAGGCGGGCAGGCGGGCATCAGGGCTGCTGGACCTCCCGCAGGATGGCATGACCCTGAGCACCCCTCACGCCCCTTCTCTGCCCCTTCCAGCTGCGGAGACCGTCACCATGTCTGCTGCGGAGGAAGGGAGCCGGGATCCCCCCAAGCCCAAGGGCAAGGTAAAGGAGGAGAGGGACAGGGCGCAGCCCGCCTGGCCCCGAGACCCCAGAGCCTCGGTGGCGACCTCCACGCTCCTGGGTGAGAGAGGTCCTCCACATGGCGGGGGAGGAGCCTGGAGGCCAGCTCCCCCGGGGTCCCCAGCTGGGGGCGGCACACAGACCCCATGCCTTCCCCCTGAAGTGACCCAGGCGAGCCACACCCCTCCCCAGCCTCAGTGTCCCTGTCTGTGCAAGGGCAGCAGGCAGGAAGTGGCCTTGGCGAGCTGGCGGCCAGTCTCCTGTGTCTGCCCACGGTGCCCAGGCGTCCAAGGTCACTGGAGCAGAGGCTGAGATGGTGACGGAAGCAGGGTCCCGGGCGGAGCCGGGCCTCGCTCACGCTGCCCCCCACCCACAGACCCTGGGCAGCTTCTTTGCCTCGCTGCCTGGCTTCAGTTCTGCCCGCAACCTGGTGGCCAACGCCCACAGCTCCAGCAAACAGAGCCGTCCGGCTGCCAGCCCCTCGGGCAGCCCTGCCCCTGAGGCCACCCAGCCTCAGGCTCAGGGTGAGTGGACGGCGACGGGGGTGGGGTCCGCGAGGGCCCAGGCAGAGGCAGCCCCAGAGGACGTCCGTGTCCTCGATGCAGCACGGGGCGGGGAGCCGAGCATGAGCAGGGGGAGCGGGCTGCCCACGCGGCAGGCTGGGGCGGGACCCCCGCACGCTCTGCGCCCCCCGCCTCTGGTGTCCCACGGGAGGGCCAGGTGCTCTCGGGGATCCTGGCTCCCAGAGGGCGGCAGCTGCCCTGGGGCCACAGCCTGGGGGCTCCTGGTCCTGAGTCAGCTGGGATGCTCCAGGCAGGCCCGGGACACCAGAGCAGCTGCCCAGGGGACCCGGGCCAGGCAGCACCAGGGCTGTGCCTCGCCCTGGGCCCGGAGCCCCAGGCAGCTGACTTGTGCCTCACATACCTCGGCCGACAGGCAGCTGGCAGCTGCCAGCACAGGACAGGGGCTGCCAACCATCCAGGCTCTGTGGGCCCAAGTGCTCAGGGTGAGAAGCACCCGGGTCCAGCAGAGACCACCCAGCAAGTGCTGCCCCAGGGCAGTGCACGGCCGGGGGCCGGGAGACCCCAACGGGTTAGTGGCCGAGCCTGCCCAGGACTGTCGATGTCACCTCCTGCTGTCCCTGGCTGGATGGCTGGGACATTCCTGACCTTTTGAGCTGTGCTGGGCTATTACGCAATAGGCACCAGGGAGCTGATTCCAACCTGTGTCCCACACCCTCCCTGACTAGCTTCTGTCCCCATAGTGGCCACAGAACCAGAACGGATGCCCAGGGGGACAGAGGAACTGCCACAGCCTTCAGAAAAGGTGAGGGGCTGGCAGAGGCTGGCCTGAAGCCCTTGGGTGTTCCCTTCCTGCCACCTGGGCTGTCGGAGGACAGGGAGAAGGCACACACACTGCGGGCCTGCTTTGGGGATCCATGTGGCTCCTTCTCCTCTGGGTCTGTTTCCAAGTCTGGGCTCCACTCTGGCAGTGCAACCAAAACAGCACCCCACTCAGTGTTCAGCAGGCTAAGTGCTCCCACCTGCCCCAGGGGAAGGCAGCACAGAGATGCTAAGCCAACTGCACAAGTTCACACAGCAGGGTGTGGCAGGCTGCGGGCTGGAAGTCACCAGTTCAGTGACCCATGCTGCCTTGACCCCATCCTGGAAAGTGGGTCCACTGGCAGTACAGAGTCCTGAGGCCTGGCCACGCTGAAAGGACAGCAAAGCCTGACACAAATTTTCTACCCAGCACATGTCCCCACTCTAGAGCTTTCCATGGCCCCCTCTCTGCTCATCTGCCAGAATTGGGGACCTCAGAGGGCAAAGAAATACAGCGCTCACCCCTTAAGGCTCTTTGGCCCAAGTCCAAACACACCTGGCAACCGGGCACAGTGGCCACACCTGTAATCCCAGTGGCTTGGGAGGTTGAGGCAGGAGGATCGAAGTTCAAAGCCAGCCTCAGCAACTTTGGGAGGCCCTAAGATTAGGGAGGACCTGTCTCTAAATAAAAAATAAAAGGGCTGGAGATGTGGCGGCCCTGGGTTCAATCCCTGGTACCAAAAGCAAACAAAAAACACAGCCGGCTGAAGCCACACCCTCTGCTGGCATTAACTGAGCACCTACCTCCTGTGTTCGAGGTCACAGGTGCCTTGATCCATTTCCTCCACCCTCCTTGAAGGAGCTGTCGTTGTCATCACCAATTTTCAGGTGAGGGCGCAGGCTCAGAGGGTGGCCGTGGCTCGTCTAAGGTCAGAGCTGGGTTTCAAGCCCAGTTGCTGCAGAGCCAAAGTGGGCACCTGAGCCACCTGTGGGCAAGGGCCAAGTGTCCAGAACAGAATTCCAGCCTCTCACCCTACCCCGCAGACATCTGGGCCCAGATCCCTCCCCACAGTGCAGCCTTCCTGGCCTCCACCCCTCCAGGCCAGGACACCTGGTCGGACGCCATGAGTGTCCTGGAGGGCACGGCCGCCCCACTTGAGGCCTGCTGAATTAAAAGGCACACGCTCATGGCATCACCTGGAGGTGGAGACTGCCAGCTGCCCACCCTGTGTCCTGGGAGCCTACAGAATCTGACCTCTGGAGGCCCAAACCCACTCAGGCCATCCAGACCCAAGGCCGCCTCTGCTCCGGTCCTGACTGTTCTAAATCTCGATTCTCCTCTTTCCTTGAGTCTGTTGAAGCTTTAAAAAGCGATTTGCCCTTCCCACTGCTGCTGGGAAACCAGGCTTGAAATCGGCCTGAGAATACAAACAGGTGACCGCCACACATGGCTGTCATGACGTGGCTGGGCCCAAGGTCCGGGCCCTGGCAAGTGTGCAGGAGGTGTCGGGCCCATGGCCACCCCTCTGTTGAATGGGGGCTGGAAAGGGCCTTTGGGCACACGGTGACGCTGGGCTCAGAAGCCTGCCCTGGAGTGCAGGGCCCACACACTGAGGAAGGGCAGGTGTGTCGGCCTGGCGGGCGGGCCCTGCTCCCCAGGAGGCCACGCCCCTCCCTCCTGGCCTGCTGGTGAGGACAGAGGTTTGGGTGCAGCACCGCTGTTGACCACTTGGTTGACCACTTGCTCTTTCTTGTCAGCCGATGTCCGGGGCCAAAGACCTGGTATGCTCGAGGATGACCAGGACCAAGGGGGCCATCTCTTCTGGGATGGCCAATGTGATGGACGCAGCTAAGGGCGTGGTTCAGGGAGGCCTGGACAGCACTCGGTCAGCACTCACAGGCACCAAGGAGGCACTGTCCAGTGGGGTCATGGGAGCAGTGGACATGGCCAAAGGCGCTGTCCAGGGGAGCCTGGACACTTCAAAGGCTGTGATCACTGGCACCAAGGACACAGTGACCAGTGGGCTCACTGGGGCAGTGAACGTGGCCAAAGGGACTGCCCAGACTGGAGTGGACACCACCAAGAATGTGCTGATGGGCACCAAGGACACTGTCTGCAGTGGAGTGACCAGCGCTGTGAACATGGCCAAAGGCACTGTCCAGGGGGGCCTGGACACCACAAAGTCTGTGGTCATGGGTACAAAGGACACTGTGTCCACTGGGCTCACTGGGGCTGCAAATGTGGCCAAGGGGGCCATCCAGACTGGGGTGGACACCACCAAGACCGTGCTGACCGGCACTAAAGACACAGTGTCCTCTGGTCTCACAGGAGCAGTGAACGTGGCCAAAGGGACTGTCCAGACTGGAGTGGACACCACCAAGACTGTGCTGATGGGCACCAAGGACACTGTATGTAGCGGAGTGACTGGGGCCATGAATGTGGCCAAAGGGGCTGTCCAGGGGGGACTGGACACCAGCAAGACTGTGCTGACCGGCACCAAGGACACAGTGTCTGCTAGTCTCACGGGAGCAGTCAATGTGGCCAAGGGGGCTGTCCAGACTGGAGTGGACACCACCAAGACTGTGCTGACCGGCACCAAGGACACAGTGTCCACTGGGCTCACAGGAGCCGTCAATGTGGCCAAAGGGACTGTGCAGACTGGAGTGGACACCACCAAGACCGTGCTGACGGGTACCAAGGACACCCTCTTTAGTGGAGTGACCGGGGCCATGAATGTGGCCAAAGGGGCTGTCCAGGGGGGACTGGACACTACCAAGACTGTGCTGACCGGCACCAAGGACACAGTGTCCGCTAGTCTCACGGGAGCAGTCAATGTAGCCAAGGGGGCTGTGCAGACTGGAGTGGACACCACCAAGACTGTGCTGATCGGCACCAAAGACACAGTGTGCACTGGGGTCACTGGAGCAGTGAACATGGCCAAAGGGACTGTCCACACTGGAGTGGACACCACCAAGACCGTGCTGACGGGTACCAAGGACACCCTCTTTAGTGGAGTGACCGGGGCCATGAATGTGGCCAAAGGGGCTGTCCAGGGGGGCCTGGACACTTCAAAAGCTGTCCTGACAGGCACCAAAAATGCAGTGTCCACTGGGGTCATGGGCTCCATGAACGTGGCCAAAGGGGCCATACAAACTGGACTGAACACGACCCAGAATATCGCCACAGGCACCAAGGACACCGTCTGCAGTGGAGTGACCAGTGCCGTGAATGTGGCCAAAGGGGCCGTCCAGACCGGCATGGACGCCACGAAGTCTGTGGTCCTGGGCACCAAAGACACTGTGTCCACGGGGCTCACAGGAGCAGTGAATGTGGCCAAGGGGGCCGTCCAGACCGGCATGGACACCACCAAGACTGTGCTGACGGGCACCAAGGACACTGTATGTAGTGGGGTGACCGGGGCCATGAGTGTGGCCAAAGGTGTTGTCCAGGGGGGACTGGACACCAGCAAGACTGTGCTGACCGGCACCAAGGACACAGTGTCCTCTGGACTCACAGGAGCAGTGAACATGGCCAAAGGGACTGTCCAGATTGGAGTGGACACCACCAAGACCGTGCTGATGGGCACCAAGGACACAGTGTGCACTGGGGTCACTGGAGCAGTGAACATGGCCAAAGGGACTGCCCAGACTGGAGTGGACACCACCAAGAATGTGCTGATGGGCACCAAGGACACTGTCTGCAGTGGAGTGACCAGCGCTGTGAACATGGCCAAAGGCACTGTCCAGGGGGGCCTGGACACCACAAAGTCTGTGGTCATGGGTGCAAAGGACACTGTGTCCACTGGGCTCACTGGGGCCACAAATGTGGCCAAGGGGGCCATCCAGACTGGGGTGGACACCACCAAGACCATGGTGACCGGCACCAAGGACACCGTATGCAGTGGTGTGACCGGGGCCATGAATGTAGCCAAAAGAGTAGTCCAGGGGGGACTGGACACCAGCAAGACCGTGCTGACCGGCACCAAAGACACAGTGTCCACTGGTCTCACAGGAGCAGTGAACATGGCCAAAGGGACTGTCCAGACTGGAGTGGACACCACCAAGACCGTGCTGATGGGCACCAAGGACACTGTATGTAGCGGAGTGACTGGGGCCATGAATGTGGCCAAAGGGGCTGTCCAGGGGGGCCTGGACACTACCAAGACTGTGCTGACTGGCACCAAGGACACAGTGTCCACTGGGCTCACAGGAGCCGTCAACGTGGCCAAGGGGGCTGTGCAGACCGGAGTGGACACCAGCAAGACTGTGCTGACCGGCACCAAAGACACAGTGTGCACTGGGGTCACTGGAGCAGTGAACATGGCCAAAGGGACTGTCCACACTGGAGTGGACACCACCAAGACCGTGCTGACGGGTACCAAGGACACCCTCTTTAGTGGAGTGACCGGGGCCATGAATGTGGCCAAAGGGGCTGTCCAGGGAGGCCTGGACACTTCAAAAGCTGTCCTGACAGGCACCAAAAATGCAGTGTCCACTGGGGTCATGGGCTCCATGAACGTGGCCAAAGGGGCCATACAAACTGGACTGAACACGACCCAGAATATCGCCACGGGCACCAAGGACACCGTCTGCAGTGGAGTGACCAGTGCCGTGAATGTGGCCAAAGGGGCCGTCCAGACCGGCATGGACGCCACGAAGTCTGTGGTCCTGGGCACCAAAGACACTGTGTCCACGGGGCTCACGGGAACAGTGAATGTGGCCAAAGGGGCCGTCCAGACTGGCATGGACACCACCAAGACTGTGCTGACGGGCACCAAGGACACTGTATGTAGTGGGGTGACCGGGGCCATGAATGTGGCCCAAGGTGTTGTCCAGGGGGGCCTGAACACCACAAAGTCTGTGGTCATGGGTGCAAAGGACACTGTGTCCACCGGGTTCACTGGGGCTGCAAATGTGGCCAAGGGGGCCATCCAGACTGGGGTGGACACCACCAAGACCATGGTGACTGGCACCAAAGATGCAGTGTCCTCTGGACTCACAGGGGCAGCAAATGTGGCCAAAGGGACTGTCCAGACTGGAGTGGACACCACCAAAACTATGCTGATGGGCACCAAAGACACCCTCTGTGTTGGAGTGAGTGGGGCCATAAATGTGGCCAAAGGGGCCGTCCAGGGGGGCCTGGACACTTCAAAAGCTATCTTGACAGGCACCAAAGATGCAGTGTCCTCTGGACTCACAGGGGCAGCGAATGTGGCCAAAGGCACTGTCCAGACTGGTATGAACATCGCCAAATCCATGCTGCCTGGCACTGACACCGTCTGTGGCGAGGTCACCGGTACTGTGAACATGGCCCCAGGGGCCGTGCAGGGAACCCTGGACATCAGCACCAAGGAAGCCACTGCTGCTGGGCCTGCCAGGGCAGGGGACATGGCCTCAGGTGCTGCCCACGCCAGGCCCAGCAGCACGCGCAACTATTTTCCAGGGGCTCAGGACACCCGCTGGGCTACAGACACAGGCAGGGAGCAGACGGCCCCGGCCCCCACAGAGGCCCTGTCCTCTGGGATCTCCAACCTCCCAGGTCCCCTTGGTGCAGGCTGGGAACCTGCTGGGGAGGCCACAAGTGCCACTAAGGGCCTCGCACCCGGTGCTGTGCTCACCCATGGGGCCCTGAGCGAGGCGGCGGGGCCACAGATGGCTTCAGTTGTCCAAGAAGGAACCACTGGCTTCGCCGCGCTTCGAGACGAATTGGAGGGGCTGGGGGAGATCTTCCAGCCCATGAATCCCGAGGAGCAAGGTGAGCTGGGGAGCGGGAGGGTCTATCCTCCTGACCTGGGCGCCTACCTGCCCGTGGGTGTGGCTCCTGTGGCACTCACGCCGTCAACCTGCAGGGCTGATGGGCTTCTTCCTCTCCAGCTCAGCTGGCAGCCTCCCAGCCCGGCCCCCAGGTGCTCTCTGCTGACCAGGGGAGCTACTTCGTCCGCCTAGGCGACCTGGCCCCGGGCTTCCGCCAGCGGGCTTTTGAACATGCCTTGAGCCACCTGCAGCACAGCCAATTCCAAGCCAGGGACGCGCTGGCTCAGCTCCAGGACTCCTTCCAGGTGGTAAGAGCCTTCCCTCGGGGTCCCCAACCCCAGGCCCACCTCGAATGCCTCTGTGCCGAGGCAGCCACTGGGGACTCAATGCTACACAAAGGCTGTCCACATGCAGAGGGAAGGCAGGGCAGGCTGCTGTCCCCGAGGCACGTTCTGGCCACCAAGGAGAGTGCGCAAAGCCTGGGAGAGGACAGAGGCGCGGGTGGCAACCCCGGGTGGGCATGTGCCAGGAGCAGCGGAGTGTGGCTGGGAGGGGAGTGCACAGGCTGGGCACCGTGGGGCCTGCAGAAGACCCCAGCAAGGGACCAACGCAGCATCCAGGGGACAGGGGGTCTTCCCCTCCTACTGTCTTGGCTGTGTTCAAGGGGGTCCCTCTTGGCACTGTAGGACTTGGTCAGGTCATCCTCCGCTGTAGATATCTGGGGCACTAGAGGGAGCAGTGTCCCCAGTCTCTGTCCCTGCCCCCAGTCATTAAGGACCTCGTGCCTCTCAGGAGGCCTTCAGTGGACACCTGTGAAGGAAGGCTGTCCCTCGGAACACGCTGCGAATGGCTGCAGCACAGACTTCACCAAGGGAGGCCATGCGAACGGCAAGAGCTTGCCCAGGCTCACACACAAAGGATGCTGGGATGGAAACAGGATCATGAGACGCTCACTCGATAAGGATCACTGAATGCCTTGGGTGTACTAGGGACAAAGCCCTCCCTCCGAGGGCCACACCGTATTGAGGGATGGGGACAAGTATCCAATGAATGTATGCTACATCAGAGGGCGCTCAGCCACAAAGATGAGCAGGACCTAGGAATGGCAGCCATGGGTGTCTACCCAAAGGGGACATTGGAGGTGAGATCTAAATGACAAAGAGGTCTAGAGGGAGGGCCCAACCTGTGCAGGAGAGGCCCTAAAGCAAGGCTAGCCAGCGATGGGGGGCCTGGGCAGTGGAAGCAGAGGGGCTAGGGGCAGAGAGGGAGGCAGGGAGGTGGGAGGGACAGCACGGGTCCTGCAGGGCCTTGACCTGGAGGGACATGAGTGTTCTAGAGGGCTGTGGGCAGAGGAGTGGCTGGATCTGACAATTTTATTTAAGAGGATCACTCAGGACTGTGAGGAGGCCAGGCCACAAGGAGGTGGGGGTTCTGGCAGGAAGCCAGAGGATGGGCGACGAGTCTGTGTACAGATGCAGGCGAGCAGCGGGCTTAGGAGCAGCTGCAGTGGTGAGCGGCTGGGTTCTGGGCTGCCAGAGGTTGCGGATGGCCACAGGCAAGTGAGGGAAGGCCCTGGTGGGCTGTGGACGCAAAGCCTGAGGAAGGAGGAAAGCAGGGTGCTGGCAGCTGGGGGCTGATCCCGAGAATGGTCCTGGAGGCCCTGGGGGTCTCCTGCAGGGAAGGCTGAAGGGGAGGCCCTGAGTGAGACAGGACAGGTCCTGCGCAGGTGTGTGTGTGCTGGGGACACAGCAACCAGCGGAGAGGCAAAAAACACCCAATGAAGCACCTGTGATGAACAGTTAGTGACAGGGAGGGACGGGGCCACCTCACGCCCAGAGGTAACCTGGAGGAGCATGCTAGGGCTGAGTGGGCAGCACGTGCAAGGCCCTGAGGCCGGAGCATGCTGGGAGTGGCGGAGGGACAGAACGGAACCCGAGTGGCCCCTGTAGAGAGAACGATGGGGTGCTGGTGGGGATAAGGTCATAGTTGCCACTGAGGCAAGACACTGGCCATGGTGAGGACTTGGATGTTCTCCGAAAAGCGATGGAAAGCCAGGTAAGGTCTTGGGCTGAGGGCGCCAGGATCGCACTGAGTCTCCCTGAGCACCTCAGGGGATGGGACTGCTCATGGTCTTCCTGCCAGGCCATGGGAAGGTCTGGGGGTGAGGCTCCAGGGTCAGCGCCATGAACATCCCCAGTCCCTGCCAAGAGGCCAGCACGTCCCTGGAACCTCTCTCTTTCCAGATTGAGAAGGCCATGCAGGCTCGACAAGAGAAGCTGTGCCTGGACCAGGGCTCAAGTGCCAGAGCAGAGGACGTGGGTCCCCAAGAGGTGTGTCTGGCACTGGGTGCTGCCCCCCCAGCCCTGCCTCGCGTCCACTCACTGTGCTCCTTCCTCCCGCAGGCGCAGGACGCGGCAGCTCTGTCCAGGGTGTGCACCCTCCTCAGACAGCTGCACACAGCCTCCAGTGGCCTGGCCTCCAGCCTCCAGGGCCTGCCGGCTGGGCTCCAACAACAGGTCGGGCGGGTGCGGCACAGCCTCTGTGAGCTCTATGGCATCGTGTCCTCGGCTGGGTCTGTTGGGGAGCTGCCAGCTGAGCGCCTGGCCCAGAGCCGAGCAGGAATGAGCCAGGCATGGAGGGGGCTGGACCAGCTGCTGGATGGCCTGCAGCACAGCCCCCCACTTGGCTGGCTGGTGGGGCCCTTCACTTTGGCCCCTGGTGGGCAGCCATAGGCACCCACAGACCAGGGCGCAGCATCTCCCTACTCTGCTTACACTGCCCAGGGAACCATGCTCAGAGTCTCCTCCTGGCCCCAAATTCAGCTCTGGTCCCTTGAAGCCCTGGGCCCTGCAAGCTGGAGCTGGCCAGAACAAGAGGAGCCACAGGGCATGTGACTTTGAGTTCAGCCACCTTGCTCCAGGGCCTCGGCCTGTATCCCCACTCCCTCCTCCCCAGCACGATTAGCCTCTCTCCTGACCTAGGAGCTGGGCTCACTCAGACCGCTGGCCATGGGCCCCCACCTGCAGCCCTTCAGTGAGCGTGTCCGCCAGGCGGGGAGTGGAAGAGTGCCCGCTGTGAAGCGCTCTCCATCCGTCCCTACTGGGGACCCTTCTATCCTATGGGGGCTCTTCCAGTCCCTCAACCTGATTCCACAGCTGTCATCTTACTGGTTCTGAAAGCACGCCCCAAAGCCCTTAGCAACCACATTGTCTCTCTTTTTTTTTTTTTTTTTTTTTTTGCGGTGCTGGGAATCGAACCCAGGGCCTTGTGCTTGCAAGGCAAGCACTCTACCGACTGAGCTACCCCCTAGTCCATCTTTTTATTTTTTGATACCAAGGATTGAACCCAGGGGCACGTAACCACCGAGCCACATCCCTAACCCATTTTTACGTTTTACTTAGAGACAGGGTCTTGCTAAGTTGCTGAGGCTGACCTTGAACTTGAGAGCCTCTTGCTTCAGACTCCCAAGCCACTGGGATTACAGGTGTGGCCACTGTACCTGGCCCACATTGTCTCCCCCCGGCCCCAGTACTGGGTATGGAACCCAGGACTTCCCACATGCCAGGCAAGTGCTCTACCACTGAGCTCCATCTGCAGTCCTTTTATTTTGAGATAGGGTCTTGCTAAGTTGTCCAGGTCGGCCTTGAACTTAGGATCCTCCTGCTTCAGTCTCCTACTTAGGAGAACAGGTATGCCCCCACACCTGACACTTTAGGTGTCTTGAGAACCTTGCTCCCTTGTTGCAGAACGTACCAGAACACCACAGGCACCCTGAGGCAGAATCACCACCTCTGCTAGCACCCAGTGAGGCTGAGCAGGGGCTTCCTGAGGAGAAAGCTGCCAGCAGCCACCACGGCCACCCTTCGTAGCTCTGCACTGGCCTGGCTGGAGAACTACTCTGTTGGGTTAGGGAAGTGACAAAACAAGCTACTTCCTGTCTCTGGCCACTCACCTACAGTCCTATCCACAGTCCTCTGGTCCCTCAGGAAGCAAGGCTGAGACAGCCGAGGCAAAGTGTGAAGGAGGCCTTTCCAGAAGGACCAGGCCTGCTGGGTCTGCTCAGCATGCCAAGGCCTGCGTGAGGTGGCAGCCATGGAGACCCCTTCCTCCCTAGCCATGCTCCCCAAGGGTCTTCAGGGGGACCCTGAGAGGTCCCCATGGATGAGGTCATGGGAGCCTGACAGGGTCAGAGGCTGTGGTGATCAGAAAATCTGACAGGTGACCAAACAGCCCACTTTCCAGCGCCAACCCTCTCCTCTCCTCTGCCCTAAGTGCCCAGAGATGGAGACACTCAGGGTATCCATGAGCCAGGAGCTCCCTTGCTGCGACAGCTGGGGGCAGTTGCCTCATGGAAAGCCAGCAACCTGAGCCCTGCTCTGCCCCGACTTCCTGGAACCCTGCAGCGCAGCTAATGACCCCCTAAGCTTGCTTGCATCTCTTTCTTAAGCACATCTTCTCAGAAAAGGAGCTGGGTCCTTGGAGCTCAGTGAGGTGCAAGCTGCTCTGCCCAAGGGTCACCACGGTGCCTGGAAGAGTGCAGGGCCAGGCCGCATTCGCCAGCTCTAAGCTGGAGAGGCTGCAGCCCAGCGATGGGGCTACGCTGAGTGCGCCTGCTGTCTCTGCCACATGCAGTCACTAGACGGTGCAACGTGAGACACAGCTACTTGCAGAAGCCAGACCCAGGGCCACGAGCTCAAGTCCATCCAAACCAAACCCAGGGCCAAGGCTCAGGAGTCCCTTCCTCCACATCACACCTATTTCCCAGCTGGACAGGGGGACTCGGCCATCATGGGCAGGGAGACGAACCCTAGAAGCCACTACTGAAAGAACTACCAAGTAACAGTGAACTGTAAATCCACATGACAGAGTCACGAGGTGGGGTCACCCTCTTACACAGATGAGGAAGGCCACTTGCCAAACTCACAGGTGAGCCGGCAACACAGTTGGGATGTGCGGGAGGCCCAGCGAGGCTCACGCAGGGTAAATGCTCAACACAGGAGACAACCCGCAGCACCCCTCTGGGCCCAAATGCCTGGGGGCCCCGAAGCCTCCTGAGGCCTAGGTGCGCCAGACAAAGTAGTCAGGGCAAGTAGGCGGTGTGTTCAGGGATAGGAATGCTCCACTCTGCCCTCGGAGTCACCTGTTCCTCCTAGGTCTGCCTGGGCACCAAGCTGCCAGAAGCAGGAAGAGCCATCCTGCAGCCTGTGCGAGCTGTCTGGTTCAGAGCCTCGCTTTCCTCCTCTCCTCTTGCTCCCATCCAGCCTCCCATGCCGCGAAAACAGGATTCACTCTCACTGCTCAGTGTGGCCCAGTGGTTTAACCCTCTGTCCCCACAAGGGCCTCTGACAGCTGCAAACTGCTCCCTGGCCCTGGGCCCAGCTGCACCAGTGATGCTGGAAAACCAAGTCAATAAAAGCAACTTTTTCATTAAAAAACCCTTTATAGTCATTTCATGTCGGTCAGAAATCACAGAAATTAGGCAGAAAAAAACCCAAGGAGACAAATACAAACAGCACAGCGTTTCCCCAAAAGTCCTCTGCTCTCCTGGGAGGCTGGGGAAGAGGTGGGCAGGCCTGCGGAATCTACTGTGGGCGGAGCTGGGCCAAGGCCGGGGCTGCCAGGCTCAGCTCTCCTCGTCCAGGGACTCCGAGTCCAGCTGCGCCCGCTCGTGCTCCTGCTCGTCACTCCCAGGCCTGTCCAGGTCAGGGCCCTCCCTCAGGCTGCTGGTGGGGCACAGCACAGGCGGCGCATGAGGCCACACTCGCCCTGTCCCTACCTCTAGAGCTGTCAGGCAGGGCCAGTCCTGAGGGAGAGCTGCCCCCCAGCTCCTGGCCCCAGGGTCCTGGGCAGGGCCTTCCTCTGCTGTCCCTCCCACCACTAAATGGACTGCAAACACCTGGAGGACAGAGTCTGCATTCTATGGACCTGCCAGATGTGGAGACAGAAGGGCCAGAACGGAGCACCTGCTTGTGAATGAGCACTGAGCGGCCCAGCCTCACTGGCAGACACAGCCCACGGGCCTCAGCACGAGCTGCAGGTGGCGGCCAGTGCTCACAAAATGCACCTGCCTCTCCCACAGGGTCAGCAAGATGCCACCTGCCCAGGAGGCCAGGCCCAGGCAGCTCAAAGCCCTGGAGCTGCCTGATGGGGGCCACTGTTAGGAAATGCCAGCTGGGGGGACGCAGGGGTTAGCTGCAAACTGGTGATGGGGGTCCAATGTGGAGGGAACATCCCTGGGACCCTTCCCAGAGAGACCGGTCCACCAGGAACCACTCACCACTGACAAGACCGTGGGTACACTGCCCACTGCCCCATCCCACAGGAGGCTCCCCTCTTGGAGGCGACACTCACTCGTTGTGCAGATCTTCAGAGGAACCGCGTCTCAGGCCCTCCTCTGAGTCCTGCCCATCCTCCTGCTCCTTGTCCTCCACATTCTCCCCTTTCTGGGACATGGCCTCACCGTTCACAGGTGCCGAGAGACCTGGGGGACACAAGGGTCATGGCACACTACTAGGTTTTTTGTCCAGAGTGAGTCAGATCTGAGAAAATGTGCTGAAGGACTCTCAAGCCCTGTCGAAGGTTCTGATGAGGGAAGGAGCTGTGCCCTGTGGACCCATGGACCCTCTGGCTGCCCACGGAGCAGCCAGCTCCAGGCCCTGAGGTCACAGGCGACAATGGAGAAAAGCGCATCTCAGCATGGCACAGAGAGAAGTGCAGCCTCAGGGCCATCCTGAGCGGCCTTCAGCTAAGCCACCTGGGGTGAAGGGCTGCCTGAGAACGCAGTCAGGACCACCTGACCCTGGCCACCCGATGGCTCCCTCCTTAGCCACGGCTGGGGCCTTGGACCGCACTGCCAACTACTGCCTTTTCTGAGCCCAGGTATCCGGGTTCTGAGCCAACAAGCAGCACAGGCACAGGCCACCACGAGCCGCACCGTCAGCCCCTCGAGGCCACCTGCCCCTGTCTGTCTCACACTCAGCACAGCCAGACACTGTTTGCCGCTGTGCCAGGACGGAGTACACCACCAACAGGAACACCCGCTCCAGACAGTTTGGGAAGAGAGCAGAACTGGGGAACCGCCCAGAACATTGCAAGCACCGGCTCCTCTGGCCAGAGACCAAGGCTCGGGGCCCAGCCCGTGCCTCACCGGTGCTAGGCTCCTCCTCCACCTTCTCCTTGGGGGCCTCTTCCCCAGGCAGCTTCTCCTCGGCCTTCTCCACCTCGGCCTTCTCCTTCTCTGTCCCAGTTTTGTTCGCTTTCTGGATCGCCTCAACCTTTGGTCCCAGGACCCGTGACTTGAGCCGAGCGTACACTTCCGCCGCCTTCTCCATCACATCCTTGTTGGCTTTATATCGGCGAATCTGGCCACCAGGAAGCCTTACTTATTGAAGGCAGCTAGCCTTGCCCACCCCAGGCCCTCCTCTCCAGTTGATGCCACCACCCTCCATGGGGTGCCCACAGCCGCCAGTCCGCCAGGAACCCCAGCTCAGGCAGACATCCACTCCCAACTTTGCGGGGCCCGCCACAGGCCCATCCCCCTTCCCATCACACCTTCTTCAATGTGGCCACCACGTCTGTGTTCTTCTGCAGGATCTGAGAGGTCACCTGCAGGGTCCCTAGTTCCTCCAGTGCGTTTAGACACCTCTTTACGTCCTGCCGGGGGTAGGGAGTGAAGAATGGCAGCTCTGGGCAGAGGGGTCCCAGAGGCCCCAGTGATGCAGAGGGACACCCTGGCCTCTCTGCAGGAAGGGCTGCACCCTGAGAGCAGTGCCATTTCCTGTGCCACAGGCAGGGACTCAGGACAGGCAGGAAGACCCAGACACCTGCTGGGGGCCTCCTGGGGCCTGCTGGGCACTGCACCTCAGCAGGACCATCCTAGGCCCTCAGCTGATGGAATGAGGGACTTCAGCAATGGGACCCTGGACTTGCCCAGGCTTCCCTATGGGAGCCCTGGATATGAGGTGACAGAGGGAAGTGGCTGTGCCATGACACCACAGTCCTGAGAATATCCTACCGGGTTGTCGACCTTCAGGGCAAACTTGATCTCACTGTGCAGTTTCTGGAGCTTCTCCTCCACAGAAGGTTCTAGGGCCAGGAGAGATAGTGGCAGGACTAAACAGGGCCTGCAGGCCCAGGCCACAAGAATGCCTTGCTGAGGCAGTGCCTAGAGACCCCAGGCAGCTCAGCCCCACCTCAGGGGTGTCAAGGACCCATCTCGCACCCTCCCAGACCAGAGACCCCGCCTTCCCGGGCCCTCCTCCCGCAGCAAACTGAGCTGCAAAGCCCGGCTGCTGGCCCTCACCTTTCTTCTTCTCCACCTTCCGGTCCAGCTGGAACCCTTCGGATCGCTTCCGGGTTCGCTCTACCTTCACGGGCCTGTGAAGAGGCACCTCACCAGCCGGAACCCAGCCAGCCTGACCCACACAGCTCTCCCACCTGGGACCAGTCCTGGTCACAGACCCACTCACAGGGTGGAAGGAAACTTTTAGGAGGCCCCAGGGCTGGGTTCAAGGACAGGTCAGAGCCCGTCACAACCTAGCTCTAGGACAGAGCCCCAAGTCAGCTGCAGGTCTCAGGCAGACCAAGACACAGTCCCTCGAGCACACCTGTCATCCCAGTAACTGGGGAGGCTGAGGCAGGAAGATGACAATTTCAAGGCCAGCCTCAGCAAGGCCCTGTCTCAAAACAGAAAATAAAAAGGACTGGGGACATGGCTCAATGGTAGAACACCTGGGTTCATTCCAGCGCCAAAAAAAAGTACATCACACCCCACTGCACAGCAGCCACGGTACACGCTGGCCTGTCCTCACCGGCCTGTTCATCCATGCTGGAATTCCATGCAGAAAGTGAGCTGGGGTTGGGCTCCACCTCCCGCCTCAGCGGGTCTCAGAATAAAGCTCCAGGCTGAGGCCTGGTTTTTCTCCGTGGCACTGTGGACACTGTGGCCCGGTCGTTCTCTGGGGTGGCGTCCTGAACAGTGCAGGGTGCCGAGCAGCATCCCTGGCCTCCACTCACTGCACCCCAGGAGCTCCCCCAGTCATGACAGCCACCACTATCCCTAGATATCACCCAGGGACACCCAGGGCAGAACTGTCCCTCAGGGAGACATAGCCTTGGGAGGACCACAATCCTGCAGCCCTGGCTCCTACGTAACTTGACACCTCAAACAGATTTGGCTCCAGGACTGAATTCCAAAGCCAGGCCTCTCAGTGAGGGACAGAACATCCTGGGGGCTGGGGCTGTGGGAACTGACCTGGCTCTGGGCTTCTCCTCAGGTCGCCCTCTCTTCTCCTTTGGGCCAGGTTTCCTCGGGGTGTCTGTGCTTTGTGGTTGCAACTTCTTAGTCGCTTTCTTTGCCTAGAGCAGCCAGAGCCAAGGGCGGGGCTGGAGTGCAGGTGGTGGGGTTCCTGGTCCCAGGCCCCAGACCATCCTACCTGGAGCTGCAGCTGGGGGGCGGGACAGGAAGGGGGAGGACCTGTGTGCGGCCCATCTGGGCTCCACTCCTATTCTCAGGCCCTGAAAGGACTGGACAGACTTGTGTCCAGGGCTCCACCAATGGAGGGGCAGAGCCACCACACTCCTGCTCAGGAGCCCAGGGCAGGGTGGCCAGCCCTCCTGTGCCAGGTCCCCCTTTATGACAAAAAGGAATGCTGGAGAGAGAGAGGCATTTTTTCAGCTTCCCCAAAAGGAGGCCTGGCCTGGGGGCTGCCACTGGGTGGGGTCCCTGGGCTCAGACTGAATTCAGCTAGACTGCCAGTATCACAAGTTAGAGGGCTTGATGGGGCCCACAGCCCCATGGCACAGAGCAGACCTGACAGCTGCCAGCGCCCCTCAGAGAAACAACTGCTCCCACACCCACCCACAAGCTGTGTTCCCTCACAGCGGCCAGAGAGCGCCTGTGAACATGTGAACACCTAAATCAGACCTCTCCCTCCTGGCCCACAGCCTCCATGGGCTCCCTCCCACCTCCCTCAGGGTCAAAGGCCAAGTCCTCCCCATAGCCTACAGGTCCCTGCAGGACCTTTCCCATCCCCTCCCTGCCTCCCTCCTCCAACCCCCTGGTTCCCTCTGCTCCAGCCATGGGCTCCTTACTGTGCCTCCAACGTGCCAGGCCTAAAGACCTTTGCACAGGCTGGGACTGCTGCCTAGAGTGCTTTTGTCCCGATTCCCTCTTACTTCATTTGCTTTCTTAATGTCGCCTTTTCAACTAAAGCCTCTGGGATCTACTCCTATTTACAATGGAAAAGGGACTCAGGATGTAACTCAGTGGTGAGGTCTTGCTAGCACGTTTAAAGCCCTGGATTCCATCCCAGCACCCCAAAACAAAAATGAAACCAAATGGAAACCTCAGGCACCCGCTTTATGATGCTGGGCCCGCACACGGCTCAGCGCTCCACGCCTAGTGTGAAGGAACGTGGGCTAAGGCCTCAATGGGCGAGGAGCAGGGCGCAGGCCGCGGCCCGGCCACCTCCGGGGCACGCACCTCTCTCTCCAGGTCGGCCTCAGGCTCAGAGTCGGAGGAGGACGGGGGTCCACGGCCCCGGGCCCGGCGGCCACGCTTCCTCAGGGGCTCCTCCTCCGCCCTGAGCTCCTCCCCACTGCTGCCGCCGCCGCTGCCCCCACACTCAGGGTCCCCGCGCTCCGCGCGCTCCCGCCGCCGCTCCTTCTCCTCCTTCTCCTGCTCCCGCAGCCGCCTCAGCTCCTCTTCCTGCTCCCGCCGCCGCCTGGCCTCCAGCTCCCGCCGCCGCTCCTCATCCCGCCGCTTCCACTCGCTGATGCGGTCCACCTCGTCACTGTCGCTGGGGCAGACGGGCCATCAGAGGGCCTCCGGTTCCCTCTGGACTCTGCCCCAGGCCCCCCGCCCCCTCACACTAAGATCCTGTGTCCTGGGCTGGACGGAGGACTTGGCCCCAAGTCACACTGCCACCCCCAGACTTGGCCACAGGTAACCCCGGCTGTCACCCACCTGTCACTGCTGGAGGTGGACGGAGGCCGTTCAGGCTTTGGTTTCCGCCCTCGGGGCTTTGGGGGCGGCTTCTCAGCTGTGGAAGAGGAGGAGGGGGTGATTCGTCCACCATCTCTCCCAGGGCTGCGGAGGGGGACAATGATGGGTGGCCTGCCCCAGGCTCCCTAGCAGAGGTGGCCCAGCGTAGCAGCTGTGGAAGGGCAGGTCCCAGCACTGGGTCAGCCCTACCTGGCTTCCTGCCGCGTGGAGGTTTCTTGACAGACACATCTGAGTCAGAGGAGGACGGGGAAGAGGAGGAGGAAGAGGCTGACCTCTCCACGGCCACTGGCTCCTCCTTGGCCCTGTCCGAATCTGCTTTGGAGTCCGAGTCAGAGGCTGAGGGCACCTTCTGGGAAGTGAGAGGGCCAGTCAGGAGGTCAGAGGCTGAGGGGTAGGGTCGGGGCGAGGAGCACAGGGCGAGGAGAGGCTGAGTCTGCCCTGGCCCATCCTCCATAATCAGGGTTCGCTCAGGGCATTCCCCCCCTTTTCCACCCCTTCTCCACAGTGAAAACGCAGGGTCACCGCAGCCCTGGTATCTCATGCACTGCTGGACCCTTCACTTGCTCACAGGTGACACGGGGGGCAGAGCGGAGCCCAGTGCCGTTCAGTAGCAGGAGCTTTGTGCTAAGTCGTACATGGGGCCAGGAGACAAGCCACTCCCTTCCGCCTTCAACTGCCCAACCCTGCCACGCAGCACATGCACACAGGGACACAGGAACGCTCCTCCGCACACTAGCACACCACACACATTTACACATACACAACACACACTCCTGCGCAAAAGAAACTGAATGCAACACATGCATGGCCACGCCCACTCATGCACAGATTAGTACAGACCAGACACGTGAACGCAACGCACACACACTACCACAGGTGTAAGAGCCCAGGGCTCTGCCACTCCAGCTTTCCAGAACTCGGTGTTCCACGCCTGACAGTGGCCCCTCAGCACAGGCTCCTGGTGCAGCAAGGAGCACATGAGCCCTCAGCACAGAGGCTGCTCGGGGCACCTGCTGAGGCCTGGCCCACCCCTTCCCAAAAGCGCCCAACTCTGCACCGAGGCACTGCCCAGGGACCATGACAAGAAGACCCAGGTGAGCATGGAAACAAAACCAACAGCATTTACCTTTTTCTTCCGTCCACCCAGGGGGCCCCGACGAGGTGCTCGAACCACGGCTTTCTTCTCGGGGGTGAAGTCCTGGGTGAAGAGATGGGAGCTGCAGGGACTACTGCTGGTAGGCTGCTGCTGGGCCCCCTCACAGGCCCCTGTACCCCCATAAAGGAGCTGCTGCCTGCTTACCTGGTCACTGGTCTTTGCTGACTCCGAAGAGCTCTCTGAGTCCTCTGCGGATGGAGACACACTGGCCTCATCCAGGTCGCTGGAGGCTTTTCGAGCTCGTTTTGAGACTGACATCTGTGTGGGTAGAGCCTGGTCATATGAGTGGCTAGGAAAGCCTGTTCCCTACCTGGTCCCTCCTAGCCCAGTAGAGGTCAAGTTCTAGAAGCTTCCATGGGACTCTGAGAATCTAATAAAAACCAGGGGTCCTGAATCTTGAGGACATTATGGTCAGTGAAACAAGGCTGTCACTAGGTGACATAACTGCAGGATTCCACTCCAAGGAGTGTCAGAGCCACAGATATGGGAAGAAGAGGAGCAGGAGCCAGGGGCTGGGAGGGGCTGGGATTTAGTGTTGGGTGGACAGAGCTTCAGATTAAGTTGGAAAGTTCTAGAGACGTATGGTGGTGATGGCTGCACACATGAATGTGCCTAATGCCACTGAGTCGCACACTTAATTAAGAATGGTTATGCCTGGATCTTTTCTCTTGCTTTTATCTCCTACACACTTGCTTACTTTCTCCTCCTCGCTTTTCACACTCTTTCTTGCGCACGCCCTTTCTCTCTCCCTTTCTTTCCCTCTCATTTTCTCCCTTACCCTGCAGGGAGACTCTGTTTGCTTAATAAATTCCCTTATATGAAAAAAAAAAAAAAAAAAGAATGGTTATGCCTATGCCTGTAATCCCAGCAGCTCAGGAGGCTAAGGTAGGAGGATCAAGAGTTCAAGGCCAGCCTCAGCAACTTAGCGAAGTCCTAAGCAACTCAGCAAGACCCTGTCTCTAAATAAAATATTAAAAAGGGCTGGGGATGTGGCTCAGTGGTTAAGCACCCCTGGGTTCAATCCCCAGTACCAAAAAAAAGAATGGTTAGTGAGCTTCATGTCAATATAAAAAACTTAGACACAGATACTCTTGATTTAGTTTCAAGGGTTTATGGGTTCTCATTTAAGAATCGTATAAAAGATGAAGAGAAGTCGGCCTTCGAAATCACTCCCTGCCCAGTAACAAGAGCAAAACTTCCCATCCAGACATCCATTCAGTCACAAAGCACTTCTGCCCGCGGGCCACAACCAGAGACTTGTTCATTTGCCTAACAACTGTTTACTGCTCTATGTCCCATCTGAGGCCTCAGCATTAGAGAACAAGTTTTGTCTATATTTGGCGATAAGGTCTCCAGAGAGGTCGTTAAGGTAAGAAGAGGTTATTAGGTGGGTCTAATGCAGTATGACTGGGAATTACAGAGGGAAGACCACGTCAGGACACATCAGGAAGACCCAGCCCGGCCACACCTTGATTTCAGACTCCTGGCCTCTAGGACTGTGCAAAAGCGAGCTTCTGCTGCTTAAGCTGCCCACCTGTGGTGCTGAGCTGAGGCAGCCAAGCTAACACAAGCCCCTGGTGATCTCTCTGTGGGAGACGAAACCCTGTTCCTGTGTAGCTTATATTTTAGTCCCGAGAGACAGATGCAAATGTTAAGTAAGAATCTATTAGACAAGAAGTCCTGTGAAAACAAAAAAGGGCTGGGGTGGGGGCTGCTTGAGCTCAGGAGTTCGGAGGTAGATGCTGCTTTGAGGCCTGGGGGAGAACACAGGGGACCGAGGCCGGATGGCACCAAGTGCCAAGGCCCTCAGGAAAAGGAGCTTGGCATCTCAGATGTGAAGCAGGCCTGGTGGCTGGGGAGTGGGCAGTGAGAGGACAGGGCTCTGGCTGGGGCTGCAGGGATGCACAGGCTGTGTGGAGTCTGGCTCCATCTTGAGGCCTGAGGCTCATCTCACACCACACCCCTCAAGAAGGGAGGTGGCTGAGATGAGCAGGGAGCTTTGGCCAGGGTCATCAGGGAAAGGACATCGAGAAAAAGGAAGTGAGTGAGGTCCTTTGTTTCCTTTCTCATCTGCATTAGGAGGAAGACTCCACCCAGCATTCAGGGAATGCCTGTATTATATGACATTTTTGTCTCCTGAGTTCCCATCATTAATTCCTCGCTTGCATCAGATTCTGAAGCAGTTCCAGACCCTGAGCAAGGCTGAGCACTTTAACCCCTACCTTCAATGCCGACGTCTTCCGTTTCAGGCCACTGTTGTCACTACTCTTATCAGAATCCGAGTCACTCTCCATCCTGTCACTGGCAGCTGTGGCAGTCACGGCTGTGACAGCCATGACTCCCCGGTCATCCTCGTCCTCGTCTGCGTCGCTCCCACCTGCTGGGTCAGCTTCAGGGGCCTCACTGTCGGAGGAGCTCACCGGCTGGGTGCGGACGTCAGAGAATATGTGTCACTCTGAGTCTGGTGTGGCTTTCCCACCAGTGGGGTCTCAATGTCAGCTCCCAGCTTCCTTGCTTTACAAATGGGGAAACCAAGGCCCAGAGCCCGGAGAATGAGACCGCAGGTAAGAGACACCAAGGCTAGGTGGTGGGGTTCAGGGTTAAACCTTGGGCAGGGAACTCCAGCCTTTCTTATACCTCGGTTTCCACATCTGAGCACGATTTTGGCCTCACAGGGCTGTGGCGAGGATAGACCTCAAGTCGTGCATGGAATACCTAGCGCAGTGCCAGGCTATGGAAAGTGGTCAGATGTGTTTGCTCTCGTTTAAATCATGCTATCGCGAGGAAGCTGGCAAGGACGAGACCTCTGGCCTCCTACCTTCGGGGCACTGCTCAATTTCTATGATGCTCAAAGTGGCAGCTGAGGTAGCAGCTGACACAAGAACAGCCACCACTTACATGGGGCTTCCTCTGTGCTGGCCACAGAGCCAGGCTCATCTACCCTCTCGATCGATGCTTGGGCAACAGGAACTGCTGTGTGCCTGGCTCCATGAGACGGGGCTAGTGAGGACACAGAAGGGACTGAGGCATGCTCCCTCGACCCTGGGAGTGATAAGCTAGGGAGAGGCTGATTATACAGATTCAGTTCCCAGCTGTGGCAACAGGAAGAAAATCACTGCCTGTGGTTGTAAAAACTGAGGGGTGGGAGTATTTGCACTGGGTGGCCAGGGAGGCCCCTCAGAGGATGGCATATCAGTGGAGGAGCTGTCCCCAGGGTGCAGAGGGAGATGGCTAGATGCACTCCAGAGAGCCAGAATGGCATGAGTGAAGGTCCCCTCAGCAACCACAAGAGGCTGGTATGGCTGGGACATGGGGAAGATGGAGATGGCAAAGGAGAGGTGCACAGGGAGATGGGCCAGACCACGCTCTTAGAGCCACACTGAGGCTCTAAGATCATCAGGCAAAGAGCAGTGAGAGTACAGGGCTTTCTTGGGTCCCTTTCTGAACTTGTTTAGGATGTCTTACATTTGTGGAAGGAAAATGGAGGAGCCCCAGAGATATTCAGCCATCACTCATTCATCCAACGAACGTCCTGGAGGACCTGCCCGGCCCCGGCTGGGTGCTGGGGCTAGAGACAAGTAAGACAAGGTCCCTGCCCTTGGGGAGTTCATAATCTAATGGGGAGACAGCCAAGGAAATGTACAGTCACAACACAGCACAAGAAGCGGGTGCCACGGTGGTTCCTGAGCAGCCCAGCCGCATGGGAGTAAAACCCGACCGAGCTATTTCCTGTGGCTTCTATTTTGAATGTCCACCATTTAAGACAGAAGAGGGGGGAAGTTTTATTAAGCCACATCTCTGAAAACCCAGATGTCCATCAACTGATGGATGCCAATGTGGCACAGGTACGGATGGGACAGTCGAGCAGAGAAGGAGGGGAGCACTGACCCGTGACAAAGTGGAGGAAACCTGGGCCTCTGCTCAGCAGGGCAAACAGACACAAAGGCCCCAAAGCGAGAGCGCCCACTGAGAGGAATTTCTTGGCCAGATTAGGTAAATCAAAACCGTAGTCCTGAGGTTGTCAGGAGCTGGAGGGAGAACTGGGGATGATTGCGAGTGGGTTCCTTCGTGGAGCGAAGGGAATGTTCTGGAATTAGAATGATGACGGTTACATACATTACAAATGTACTAAAGCTACTGGAGAATTTTAAGATGGTTACAACGGGGGCTGAGGATGGAGCTCAATGGTAGAGTGCTTGCCTAGCATGTGCAAGGCCCCAGGTTCAATCCCCGGGACCACAGATTTTTTGAATTTAAAGAAAGGAGAAAGACAATGGCTAAAATGATGGATTTTATGTCATGTAAATTTTAAACCATTTTTAAAAAAAAGTTCATAGAAAAAGGCACATTCTTGGGCTGGGGATGTGGCTTAGTGGTAGTGGCTTAGTGGTAGCGTGAGGCCCTGGGTTCAATCCTCAGTACCACATAAAAACAAAATAAAGGTATTGTGCCCACCTACAACTAAAAAAATGTTAAAAAAAAAAAAAAAGAAAGAAAGAAAAAGGCACATTCTCTTGATATGACTAGCTAGCTAGGGTCCAGCAGATGGGAGAGGGCCAGCTCACTGGCCAAGTAAAGCCCGGAGGAGGACTCAGGGCCTACAGAGCGAGAGTTAAGGCACACACTGACACCAAGATGAGGAACGAGAAGCAGAGGGGCCAAGTGTGCGCCAAGGTGCTGCAGCTGCGTGGCCGGGGGAGAGAGGGGCGGGGGGAAGGGCCGGACGGATGCTGAAGGTCAGGTCTCCGCAGCACGTCAGTGCATGAACAGAATGGAAATGTGGGGTGAAGAATTTGGGGGGCAGATCTGGGCTGGAGGAGGGAACCTCAGCCCTCCTCTAGTCCCCTGCCCGCTCCAGCCTCCCTCTTTTATAAAGCCCCTATTCTTCCCCCACCAGCCTCCGCACAGGCTCTCAAGTTAACAATCCCTGCTTAGCAAACAAGAAAAATGAGAACCAGGTGTTGAAATGACCTCGCTGCTCAACACCAATCATGTTTTGTCTGCCTCATGCCATTGTGGGAAGGGCCCTTAGGCACAGCGACAGGGCTCCCTGCCTGTATGATTTTTAACAAGATTAAAAAGGATAATACTTAAGTAGGTCAAGCCCCAAACTGAAAATGCCAGGAGAGAATAACAACACTTTCATAGCAATTTCTCTCGCACCTTTCCTTCTGAGTGTTCAGAGGGCTCCTGGGTCTGTTAATTCTCTTTGGAGCATCCCTGGTGAGTAGAGAAGGGGTAGCTTCAGCCCCATTTTTCGTAAGGGGAAACAGCAGCTCAGAGAGTCCAAGTGACCAAATGATAGGACCAAAGATCTTTTGCCAATGGTCTACATCACTATTCCAAGAGCTAACGTTAGTTAAGTGACACTGAACTTGTCATGGCTCTCTACGTAACAGGTGGGAATTACCATCTTGATTCTGAGGATGAGGACACAGTCAGAGAGAGGTTAAGTTACAGTTCAAGAACAGAGTAAAGCCAGGCGCAGTGGCGCAGGCCTGTAATCCCAGAGACTGGAGGCCAAGGCAGGAGGATCACGCACGAACTAAAAGCTAGTCTTAGCAACTTAGCAAGGGCCTAAGAAACTTATCAAGACTCTGTCTCAAAATTAAAATAAAAAAAGAAAGAAAGAAAGAAAAGAAAAAAAGACTGGGGATATGACTCAGAGGTTAAGCACCCCTGGGTTCAACCCCAGGACAAAGGGAGGGAGGGAGAGAGGGAGGAAGAGGAAGGGTGGGCTGGCTGGGGATGTAGCTCAATGGGACAGTGCCCCTGGATTCAACCCCTTGTACCAAAACAAACAGAGTGAGTGACTGGCAGAGCACGGACATGGTCCAGGTCTGCTCTGGTACTGAAGCCTGTGCCACTGGACACAGGCACTCTACATTCAAAACCCCTCCTCACTTCTCTTGCCCTGCTCTTGACCAGCTGTGGTCTGGTTTGGGCCTCCACAGCCTATCAGGTGATTGGGACGGACTTGCCCACACTTCCACACCTTAAGGAGCTGGCTTTCAGCAAGGGTTTTGGGAAATCCAACCCACAAAGAAACGTTCAGTGGACGTGAATGCTGGTGGTTCAGAGAAGAACCCAGAAGAAATAAAAAGCCAGTTTGCCACCTCCAAACATCCCAGCAGTCAGGGGGTGTGAGAGATGCAGCTTGCGTGTTTCAATAGCCCTGGAGGGTAACTGTGTTGGAGAGGAGGTCAAACATCATCCTGTCTCGTTTTCAGCTATGGTCTCTGTTATCCATTGAGCATTCGTTGTATTGGAGCCTCCCAAAAACTGTGAGAGGCTGATAGTACCATGACCATGACCCTGGGAACACAGCAAGCAGGTAGCACAAAGCTAGGACCTGAACCCAGGTGTACTTGGCCCTAGTGAGAGGGCAGGCCCCAGGCCCTCCTCCTCCTCCTCCAGAAGGGGAAAAAAAAATGGACCTGGGGGAGGGAGGCCTCCACTTTGGTCTCAGTTCAGTACGACTGCTGACAAACTTGAGAGCCTTGGATAGGTGCCTTTACCTCTTCACCTACCAAGGGAAAAGGATAGATTAGGTGGGATCCTTCTAGGCCAATGGTTCTCAACCATGAGTGATTTTGTCCCCAGGATGCATCCATCAGTGTCTACATGCATTTTGGTTAATGAGATTGGGGTGGAACCAGCCAAGTTGGTGCACACCTGTAATCCTAGCAACTCAGGAGGCTGAGGCAAGAGGATCCCAAGTTGCAGGCCAGTCTAGGCAACTGAGTGAGACCCTGTCTCAAAATAAAATAAAAAGCTGGGCACAAGGGCACACAACTCTAATCCCAGCAATTCTGAAGGCTGTGGCAGGAGGATGGCAAGTTGGAGGCCAGTCTCTCAAAACAAAAAAATAAAAAAGGCTGGAGATGTAGCTGAATGGCAAAGCACCCCTGGGTTCAATCCCCAGTACTAAAAAATAAAATAAAATAACAGTATTATGGATATAGCTCAATGCTAGAGTACTTGTTTAGCATCTGTGGGACCCTAACATTCAATACCCAGAACCAGGGGGGAAAAAAGACTAGGGGCAAAATGGGCAGGTGCTACTGCAGCCAGCAAGTAAAGACCAGCCATGGGCTGTGGTTGTGGCTCAGTGGTAGAGCGCTTGCCTAGCATGTATGAGGCACTGAATTTAATTCTCAGTACCACATATAAAATAAATGAGTAAAGTAAAGGTCTATCAACATCTAAAAAAATAAAAAATAAAAAAAATAAAATAAAAAAAAGACCAGCCACACTGCTCACAGCCTATAATGCACAGGGAAGAGCCTACTGAAGGAATGACTGGCCCCACATTTCACAGTTACTTAAAAAGGACAAACATTGGGAAACCTGGCCTAGGTTACAGGGCTGTCAGATTTTAGCTGGGCCCCTCTGGGTATTCAAGCAAACTCTCTGGGCTTCAGTCTGCTCATCTGTACAATGGAAAAACATACCATGTGCCCCTGCCACTCTCAGGATTACTGTAGGAACCAAAAAACACTAAGTAAAAAAAACACCCCAGATACATTTTTACCTGCTAGCTTCTGAAGGGATAAGAACTAGGCCCTCCTATCCTCTCGGGAGTCCTAGCCAAGGCTGTCAGAGGATTGAGGCTATTCTGTGGGCCGAAATGGACCAATTTTCAAGATCTACTGTTGAGTGAATACAGCGAAATTCACAATAATGTGCTTAAGAAAGCTTTGTATGATTTTATAAGAATAAAAAATATTGGAAGGGTATATAAGGAACTGGCAGCTGTGGTTATCTTGGGAAGGAAACAAAACAAAGTTACCAGGAGGCCAGAATGGGAGGCACGACTGCCTTTTCACTGAATGCCCATTTGTACCTTTTAAACTTCATAAGATATTCTGTATTTCTACTTAAATCATAAACCAAAAACCTTAAGGATGAAAAAAAAGAGACTGCTCAGTTTCCTGTAAAGTCACGCTTCCAAAAACCTACCTATGCACTGGCTACATCAAAAGTCCCGGGGATAGCACTTTGTAAGGAAAACCTCAATGGTCCCAGGCTTTAGTCCTATACTACTAAATCTACATCTCTAGGAACCTGCCCAGGAATCTGCATTTTAAACAAATGTTCCACTGAAAGCACATATGGTTAGAGAACCAAAGAGCACAAACAAGATCTAACATAGCTACTTGGGGGCCCTATAGGGGACTCCTTTCATTTCAAGGGTACACTATTTTTGCATTTCCTTTCCTCGAGGGCAGCATCTATGCAGTACTTAGCAAGTTGTGGGTGTCCAATAAATATTAAATGGTGTGATGATTCACCAGGAGGTAATAAGCTTAGGACGTAACCAAAGAGAACTTGAGTCAGGGCCAGAAAAGGATCTCATGCCTTAAAGACCTTCGGATCCATGAAGCCAGACCGGGGACAAGCAAGGCCCGGGGAAAGAAGCTGAGTTATCAAACAGGGGAACCCTCCATCTCCTGGATACATCATGGGTGATAAAAAATAAAATACCAACAACGTGCAATACACATGGGCCCCCGCCCCTTGAGAAGAGGCTACCAAACCATCAATGTTCAAAGGACATCTGTTGAGTATATCCCCAATTCTAGGCCAAGGGCTCCCAGAAGGCAAGAACTACGGGCGGCTCACTTCTTGTTCCTAGTTGCCAACACAGCCCATCTTACAGCAGGGGATCAGCGCAGAACTGTGAGTGGATTCTTGGATGGATGCTCACAAGCACCACCCAGCCAAGACGAGATGGAGAGGCACATCCAGACCATCTCAGGACCCCGAGTTCTCAAGCAGCACCAGGGGCTACAAAATGACTGTACCCATTTTCCACTGATGAAAACTGCACGCTGACCCTGGCCCTCCCCGACTCTGACTTCCACCCTCAGACCACCTAGATATCCTTTCCTTCACTTAATGGCCAACCTTTCCCTCACTGAGGTCTAGTCCCTGGGCCTCCCCCATCTTTACGCCCACCCCTTCTAAACCCAGGGTATCCCTGCCCCCTTCCCTCAAAAGCAGTGGGTAAAAGAGTAAAGAATTCTGGCCTGGCTGTCCCCCATCCACACCTCACCCCAGAATGCTCACAGCAGGGCAATTCTCTCCAGCTTTCCGTGGCTTTCTATTAATGACTTCCAGTTTCTTAAAAGTCCTCTTTTCCCAGGACTCCCAGATACTGATGTGCCACCAAGATGTCCATCATTATACTTCCTGACTTTATTTTTTCCCACCTGACCAAGAACTCTCATATCTACGAACTATCTCCTAGTCTCCTGAAACCAAAGAACAAAAGAAAGCAGTAATTTTAATTTTTTTAAGAAATTATTTTCCTTAATAAATAAAAGGTTTTATAAGAATTACAATAACACCTCATTGTAAATTAAGCTCTGTGGGCACAGAGACATACTCCAGTAACCCCAGCAACTCAAGAGGCAGAGACAGGGGTACCGTAAGTTCAAGGGCAGCCAGGGCACCTTAATAAGACCCTGCCTCAAAATAAAAAGTAAAAAGGACTCAGAATATGGCTCAGTGGTAGAGTGCCCCTGGAGTCAATCCTCAGGAAAAAAACAAAAACAAAACCACAAACAATTAATCTCATTCTATAGCAGTGATTCTCACCAAGGGTGTTCCTAGACAGGGCAGTGTATAGGAACTTCGTGGCGCACATGGTATGGAGGGAGTGGAGACCATGGTGCTGCTTAGCATCCTGCAGTCCACAATGCCCCATCCCAAAAACAATCTGTTCCTAGAAGTCCACAGTACCTAGGAGGAAAGACCCTGACCTAGACACTTCTTTTCCTACGAGACAAGGAAAAGGCTACTTCTAGTCCCCACTATAAAGACATCTTCCCAAATGGGCCCCACAGACATCCCAACTGGATGTTCTCCATCTCCAAGGTACTCACCGGAGGAGCACTGTAGCTGGCATGGGGGTTGTTCTGGATCTCCCACAGCCCCTCATTGAAGCCTTTCCTCTTGTTGGGTTTCCCGTACTTATCTTTACATTTGTCGTAGGGGAACAAGTCCTTGGGTCCCAGGAAAGCTCTGGAGAAAGGAACAACAGGCCACCTCCAAGTAAGCCAGGTCACACTGGGAGGCACCAAGTGGGGGAACCAAGCCCCAGTTGGAGACACTTACGTTTCGTGTGTACCAAAGAAGAAGATGGGGTATTTGTTGGGTGGGGGCTTCACAGCACCGTCAGCAATGTCATCAATCTATAGTGAGAGGTCAGTCAGCTCAATCAGGGGGTGATTTGGGAGAAAGACAAGAGAGAGCTTCACACAGAACAACCCAGAAAATCACCAAAAAACCAATCAAGTTATTTGGGGAAAAGCATGAGAGGAAGAAGGGTGCCTTCAACCCAGGAAGACACATCACTTTAAAAATGGGAATCTGCATTCTTCTGTGCACACCTCATTGCAAACCTGTCCCCCACCAGGGTGATCTTCCTCCCCCCATAAAGAAAGCTGGTCCCAAGGCAGGTGCTTCACCTAAGCAAAGCCAAACATGGCCCCCTGAAGCAAACAAGGGGTGGGGCCAAGCTTGGCTTCTGTGAACTCCCAGGACCCTCCCAGGCGACCCTTCCTGCAAAGAGGAGATCAGGCAGGCAGGCGGTCTCCCAAAAGATGCAGCTGGCAGCTCCAGGGATGCAGAGGGTGGGGGGTGGGCTGCAGGAGACAGGCCCTGAGCATCCAGGAAGTCCCACCCTCTCCCTGCAGGCCCATGGGCTCCAGCAGCTGTCAGTCACTTCCCCACAAGAGGCTAACAGCCCCTTCACTTCCAATCAGGTGCTTGGAAATGTTCTGGGCTCTCTGAGCTGGAGAAGGGGGGTCAGGGGAGGGAAGCACTAGTGCTCTGGGAAGGAGGGAAGTGTCTATAAAGTTTCACCTCTCTGGTCTCCCCCAGGAAAATGAGTGCCCGCAAATCAGGATGGAGTAGGTTCTCTGGTACCAAATAATGCCTTCCCCATCCACCTCTCCAACTCCTGGGTGGCTGCTGAAACCTCCCCTGCCCCATTCGTCCACCTTCCTGCTCCCTCACTTCTCTGAACTCCTTTTTCCATCTTTGGCCCCTGGTTTTGGCTATGGGTATCCTGGCCACACAACCCCTCTCCTGCAGGAACATCCCAAATCCAGTCAACCTGAGGACCAGCCCAGGTTGGTGCAGCTTCTCCTCTTTGGCCTCCAGGGGCCGGGCCTTGAGCCTCAGAGGTCAACACACTGTAAGAGTCCTCTCTCATGCCCTGGGCCAGGTCCTGTGCTGGTTCTGACCCAGCACACTCCTCAGCCTCAACCCTCTACTGCCATCCTCCTCGGAGGCAGCCTGGGACTTCACCTCACACCCCAAACTCCTTCAGTCCCCTCAGCCGATTTCACCACCCTCAGTCCTGGGGCGACTTGAGCCCTAAGATCTGGGGATGACAAAAGCTTCTGGGGTCCCTGCTGCACACAGGGCCCAGGTCCACCCACCCGCACACCCTGGGCTCCCAGGCTCAGGACGCCCTTCAGACCTGGGCACCCGAGAGCACCTGGGCCTTCTGGACCCCGGCTTCCTCCGAAGGGGAACCCGAAGTGCTCTCGCCCAGCGCGGGAGAGCCGCCCCTCGCGCCTCCCCTGCGCCAGCTCCGTCAGCCGCCTCCACGGCCGGGGTCTCGCTGGGGTCGGTGGCGGGTCCCCAGCAGCCAAATCGCAGCCTCGGGCCCCTCCTTCTCAGCCCCAGGCCCGCGCCCTCGCACCCCGGCCTCGGCGCGCCGGTCCTTCCCATCAGATCCGGCCCCTTTCCTCAAGCCAAGTTCCTCAGGCCCTCCCTCGGACCCCCGGCCTCAGGTCTCCCAACCCCCAGTTCCTCAGGCCCAGGACCCTCCGGGTCCCCTGAGCCCAGCGCGCGGCTCCTTCAGCCCCTCGGACCCCGGAGTCGCCGGACCCCCGCATTCAGCCCCTCGGGCCGGGGATCGCCCAGAGCCCCCGCACTCAGCCCCTCGCAGCCCAGGAACCGGAGCCCCCAGAGCCCCGCGCGCCGCCTCTCAGGCCCGGGGACCCCGCTGCCCCACCCCCCGCCGGGCCCATCACCCGCGCGGCCTCACCCGGGCCGGCCAGTGCGGGTAGCCCTTCATCTTGGCGAACACCAAGTCTCCGGGCTTGAAGGCGTGTGGCATGCTGGCGGCGGGAGGCCCAGGCCGCGGGAAGCGGCGGCGGCAGCGGCGACGGCAGCAGCGGCTGCAGCGGCGGCAGCGGGAGGCGAAGCCGGGGGCGGGAGCCGGACGCTGAGGGGGCGGGACGGCCGCACAGGCAGCCTACCGGCGCGTACTTATTGGGCCGGGCGCCGCCGGAAATCCCGCCCCCAGGCCGTCACGGGCCGGTGACTCAGTCGCTCTGGACCACGTGCGGGGACAGAGAAGCGCGGGGACCAATGAGAAGAGGGGTAGGAGCAAAGCATGTTAACGGGATTGGGTAACGGGCGAACCAAGAGGCGTGACCCAGAGGCCTAATGGGAGGGGGCGGAGGTTACGAGAGGTGAAAGGAAAAAGGTAAGAGGAGGGAAACTGAGAGGCTCGAGGAGTGAAGGGGCAGGACTTAAAGAGAGGGGCGGGACATAGGCCGCCGTAGGAGGAGGGGCTAGAAGTGTGAGACCAACCATTGGATACCACAGGAAAGAAGGCCCAATCAACATGGGAGGCGGGTTATTGACAACCTACCTCCTCAGAGGCGGGGCTCAATATGGAGAAGCAGGACATTGGATACCACAAGAGAGGCCTCTCGAAGTAAGGAACGGGCATTGGCTACCACAGGAAGCGGGGCCTAATAGAGCGTTTGCCATTGGCTGTCACGCAGAGACGTTCAACTCAAAACAGGGCCAAGTGGGCGTGGCCTAGGGAAGGGCGGGCCATGCGGGATCTCCTACGATAAACAGCTATAAAATACTCAGAACGTTTATTTCATCCTGAGGAAAATTTGTCGAACGCTTACTGTGTACCACACCCACAAAATACTCAATATACATGTTAATTCATTTAAAAAACGAATGAGATTCCGCGTGGCCAAGTTACTTAACTGCTCTGTGCCTCAGTCTCCCCACCTGCAAAATGGGATTCACGATGGTACTGATCCTATAGAGCTGTAAGGATTGTGGGACTTCCGCATCCCCAGAGCACTTGAAACTATGCCTGGCAACAGGTAATACCAGGTGCTTTCAATGCTGTAACCCTGGTTTCCAGGAATTCCAGTCTACCAGGGCAAAGAAATGACATTCATTCTTTCATTCCTTCCTTCCTTCATTCATTTATTTATTGGTACTGGGATTGAACTCAGGGACACCTGACCGCTGAGACACACCCACAGCCTTATTTCGTACTTTATTTAGAGATAAGGTCTCACCGAGTTGCTTAGCGCCTCACTTTTGCTGAGGCTAGCTTTGAACTCGCAATCCTCCTGCCTCAGCCTCCCTCAGCTTCAGCTGCTAGTATTATAGGCATGTGCCACTATGCTTGGCTATTTGTTTTTGTAATTAAAATTCACTGTTAGAACTCACATGAGAAGAACCAGGATGCCTAAAAAAGAACAGAATAATGAATGCCACTTGTTTATCCTAGGGGACCACAGAGAGCTTTTGGAGAAACTGAGTTTAACCAGAGATTTGGAGGACCTGACCAACGGGCAGGAAGGGCATTTGGGGCAGAGACAGCAACTGGACGATTGGGTCAGTGAGTCCTGTAGAGCCACAGGGGTCCACTGTGGCCTTATCTTAATGCCTTGTGAAGGTTAGTGATTAATGCAGGCTTTATTTTAATTTCTTGGGGCTGGGGGTGGAGCTTAGTGGTAGAGAGTGTGCCTAGCATGTGAGTGGCCCTGGGTTCAATCCTCAGCACCACATAAAAATAAGTACTTAAAATAAAGGTATTGTGTCCATCTACAGCTAAAAAAATATTTTTAAAAAGGATATTGGGCTGGGGAGATAGCTCAGCTGGTAGAGTGCTTACCTCGCAAGCACAAGGCCCTGAGTTCGATCCCCAGCACCGCAAAAAAAAAAAAAAGGATATTACCTGAATCTCAAAAAAATCACCACACATGTGAACTGTGTTACAACAGATACTTTTTTAAGACGTTAAAGACAGACTTCTGCTGGGACCCAGAAAATCTATTCTCGGTGCTGTGGGACTGATCTTATGTTGAAGCTGTAACCCCAGCCGTGTAACTGTCTCGGAGCTGGGACCTTAAGGAGGTGACCAGGTTAGATGAAAACAGTGCAGCCCGGTCCATGGCCACTGGTGAAGACCCAGTGAGGAGGTGGCCAGCCACAAGGTGGTAAGAAAGCCCTCCCCAGCTCCTGACCATGATCCTGGTCTCCAGACCCCAGAAGGACGAGATGGCTGCTGAAGCCACCCCGTCTTGGTATTCTGCTATAGCATTCGTATCTAACACACTAGGCTTGTACCCACGAGAAACGAAATAAAAGTGTGCGCGAACACCTGCACAGAAGCTGAGCGCGGCAGTGCAGCCTGGGGGTGGAGCTCAGGGGTAGAGCACCCCTGGATTCAATCCCTACGCACACCATAATCATAGTAATAAATGCATTTCATCGGATAAAAATATCTAACATGTAGTTTTTAAAAATAGTAAAAGTTGGGTGCGGTGGCATATGCTGATAATTTCACCAACTTGGGAGGCTGAGGCTAGGCCAGCCTCAGCAACTTAGTAAGGCCCTAAACAACTTAGGGAGACCCAGTCTCCAAATAAAAACAGCTGGGAATGTAGCAGCTCAGTGGTAGTGCACCCCACGTTCAATTCCCAGTACCAAAAAAAAAAAAAAAAGGAAAATGTAAACCTGATGCCATGTATTGTTGGTTGTTGATCTGAATTGATCTGACTCATCCTCTGGCCACCCCAGCACAGGACAAGTATGATGCTGCACCATGCTTGGAGAGGGTGCAGTGAGTCCTGGGCTAGACCCGGGTACTGATGGGAAAGACTAAGGCTGGGGGGCGGGGTCATAGGAGTTTGAAGGACAGATGCTGCCTCTGCAAGTCCCACCTTGAGCCAGTTCAGGCCTGGCTATGTTGTGTTGAGCAGCCAGAGAAAGATGGAAGGTGGGGCCCCGGGTTCCCCAAGAGCAAGGGGAAGCCCCAGGGACCCCTTTAGTCAACCAGTGGCAGGCTGAGGTGAGGAAGGCCCCACCTTCCTGACAAATCAGAGGCTGCTCAAAGCAAAGATTTGTCCGGAAATCATCACCTAAGGCAGTGATGCACCTGGCCAGGGGAGGCCCAGGGGGCAAAGGCGGTGCTCCAACCCCAGAATGACACATGGCATGCCCTCTAATCAGCAGACGCCCCGAGCACCTACTCTGTGCTATGGGTTCCACCTCTGTCCTCCGATTTACTTATTGAGACTTAAACCTCCAGACTTTTCGTTAAGAAATGCTTAGTGGAGGGCTGGGGACGTAGCTCAGTTGGTAGAGTGCTCACCACGCATGTACAAGCAAGTTCAATCCCCAGTACCACAAAAAAAAGAAAACAAGCTTAGTGGGTACGGGACCCATGCAGGATAACAAACATCTGTGAAGCAGTTTCTTTGTGCCAGATGCAGTATGCTATGAATTTAAGGTGGCTCGTTCCCATGTCAGGTGTTAGTTTTCATTCCTGCTGTCTGGGTGGAGAAACTGAGGCACGCAGCACCTGGGCACAGAAGCCAGGAGGGACAGACTCCATTCGTCCTTGAGTTCGACATCTTCATCTATTGTGGACCTGCTGGGTGCTGGGGAAACAGCAGGCAGCTCCCTGAGCTGCCCATCATCTGCGGACCAAACCTCTGCAGCTGGTTCAGAGCTGATCGGGAATGCAGAATCCAGCCCCCTGGAGGCCAGCAGCATCTGCATCCACACTTCTGTGTTCCCTTCAGTGTGGGACATGCACCAGCCAGAGTGAGGTCTGAGAGCCATGGTTCTGGGTGCGAATTCTACCCTTGCACACTGTGGAGGCCTGGAGGCGACCATGTGAATCACAGCAGCTTCCCTGTACGCTGAGAGCTAGCAGGCCTTGTTTCCTAGGGTTGTCTGGCCCAAGACATATTCACACTTTGTGGCTGCTGCAACAAATTACCATAGACTTAATTGCCCAAAGTATGCGAATTTATTCTTATCACTCCAGAGGTCAGAATTCTGAAATGGATCCCCTGGGGCTAAAACCAAGGTGTTGGCAAGATTGTACTCCTGGAGGCTCCTGGGAGTCACGTCCTGCCTCTTCCAGCCCCTGGGGCCCTGCCACTCCTTCCCCCACTTCCAGGGCCAGCAGAGCAGCACCTTCTGGTCTCTCCCTGACTCCCTCTCCTGAGGACCCAGGGTGACCCTGTCTCGGGGTCCTTCACTTATCCCACCTGCAAAACCTCTTTCGTCACCCATGATAGCATATTCACAGATTGGGTCATGGACATCAGGGGGGCTCATTTTGTCCATCTCCAGGTTCCAGAGTACAGACTACAGAACCGAAGCCCTAGTTCTGCTGCTGAGAAGCTGTGCAGCCACGCTGGCTCTTGTTGGTAGAATGGGAGTCACAACGGCACTCAGTTTATAAATAGGGCCTCTACCAAGACGTGCACAGAAAACGTGTCAAGCTCTTGGCAGAGGGCCTGACACACAGCGAGCACTCAGTAATCACCAGCTGTGATTAGAACGGGAGGTGTGGTGGCTTGGATGTGTCCCCTGGGTTCCTTGGAGTTGGCATGGTGAGGGGAGGGGTAGACCTTTAGAGGTGGGGCCTAGAGGGGGTGGTTAGGTCACGGGGGCGTGCCCTGACAAAACATTCAGGTAGTACTCTTATTTTTATGTGGTACTAGGAATCAAACCCAGTGCCTCACATGTGCTAGGTGAGCACTCTACCACTGAGCCCCAGTCCCAGCTCGAGATTAAGGTAGTCCTTGTGGCAATTTCAGCCTCTGTAACTGAGTTAAATAAACCTCTCTTCTTTATGAAGGGCCCAGCCTCTGGTGTTTCTTTGAAGTAACAGAACATGGGCTAACACAGAAGGTTGGAGTAGACTTTATCCATCATCATGAAGGCAATCAGGGAGGGCTTTGTGGAGGAAGAGGACTGAGTTAGACAAATGAGGTCTTTCACCTGAGGGGACCCCCTGGGCCAGGGCCTAGAGGCGAACTTCAAATAGCTGAACCCAGGGCCACACAACTACAGTCCCAGCTACTGGAGAGGCTGAGGCAGGGAATTGCTTGACCCCTCAACTTTGAGACCAGCCTAGGCAACATAGCAAGATCCCATCTCAAAAAGTTTTAAAAATTTCAGGTAACTGAGGCAGAGGTGAGGTGGTTGGTGACAATGGACGAGGCTTTCCCCATTCCCAGAGCCTCAGATCTCCAAGTTAGGCTGGAGCCCAGAGTACTTACTCTAGAGGACAGGTGGGTCTCTGCACGTTAAGCCGGGGCCAGTGTTTTACCTGTTTGCAATTATCCGGCAGATACTCCTTTACGTCACAGTGTCAGATGGCAACATTCAAAATTAAGTATTTAGGAAAGAGGGAAAGGACAGCAATGACAGGATGTGCTCTTCAGTCAGCTGCTACCTGATGGGTCACTGAGCCTGGGGACTTAAAACGGCTGGGCACTAGCACACACCCATCATCCCGACTACTCCACGAGGCAGGAGGATGGCGAGTTCAAGGGCAGTCTGGGCAGGTCAGGGAGACCCTGTCTCAAAATAAACAACGGGCTGGGGTTTTACCTCAGTGTAAAGCACTCCTGGATTCAGTCCCCAGAGCCTAAATGAATAGGGCTGGGGATATAGCTCAGTCCCCAGAGCACCACCAAAACAAAAAATAAACAAAACACACCATTATTGTCGCATAGGAACCACCCAGGAGTCTGGGTGGCCCAGGGTCTGTAAACCACCCAGACAAGCTACTCCTGACTCCTTATGCACAGAAACTGAGATATCTGCTTTTCCCTAGCTATGTCTGAGGGAAAGCTGTTACGCAGCAGTGGCTAACTAATACACCTCCTGGAGGATTTCCCCTTGCTGCTGCCACATTTCCATGTCTGCAGAATACCCCAGCAAGGGGATGGCAAGCACCTACCTACTTCTCTTGGCACATCTCTCATCTCCTTCACTCGCCCTGTTTCAGGGACAGTGTTCTGCAATGAGCTCCCCACCTCAGGGCCTTTGTTCCTGCTGCCCGCTGCCTGCAATGCTCCTTTGCCATATGCCCCTTGGCTACTCATCTTCTTCAAGGGTCTCAAACGTCTGACTCGTTTAGCCCACTTCAGACAGTCTCCCAAGCTGGGTGCAGTGGTATACATCTGTGATCCCAGCAGCTTGGGACACTAAGGCAGGAGATGACAAGTTCAAAGCCAGTCTCAGAATTTAGCAAGGCCCTAAGCAACTTAACAAGACCCTGACTCAAAATAAAAAAAGGCTAGAGGTGTGGCTCAGTGGTTAAACCCCCGGGTTCCATCCCTGGTACAAAAAACAAACAAACAAACAAACAAACAACAGAACACAACCACCTCGCAGCCAGGTTTGCTGGCACACACCGAAAATCCCAAGCTATTAGGGAGGCTGAGAAGGGAAGAGATTGCTTGAGCCCAGAAATTCAAGACCAACCTAAGCACAAAGTAAGACCATGTATAAGTAAAATTAAAATATAAATACCATTCTTCATTCCTGTCTCCTATTATACTTTTCTCCAGGGAGGTCACCATCACTGTCTGAAGCCATCTAGATCTTTCAGGGCTGTGTCCCCATTTGACTATGAGCCTCATGAGGGCAGGACTGTCTGTCTTGTGCCCTGCTGCAAGTCTACTGGCCCGACACAAAGGAGATGTTCAGTAAACGTTTGAGGAGTGGGTGCTTTTCTCTTCCACTCTAAGGAAAAACAGGTAGCCATAGGAATTCTTGCCTGGGTGTGTGTGTTTTTCTGGGGGTTTCACTGTTGTTTTTGAGATGGGGTATCAGCAGCAGCAATCCTTCTGCCTCAGGCTCAGCAGGCTTCAAACTCTCCATCCTCCAGACTCAGCCTCCCAGTCACTGGGATCACAGATGTGGCCACCATGCTTGTCTCATTTCTGGAGAATTTTTAATGCACATCTTAAATGTCATTTCGCCCATAAACACTTTTGAGTGTATCACTAATACCAGTTTTTAAATACAACTACCATGCCATTATTACACCTAAACAATTTAATAGCTCCTGCATGTCATCTAAAGGCCAGACATATTCAAACTTCCCTGATGGTCTCAAAAAGGTCCTTTGGGGGTTTGTGGTGTTGTTCAGTCATATAATGTGTGCTTAGAATGCCCAAGACCCTGGGTTCCTTCCCTAGCACGCCCTCCCCCCCCAAAAAAAAAGCCTTTTACTGTTGCTGACCTCTTTATTTGACGTTGCAGACTGCCCTCGCTGCTCTCCCCTATAACACCTTTCCCCACCCCCCATTTTATTTGTGCCTTTTCTCTCCATCTCCCTCAAAACCAAAGAAAAAAACCTCCTGGCTGCAGAGCGCAGGGAATTGGGTGTTTCTTCATCGCTGGCACAGAGCAGACGCTAGAAAAACATCCTAGCTGTAAATCCTAACACCATCCGACCTGCACTGAGAACCTCCACCTGCGTGAACGCCCCATCTTGGGGGTGGGGGGGTCTTGTGCCAATTTGAGGCCCACTTCCTGGAGAGGGAACCGAGGACGCCGGGCTCTTCCTTACACCCTTTCCGTCTCCACGCCTCGGGGTGACCCGCCCCCGTCATTCTCTCCCCCGCTCCCCTTCCCGGCCACGCGGGTCTTCGTTGTAGAGGGCCGCGCTTTCCAGTCCAGGCCCCGACTCTTCGTGGAGGGCTGTTTAGCTCTCACTCCGGGCGTGTCCTTTGCGGCCTGTACAGCGCAGCACGTGCCCCCACCAGCTGGTCTCCCTCGTCTCCGCCGCCCAGGAGCGTCCGCAGCTGTCGCGTCCTCTGAAACGCGTCCACATCGGGTGCGTGGGGGCCACTGAGGTCCCAAGTCGGCTGGGCCTAGGGGCTCTGCATGCCATCCCGTGAACTGAGACTTTGTTACGTAAGCGCTGGCGGCCAAGCGAGGTTCTCGAGCAGGGCAAGGGGCAAGGGGCAGGGCCAGCGCATCCTCCGCGGGGTCAGGCGGCCGCTGCCTCCAGCTCCAGCTCCTCTCCGCACCCCTTAGAAAACGCCGCAGGAAGCGCGCCGTCGCCGGGCAACGGATTCCGGAAGAACCACCGAGACGCGGCCCCGGAGTGCAGAGCGGCCGGCCCGGGCCAGCGAGGTGCGGAGAGCTAGAAAGGTGCGCCGGGCCGATTGTCACGTGGGCGGCCGCTCGAGGGTGGGACTTCCGGCAGCGCGGTATTTTCTTTCCGGTTGTTGGCCCCTGCCGGCTCCTCCCCGACTGGGCCCTGCGCCCCCCGCCCCGTGCGGCCCCCTGCCGCCGGGCCTGCTGCCACCATGAAGAAGTTCTTCCAGGAGATCAAGGCCGACATCAAGTTCAAGAGCGCGGGGCCCGGTCAGAAACTCACAGACTCCGCGGGGTGCGTGACAGTTGCAGGGCGCTGAAGCCCGGCGGGGGCGGGACCGGCGGTGAGGAGTCTGAGAGCTCAGAGGCCCGGGGGCTGAGAGGGCGAGGCCGGGCCGGGAGGGCGGCGAAATTCCGGTGGTTGGGGGGCACGGGGGCGTGCCAGGAGGGGCGGAGCGTGGGAGAAGGGAGAGGGGGCCTGGGGGCGGGGCCAAGGCGGAGCGCGGGGAGGGGACCTGGGGGCGGGGCAGGAGGGCGGGGCGTGCACGCCGGACGTTGTCTGGGGTGGGGAAAGGGGCGGAGCGCGGGGGACGGCGGCGGGGGCGGGGAGTGAAAGCAAGAAGGGTCTGGCGAGGGCCAAGGGGTGGGCGTGGGCGAGCTTGCGGTGGTACAGGAGGGCCGAGCATGGGGGGTTGGGGAATCCTGGGGTGAAGTGTGGGAGCAGGGACTGGGGCCAGATCTGGAGCCGGGGCAAGAGGCAAGGGGATACAAGCAGGTGGAGGATGAGGGGGTTTCAGGTTGCAGTGTTGGAAGATGAATTGGAGACCTTAGAGGAATAAAGGAGAGGCTTGGGAGAAATCTGGAATGCCCTGAGATTTGAGGCTGAACTTGGAGAGCAAGTAAGGCAGGGATCCAGGGTATCCTGGTGAGCTAAACATCCACAGGAAGAGGGCTTCTTGGTTCTGACCCTGCAGTGATAGGAAGGAGGGGGTGAGTACTGAAGAGAATCTGGAAAGCCAGACGGCCTGTTGTCTGGGGAGTTGCCTGAGTGGCTTGGGGTTGCTGAGAGGGACCAGGGAAGGTCTGAGGAAAGCATGGAAGTGGGAGCCTTTGTGACAGATGAGATGGAGGCCTGGTGGGAGATGGGTGCATCCTCCTGGAGGCTCCTCAGGGAGACCTGGGTGGGGAGTGGAGACAGGTGTGGCAGCAGGTGGCCATGTCTGAGACTGAGGGCTGGCGGATAAGAAGATGGGGACTGGAAGGACCAAGGCTGCTGCAGGGAGTGGCGGAGTGGGTGGTGGGGACTTAGGACAGATAAGCTCAGGCAAGGTGTGGGGAATGGCGGAAGGAGCCCTGGAGGGGTGAAGGTAGGGGTGGAGGCTGGGAGGCAGGCAAGAAGGGGCAGGGGAGGCAGGCAGGGTGGGGCAAAGTGAGGGCACTAAGGTGTCCTGCCTAGGATTGGGTGTCCGGGATCTCAGGGGTACAGTGCTGATTTGGAGAAGGCAGGCCTTGAGAGCCTGATAGCCAACACATCAGGTCCCTGAGCCCAAGAGGGGAGGAAGGTGGCCAACCTGGAGATGGTGACAGGTGGTGGGGCTGTGTGATGGGTGGGACATCGGGGCTTGTGTCTGCCTCAGACCAGGGGTTTAGCAGGGAACGGAAGGGCTCAAGAGGAGGTGGAGAGAAAGCGTGTGGAGGTCTGTGCATCCGTGACACGTGGCATGCTGGAGCGGGGACTGGAGTGGCGTGGACAACAGTGTCCAGGCTGTTGGAGGCCTTGGGGGAAGGCTGGCCTCCGGTGCTCTGGGGCTCGCCCTGCAGCGGGATGTTCAGTGCACCAGTTGATATGTGACATGAGAGGAGGTGGCACTGAGGCCCTGAAGAGATGAGCAGGATCAGGCTGGCAGGTGTCCAGGAAGGCCTCTCTGAGAAGGTGGCGCGAGCTGAGACTGGGACTCAGTGAGACTCGGTGTGTGGCCCTCAGCCTCCTCCACAGGGCCCTGTGGCAGCCCTTGCCCTCTACAGGCCTGTCTCTATCCCACCCCCAGGTGGAACATTCTGGGCAAAAGGCACAGAAAGTGCACAGACTTCCCAGGGCATCCTCTGGGCTGCCTGCAGGAAGAATAGAAAGGAGCCCAGCGGGGAGGGAAGTGAGGCGTGCTGGGTGTGGCTTGCCAGCTGGGAGGGAGTCCATTTGAGGAGTGGCAAGCCAGGCTTGAGTTTAGAGGGTCCCTCTGGCTGCCCAATCAGAGTCCGTGCTGGGCCAGTTAATGTCATGGGAAATGCTGTTTTTATGGAAAGATACAGACACTGGATGGTGTCAGAGAGTCTCCATGAACCAGCCTTTCTTCATCTGGAGATCCTCCACTGTGGGGAGGGTGGAGACAGGTGGGTGGGCAGGAAGCAGGCCCACGAGGGTCAGACCAGACGGGGCGGGGCGGGGCTATGTATCTGAGTGGAACGGAGGATCAAGGGTCCCACACTAAGCAGGCTCCCAGGAGGTTCTGTGGACCTAGAGCACAGAGATGGGAACTGCTGGGATTGGGTGAGAGGGTCCCGGCAGGGCAGGCTGTGGAGGAGTTGCCACTGGCACCTCTGTGCTGAGTAGTCATGGAGCCGCCCCTTGCCCATCACGGGCATGGAGTGGAGCGGTGGTACTAGGGTAAAGGGATCAGCTGTGGCAGGAGCAGCTTGCCCTGAGCCAAGGGTTTGTGAGGAGGGGCCCACAGTGCTCTTGGGGAGCCTGCAGGAGCACACAGGCAGAGCCACGTGGTCTTCAGCATGGCAGGCCCCTGCATGGGGAGGAGGGAGGAGGCAAGATCATGACCCCGCCAGCCTTCTCAGTTCTGGGACTGTCAGGGTGGCTTCATGCCAGGGGGGACACTGTGAGTCCATTTTACGGGTGCTTATGCTGGGGCCTGACTGGGGCACCACTTGGCCAGAGGGGCAGAACGCCAAGTAGAGCTGCTATCTCCTGCCTTCAGAGGCTTCTTCACCCTTAACAGGACCATCTGGTGACCACGGGTGGACCTGGGAGGGCAGTGTGGCAGCCTGTGTGGATAGGGACATGTCCGTCTGATGGGACAGGTAGCAGGAGCTAGGACAGGCAGGCCCCTGGCCACCCTGGGAGACTGTTCACTCCCCCATCTCTGCCCAGGGAGAAGGCCCCCAGAGAAAAGCCCCAGCAGCCAGCCCTCAGGCAGCCCCGCCAGGGACCCACAGATGAGGCACAGATGGCAGCCGCGGCTGCCCTGGCCCGGCTGGAACAGAAGCAGCCCAGGGCCCGGGGACCCACATCGCAGGACTCTATCCGGAATCAGGGTGAGTGGCGGCCGTCCTGGCTGAGGCGGGGATTCTGCCCTTGGCTCTGGGTGGAAACAGTGAAGGGGGTGGTTTAAAGTCATAGTTGGGGGCTGGGTGGTGGCTCAGTGGTGGAGCGCTTGCCTAGCACGTGCGATGCACTGGGTTCGACTCTCACACTGCGTATAAATAAGTAAAATAAAGGTCTGTTGACAACTAAAAAATATTTTTTAAAAATTAAAAGTAAAGTGATGATTGGAACATCCGCAGAGGGCGTGCCAGGCAAGAGGGTGGCAGCGGGCCTGGTGTGAGGGGCATGGGTGCCAGAGGTGCTCCTTGAGGAAGGAGAGCAGCTGAGCTGTGGAGAAAGTGGTGGTCACGGGGAGGCGGGGGGGCGGACAGGAACCAAGCCCAGCAGGAGAGACTGGAGCTGACCCCTCAGAGGCAGGCCCTGCCGGGCTAGGGCCCCACCTGGCCAGGCTCTGGACAGGGCAGGGCAGTGCGTTTCCCCCTCTCCCTCTGCTCGTTTCGTTCCTCCAGTGAGAAAGGAGCTGCGAGCTGAGGCGACCGTCAGCGGTGGTCCTGAGTCCACGGGGACCAAGGAGGTAAAGCTTTTTAGTGTGGCATTGCCCTCATGGGGGCAGTTGGCACCCCTGGGAGGGCTGTGTGCAGAGCCTGGGCCATGCGGAGTTGCTGCGGGGGCATAAAGGCAGTGTCCTCTGCACCCTGGGCTGCCCTGAACTGCAGAGGCAGGTGGGGCGCAGGTGCCCGTGCTGTCTGGACCTCAGGTTCGGCTCTCCTGACCTGGGTTCAGAGGAGTGAAGGCAGCCATCCTCGGTTGTGCCCCTCACCCCAGGAGGGGTAGGGCTGGAACTCTTCCTGTGCCTTCAAATCCCACAGCCTGGCACACCCTCCTGTGCGCCTCTTGGACTGAAGGGCTCCGTGGGAAGGTGGCACCTGGGAGGCCTCGGGAGAGCTTGGCAGCGAGGCAGTGGTTTTAGAACGGAAGACACCCTAGCCATGGCTAGAGTGCCAGGCGCTGAGCCCCTGACTCCCACCCGGCCTGGGCTTCCTCCCTGCCGCTGGGGGCTGGCCGTAGGAGCAGGGTGCCTGTGGTGTGGAGCAGCTGCTCCCAGCCAGAGCTGCTCCGCGTTGAATGCTGAGGGCACAGGCAGGGACAGTGTATGGACCAGGACACCTGGAGGGAGGGGTTCAGGGTGGCCCACGGTAACAAGTGGAAGGCACGGTTGGGCCAGGAGTGTCTGGCTCTAAGGCCACACTGGCCGATACTGTCCTGGGGTGGTCCACACTCTGAGTACAGTGCTCTCGCCCCCACCAGGTACCTGAGCCCAAGGAGGAAGGCTCGACACACCTGGCAGTGCCTGGCGTGTACTTCATCTGCCCACTCACAGGGGTCACCCTGAGGAGGGACCAGCGGGACGCCCACATCAAAGAAGCTATTCTGTCGGTGAGTGCAGTCCCCTGTGCGTCCCACCCAAGGAGACCAGCACCACAGGTCCCTCAGAGTCAGCAGCCAGTTCTGCTTGGGCCTAGCCTTGGCTTTGTTTCTGTTCTGCCTTCTCCAAAGAGGGAACCTTGTGTGCAGAACAGAATCCAGAAAGAGAAGAGTGGAGACCTGCACGCTGCCACCCTGCAGCCCCACTCCCAGCGGCCACAGAAGCAGCTGAGGTCCTCTTCTGAGATGTCATGAGGTGTACACGCTGCTGGTGGATGTCTGTCTGTCTCCCCCTCCTCGTGTATTCTGCTCCACATAAAGGGTCACGCGCCGTTCATGTTTAACTGAGAAACTTGGAGGCACTGTCCCGGCAGAGGGACTTCTTCGGTCTGTTCTTTTCCTTGTAGCTCTTAATTTGGAAATTTCACATTTGAAAAAAAACTGCAAGAATCACACAGGATACCTGAATACGCTTTACCCAGCGTCTCACTCAGTTTCTTGTTGCTGCGGCCAAACTGCCCAACAAGAACAACTTAGAAGATGGAAAATTTCTTTAGGGTCACAGTTCCGGAGGCCTCAGTCTGTAGAGGACTGACTTTGTTGCTCTGGGCCTGAGATGAGGCAGAACATCTTGGTGGCCGCGTGTGGCAGAGGAAGGCTGCTCAGCTTCTGGTGGGATCAGGAAGCAGAGAGAGGACAGATGGCGCTCAGTGACCACCTCCTTCAGCCACACCCCTGACCACAGTCACCACACAGGCCATTCAAACTAGGATGGACTGATAGGTCACGGCTCTCACATTCCAGTTGCTTTGCCTCTGAACTTTCCTGCCTTAGCAGGGAGCTTTGGGAGGACACGTCATTCCAGAGCCTAACGCTCAGGGTGGGAGTGACACCTTTATATTCTCACTGTCCTGTGTGTGTGTTCGTCCAGGTGGACATAGGCTTCCCTGGGCGAAGTTCAGGTGCAGCAGGGCTGGTCCCTCCTGACTCCAGGTAGAGTCGGCGTCCCCCGTCTTCTACCTTAGGAGGTGCCCAAGGCCCTCGGCTTGCAGCCCCTTCCTGCTCCTGGGCCAGCAGTGCCAGGCAGGTGTTTCTTAGGCTGCCAGCTCTGCTTTTCCCTGTCCGTGGACCCTTCTGGTCACCCGGTCCCTCCTGGATAATCCAGGACGATCTTCCTTCTGTCTGCTGCTCTAATTCTCCTTTGCTGTGTGGTGGCGCATCCTCACGGGCCCCAAGGATTAGGACGTGGGCATCTTTGTGTACGTGGGGAGCACTCTCTGCTGCCCCATTTGCCAGGTGTTAATGACGTTTGCACCCTACTTGGTCTGTCCGCCCTCTGTCCTCTCCTGAGTCATCTGCGGGGAAGTTCTGCGGGCTCGTGTTTTTTTTTTTTTTTTTTTTTTTTTTTTTTGCGGTGCTGGGGATCAAACCCAGGGCCCTGTGCTTGCAAGGCAAGCACTCTACCAACTGAGCTATGTCCCCAGCCCTGTGCTCTTTTTAAAAAAAAACTTTGGTTCTTTTTCGTTCTCCGTGGCAGCGGAGTCCATTCTGACATGACCGTGCAGCGCGAAGGTGCCTTGTTCTAATTCAGACCCCACACCTCCTGCCCTCCCGGGCGCTCGCCAGCTCTTCTGGACTTCCTCACTGGCCGGTGAGCGAGTCAGGCGCGTCCAGTTTTGCTCGTGGGAACAGTCAGACAGTGAGAAGCCTTGACTGCGGTCGCACGTGGGCTCCCTCCAGTGTGCGTGGGAGCCCCGCCCTCGCCTGCCTTCCTGATCTCCGCTCGGAGTGGCAGGCCGGCGGATGGGTGTCCTCGGCACCTCCCTCCCTTCACGGCAGCCGCTGTCCTCTTGGAGGGTTGCGTTCTTCGCCCATTTCCTCCTGCAGCAGCTCTTGTTGGTTAGGAGGTGCTCTTTGTCTGTGGTGTGGGCTCACGTTTTCCCTCAGTTGCTTACGTTTTCATTTTGCTTATAGTCACTTCCAGGGAGAGGTTCTTGATCACTATGTCATGGAAAGCGTCAGTCTTTATTCTTCTGGCTCAGGGTCATACTTAGGAGGGTCCTTCTCAGCCTCCTCCTGAAATAGTTCTTCCGTGGTTTTTCTAGCATTTTTCTGTTTTGCCTTTTGCTGTCTTGCCTGTTTGGTTTGCTGCGCTGATTAAAGCTCTAGTGTAACGTGAAGCCTGCAGTGAGGGACGTGGGGTGGAGCCAGTTTTCCCTGGAGAGCTATGTCATTTTGCTGAACCCCAAAGAGTGAGGACGCTGTGCTTGTTGATGTCAAGTTCGCTTTGCCACAAGGCAGGCTCCTGTCGACCTGGGTTCCTTCCTGCCCTCCTGGTCTGGGGACGCCTGTGCCTCCTGCTGCCTCTGCAGACCTGTCTCCTCCGCCCTCACCTCCTGGCAACAGAACTAGCAGATGGGCTGGGTCGCAGCAGGAGGTTGGCAGGAGAACTGGCTCACTTTGGAGCAGACGTCTGTGTGGTCCTGATGTGGCTGCCCGGGCTCCCCATGGAGCCGAGGGAGGGTGCTGGGAGGCCAAGGCCCAAACCCACCTTCCAGGAGCTTGGGGCAAGCCGGCGGCCCTGGACTGGGCTGCTGTCCACCCCTCTAGCATCTGGGCCTCCTGTTCGTGGTGACTTGCTGTCGTGGGCTGCAGGGGAGCCAGTGTGTGTGGCTGTGTGCCGTGGTTGTGCAGAGTGAGCACATGCCATCCTGGTCCCGTGGTCCTGTGCCTCCCATCGGTGGGCCCTGGGAGCAGTGGAGGCTGAGTTGCCCACTCCAGCCATCTGGCCACCTGGCTCTGTCAGGTATTTGGGTAGAGGGAGGTGACAGACCCAACCTGTGGCCTGGGTGGAGGAGCTGGCATTGCTTGGTCTGTTGGTGAGGATCAGGAGGGCTGGGGCATCGTGGTGCTGGGGGTCCGCGGAGCCCAGTGCCAGAGCTGCTGTTTTCAAACCAGGGCGTGAGGTGGAGATCTGTCACATTACGCCACACTGACCTCTAAGGTCACAGATGGGCATCTAAGGGCAGATGTTTCCTCTCCTGCTTTGGTGGCCACTGCCCTCTGCCTGTGTTGGAGCTGAGTCACCGTGGGGTCTTTCTCCTCATCTCTGCTGAGCATGCAGTCGGATGGCAAATGCCCCTGCTCTGCCCCGAGAGAGCGACTAGCACCACTGCTGCTGTCCTCTGTCCCCGGGCAGTGCAGTGCAGTACCAGAGTGGGCCTCAGCACGCCTTTTCCCTGCAGCACTTCTCCACGGACCCTGTGGCTGCCTCCATCATGAAGATCCACACGTTCAACAGAGACCGGGACAGGGTGAAGTTGGGCGTGGACACCATCGCCAAGTGAGTGCGTCCAGCTGCCCAAGGCCACTCCCACTGGGGCTGTCCCCTTGGGCTCTGTGGGGACTCTGAGGAGCCAGGAAGGAGCAGAGACTGGAGGGGAGGCCAGCCCTGCCTGAGGCCTCAGGGAAGAGATTAAGGCCTCAGTTCACCTGCCCAGTTTCCTTTGGGGTCATCCAAGGAGCATGTAAGGGTACAGGGACCCAACTCATTCTAGCATCTAGTCAAGCAAGTTGGGTGGAACTGGAAATGCCCGATGTTCACAGCTGCCAAGGAAGTGTCCTCGCGGGAGCCCGCCAGCCCTCCTGTCCCTTTGCACAGTGGTTGGTTATTCTGGCTCTGTCTTTTGTCTGTCCTCTGTGCTAATCCTTGTCCTTGGCAGACAGGACAGAGAGGCCAAGCACAGTGACAGCTCCTCTGCTGGGCCCTGGGGCTGTCAGGCTGTGACAGGTGCCTGTGATTCCAACCCCAAGATGCGGGCTGGGGAGATAGCTCAGCTGGTAGAGTGCTTGTCTTGCAAGCACAAGGCCCTGAGTTCGATCCCCAGTACCGCAAAAAAAAAAAAAAAAAAAAAAAAAAAAGTTGAATTCCAACTCCAAGATGCAGCCCCGGGCCCCCTGAGCCCTCGTTCCTTCCTGCTGCTGCTGCCTGTGGCTCTTAGCTGTTGTCCCCTGGTGTGGGAAGTGTAGAGGAGCCGGGGGACCTGTATCCCATTCCCCCATCCTCCTCTCAGGTACCTGGACAATATCCACCTGCACCCTGAGGAAGAGAAGTACCGGAAGATCAAGCTGCAGAACAAGGTGTTCCAGGTGAGGCTGCGTCCTCCTGCCCAACCCACCCAGCCCAGCCCCAGCCACGGTGGGGCAGCCTCGAAGAGTGCAGGGTTTGGGCCAGCAGAAGGTGGCAGTGAGGTGACAAATCACATGCCATGGAAGAAGGGCTTGGGGGCTCTTCCCCTGCCGGCTGCAGTTTGACCCTTACGCTGGGAAGGCAGAAACTGAAGCTCCTCTGGAGCATTGGTGGGTTGGGCCACCCTGGCCTGTGCGAGCAGCAGGTGTGTCTTCCTCTGCTCTGGGGATTCCCCCAGCAGCCCCTGGTGGTTGGCCTTTTGGGGTGCTGTGTCCTCCGAGAGGCACTGGGGAAGCCCCGAGGCGCTCCTTAGGAAAGCAAGTTTGTGCTCAGCTCTGCCACTGCTTCAGGATTTGGTCGCCATCAGGGGTCACTGGGCCTGTGGCAGAGGCAGCCCCGTGTGACCTCTGCCGCACTCCCAGGAGCGCATTAACTGCCTGGAAGGGACCCACGAGTTTTTTGAGGCCATTGGGTTCCAGAGGATGCAGCTGCCTGTCGCGGATCAGGGTGAGGCGAGGAGGGGCCTGGGCTGAGCCCCCAGTGGGGGTGGGGGCCTCAGGTGGGAGAGGCCGGCTTGGGTCTCCCTGCTGCAGTGACATCTGTGTGTGGGTGGCACAGAGGACCTGGAGGAGTTCTACGTGCTGAGTGAGGCCGCGCTGGCGCAGCCCCAGAGCCTGGAGCGGCACAAGGAGCAGCTGCTGAGTGCAGAGCCCGTGCGGGCCAAGCTGGACCGGCAGCGCCGCGTCTTCCGGCCCTCGCCCCTGGCCTCCCGGTTTGAGCTGCCTGGAGACTTCTTCAACCTCACAGCAGAGGAGATCAAGCGGGAGCAGAAGCTCAGGTGGCAGGCACGCCTGTGGCTGGGGCACGTCGGGTTGGGGCTCTGGCCGCAGCCTGAGCCCGGCTCTCTGGCTGTGTGCGCAGGGCCGACGCGGTGGAGCGGCTGAGCGTGCTGCGGACCAAGGCCATGCGGGAGAGGGAGGAGCAGCGGGAGCAGCGCAAGCACACCTACACGCTGCTGCGTGTGCGCCTCCCCGACGGCTGCCTCCTGCAGGGTGAGCAGGGCCTGCGCTGGGCTTCTTCCAGCGGTGCTGCTGGGGGGCCTGGCAGCCTGGGGGCTAGACCTGACGTCCCACTCTGCAGGGACCTTCTATGCCCGGGAGCGGCTGTCTGCACTCTACGAGTTTGTCCGGGAGGCCCTGCAGAGCGACTGGCTGCCTTTTGAGCTGCTGGCCTCAGGAGGGCAGAAGCTGCTGGAGGAAGAGAACCTGGCCTTGAACGAGTGTGGGCTGGTGAGCGCAGGGTGGGCACTGTGATGGAGTTAGGACACCCAGGCATTTACCAAGGAGGACCTGCAGACGTGGGGGGAAGGCGGTTGCTGTGTCACGGTCACTTTGTCACTGAACCCTCCCCGTGGTCCATCGTTAGCGCAGGCAGGGTTTGGGATGGTTCCAGGTCAGGTTCCTGTGTTGGAATCCCACTTCCCGCTGACTGGTGCTATGACCTTGAGCGGTTCCTCACTTCTTGGTGCCTGTTTTCCTCCCATGAAATGGGAGTGGTGAGTCCTCGTGAGGAGCAGAACCAAGATGGAGCTAAGGCGTGGGGATCTACCAGGGAGGAGGCCAGCGGGGCAGGAGGAAGGGAGGCAGGAGGCGGGAGGCCTGGGTGGGAACCTGGGACTCTGCCTGGTTTTGATGGCTTCGGCCAGGCAGGGGCATCTCCAGGTCAGCTTGCCATCAGGGACCCTGGTGTGCATTCACATGGAATGAGGTGACGATCTGGATCTGACTGCCCCACTACAGGTGCCCTCGGCCCTCCTGACCTTCTCGTGGGATGCAGCTGTGCTAGAGGACATCAGGGCTGCAGGGGCTGAGCCCAGCTCATCCATCCTGAAACCTGAGCTCCTGGCGGCCATGGAGAAGCTCTCCTGAAATAAAGGCAGGGTTGGCCTCAGCCCATGGGTCTGTCTCATGCGCTCCTGTCCCCATCCCACTCCAGGGCTACCCAGCCACTTCTGGAAACACTGACCAGGCCCCAGAGCCCCGCATGGCTGGCCGGAGCACCTGTCCCTGCCTCGGGGGCAGTGCCTCTAGCCACTGTTTTGCAGAGCCCTGGGGCAGGCAGACATATGCCTCCCTGGGCATAGTGTGGGCACAGGCCCCATGTGCTGTGCACGGGGGTGGCCCCATCTGGCACTAAACTGGTGACAAGTGCAGGAGACACTAGCCTAATAGCACAGTTGACATGTAATTTCTAAATTATGGACCCAAATAAATAGAATATTTGACTATAGTTTCCTGGTGGTTAATACGAACCACTGGACTCAAGGCAAGGGTCACCTCTGCTACAGAACTCGGCATGGCTTTTGCTCTCAGGGCTGCTGGCTGGCCAGCCTGGGGTCCCCAGGTGCCCGAGGCCAGGTTTCCATGTCACATTGTCCTAGAGTCCCTAATTGCCCACAGAACTCCAGTGAGCTAGCCTTGCTCAGGGAGGCCTGTGTCAAGTACCTGAGGACCTGGACCCCTCTTGGCTCCCCCAGCCTGGGAGGGTGCATTCCTCTGTGTTCACCTTGTTGCTACAGCAAAATACCTGAGGCCCAGTGAAGTCTAAAGAGGAGGTCGTTGGCTCACGGTTTGGGAAGCTCAAGGGCAGGGCTCTGGTGCCACCCGGGGCTGTTTCATGTGGTGTGGGGCATGGTGGGGACACAGGGCCAGGCCTGCTCTTCTCCTCCACAGGCACCCCCCTTGCAGGGTCCCCAGGGCTCTCAACTCCTCTCATGAGGCTCACTGCCATTTTTAAAAGATTGTTTTTATTAGTGCATTGTAGTTACACGTAGGATTGGGGCTCATTTTGACATCATGCAAGGGAGGACTGACTTGGTCCACTTCAGTCCCCAGCACTTCCCCTTGCCCTCCCCTCTTCCCATCCTCTCCTCTATTGGTCTTCCATTTATAGTTTTTTTCTTAAATTAATGCTTTATAGATATACATAAAGGTGAACTCCACTGTGGTACATTCAAATATGTACATGGCATAGTCTGGTCAATTCCTTTCCAAGGTCTCTCCTGAGGCCTCACTTCTTGAAAGTCCCTCCCCACGTGACCACACTGAGGACCAAGCTCCCAGCACAAGAAGCCATAGGGGGACATACTCAGATCTGGTCTCACTGATTGGCAGAACATTGTTCCCCAAAACTTCCACCTCCAAATTCCCCGACTCATGAACATCTTGCGGCAGAATGCAGGCTGGACTGGTGGAGGGCCCTAAGCTGGGGTCACCCTGGGCCTCGTGTAACCACAGGGTCCTTGTGAGAGAGGACAGGAGAGTCAGAGTGGAAGATGCTGCGCTGCCAGCTCCTAACATGGAGGAAGGGCCAGAGGCCAAGGGCTGCAGGGCCTGCAAAAACTGGAGATGATGACTCCCTGGGGCCTCAGGAGACCCAGCCCTGCCACACCTGGGTTTACGCGGGAGCCCACGCCAGCCTTTGGCCTGTACCACTTGAGACGATGAATCTGCTGTTTTGAGCCACCAAGTGTGGTGATGTGCTATAGTAGTCACAGGAAATGGGAACCGAGGTGCGGGGCCCTGGTGCTGTGACCAACGGGAGGTAGTGGCTCTGCAGTCAGGCGGCACTGGTTACCTGGCCACTCCCAGCTGCAAAAGCGGGACTTGAAGCTTGAAGACTCCCAATGTGACTTTGTCTCTCATAAAGTTAGCAAAATTATGTCCCTTCTAGTTCCCTCAACCAGGAGCCCAGCATGACTTTTTGTCACACCTGAGCCAACAGCAGCTGCCCAGTGTGGGTTTAGGACCAAGGCCAACTCTGGCCCCATGTTCCCTGCTTACCCCAGGGGCCATGCAGACATGGGCTCTGCTTCCCAGCAGGAGCCCAGCCTACTGGCCAGGCTAGGGCCCTTGCGCTGCACCTGGGCCATTTGCCAGCCACACCCATATGGGGCCAAGGGAGGGGGGGTGCGGCTAGAGGGAAGCCAGGGTGTGGCCAGCGGAGGCGAGTCAGGGCAGGGTGGAAGGGTGGGGACGAAGTCACCAGGTGTGGGCTGTCTGGTCCGCACCAAACTGCATGTAGCCAGTTGGTTCCCCGTGGGGTTAGTGGGGACATGGCTAGATCCAAGGGTGGGGCCAGCAGGAGGCCAACCTCTGGGTCTGGATTTGGATAGGAAGTGCCCTGACCTCAGCTCCCCAGCCAGCTGTCATCATCAGCCCAGAGCACAGCAGCGGCTCCAGCCACACCAGGGCTTCTCTCCAAACTGTCCCTCCCTCCCTCCCTTGGGAGGGCACAGCACTGGCTCCGAGGGTCCGGGAAGGAGTGGGACCTGGGATGCACTGTGCTCACACCTCAAGGGCAGGAAGAGGAACAAGAAGAAGCACCTGCCAAGCAGCCCTCACCGCTGGGCCGAGGGGATGGACGGTCCCACTCACGGAAATGGTGTACTGACGGACGGAGACGAGACGGTTCAGGGCGAGAGAATAAGTTTACACACTTCCACAGTCCAGACGCCCGCGCTGTGGGGCCCGGGTGCCTCTGCTGCTTCAATTCATGTTGCTCTTGGGCCTGAGGGGCGAGCAGGGCCTGTATGCCATCACCTCTCATAATGCTTTATTCAAGGGTGGAGTAATACGCAGTTTTTTGGGACGATTTTTACAAAATGTCAAGAACAACTCATCAAGCATCCTATATGAACTTTCCAGACCCAGGAGGTCTGTGAAGCAGGACAAAGTGCTCTTTACACAGGAATTGGTAGTAGGTTCAAGTATCTGGTCTGTGTCGAGGACCCCCAACCATTCGATACACGCACCGGTGGGCCAGGCCAACCGGACACTCTCAGGAGGCACAGAGTGGACTGGCAGGCAGCGGGTTCTCACTCGTGTCCATTCGCACTACGTCCTCGGCTCCAGAAGTGGTTCCACACGGGTCGTGGGCCTCTGGAAGGCATGAGAAAGGGTCTTTGGCTGCCATACTGGGCTCCCTGTGAGGAGCGGCCACCCCTGCTCTGGAGTCTTCTCTAGGTGGGAAACTTGCCTCACAGTGGCAGGAGGTGGACAGCCCCAGAGCCAGTGGAAGCTCAGGTCGCTGGGGGCCCCCAAGATTGTACCCACTCACCTGCCCTGTCAGATCCTGTCCCCTCCCACCCAGGCCCTGCCCGGGCTCCCCCCTCACTCAGAGTGGGCAGCCAGTCTCAGCCCCTACCCTCACCCTGCACACTCCTCCCACTCAGCCATTCCCGCTGCAGGGCCTTTGCATGTCCCTCTGCCTGGATGGCTTTCCCCTCTCCTGCTGATCTGAATGAGAAGCAGAGTGGTGGAGCCCTTCTCACCCCCAATATCCGGGACGTCCACGCTCATGCAGTCGCCATCCTCCTCCTCCTCCTCCTCCGTGTCTGCCTGGAAGCCATCCACGTCTCCAGCTCCAACCTGGATAGACAAGGCACACAGGCCATCAGCAGGGAGGGGCATAGCACAACTGTGGCTCGCATTATGTGGTCCCCCTCTCTGCACAGCCCCTAGGTCCCAGCCAACTGGCAACAACTTCTTCAATCTTGACAGTTTGGGAAGCTGCGGTGGAAGAAAATCCTGGGGGTTCCCTAGAAGGAGCCAAAGTCAGAGATCTGAAGACTGCCGTCCTTATCTGCCTCAGTGCAAAGACGGCTTCCAGTTTGGGTTGAAAGAGAGGTGGGTGAGCACACACTTCCCAAGTCTGATCTGGGTGTGGGCTGAAAGACCGGCAGGCCCAGCTCTCTGCTGCGCATCCCCAACACACTGGTCCCCCTGCCTGGCCTCATGTTCAGACCAGCTCTGCCAGTGGGAGTGCCCCACAGGGCCTGAATGGCCAGAAGGAAGCTAGAGCCACTGCCCTCTGGGCAGAAGCATTTAGGCAGCCTGAGTAACAGTGACCACCATGTCCCATCCCTGTGGGCAGCTTCACACCCCAACAGGAAGGCTGTTCCTCAAGACACTTCTGAATTCCTCCTCTATAAAACTGCCTGGAAGAGCAATGGCAACAAAGGGTCAGCTTGCAAGCTGCTTTCCTGGCCTGCTGCCCCCAGGGCCCTCCAGTCCTCTGCTGCCACAGCTGACGGACGGGCCCACCTCCCCAGACGGTCCACGGCACTGGCTCTCTTCAGATCCAGACTGTCCCACAGAACAATTGCCCTGTGTCCTCAGGGCACCAAGTGGGCTTTGTGCATGGCGAAGCCGGACCTGGGAGCATGCGGAGTCCCTGAGCGAGGAGCTGGCTGCCGCTGGTAACGTCTTCCCACCACCGCGGTGTGGAATACAGGGCCAGAAGGCAGTGGAACCAATGCCTGCTATTCCTTTCCTTGGATTTTGAAGCCGGGGTCTCACTATGCTGCTCAGGCTGGCCTTGAACTGGCTCAAGCAATCCCCCAGCCTCAGCCTCCCAGGAGTGGGGGCTATGGGTGCAGGTCACAGGGTCTACCGGGCTGTAAGGGCAAGTAGACCCTCTATTTAAACATTTTTAAATAAAACTGAGGCCTGAATAGTTGAGGTACCCTAGAGCCAGAGGTCCCTGAGGGGGAAATGGGAGCCCAGGGCAACCCCGGTGGTACACCAGGTCCTACTGCCTCAGGCAAAATGTCAGGCTATTCCAAACCCCGGAATAGGGACCCCAACCTAAGAGCTACACACATGCCACTCAGGACTGAAACAGTCCTCGCCATGGAGGCAGGATGGGTACCTGACGCCTGCAGTCACCTGCTGGCCTCTATGCCCTTGAAGCAGCAGACCTGCTCAGCACACCCTGAAGCCATTCCTACCCATGACTGCCTTCTGGGGTCCAGGTCTCACTTCCTCAGACTCTGGCAGCTACAGAGAGCATCTGAGGGACGGGGGGCTCCGTGGTAGGGCACTTGCCAAGCACACACACAGTCCTGGGGTCCCCCCAGTGCCTTACAAAAATCAAAAACAAGACAAAACAGAAAAAAATGTGTCCAGCAAGGCTGCCCCTTTCCACCCTTCCCAGAGGGCAGTGACCAGTGACTAAGCACTGAAGATAAGGCTTGGCAGAGCAGCAGGCATGTGCACGCTGGTGAACTCAGCAACTCAGGAGGCGGAGGCAGGAGGGTGGCAAGTTGGAGGCCAGCCTGGGCAACTTGGCGAGACCCTGTCTCAAAAATAAAATGAAACAGGGTTGGGATGCGGTTCAGTGGCTGGGTCCGACCCCAGGGCTGTGTGAAGTGACAGAAAAAAGAAAACGAGGAGGGAGTTGAACACAGGAGGCTGGCCCGGCCACGAGGTCCATGATGCCTCCATGGTCCTGGACAGGGTCCTCGACAGGGACCAGCCAAGTGCCTGCTCACACGACAGCCTGGGGAGCCAGGTGCTAGGTGCCTCCTTGTGGGACGCCCCCACTTCTCTTCCCATCAGTCTCAGGGTAGGGCGGGTGTCTCACGACCTGCTGAGGCACAATCGCTGGCGTGGCCTGGCCTGTACTGCAGGGTCTGCAGCAAGGCCCTCTGTGCTGCTAAGCCCGGATGAGCCTCACTGTGGACGGGGGGAGACCTCGCTCATCATGAGGCTGCTGCAGGCGAGATGCCAGGTGTCACCACACCTGAGGCCCCCTGCACATGTCCCATGCCAACCCTCTGACCACCACTTTCTGTGTTAGAGCTTGGGTAGAGCAATGAAGCACCACACTACGCACGCAATGCCCTGCCCAGGGCTGTCCTCCACGTAGAGGAACATGTGCCAGGCACAGTACCCAGGACAGCCTGAGAAGGAGCAGAGACACCATGTCTAACGAGGGGGAGGACACGCTGCCCTGTGATGGGGGCCTGTAGAGCCCCGGGCACCAGGTCCCAGGGGAGTGCAGAGGGGGGCAAGGCCAAAACAGCTGCCTGGACAGTGACACCGATGGCAAGGGTCTCTGAGCTCTGGTTAGTTTCAAACCAGGACGTTTGGTCCCCAGCTAGTTTTGAGTCAGGCAGCTAGGTCTGGGTTCCTTCTCAGACAGTCTGGGGACCAATGATGACAGGAGGTTCTGCTCCTCAGCACAGCTGGAACCAACGACAGACGGACTGACACTTGTCATTTTAGGGTCCCCCACAATGCCATGTGGCACCCCAGTGGAGGGAGCTGCGCACACGAGCACATGAGGACAGTCACAGCAGTAACGCGGGACCCTCCAGGAGTTTGCGGAGGTCCCCTTGCTTTGACAGGAAGGCTGTGACATACGCAAGTCCTCACCTAGACCAGTGGTGGGACATGACCAGCCATCACCTGCAGAGCTGGTTTCCTTGCCTTTGGCCCCATGACCCTTTTGTGCTGCGAAGGAGATGCAGGCTGGGGACCTGCTCTGTGCCCTCTCTCACCACCTAGCCATTCAGCCGGCCCCCATGGCAGCACCACACTTGGGGACTAGGACTCTGCAACCTGTATCTCTAAAGCTCAAAGTACACAGAACGCTGGCCAGAAGAGCAGCTGGTGTCCACACGGCAACACCACAGCTCATGACAAAAGGGACATACCGGGCACCAGCACAGGCTGCCATGGCTGGGCAGGTGCCCAAGGCCCCACCTTCCTGAGCAAGAGGTCCCAAAGCACCTCAGCAAGACCCTGCCTCAAAACAGAACACCAGGAAAAGAAGAGGAAAGCAGCGACCGTGGGGGACACTGCCCCGTGGCCTGCCCTCCCACACCCAAAGGCAGCTTACCTGCCCGTCATGCCTGCGCTTCTTCATGAACTGGGTGATGCACATGCTGCCCGCCGACTTCCTCTTCAGTGGGGCGGGCACTCCCTGGCTGGGCCCGGTGGCAGGGACACTGCCACTGTCCTCCCTGGGGGCTGAGGGCACCGTGGTGACGTAGCTCCACTGGCACGGCACAGGGAGGTGCTCCTGGTCGAAGCTCTTAAGCACCTGCGGGTGGACGTACCAGCACATCCTGAAGTCTGGTCTCTTCTCGTACACCGAGTTCTCAGAAATGATTCGCTTGAGCCTGGCCTTGGAGGGCACAGCGGCATCCTCGCTGGTGGCGGTGGGGGTCTGTGGGCGGGAGGCAGGGCTTGGGGGGCCGCCCACGTCACTGCTGAGCAGTCCTCGTCGGCAGTGCTCCTGGAACTCCCGGATGATCACCTTGCTCCCGTTTACATTGCCGTGCAGCAGCGGGAGCAGCTGGGCCAGGACTGGGGGACAGGGGACATGGTGTGGGTCAGACCCAGACACGGGCACATAGGTCCTTGACTGTCTGCAAGGTCCAGGCCTGGCAGCCTTGGGGGCTTGGGAAAGCAGACCCGAGGCAGGGCCACCAGGCAGCTCCCAGAGCCAGCCTCCTGCCTCCTGGAGGCTGCACTCCCTGGTTCTTGAAGAGCGAGGAGGCACGGCCGAGAGACGTCCCTGGAGACACATGGCCTCCCACTCAGCACTCCACGCTGTGTCCTGGACGGTGATTAGAGTCACCAAGGACAGGACGGGACTGAGGAGCAGACAGGCAGAGCACAAGTCCACACATGGCCTGGGCCCCTTCCCGTCCTGAGGACAGGTCAGCTAGAAGGACGGGCAGCTAAAGGCCCGTCTTCAGCTGCGGCACCACCTGGGCTGGGAGCAGAGGTCACCCGCGACCCTGCCCCACTTACTCTGCTGGTCCCTCCTCTCCCTCTTGGAGGCCTTGGGCGCCTGTTCCTCCTCTGAGGGCACCGTCTCCAGGAGGCACGCAGTGAACTGCTGCAGCACCTTCAGGTCGAGGTCCGAGCAGCTGTCCCCGGTGGCCGCCCACACGCAGCCAATCACCACGGGCTGGAGGACGCGGAACCGCTTCCCCTTGGCCAAGTACTCGTCCCACTCCTTGGCCTTCAGCTTCTGGCGCACCTTGTGGTTCTCGGGGTCGGCGCATTCCTGGCAAGGAGGAAAGCTCGCTGGCCTGGGGCTCCCACTGTCCGCTGCCCAGGAGCCACTCGCAGAGCCAGGTCCAGTGGGGAGGACATGGCAGAGCATTTCCAGACACCCGACTGCTTGTGGCCAGTCAGATGCTGCTATGACCCTGCTACAACCTTGCCCTTGAGGACACTTACTGCCCAGCTGCCTTCCCGGTCAATGTGTGGTCATTGCCACCACCCCAATTGCCCCTTCGGCAGCAGGGGCTCTGCCCGAGATACGTGCCAGACCCAGAGCACTAAGTGGCAGGTGTCTGGGGGCACACCAGGACACGGGTGCCTCGTGGGTCAGAGCTGCAGAAGCACATGCAGAGTGGGCCCAAGGCGCCGACACGGCAGAGGCCTGAGAGCCTGGGAGTGGCTTCGGCACGGCTGCTCCTCCTGCAGGTTTTGCTGAGTGGCGGCACGGTGGCAAGCTGGAGGCATGGGGGACCTCTGGGGATAAGGTCCTACGTGTCTGCACCTTGGGTGGTGATTTCAAAAACATGGTGCACCCACAGCCCAGGAGACTGAACACTGGGGCCCGCTGGGGACCACCGGGGCACTACAGTCACTCTCCAGTTGAGCAGGTTTGGGGCCCTCCAACCCCAATCACAGCTGCGCGATCATCAGGGCTCTGCCAGACAGCACCACACTTAGACTCTCGCAGGCAAAACCGAGATCCAGCCACCCCGACCAAGCTCAGGACCCACCCAAACTGCAGCAGAGCAGGGTGTGCAGTCCAGTGGCCAGGGCAGGCATGGCCACTGTCACTGGCCCCAGGACAGGAGTCACTGAGCACCAGCCCCTGGGTGAACTTCTGAGCCAGTCACCTCCCCCTTTACCCTTTACCTCAGTCACGCCTTCATCCTCAGACAGGTACCCGTGGGGCACGAAGAAGCCATCATCCTCATCTTCATCCTCCCCTACTTCATCGTCATCATCCTCAAAGAGAAAAAGTAAACGAAGTTTTGCACGTGGGGAAACGACGCAGGCTTCACTAGAGAGTGCACCGGGGCTTGGGGTCCTTCAGTGGCAGGGCCCTCATCCATGAGGGGCCCGGGCTCTGCCCACGTGGACGGTCACTCCTATAGATACCATGGGATCAGCAGGAATCCCACTAGGTTACGGTGGGCTGGGAGCCAGACAAGCAGACAAGGGCCGCAAGAGGAGGTGGTGGGGCCCAGCACCACCAGGCCCAGGGCCAGCTGGGGGGCCTGCCTTGGTGCTCCCAGGGCGCCCTCACCCCTTCACTGTGGGACAGGGACTCCCCGGGCTCCTCCTCTTCCCACTCGTCATCACTGTCCACCTCGTAGTCGAGCAGCGCCTGCAAGGAGACATGAGGGCCTTGCTGCTGTCATCAGGCGGAGAAAAGGGCAGGGCCAAGAAGAGCAGGTACGAAATCCGCGTACAGCAGGGACACGCAAAGACGGGCTTGGGCACCTGAGAGCCCCTACCTTGTCCTGGGCCCAGGGGTTCCGCGGGCAGATGATGGCTGTCTTCTTATTCCACGTCCCCCAGTATGCTGGCCGGTGATTCTCAGAAAACTGCAGGAGCTTCATCTGGCCGAACTTCCTCCGATCAGGAACGCTGGCCACCTTGCCACTGCCCACGATCACCACGTCACTGGTGGATCAAAGGCGTCCAGTCTGCTTCTTCTGCCGCCCGCACCCCGGGACCCACGGGAGACGGGTGCAGAAGGGTAACAGCTGAACTGCAGCACTGCCCGTCTCCAAAGCAAGGTGAGCAGCAGTGGCAGGGACACAACCCGAACCAGGAGGCTGCAGCACAGCGTTGTGTGCAGGAGGAAGGAGACGCCCTCTGTAGCAGAGGAGCACTCCTGGGAGAGACAGGAGGGTGAGACCGTGGGGTTCAGAAAAAGGCAGGGCAGAGGGAGGCTCGTGGCCTGGGAGACGCGGGCCCGACTCCTGTGCATGCCTTCACAGCCCCATGGGCAGAGGACAGCGTCCTTGGGCTCTACCTGTTGAAAACATCCGCATTCCGGCTACATAGCCTGGTGGGTCCAGACCTGAGAGGCCTGCGGCCTTTCAGCTCTTCCAAGAAGGAGCCATCTCCGCTCTGCTGCTGCAGGAGCTGGTCCAACTGATCGCAGCGGTCTTGGTTGAAGGCAGCCCGACAACGGGGGGCAAGGACCATGTGCTCTTTAATTTCAAAGGGGGCGAACTTGCCACAGGAGCCAGCCAGGGTCTGAAACAGAAAGGGGACCCAATGGGACACTGTGTGGAAAATGAATACACTCATCAACAGAGAAGATGCACTGAGGACATAGGGTAGAGCCTGCTGCCTCCACCATGGACCGCAGTCAAAGGAACACACTCGGAAGCAGAGACGCAGATGTTCATGTGTGGGAAATTCTGGAAAAGGCAAAGCTACAGGGCATCCATCCATGGCAGCAGGGGCAGGGTGGGCAGGATGAGCCAGAGAGAGCTTTTGCAGTGACTGACAGAAGATTTCCAGGTCTTGATTATGGGAATGGTTACATGGCCTCTAACATCTGTGAAAACTCACTGGAAGTCCCCAAAAGGGTAAATTGCACGGTGTGTAAACTATCCCTCCAGAACCTGGATGGATGGACACAGGTGACCAGACAGGCAGACACAGGTCTGCTGCGCCACCCCTGCCCCTCCCGTGGCCCAGGAGAGCCTTGCCACTAGAATACAAGGCAGGCTTTCAGCACTGCAGACCACCTGGAACCTGAAATGCCACCTCAGCTGCTTGGCCTCGTCCAGCTGTGAATGCTGGGAGACTGGATCCCTCCTCCGAAGCCCTTTGGCACTCATGCCTGTGGATCCCAGGGCTGGTAGCACAGGACGGGGTGGGGTTGCGGAGGAAATGCTGCTGGTGGGCTGGGACACTACCGCCCTGCGAAACCCTGAGACAGCCAGGTGGCTCTGTGTGCACCCGCTCACGCCTCAGGCTGGTCACCTGGAATTCAACCGCTCTTGGCCAAGAAAACACGTTTAAAAATAGCTGCATGTGACAGGACACCTGTCATCCCAGCAACTCAGGAGGCTGAGGCAGAAGGGTCATCAAGTTCCAGGCAAGCCTGGTAAAAAAAAAGGGCTGGGGACATGGCTCAGTTCCTGGGTTCAACCCCTGGAACGAAAAACGTTAAAACTGAAAAACTGAATGAAATAGATGTAAAATGTGCCACAGCAAAAACCTGAGACCATGGCTGAACAAAAAGCCACAAGAGCAATTCAGAACCACCCTGAGGCACAGGTGTGAGCACATGGCACAGCACCTGGCAGCTGGTTGGGAAGAGAGCCAGGTGCACTGCAGACCCGCAGAGGTCTGAGCTGCCAGCAGGCTGGGCAGCAACACGCTGTGCCCACCCTGCAGCCTGGCCCCCTCTTGAGCACCTGATTCCTGCACACGGCAAGCTCTGAAGGCTCTGCACAGCCACCAAGTTCAGCACGTTTTTGCTGCTGGGACAAATATCAATATCAAACCTCCAGATGTCACCAGAAATAAAGGTGTCCCTGGGTGACTGGAGGCCATATCTTAATGAAGCAAAGAAGAGACCTCTTGTTTCTAGAGGGGAGAAAGGCTCAGCCCTGAGAAGCAGGGAAGGAGACGCTGCTCACCTTGGGGGCCTGTGGAGTCTTTGGCTTCTGAAAGAACCTCGTGATCTCAGCCTTCTCTGCCTTAATGCGCTGTGAAGGGAGAGTGACGGGGAAGAAGCGCTGTGTTCAGGGCAGGCAGAGGCCTCCAGAACCGAGTCCCAAGCACTCCCAAGCAAAGGCCATGATACTCCAGCCCACAAAACCCATCGACCCACAACAGAGGGGGCGCAGCCAGTATCAGAAGGCCAAAGTCCCATCAGGGTAGTGGCCAGCAGGAGCGTGGAAGAATGGCACCAGGAGCCAGTGACACTAGTGGCATTTAAACAGGCTCCTCAGTCCCTGTGGGTGCCACTGGGCTGCCCAAGACTCAGACAGCTCAAGGTGCAGCGGAGGCAGAGATGGCACTGGGCCGGCGCGCTACCTTTTCTTCTTCCCGTAACCGTTTCTCCTCCTCCTTTTTCCTCTTCTCCTCGAGTTTAGCCCTGTGAGACAGCAAACTGCATTTCAGTTTTTGGCTTGGTTGCTGGCAGGGGCTGTGGCGCTCGCCTGGTATCAGTCTGCAACCAACGACCATGAACTGCTCACATCCACAAAGCTGTGGTACAAGGTATTAGCAAGGGAAGAGGATAAAGCACGGCAGAGAACTGGCGCGGGAGGAACCACCCGCCCAGGGAAGCAGGCAGCACGCAGAGCCGGCACTCCATCCCCACAGGCTCTGCGGCACGGGCAGGCGGGGCCTGGGCGCCGCCACCCTGTCCAGGTGCAAGGGGGAAAGCGACTGCCAGAGGCACCACTCGGGCGGGCGCATGCGGGCACTCACTCCAGAGCCTCCTGCCGCTCCTTGCGCCGCTCCTCCTTGAGCCGCTGCTTCTCCGCCTTCTCCTTCTCTTCCTTCTCCCGCTTCTCGCGCCTCTCCTTCTCCTTCAGCTCCTTCTCCTCCTCCTTCTTCTTCCTGGCCTCCTCCTTGGCCCGCCGGGCCTCTTCTTTCAGCTTTTCCTTCTCTTCCCTCAACTGCTCTTTATCCTGAGAGACAACCACAGTTGGTCCTTGTGACCTCCCTGGAGGGAAGAGCGGGCGGCAGCTCCAGAGGCCTTGCCGCAAAAGGGAGGGACGATCCCACCCATCCCGTCTCCTGCCCTCATAAAACAATGACAATTTAGTCCTTGGCCCCAGCACCTCGTGGGTGATGCAATGGGAGATTCATTTAAAATAACTTTAAGGGCTGGGGCTGCAGCTCAGTGGCAGAGCGCTTGCCTAGCCCGGATGAGGCACTGGGTTCGATTCTCAGCACTGCATATAAATAAATAAAGGTCCACTAACAACTAAAAAATAAACAAATAAAAATAATAAGTAAATAAAATGACTTTAAACTATGGGGAGCTGCCAGGCATGGTGACCACAGCTGCCATCCAGCTATGCAGAATGTTGAGGCAGGAGGACTGCAAGTTCCAGGCCACCCAGGGCCATGTAGTGAGAACTGGTCTCTAACAAAATAAAAATGGGGCTGGGCACTTTAAAAATTTTTTTTAACTTATCCCGACCACTGCTAGGGCTGGACCCAACAGAAAGCTAGCCAGGGTGGGGGTATAACTGGGTGGTAGAGTGCCTGCCTGGCACGTGTAAGGCTGTGGTCTGACTCTCAGCACCACACAACAGCCAGAGGACACCGCAGCCCAGCCCACCTCCCCGAGGTGCCAGCGGCGTGTTCAATCAAAAAAGCGTGGCTCAATAGAGAAACAGCAACAGGACAGGCTTCGTCTTCCTACCTTCCAAACAAAAGTGCTTCCCTGCCTCCCACCCCAGAGCACACCGAGTAACAAGGAAGACCGGGTGAGACAAGGCCAAGTGACCCACAGGACAGTCTTGCCAGGGTGCGAATAAGTGAGAAAACAAAGTAAAATGAAAACCTAAATAAAAACTGGAACCATCTTTCAGGTGAAGACAGGACAGTGTGACCTCAATGGCTGAGGTAGTACCCATGTTACTGTGGGCTTTGAGGACCAGTGTCCCTGAGGCTCTCCACGAACGGCAGGCTTCACGTGACACCAGGGCCTCATTCTGCCAAGCTGGCATGTGGCTTGAGCTGGTTACAAAATCCCACATGACTCCCAGGCAAGCACACCTGCCTGGCAGAAGGCGGATGCTTCCTGCCTGTACAGCCGAGGTCATTCCCACAGGACCGTGACTGTTAAATTAGGTTTTCAGCTGTCAAGAGCCTGTCTGCCCCACACGTGAAGCGACGTGCTGCATCTGCCCTGACAGACCTCGATCATGTTAACATACGCCACAGGGACCTGCCAAGAATCCTAGCAGCATCACAGGAAATGGAAGATGCCCAAGGAAGGCGACAGGTCTGGACTAGATGAGACCCTGGGCGCAGTGGCCGGGAGGGCTGCTCCCAGGTGCTGAGTAAATAGGCCAAGGCTTCAGAATCCAGGCACAGATCGCTTTAACCATACCCGAGGCTTTTTCTCTCCATGCATGCCTGACTCTAAAATTCCAGTAAAGAAGATAGGACTGGGGGTGTAGCTTAGCATGTAAGAGGACCTGGTTTTAATACCCAGCCCAACAAACCCAAGTGCAGCTGTAATGAGGCCCAGGAAACACTGGGGAAACGAAGAGCCAGCTGCTGAAATGGCCCCTTGCCTAAGCTGCAGGGAACAGGGAACCTCACTGGCCTTCTCTGAACTCTGCCACAATAAGAACCAAATGAGCTGGGTACAGCGGCACACGCCTGTCATCCTGGCAACTCGGGAGGCTGAGACAGGAAGATGGCAGATTCAAGGTCAGCCTTAGCAAATCAGTGAGACCCTGTCTCAAAATAAAACAAAAAGGCTATGGGTATAGCTTAGTGGTAAAATATGCCTCGGTTCAACCCAGTAACACACACACATGCACATGCACACAAACCTGAACATGGTGAACCCCAGCCAACGGAAGCAAAGCTGGACAGGGAGCCACTAACCATTATCACTCCTCTAGTGCAGGGCTAAACTCCCTCTGAAGAGATGGGGATGCAGGGATCAGGCTTCTTCTGTTGCCAGGGGTGAAGCCAAGGGCCTCCCACCCGCTGAACGAGGGTTCTGCCACTGAGCCTTGCCCAGTCCCGTGAGGGCCATTTGCGCTGTGGGATGGCAGCTATGGAGGTAGTGGCATCGCCACTCCTGCTCCTAGGCTCAGGAAGAGGCGCAGGCAAGACCCTAGGGCTTATCACAAAGCAATGTGACCCACAGACCACAACATCCAGGTGTGTAAAGGAGGCGCACGTCAACCCAGTGTCGGGGAAGGTGAACACGGGACCAAGGAGGAGCGAGGGCTCTGCGGCGGTGAGGCCGGCAGGCACAGGAACACGCTCTCCTGCGGGGAAAGTGCCTTACTCTTTGCTGTCTCATCCTGTTCTTCTCTGTGGACCCTTTGACGAATTTCTTGGTTATCTGAAATAAAAAGACATGTTTTCTTTTTTGCAGAACCAGGGGTAAAACCCCGGGCCTCACCACACTAGGCAAGGGCACTACCACCAAGCCACATCCCAGCCCAAGCTATTTATTTTTAAGCAGGGATTGTTTCAATCACTTTTCCCCACAGACACCTGCCCTGAAGTCCCTGGGGAAGGGAAGGAGTGACTGGGAGGCCAGCACTATTAAAAAGGAAATACTGCACCCTTTCGCAGCTGCCTGTGTCCCTAAACAGAACCATAGAGTCACAGACGCCAATGGATATGCACGTACACACGTGTATCTGTACACAAGTGGAGGGGCAGGCAGGAAAAGGAAGAACTGAAGCTGCTGAGCTCAGAAATAAAAGCCACAGGCAGAAGGGCGTGGAGGAACCTGTAGCAAAGGAGATAGACCCATCAGTACCAAGGGCATGAAGCTCTTAGAGGAACCTGGGCCAAGGGCCACTGACTCCCAGGAGGAGCTAATGCTACGAATTTTATGCGGTTTTTTAATGTAATGTCTAAAAATTGATACTACTTCAAATAAATAAGACACATTAGCAGTTTGGATTTCTGTGGCCTCTGAAGGATACTCTGCCTGATACACCTCTGCCTTTGTGTGTATGTGGTGCTGGGGATGGAATCATGGCTTTGCACCTGCCAAGCAAGTACTAACCACAGAGCCACAACCCAACTCTGCCTTTTAGAATCTGGAGTGAAGACCCAGGATAAACAGTCAACTTCCTGGGTGGAAATCTGGTCCAGAGCCCTGGACTCTTAGGCACAACAGTCTATACCTATCTTCAAACAAGGCACAGGTTACAAGAACGGCCAAGACACAGCGTTCCCTCGCACACCCTCTGGCTTAAGGGTTCCAGGTACAAGTGTGAACAGGAGTTCACAGTACTGGCCCAAGCACCTCCCACCAGGTTTTCTGGACAGACCATCAGGAAGAAGCACAGTGGGGAGAGAGAGGTCACAGTGGGAGAAATAACTCTCCAGGTTCCATTCAAACTTGCAGAGGAGGCTGAAAAAGAAGGCCAACATTGAGACAGAAAACCAAAGGCCCATGTCCCTGGAGAGGCTCCAGCAGGCCCACAAGGGTGTGTTGCAGTGACATCTTTATTTGGAAAACCTGAACCATGTGCAGAACCAGACACAAACCAGAAGACAGCCCTAGCTGCTGGCATGACGGTTGTGTCCTGCCTCTGCTGGGTGTGTGGCAAGGGCAGCGCCAGCGCCAGGCAGTCAACAAATGCTGACTGAAAGTCATCTGCCCGGAACACGCTTGGTCCACCAAGTCTGCAGGCGCCGCCCCACACCAAAGGACCTGATGACAAAAAGTGTGAGTGGCTACATCTCTGCTGCTGTCCTTTGTGTTCTCTAGAATGCCAGCTTCCTAGAGGATGGGACTTGGAGGGACACACACTCATCGGGCCGTGCCCACACTTGCTCACCCTCAGCTAGAGTCCAGGGCCTTGCATGAGGCTTCTCTTTGCTCCTGGGCTACAAGCACTGCGCCCATGTGACGAGCAGGCTCAGGCTTAAGACTACCCGAGGGTCCCAGCAATTGCCACTTGCTTGCAGACCGCACTGCCACTGCTTCCCTAAACACCGGGGACCTTCTTGGTCTGATAAAACGCTACCTTCCTGAAACAGGACTTGGTGTTGATGGCGCTCACTCTCAAACTGCACGTGATTCTGGAACACACTGGCCACCTGAGCAGAGAGCAACTATCCAGTCAAGGTTCCACACAGGACCCCAGGAGGAAGTTCAAGCACAAACCCAACCACACTCTCAGCAAGAAGGACCTCACTATGTCTGGGCATTAAAGTTTCTGAACAAAGTCTCTCTAGATTTAACAGTTCTGACTTCTTCACAAGGGCAATGAATTTCTAGGCCCAGGAAGACAGCAGCGGGCAAAAGGTAGGAGGAGCTGCTATGCGCAGGCCCAGCTGCAGAGAGAAAGTCAACAGCAGGGAAGACAAGACAGAGGGAGGTGAAAATCCCAGAGCAGTCTAACCACATGGCAACAAGGCAGGCCTGCGTTCCTAAGCCGGCAAGAGCTCATCTCCCAGTAGCCCAAACCGGCGCACAGAGGGAAGCCCAGGGCAGCTACCACGTTGCTGTGACACAGCAGAGGCACCAGAAGCACCCACCAGCGAGGACTGCAGCAGCAGCCCTTCCATACCACAGCAAAAACAGAGCAGCTGAAAGGGGACTTCCCCTCCGAGGATGAGTGGCACAAGTGTCGCATGTGAGGAAACAAAAGGATCCTGTGTATTTCTGAGGGATCTCTCATTAGCAGAGATCAGAAAATTGCAAGACAACAACCTCAGGGCAGACTGAGAACGTGGTCCCAAGGGGGTAATGATGAAACGTAACCCTTGCAAGGGTCGCCCCCGCTTCCCACGTCCATGGTGACTGACTCCAGGACCCCAGAGGTGTTAATGTCCTTATAGAGAAGAGCATTACCATGTGCGCACCTTCAGGAGGCAGGAGGCCACTGAACCCTGGTCAGTACACGCGCAACTTCTTTACACCCAGAGAAGCAAAAGCGCAAACCATGCAGCTGACTGTAAATTCCTCTAGGTGGAAAAGCCCCTGCCGCCTGGCTCCTCTGATGCCAAGGCCAGCCAGAGCGCCAAGGAGCACAACTGCCGTCTGTGGCATAATCACCCTGCATCATCAATAGGCTAGATTTCACACTTCACTGCAAACAAACCACATGGTAAAAGGTTCTTTTGGGGAGCCTACCAGGGATTGAACTCAGGGGCACTCGACCACTGAGCCACATCCCCAGCCCTATTTTGTATTTTATTTAGAGACGGGATCTCACTGAGTTGCTTAGCACCTCACTTTTGCTGAGACTGACTCTCGATCTTCCTGACTGATTCTCGATCTTCCTGACACTGGAACCACCGGGATTACAGGTGTGCACCACTTGGCCCAGCTTACATGGTAAAAAGTTCTAAAGATAAAAGAACCTTTGGCTATATGAGAGAGCTTTGGCATTTTCTAAAAAAGGCAGTTCCCAAACCATTGTTTTTCAAAGTGAGATTCTCCTGATATCAGGAGTACTTTAAAAAGAACCCCAGCTGGGCAATGCACACCTGTAATCCCAGTGACACGGAGGCTGAGGCAGGAGGTCACTGAACCCTGGTCAGCACCCATGGGTTCAATTTCTGGTACCAAAACAAGATCCAATCTTACATAGAGATCTAAGGTGAACAAACAAAAGTGCAACCAAACCAAAAACAATATATTTTGGGATTCTGGACTGATTTTTACCAGAGTCAAGGAATGAACCAGGGGCACTTAACCACTGAGTCACATCCCCAGCCCTTCATAATTTTTATTTTGAGACAGAATCATGCTAATTTGCTGAGGCTGGCTTTGAACTTATGATCCTCCTGCCTCAGCCTCCCAAGCCACTGGGATTACAGGCGTGCACCACTGTACCCAGACCCTTTGAGATCTTAAAGATATGAGAAAACTGAGACATTCACCACTGTGCTTTACTAGAAATAATGAAGGTTGGACATTCCTAATCCAAAAATCTGAAACCACAAATCCCTCAAAATCTGAAACTTTCTGAGCACCAACATGATGCCACAGGCAGAGAATTCCACACTTCATCTCACGTGACAAATCTTAGTCAAAATGTTGGTGCACTAAAGACAGTGGTGAATTACCTGCAGATACTGTACAGGGCACAAAGGGCTGGGCAAGGCTCAGTGGCCAGCACTTGACCACCATGCCTAAGGTCCTGGGTTCCATCCCCAGCACCACACCACAAACAAAACAAACAGGTGTACACAAAACATAAATGAATTTGGTGCCTACACTTGGGTGCCATCTCAAAGACATCTCATTGTGTATGTGCAAATATCTCCAAATCCAAAATGCCTGTCCCAATCATTTCCATACAGGGTATGCTCAAAGTGTTAAAGAAGCACATTCTTTAAGGTATCTTTCTGGGGTCTTTTACAATGGTGACAGGTCCCTGGCTTTCCTGTTCCTGTCCCTGCAGGTGAGGTTAAGAAAGGTGGCACTGCTGTAAAAGCAGATTCTACAGTTTCTTGTTTCATCTGCCCACTGTCTTGCCACCATGTGAAAGATGTCCCAACGGATCTACATGGGGACAGGTACATGGGGACAGGGGAAGCGAGGGCACACCTGCTGGCATTCCTGTCACCCACAGCTGAGCGACTGGCAGTCAGGTGTGGTCAATGAAGGCTGACATGATCATTCCATGAGACGTGGGCACCCCACTGAATGGCATCCTTAGCCCACCACGCTGGACAGAGAACTGAACAATTCATGGATTTTGCTACCAGAGAGAATTCTACATCTTTAGTAAATCCCAAGACCCAGTGTGGGCCTGGTCAGCACCTGGACCTGGGGTTCTGTGGAGATACTCACTCTGCGGACAGGTGTGGAGGTGAGAGAGGGGCTGGGATCGTGGTGCTGTCTTCCAGAAGCCAACTGCCCCTCGGGTGAGCTCGTGGGTGAGGAGCTCAGGGGTGAGTGGCTAAGGGCAGAGTCTTCCTCAGGGCAGGATTCTAGCACCTCAGTCCCTGAGGTGAGGCTCTTGTCCAGGGGTGTCCTGAGAGGCTTGGCCTGGGGAGGCTCCACGGCCAAGATATCCTGCAAGACCACCAGGGGAACCTTCCCTCTGAACAGGATGCCCCCGGCCTCACTCCAGCCGTCCTGCTCCTTTTGGGGGCACCGTCTTGGTCCCCCTGTTGGCTTCGGGTGCCTCTGTGGGGTGCCCTCCTGAGAGCTGCCGTTCCTCTCCAGGGTTTCAGAGCCAACAAGCGCCTCTTCTGATTCGCAAGGACTGTCTGAGAGGGCTTCTGCAGGAGACGCTGCCAGCTCGTGGCTGTGAAGGACCTTCGATAGCCCCTGACCTGGGACTCCGCTGACCCCACTGACAGTCTCCCTGGAGAGGGAGGCTTCAGGGTTTGCAGTACTGTCTGGCTGGTCATTAGAGTCCTCTGTCAAATCGATGATGACCATGCTCTGGTCAATGCTGGTTTTGATTCTGTTTCTTATAAAGTCATCTAAGGGACCCTTCCCATTGACAAGTTTTGGTCTGCAGTCAAGGTCAGAACCTATATGACAGCTGTTCTCCAAGTTGTCCAAAGAGGTTTCTAAATCAGGGACTTTCCCTTCCACAGAAACGTTCTGGGAGCTTCCCATGTCTTCTGATCCATCCTCGCCTTTCTCCTTGGGGACAAGATTTAAGCGCTTGAACGGCAGACGGGCTGGAATGAAGAGAGGAGGCTGCCTTTTCAGTGAAAGTGTACAGTGACAATAAATACCCTAATATTCTGTGTGTTCCAAAATTATCCATCTTATCAATAAAAAAACTGGAAAAAGAAAGAAAATTATCCACCTTGCTGTGCTCTGGGGGGAATTTTCATGTTTAAGAGGGGGTTTTTTGGAGTTAACAGTGTAGCTCAGTGGCACAGCATTTGCCTAGCATGCGTGAGGCCCTGGTTATATCCCCAGTGCCGCCAAAAGAAACATAAACAAAATGGTGCTCTCAGGGCTGGAATGTGGTTGAGCAACAGCGTGCTGAGCATTGTGCATCAGGCTGTGTTCCATCCCCAACACACAAAAGGAGCAGGGAAGGGACAGGGTGAGACTGTTGCTTTACTCTGCACTCTTCCAAACTTCTGATTAAGGGGCGGCGGGGAGGAAAAGGAGGATGACAACCTGTTAACAGGGTTACTGCCAAAATTTCAAAAGATTTTCTGATCAAGATACAGTTCAAATCCCAAATTTATTTACAAAGGCTAAAAATCCCCTTTGAAAATAATTGCTTCTGGTTTTGAAGAAAACACAGACCCTTGTGGAAAGATTTCTTTGTAGCCCAAGCACCACAGGCTGTTAGATGTGCAGCCAACACCCGAGAGGCGAGGAAATTCAAACAGATGACCTTTCCAAGGAGCCCACTCCCACCTACATGCCAAACCAGCTCTTCAAATACGCTACATTATAATGTAATAGAGCAAATCAAATCAACCTATTAGGGATCATTTGAACTTTCTCAGTTTTTAAAACAAGGATTCCCTCTAGTTCTACAGTTTTGCCTTAGGTCTTCACCCTCCGGACACGTGCCGTCAGCAAAATTCCCACCAACACCAATCCTGCTGTCAATTCCCACAGGAGATAAGTAGCTTGAGGAAAACTGGATGGAAATCCAAATTCTAAAAAGCAGAAACCAGTTTTTTATACAATCGAGCTACTTCTGGATTGAGGATAAATACACTCCCTATTTTACACAAAAGGATTTGGGGTCATTATGCCCCCAGGAACATCTGGCAGTGCCTGGAGAAGTCTCTGGTCATCACAACTTGGAGGAAGCCTCTGTTATCTACTGGGAGGCCAGGGATGCTGCCCAACTCAGTCTGCAGAATGGCACCCCCTAGGGAGGGGGGATCACAAAACCTCACAGGAGCTGAGGTACAGAAACCCTACTGTAGAGGTGGTGACCTTTGGATTGCTGCTGTTCCCAAGGGAAGTTTCGGTATAAAAATGGGTTACCCAGCTTCCTGGTACAGGTTGAGCACCCCTGATTGGAAAAGCTCCAAAATCTGAAGCTTTCTGAGTGCCAACAGTACATGTAAGTAGAAAATCCACTCCTGCCTTCAGGTGACAGGACAGTCAAAACCCAGGCACATTGAAAATATCCTGCAGGATTATCTTCAGGTTATGTGTATAAGGCATATATGAAAACAATGATTATTTATAGCTGGATCCCATTCACGAGTAGCTCAGTATGTATATATAAGTATTCCAAAATAAAAAGAGAATCTGAAATCTGATACACTCTGGTTCCACACATTTTGGATAAGGGACACTCAACCTATAGAGGCAGCAACAGTTCTCCCTCCAGCCCTCAAGGATTTCACTGTGGACCCCAACAGGTGACAATGAAGGACATAAATTTAGAATGAAGATTTAACCCTGTGCCCAGAGTATTACCTTGTATCAACTTCTTAACTGGAAAAGCAGGTCTGTCTTTGCAATCCATGGCTGGGAATAAAAATGGCAAAGGATCAATCACTAAGTGTTAGAAACAATCAAGTCAGCAAAGACACACACCTGAGCCAATTAAGTGCAAGGGGATTTTCAGGGGGGGGGGGGGTGCTGCCCCCTGCCCCTTGGGGATGCTGGGCAATGCCTAGACACATTTTTGGTTGTTATTTTGGGGAGAGATCTTAGCGGTGCTCTAGGGTCTAGTTGGGGGGGGCTGAAGTAGCTCATTAGTAAAGCACTTGCCTAGCATGCATGAGGTCCTGGGTTCAATCCACAGCACCCTCCAAAAATACAAGAGAGTCTAGTTGGTAGAGACCAGGTATACTCCTACATACCCTGCAATGAACAGGTCAGCTCCCCATGCCAAAGTCATTTGGTTCAGAATGTTAATAAGTTGATATTCTGCTCTAGATACAGTCATATCTTGTTTTATTTTCTTTTTGGCACTCACAAAGAAATATTTATGATTATGTCTCCTGCCAAAAAGAATGGCAGTTCTATGACAGCAGAGACTTGTTTCACATGGTACCTAGAACACCTCGCTTGGGTCTGGAACATACTGGGAACCAATCAAAATAGTATTTGGAACAATGAAAAGTGGACTGAATGAAGGTAAAGACAGAAAAAAACATGTTTCCTATTTCCCCATCATCATGACTCCAATGTCCTCTCCAAACCAACCCTCCACACCACCACTAGGTCTGTATATTAGGAAAGAATTCACTTTCATTTTAAAGGTAGTATAGAAAGGAAACACAATTTAAAGTACTTGGAACTTGTCAGGCAGGAGCTGAAGACATATTAAAGGAGAAAATTTTCCCAAATCAAAAAAATCTCAAGAAAAGCATCTAATAATATCAAAGTTGATGCTGAATCAACCATGAATAGAACCAGTCTTTATACTAATAGAACCAGTCTTTAACATAAATATCTTTATGTTAAGTTTAGAAGATCACACCCGCTAGGCAATCTGGCTTAGAAAAATCTACTTTAGCTATTTTGGGGAATCACGTTTTATAAAAGCTACATGAAAATCATATCGGGGCTTTCTAAACTCAACTGTCCATAGATGAAACTGCCACTCACCCCCCAACTCCCCACCAGAGCCTGGAGAATAAGATGTTTTCTTTCTTGTCATTTAAAGGGAATGAAAAAAAATGTTTTGGTTAATAAAAACATAGGTCCTCTCCCCCATAATCTTTTTTTTTTTGGATCGAACCCAGGGCTTTGGGCTTGCAAGGCAAGCACTCTACCGACAAGCTATCTCCCCAGCCCTCCCCCCATAATCTTTAGTCACTTAAATTTCTTTTCAGGACAACCTCATGGACTTATCTACATGATTGTGAGTCAGTCACCAGCTATGATGAAAGGGGAACAGACATGACCTGTGCTCAGAAACCACATCAGGTCACTATAAAAAAAAGACCCACCCAGGGCTGGGGGCTATAGTTCAGAGGCAGAGTGCTTGCCTAGCATGTGTGAGGCACTGAGTTTGATCCTTAGCACCACATAAAAATAATTAAAATAAAGGAATGCTGTTCATGTACAACTACAAAAAACAAACAAAAATCCAGGGGACTGGGGTGGTAGTTCAGTGGTTGAGGGCTTGCCTAGCATGTGTGAGGCGCTGGGTTCAATTCTTGGCACTCCGTATAAATAAATAAAATAAAGGTTCACCAACAACTAAAAAAAAAAATATATATGCATATATATACATACATACATTTGAATGCTTATGTATATATATGTGAACCCATTCATGGCACTGGACTATTTGAAGATACTTCGCAACACTCACGGGTCCAACTGCTCTTTCAGATTCTATCCTTCCTAATTTTATTTGGTGTTAGAACTGCCTTTTTTTTATGATAATAGGGTCATAGCAAGCAGTGTTTGGTTTTATATTTTTTAATTAGACATTCTGACTTGGTTAAATAAAGAGATCACATCTCCATGACAGTGAGTCTTCCTAATCTTATTTATATTAGTTGTATGCCTGTGAAATTCCAAAGTCAGAGCAATGGTTTTCTCAGGAGAGTGCAGGGATCCTGTCTCCTAGGGGACACCCAGCCACCTCTGGGAGACATTTTTGGTTGTTATATCTGTAGAGGAGGGGTGACTGCTGGTATGGGGTGGGTGCGGGCCAGGCTGCTACCGTGCCAAGGACAGCCCCAAATGTCAATAGTGCTGAGATTGAGAAACCCTGGACAAGACCAGTTGATATCCCTTCCAGTCCTTAATTAATTCAACCAGCACATATTTATTGGGCAACTACTAGGTGCCAAGCACTGTGCCAAGTGCTGGGGTTACCATGTGGAGTCAAGCAGGAAAGAAGGGCAGTCTGGATTTCTTTGGCTTACCACCCCCAGTTCTGGGAAGCCTCTGTACGCTAGAATGACCCCTTCCAAGAAAAAAGGGAGAAAGGACCTTTACACAGCAGGCAGGAGTCCAGCTCCCCGGCCATCCGCACCACCCAAACCTCTTACCTGGCTGGACTTGCCCTGCTCCGCAGAGGCAGCTGCTCTGCTTTCGACCCCCCAGCCCATGTGACCTCGGGCCTCAATTTCCCCACCCTCTGCAATGTCCAGCTGGCTTAGGACACTAGCGCACTGGGTAACAGGCAAGGCCGGCCCTTTCGCCTCCTAAGCCTTTTCCCCTCCAGGCAACACCGACCCGTCATCCCCAGAAGGCCCTGGAGGGGCCCACTGAGGCAAGGGCGCCAGAAAGAAGGGCTCTGTATGTGGTCGCGACTGCAACAATAACGTCAACAGGGCGCCCTTCGGGTCACACGGCCCCTGTCCGGCATCGGGAGGCCCCGAGGACCGCACGCTCGGCCGGGAGCAGCAGGCCCGCGCCCACAGGCCAGCCCACCGCCAACCGGCGGCTCGGCCCACACAGGCCGCGCCGCCCCTTCCCCTCACGCAAGCCGAACTAACCTGCGGTCGCTCCCCTGGCACCGGGCACCCCGCACTCCGGCTCCCCCAGCATCGCTCCGGCGGCAGCTGAAGCTCCTCTCAGGCGTTGGGGGTGCGGGCTCCGCTCGGGAGGCCGCTGGCGCTCGCCCTCCCTCCCGCGCCGCTGCTGCCGCGGCCGCTGCGCTCGTATTTGGCGGGAACCGCGGCGACCCCCGCAGTCTGGGAGCCGATTGGGCGAGGCCGCACCACGTGACAGCCCCCCTCGGGGAAAGCGGAGCGCGGGAGCATCCTCGCGAGAGCCGTGGCTTCCGTTCCCCCTGTGGCTCTTCTATTGATGTTCCTGAGAGTGGAGGAGGGGCTCCTTTCCGGCCGCCCTCATTGGCTGGAACGAGAAGCCCTGTGATTGGAAGAGCGAGATGCCTGGTTGAGAGCTACGCACTGCGATTGGCTGAGCGCGTGGGATAGGGGCAAAGAGGTCCAGGCTTTTTCGTCACTAGCGGCGCCGGAGACAACCTGAAAGTAAGGTTTAGATGAGAACTCTGAGGTTTTGAGTTTATTCTAATCAGACATTGGCTGAATATAGCAACTGCAATTAAAATGAAATTTTCTATATGAGCAATAAAGTAGTCTGGGCAGGCATCCACAGCATTTGGCAGATGTATTCGGAGAGAATGAATAAAATGGATGTCTGTTTTAATGCTCAGGATTGTTGCACATGCCTGTTTTCCTCCGCAGGGAGCTCTTTTCCTGACTGATTTCTACCAACTTTCAGATCTTAGATCAACCCGTCAAGAAACCTTTATCTCCTCCATTTGTAACTAAATCGAGTGCCCACAACACTTCTTTTCCTTGAAGATATCTGTGACTACATATTTGGGTATCAATTGGCTAATAAATCAATTTTACTAACACCTAATTTTTTTTTCTTATTAGCTCCATGAAGGCAGGTATTATTATTCATCATCAGGATCTGGTAGTGATTGATTCATACTAGGTGCTCAACAAATATTTGAGTGACTGATAAAATTTTGATGTAAACAATTTTGATGGAATTGTTTACATCGCTCAGGTTAACAACCTCACACAGGGCTGGGGGTGTGTAGTTCAGTGGTACAGTGCTTGTCAAGCATGCAAAAGTCCCCTGATTCCATCCCAAGCACACACGCGAGCACGCGCGCGCGCGCGCGCACACACACACACACACACACACACACACACACACACACATAAAGCCTCATAAGAAAACAGCTTGGAACAACATGTATCCCATTTGTTTACAATAAAAAAAAAAAAAAAAGAAAGAAAGAAAACAGCTTGGGTGTCAGACTGTGAGTCTATAAATAGGTTTTCTACATCAATTTAATATCACAGAAATGGATATGATGAGAAAAAATTGGAATGTAGCCCAAGTTTGGATTCTGTTGAGGATTAGATTGAATAATTAGATCCATAGAGTTGGAAAATATGGAGAAATGGGAAACTAAAGGACATCATTTTGGGCAAGCAACATCATTACTGAATACTTCAGTTTCCCTGTCTGAAGCCATAGAGTGCTTCCTCCCCGTTCTCTGACATTCTGGCATTCTTCAATGAGCACAGTTCAGTGTGTATCAGAATCAGATAGGGAGCTTTTCCAAACCACTCATAACTCAAAGTATTCATAATAGCCTCATTATTATCTGATCTAATCCAGTATCTTCTCTTGAAGCATTTGAAAAATTTCTTCTGGTTCAAAAAAGCCAGCTATCTTCTGGTTCAAAAAAATCACTCAGACCTGTCAACAACTTCAACACTAAAGTTCCAAGCTCTTTTTAGATTCATTTATTCATTCCAATTCATTATTAGTTTCCAATTCATTCAATACATTTTTATCAATAACAGTTGGTATGAGAATCAATAACAGCAAAGATCATCTATTTGGGGAGGCTTCCTGAAGGAGGTGACATTCCAAGAAGAGTCCTTGTTATGGTTGTATTCTCATGTGTGAGAATACAAGAACAGAGGTAAAATGATTGGTTATGAAAGCCCTAAACTAATCGGTGCATTAATCCACTTGAATGGATTAACTCGATTAATTAACCCTACCTGTCAGCAGGTAGGGTGTGGCTGGAAGAGGTGGGTCACTGGGGCTGTGAATTTCGGGTTTATATTTTGTCCTTGTTGAGCTGAGCTCTCTCTCTCTCTGCTTCTTGGTGGCCATATTCTGAATGTCTTTCCTCCATCACACTCTTCTGCCAAGGTGTTCTGCTTCATCTTGGGTCCAGAGCAATGGAGCTGGTCTATGGATTGAGTCCCCTGAAACTGTGAGCACCAAATAAACTCTTCCTCCTCTAAAACTGTTCTGGTCAGGTCTCTAGGTCACAAGCGTGAAAATGCTGACTAAACAGTCCTCCTATACACAAGGGATGAGGTCAAGTTTGGGGAAGAATGTGCAAGAAAGCAATATTTTTAAAGTCCCATAGTGAATCTGGGAGGTAGATAACACGTGTGAGGCCCTGGTCGCCATTCCCAGCACGGGGGACAGGGCGGGGGGAGTGTGCCATAGGCAACAGCGATCATTAACTAGGGATAAGAGCAGAGATGGGAAGAATCAACGGAACCAAACTCTACAGGGTTCGTAGCCATGTTAGGAAGCTTGGAATGCATCCTATGGCCCTTGCGTGAACTTTAAGCAGAAGACGATGTGGTCTGAATTGAATTCTAGAAGCATCGTTCTGACTGCCAGTGTGGGATGAATGGAGGGGAGAACCCGAGCGTGGAAGCCACCGAGAAGGCGTTGGGATGTACGATCAGGGCAAAACCAAATGGCTTGGACATCTGAACAGGACACGCCACAGGCTGGAGATCGGGGTCTGAGCACACAGAGGAACTGGGCTTCTTGAGATGAGCAGACAGGTAGCTGGAGAATTCTGAGCCCGCTGGCATTCCCAAGCCGAGACCTTCAGGACTGTGAGCCTTTCCTGATACTTTGGTTCGGCCTTCGCGACTCGCGGGGGCGCTGCAGCCTCCGCGGCCCCTCTAGGCTCTGCCGTCTCTACTCGCTGGCGGAGGAGGCTCTCCCCGACCCCTCCACGCGCCCAGGCCAAGTGCGCGTGCGCCCTCTGGCCGGCAGGGGGCGCGCGTGCGCAGACAGGGCCGGGCGCGCGGGGGACCGGCACCGGAAGTGTGCGGTTGCCATGTAATATCCTGGCCGCGCGGGCGCGCGAGCGGCTGAGGCGGCGCCGGGGCGGGCGCGGAGCTGGCCAGCGGGCGGCGGGGGCGGCGCCGACGGGGCCCGCGGAGGCACGCGAGGGGTCGGCGGCGCCCGGGATCCTCTGGCCTGCGCGGGGCCTGCGGTTCGCTCGGTCCGGGCGGGAGGCCCGACGGCGGCAGGCAGCATGTCGGTGGCGGGGCTGAAGAAGCAGTTCTACAAGGCGAGCCAGGTGAGCGGGGCCCGAGGCGGGAGCCAGGCCGGCCGAGTGGCGGGCCAGGCCCGGCCCTGCTGGACCGGGGACGCCGGGGGCCGAGGGGCGGCGTTGGCACGTGTCCCGCACCGGGAGGGCAGCACCGGGGACTGACGGGGCGAAGGTGGCCCAGGCCCTGGCCGCCCCGGGGGCTCCAGCCTCTGGGAAGGGTCGGCAGAGCCCCCGGCCGGGGAGGGGTGCTCCCAGAGGCTGGCCGGGACGTGGACCCCGCGCCGTCCTCCTCCGGCCCTCAAGGCGCGATGCGGGGAGAGAAGGCGAAGAAACAGAGTCGCGAGGCGTTGGACCCAGGGCTCTCACCAGATAGCCCAGGGGCAGGGGCATTTGCGTCCAGAGAGTGGTCTCCAGAATCCCGCTGGTGGACTCGGTACACGTCGTAGGGTAGAGTGAAAGGCGAGTGTCCCATCCCCATCCTTCAGGCATCCAGCCCCTCTCCCCAGAAACAGTACTGTCAAGAAATCCTTATGTGCCTTCCCCAAAATGCGCGTCCACCTTCCCTTTAAGAGCAAACGCCCATAGAGCCATAACATACTCCACCTAATCCTGTGTTTTTGTTAAATGTATCCTGGAGGTCACACTGGGACCAAAAAGTCCCTACCTTGGCGTTGTTGACATCTGGGGGCAGATTGTTTTCTGGGGTGGGGCTGTCCTGGGTACTGCAGGGTGTGGTGGAGCATCCCGGCCTCCACCAGTGCGGTGCCGAGAGCACCTCCAGTCTTGACAACCAAAACTGTTTTCAGACATCATCTGTTTTCAGACATTTCAGTGTCTCCTTGGGGCAGAACCATTTCTCCTTTCCCTCTCCTCCCAAACTTCTGCACTAAAGCATATTCCTAGAACTTCTTGGATTCTCCACCCCCCCACCCCCCCACCCCCGCCCCAGAGGGGTGTCTCTCTATGGTACCCATGCTGACCTCAAACTCCTGGACTCAAGTGATCCTCCTACATCAGACTCCCAAGTAGCTGGGACAACTCAGGAGCCACAACATCCAGTTTGGATCTTTCTAGTGGACACATGGTATTCCATTCTATTAAGTGTACTGTAGTTTATTTAATCAATTGTCTATTAATACTTGTTTATATTATTTCCAGTAACTTACTACTACAAAAGTTACCAAAATGAATAGCCTGTGAATATCACTACTCACAGATGGGTTTGGTTTTACAGGATACAGTCCCAGAAACAGAATGCTGAATCCAACACTAAACATATTTTACATGTGACAGATTTTTTTTTGAAAAGTTCAAGACCCACTACTTGTAAGTCTGGGGAAAGCTGTGGAACCAAGAAAACTAGGCAAGTGTAAAATTCAGTGTACAGTTTCAGATCCAAGGAACACTAGATGCCTTGATTCCTATTGATCCATGCGTTGCAGGTTAAGGACCTTGGGTGTAGAGTTCATGTGCACAGATTCCACAGAGGAACCAACAAAGACCTTAGGCAAACAGAACTCTACCTGTAATTTGGAAAGGCCCAACGAAAGGGAAGAGAAATGAGTTCCTAGTAACATGTGGCTGGTGTCTTTTGCCCCTGGAAGGAAAACATAAGGAACCCAGTGGTTGTCTAAGGATGAAGGTGTTTGGGGTGTATCTCTAGACAGCAGATGATGGCTAAACCCTGGAGAAAGCGAGATTTATTCCTGAGGAATTTTAAGATTGTTACTGAGAGTACTGCCCCTTTGCTAGTAGGGTGGAATTAAGTGGGTTAGGCCTTATCTGGCAGTCGAATAGCCCCCACATGTCCAGTGGAAGCACCTTAGAATGCGGCTCACTGACCTGGACCCTGATGTCATGTCTCCTGCGGGAATATTGTCTCCAGAGGTCTTGGAAGAATTCCTTGGTTCTCTCATGTAGGGAAGTCTTGAAAGCTCTGCCCTCCCTCAGCTATCAGGTCCTACTGGTGGCCCGTGCAGTCCCCCATAGACACTGCCAGAGGGACCTGCTTGCCCTCTCAGGCTAACCACCAGAACCTTTTCTCTCTTGGGCCTGTGCACAGTGCCTTTAAACCTGGAAAGCACAGTTGAGTGTAAGCTGATGGTTAGGATCAGTTTACTGTTTGAACATTCCAAGGCCCTGTCCCACAGGATTTTTGTGATGGCCCAGCCTCCATGCAGAGCACTTTTGGTCTCCCAATCGATGCACAGGTTGTGTTCTCAGGAATCATCCTGGCTGCGTTCCATCTTCTTCTGCAATTGTTTCCACAGTTCTCTGGCATTTCACTTGTTTATCTGACTGTTTCCATCTATCTGTGCTTCTTTTCTTCTTAGTAACACCTCTTTGACCCTCCCCTGTGCCTTCAGAATCCAGTCACCTGTCAAGAAGAGATCCCTCCCCTTAGGTAGTGATAGCTAACATGATGGAGTTCTCACTGTGTCACCGGGCAGCTTGCTCTTTTTTTTTTTTTTTTTTTTTGCGGTACTGGGGATCGAACTCAGGGCCTTGTGCTTGCAAGGCAAGCACGCTACCAGCTGAGCTATCTCCCCAGCCTGGGCAGCTTGCTCTTAACCAGAAGTCTTGACTGGTGTCACTTGACTGGTCTAAGATGAATGTTACCCCCCCTCCTTTTTTTTTTTTTTTTTTACACAAAATCAATAATATCTGGGAGCATGTTTGGTCATCACTACTTGATGGGGTACTATTTCCAATAGGTGGAGGCCAGAGATGCTTCTGAGTATCCTATAGCACACATAGCAGATTGCCTTAGCCCAAGAATTAGGTAATTTACACATATTAAATCTTTGTATTTAGACCCCCTAAGACCCTCATCCCAGGTCTTAGGAATACCCTTAGGGTCCTTTGGTATCTGGTATTTTTCAGACGGTATAATCATGGGTGAGGGCTTCTTATGCAGGGGTGACTCTCACTATTTTCCACTCCTCCGTCTGGAAATGTTTGAGATGGTTTTGAATTGTCCTGATCTGGGGAGAAGGTACCAATGGCATCAAGTGTAAAGAGGCCGGAATGTTGCCAAACACCCTTGGATGCACAGGGCAGCCCCCTTCCCCTTCCAAGAATCATCCAGCCCCATAAGGTCAGCAGTGCTGAGCTTGAGAACCCCTGCATGGAAACATTCTGGATTTCAGAGACTTGTAACAGTGTCTCACTTGAGAAACAAGCTGGGAGGAGGGGGAACCGGAGCCCAGAAAGAGAACCTGGGTTTCCTGCTGTGATACCACTGAAGTCTGCAGCCTCTCCTTGGTGGTGCTGGTAACCACCTTAGCAGATCTCAGTCCAGTCATCGCCCAGCAGGTCACTCTCAGAATCGGTTTTGGCTCATATGGGGGGAAAGTTTGTAAGGAGGTTTTACTTACAAGGCAGGGGATGTCAGGACCAATAGAAAAGCAGGCAGTACAAAGGTGCCTCCCTGGTGCCCAGGCAGTACACTTCTCAGCACTCCCTGATGTTTCTGTACATCTAGAACCGGGGGACTCAGTGTTTCCGGGGAACTCAGGAAGTTTATGTATATATTTAAAACCGTAGTAGCAAGATGCAAACTCAGAAACCCACTTCTCCATGCAGTGTGTATTTGGGTGAGACCTAAACTGCTTGCTGGTTTTCTGATCGTTTTTGTGGCCAGGCTGTGTGGAGATTTGAGAGTGTAACTGGGGATGGCCCTGGCAGCCGCCTGGAATCCTGGCCTGTTGTCCCCCCGCCCCCATCCCTTTTTGCCTAAAAGGAGGTAGACCGTTTCCGTTTGAAAGGAAAGATTGGTGTCTGAGTGAAGAGAATTCATGACTGCCCCCTCACATGGCTTTGTGTGTGTGTGAGAGAGAGAGATGCTGGGCACCAAATCCCCAGCCTTGCCCATGCTAGATAGTGCTCTACCCTACTGAGTTTACCCCAGTTAGTCTCCATGGCTTTGAAGTATGTTGGATGCTTCGTAGACTCAGGTTCCATGCCTTGTGACAGGGAACTCATTCTTCCTTTGAGAGACTTGAGGGTAAAAAGGGGAACTAAAGGCTGGAGGCCCTGAATCCTGACTTATGAGAAAGGCAGTAGGTCAGAGTAAGAATTTGGTGTCTTGCAATGTCCCCAAATGCTGCTTGCTCTGCTTTCTTTTTCTTTTTTTTTCTTTTTCTTTTTTTTTACTGGTGATTGAACCAGGGCCTTGTGCATGCTAGGTATGCACACTGTGCTGAGCTCCACCCCCAACTTAGACCTGTTTTCAAACCTCATTTTGTGGATGCAAGCTTTTGCTTTCCAGCAAAGTACTTGACTTGTTAGTAAGAAACATGGAATGTGGAGCTCATATCCCCTTTGCTTCTGTGTGAATAAAGTATGCAGCCTGTGTATGGGAGAGGGGCAATTCAGAGTCCTGTGTGTATCATCTGCAGAGAGGGTCAGGGCCAGGCATCCAAGGCGGTGCTGAGCACCCCATCCTTTGGAACAGCCTCTCCCCACAGGAGGAACCAGCAGCACATGTGGAGAGTGGTTTTGCCTTTGTGATGTCCACATTTTATGGGAACTAATTAAGTCCACTCTTGCAAGAAACCACAATGACCTGGCATTTGCCTTGGTGTGGGGTCCCCAGGGGCATCCCTGGATGGCAGGTCCCCCTCTCCTGATGAGGCTTTCTGTCTCTTTCTTGCATGGTGGTATAAGCAGTCATGGTTTGAGGCCTGAGCTGCTGCCAGTCAGACTGTGGAGATAGGGAAGAAGTTTGAGACCATTCTTCCTTGAAGAAGCCTGGGGCTCCTTAAACCCACCCCACCACTTCCTGCCCTGGTCTGTAAAAGCAACTCCTCCCACTTGCCTCCCAGACCCACTGTGAGTCAGCCAGGAGTGCTCTCTGACCCAGCAGCTTCCTGCCTACTCCTTTTCTTAAGCTGGGACTGAGTGGTCACTCTGTTCTGATTTTTTTCTGTTTCTTTTTTTTTTTTTTTTTTTTTTTTTTTTGGTACCAGGGATTGAACTCAGAGACACTCAACCACTGAGTCATACCTCCAGCCCTTTATTGTATTTTATATAGAGACAGGGTCTCACTGAGTTGCTTAGTGCCTCACTGTTGCCGAGGCTGGCTTTGAACTTACGATCCTCCTGCCTCAGCCTCCCAAGCTGCTGGGATTACAGGTGTGCGCCACCGCGCCTAGCTGATTTTTTTCTTTTGTACTTTGGGGTGCTGGGGATAGAATCCAGGACCTTAAGCTTGCTGAGCACAGGCTCTTCCACTGAGTCACACCCTCAGCCCTTGTTCTGATTTCTGCCACGTGTGACTGCTGTACATAAGGCCACATATTAGCTGAGAGCCGAAAGTTCACATCTGACTCAGAATCCTGTGTTCTCTAAAGGCTGGTTGGAGCTCCACAGGAGCTAATCGCCCTGCTTATCTGGGTGTGTTAATGCCAAGCTCCATTGTGCTTAATTATAGTCCATGTGCCACTTAATCACAGCCTGCCAGGTAAGGGGTTCATGGTGTCTCCCTGTTCCTTTGTTGAGACTAGGGGTATCACATCTTTGAGACCCTAGACCTATCAAAAACTCAGAAAGATCTTCAAGAAAGTTTACCCATGCTCACCTATCCATCAGCCTCTTGTCAGGGTAGCCACCATGGGGCTATTAGCACACATGGTGGCGTGAGCACCCCGTTCCACTTTCAGTTGACCGTATGCACGTCATACATACTTATTCCTCCTGTTCCTCAGAAAACCTTTCAGGTGGGCCCATCCAACTCAGACTGCTGCTAGCCTCCGTGTCTGTGTGCAGTAGTCTTTGGCCCAGGGACCTGGGTTGGCGCCTACTTCAGCCCTTGTCCTCCTTTTCCCTTGTCTCCAATATTCTGAAACTGATCTCATCTGGGGAAAGTTAGTGTTTAATTTGGAGGCTGCAACTACTTCCCTGCTAGGACTTCAGAGGCAAGGTGCATCTCGGCACTGCAGCAGGTGGGTGGATGGAGGAACAGAAAATTGCCTCCTGCCCGTCTGCTTTCCCAGGCTGGAGGGAGATCTCTGAGGCCTAAGAGGGTTCTTTGATCGGGCTCCAGGCTTCTTAGGCCCCTTTGGCCCCAGTTGGGGAGGAACTCAGCAGGCCCACCGAGGGACCTTTACACCCTCTGCTCTCAACCCCTAATGGCTTTTTTCACATGCCCAGGAAGTGTACGGGGCGGGCTCTTCGGGTTCCTTCTCAGAACTGTCCTTGGAAAGCTGGGGGAGAACGTGCAGGCTGCTTAGCAGCTGCTGCCTCCACCCCCACTCCCTACCCCACCCCTCCACGCAGCCAGGCCTGGCAGGCGCTTTTCCTGAGCACTCCTCTAGGGTGCATTTCTGCTCATTTCCCGTTGGGCAGTCACAGGGCCCCACACGTAGGCTCCTAGAGGATGACTGCGTCTTCCTTTTCCACTTGGCTCCTAGAAAAACTTGCTGACTGGTCCCTGAGCGTGGGGTCATGTGGAGACTTCCCCCACAGCAGGAAAATAGATGACTGTTTCCTTCCCGGACCTGACTCAGCACTGGCCCCCTGACCGCTTTTGGACAGGACTGTGGCCAGTTAGCTTCCCCACCTGGCTACAACCCAGCACCCTATGTGGGTGTCTGCAGAGCTGCAGGGACTCACAGTCCTGGCAGGTAACAATGATTTCTGCGAATACCAGATGCCCAATGAAGCCTCAAGGGTGGAAAGCTGTCTTTCGCTGTCCACTTCTGCCCTTCTGGGGGCCTCCTCTTCATCTTAGCAGCGGTAAAATTGACTTGGGTGATTGATTATTCCATCGTCCTCATCACTGGCTTATAGACTCTTTGCAGGTAGAATTAAGTATTTCTGCTCACTGCTGTAGCCTGTCCCAGGAACTTGGTGAATATTGACTGTAAGGGCAAATGACCTTGCAAAGCAGGCCCTAAAGAAGAGAAGAATGTCCCCAGGCGACCTGGGGTACAGTCAAGCTACCTGAGGCATTTGGGGTGTTCTAAAGTCCTTGCCTGGGTCCCAGTTTTAAATCCCACTCTCCTCCTCCCTGGGTGACACATGTAGTCAAACTGGTCAGCTCTGTTGTGCTCTGAGCGCTGTCCTGTGTGTCCATGTTCTCTGCCACCTGGCTGGTGGTGCTCTCTGTCCTCTTCCTGTCTGCCTATAAAGCTCTGTGTGCCTCCTTCATATTCGCATCTCTTGGGACCACCTGCTGGAGAGGAGTCTTCCACCCTTTGTGTATCTGGCCTCTTGGCTTCCCACCCACATCACAGTCCAGTCCTTGCATCAGAGTGCTCTTCCGTCAGACAGCAGGTGCTGAACCCGGTACCTTGTGCTAGGCCTGGCATGCTGGGTAATGACTTGCCCACAAGCTCTTTAGAAATACACCTGACCAGGTCAAATTGGTATGTTCCGTCTCAGAGCAGGAGTGGGGCTGTCCCTCACTGGGGCCTCCCACAGTGACCCCTGTGGCAGCTAGCACTAGTCCTAATCTCCTGACCTGGTTTCTGCCCAGTCCTGGCAGATTTCCGGGGACTTGGGTGGTTGAGAAGACCTTCCGAGAACTTGGTCAGGAACAGGTCTGACTAGTCTAAAAAAAATTAGCTCAGAGATTGTTCCCTTTGGCTTAGGATGTGCTCCAGGCACAAGGTCCTGGAGCACAGGACCTGCACTCAGCTGAGACCTGAAGGACCTGACTGGTGTCTCTTGTAGTCTGGTAAGGTGGATCCCACCAAGCAGGCCCTGAGAAGCAGAGACAGGATGTCTGCTTTCTTCCTTGAAGGAGGCCAGGTGCAGATGTTCCTAGGGCTGCCCAGCCTCCAGGCCCCCTTGGAGGTGTTTTCCTCACTTCAAATTTTCCCTAAGATAGGCCATTCCCTGGCCTCCAAAAACCTGCTCCCCAGGTCCAGGCCCTTTTTTAGACTTCACTGTCTTTAACCTCACTTGTGCCTGACACCTCATCAACCAAACTCCATACCAAGGCCTGTTTTTTTCTTTGTTTTGTACCCAGGATTGAACATGGGTATGATTCAGTGATCACTTATGGGTGCTTTAAGCACTGAGCCACACCCCAGCACTTTTTCTTTTTTGAGACAGGGTCTTGCTGACTTGCTTAGGGCCTCACTAAGTTGCTGAGGTTGGCCTCAAACTTGGGATCCTCCTGCCTCAGCCTCCTGCTGGGATTACAGGAGTGTGCCCCCTCGCCAGGTCCAAGGCCTGTTTTGTTGTTGTTGTTGTTGTTTGTTTGTTTGTTTTTATTTTTGGTACTGGGGATTGACCTCAGGTGCACTTAACCACTGGGGCTGCATCCCCAGCCCTCTTTTGTATTTTATTTAGAGATGGCATCTCACTGAGTTTCTTATGGTCTTGTTAAGTTGCCAAGGCTGGCTTTGAACTCGCAATCCTCTTGCCTCAGCGTCCTGAGCTACTGGGATTACAAGTGAGGCCACCAAGCCTGACCCTGTTTTGATCCTTCTCTGGGCCCCTTCAGCTTGTTCCCCTGGGTTCTCCCTGTGGACTTTGCATTCTGTCTTGGCCTACCACCTCCTCAGTATCCACTACCCTCTCTGTACCTGACTTCCAAACCTCTGTTCCCAATCCCAGTATTACCATTGACACTCCCACTTGCCTGTGACTCTGGCTTGCTGATTCCCCCTCCCTCAGCCTGAATGCCAGCATAGACCACCACACTGTGGCCTGCAGCAAAGCACTGACCCCCCAGGGCTCCTCACCTGCTGTGTGTACTCTAGCTTGAGCACATTGGTCAATTTGACTTTTTTCCTTTATAATAAGTTCACTTTTTTTTTTTTTTTTTTTTTTTTTGCAGTGCTGGGGATGAACCCAGGGCCTTGTGCTTCCGAGGCAAGCACTCTACCAACTGAGCTATATCCCCAGCCCTATAATAAGCTCACTTTTTAAATTGCTTTAAGAAGGGATCTTGGTCTTATCTTTGTTTTCAGTAATAGTAACTGGAGCAACAAATACAGCAGCAGCAGAACAGTGCCGTTGGTTCTCCTGGCTGCCCTTGTTCACACTGCAGTGGCGCCCACCCAGGAGTGCCTTCTGGCCAGAAGGAGCAGCATAGGAAGGACTGCAGCAGAAATAGCATTCTAACCATGTGGTCCGTGGACCTGTCCCCTCACCCCACATGCTGTGGGACATAGGACTGCATGTCTTCTTTACTCTCTCATGTCCACTACTGTGCCCTGCATAGTCTAAAATGAAGACTCAGGTGATCCGGTGGACCTGGGTGAGGCTCAGAGGATGGCTTGTGGCTTCAGGTAAACCGGCTATGGCCAAGTCCTTGGTGCTTGGGGAAGGGCTTGGCATTCAGTGGTGTCATCAATTGATATTCTTAGTCCTAATACCACACTGGCCAATGATTTCAATAGCTTTTGCCAGTATACCCCAGTCTAAACCTGTTTTCTTTAAGCAAGACGGTACCCAGTGGTTTTTCTGGGTCTTGCTCCCAGCATTGAGCAGAGGCTTTTGTTCACAGAAAGCTCCTGGGGAATGGACCCCTAGGGAGCTCTCTGTCCTTTATTTTAGTTGTAGGTGAACACAATACCTTTATTTTATTCATTTATTTATTTTTATGCGGGGCTAAGGATGGAACCCAATGCCTCACACATGCTAGGCAAGTTCTCTGCCACTGAACCCCAGCCCCAGCCCCTCTCTGCCCCTTTTCATTCCCTACCAGGAGAGTTATAACACATGGGCTCCCAAGGATCCCTCCTCAACCCTGCAATGACTTGATTCTGGCAGACAGGTAGGTGTCCTTCACTCTGAGGCCTCGGCTCCTTGGAATCCTGATTGTTTGAGATGAACAGGCAACCCTTACTTTTCAAGCCCTGGCTTTGTGGCTAGAAATGCAGCCTAGGGATCTAGCATGGAATTTCTCTATCCCCTGGTCTGCCTTGGCCTATGTTGTCCATCATCTCTCCCGAAGGCCTCCAGTGTGCATATTCTCTGAGAGTGAGACACATTGCTATTCTTTTAGAAAGACTTTAAAAAAAAAAAAAGCCAAATCAGTAAGTAGGCATGGTGGCAGTTGCCTATCATCCCAGCTACTCAGGAGGATTGCAAGTTGAAGGGCAGCCTCTGAGGGAGACCCTGTCTCAACATAAAATAAAAGGCCTGGGGTTGCAACTCAACTGCTGGAGTGCTTGCTTAGCATATATGAGACCCTGGGTTCTATTTCCAGCACTGCCGGAGGGGGCAGGAACTACTAAGTTAGTCTTTTGCTTCTTGGTCAAGTCCACATGTCACCCCTGAGGAATCTGAGCTGCTCTGGGGCTGGTGGATGGGCCTGTATGACACTTTGGGGTCACGGGGACATGACTTCTCTTCCCTTGGCTTCTTTGTTCTAATTCACAGCTGCAGAGTCTCTGGGAAGCCTCCTTCCCCTCTGGCTTCCTCCCCACACATGCGAGGGCAGCCAAGTGTTCTTTCTGTGCCCATGCTGCCCAGTGCAGGGGTGGAAGACCAGAGCAGGCCCTTCTGCCCTCTCTGCACTGGAATGTTAGGCATTCCTGGGTCGGAAGCCCAGGAGGAGTACTGCAAAGAAGCGGAAATAGGAGAAAGGTGCCTTGGTCTGCCATGGATGTATTTCTGGAGCCCTCGGCCCAGAAGCCTCATTAGAGTTTATAAAGGGCTAAGGAGATGGTTCTGTGGTTGGGTGCTTGCCTAGCATGCATCAGGTCCTGGATTTAGCTCCCCAGCACTGAAGGGGGAAAAAAGCTATAAGGAGTTTCAGACATCAAGAGAGATCTATAGCCAGAAAAATAGTCAGGTGCACATGGCCCAGCTTAAAATAGAACAGGCAACCCCAGTGCAGTGTTAGCCCTGCCCCTGCCTTTGTCACTCTTGGGATGGATCCAGAGAAATAGGTGATGTGGTGTGTCCTCCAGGTGGAACCCTGCAGTGCCGTGGAGCCTGCTGTCTTGGCTGGGCATCATCTGCAAGCTCTGTTTACCTCAGTCCACATTGCTCCAGTTTCTTTCCGCAGCTCTTTAGCTCCCCTTAGGGAGTCACACCACCAAGCATTTGTCCATTCTGCCAGTGGACATTTGGGATGTCTCTGAGTTTTTGCTCTTCTACATCATGGGGTGGCAAGCAGTCATGTGACTGTCCTGGGCATGAGTCTGAGAGTTTCTCTAGAGCTGTGCCTTGTTCAGTACAACCACACAGGTTTTCAGTGGTCCCAGCCTGGGAAAAACAAACAAAACCTAAAGTTGGGAACTCAGAATTAGTGAAGTGTGATATTTCAGCCATCCTGTTGTGCTCTGTGTCTCTGAGGGCCGTGACCAACTGGGGGTTGCTCCCCAGGCACAGGATCAACTCTCGTCCAGAGAGAGCTGGACCTGGGGTACACCAAAGGTGGCCACGCTGCTGTCAGCTGAGACCTCCGTTACTGCAGTTGCCATCTTCACCAGCCTCCAGAACCCATATTTCCAGTTTTGTTTTCCATAGGGAAGCTGAGCTTACAGAAAGAACCTGCCCCTTCAGGGGCTTGGCAGGGTCATGTAGATGTCCATCCTAGTTATTCTTTCAGAGTTTGCAAACATACCTTCTCGCTGAAATGTATCTGTAGCCCCAAAATCAATACTTGGGCTCTTTCAGGGTCATTCATGGATGCTCATGCAGTGAAAATTTTATCCCCCCTGTAGCTCCCAGCTGGGGCCACAGTCTGCAGCACTGTCTTGCTATCCCAGCTGTCATGGTGTGAACCAGCGTCCTTCTCACGATCTGCTTAGTGCCATGTTTTTCACACTCTGGGGGCTTTGGCTGACTAAGGTGGTCCCTGAGGGCTGGAGACTGTGATGAGCCTCCCAGAGGAAGCCGTTCTATTAGAAAAGCCTCAGGCATGAGCACTGGGGTCAAACTGTTGACTGTGGGGTCAGTGTGAATGAATCAAAGGTGTCTTTAAACAAACGCATACAGAACAACATCATGTATTGATCAGCTGATGAAAGCAGAGTGACCAGAGGCCAGCAGGAACCTACCCCTAGTGTGTTGCCTTTAAGAACAATGGTCAGTGTTTAGTTAGCTTTCTGTCTCTATAACAACATCCCCAAGGGAGCTAACTTTTAAAGAAAAAGATTTACTTTGGCCCAGTTTTCTGGGTCGGCTTGTTGCTTTGGGCCTGTGGCAAGGCAGGAGCATGTGGTGGAGCCAAATAGTTCACCTCCTGGTCAAGAGACGAAGTCCCCACCAGGCCCTTCCTCTTAAAGGTGCTATTATCTCCCAGTAGCCCCAAACTGGGGGCCAAGCCTCTAACGTGGGCATTTAGGAACGACTTAAAGTTCAAGCTGTAGCAGAGTGTATGTGGGTCTCCACTACCTAACCTCCAATTTAATGGCTGAAGTTAGTAAGAATTAAGCTGAATTGTGGAAACTGGCCATATGTTCAGATCTGTGGGGGAAATGCTCTTTCTTGTCCAACCCTGAGGATACCCCACACCCAGAAAACCCCTCCATCAATCCCATCCATCATGCTTACAGCCATCCTCAGCTTGGTGGCACACTCCTGTCACAGAAGGATGCTGAAGGCTCATGCCAGACACTTTTTCTTAATGACCCTCTATGTCTTCAAGATGGACCTTTCAAAATCCTGTCTGAGCTTTGCTTCTGAGCCAACCCTCGCTGGCACAGATCTCCATGTCCCCTTCTTTCTTCCTTTCTTCATATCTGCTCCCTTCCTCCTTCACAACCAGTGCCAGGGCCTCCCAGTGGCTCTTTGCTGGCCCTCTCCCTGCACAGAGCACCCCTCCGACCTGGGGACATTGTTAGTGTGTGCTTGTGTTACTCACCGTTCTTTTCTCTCCTGTGGTGGACATGAAAACATAATGAGATACTTGTTGAATGAACAAGTACAACTTTGAAAAGGTCGATCCAGTCATCTGACTCTGGCCCCGACAGTCATCCTGTTCCATCAGAGTGGGTCAGCCCAGGCTGGAAGAGCGTCCTAGACGCGCATGGTGGTGACTGTAATTGATGATGCACCCATGGGAAGCGACTGTGTCCTTTGTGTGGGAGGGAAACCCAAATGGTTCATACACGCCATGGGCTCTGAAGGTGGGCGAGATTGGGGTGCAGGAAGAGGCAAGAAAGAGGGAGCAGAGTCTCCAGCCTGGCAAGTGACCCCATCCTGGGCACCTCCCTAGTCCAGCAGGCAGGGGAAGGCCCAGGTTGCTGTTCCTCCATCTGAGGGCCAGGCAGCATCCATCTGTGGGTTGGTCCTTCCAAAGAGCAGCAGCTGTGCTGGAGGAACCCTGGCCACTGGACCAGGGTATTGAGCGGGAGAGATTAGAAAACTCTACTGCTTTTGGCTCAGGGAGTGGCTGTGCCAGACCCCGGCATGGGGCAACACCAGAGAAGCAAAATCAGTCCTGGGGAGACGACCAGAGGACAGGGCTGCTTTTCTCTTGCAAAAAATCAAAAATCTCAATCCCGAGGCATCGCCGAGTACTTTTGAGTTTGCCTTGCAGCAGCTGTCTGACTCCCTTGAGTCCCACAGACTCTGCTGTACAGACTGTGGGCCTGATGTCGCGGGAGAAATTGTACACCAGCCCTATCTCCAAGGATGGGGTGTCCCATAGAAGGATTCGTTTACCAGACTGGGAACAGATAGAGGGATGCACAGAGCGTCAGGAGACACTGGCTGTGCAGGCAGGTTGATGGGGCAGCAGGAAGAGGCACAGGCACTGCGACCATGGGACCCCTGGGCTTCAGACGCAGGGGAGCTTTTCCTCCAGCTTTCACGTTGAGCCATTTGTCTTTTCTTCCCGTCTCACTCCCCACAAGAGAGTGTCACAGTGATCTGTCATGGCCATCTGCATGTTTGTCTGGTGTAGGGAGCTGTGTGGTGTTGGATTAGACCCTAGCACTGGCCTCAAGAGCCCGTGGCTCAAGCGTGGGTTCAGTTTGTGCTCCACACATTGACTCTGTCCCAGTGGGTGTGTGTGTGCAACCCAGAGGTGGGTGTTACTCTGAGAAGGATGTTCCTTTTGTCCTTCTGAAAGAAGGGTGTCCATGTAGTCTCTCACTCCAGGAAAACTGGATGTCAGTGCCAAATGGGGGCCGAAGGGAAAGCTCTCTCCTAGCTCCTGTGGGCTGCATTTCCCCAGTGTATGGTAGACTGGGGTCTGGGGTCTGGGGTCTGCCCAGCAGCTTGTGGTTCTGAAATACCTGCACACCCACACCTTACAGTAGGCCATCCCTGGTCCCCCTGCTCTATAGCTGAGAAAACTGAGGCCAGGGGAGTTTGCAGTTTGGGGGGACTTTATTTACCCTCCACACACAGTGCTGGGGATGGAGCCCAGAGCTGCTTGCATGCGGGGCAAGTGCCCTGCCACTGTTCTACACCCTGAGCCCTGAGTTTGCATTCTTTCTAAGAGTCACAGCCTCAACGGACAGAGCAGAGTAGACTGAGTCCTGAGACTGCCAGTCTAGGCTCCCCTCCTGTTCCCTGTCACCTGCCCTGCCCTGTGACCTTGTGGGCATGATTCTGTTTTGACTTGTTACTGACACACTGATAGCAGGTTCATTTGTTTGTTGTTCACTTATTACCTCAGTAAATATTATCATCATCCCAACAAATATTCAGTAACCCAGCACATCCTGGATGCAGTGCCACATATACTTCTACTGACTCTCTTGATGCCCAGCCCTGCTGTCAGGAAGCCCATATGTGGGGACAGAGTATGTTGGGGTAGGCAGGAGATGCTGTTCCCAGGTAGTGGTGCTCAAGTGTGACTGAGCCCCAGGGGAGAGGTCTAGTCACACAGGCAGGTAAAGGGCCTAAAAACTGCTGTTCTCCTTCGTGTGACCTGAGTGGAATCCTGGGAAAAGCCCCTGCCCCAGGACCTTCCAGGTGTGGGTGCTCCAACCTCCCCCAGGCATGAGGGGCAGCATCAGCAAGTGCCATGTGTGCTTCAAGGAGGAGAGGCCACCAGCTCCACTGCTGCAGTGTGAATGGCAGAGGGGCAGCAGCCATTGGCCAGTGCCCACAACATCCTCCTGACTTCCTCCTCCGTGGGTCCTGGCTGGTCAGTGCTAGGACTTCATCAGCTCCAGGTTTTCAGGGCAACTCTAACATAAAGGTGCCCTTTATGTTTAGTGAGTGAGAGCCAGGAACCAGAATCGGAATAGGTGTCCGGGTCCAGGACAGGTCTGCCCTGCAAGGTGACAGGTGCCAGCATCCAACACAGCCCAGCTGGCAGCACAGTCAGCAAACACCCAGGTGTGCGGGATGTCTGACTGCCTCCCCCGCTTGCTCACCCACCTTGCTGTGTGCTGTCCTGGGGTTGCCGCCTGCTTAGGCACATTTGGTAGTCAGGACTCAGAATTCTGGTTTCCCTGATCCTGGCCAGGTGTCATCTGGCAAAGGCACATTTCTCAGCCCAGCTCCTCACCAGCTGCCGCTGAGCAGGTTTAGGGGCTCTTTCTGTTTGGCCTTCAGACTTGTCTTTCCAGTGTCCTGGAAAGGATACCCAGACTCCAAACCCACAGTTTGCTCAGGTGATGGCTGTCAATAAGAAACACCAAGCTCCAGAATAGTCTAGTCCCTGGGATACAGACCAGATCTGACCTGGCTTGCTTTGTTCTTTGTGATTTCTCCCACACCTTCAGCTCTCTGGTGAGGGAGCCAGCTGTGGGAGCAGGACTGAGCCTCCAGCCAGGGCCAGCCCTGCCACAGCCCCCCAGAAGCCACAAACGTGAACTTGCCGAAGGAATGGCGTCCTCTGGCCAGCTCCTCAGAGTTCAGCCCCCTCCAGGGGTGGGGTGTGGCAGCAGGCACCCCGGAAGTCTCAGGCTGTTCTTCATTCCAGGGTAGATGCTGCTCTTCTCTGACTCAGGGTACAGCAGTGGGCGGGGGGTGGGCACAAGCGAGCAGATGGAGGTATGGTGATAGGTGGTATGAGACAAGACAGGGTAAGAGATGAGGGGCTGGTTCAGGGACAGCACAGCAGGGTCCAGGACAGGGCAGCTCAGGCAGGAGCAGCCAAGGAAAAGATCCTGTGGTGGGTATGAGATTGGCACCTCCGTGGAACAGTAAGCAGATAGGAGTAGAGGCTTGTGCGGGGGCAGTGGCAACCCTAGGTCCCTCTTGTCTGGATAAGGAGAAGGTGACAGACAATCAGGAGGACTTCCCACAGGAGGTGGCTTCTTAGGCCATTCAAAGTGGAAGGGATCTTAGGGACTAGGAGATGGCTCTTGTGTTTTAGGAGTGGGTAGGAACAGGTCCTCTAGGGCTGTAGGTCAGTCACCCTAGCATTTCAGTTCCCAGGGAACTGTGGCCCTCCTTGGGCCCTGATCTGCACCTCCAGGCTGTGCTCTCAGTGTTGGACGCAGAAGCTGACTAGTGCTGTCAGGCTGAGCAGCAGCCACCTGCCTGACAGGATTGTGCGCCCCACGTCCAGGCTCTTCCTGAAGGGCTCTTTTGCGTCAGCCCTGCCTTTGATGAAAGAGTCGTTCTTCCTAGAGCGCCTTATCATTTCCATGCACGTGTGGAAAGCTGATCATACCTCAGCCAGCAGCTCCCCACAGGCTCCTAACGCAGAACTGTGCTGCCCTGCCCAGCAGGGACTCTGGGGACTTATTGCCTCATTTGTTTGTGGCTTGGGTCTTTCTTTTTGTATTTTTTTTTTTTTGTCTGAAATTGATTTTATCAGCATGTGACATGCAGCCAACTTGACCCCAAGATGAAAAACTAAATGCAGAGGCTGATTCACTGCTGCTCTGGTGATAGCTACCAATATTGTTCGTTTCTTGGAAAGGGGTTCCCAGCAGTCACCCCATCTCCGCCCTTGGGCAAAGCCCCCTCTGCAAAGCCAAGAGCACATGTGTCCCACACAGTTCAGAGCCTGGGTCAGCCTGGTCTCTGCCCCTGTGTGAAGGAAGCAGGTCGCCTCCACCACATCACCCACAGTGTGCGTCTCAGCTCCCTTGTGGGACCTGAGAGCTTAGTTCTCGCCATCCCTGACCGCGCCTGTATGGAACCATGGTCAGTGAGGCCTGTTAGCTGCTTCCCGAGTTCGCAGCATCATGAGAGGCCTGCATGACTCCCAGTGCGCCCTTGTTGTTAGTAGAAGGCTTTGGAACGTTCTGGGCCTTTGGTGTGGGTTGTCTCTTGAACTTTACACCAGCCCCACACAGTGCAGGTTAGTCTTTCCTCTTTTCAGTTGAGGACTGGAGCTCCCAGGCCCTCCCACTCACTTTGTCACCCGCCCATAACACAGGGAAGGAGGCCCATTTGCCATGGGAATCTAGGCTCCTGACCACCCTCTCCCAGGGGCCTGGAATGTGACCCTTGATTGGCAGGGACCCTTCCCCAGCGGGCAGAAAGGAGTGAGGTCTGTGGCCTAATTTGGAACTGGCCTCAGTCTAGCAGGTTTGTGCCCACATTAAGTCAGCTAATGCTCTCCCAGCACCCTGATGGCCCCTGGTCCTGGAAAAAAAAGGGGCAAAATCGGTGTAGGAGCAGCCTCTGAATGGGGGGACGTGTGGGAGCCCAGGACTCATTCAGCTTCGTCACATACTTGATTGCTGCCTGACCTTGGGCAAAGTAACCTCCCACTCATCCCATTTGTTGAGTGGAGACACCTGCCCTGAGGCTGTACCTGAACCACCTGGGTGAGGAGGACCCAGATGATGGAGAGCAGCGGGACACCAGGCTGTGTAGTCCTGCCTCGCCCACAGACAGGGCTTCCCCGAGAACCAGCCTGCCGCCCAGCCCACAAGCACTGCTCCCAGACGTGACTGAGCTGCCAGGACTGGCAGGCCATGAGTGGAGGAGGGAGCAGTGTGCCCTGCTGCTTGTGGAACAAACCTGGCAACTGACGGCGTTAGCGCTGGACCTAGCTAGCGTTCTCATCTTGTAGATGAGGAAGCAAGGATTGCTGCAGGCGTCCCCAGATGAGTGGAGGACAGGAGGTGGTCTGCCCACCCCAGGCGATGGCCCCACCAGTGGCTTTGGCTAGTGGCTGTGAGGGGAATACCCCCACCCCACCCACAGGGAGCCAGGCCAGCAGGGTGTGAGTCTTCTTACTCCCTTGCTAAGGGCTGCTGAGTCACCTCTGAGGGAGGCGAGGAAGACGGGCCATCTGCCTAGTCTTGTCCACGCTGGGCCTGGAGGAACAACAGCAGCATTGCAACACCATGGCCGCCTGTGCCACCGAGTGCAGTATAGTGGACGCCAGGCAGTGCACAGATCTGGATCACGACAGGGTGCTGGCATCTGCTGCGTGGGCACCGGCTCAGCCAGGTGGTCATCACTGCAGCCGCAAGATGATGTGGTGGCCATGGCAGGAAACAAGGCCCATGGGGCCCTGTGCTCTGGGCCTTACCATCACTGTGGAGACAAGGCGGTGCTAAGGCAGAATATGGCTTCCTTAACAGGAGACACGCCAGAGCCCCGGCCTCCAAAACCAAGCAGTGATTTGCCCATAGCACAACCAATGGGCAAGGGAAGAAAGCCCGGGCATGAGGCAGGCAAATCCCAGAGACCCTCAGCTGCCAAACGACGAGATCTGTGTGTGAACACGGGGCAGGGTGAGGCCTGGGGTGGGGGAGACTCAGGAGCAGGCCCCACTGGGGTCCTGGGGGGAAATGCCAGGGTGGGGGCCTTCCAAGGGACTCAGACCCAGGACCTCATCAGGAATGGATGGTGTGGACAGGAACCTCCACCAGGGGGCTGGTGACCTTGCTGTCAGTAAAGACAAGTTCTGTCCAGCCCTGAGCAAAGGCGCGGCTCTGCCTGTAGCTGCCCTGATAGAACCTCTGTCATCAGACAGGACCCTTTTCTGTTGCAGGGGCAGTGACACACACGTCTGCCTCTTACAGCCTGTCATTGTGACAGCCACTGAGTGGTCTTGTCCGTTTGCTGTTGCCACTACTGTCTAAAGCAACTCCCTCCTGACAGCAACTCCTCGGCCTCCTGTTCCCGCAGTGCTGGTCACAGGTGCGTGGCTCAGGTGCACCTCCACCACTGCAGGTTCCCTCCCTGCCGCCAACAGCCTGTGCAGGCAGAGGAGCAGCAGCTGTCACTGGGAATGGCCCTCAGCTCGCTGCCTTTCAGGCAGCAAGTTGTAGCTGGGCACAGTGGTGCATGCCTGTAATCCCAGTGGCTCAGGAAGCTGAGACAGAAGGATCTCAAGTTCAACGCCAGCCCCAGTAACATAGTGATGCCCTGTCTCAAAATAAAAAGGTCTGGGGCTGTGGCTCAGTGGTTAAGTGCCCCTGGGTTCAATCCCTGGTACCAAAACAAACAAACAAAAACCAGCAAAGTTGCTTATTCTCCATACCAGTTGGGCACCATCCTTAAGTTCAAGAAGCCACACTGGGAAAGGGGACCTCAGGCCATTGGAGATGGGGCCAAAGTGGCTGGTGCTGCAGTGATGGAAGACACCCTGCGGAGATGAGGCCTGATCAAGGAAGGCCCCAGTGCCAGGCTCCCCACAGCCGGCTTGGCCCTCTGACAAGCCAAGTCCCAAGTGAAGGACCTTGGCTTTTGAGAGCCCCCATGAGCTGGCCAGGAGCAGAGCCCTTTTTTGAGTGGGGTGGTATGGGAATTGAACCCAGGGGTGTTCTACAACTGAGCCACATCCTCAGTCCTTGTTGTTTTTATCTTGAAGACAGGGCCTTACCAGGTTGCTGAGGCTGACCTCAAACTTGCCATCCTTGGTAGCTGGGATCCCCAGTAGCTGCCATCACAGGTGTGCACCACCACTCCCGGCTCCATTCTAACTCTGATGCACAAATAATGTCTTGTCCATCAGCCCAAGCCCAGGGGACTACCCCATGGGCTAAGAGGACACCCTGGGCTTCTAGTGCTACTGTGCTTTGCCACCAAATCTTGATTCCCAAGTAAAACTTGACATTCAGTACAGGGGGGGGGGGTCAATGGGTCTCCCTTAGGGCTTGATCCAATGGTGGCATATATCTGGGAAGCAGTTTCAGAAACCTTTTCCTGATTCTTTTCCACTGCTGCTGTTCACAGACTGCTTGCTAAAATCCAGGTGGCCTTGATGGCAGAAGTGGGGGGTGATCTAGAGGTGCAGAGGGGGCGGGCACATCCGGGAAGCCTCAGATACTGGTGTGTGACAAAAGGGGAAGTTTCACCTGCAATTATGGAAGTGGGTGGTGGCCACAGCCATCTGTTGACACGGGCCTGAGGTGGAGTGGGCCATGACACATGGTTCTCCCCATTCCCAGCCTCTTCCATCCTCTTGCCTCATCCATCTGGGACCAGAGTAGGAAGCACCTTTGACACTCAGTGGTGCTTCTGTGGCTCCCATGCTCCTCTCTGCACTTCTCTGTGCCCACAGCTTCGGTACTGCTTCCACTCAGGAGTGGCAAGTCCTGTGCTTTTCACCAAGACAGCCTGCAGGCTCCAGGGACAGGACCCTCTACTGGTGACATCTGGGCCACCCTCCATGGCTTTTCCTTTCACTTGGAATGCTCATTGTCCCATAAGCAGATACCTCAGTAGTCAAGTCATACATGAGGAGCTCACCTCTGGACATCATCCTGGTGACACCGGGGACCACTGAGAGGTTCCTGGTGAGGGCAGTGTCTCAGGGTGGTACTGCCCCTATAGGGCACTTGGCAGCTAGTCATTCCCCTTCCTGGAGAGTCTGGTGTGCTGTCAAGTCCCTCCTGTGGATCTTTGCCAGCATCCCCAAGTCAGGTGCCAGAGCACAAGCCCAGAAGGAGCTACAAGGATGCCAGCTGCACAGCAGAGCAGCCAACAGGAGTGCCACTTGTTGGCCCAGCTCAGGAGGAAGACTGATGGAAACTGGGAGGGTAGCTCCAGGTGTGTGTGGCAGTGGCTTCGCAGATCCAGGCAGCTGGACAGGGATCTAGAGACCACAGCTGTGCCCTCAGCCCCTCCCTTCCCTTCTACCCTCTCACCCAGTGCAGGGATATCTCCACACTGCCCAGGACAGTCCCAGCCACCTCTTGGGCCTCCCTTAACTCCATGGTCCAGTGGCGTTGCACACACAGCTGTCTGACAGCCCCACTTCCTGAAACCCAGGCCTCCCCTCTTCCTATCTCAAACATGGGCATAGTCAGAACTGGCCACCTACAGGGATGTGAGGTTGGACAGGCAATTGGTCATTCAGCTTCCCTGCCTACAGCTTCAGGGCCCCAGAATTCCTTGACCTCACCCCTGTCCCCATTTGTAAAATGGGTGTGTCCCTACATAGTCATCTAGTGGGTGTTACTAGTCAGTGACATGGTGACACAGGGCCTAGAGGGTGGCAGCTCTTGTTCTGCACCCTACCCGCCTCTCCCTGCATCCCACCTGCTTGGCTGGCTTTGCCCACTGGCACCTTGGTGGCCTGTTCCCGTGCTCTTCCCTGCCAGGCCTCCTCCCTCGCTTCATATCCTCGTTCCACATTCTCTGTGTTGCTGTTCTGCCTCATTTCTTTTCTTTGCCTCCCTGGGTGGCCTCCTCAAGACCAGGACAGAAACTCATCACACTCCCAAGTCCCTGGAGCTCACAGCATCCAGTCGACAGCATGTTCAGCAGGGCCCCTGACTGACACTGGTTTGTTGCTGTGGTGGGCACAATGCCTTGGGTCCCCTCTTGACTGGCTGCCAACTGGGCCACCCACCAACCCCGCCTGGGTTCCTGGTTCTACAGGGTGCTGAGCTAGGCTCCCTCCATGAGAGGGAAACAAGACTGAGACATGCCCTTGAGAGTTCCATTGAGAAGGACTCAGAAGGGAGTGGTGTGGTGTGGTGTGGACAACGTCACCACAGGGCTAATGGCTGGGCAGGTAGAAGCTCACAGGCAGAGGGCAGGAGGGGACGGTAGCCCCAACCTTCACCTCTGCGAGAGGGGACAGGTGACCACTGCTGGCATCCTGCAGGAGGTTACCTCCCACCACAGGGTCCCCAGGAAATGAGGCCCAGCAGCTGCCCTTGGCTTCCCACCCCACCATGCTGCTGTCTTGTGTCCTTCTGAGTCTGCGGACTGACCACTTATTCTCCATCCTGTTTCTTGCAATTAGGCCCTCATCACAGGATAGGACTTTGCAGAATCCACGCTGCTCCTCCACTGCTATCAGGTGGCCATTGCTGATGCCCAGGCTTGGCCTGGTGGTTTCCTGCCGCCTCCTGTGCCTTGGCTTGGCAACCCATTTTGTGCATTTCTTCTATGGCATATCTTTCCCTCCGGTATGTCAGTTCCTTGCTTCTGCCCAAAAATGGCCAAGGTTTAGGACTCAGAAGAACGGTTGTCTTTGAAAGAAAACTGCTTCTCCTATGGTCGTTTTTGATTGGTTGGTTGGTTCCCCACCCCCAGTGATGGGGATGAGTCCAGGGCTTGGCACATGCTAGGCAAGCACTCTACCACTGAGCCACCCCCAAGCCCTAGTCGTCATCATTAATACTAATGGACCACCTGTGCAGCCAGGAGTCCCATGCTGTGGAATGGAGACCCATGTGTTTCAGGATTGCTTGCTCCCCAGTTGCCTGGTGCACAGGTGACACACACAGTGAGGAGTCCGTGCTGGGCGAAAAGCAAATGTGTGTGAACTGGCCAGGCTCGGGTGCAGTGCGCAAGGGTCAGAGCAGCAGACCTCTGCTGGCAACCGTGGGCTGATGCTGGGGGTCAGGATCTGGGCCAGGAAGTTCCGAGGATGCGTCTGGTGGGCAACAGCAACTTCTCAGTCCTGGTTCCCACCCAGCAGGGACCATTAGGCACGGCCTCTGCAGAAACTTTCGCAGTAGCTGCCCTCCTGGGCACCCCAGTGACTCAGGCTCCATGGCTACTCTGCTGACCCCAGGCCTGGCCTCCCACCTCCCAAAGTTCATCCTCCACGGGCTTATCCGAGAGGGGAGCAGGTCCCCAGCGCAGAGGAAGCCCCAGGGGCAGACTGAACACAGGAACTGCCACGTACAGTTGAGAAGTTTCTCACACAGGACTTGCCAGAGCTTTTCTGGGCAGTGGGTAGGATAAAGTGAGGGGAGACAGCTGTGGCTTCTTCCCATAATCAGTGTTTATGTGGAATGGAGTGGTAGCCTGTCCCCACCAGAAGCAAGGCTGAGATGGAGGGCCTGAGTCTTCTGGTGGTTTCCACAGCTCGTTCATCCCACCCCCACAGGGTCCAACCATCAGGAGGCATGATGTCACTCAATTGACTGGGCACATTCAGTGTCCTGGTCTAATAGTGTGTGCCCATATCCCAGTGTGCAAGCACATACGTGTGCACACATACCCAGACTGCAAGACTGGCTTGTTGCCTCCTGGCAGCTAGCAGGAGCAGAGGCGCGGAGGATGCCGCATGACCCTGAGCCCGAGGGGCACCTGGTAGTCTCCCTGACGCGAGATGTTGCAAGGTGTGAGCCAGGGGTGCTGTGACAGTCCACTGTGCTGCAAGGGGAGATCCAGCAGGGCATTTGGTGGCCCAGGACACAGATAGGGACAGTGAGGATCTCATAGGAGCCTCAGCAGCCCAGGAGGAAGTGAGCAAGGAGCAGAAGTGGGGAGGCTGCAGAGGGGCAGCCAGGCTCCCCCTGCTGGCATGAGAAGCACCCTCCCAGACGTGCTTGCGGGCCCAGGAGCGGGCCTGCTCCACAGAAGGCTGCCTTCCAGGTGCCGTCTCAGCCCCACCTCCTGCAGCTCAGAGGGGGACTGAGGCACGAGGGAGAGGCAGGAAAGAAGTGGGAGGGACACTGGCCCCCTTGGGCTGCTGGCCATGCTCTAGCCCCCAGGGGTCTGGCCTTGCGGGGTGCTGTAGTAACATGGGAGCCCTCAATCTGAGTTGAGGCATCAGGCTGCTCTCCTGTTGCTGCTGAAGGATGAGGCGGGAAGACTCCACCCACTATGGTTCTGGGCCGTCCACTGTTTCATGGGTCAGTTTCACTTCCTTCATTGGTGGTACGTCAGGACGTCTCGGAGCTGCGGCTGTCACAGGGAAATGTGAGCCCTCCTCCTACCGTGAATTGAGAACTGAAGCCAGCCAGGCACAAAGCACCACTTCCTGAGGGGGCCTGGGTCTGACGACCTGTTCAGAGCAGTGCACAGCTGGTGGGTTTCTGGTCCTCCAGACCTCAGGGAGGACAGAGGCAGGGGAAAGGCTCAGGAACCCTCTAGGGTATCAGAGGCCCATCTCAGTGGCCTCCTATGGGTCTCATGGCCTCTGCATTCTGGCCTCAACCCAGCCTGAGATTTCAGGAATACAGGACTCAGCCTCCCAAGCCCCCACAACTTCTTCAGGACCCCCATATTCACATGGCCATCTGTCCTCTCTGGGTACCCAAGAGGCTGCACCCTTACTCTGGACCCCTTCTATCTAGCTGAGCTCCAGTCCCTTGAGCCAGTACCAGGAGGAGTCTGTAAGACTGAGGAGTCCCTTCTCTCCACAACCCACAGGCTAGGGACAGGCACAGATGGACAGAAAGTGAAAGGCCAAGAGAAAGGGAAAGGTGAATCTGCCTCCTGTCAGTTGCAGGCCCAGCAGCAGTGGAGGGAGAGTACCTGGGTGCCCCTGACCCACAGTGGCTGCCAAGAGGCTTAGGCCACAGGCCTGAGGGCGGGGGGGACCTCGTGTCCATGTGAGGAGTGGTGCTTTCCCTGTCCCTGTCACAGGGGAGCCAGCCCTAGAAGGGCTGCCACGGCCCCTGCAGAGGATGACTTGGTGCATAGTCCTGCCTTGCTGAAGCCACTGACTGACTCAGCAGTGGACACGAAGCCTGTGACAGAGCCCATCTCCAAAGTGAGGCCACCGGGAGTCCCAGCCTATGGAGAGGCGGCTGAGGACCAGGTGCAGAAGACACAGGCCATTCAGATTCCCTCCTGGAGAGGCAGGGAGCCTCTGGTGGGAAATTGAGGAGCTGTAGTAACACGGGAGCCCTCAATCTGAGTTGAGGCATCACTACCCCCTAGGATGGGCATCCCAATCCTGTCACAGTGCTGTCAACTTGTCACTCAGCCATAGTTGGCCCCACCTGCAGTATGGCCCTGCAAGCACACCTGGTAGTAGACAGTGTCTGAGCAGGGGTCTCTAGAAGTGCCACCAGTTCTATGTGTGTTAGCATCTCTGTCCCCTCAGCAGGCCTTGAACCAGAACTAAGGTGTCCTCCCCAGGAACTAGCCCCATCAGGGTATAGTGAGTACTCTGCTCCTAGGCACAGGAGCCCTTGGGGGACCGGCAGCTGGCCTGCCCAGGTGGTGGGAGCTGGCCCCTATCCCTTTTCCTAGTCCTCCTCCAGCTGTCTGTAAGAGGGTCTGTGGTTGACCTGGACAACCACATATCACCTGTCCCTGATGGGTGCGTTGTCCTGTCCCCAGCTCCCTCCTGGCCGGATGCACTGGGACTCCAGAAGGGTGCAGCAAGCCTGCCTTGGTGCTCCACGTTCACAGTGCCCAGAAAGCACTGACAAGGAACCTACCACAGTGCAGGGGCTTAAGGGTCTCTGCGCTCCCCTGGGGCCCTCACATTTCCAGGAGACCAGCCACCATGTGGCATGGATGTGAACCCGCACCCAGCCCTCAGCATGCAGCAGGAGCAGTGCTGCCCAGGCTCCTGCCAATTCTGCCCAGTCTCAGACAACCCCTGGACTTTTTCACCTGTGGGCACTTGGTCAGAGGGTTTGGCTCATGGGTGATGTTCTTGTTCTGCTTATCCTCGTGTTCCTGTTCCTGGTGCACATCCCTGAGTTGCCGCCCTTGGAGGCCATTACAGTCACAGTAGACCCAGGTGTGTACTCACCTCATAAACTGCCTGGAGCTCACAGCATGCTTGTGGGGCAGGCTTCCCGTCTGCAGCTCAGGAGCGTGTGCCTCAGTACCAGGGGCGGGGGTCCGGCACAGGTGATGGACCCATCTGGCCACCTGCACCTCCACCTAAAACCATTTACCTGATAGCTGGCTCTGGACCAAATTATAAGCAGGTTTGGGGTGGTTTTCCTTTCTTCAGTTGATTGCAAGACACTGACTAGAGAAAGGTCCACATCACCATCTGCAGGTTTGCGTAGGCCTCTGGAAGGCCAGGGGACACACAATTACAAGGACACACCTCCCTACAAGCTCGGGGCCTGCAGTGGGGTCACAGCAGCGGTTGGGCCCCCCCCATAGGTCTGCCCCTCCAAGGGTAGCATTTGGTCCTGGGTGCACACCTGGCGCTGCCCAGTGCCACCTGGGCTGCCCAGTCTTGCCCAGCCACTTTTCAATGTTACTGTCACCACCATGTTCAGGATTCCTGTAGGCCAGGGTGGCTCCAGCAGATGTGACTGGGATACATCCAGGGTGCCTCTTCCTCCTGTGGTTCACACAGTCTCCCTCCTTTTGTTCTCCAGCTGGTCAGTGAGAAGGTCGGAGGAGCTGAGGGGACCAAGCTGGATGATGACTTCAAAGAGATGGAGAAGGTAGGGAACAGCCCAGGCTTCACATGATGGTCAGTGCTGCTGAGGGAGGGGCTTCAGAGGCACCTCCTCACCATGGAGCCCGAGTGGACCTGCCCACTCTGACAGGGCTGTGATGGACAAGGGCTGGCCAGGGCTGCACCCTGGTTTGACCTCGGGTGCCAATGGCTGTGGAACCCAAACACTGCCTCTCTTCACAGAAGGTGGATGTCACCAGCAAGGCGGTGACAGAAGTGCTGGTCAGAACCATCGAGTACCTACAGCCCAACCCAGGTAGGGCGAGCCTGCTGTCTGGACTCTGTCCAGGTCTCTTATATCAACAAGGATCTTAAATTAACAGAGCACGAAGAGGGACTGCATTGCCCAGGTGGGTGGGCTGAGGTGTCCAAGCACTGTCTTTAGGATCATGTACTTGTTTTCCACTTGAGCTGACAGCTCACCTTGCTCTGCAGGGTTCACTGTAGGACTAACTTGCTCCTCACAGCACTCTTACCCTCCAGTCACCCCCGCCCCAAGCCAGCAGGCCCTGCAGAAAAGAGCGTCTTTGCCCTTCTGACACACGGAGCAGTGTACAGGGGATGCCCATCTCCTTGATTTGACCAGGGCTCCACCCTTGGAGCCTGGGGCCGAGTCTCCTGGGCTAAGAGCAGGCAGAACCTTGTCCCTGGCCCTGCAGAGGTAGGTAAGGAGCACCGGGGAGCAGCAAGACTAGCAGTGGCCACTGAAGGCCAGTGCCAAGAATGGAAAGGGGCAGAGGTCCACAGCCGTGCTCACATGAGGCTGCATCTGACAAGTGCTCCCTCCTGCCACCTTCCCCAGATGGAGGCCCTGAGGGTTTTTGTCACAAAGAGGTGCTGGGAGGAGGGGCAGTCGCTTGGGGACTGGCTCCCTCCTACACACTGCCAATTCTCCTTTTGTGGCTGCTGGGGTGCCCACAGGGGAGACACACTCCTGGTAGCCTGTCCTGTTGTCAAGATTGGGAAACAGGCCCTGTGCCAGCTGCACTTTAGGAAGGGACAGATGCAGGAGGAACCCCATGGCGTCCACCTGTCTGGTCCTGTTGCAGCCTCTCGGGCCAAGCTGACAATGCTGAACACGGTGTCCAAGATCCGGGGCCAGGTGAAGAACCCCGGCTACCCGCAGTCGGAGGGCCTCCTGGGCGAGTGCATGATCCGCCACGGGAAGGAGCTGGGCGGCGAGTCCAACTTTGGTGAGCTGCGTGCTGCCTCCTACAGGGCAACTGTGAGCACAGTCCCCAGGCGCTCGGCTCAGCAAGCCAGTCTTCTAGGTGCCAAGTACCATCCTTAGTGCCAGGGATACACAGTGGTGCGGAAAGCTTACTCACTCGGGACTTTCCAGACCAGTGCCAGTGGGTGTGCAGGGAAGTCCACTTGAACCTCACCACAGGGAGGGACGCTGGGGAAGGGCCTTTGTTTGGTTGCAAATTTCAATTGCCAGACTCCTGGCTGTGGAGCGAGGGGCCACGCAGGCTTTGGGGAGGATCATGGCCCAGCAGGAAAGACCCCCGTGACAGCTTCCCCATGCTCCTCTTCTCCGCAGGTGATGCCCTGCTGGACGCAGGGGAGTCCATGAAGCGCCTGGCCGAGGTGAAGGACTCCCTGGATATAGAGGTCAAGCAGAACTTCATTGACCCGCTGCAGAACCTGTGCGACAAAGACCTGAAGGAGATCCAGGTGCTGCCCGTCACACGCTCCCGCCCTCAGCCCAGCCCCCAGGGTCGCGGTCCCTGGTGGCCAGGTCACTTGTTGGGGCAGCTCTCCCGTCTCTCCTGGGAGCTGCCAGATGACACTTGTCCCTGCCACCTGCAGCACCACCTGAAGAAGCTGGAAGGGCGTCGCCTGGACTTTGACTACAAGAAGAAGCGGCAGGGCAAGATCCCTGACGAGGAGCTGCGCCAGGCCCTGGAGAAGTTTGAGGAGTCCAAGGAGGTGGCCGAGACCAGCATGCACAACCTCCTGGAGACCGACGTGCGTGGCCTTACCCTGCCGTGCCCTCCACTCTGTAGGGCTGCCTGGGTGTTGCAGGCGGGGGGGCGGTCACAGGAGCCAGGGCAGCCCCGCACACCTGGGCTTAGTGTGGGCTGGACGTGTCCAGGGAGGCCTCATGGCTGCAGGGGAGTAGAGGGGCTGAGGGCAGCAGCTGGCCCGCCGCCACAGGCCAGGAGTACTCCCCAACCCTGGGCCTGTTTAGGCTGTAGTGTGGGGTCAGCAGGGAGAGCCACCACAGCAGTGTCCCTCCAGCCCCGCTGGTCCCACAGATTGAGCAGGTGAGCCAGCTGTCAGCCCTGGTGGACGCACAACTGGACTACCACAGGCAGGCGGTGCAGATCCTGGACGAGCTGGCCGACAAGCTCAAGCGCAGGTAGCTGGCCTCGCTGTGGCGGAGTCCCAGATGGGCCCCACCGCCAGAACTCCCTGAAGCCTGGGGCCACCGTGTACCTTCTGTTGGCCGTGTGGACAGCAAGCCCGGCTTGGGAGGCAGCCCCGTGAGCAGGTTCCACAGCATGGCCCTGAGCCTCTTTCCAGAGTCGCCCAGGCTGCCAGAGTTGGGCGGGGGCCACAGTAGGAAGCAGGACATTATTAGACCTGTCCTGGTCCCCCTGGGAGACTGCAGGAGTGACCCGAAGACCAAGAGGTCAGAGGAGCACTGAGCCAGCCAGCTCCCTGCCTGAGGCTCACCTGTGAGACATGTCGTGGGCTGGGCTGGGCTGGGCTGGGCTGAGGGAGCCGGGGCAGGTTGGGCACTGCTCCCTGGGCTACTGGGGCTTCACGGTGCAGCCCACGTGTTGGGCTGTCCAGAAGTGGTCTGCTGCTTCTGAAGGTGCGGCGGAGGGCAGCAGCCCAGTGTCTCTGGCTAGTTCTAGGAGCTCCCAGCCAGCCAGGTCCCCCGTCCAGTGCCCCCTGTGACAGGCCTTAGGGCATCAGCTTGGACCCGGAGTGCTGAGGCCCCTCACGGCCAACAATCCCCTCACAGGGTACGAGAAGCCTCCTCACGCCCCAGGCGGGAGCCCAAGCCCAAGCCCCGGGAGCCCTTTGACCTCGGAGAGCCTGAGCAATCCAACGGGGGCTTCCCCTGCACCACAGCCCCTAGGACCACAGGTAGCAGGGGTGGGAAGGCTGCTCAGGGTGCCGAGCCAGTCCCCTGGAAAACCCAAGCCCACGTCCACCTGGACTGCAGGAGGGATCCCCAGGGACCAGGAAGCAGCCCCACCCCCCATGGTCAGCCTGCCTCTGTTCTGTTCCCAAGCAGCTTCATCGTCCTTCCGATCTTCTGACAAGCCCATCCGGACCCCCAGTAGGAGTATGCGTGAGTGTCCCCAAGGTCACGGCTCATTCCCTGCTGACGGCTGGGCCTCAGCTGGCAACACTGCCTTCTCTTCTGTTCTGGAGGGGTCTTTCTCCTGGGCCCAGAGCTCCCACCTGGGGCTCACGTGCTGAGGACCGAGGGCACCAGCCTGGCTTGAGGCTCTTTCCTGCATAGTGACTGTGAACAGTCTGGCCACTCTTTGTCTTCCCTGGGACACTGGGCATCTCCAGTGCCTCCCAGCAACACTGGCTGACCACTTGCAGACCTGGCTCCACCTCTTTCTCCAGCAGTGTAGGGAGGGTCTGCGGAGCTGCAGGGCCACCAGGGAAATGGGCAGGGCTTGGTGAGGGCTAGTGAGGGCACAGTGGCCCTCACACCTCTCCCACCCCCAGCGCCCCTGGACCAGCCCAGCTGCAAGGCACTGTACGACTTTGAGCCTGAGAACGACGGGGAGCTGGGCTTCCGTGAGGGCGACCTCATCACGCTCACCAACCAGATCGACGAGAACTGGTACGAGGGCATGCTGCACGGCCAGTCGGGCTTCTTCCCCCTCAGCTACGTGGAGGTGCTCGTGCCCCTGCCGCAGTGACATGCCACGGCCGCCCGCCCCTCCGTCCAGCCAGCTGGGTCGCCTGCATTCCACTTAGCAGCTGACTTGGGTCCACCAGGCAGCCTGACACCAGGCTGCAGAGCCAGCGGGGCAGGCAGCTCTCCTCTGGGCAGGTGAGGCCCGCAGGTGGCATGGGGCTCCCCTCCCCACTCTGGCTGTCCTCCTGAGGGCCAGGCTGGGTCCCTCCTTCCCACTTGTGGCCACCTCCCCCAACCAGTGGGCCTGAGGTGGGACTAACACTAAGGTGCTCTTAGAAACACTAACGTTCCTGCCGCCCCTCCAGGGTGGTGACTACAGGGTGGACCCCTCTGGTCCCCACTCCCTTCCACCCCGGGGCCATCCCTGCAGGGCCCAGCTCTGCTCCTTGCCACCTCTCCTGCTGCCTTAATGGGATGGGGTGGGTCTGAGGCAAGACCCCTGGCCGACTCCCCACATCCCTGGTTTTAAGTCCCTGCCCTCCCCGCCCGTTGCTGGCGATGGGCCAGGCCCCCATCCTGGGCTCCCCAGTCACCCGAAGCCCCAGAGGTGCTGTCCCTGATCCTTGCACTCGCCCTCAGGCCTGAGTGGGCATCCCTCATCACTTAGAGCCTGCTGTTGGCTCTGCCTGAGGTCGGGGACAAGGCAGGCCAAGGTTTTCTGGGGCTGCCTGCTCAAGGACAAGTCCTCTCCCAGCAGCCCTGGGCCCATCACCCTCCCAGGAACCTGTCACCCTCAGCCCTGCCCACCCACAGCCACCCTCACAAGGCCAACGTGTCCAGCTTAACTCCCAGCCGAGCTCTGGAGGGCTGTGCTTGCTGGGGACCACGACCTGGCCTAGGCTGTCAGAGGCAAAGTGCCCTGAAGAGTGGCACCCTGACCTGGCTGCCAGCACCTCCCCTCCCCAGACCAAGCCAGGCAGCTATGCCCCCGAGATCCCTACCCAGACCAGCAGGATCCCAGCCCCAGCTTCCACTCCTCCCACGTAAGCCACAGTTGACTAAATGGAGGGACCTCTGGGCTCGGCCACATTCACATTCCCTTCCCCGGGACTCCACAAAGCCCCTGGGACACCAGGTTCTGCCCTTTCCTGCCACCCCTTTGTGGCCACCACATGGGGACATGCAGCCTCTGCCGAAGTGGGCTGTGTGACCTGGCTTACCATCCAGGGTGAACGGAAATGTACACCTAATTTTTTTAAAAAAAGTATTAAATGTTTCTTTCTACAGCCTTTTCTCTCATGTTGGTGCAGGGTGGGTCTAAGCCCCCTTTGCTGGCCAGCAAGGGGCACCCCTAGTGCCAGCTCCCTGGAGCAGGCACCAGCCCCCACTCACGTGGGTGACTCTGCACCCCAAAGTGCCCTGCTGCCCAGACAGCAGCCCTACACCTAGTGCATGCCATGGGGCTGGCTGTGGAAGCCCAGTGTCCTCCCACCGGAGGGGAAGCTGCTCCTGGGACCCAGCCCTTGCCCACCCGCTGAGACACAGCACAGGCTGCCAGCTGTTCATTCTTTATTATCCAAGCCATGTACATCACACAGGACGGGGTGGCAGCAGATGGAATCCTTGGGCAGTCGCCCAGAGCCACCTTTGACCTCAGGCCAGCACCCTCAGCTCCCCTGCTTGAGGATACTGTAGACCTGCTCCAACACGTGGCACAGACCTTGGTCCTTGGGTGTCCTGCTGGCCAAGGAGATCTGAAACAAGCAGGGCTCATGGCTCAGGGCTGGCCACCCCTTTCCTGTCCCTCAGGGCCACCACCCCAGTGAACCAGCCTGGCAGAGCCAGATCCTCAGCCAAGCACAGAGCAGCGTTCCCAAGTCCCAGCTCACAAAGGGGAACAGTGCACTTGACCAAGGACCAGGGGGCTGCAGGTGGAAGTCCATTTGTGGGGTTCTTTGGTGGGGGGTGGTCTGCCTACACAATCCCATCCTGCCCTCACCCCACGGCCTCCAGACTCAAGAGGTTACCAGGAGCAGCTCCCCATGGGGCAGCTGTCCTGAGTGCGCGTGGAAGGCCATGAGCTTCTGTACGAAGTGCCGCAGGCAGTTTTCTGAGGAAGCCTTCCAGCGGGAAGTGAATGACCCCTCAGGAGGCAGCCATGTGGGCCAGTGGCCAAAGAAGCCGGCTCACAAACCAGCCACTGGCCTAGCAGCCTTGCCAGCGCTCAAGGCTCCAAACCAAAACTTGTGCGCCCTCTTCAGGTGGCCCTGGGTGAGATGGGATCCGATGGAGCGGCTTCTCCAGTGGGGGTGCCTGGGGGTCCTGAGGTCTGAGGGGTGTTGTTTATTGGTGCTGGGGAGAGCCAGGGCCTTGAGCATGCTCAGTGCAACTCCATCACTGAGCTGGTACCCGGGCTGTTCCCCTTTCTATCTTCACTATGGTCACTTTCTTGGGGTGCCCTATGCACAGGACTTGGGGCTGCAGCCCCTGGGGACGCAGGTGGTCTCACCTTGAGTTTGTCTAAGTAGCTGTGCTCCTGGCTCCAGGGCTGCTGGAACCTCACCAGGTCTGGGGCACCCTTATAGAACTCCACCAGCAGCATCTGTTGGAGGGAAGGACAGGGTGTCTGGCTCCCTTCCCGTGGACTGCAGCCCCTGGGGACTTGCACTCTGTGGGTCTGGGGGAGCAGGCCTGCCTGCCTGCCTGTTCTAGAATTGAGGGGCACCCCTAGTACCTTCCTGCCTGTTCTTGAGTTGAGGGGCACCCCTAGTACCTTCCCTGGAGCAGGCACCATCCCCCAGTCACTCATGTGGGTGATTCTGCACCCTGAAGTGCCCTGCGGCCCACTGAGCCACGTCCCCAGCCCACTTCTGTATTTTATTTAGAGATAGGGTTTCACTGAGTTGCTTAGCACATCACTGTTGCTGAGGTTGACTTTGAACTCATGATCCTCCTGCCTCAGCTTCCTGAGCCCCTGGGATTACAGGCGTGTGCCACTGCACCCAGCAAAGTTGGCTTCTATTGGCACAGGTAAACATGTGGCTACTAAGCCTGTGATCCTGGGCCAGAGTGCATCTCAGTGGGTAGCACTGGCCTGGCATGTGCGAGGCCCTGGGCTCCACCCCCAGCTACACATTAAAGAATGTGCACCTGGGCACAACCAAAAGCGGCTTGGTTTCTCTGCGTGGAGAACCAGTGGTGGGTGCAGAGCTACCCAGGAGCAGGGAGAGGGAAGGGCCTTGGTGGGCCGGGGACTTGTCCTAGGATCAGTAGCCAACCTGGACATGCTGGGTGCCTCTCGTGGAGCACCTGCCACCCCCAGCCCTGCCCACAGTGAGCTCACCATCTCATGCAGGATGTCATTGGTCAGGAAGCCATCCTGCACATAGGCCATCTCCACCTCCATGGGGATGCCGTAGTCACTGGGCCTTTGCTGAGGGCAACGCAAGTCAGTCAAAGACCTCACCTGCCCCACCCATGGCAGTGGGGACAGCAAGGGCCTGGAACTGGGATCTGTGGCTGCAAACCATGCTGGGTCTTGGCAGAGCCAGACACTGGGGCCAGGGTGGGATCCTGCCAACGGATGCCAGAAAGAGGGATGGAGCCCAGAATTCCCTCCAGGGCCATCCACTGACCCCCAGTGGGGCCTGGGCAGCGAAGCCAGGCAGGGCTTGGGAAGGAAGCCACCTCACTAAGAGCAGCATGCTGCACACAGGCCCTCAGTGAAGCTCACAGGCTGACCCATCAGTGGGAGAAACAGGCCCAACCCCCAGCAAAGCCCAGAACAGTGCCCTGTCTTGAACGGCCAGCATGCCCTCCTCCCCCGGCACACCTGCCCAAAGGCCCTGCCCAACCCCTCCCTGGCCTCCCAAGGACCCCCAGCGACCCCACCTACCTCAGGAGGAGGCATCACCCAGAAGGGTGAGATCTTGGACTCGGGTCCCGGGTTGCCAGAGTAGTACGGGGCTGGGGAAGGAGAAGGAGAGGGGTCTGGGCTGGGGGCTCAGCTGGCCCCGCCGGCGGCCACTCTTTGGCCCAGGACTCACAGCAGAGCAGGGCCAGGCAGGGCTGGAAGCCGTTGCTAGAGCCCTGCAGCCGCAGCTGGTAGTCCATCTGGGTGTCGATGTCCTGCAGCGAGGGCAGTGCTGGGCTGTGCGGGTGGCTGTGGTACCAGCCCACCAGGGACAGGCCTCTCAGGAACAGGTTCTGGTAGATCTGGGCAGAGGCAGCAGCAGGGTGGGCAGTCAGGAAACCGCTAGAAAACACCCTGTCGTGAGGTGGGTTGGCGGTTCTGCTCAGCGCCTGCCTGCCTGCACTCATGCAGCTAGAGTGGTCCCTCTGTCTGTGAGGGGACGGGTACCAGCACCCCATGGACGCTGGGACCCAAGGGTGCCCAAGTCCCATGCGGAGCACCGAACCCACACACTCTCCCTCTGCTGGACGAGTCCTAGGTGGCGAGGTGCCGATAGGATGTGTGCTGGGGATACAGTTGGTAGAGTGCTGGCCTCGCATGCACGAGGCCCGGGTTCAGTCCCCAGTGTGCACACAGAAAACGACATGAACGGGAGTCCGCACGCTCGCTCTCCGTCTAGGATGGAGAGTCGGGCGCAGAAGCTGTGGCAGGGCAGCTGTCCTGGCCCACGCAGGTGCTCCCTGCAGACAGCCCCTTCCCAGCAGTCACTTCCCAGGAGAGGTGGGAAATGCTCATGCCCAGCCGGCGCCTGCTCACCCGACCCTGCGCGGCACTGCGGCGCAGCCTGGGGAGCAGGTGCAGAGTCCTGCAGTCCCAGGGGCAAAGCTCCATGTGACAACACGACCAAGAACCCAGCAGTGGTGGAGCACACCCTGGGACCCAGGAGCACCCTGGCTGAACCACAGGTCCCCGGCCAGCACCGCCACCTAGCGGGACCCTGTCTCAAACTCAACTGGAAAGGGCTGGGATGTGGCTCAGCGGTAGAGCGTCTGCCTGTCCTGCGGGAGCCCCAGCACCACAAAAAATCTAAAAAGCACAGCAACAGCCCCCGGTTGGCTCAGTGCCAGGCATGGAGCTGGGTGACATGATGACACCTTAGGTCTTATGGGACACCAAGGGTCTAGGGCTGGTAGCGTTTGCAAAGACTGTACGACCAGGCTGGGGCCAGGTGCCGCCGCACACCCCCACCCGCACACGGGCTGAGTGTAACGTGACAGCTGCCAGGATGGCCGCATCCCTCCAGGCAGCTCCTCACCTCCTCTTCAGTGGCAGCTGCCGTCTCAGCATCCCCGAGGCGGCTCCGACAGGGGAAGGCCCTCAGCACTGTCAGCACTGCAGGGACGCGGGGAGGAAGAGATGTCAATCCTGGCCCTAGCATCCGCCTGTCCACCCGGCCCCAAATACACACTCTGGCTGTTGATGTCCCAGCGGCCTCCCAGGTAACCCACGACCTCACTCCTCGTCAGGTGGCTGTGGAAGTCCTGGGGAGGGGAGGGCAGGGGAGGGCACTGGCTCAGGCTGCTGCTCCTGCCCTCCTGCAGGGTCAGCCCACCTTCCTCCTCCACATATTTATTGATCACCTACCATTTACCCGTAGCAGACATGTAATGAGCACCTACCATTTACCAAAAGCAAACAAAGCTCCCTGCTCTCACACAGTTGCCATTCCAAGACCCCCTCCCTCCCTCCCTTCCTCCTCGGTGTCCCAGCCCCCTTCCCAGACCAGGGAGCCCCTTGCCTGGACACAGGGTCAAGGTGGGAGATTAGTCTCATACCAGCAGAAAGAGGACATTGCTAGAAATGGCCACATTGAAGGGCTGGAACTTGTTGATGGCAGCAAAGGATGTCACTTCCACCAATGTGTGTGGGTTCCTGGAGGAGCCGAGAGTCCCACAGCCAGGCACCCCAGGCTCCTCCCTCATCCCTGAAACTACCTCCCTGCACCACCCCAGCCCTGCCCTCACGCCCCCACGCCAGCCAGAGCTGCAGAGGCACATCTGACCTGGCAGAGTCGCGACTGCCCAGCATGCAGTAGCGCACAGGCACACGGGGCTTGTTTTCCATGCGCTTCCCTGGGGGTGTGGCCTCTGTAGAGGAGGAGGAAACAGAAAAGGCAGTGTAAGTCCCTCCCCTGGCCAATCTGGGTATCAAATCAATAAACCCAGAGGCGACCTTATGAAGCAGACAGGGACAGCTGGAAAGTGAGGTGTCAACAAATCAAACTTTCAAAAAATAAGCTCAGGGGCTAGGAGCTCAGTTGGTAGAGTGCTTGCCTCACATGCACCAGGCCCTGGGTTCAGTCCGCAGCAGCACAAGAAAACAGGTAGTGGGCCAAAGAAATCAGGGAGCACGTAAAAAACAGGGCCGCGGTGCCCAGAAGTCCAGCATCACAGCCTCAAACAGGCAGGGAACCAACTGGGCAGCGGGGCTCCAGAGAAGACCACGGCCATGTCTCTCAGCCCCCTCCCACACTCCAGGGCCACCCACTTCCCGCCCTGCCTCCCCTGATCCCCTCACCGGGGTGCGCAGGCTCCGAGGGGCCCTTCCCCGGGGGTCTCCGATTCTTGTCCTCTGCTGAGACCCCCGCCAGGACCTCCTCTTCCTCTTCCTCCATCAGCAGCTCCTCCTCCTCCCCTTCGCTGGCAGGGCTCTGTCGTGGGAAGCGGTGGGACCCTCAGCTGGGCAATCCCCAACCCCAGACTTCTAGTGGACCTGAGCCCCAGATGCTATTGCCCAACACGACGGCCAGGGGGCGAGAGCGAGCAGAGGACCGCGCCTTCTGCCTCTGGGTGGTGTGACCTCAGTGGACAGCCTAACTCCTCCACTTCCGTTCTTAGCTGTCCAACTACACAGTGACCGCCAGCCCGTGGGGGTGGCGTCAGGGTGAAGTGAGGTCATACGTGTAAAGCATTTGGCTTGAGCCCTCCAGCTCTGTTCCTGAGCAAGTGACATGGATCACTATGATTTCCCTGACTACCTCCCCAAACAGTGGCTCTAGCCAAGGTGACCTCTTTGGGTTCAAATACAAAGGTCACATCTAGGTCCCTGTCCTCACCCTCTCAGCAGTGGCTGCCCCTTCAAGACCCCCTCCTCCTAGCCACATCTCACCTGACACCCAGACCCAGCACCTGCTGGGCTCCCCTGCCACCTCTATAGGTTTCTCCTGGTGCAGGGGGACCCACACGGCATCCTTGAGCCTCTTCCTCCACCCACACCCTCCAGAGTGGCCTTGTTTACTTTCAGACTAGGGGTCCAGCTGCCCATCGTCTCTGCATGGGGAGCTCCCTGGGTCTCAACATGGCAACCCCAGGTAGGACTGTGCCCAACGAGGCCCCCACCTGCTCTTCCATGTCTCCCATCTCACAGATGCACTAATCCCTGTCAGATGCACTTTCAAAAATATCCAAGGCTTGCCTCCATCTTTCCTCCCTATAACAGCCACCAGAGGGCACCAGTGAACACTGAGTCAGGTCTTCCTCTTCTGTCCACAGCCCTCCATGGTTCCCACCTGCCTTGGGGAAAAGGTCAAGTCCTTCTAGCAACCTACAGGGCCCTCAGGAACCACTCCTGCCTTCCCTACTTCTCTCTCCTCCTCTGCTCCAGTCACATGGCCTCCTTGCTGTGCTTCCAACACACCAGATTCTGTCCTGCCACAGGTCCTTTGCATAGACCTTCTCCCAGATATCTTCATGGCTTCTCCATCCCCCTCCAGTTCTCTGTTCATGTCACCTTCTCTGGCTTAGCACTGGAAGTGCTGTGTGCAGTCGAGCACCCCTCATCCAACAGTAAGTCGAAGCGGGTTTACTGCAGGGGCCAAAGGACATACCTCATCGGCAGGAGCTACAGGCATGTGCAGCTGGTGCCGTCGGAGCCAGGCAGCCTTGTACTTGTCCAGTTTTTGGCCCTTGTACTTGACAGAGGCCCAGCCACAGCCCGACTTCTTGGCAGGGTTCACCAGTTTCTTGCAGTGGGTAGCCCAGGCACTGGGAGAGTTGAAGACCTGCCCGGTTTCCTGCCACACAATCCTCCCATCGGGCTGCAGATCCCCAATGAACTTCTTCCCCTGTGGAGACAGGGTCTGGCACCCTCCAGGGAACTCCTCCTGACCCATGCTCCTGAGGCATAGCTCCACTCTCCAGTACAGTGACCCTTCCAGGCCCAGGATTCTCTCCCAGGCCAGCCCCCTCCTACCTGGACTGTGAGCCCCTAGGGATAAGGACAGGGTCCATTTGATTAGTGCTGTATCCCAAGCACCCAATATACTGCTTAGCATACAGCAGGTGCTCAGTGCAAAACTCAAGCAATAGTAACCATGACAGTATGTGCTTTTAAAGTCCTTGCTGGATGGCAGAAATGTGTGGAGTGCTTTATTCACTGAATCCAAACGGAAGGGCTCGGGAGAGGAAAAACACCCAATTGTACAGAGGGGGAAACTGCTGTCACCCAGAGAAGCTGCGGGGTCACACAGCCAGGAGGCCCCTTGTGGCCTCAGATTCTCAACTGCAGAGTGGGGCTTTGGATGAACCGTGTTCTCCAGCTCCCAAGGGGCTCCGTCCGGGCCCGGCTGCTCCGGGGCTCAGTTTTCCCTCCCCACAGCGGGGGCTCGTCCTGCGGCCAGGGCGCTCTGGGCCTCGGTTTCCCTTCCTGTCCGAGCGCGGATGGGGGTAACGGGGACGCTCACCAGGTAGTAGATGGACAGCACCCCGGCGCCGGGCTCCAGCAGGGCGTCTTTGAGCAGCACCCGCAGCGTGACCGCGCGCCTGGTGAGCGCGCCCCCCAGCGCGCCGCAGAGCCCCGGCCCGGCCCCGCCAACGCCGCCGCGCCCACCGCCCGCGCCCGCCGGCCGCTCGGGGTCCTCGGCCTCCGCCTCGTCCTCGTCCTCATCCGGCGCCTCCTCGCCCGCGCCGCCCGCGGGGGACAGCGGCTCCGGAGCTGCGGGGCAGCGACAGGCTGAGACGGCCGCGCACGCACGGCGGGTGCAGCCCCCGCGCGCAGAGCCTCGCCCGCCGCCCGGGCCCGCCGTACCTGCCATGGCCGCGGCCGCCCCGCGCTCCGCCCCGCCCCTCCTGCGTCACGCGGCTCCGCCCCGTCGCGCCCCCGTCTCCTGGCTCCGCCCCGCGCTGGAGACTGAACTCCCGCCTTCCGGACCCTTAAACGAAAATCTGTCGGAGGGCGGCCTGGAGGGAAGAACCTTGGCCCCGGACCTCCGCTCTCTTGGGGGTAGTGACTCCGCCCAAGGCCACCGCCTACTAGATTGCAGCCTTGGGCTCAGGAGTGGCTCGGCCTGTTGGAATGAGCGGGGAAACTGAGGCGGGAGGTTGGTGGGGCTCTGGAGGAGGAAACTGAGGCCCGGGACCTCCGCTTTTGGGAGACTCGTGGTCCCACCCGAGACCACCACGTACTGAGTTGCAGGCTGTGGGTGCAGGAGTGCCACAACCTGAGACCACAGAGGGGAACTTTTAAGCTGGAGATGTGGAAAGGAAATAGAGGCAAGTGAGCAGGAAAGCGCAAGCAAGGTTCAATTGGGACTTAGACTCCAGCAAGGAGAGGCTCAGAAAGAAAAAGAGATGAGCGTTTATGTGCAGGCTTGCAGTGTGCAGACCTGGCATTTGCAAGAAAGAGGAAACCACCAAGCACAGTAACCTGCAGACATCCTGCTGTCTGACAAGAGGGGTGGCTTAATTAGGCAAGGGTCTTTTGGGAGGGGGTACCTGGTCTGCTTCACACCCACCACCAATTCTGTAAAGGGAGTCGCAGTCAGGCCAGAATGACTGAGAGGCCCTTGGGTTGTTAGCAGTTTCATGGTATTGTATTACAGCTTTTCTCCCATCCTGGCAGGTTTTGCTTGGACGCCTCTGGGTAAAAACAGGCACAGTAAACGTTTAGAAATCCAGTGCAGCTGCAGGTACAGTGGCACATGCCCACCATCCCAGTGACTGGGGAGGCTGAGGCAGGAGGATGGAAAGTTTGAGGTCGGCTTGGGCATCTTAGCAACATAGTGAGACACTGTCTCAAATAAAAATAAAGATGGCGAGCAGTGCAGCTCAGTGGTCAAACGTCCTGGGTTCAATCCATGGTACCGAAAGTGAACCACACACCTGCAATGTAGTGTTTTATCAGAGTTGAAAGGTGGTGCTTGGACAAGACCCTCTAACACTCCCCCAGAAAATCCCAGTAACTGTGAGAAAGAGGGGTGGAGACCCGCTCCTCCTGACTTGCTCTCTGCTTTCTACTTTGCTACTCTTCCGCTCGTTTCTTGGAATCTATAGGAACACAACAGGAATCTCCAGGATCGGCAGGCCTGGCTCGCCCCGAGACCGAGAGCTCGCTTGGCTGTGCCTCACCTCCACCAAGGCCTCATTCCTGTAACTTCGGGCGCTGTTTTCATGGGGGCGGCGGCTATCTCAAGCCTGTTGGAATCGACAGGAAAACGGAGGCTTGGGCATGGGAGCAGGAATCCAGGAACTCAGGCCTCCAGGAGCATTCAGGGAGCAGGACGGGGCTGGCGGTGACCCGGAGGAGGAAGCCAAGGCCCAGGCCCTCCTCTTTCAGGGCCTAGTGCACCCCCAGGTCCACCACCATGACTGGACTGCAGGAGGCCTTGGGCCCAGCCACCTCCAGGCCTAGTGGCCGATGCTGGAGGAGGAACCCGGACTCTGCTGATAGAAACAAGGCGACTCCAGCCAGCTCGAGCTCACAGCCGAGGTTTTATTGGAGCTTCGTTTAAGAATGTGTGGGGCTGGCCGGCGAGGTGGCACTTGCCTGTCATCCCGGCCACCCAGCAAGCTGCGGCAGGAGGATGGCAAGTTCCAGTCCAGCCTGGGCAACAGCGTTATCATCTCAAAACAAAACAAAACAGGCTGGGGTTGTACAGCACCCCTGGGTTCAATCCCAGAACAGAAAACGTCAGGTTGGCAGACTTCCTCACAAGCGCGGGCTGGGCAAAGCTGGAGGCGGGGATTTTTACTGCTGTGGGCACAGTTCCAAAGGTGATTTCCTGGCAAGCACTGCAGTTCTGAGGGATGGGAGGTGTCTGGAAGCAGACTTCCCACTGGGGCCACATCCTATATAAAGGACATCAGGTTTGCGGGGAGGGTCTCTTCTCGAAACTTCTTCCTGCTGGTATAGGGATGTCCATTCCATGAATCCCTGGAGGTTACAAACTTCTAATGCCTGATCCACAGGGGACAAGTGGGCAGCGCAGGCTCCTGGTCCAGGAGGACCAGGAGGGGCTTGTGCTCCTGGTCAACCGTCAATTCTTCTTGAAACTTCTGGATTCTTGAATAAACAAGCTGAACTAATCCAAGCAGGAGTAAGCCGAAGGCAAGGAGCGGCACAAGACTAACCAGCAGACTGACGAGTGGCAGAAGCCAGACCCTGGCTGTGGTCCCCGTGGGTTGGGGTCTGGGACCGGCTCACAGAGCTTCTCCTGTCCGCTGCCACCTCTCCCCGGCTGTTCACGTAGGTGCAGCAGGTCGTGGTGATAAGGACACACACGCCCCCTTGTTCTGCCAGGAAGCAGTTAGGGAGAGTTGATTGTCTCGGACCATGTGCAGCAGGGAGTCTGAGGAGGACTGTACCGCAAAGGTCTTTCTCTCGAATGCCGCCAAACCCGACGGGGCAGTGCAAGGGCTGCGAGGGTGGCCTCGCGGGAGGAAAATCCAGCCCCTGCACTGCCAGTCTGGGTGGCTGTGCGGCCCTCCAGGATCAGTGCGCGGCCAGGGGCAGGCTGGCCTGTGCGTCCTGTGCGTGGGGCCGGCGCCTCTGCCGGGACGCGCCAGGATGCCTCTTTGAGAGAAGTGGAACCCGGGCAACCTGGGCCAAGGCCCTGTGGCAGGCGTTACAGAGGGTCGCCAACACCGGGGGAGCGTGGGTATAACGGTCCTTTCCCTTGCCAACGGTGCCTCCCGCCAGCCAGCCGAGGGTCCCAGGGTGGCGCACACACAGTCAGACCGCGGCGCCCTCCGAGTGTGGCCACTCCCAGGGGAGGCACCTGCCAGCCGCATCCCGGCTGCTGGGGCACCAGCGGGTCAGATTGTGTGAACAGGGGACCTGGTCGAACAAGGGGGAGATGGCAGAGACGTCGACGGGACACGTGCAGGGCTTGTTTCTGGAACAGTGACAGCAGGAGGCGTTGTCTTTGTAGCATCTAAGGGGGGCCGTGATCTTGGCAAGTAGGGGTCGAGTACTGAGCACGAAGGGCGGATTTAGGTGGACGCAAGGGAGGGACGCATCAGGTGGAATGTCAACTAGAAGGGACCCCTGTTTGGGGGTCTCCTTCCCTGAGTAAGGTTAGAGTCACATTTCCTCCAAAAGGGACAAATGTGGGGGGGGGGGGTCTCCGGCCAGTGGGTGGGAGTGGCAGAGCCAGCAGTGGAGAGGCTCTCCCCACCTGCGCTACTGGACACGCTGGCCACGCTGTCTCCTTCCCAGTCTCCCCTGCCCAGGCCGTGCCAGCAGCAGGAGGACAGCCCCCATCCCGGGCCGGGTCTGGGCGGGCAGCCGGCAGCACTGGGGCCCCTGGTCCTGGGGGGTAGGCGGCTGGACGGAGGCCACTGTCCCGGGACGCTCCAGGGCTGCTCCGCTCACGGGTGTGCCCGGCTGGACTGTTGTGTCCCCTGTACAGACTCATAAGAAACAGGTTCAATTCTAGACAGATGTACCCGCCTGGAGACACCCCGGGCCCTGGGGCGGGGACACACAGCGGCACTGGGTAGGGTCCTTCCACAGCGGCCATAGGTGATCCTTTGGGGCAAGTCCCTTTGGAGGGACTTTGGGGGCCCAAAACCAGGAGCGAAAGGCATTTCTGTAGGGCGCCGGCCCTCTCTGACCTGCTGGGGAAGGCGCTACCCGTCCTGTGAGGCGTCTGGAAACACTAGTAGATAGATGCTCACGTCTGGCTTCAGGGGGAACCCGGGGAACTCGGGAAAGGGCGACTGCCACCTTCTGCCAACTGCCTCCGTTTTTTCCGAACCTGTGCCGGGTGATGAACAGGCTTTAAAAGCCAGGGAGCACTGGGGGCCCCTCAGGGTCATTTCGTATGCAAATTGGCCCCCTTTGAACAACCTGTTCAATAGCATCATGAGGTCTCTTTCTTTCCAGGTTGTGTGGCCCTTACCAGGCCCCACGGGGTGTCCCTTCCTTAATGAGTGGCCTGGCGTGAACGGGTGACGTCTCCCAGCTGTCACCCTGGGCTCCCAGCCGGCTCCCTGGAGGTGAGCCAGGACGGCGCCGGCCGCCCAGCTTGGACGAGGAGTGTGACGGAGCCGCCTCGGTGAGGCTGACCTGGGTCTGGAGCCGCCCGGGGGTCGCCACACTGCAGCCACTCTGTGTGAGCCTCCATTTGTGCTCACCCACAAGTGGACCCTGATGCGCAGAAAGCCGAGCTGGGACGTGGGGTGGGGACAGGACGCGGCCTAGCTTGCTGACGGCGCTCTCAGCCTCCGGAGATTCTGGTGCTTGCAGCCGCCGGCCGGGCTGTGGCTTTACCTTCATCTACCTGCACACTTCCGTCGGGGCTGCTCCCCTGCAGACACCTGTTGCTGTGTGGCACAGATGGCAGCTAATGAAGACCTGCGTCCTCACACGAGCTTGGTTGGCGTGGCGACCCTGGCGGAGGGAGCCATCAGCCACTCCCGCGGCCAGTGGTATTATCAGTGGCAGAGAGCAAACCGGCTGGGCCTCAGGGGCTGCAGAGATTCCCAGGCTTCTAGGAGGGCTCTGCTGGGGTCACTGGAAGGCGCTGGCTGAGGGCGGCCAAAAGCTGGGGCTTTTAGATAATTGCGAGCCCAGCCCACTCCGCTGGCCCGTTTTTTGTTTTGTTTTGTTTTGTTTTTGTACCAGAGATTGAACCCAGAGGTGCTCAACCCCTGAGCAGCATCCCCAGTCCTTTTTATTTTTTTTTATTTTGAGACAGGGTCTCACTAAGTTCCAGAGGCTGGCCTCAAACTTGTGATCCTCCTGCCTCAGCCTCCCAAGTCACAGGGATTATAGGCATGCACCACCTCGCCTGGCCTGTCTCTATTATTAAACACCTTGAAAGGCCTCGTTAACTAGTGGCCCTAGGAGGCTGATGTCCCTGTTCTAGTTTTTGCAATTGCCTCCTGATGCTCAGGACTGGCTATTGGGGTCTTTCTGTCCTGAGTTAGGATCTGTCCTGGTCTGGTGTCTGAAAGCTTCTGCCACCCTGTTTAGGAATACGGCTGACTCACCCTTTCTAGAGTTTCCTGGACTCTGTCATAGTCTTCAAGTTTCAGGGTTCACCTTTCCTGCCTCAGGTAAGCAGGGTCTGTCCACCCCTGTGTCCCCCACTGCTGTGATCCCATTGGGGTCCTTTCCTGTGAATTGCCACTCCCCACCTGTACCCTGTCTGGGTGGGTGACATGTCCACCCACCACTTCCCTTGCCTCAGCGATTTCTGGTCTTTATTACTCTGTTTCCTCTTCCCACTGTCAGGGGGAATCTTGGCCAGTGCCTTCCTGAAGCACGTCCTCCATCTTAGAGCAGCGGCCACTGCTAGGTCCTCAGGCCAAAGTCACTCCATCTTGAAAATCAGCACCCGCCCACCCAGGCACGACCTTCCCCGTAGGCCCACCCCGAAAGTGCCCCTAACTACCGAAACCACCGCAAAGACACCAAGTAAGGATCAGAGGGCCGGCCGGGTTACTTTTTAACGACTCCATCGTACGTGACCGCACAGTTAAGAAGTCTTCCCGCAGGCTGCTGCCCCTGCAGAGAGCACCCTGGCCGGTCTCCGTCAGCAAAACTTGGCTTGAACTCAGCTGCTTCACGAGGCGGTTGGCGCCAGATACTCTGTCAGTCCCTCCGACCCAGAAGGGCCAACCTAAACCCCAGGCCATACCCTGTCACCACACAGAAACAGAACTGTCACCGGGACTGAAAACTTAAGACACATTCTGCTTGACATGGAAGCATGGCCAACTCAAAGAATGGAGGTGCCGACCCCAAGGCCCCTTCCTGACAACCCCCTAGCAACAGCCAGACGGCAGAAACCCCCCACCCCTCACTCCCCTGGGCTGTAAGCGGGGTGGGCTCAGGTCTCCACTGGTTCCCCCTCCTATGCTACTGTTGAGCGGCCTTGTTCTTCATTCCTAGATCCACCAAGCTGCACCCCAAGTCTTTTTACTTATTTTTTTAATTTTAAGACAGGTTCTCACTAAGTTGCTGAGGCTGGCCTCCAACTTGTGATCCTCCTGCCTCAGCCTCCCAAGTCACAGGGATTATAGGCATGCACCACCTCGCCTGGCCTGTCTCTATTATTAAACACCTTGAAAGGCCTCGTTAACTAGTGGCCCTAGGAGGCTGATGTCCCTGTTCTAGTTTTTGCAATTGCCTCCTGATGCTCAGGACTGGCTATTGGGGTCTTTCTGTCCTGAGTTAGGATCTGTCCTGGTCTGGTGTCTGAAAGCTTCTGCCACCCTGTTTAGGAATACGGCTGACTCACCCTTTCTAGAGTTTCCTGGACTCTGTCATAGTCTTCAAGTTTCAGGGTTCACCTTTCCTGCCTCAGGTAAGCAGGGTCTGTCCACCCCTGTGTCCCCCACTGCTGTGATCCCATTGGGGTCCTTTCCTGTGAATTGCCACTCCCCACCTGTACCCTGTCTGGGTGGGTGACATGTCCACCCACCACTTCCCTTGCCTCAGCGATTTCTGGTCTTTATTACTCTGTTTCCTCTTCCCACTGTCAGGGGGAATCTTGGCCAGTGCCTTCCTGAAGCACGTCCTCCATCTTAGAGCAGCGGCCACTGCTAGGTCCTCAGGCCAAAGTCACTCCATCTTGAAAATCAGCACCCGCCCACCCAGGCACGACCTTCCCCGTAGGCCCACCCCGAAAGTGCCCCTAACTACCGAAACCACCGCAAAGACACCAAGTAAGGATCAGAGGGCCGGCCGGGTTACTTTTTAACGACTCCATCGTACGTGACCGCACAGTTAAGAAGTCTTCCCGCAGGCTGCTGCCCCTGCAGAGAGCACCCTGGCCGGTCTCCGTCAGCAAAACTTGGCTTGAACTCAGCTGCTTCACGAGGCGGTTGGCGCCAGATACTCTGTCAGTCCCTCCGACCCAGAAGGGCCAACCTAAACCCCAGGCCATACCCTGTCACCACACAGAAACAGAACTGTCACCGGGACTGAAAACTTAAGACACATTCTGCTTGACATGGAAGCATGGCCAACTCAAAGAATGGAGGTGCCGACCCCAAGGCCCCTTCCTGACAACCCCCTAGCAACAGCCAGACGGCAGAAACCCCCCACCCCTCACTCCCCTGGGCTGTAAGCGGGGTGGGCTCAGGTCTCCACTGGTTCCCCCTCCTATGCTACTGTTGAGCGGCCTTGTTCTTCATTCCTAGATCCACCAAGCTGCACCCCAAGTCTTTTTACTTATTTTTTTAATTTTAAGACAGGTTCTCACTAAGTTGCTGAGGCTGGCCTCCAACTTGTGATCCTCCTGCCTCAGCCTCCAGGACTGCTGGGATGACAGTCTTTTCATCTGCCGCTCCAGGGCCATCATTAACAGAGGCAGAGGGACAAAGGGGTCAGGAGTAAGTGCCTCTTGGAGAGAGGGATCCTGAGACAAAGGAGGACAGCCACCTACAGGAGCCCCTGATAAAGGATCCGGACAGCTGTATGGAAGGAACCTCTGCCCATTTTTCTGTAAGGACAGAAGGGATCTAACTGCAAAATGGTGTTGAAACCCAGGCAGCCACTAAGCTGCCATCTTCGTAGGCCATCAAGAGCATGGGGGGTGGTCAGTGCTGCAGAGGAGAGGGCTGCTTCTCCAGGCAGGTGGCTTCCGGCCTTCCCAGCTCCTCAGGGACAAGCTCCTGAAGGGCAGGTGACAGTGGCCCACACACAGCTCTGAGGCTTATTTGAAAGGGGCAGGCTTTCCTCTCTCTCAGCTCCCGCTCCTGCTCCCTCACTGGGGGCAGGGACAGGACCACCTTGAGCTCTCTGTGCTCTCCAGGAGGAGGTGCCTGCTGAGGACCAGCCTCGAGCTGTGACCCTCGAGCTCCTTTCAAAGCCCCCGCCCCTCCTGATGGGCAGAACCCCAGCCTCTGGGACAGGACTCCCCTGCTTCTCCTTTACTAGCGAAGCAATAAACCTTCTTTTTCCTTTTTCTCAAAACCGCGTCGTTATTGAATGGGCATCAGGGACAGGGCCCGAGCTCTCGGCAGCATGATGTGGGCGGATGACGGACTCCAGCCCACGGTGACCCCAGCACGGCCTCTGGCCTGGGTGCTGGTGACAGGGTGAGGAGCCCCAAGCCCCAGACAGGCGCGGCTGCGGGAAGGTCCCTCGACATGGGCCCTGGGCCTAACGGGGTCAAAGACAAAGAGAGGGGGCGGGAGAGTGAAGGATTGCAAGGGAGGAACCAGCGGGCTCCTGGGGTCAGCACCGAGGCCACCAGCCGCCATCGACGGCCACTGAGTCCACAGAGCCGGGGGATCCCCAGCCACCCAGGACCGGGAGCGCTGGCAGGTCAGCTGAGCTTACGCCCTCGGGCCTTTGAAAGTGAAGGCGAGGGAGGGCGAGAGGCTGCAGAGGGAGCCCGGCCAGTGGCGGCAGGGCCTGGGGAGGAAGGGGAGGGTGGCCGGGCAGGGAAGGAGTGGGCTGGGGCCCAGGCACCCGCCACGGGCCTCCCTGCACTGTCCCACGCCGTCCGGGCGAGAGTCGGCGACGGGCAGGAGAGCAGCAGCAAGTCCAGGCGGCAGCCGGCGACCGGCTTCTATTCCCTTGCAAGTGCGGCCGGGCCGGCTGCCCTCTGGAAGCTTCTGTGGCACATTTTCAAGTTCTTTGGTTTTTTACACACTTCAATTTTGAGCGGGGAGGGCAGTCGGCCTGGAGCAGAACTGTTTCCGTCGGTGCCACACTGGGGTGACGAGGTGGGTGGCCCCGCCTGTGGCCCTCGAGGCACCGCGGGTGGCGGGGCCGGGAGCAGCCCAGGGCCCGGGTGCCCAGCCCCCGTCCTCAGACACATCCTGGCTTCAGGCACGCACCCGAGTTCAGAATGTGGGGTGTCTGGGAGAGCGGGACGGTGGGGACAGCCTGCTTTTGTAAGGGACAGAGGTGAGATGGCGGGGACGCCAGGTTGAGAGAATGATCCCATTAAGTGGCCCGCTGTGCCGAGCAACCCCACAATCTTTCTTTGCAAAAAAGCAATCCACCTGCAACCCCGCCTGACCTGAGTGTTGCCAAAGCTCGGTCCTTGTCCCCAGTGCCCATCCAGTAACGAGGACGTGGTTTTGAAAAACAGAATGAAGTTTATTGTTTTTCAAGCAAAGGAGCGATATAGGGGACCCCGTCCCGGAAGCTGTGGCTCTGCCCCTCGGCAGGCACAGGGGCTGCTGAAGAGGTGACTCAGCTGCTGTGGTGCCTGGGCTCCAGGACACACAGGCCCTGATGGCGGGAAAGGTGACCTGTCTCCCCTGAGGTGAGGGAGGAGCAGGGGGACAGGGAGGGAAGGAAACATGTCCGTTTAAAAAATAAGCTGCAGGCCGGGGCTGGGCCTGGGGCTCTGGCAGAGCGCTCGCCTCCCGCGTGTGAGGCCCTGGGTTCGATCCAAGCAGCGCATAAGAGTAAATAAACCAAATCAAGTTGTTGTGTCCATCTGCAACTAAAGTGTCCGCGGCAGAGCAGCGCGGGCTGCGCTCCCAGCATCCAGGGGCGCAGGGGCCCAGGGGTGCCGCAAGCTGGAGCAAGGGCCGAGCTCAGGCGTCCTGTGGGGGGTGAGGCTGGCGGGACTTACCTCTGCTCCAGCTCCTTCCTGCCCGTAGGCGCCTACAGGGAGAAAAGAGGAGCCAGCGACTCAAGGGTGCTGGGGTCCCTAAAAAAGCAAGACCACTGTTACCGCACTGTTACGCCGTCATGAGAATTACAACCCCGCGCATCCCGAGCCAAACTGACAGAGAAAAGGTCCTTTAACAAGCATGCCAGGCAAGCGGCGGCTGGGAGCAGGCTAGCGCCTCAAAGAACTCCCAGCCCGTGAATATTGGAAGTACAGAGTTTTGTTTTGTTTTGTTTTGGTTTTTAATTAGAATATTTTTTATTTTTGCAGACACATTTTGATTCATTGCACACAAATGGGGTACAGCTTTTCATTTTCTATGGTTGTACACAATGTATATTCACGCCATTCATGTAATCATACATAATATAGGGTAATACTGTCTGTTTCATCCTACTGTTTTTCCATCCCCACCCCTCCCACCCCTTTTTCCTCTACAGCATCCAAAGTTCCTTCATTTTTTTCTTCCCCCCCACCACCCCCCATCATTATATATTGTCATGCACTTATCAGAGAAAACATTCGGCCTTTGGTGTTTTGGACTTGGCCTATTTCACTTAGCATATTTTCCAACTTCATCCTTTTACCAGCAAATGCCATGATTTTACTATTCTTTATGCCTGAGTAATATTCCATTGTGTATATGAATACCACAGTTTCTTTATCCATTCATCAATTGAAGGGCATCTAGGTTGATTCTGTAATCTAGTTATTCTTGATAACAAGCTATTCTTGATAACAGCCATTCTAATTGGAGTTAGATGAAATCTTAGGGTGGTTTTGATTTGTATTTCTCTAATTAACAGGGATGATGAGCACTTTTTCATGTATTTGTTGATCACCTATATATCTTCTTCTGTGATGTATCTGCCCATTTCCTTAGCCCATTTATTGACTGGGTTCTTTGTATCGTGAATTGAGCAGCTATGAACATTGATGTGGCTGTATCTCTGTAGTATGCTGATTTTAAGTCCTTTGGGTATAAACCAAGGAGTGGGATGGCTGGGTCAAATGGTGGGTCCATTCCAAGCTTTCTGAGGCATCTCCATACTGCTTTCCAGAGTGGCTGCACAAAGTTGCAACTCCACCAGCAATGTATGAGTGTGCCTTTTTCCCCACATCCACACCAACACTTATTATTGGTTTGTGTTCTTGATAACAGCCATTCTAATTGGAGTGAGATGAAATCTTAGGGTGGTTTTAATTTGGATGTCTCTAATTACTAGGGATAATGAGCACTTTTTCATATATTTGTTGATCACCTGTATATCTTCTTCTGTGAAATGTCTGCCCATTTACTTAGCCCATTTATTGATTGAGTTCTTTGTATTTTGGGTATAAAGTTTTTTAAGTTCTTTATAAACGTTGGAGATGAGTGCTCTGTCTGAAGTGTGTGTGGAAAAGATTTCCTCCCACTCTGCGGGCTCTCTTTTCACATTGTTGATTGTTTCCGGTGCTGAAAAAAAAAACATTTTAGTTTGAATCTGTCCCATTTATTGATTCTTGCTTTTATTTCTTGTGCTATGGGGGTCTTGTTAAGGAAGTCTGGTCCTAAGTCAACATAATGGAGTTCAGGCCTCCTTTTTCTTCTATTTGGTGAAGGGTCTCAGGTCTAATTCCTAGATCCTCAGTCCATTTTGAGTTGAGTTTTGTACAGGGTGAGAGATAGGGGTTTAGTTTCATTTTACTGCATATGGATTTCCAGTTTTCCCAGCACCATTTGTTGAAGAGGCTATCTTTTCTCCATTGTAAGTTTTTGGCACCCTTGTCTAGTATGAGGTTACTGTACTTATGTGGGTATGTCTCCGTGTCCTCTATCCTGTACCATTGGTCTACCTGTCTATTTTGGTGCCAGTACCATGCTGTTTTTGTTACTATTGCTCTATAGTAGAGTTTAAGGTTGGTATAGTGATACCTCCTGCATCACTCTTCCTGCCCAGGATTGCTTTGGCTATTCTGGGTCTTTTGTTCTTCCAGATGAATTTCGTAATTGCTTGCTCTATTTCTATGAGAAATGTCATAGGGATTTTAACTGGAATTGCATTAAATCTGTATACTGCCTTTGGAAGTATGGCCATTTTGATAATATTAATTCTGCCTATCCAAGAACATGGGAGATCTTTCCATCTTCTAAGGTCTTCCTCAATTTCTTTCTTAAGTGTTTTGTAGTTTTCATCATAGAGATCCTTCCCCTCTTTGGTTAGATTGATTCCCAAGTATTTTATTTTATTTTATTTTTTTTTTGAGGCTATTGATAATGGAGTTGTTTTCCTCATTTCCCTTTCAGATGTTTCATCGCTTATGTATAAAAATGCTTTAGATTTATGCGTGTTGATTTCATAGCCTGCTATTTTGCTGAATCCATTGATGAGGTCTAGAAGTTTTCTGGAGGAGTTTTTTGGATCCTCTAAATAGAGAATCATGTCATCAGCAAATAGTGACAGCTTAAGTTCCTCTTTTCCTATTCATATCCCTTTAATTTCTTTAGTCTGTCTAATTGCTCTGGCTAGTATTTCAAGGACAATGTTGAATAGAAGTGGTGAAAGAGAGCATCCCTGTCTTGTTCCCGTTTTTAAAGGGAACGCTTTCTGTTTTTCTCCATTAAGAATGATGTTGGCCGTGGGCTTAGCATAAATAGCCTTTACAATGTTCAGATATGTTCCTACTATCCCTATTTTTTCTAGTGTTTTGAGCATGAAGGAGTGTTGTATTTTGTCAAACGCTTTTTCTGCATCAATTGAAATAACCATATGATTCTTATCCTTAAGTCTACTGACATGATGGATTACATTTATTGATTTATGGATGTTGAACAAATCTTGCATTCCTGGGATGAACCCCACTTGATCGTGGTGCACAATTTTCTTAATTTGTTTTTGGATATGGTTTGCCAGGAATTTGTTAAGGATCTTTGCATCTATATTCAGCAAGGGTAGTAGTCTAAAATTTTCTTTCTTTGATGTGTCTTTACCTGGTTTGGGTATGAGGGTGATATTAGCTTCATAGAATGAGTTTGGTAGGTTTCCCTCCTTTTCTATTTCCTGGAATATTTGGAGAAGTATTGGAATGAGTTCTTCGTTGAAGGTCTTGTAGAACTCGGCTGAGAATTCATCTGGTCCTGGGCTTTTCTTGGATGGTAGGCTTTTGATGGCTTCTTCTATTTCATTGCTTGATATTGATCTGTTTAAATTGTGTATGTCCCCCTGGTTCAGTTTGGGAGGAGCATATGTCTCTAGAAATTTGTTGATGTCTTCGGTATTTTCTATTTTGTTGGAATATAGATTTTCAAAGTAGCTTCTCATTATGTTATGTTTTTCAGTGGTGTCTGCTGTGATATTTCCTTTTTCATCACAAATTCTAGTAATTTGAGTTTTCTCTCTCCTTCTCTTTGTTGGTGTGGCTAAGGGTTTGTATTTTGTTTACTTTATCAAAGAACCAACTTTTTGTTTTGTCAATTTTTTTAATTGTTTCTTTTGTTTCAATTTCATTGATTTTAGCTTGGATTTTAATTATTTCCTGTCTTCTACTACTTTTGGTGTTGTTCTGTTCTTCTTTTTCTAGGACTTTGAGCTGTAATGTTAGGTCATTTAGTTGTTGACTTTTCATTCTTTTCATGCAATGAATTTTCCTCTTCGTACCGCTTTCATAGTGTCCCAGAGATTTTTTTTTTTTCTTTTTTTGTGGTGCTGGGGATTGAACCCAGGGCCTTGTGCATACGAGGCAGGCACTCTACCAACTGAGTTATATCCCCAGCCCAGTGTCCCAGAGATTTTGATATGTTGTATCGTCATTCTCATTGACCTCTAAGAATTTTTTTTAATCTCCTCCCTGATGTTTTCTGTTATCCATATTTCATTCAATAGCATATTATTTAGTCTCCAGGTGTAGGAGTAATTTCTGTTTTTCATTTTGTCATTGATTTCCAATTTCATTCCATTATGATCTGATAGAACACAAGGCAGTATCTCTATTTTTTTGCATTTACTAAGGGCTGCTTTGTGGCATAACATATGGTCTATTTTTGAGAAGGTTCCATGTGCTTCTGAGAAGAAAGCGAATTTGCACGTTGATGGATGGAATATTCTGTATATGTCTGTCAAGTCTAGGTTATTAATTGTGTTATTGAGTTCTATGGTTTCTTTGTTTAGTTTTTGTTTGGGAGATCTATCCAGTGGTGACAGTGATGTGTTAAAGTCATCCAGCATTATTGTGTTGTGGTCTATGTGATTCCTGGAATTGAGAAGGATTTGTTTGATGAACATGGATGCACTGTTGTTTGGGGCATAAATATTTACGATCTTTATGTCTTCCTGATTTATGGTTCCCTTAAGCGGTATGAAATGTCCTTCTTTGTCCCTTCTGACTAACTTTGGTTTTAAGTCCACTTTATCTGAAATAAGGATGGACACCCCAGCTTTTTTACTGAGTCTGTGTGTGTGGTAAGTTTGTTCCCATCTTTTCACCTTTAGCCTGTGGATGTCTTTTAAATTAGATGAGCCTCTTTTTTTTTTCTTTTTTTTTTTTTTTTTTTTTTTTTTGCAGTGCTAGGGATTGAACCCAGGTCCTTCAAGGCAAGCACTCTACCAACTGAGTTATATCCCTAGCCCAAGATGAGTCTCTTTTTTTTTTTTTTTTTTTTTTTTTTTTTGGCGGTACTGGGGATTGAACTCAGGGCCTTGTGCTTGCGAGGCAAGCACTCTACCAGCTGAGCTATCTCCCCAGCCCCCAAGATGAGACACAATATTGTTGGATCTTTCTTTTTTAATCCATTCTGCCAGTCTATGTCTTTTGATTGATGAGTTTAGGTCATTAACGTTCAGTGTTATTATTGAGATATGATTTGTATTCCCAGTCATTTGGGCTTATTTTTGGTTTTTAACTTGACTTGGTTTCTCTTTTCAATGGCTTTTCCTTTAAGGTAGTTCCTCCCTTTGTTGTTTTTCATTTCCTCCTCATAGAATATTTTGTTGAGAACATTCTGTAGTGCAGGCTTTCTATTTGCAAATTCTTTTAAATTTTGTTTATCATGGAAGGATTTTATTTCATCTTCAAATCTGAAGGTTAGTTTTGCTGGGTATAGGATTCTTGGTTGGCAACCATGTTCTTTCAGAGCTTGAAATATGTTGTTCCAGGCCCTTCTAGCTTTTAGAGTCTGGGTTGAGAAGTCTGCTAATATCTGTATTGGTCTCCCCCATATGTAATCTGATGCTTTTCTCTCACGGCCTTCAAAATCCTATCTTTATTTTGAATGTTAGGCATTTTCATTATAATGTGACTTGGTGTGGATCTGTTGTGATTTTGTGCATTTGGTGTTCTGTAAGCCTCTTGTATTTGATTTTCCATTTCATTCTTCAGGTTTGGGAAATTTTCTGATATTATTTCATTGAATAGGTTGTTCATTCCTTTGGTTTGTATCTCTGTGCCTTCCTCAATCCCAATAATTCTTAAATTTGGTCTTTTCATGATGTCCCATAGTTGTTGGAGATTCTGTTCATGATTCCTTACCATCTTCTCTGGGCAACTTTATTTTCAAGATTAAATATTTTGTCTTCATTGTCTGAGGTTCTGTCTTCCATGTGGTCTGGTCTGTTGGTGATGCTTTCCATTGAGTTTTTTGTTTGGTTTATTGTTTCCTTCATTTCAAGGATTTCCATTTGGTTTTATTATTATTATTATTTTTTTTTTTTTTGAGAATCTCTATCTCTTTGTTGAGATGGTCTTTTGCTTCCTGAAGTTGGTCTTTCAACTGCTTATTGGAGTGATCATTCATTGCCTGCATTTGTTCTCTTATCTCATCCTTTGCTTCGCGAATCATCTTTTTTTTTTTTTTTTTTTTTTAAGAATCTCAGGAAGTAGGTGGGACCGAGTAAGAAAACAGCATTTCTTTCCAGTGTAGGGACACAGTTGAAGCGACCCAGCGAGGAGGCGTCGTTTGCGAGGATGACTCGGCATGGCAAGAACTGCACAGCAGGGGCTGTCTACACCTACCACGAGAAGAAGAAGGACACAGCGGCGTCAGGCTATGGGACCCAGAACATTCGACTGAGTCGGGATGCTGTGAAGGACTTTGACTGCTGCTGCCTCTCTTTGCAGCCCTGCCATGATCCCGTGCATCGAAAGGTAAACAGCTGTGCACAGGAACTCCCAACTCTTGGGGTTGGTCCACCAAAACGCCAGGCTAAAATCTTGATGGCCGCCATCCAAGAGATCAGGAAAAATCCAGCTTAGAACAAGCCCCCAACCTGAGGGGCCGCTCCCAGGAGACCACTGCACGCGGGCTCCTTGCTGTCTCTCCCAGAAGCTCCTTCAGGCAGGGACGGGGCATGGCCTTCGGAAACATCTCTTAACTCTTCATCTCTGGTGAGCAGGACCACATCAGGTTGCAGGCCGGAAAGACTTTGACAATTCTATTTTTTTATTTTTTTGAGTTCATAATTTCAATCCGATGTGCCTAGATTGATTTTTTTAATCAGACCTATTTTAATGCTCTTTTTTCATTCAGAGGCCAATTTACAAAGGTTAGCTCTCAATCTAATGGTTTTTTTTTTGGGTACTGGGGATCAAACCCATGGCCTTGTGCTTACAAGGCAAGCACTCTACCGACTGAGCTATCTCCCCAGCCCCTCTAATGGTTTTTAAAAATAAGCCACAAGGACTTTGCTTTTCTCTCTCTCTCTTTTTTTTTTTTTTGGTTTTCTCGCAGTGCTGGGGGTTGAACCCAGGGCCTTGTGCCTGCAAGGCGAGCGCTCTACCAGCCGAGCTACATCCCAGCCCTGACTGTGTAGTGTGCATGTACACTGGTGGATTGTCCTGTCTACGCATGTGTGGTACCAAAATTGACATATGAGCTCATAAATTTAAAAAAATTTTAAGTGAATCCAAATACTTTAAATTCATGTGATTTAAAAGATTCAATTTAAATTGGGTAAACAAATAAAAGTACACATCTTTAAAGGTTACTGACTCACAAGTTTCACTAAGTAGTCACAAACTCATAAAATATGAATTCTATAAAATGTATAATATCCATTGTTTCTAGATTTTTCTTTAAAAGAGAAGAAATAACTGATGCTGTCCAATACTCTTGTCTGATATCTTGGTTTTTAAAAATAAGTAATTTAGATTTGATATGTATGGGATTGATCATGGATGTGTTTGTTAGAGACATCTGATTGGTTTGCAGAATTAAAATGCTGTACTCTTAACCCCTTAAATTTCATAGGGTAACATACTCAGAATTAAAATCTAGTACTCTTAACCCCTTAAATTTATAGGGTAACATACATAAAACATCATGGGTATTTTCATAAATTGGTAAATAAAAAAGGGTTTAAAATTACTTTGTGTCATCACTAAAAACAAGGTTATTAAAAGTCTCAACAGGTATAATTCTATATTAAGGGTCCAAAAGTTTCAACTACATTTTAAATAAAGTTCTATAAATATTAAGTAATTTATCTAAATTCAGAAATTTACAAGGGTTATATTCAGAGTATAATTTTTTTAAAAAAGGGGATGAACAGATTTTAAAATTAGGAGGTTCTAGATATAAAAATATATTTAGTAAAAAAGTGTTTCCAGGTTAAAAAAAAAAAAAAAAAGTCTTGTAATACATCTAAGTAAACAAGAGCATCTAATTAAGTGTTAAAAAAGAATGGAAATTAAGGGTAAACTTTAAAGGTTTGTGTGTATATAGAAGTAACACAACAGTTAAAACTATTCAAAGTTTTTCCCTAAGGTCAAATATTAATGTACTGATATAAACCAAAGTTCTGCTAAAATGACAAATATTTATTGTTTTACTTTTATTTTTACTGACTGCATTTTGATTCACTGTACACAAATGGGGTACAGCTTTTCATTTCTATGGTTGTGCACTATGTAGATTCACACCATTCATGTAATCATACATGTACAAAGGATAATAATGTCTGTCTCAGTCTACTATCTTTTGACAAATATTTCTTAAAACAGTAATTTCCTCTTAACATTGTGTCTGTTAAGCTTTATTCTCTAAAGCAACTAGCCTTAAAAATTGGGGTTTGTACAACTCTGGTTAAATGACAACTGTTATTCTGGAGTATTGTGCTACATTACTATAAGGTCACTGCTCTTACTTTTCCCAATCGGCACTCGACACCCTGCCCAGACCCCTAGCAACAAGGCTCACCCAATCAACCATCACCCCGCCCCCCAGCAACAAGGCTCACCCAATCAACCATTGCCCCGCCCCCCAGCAACAAGGCTCTCCCAATCAACTCTCACCCCGTTTCATGCCCCAACCAATCAGCCTCTTCCCGGCCCTATATAAGTGTGTGCATTTTAAAAATAAAACGGAACTACTCTGGCGCTTAGCTTTGACCCGTGTCTCCTTGTGGAATTCTTTCATTGGTGCTGAAACCCAGGAGAGGAAACTCCTCAAATATCGAGGACCCCCTCCATCTCCCGGTATGGTCAAAGCTTCTCGCCCACCACTGGCTAATTTCTAGGTGAGTCACCTCTCAAGAGGCAACCACCCTTAACTTGACTATCGCGGGGTATCTGACCGTGATCGTCCGGCAGCCCCCAAAGTCTGGTTATAGGGAGGAGATCACACCCCACCTCGGTCTCTGTGGCCTCAGTGGACTCCTAGGTGCCTCATCCGTTACCCAATCGGGCGGGAGGGAACAACAGACCCCTTCTTATTCTCTCTGTCTTCTCTACTCTCTCCTACCTTCCACCATTTTCCAGTGAAAACCTAGCACTAGGGTCTCCGTGGCCCCCGGCATTTCTGCCTGGCAGGGGAATCCTCAGGTGATGACCTGACTTTTCCCTTTGCCCCTGACCCTACTGGGTCCCATGACTGGTTTCTCTCCTTGGGGATGCCTAAGTGAGTCATCCATTCATTTTCCAGCCCGGAGATTTCTCTCTCTCTCTCTCTCTCTCTCTCTCTCTCTCTCTCTCTTCTCTCTCCCCCCTCCCTTCTCTTTCTCTCTCTCTCCCTCTACTTTCAGAGGACAATGGGGGCCTCCTCTTCCCTCCCAAGCGATTACCCTTTAAAGTGTTTACTCTCCAATTTGGCTCGCCTCTCACTGACCCCAGACATCAAGCCAAAAACCCTCATCAAATTCTGTACTCAGGACTGGCCTTCCTATCACTTGGATAATCAAAATAAATGGCCTCCTGAAGGCTCCCTTGACCCTCAAATTCTGCGAGATCTTTTTAACTATTGCCAGCACTTAAAAAAGTGGAAGGAGATTCCCTACATCGAGGCTTTCTCCCTCCTCCGGTCCCACCCTGACCTCTGCACCCCTTGTAACCCTCACCAAGTTCTTTTAGTCTGCAAACCCTCACTTCCCCCTTCTGACCCAGCTGATGAACCCCCTCTTTATCATCCCCCTCCTTCTGCTCCCACTTCCCCAGCCCCTTCATCTGATTCTGCTTCATCACCATCTTCCCTCTCGTCTCCACCTCCATCTTCTTCTCCTTCCGTGGCTCCATCTTCTGCAACGCCATCTTCTTCCCCTTCAGCCTCCTTTAGTCCACCAGTCACCAGGTCCTGCACCCTGCCCCATACAGTGGCACCCTTACGAGAGGTTGCTGCACCCGAAGGTATTATTCGGGTCCATGTCCCCTTTCCTATGACTGACCTCACTCAATTGGAGAAATGGCTAGGTTCCTTCACTACTGACCCTACTACTTACATCCGTGAATTTCAGTGGGTCCTACAGGCCTATAGTCTTACTCACCATGACATTTACATGCTCTTAGCTAACACTTTACTTCCTGAGGAATGCAGACGGGTCTGGGAACTAGCCCAAGCTAACGCAGATGACACTCACCGAATCAACCCCAACCACCCTACCGGCCTCCATGCAGTCCCCGAACAAGATCCAAACTGGGACTATAATACTGTAGCTGGACTACAATTAAGAAATCAGTTTGCTGCCTGTATAGTGGCCTAAAAAAGGCCACTTGCAAGGCAGTAAATTTCCAAAAAATCCAGGAGATAATCCAAAAAAAGGATGAAACCCCCTCTGAGTTTTTAAATCGCCTCACTAAAGCTCTCCAACAACACACCAACTTAGATCCTGAAACCCCTGACGGCAGGCATGTCCTTAGGACAGATTTCCTATCCCAGAGCTACCCCGACATAAAGGCTAAATTAAAAAACTTGAGCAGGGGTCTGCAACACCTCAGACAGAAATTCTGGCTGTGGCCTTTAAGGTTTTCCATAACTGGGTTGAGGAAGCTGAACGCTGTAAGTACCATAGGTACAAAAAGGCAGAAAACAGCAAATTTCAGATGCTCACCCAGGTCCTACAGAGAGTCCCTCAGGGCCAACGCCAAAGCCTACACGAAACACCAATCCCCCGGGAGCCTGTTTTAAATGTGGCAAAGAGGGACGCATGCCCTACTCCTAGGACCCCCAACACGCCTTGCCCTAAATGTCAGCAAATGGATCACTGGGGTTCACACTGTCCCACCTCCCAAAGGGGAGCTGCGACCACAAACCCCAGTACTGACCTCTTGGGCCTTGCGCTCAATGACTGACGGGACCTTGGGTCCTCCCCGGCCGTTACTATCAACAGGCAGGAACCCAGGGTGCAACTCCAAGTAGATGGGCGCAGCATCAACTTCCTCCTAGATACAGGGGCCACCTTTTCAGTCTTGAGGGAGCTTTGGGGACCCACACTGCCTTCATCCTCTCCTATTGTTGGGGTAGGGGGAAATCATATTCCCATTAAAACACCTCCTCTCACCTGCTCTATAGACAGTTTCCCTTTTTCCCATTCTTTCCTTGTAATGCCCCAGTGTCCAGTACCACTTCTCGGCAAGGATATCCTCTCACTCCTCAAAGCCACAATTTCTATACAGCCTCCATCGTCCCCCACACCACATTTTTTAATGGCTCTCTTAGCTGATGATTTCACAATCCCTTTCTGCTCCAATTGCACAGGTCCTACCCAAAACCACCCCAAACACAAGCACTTCCCCATCCCCACTTCCCTTGTGAACCCCATTGTCTGGGATATCTGTAACCCTTCCACAGTTGCCTGCCCCCCTATTAAAATCCAACTCAAAGACCCCACTCATTTTTCTAATCAGTCCCAATACCCATTACCCACCACCTCACTAGTTGGCCTCCAGCCCATCATACGGGACCTTCTAAAGAAAGAATACTTAGACCCACTCACTCCCCTTTCAATACCCTTATCTTAGCAGTCAAAAAACCTGACGGTTCTTACCGCTTAGTGCAAGACCTTCGCCCCATCAACTCTTCCGTTATCCCCATCCACCCCCTAGTCCTTAACCCCTACACCCTTCTCTCCCAAATCCCCGCTACATCCACTCATTTCTCTGTAATAGATCTTAAGGCTGCTTTCTTTTCTATTCCCCTTGCACCTGAATCCCAAGACATTTTTGCTTTCACCTTGACTGACCCAAAAACCAGGCACTCTCAACAGCTTACATGGACAGTCCTTGCCCAGGGCTTCAGGGATAGTTCCCATCTCTTTGGTCAAGTCCTGGCAACGGACCTAAAGGACTTCCACTCAACTTGCCCCGACTCCACTCTCCTTCAATATGTAGATGACCTCCTCTGCAGCCCCTCCATGGAAATCTCAAAACAGGACACCATATCCCTACTCAACTTTCTGGCCTGTAAAGGTTAGAGCCCCCCCTCAAAAGGCCCAACTGTCCTGTCCCACAGTCACTTATCGCGGGTTCTCCATCTCCCACGGAAGGCAGGCCATCACTACCGACAGGGAACACCTCATTAGCTCCCTTCCCATACCCAAAACTAAAGCCGAAATTTTATCCTTCCTCGGCTCAGCAGGATATTTTAGGGTGTGGATCCCCTAGCAGGACTTTAATACGACATGGCAAAAGGACCTCAAAATGAGCCGTTACCCTCCACTCACGGCCGGCCTTCCCACATATTAAAAAAGGCACTCCTCCAGGCCCCAGCCCTCCACCTGCTGGACCTAAAACCTCTTCTCTATGTTCATGAAAAAGGAGGCCAAAGTTTAGGGGTCCTTGGACAAAACTATGGGCCAACTTTTGCCCCAGTAGCCTATCTCTCCGCGGTTGGACCTACTGTTAGAGGATGGGCTCCCTGCCTGGGCGCCTTGGCAGCCAGCCATGATCTCCAAAAGGAAGCTCATCAACTCACTTTTGGGTCTCCCCTCACAATTCTTTCACCACATCACCTCTTAACCTACGAAGGGTTACAATCTCTCCCCACTTCCAGGATTCTCTCCCTACTGGTATCATTTTTACAGAAGCCCACTATATCCTTCAAACCCTGTCCCCCGTTGAATCCTGCCTCCTTGCTCCCTATCACAACTAACTTGCCAGAGCCCCCAGTCCCTAACTGTACTGAAGCTCTGGAGGCTTTTCTGCCCTGCCCCACACGATCTCTGAGGGGCCTTTGTCTTGTCCCGACTTCACATGGTTTTCTGATGGCAGTTCCTTCATACAGGATGGGGTCAGAGTGGCAGGATGTGCCGTTGTCTCCCTCTCTATAATCGAGGCAAAACCCCTCCCACCAAACACCACTAACCACCAGGCTGAACTCGCGGCAGCCACCACGGCTTGTGAGTCAGCAGCAGGAAAGGCTCCACCCCTTTACACCGATTCCAAATATGTTTTCCATATTCTCTTGTCTCATGCTGCCATATGGAAAGAAAGGGGACTCCTAACAACCAAGGGCACCGCTGTCACTAATTCAGCACTCATTTCTAGCCTCTTAGAAGCTTCAAAGCTACCATCTAAACTTGGCATCACACACTGTAAAGCTCACCAAACTGACTCCTGCCCTATCACAGCGGGCAATTCCAAAGCTGATCAGGCCGCACGATGGCCGCCCTCCACACTTCCAATCCCTCTCCAGTGCTCACACTCACTTCTCCGGAGAATATACACGAACAAGATCGTCAACGCCTTTTCCATTTTCTCCATCCCTGTTTCACTCTAGCCCCCAAGTCTTGAAACCTTTCTTCAATCCTTTTTCGCCCCCTCTGCGGATGACAGAGCCCTCTTACAGTGCATCTCCTCAACATGCCACATTTGTCAACGAACAGATCCTAACACACCCCTACGGCCTACACCCTTCCCTTCCCACCAGGCTCGAGGGCACATCCCGCAGCTGACTGGCAAATGGACTTCACCAATATGCCCAGAGTTAAGCACATAAAATACCTGCTAGTTCTGGGGGATACCTTCTCCGGATGGGTCAAGGCTTTTCCTACGTCCAACAAAAGGGCCTCTACTGTCGCTACATCCTAATGACTCAAATCATCCCTCGATTTGGGATGCCCACCTCCATCCAATCCCACAACGGCCCTGCATCTATTTCACAAGTCCCTCAGGCCCTCACCCACGCCCTCTCATTCCTTGGCATTTTCACTGCTCCTGTCGCCACAGGCCTCGGGAAAAGCTGAAAGAACAGGCCCCTTAAAGATCTCCTCACTAAACTAACTATGGAACTCAGTTTGGACTGGGTTAAGCTACTCCCTTTAACCCTCTTACACTTGCCAGCTTTACCAAAAAACCCTCATCTCTCTCCCCATTCGAGGTCACGTACGGCCGCCCCCTCATCCCCCCGGACTATCGCCCAAGCCTTGGCCTATCTCTAACCAATACTCCTCACCTCTCCTCTTCCACCTTCCAACCGAATCGTGGAAACACCAGGATGGCTCCTTCCTGACGCCAACCTCTCTCAGAGCACTTTTCCCTTGACACCTGGTCAACCGTCTACTTCTGCCCTCCAGGGGATAAAACCCATTACAACCAAAATGGGAAGGGCCACCTAAGGTCATTCTGTGCACCCCACAGCTGCCATGTGGCTCCCACAATCGGCTCTCCCTGGATTCACATCTCTAGGCTCAAACCCGCCTCCTGCCCTGCTGATCCAAAGGAAGCTCATCAGGAGACTCCTCCTCACGAAGCTGATCCCAAATCAGCTCCTGTTCCCCCTCCCCTCAAAACTCTCTGAAACTATGCTTTTCTCCCATCTCATTCCTCGAACCCATACCCGAAAATAAACTATACCCAAAAATGCTCAACTCTAAACTGTTCCTCTTCCCACTCCTCCTAACTCTCCCAAGTCTCCCCTCGCATGCCACAACTTTTGTCTGGACATTCAAAGTCACGGAAACCTACACTGAACATAACACCAAAACTACTCATCTACTTCCCACCTCTGCCTCCTGTCCACCTACGGGATGTTCAGCTCCAGTGACCCTTATGTTCCCACCAACAACCCAGGTCTTCTTCACCAGCCCCTCCTCCTTCCCTACCTCTGCTTCATATATGACCAAAGCAAAGATTACTGCCATTGGTGGCCTGATGTTTATGGGGGCTGTCCATATTGGTCATGCAACATTCACTACCTGGGAGACTCCACCTATGGACATTCCCCGTACTCTGCCTCCAACAATCTCCAAAAACAGGAACGGCTCAATTTCACTCACCATCAAAGACCCCTGGAACCCACGCTGGGCAGTTGGAGAAAAGCCCTTCATCTATTACGGACACTGGTCTAAGCCTCATGGAACCCTTCACATCTCTTGCAAACTCACTCCCCTAGGGTCACAAATCTCTCAGGTTGCTTCAGATATACAACACTCAGAAAAGGTTTTTATCCAGACCTTACAAAATACATCCTCACCTTCTGGTCTTACATATTCTTGGCTACATCTTATCCAAGAAACAGCTAAATTTCTAAATCTCACCTCCATTGATCCTAAAAATTGCTTCTTATGTGCCTCCTTGCAATGACCCCTCCTGGCCGCAGTCCCTTTGAGCTCCTCTACCTACTCATTCCCAACCTCTGCAAAGCCAATGACACCCATCCATGCTGTCCCCTTATGGGAACCTGAACCAGATCACTTCATTCATTGCCTTCTCACATCCTCACCCTCAATATATCCTTCGGCTATGACCTGCCACCCTAATACCACTATTACAAGCACCGTATACACCCACCCTGGGTATTTCTTCTGGTGCAGTGCCACCGTCAGTAACCAGCTCCACGTCGATTCCACTTCTCCCTGTGTCCTTATCACATTTGTGCCCCAATTAACCCTCGACAGTTCCTCCGAACTTCAATCTGTTTTCCTTCCCTCCCCGCGGCAGAAACGAGCTGCCTTCCTACCCATACTCGTGGGAATATCACTGACCTCCTCTATCGCCGGAGCTGCTCTTTCAGGCGGAGCCCTCAGGCACTCTCTATGGGCCACGGAAGATCTGAACACCAAACTTGAAGGCGCCCCCACTTCAACAGCTGAATCCCTAGCCTCCTTATGGAAACAGGTGACCTCTTTAGCCCAGGTAACGCTGCAAAACCGCAGGGCCATAGATCTTACAGCTGAACAAGGAGGCACTTGTTTATTCCTCAGAGAAGGATGTTGTTACTATATAAATGAATCCGGGTGTTAGAACAGAACATTATTGCACTACAGGATCTGGCTGCGGGGCTCCGAGGACATACTCCTGATTCTCCTCTTTGATTCTGGCTCAGTTCTCCTTCCTTGCGTGGGTGCTCCCAATCCTGGCTCCAGTGCTCCTCGTTTCTCTCACCTGCCTCTTTTTACCCTGCTCTTAAAGTTCCTTCAACGTCAACTTCAGGCTATTTCTAACCAAACTTTCAACCAGCTTCTGCTCAGGTACTATCAACCACTGGCTACAGATGACGTCCCCACGTCCCCCCGGGGACATCTTACCACCACCTGTTAAGGAAAAACTACTCAGCTCATGGGACTCTTTCTCACATCCCTTCACCAGGACGCTTGGCTCATTCCACCCATTTACCACCTGAGGGAATGGAATGAGACAATTCAGGACCTGTGGCTACAGGGGACATTCACCGACCTCACCCCCCAAGAAACCCTCCCTTTTTCGGCCTTGTTATGGGGTCTCCTGACCATATTTCTCCCGAAACCCTCTACCCCTTCCCAGTCTTCGCCCCCACCCAGCAGGAGGTAGCCAGATTGAATGACACCACATCCCAAAATATAAAAACAAAAAGGGAGAAATATAAGGTCACCACTCTTACTTTTCCCAATCGGCGCTCAACACCCTGCCCAGACCCCTAGCAACAAGGCTCACCCAATCAACCATCGCCCTGCTCCCCAGCAACATGGCTCACCCAATCAGCCATTGCCCCGCCCCCCAGCAACACGGCTCACCCAATCAACCATCGCCCTGACCCCCAGCAACAAGGCTCACCCAATCAACTCTCACCCCATTTCATGCCCCAACCAGTCAGCCTCTTCCCGGCCCTATATAAGTGTGTGCATAAAATAAAATGGAACTACTCCTGCGCTTAGCTTTGACCCATGTCTCCGTGTGGAATTCTTTCGATTACAAAGTCTGAGTTTTTTTCAAAAGCTAAACTTGGTTAATATGAAAACATCAATGTAATTATAATGCTATTCCTCTTCTTTGTATATTAAATGTGCTCATATCTTCCAGGTATACAAGTCTTTAAAGTAAAAGATTTAAAGGAACATATTATCAAACTGATGTTCTCTAAAGTTTTTGGTAACAGTATCTTTTACACTTGAGATATAAAAAGTTAAAGGTAATTTTATTGTAAAGATTACTATGACCTCCAACAGGAGATATAATGTGTACTTTAACTGCTATCCGTTAGTGCCTTTCAAAAGTATACTAGGCCATCATCTATAGGCAGATAATAAATAAAATGGATAAAAATAACTATAAAGTTATAAACATTAAAGTTAAATCCCAATACTCTTACTTTAAGACTGATAAGACTGGCTTGCTAGATGTTTAAAACCAAGACTTAAAGACTAAAATTAAGAGAAAAGGACCAAGAAAACCAATATTCGGCTCTTGCCCTATGAGTTACTTTGAACCCAGGGAACAAGGGAGAGCTTTACCCTTCTGGGTCCCATGACTGCCAATCAGGGAAGGTACTGCCAATCAGTCAGTGCACATCCTGCAAAGGAGGAGGGTCATTGGAAAGGGGAGACATCCCTTCTGCTTCCAAGAGAAGCCACATGACCAGCGAGACCTTGACCCATCCTAGCACAAATGGCACTAGCAGAGCTAAGAGGCTGCTCACAAGTTCCCCAGAGTGACCCCCAAGGGAACTCAGCTGACTCTCAGCAATGGATGGAAACAGGGTCAGTTTGACCAGCTTGATCCTAAACACCTAGCAAAACCCATTAAAACCAAACACAGTCATTCCTGAACATTAAAAAAACAAAGTAAGTTACCTTAATGTAACTTAAGATGTACACTTGTGTTAGCCCTTCCGTAAGACTGGAGGTGGTGAAGGAAAGATTCTTAGGCAAAAATTCCTGATAACTATCAAGAGAAACTGCCAGAGTTATAAGTTTTTAGTCAGTTTAAGGCCTGCAGATCTTCCTACCCTCCTACACAGGTAGGCTTGATTAATGTTTGTAGTTTGATTCTCTAGCCCTAAGTAACAAAGATCAAGGGATCTCTACTAAGCACAGAGGTCATGCCAATAAGAAGATATTTTACAAAAATCAGATGACATTAGGAAACCTAACTGGATGTTGTGTTTACATTCCTGATAACTCTGATGATGTTGGAGATTTACAAGTAAAGGCCGCATCTTCTCCAGCCTTGTTAGGCTTTGTTAGGCCTTGTCATGGGGACCACATCTCAGCTCTTCCACCTTCTGGGAAGAGAGTATGGATTTCTATCATCTTCACGATGTTCATTGATGTGTTCCAGATGCTACAACATTCATTTTGCATTAATCTCATTTCAGTACTCTTGTCTTTTTGTTTCTTTCATAGAACCAGACTTTCACCCCGTGATGGACCCAATTTCTAAAAGGGGACTCCGAACTGCCTGCCCCACCCCACAACGCCCCCTCTCAGCTCGAAGCAGCAAGAGCCGTCATTGCCCTTTTCCCTACATCAGTAAAAAGTCCCTAAAATTTGAGGGGAAATAAAAATTACAGTCCGTGTAGATAGGAATTGGGTCAAAGCACAGAACAGAAGCTGTTTTGGGTCTAAAAAGTTAGAGACCACCTCTGGGAGAGTAAAAGCTTCCAGAGCCCTTCCTCCCCGTCACCAAGACAACCTGCTTCTGCTCCAACCTGTTGCTAAGTCTCTCCAACAGGTTCAACTTAAAGCTGAACTTAGGAGAGAACCTGCCCCAGAGACCACGGACTCCAACACCCATTCCAGCCAGGAGACTACGTCCACGTCAAGCGGTTCCAGAAGGAAGGACCAATGCCCGGGTGGAGGGGCCCTTACTCACAACAAGGACTCCTCACATCTGAGTCAAGAACCCCTGGGAGGTCCACACAGGTGGAGGAGAGGAGGCCCCAGGTGGTGTCGCCAGGCTCTACTCAGGCACTGCCAGCAGCTGCCAGGAAACCCACCAACCTCTCCAAGGTGACAGGGACCGGGCAGCGCCCTGAGAGTGCCCCCTGCCCTTCTGGAGCGATTACTGCAGGCTCACTGGTCACACACGCCTGTTGACCCGGAGGCCCCAGAAAACTGGAGAGCAATAAGTAGAGCCCAGTCAGTCCCTGATGTCAGAGAGAGAAACTACAGAGACAGTTGGTTCCGAAGGAAAGGTACTTTCGGAATTGGCAGAGCCAGCTCAACGGGTTTTTTATAACTGGGACCCACCCGAAGGTAGGCAAGCTAAGAAGGTTGCAAGAGGACTGGTCACAGCCACGACGGAGAGAATGGAGACCAATTCAGACAAAGGTCAGATAAGCCTCAAAACCAAAGTGCTTACTGCAAAGAAAAGGGACATTGGAAGGATAAGTGCCCAAACAAGAGGAAGCCCCCAGCTGTCCTCCAGCTTGGAACTGAGGACTGACGGGGCCAAGGCTCCATTCCAATAAGCCCCAGGAGCCTAAGGTCACCTCACAAATCGGGGGCAAACCTGTGGACTTCCTGGTCCATACAGGAGCTACACTTTCCATCCCCACTGAGGCAATAGGACCAATATTAAAAGGTACTAGCCCCATACAAGAGGCAACAGGAAAGGCTAAAAACTATCCTTGGGGGCTGGGGATACAGCTCAGTTGGTAGAGTGCTTTCCTGGCATGCATAAGGCCCTGGGTTCAATCCCCAGCACCACAAAACAAAACAAAACAAAACAAAACAAAAAACTATCCTTGGACCAAAGCTAGAATTACTGACCTTGGGCATGGGACCACCACTCATTCCTTCCTAATCGTACCAAACTGTCCCTACCCGTTGCTAGGATGTGATTTATTACAGAAATTACAGGCCACCATCTCCTTTAAAGATGACTGGACCTCACTGTCCCACATTTTAATGACTTGCCCCATTGAGGAAGAATACATTCTGATGACTCATGGCTCCACACTGCCACCTCCTGACCATTTGACAGAACTCCAACGTAAATTTGGGGAGTATGGATAGAAACCAATTTGCCCGGGCTGGCGACCCACTGCCTGCCCGCTGTTGTTCAGATGCTGAGTGGCCACACCGGTCCAGGTACGACAATACCCAATAAGTCAGGAGGCAAAAAGGGATGTTGCTAAGCACATTTCCAGACTTAAACGAGCAGGCATCCTGGTTCCCTGCCAATCGGCTTGGACGGCTTGCCACGCGTTTAAAAGCCAGGAACAAAAGATGGGCCTGGTCCAAGACCTCAGAGAAGTCGACAAAGGGGTAGAGACCAGTCACCCCACTGTGCCCAACCCATACACCCTTCTGAGCATGTTAACCCCAAGCTGCCAAATCTGCACCGTCCTAGTCAAAGCAAACAGATAAAAGACAGGTCTTTTCACATAACTTTTACATAACACTTAGACAAGGCTTAGATATAGTTTTCAGATGCATACATATACCTAGTCTCATATATTTTGGGTGTTAACAATATTGTTACAACCTAAATAACAGTTATTTGTTTAAGACTTTAAAGTAGGAACACACCTTAATTTCTTTAAGACTCAGTTTTCCTAAGTAGTAAAACCTGACAAATACAAGAAAAGTATCTTGACAGGGGCATATTAATATTTTAGATTTTGTTTCATATCAGTACATTAAAGTTTAAATAAATCTGTGCTAATTATAGCCAATTTAATCACAAACTTTTTGAAATTTACCCTTTACTTAATCAGACCCTCCTGTCACTTACTCAGAACTTCTTTTCAACACTTACTCAGACCCTCTTTCACTTGCACAAAACTTAACTTACACAAACCTTTTCTTTTAACACAAGACTTACATCTAATTTCCCATCACAATCCTTCTTAAAACTGTCTCCCTTTATAAACCTTCTTCTCTTTTCTCTCCTTTTAAACTTACAATTTGAAAACAATCTTTATTAAATTTTAAATTTAGACAAATTATTTTAATAAGATGAAATACTTTATGCAACCGACAGTATTTTAACTGAAATGCAGTGGAAACTTTTGGACCCTTTCTTAAATTTATATTCTGAAACGGATCTTCTGAATGCTATCTGTGCATTTAATTACACAACCAGTTTCATCCCGGGAGAGGGTTGGACAGCAAAGGGATACTATCGCAGCAAGAACTGGTTTTACCCCCGTGATGAATAGCCTCTAGCCAAATGGGATGTCCTGTCAGATCTTAAAAGAGGAAATTATTCTCATCCCCAGGTCATAAACTAACAGTGCTGGAACCTATTGCCACATCCTTGTGGTCAGCAGCCTCTACCCTCTGGGGGCAAAAAGGACTGGAAGGCAGGGGAGAGGCCACGTTCTCTTTGGCCATTTCTTACAGTCCAGGAAGCTTTCAGTCAGCTGGCCCTGGATGGTGGCCCAGGCCGGCTTCGGCGGCAGGCAGCTTGGTGAGCGTTTGTCCTGGACGACCCTCCCAGTTGCTGGCCTAGGATGCCGCCCCTTACCCAGTGCTGCTGCCAGGTTGGGTGCCTCCCTCAGAGGAGCAGCCACCGTGCCCGGGGCGCTCGGTCCTTGGTGGTAGGCTTTGGCAGGGCAACCAAGACCCCAAGCCCAGCACGAGGTGCCAGGGTGGCCTCCACAGCCCGGGGCCGCTGGGGTCGGGCGCTGCAGCAGGGGAAGGAAAGAGGGACAATTGGGAAGTCTGCAGACAAGTGACAGGACAAATAACAGATAAACCCAGAGGACAGAATTTACAGGGTCAGAGAACAAAACTAACAAAAGACAAAGAGGAGGAGTTTCCTGGAACTGTCAGTGTAACCCCAGAAAGGGGTGAGCACTGCTCACGCAGCACGGGCGACCGGGGCAGAGGAACACTCCCTGCAGGGAAAGGCAAGGACCCCACAGGCGTCTGGTCACCACTAAACCAAAATGAGCTCAGAGGACGGTCCAGCTCCATTTCCTCGGAAGGAGCAGACAGGACAAAGACCTCAACAGAGACATTTTTAGGAAAAGTACCCAGAACATATTCAGTCATGCAACCATTACATGGTGAACATGAAGGAGCTTGACCCACGTCCACAATAAAGAGCAAAAGAAAAAACAGAAAAAGACGAACAAACACAGAACAGGTGAGACACCAAAGACAATGACAAGTGGCCACTCCTGATACCTGACCCAAGCGCCTGGGCAACGTCTTGCCACAGACCAGGACTTGGGAAGTAGTGCTGCATCCAGCCTTCCTCAGAGTCCCAGAAAAGGCTCCGCCAGAAACAGACTTACTTGCGTGCCCGGGGGGTGCAGAAACAAGAGCCTCTCAGAGAATTCAGCTCAGTCCTGGGGCGGGCTCTGCAGACCTGGAACTGAAGAACCTGTCTCAGGGGCCTTCCCCAGGAGCAAGGGCTCCTGCCTCTTACAGTCTTTCCCACCTCGCAGGAATTTTCAGGTCAGTGGTGAGTAGAGGTCGCCCACCCGTCAATGAGAATCTTGCTGGGGCCTCAAAATGTTTTGGGGTGCGGGAAAATTACAAACCACCACGCATATTGAGCCAAATTGACAGGGAAAAAAGGGTCCTATAACAAGCATGCCAGGCAAGTGGCAGCTGGGAGCAGGCTAACACCTCAAAGAACTCCCAGCCTCAAATTTTGAAAGTACAGAGTTTATAAAGGCAAAATTCACAAAAACCACAAGGACAACTGAGGCACATGTAGGTCAGAAAGACCTTGTAGAGACAGTTATTTTGATTACATGAGAGAATAGTTTTGATTGCACTTTTCAGAGTCAATTTTGTTACACATCAGGGCCACAGTCAGGGGTGTGGGAAGATCCCACTGTACTGTCAACACAGATGCAGCTTCAGGAGGATGAAAGGAACACATGACAAGCAAGCACACCATGGAGTCAGGCCAGAACAAAATGACGTTACTTTGGTTATTATTCCATTTCAATATATGTTCACTAGACCACCCCCCCCAAAAATAACCTATATAAACCGAGTCCCTTTCTTTGTTCAGTGACTCATTTTCCACCGGGAGAGTGGGTCCACAAAGAGCCATTTCATCCCCCTGAATAAAGAGCTGAGATGAACCATGAGGTTTGCGTCCTGCCCAGTTATTTTTTTGGTAACAAACATGGTTACTATAACTCAAGTTTCACTGTACAATGGAACCATCTTAAGTTAGGGAACATGTGGTCAGAAGGAAGCCATCTTGAGACTAAGAGTCATGTGATTAAGAGCACGGCCATCTTTAAATCAGGGAGTCATGTGACCATAGCGGCGCCATTTTTAAGCTCCCTAATAACTACCCAATCACAATTGTAGCTCTTCCCTTTTGCCCATACCGATTTTGTTAGCTAATTGGTAGGTTGTACCCTGCCCCACCTCTTCCCATCAGGAGCAAGGGGCAGTCCCTCCTTAGGGGTGACTGGTGGTGGCTGCCCGCCCAGGTGTGCTTGCCCAGGGTTCCCTGGGGGGGTCGCACCTCTCTGCAGAAGTACATTCCCCTTGCTGACCCACTTCAGAGCCCAGGTTTGATTTCTTGCAGGACCTCATCATTTCTAACAGGGTCAAACCTGCGGAGCGGGGCGCAGAGGAGACAGACTCATCTCCGTGGACGCTGAGCGTGGGCTAGCTACGGGGGCATGAGGGAGTGGGGAATTTTCGTGGTTAGTCTGTTGCTAGGAGGTTGTCAGGGAAGGGTCCTTGTGGTGTCACCTGTATTTTTTGAGGTGGTCACTGTTCCATGCCAAACCAGATGTTTTCAGGATTCCAGTTCCAGATACCAGCTTCTCTGCTTTGCATGATAATGGAGTATTGTCTGGGTTTAGGTCAGGCTGAGTCGGAGAGACCATGGGGAGACTCTGTTCTAAGATGGAGGATACGTTTCAAAAGGCATTGCCTGTGTCATGTTCTTCCTAACAGAGGACCCGTTTTCTGCCTTGAGAGTGTTTCCCTTCCCCTTTCCCATCCCTTGTAATAAACTCATCCTGTTCCTGAGTGACATGTCTAAAATCTTTCTACCTGTATGGCAAGCATGGGGTTTGCAGGGGAAATCTTCCAGCTGCCTCAGTCTCTTGGAAGATCCCAGCTCTGCAACATCCCCAGGGTGGTCCCCGACTTTCTCAGGTTCACCGAAGCCAACACCTGTGGGGCTGCAACCTGGCGCTGGGGGCGCAGGAGTGACTCCGACGGCTGGACTGAGCTTGGAAACCGCGGCCTCAGACCTGCCCACCAGCGGGGAGCACGGGAACTGCCCTCCGGGGCCATTTGGGAAACGGAGGCCATTTGCTGGTAGTGACCTGGAGGAGGCCCGGGACTTCCCCTGCCGCGGAACAGTGGCTCCGCCCGAGCCCACCACGTATCGGGTTGCAGCTTGGGGTCAGGGGCTCAGCCTTACAGTAATGAGGAACCTGAGGCCCGCGATCACCGCTCTGGAGCTCGGAAACCTCAGCTGTTGGGACCTGAGGGGAAACTGAGGACCGTGGCGCTCAGCAGGCTGCGGGGTGGAAGCTCCCGCGAAGGCCGAGCCTGAAGCGCTAACCAGGCTGCAGCCTTAAAGGGTTAACGCCCGGGTCTCACGCACCCAATCAGGTGCAGGGTCTGGTTCTCGGCCAACCAATCAGCTCCCGGATAAAAGCTCGCGGGAAGGGGGCGGGGCAGGGCTGGCGGTCAGGCGCCTGGACTTCACAGCCCTGGCCTTTGTCGGGTGGCCGCCCCCGCCTCTGCCCCGGGACCTTCGCCCCCGCCCGGCGCCCGAACTCCCCCGCCCGGGAAGGGCTGAAACCCCGGGTGGTTCCCAGAGTCGAGAGGCGCCCTGGACAGGCGTCGGCCGCGGTGGGTTTGCCCCGACCCCAGTCGACAGGGAGGACGCCCAGGACTTCGCAGCCTCTGAGGAGCAGGACTTGACGCGGAACCAGAGCCGCATTCGTGTAAATCGTCACCTTATTTCTTGTAGCCCTGGACTCCTGGAGACACCACCCAGTCACACCACCAACAGCTGGACCCTCCAGCTCCCCCAGACAGCAGGGACCAAGTGGCCTCAGCTTATTTCCCCACATCCTTGCTCACCGTCTTCCAAAATTCAGAGCCAGGCTTCCAGCTGCTAGAGGTCACCTGGGACCCTTCCGCAGGCTCATGCGATCATGCTTATCTTCCACCCGAGCCCCCAAGGGACCGTGCTGAAAAGCTCGTATTTACCACCTTCCTACACTGAACTAGACCCTTCTATGGCTCCCCATTGCCCTTGACAAGTAAAATTGAAACCAACCACTGACCTAATGGGCAATTTATATGACACATCTGTATACATCTTATGGCACGGATACAGTGAACTGCGTTCAATTGCTTAGCTGAGGAAGAGATTGCTCTTCTGTGGATTACGAAGCCTTTGCTATCTGTATAAAGTCCAGGCAGCCTGGCCCAGTATTAAAGAAGTGGAATATGTGAGTTTTAAAACTCCCAAAAAAGGGGCTGGGGAGATAGCTCAGTCGGTAGAATGCTTGCCTTGCAAGCACAAGGCCCTGGTGTTTAACTAAAAAGTTCTGCCATGGCTGAACTTTTAGCTCACTAGTAGAGCCCATGCCTAATTTCTGGGAGGCCCTGGTTCCAACCTTAGTACCAAACAAACAAAATACTCCTGACCTTCTGGCCTTATCCCTCAAAGAGATCCTTGATGAAATATCAAGAATTAAAATTCATTAATACATACAATGAGCCAGGCACACACCTGTAATCTCTGATCTGAAGCCAAGGCAGGAGGATGGCAAGTTCAAGGCCAGCCTGATCAGTGTAGGGAAACCCTGTCTCAAAGTGAAAAGAGCTGGGGACTCAGTTCAGTGGTTAAGCACCCCTGGGTTCAATCACACCTGTATAAGGAATGATATGAATTACACACTGTGGCCTAGTGAGGTTTGTTTCAGGGATATAAGGCTGGTTCAGTATACAGAAATTAATGTCGTCCACCATATTTAATGAGCTGTGGCTGGCCGAATAATAGTCCCCTAACCTGTCATCCCAGTGACAGGAAAGTGAGGCAACTTAGTGAGACCCTGTCTCACAACAAAAATCAACAGGTGCGGGGAGCTGGGTTGTGGTTCAGTAGTAGAGCCCTCGCCTAGCATGCGTGAGGCCCTGGGTTCCATCCTCAGTACCACATAAAACTAAAATAAAGGTATTATGTCCACCTATAACTAAAACAAGAATAATGGGGGCTGGGAGATAGCTCAGTCAGTAGAGTGCTTGCCTTGTAAGCACAAGGCCCTGGGTTTGAATCCCCAGCACCAAAAAAAACAAAAACAAAAACAAAAAAACAAGAATATTTTAAAAATTAAAAATAAACAGGGGTTGGGGATGTACCTCAGTGGTAGAGCACTTGCCTAGCAAGTATGAGGCACTGGATTTGATCCTCAGCAACACATAAAAATAAATAAATAAAACAAAGATATTGTGTCCATCTGCAACTAAGAAAAAAAATTAAGACAACACACAAAAGGGCTGGGGATGGTAAAGTGCCCCTGGCTTCAATCCCCAGCACCCCCCAAGTCCAGCCACCCCACCCCCCAAAAAAGAATAGTCCCCCCAAAATGTCCATATCCCAATCCTCAGGACCTGTGCATCCGCCAGGGTAGGAGGGGAAGGGAACCCGCGGCTGTGGGCGGGAGGTGGGTGCCTCAGCTGTACAGCCCTTACCTGGAATGTGCATGGCCCTGGGTCTCCACCTCAGCAGCACCAGAAAAAAAGGATTAAAGTTGCTGACCACCAGCCTTTTCGAATAAGAATATCCTGAAGAATCCAGCGTAAAGGTCCACAAAAGTGGAACAGGGAGAGCAGGAGTTCCGAGGGTAGCACCTGAGAGCTCTTGTCCTAGAAGGACCCAGCGGTAGGTTTCTTCGGTACAGAATAGGGGATCGGGAGGCTCTGGAAGTTAGAGAAGGCAAAGAAATAGATTCACCCACAAGGCTGTGCAAAAGGGACACGGTTGAGCCAACACCAGGATTTGACCCCTGAGTCCCACCTGGGACTTCTGTAGAACTGTAAGATAAAGCATTGGTGTTGTTGCAAGTTTCTAAATGTGTGGTCATTTGTTACAACAGCCAGGAAAACATACCCAGGCTAAAGAAGAGAAATCACAGTCATCAATTGTCGGAGAAAAGTCAGTTGACACAATTCAACACCCCCAAATCAACCAAATAAATGGGAAAAAATGAATACATTTAAAAACCCCAAACCACCCCCACACAAATATTCAACACCCATTTATGACAAAAACTCTCAGCAAACTAGGAACAGAAGAAAACTATCTCAACTTGCCAACGGCTAGTTACAGAACCTGTAGCTAAAACCACACTTTCCTGGCCTCTTCCTGAAGGACAGCTCTGCCCCGAGGCTGGGAAGGGGGCAAGGGCACCCTCAGCTGCTGCTGCTGAGCTGGACCCCAGCTCCATCCTGCCTGTGCCTCTTCACTTTGCACGGGAATTGTACCACCAGAAAAGGAAGTTGAAGGCACACGCGGGACAGGAGGAAATGAAGCTGGCCCTGCTCACAGATGATGTGATCTGCTTAGGGAATTCTGAGAAATCTATTTAAAAACCCACTCTGGAGCTAATAATAATTTCAGCAAAGTCGAAGGATACCAGATCCACCTGCAAAAAGAAAAAAAAAAAGGCTCGTCATCCCAGTAGCTCAGGAGGATCGCGAGTTCAAAGCCAGCCTCAGCAAGGGCAAGGCACTAAGCAACTCAGGGAGACCCCGTCTCTCAATAAAATACAAAATAGGGCTGGGATGTGGCTCAGTGGTTGAGCATCCATCCCTGAGTTCAATCCCTAGTCCTAAAACAAAAAACACCTTGATATCCTAGAAATGAATACACAAAGACCAAATTAAAAATGCAGTGCACAGCTGGGCGACGTGACCAGGCCTGCAATTCAGCAAACTCAGCAAACCAAGGTAGGAGGCTCATAAGTTTAAGTGAGAACTTGTCTCAAAATAAAAAAGGCTGGGAGTGTGGCTCAGTGGGAGAGTGCCTGGGTTCAATTCCAGTACCAAAAATAAATAAATAGGGCTGGGGATGTAGCTCAGCTGGTAGAGCACCGGCCTTGCAGGCACAAGGCCCTGGGTTCAATCCCCAGCACCACAAACATAAATAAATAAATAATAAAGGACGATGCACCAGGACTGTGTCTCAGTGGTAGGGACTTGCCTAGCACACTCCAGGTCCTGGGACTGGTCCCCCACGAAATATACAGTCCCTAATAATTACTCAAAAAGGAAAAGAAAGAAAGAAGCGCGTAGGTGTGAATCCGGCAGAACCCAGTGGACGTGCGCGTCCCCACACCAACACAGCGCTGACACAGAAGCCCAAGACCCCAGTAAACCGAGAGGCAGACCGTGTCCATGGACAGGAGGACGGTGGAGAGAGTTGTCAGTGTCCCTATTTGGCACACAGGTTTGGGGGCGCTCTCGTGGAAATTCAGAGGTGAGCCTCGGCTAGTAGGCAGGTGGCCCGGAACTGTGTTCTGGGGAGGTGGCCGGCCGTCCCCAGCCCTCAGGCAACCTGCCCTCCCTGCTCCTGCCTGGCTCGGGAAGGGAGCCCAGGGAGGCATTTCCCGGGATCCCTGGACCTGCTCTGGCCCAGCCCCCGCCCAGCACTGGCAGGGGAGGGAGGTGACAGGCTGTCGGTCTGTCGAGAGGAAATTCCCCTGGAACCTGTTTCTCGGCTTCCTGGCCAGCTGGGGCGCCCGCTGGGAGGAGAGGCGGGCGGAGACCCGGGCCGACATGGCCTCGGCCCTGAGCCCACCCCGGCTCCCCAAGCCCAAGGGCATCCAGCCTTCACACTACTATGAGGGCTTTCTGGAGAAAAGGGGACCCCGTGACCAGGTAAGGCGGCCAGGGAGCCGCAGTGCCCGGTGGCCCGGGCAGGTGTGCCACCTCGCTGAACCTGGCTCCCGCTGGCACCAGGGAGGCGGTGGGCGCCGGGGAGGGTGCTGGCCGTGGCCGGGCCGTCTCTGCCTGTCTCTCACCCGATCGGCCCTGCGTGTCTCTACGGTCGCTCTCTGCCTCCTCTCTGTACAGGTCTCCATCTCTCTTTCCCTCTCTGGATACAAACAAGTCCAGGGACTTCTCCGGGAAAGCGAGCGCCTTCTCACTCCCGCGGCTCTTCCCACGCCCAGCCCCAAATTTGCCCCGTGAACTTTAGCTGCGTGGCCACAGCCCTGCACAGGTGGCCCATGGGGCCGGGCAGGTGTGCTCCTCTGCTGCAGCCCCTGCCTCAGTTTCCTGGGGCACCACCAGGCCCTCCCCGTGCCCAGACTCACCTTCTGCGGTGCCTCCAGGGCCCCTCTGCTCCTCCCCTCCGCGTCCCGCCTTGCCACTGGGCTTCCCTCCATCTGAGGCCCTTCCCTTCTGCCCCCGGGTGGGCCGGCAAACCTTCCCTGACCAACAGTCCCCAGCAGCAGCAGGGGACCCCCCCGGGCCCCATGTTCAGGAGGCCAGGTTCAGACCCGCTCTGCTTCCCTTTCACCTGTCTCCTCTTCGAGCCTCAGTTTCCCCTCTCATGACGTCGCGGGTGCGGACCTGGCTCAGGGCAGACACCTGGGCTCCACCGCTGTCCACCGCTTGGCCTCACAAGACTCCAAGGTGGCAATCACTACTGTTGCCATTTCACAGCCAGGGAAACTGAGACCCTGAGAAAAATAATGTCCCAAAGCATCACAGTCGGTACGTGATGAAACGGTGACTCGAGGGGGACATTCTGACACAGTGTGATCCTGGGCAGCAGCCAGGACAGTTGGATCTCTGCAGTTTGATCAGAGATAGGGGTGTGTCCTTGTGTTGGGACAGAAGCTGCTCCGTCCTGACTGCACTGTCCCTGGGTTATCTCAAGCTAAGGTCACACCCAGGCACAGCCAGGGTACGGCCGTAAACTCCCACACACCCCTCTGTTTTGTCTATTGATGATCCACCTGGAAACTGTGCAGGAAAAACGGACTCAGGTCACCCTGGGGCCCTCTTGGCGGTTATGACTCAGGTGGCTGTGGTCACACCAAGCTAAGTCCACAAACCACCCTGCAGTCAAGCGTGCACTGCCAGGCCGGGCACACGTCCGTGGCAGTTACGTTCAAGTGTGTACCTGTGGACGGCTGGATGGAGACTTGGTGGACAAGCGGGCCTCTGGCTGGGTGGGCGGCCGAGGGCTGGGGGTACACAGACAGGTGGACGGGCGGCTGAAGGACACGGTGAGGATGGCGAGCTCGGTCAGTCATAGGGCTGCCCTGGGCCCCGTCTCTTCAAGGTCCCTCTTTCCTTTCTTCTTTCATGACACTGGAGATGGAGCCAGGGCCTGGCTCACACCAGGCAAGTGCTCTGCCACTGAGCCACACCCCGCCCAGGCTTCCTTTCGGTCCTTTCTCAGAGGACGGGACAGTCCTGGGAGCTGGGCCACGTGTGCGGAGGGCCTCCCCTGAGAGGCAGCCTCGAGTGGATCCCAAAGCAGGGTTCGAGGTGGCTGTGCGAAACCTGGGGCATCCCGGGCCCAGAGCACAGCCGAGCAAAGGCCCTGAGACAGAGTGGATGCGCGGAAGATGTCCAGCTTCGTCAGCTCACCTCCTTCCCCTTCCACCTCTGCTCCCCAGGATTACAGGAAGTTCTGGGCAGGTCTCCAGGGTCTCACCATCTATTTCTACGGTAGCAATCGGGACTTCCAGGTAAGCATGAAAACGGGGGTCCCGGGAACGGCCCAGCCTGTACCATGGGACCAAGCAGAGGATATGGGTATGTGGCCACAGCAGCAGCCACATCATCTAGAGGACCTGAGGGACCATAACCTAGTGTCCAGAGCCCTCTTTCTGTGCCCCAGCACCTGGAGAAGCTGGACTTGAGAACATTTGTGAAACTCACAGATGAAGCTCCCTGGGGAGGCTCACGTGACCCTGGCATCCACTTCAGCCTGGTCCTCCGGGATCAGGAGGTCAAGTTCAAGGTAGGTCAGGTGGAGGGGCTTGCTTCCTCCTCAGTTCTCTGCCCCATTAACACACACAAATGTGGAGTCATGTCAACTCTTACCCTGGGTTGGTGACACTGTGCAAGTCACTCAACCTCTCTGAGCCTTAAACATCAGTGAAAGAGCTCGTCAGCAGAGGGTGCAACCTGTGCAAAGGCCCTGAGGCAGGAGAGCTTGATAGAGTCTGGTGTGTTGAAGGCACAGTGAGGCCTGTGTGGGCAGAGCAGAGGAAGAGAGGGAAAGAAAGAGGAGGGAAGGCAGGAAGGGGACAGGGCAGGGCCTCGTGTGCTGCAGAAAGGAATAGGGAGACATGGGAGAGTTCAGAGTATCAGAGGTGTGAGTAATCTGATTCATGTTTTCCTTCCTTCCTTTTCTTTTTTCTTACTTTTCTTTCTTTCTTGGTGCTGGTGATGGAACCCAGGACCTCACACGTGCTAGGCAAGTGCTCTACCGCTGAGCCACATACATCCCTAGTCCTAGATTCATGGTTTTATTTTTATGTATTTATTCGTTTTAGTACCAGGGATTGAACCCACGGGTGCTTAACCACTGAGCCACATCCCCAGCCCTTTTTATATTTTATTTTGAGACAAGGTCTAACCAAGTTGCTGAGGCTGGCTTTGAACTTGTGATCCTCCTGCCTCAGCCTCCAGACCTGGGGGCACCTGGCTAGATTTAGTTTTTCTTTTTTTTTTTTTTTTTTGGCGGTGCTGGGGATTGAACCCAGGGCCTTGTGCCTGCGAGGTCAGCACTCTACCAGCTGAGCTACATCCCCAGCCCTAGATTCTGTTTTTCAGTGGTTGATATGATAAGTTTAACAATGATAACGTCCCACAATCGGGAGGACTTACATTCACACATCATTGTGCATCAGTCTGCCTAACTCATTTCATCTTCAAAACAGCCCTTAGAAACAGGGACTGTTCTTGTGCCCTGTTCTGCAGACGAGCCCACAGGGTCAAGGACCAGGCCCTGCTCTCTTCCCTCCCTAGGTGGAGAGTCTGGAGTCCCGCGAGATGTGGAAAGGCTTTATCCTAACGGTGGTGGAGGTGCGTACCGCCCTGCACTGTCTCCCGTTCCTCAGCACTCCTGCTCAGAAGTCCTCTTCCTGTCCACCCCTCAGTCCTAAGGAGCCTCTAGAGTGTGGCACAGGGGTCACAAACTGGCCGCCTGCAGGCAGAGGTAGCCCATGAACACCATTTTGCCAACAGAATGCTAAAACTCAAAATTAGCTGCCATTATTTCAAAACCAGAAATTTTAGTCCACATTCCTGATTTTTCTCTGACTGATTTGCTTCCTACCTGGCCCTTGCAGGCCACTTTGAGACCTGCTGGTCCCTGTAGATTGGTTGAGACCCTAGGTTCCAGCTCTGCTGTGCCCCCTCTGCAGAGCCTCTTCTCCTCCCCTGGAAGCCCTCTAGCCCCTAAGGTGTCATGCGGCTCTGGTGCCCTCAGACCCAGGTTCTCATCCTGGCTCTGCAAGTTGGTCTCAGTTTGCCCGACTGTGACGTGGGCACACATGCTGGTTCATGGCTTGTCCCTGATCGACCCTCAGCTCCGTGTCCCATCCACGCTGACCCTGCTGCCAGGACACCTGTACATGATGGCTGAGGTCCTCACCAAAGAGGAGGCGCGCCGCTCCCTGGAGTTGCCACCGTGAGTATCAGAGCCTGAGGGACTCTAGGATGGGGTCGAAGAGGGGAGTGGCTGAGGGTGCACCGTGAGCGGGCTCTGCCGAGCTGCATCTTGTGTTAAGTACCGGGCTGCATTAGGGCTGGAGCGGGCATAAGAACTCACGCGGGGCTCAGGTGGGATGGGGTCTTGGGTCTGGGTGCCTCTGGGGCTGGGTCAGTCTACAGGGCAGGTATGGTACCTGCACGGCGGCACGGGGTTGTGGGCCTGAGGATGCTGCCTGGCCTTCAAGGGCAGTCCTAGTTTGGGGAAGCTCTCCAGGGGAGGGTCTAGGTGTTTGGAGGGCGAGAAAGTTCTCCAGGTGAGTCCAGGTGTCCGAAAGGCTTATTTACGTCTTCTGACTAGGGGACGGAGCAGATCACAGGGTGGGTCTAGGTGCGCAGAAAGCAGGACGGGGTCTTAAAGGGGCGGGGTTACTGGAGAAGGGCGGGGCTTAGCTTTGGGGGGCTGGCTCTCGGTCTAGGAGGTGGGGCCTGGGCTTAGGAATAGGGTTGGGCCTCCAGGGGCGGGGCCTGGACCTGGGAGGTGCGGTTGGTCCCCGGGGGCGTGGGCACTTGCGGGGGGCGGGGCTTGGCCTCTGCGGACCCGGTGGTGCCAAGTGGGTGGCGGCCCCCCAGGTGCTTTCTGAAGGTGAGCCGGCTGGAGGCCCAGCTGCTCCTGGAGCGCTACCCCGAGTGCGGAAACCTGCTGCTGCGGCCCAGCGGGGACGGCAAGGACGGCGTGTCAGTCACCACGCGACAGACGCTCAGCGGGTGAGCCCGGGGGCCCAGGGCCTGCACTGGGAGGGGCGGCGTGGGGCGTGCCAGTGGGGCGGGGCAGAGCCAGGACCCGAGCCAGCGTGACAGCACATGCAGGGCCACGCTGAAGGCGGAGTGAGGCCGGATCGCGGCCACCGCCGGCAAGGTCCCTTCCCTGGGGGGCTGGGGGCGGGACCTGCGGTGGGTGGAGCCGGTCGGGGCCGTGCCTGGCGGGTGGGGCGAGCCCGAGCCACCCACGCAGCCTCCGCTGCCCTGCAGGACGCCGGTGGTCCGGCACTACAAGGTGAAACACGAGGGCGCGAAGTACGTGATCGACGTGGAGGATCCGGTGAGCACCGGGTCCCCGGCGGGGTCCGCACCCCTCCTCGCTCGCCCTGACCGCGCCCCACTTTCCCCAGTTCTCCTGCTCCTCACTGGACGCAGTGGTCAACTATTTCGTGTCGCACACCAACAAGGCCTTGGTGCCATTCCTGCTGGACGACGACTACGAGAAGGTGTTAGGTGGGTGCGGCCTTGCGGAGGGTTCCGTGCGCGCCTCTCCTGTCCCGGCCTGACGAGGCACCCCCTGACTCTGTGCCTACTCCAGGCACCCTCTCTGTTCCAGGCTACGTGGACGCGGATAAAGAGAACGGCGAGAGTGTGTGGATGGCGCCCTCCGCCTCTGACCCCGACCCAGGTGAAACCCCCTCCGCCTTGCTGGACCCACATTCCGCCTCACCCTCTCCACATATGGCCACTTGTGTCTGAGTCATACCCAGAGTTCAGGGACAAACTGCCCAGGCCTTGTCCTGAGGAGCTTCCAGGTGGGGGTGGGGATGGCCTCAGCTGGACACAGGTAAACCCATCCCTTGGGGGGTGGAACCTGGGTTGAAGGAGAAATGGGAGCTGGAGGAGGGGGCGTCTTGAGGAAGGGGAGGAGAGGGCGGCCACCTGCGTGATAGGCCGCCTGGAGGATGTTGGTGGGTAGAGGTGGGCGCTGGAGGAACAGGAGGCTCCTGATGAGCGAGATGCTGGGGATGGCGAGTGATGGGGAAGGCGTGGCAGTCCGTCCTGTTTATGAGGCAGGGCACACTGGAAAGGTCTGTGGGTCGGGCATTGCAGGGTCCCCAAGAGTGTGAGGGACATGCACATGTCCACACACAGGCTGGGTGAGAAGCCCCTGTGCACCTGTGTAGGCACGTGCGGCCCATGTTGCAGCCGTGTGCAGCTCACAGCTGCTGGAAGCCACAGTCACATGTAGACACACGCGCAGAGCCCGCTCACAAGCAGTCCTAGATCCACCATGGCACGAGCAGCAGGTGCTCAAGCACGTGCCCCAGAGCCACGTCGTCAGGCACACAGGCACCTGCACACACACCTTTGCACATGTTCAACTTGTACAAATTCAGTGTGTGTCTGCTACCCAGGGACACAAATGCAGATTCACAAATGGGCACAAGCACAAAACACACACACACCCAGGGACGTGTGTGCTCTCCAGACACGCACACAGACGCACCCTGAGGCGTCCCTGCACAGCCTGACCGTGACTGTCCCTGCCAGGCCCTGCGCCCCCTGCAGATGGCCCCAAGTCACTGCCTTCTGCAGCGTCCAGCCAGGACAAACTGCCCCCACTGCCTCCCCTGCCCCGGCTCCCGAGCCAGGATGACAACTATGTGACCCCCATTGGAGATGACCCGGCGGCTGCGGACTACGTGAACCAGGATGGTGGGTGGGGCGGGGTGCCGATGGGGTGGGGGGAAGCCAACGGCCCCCGTGACACTGTGCATCTGTCCACACAGTGTCTTCCTCTGGCCGGCCGGTCATCCCAAAGCCCAAGAAGTTGGTGAAGGCTCCAGCAAAGCCTCCGAAGCCACCCACTGTGCCCAAGCCAGGTAGGGCTGGCTCCCCACTTCCTCCCTCATCAGCAGGTGGGCAGCCATGTCCCTCACCTGTCCTCTTTTCAGAGCCCAAGGGCAACAACAAGCCACTGGTCAGGAAGTTAGTGGGTGGCTCACCCCAGGCTGTCCTCCTTGCAACAAGTAAGTGGTCTGTGGGGTGCACCCAGGTGGGCTTCCAAGGGGCGTGGCCTGGAGGGTCACACAGAACCCCAGGGCCCTGCAAGTCAGTGCCCTGGGCTTCAAATTCCTAATGCCTCTGGACACATTTCATTTTGTACTGGGCCTGCACATCTGTAGCTGGTCTGGGGTGGGTCTGGGGTGGGTCTGGGGTGGGACACAGACTGGATCCCAGGCCCCGCTGAAGCTCAGTGCCAACCCCCCAGATGTGACGGCAGAGCTGGCGGAAAAGCTGCAGAAGAGGCGGGCCCTGGAGCAGTGAGCAGATCGCCGTGGGACCGAGGGCTTTGGCCAGGGCACCGCATGCTATCTGCTCTCCCAGGATTAAAACTTTAGTGAGCCCAAGGCCCCGTGTTTGGCTTGCCTTTGGATGGGGCGAGGGGCTGGTGGGATCTTCTCCCAGCCGGCACCACTTACCCCAGTCACCCTCAGCCCAGAAGGCCTGTTGCTTGGTCACCTAGGAGAAGCCCAGAGGCCCCAAGGCTAAGCAGCACGTGGGACCACCCAGCCCCAGAAAGCGCCTCCGGCCCCTGACCAGTGTTGGACCTTTATTAGGAAGTGAGGTGGAAGGGCCACCGTGCCCGCTCCCTGTTGGTGGACCCCTCAGGAATTAAGGCTCCAAGCAGCAACCGAGAGAAAGGGCCCAGCTGAAAGGGCTGGGGCCTGGTGGTGGCCCCAGCACCCCGCTCGCTGGGTGGCGGGTGGCCTAGGTGAGGCTGGTGTTGGAGCTGCTGGTGGCACTGCCCCGCTTCTGCAGGCAGCGCACAGAGCTGGGGACCTGGAGGCCGGTCGTCACCTGGAAGCTGCCGCACCATACCTGGGGCAGGTGGGGAGGAAGGCGGCTCAGCCCTGCCCCCCGCCCCCGCCCCCGCCCCGCCCCCACCCCGCCCCGACGCCGGCTGCGAGGGCAGCTCACTGTGAACGCAGGCAGCAGCGGCTGTGTGAACTTGGCCTTGAAAGTGTGCAGCAGTTGTTTGGTGCGGGCGTTGTAGAAGGACAGGAGGCCTGGGCAGAGGGCAGAGCGACAGGGACACCGTGTCACAATGGGATGCGGGCCTAGGCACTGGCGGGGTCAGGGCAGAGGCAGCTGGAGGTGGGGGTCACCTTGGTGGAAGTCACAGTGCACGCCCAGGCAGTCGGGCACGGGGGCGTCCAGCACCTTGACTTTGTTGGCGTGCTTGGCGGTGAAGCTGACCTGCAGCCAGTTGTTGACGTGCAGGCACCAGGAGGCCCCCGTCTTGCCCAGCTGCTCGAAGCGGCCCAGGCTGCGGTAGGCCACGCCCACGCCGAAGGCCTTGCTGTCCGGTTCATAGCGGACTTCCCAGTACTGCTCCCCGCCATCGATCAGCGTGTCCCCTGTGGGGCAGAGTGGGCGGTGGGGCCTGGTAGAGCCAAGGCCAGATGCACTTCGACGAAGGGGTGGCCCCTGGGTACTCCCTGCACCACAGCTACTCCCTCCAGGTACTCCTCAGGCCCCAGCTGTTCCCAGAGTTTTATCAACTCCCTAGAGATACTCACTAAGCCTGGAAGCTCTCCAGGACTCCGGTCCTCTTTTTTTCTTTTTTTTTTTTTTTTTATCACTGGGGATTGAACTTGGGGTCACTTAGCCACTGAGCCATATCCCCAGCCCTTTTTAATTTTTTAAAGACAAGATCTCCCTAAGTTACTTAGCTCCTCACTTAATTACTGAGGCTTTGAACTTTGAACTTGTGATCCTCCTGCCTCCACCTCCTGAGCTATGGGGTCACTTACTCCTTTCAGGCTCTCTACAAGCCCAGGACACTCCTTTCAGGCACTTTCAGGCCTTAGAAGCTTCCTTCATTCAGTTCCTCCCCGTGTCCAGACCCCCCTCAATTCTGCCCAGAGACTAGAACATCCCCATCTCTGGCTCCTGGTGCCCACGGGTCTTGGGCAGAATCCAGAGGCTCCTCAGGACTCCGAGACTCCTGCCTTTTGCTCTCTGAATCCAGATTCTACCCAGCCCCTGAATCCTGGGGAGGACCAGCTCCTCCTGCCTGTGCCACTTCTGAGGCCTGGGGCTCCTCCTGGGGCCCAACACCCTGCAAGCCTGGCTCCTGGTCTCCAGGCAGCCCTGGAGCTAGCCCTCCAGACCTGAGCTGACCCCCAGCTCCTCCGCACCCCCGTCCCTGCTTCCAGCCATCTCAGCTACTCCTCACTCCAGCTTAGCCGCACACAGGTCCTCCCCACCACACGTGGCCCGGGCTCTGTCCCCTGGCTTAGCTCTCAGATCAGCCCCTGGGCGCACACACCTGGTTTCCCTGCTTCCTGGAACCCAGCCTCCTGATCCCAGTGCTCCTGGGAAGTCCAGCCTCTCCCGCCGCCCTCCCGGGTGGTACTGGCTCGCTGGCCTCCTTCCTCGAGGGCAGCCATTCCTCCACACTCCAGGTCCCCCATGGACTGCAGCGTCTCCTTTGGAGGACGCCATCACTCCCCTGGAGCCCCTTCCCCTCGGAGCCCACCCACCCCAACCGCTCAGATACCAGCGACTCTCCTGGAGCCTTCCCGTACCCTAAGCCCCAGCTGTCCACAGGCAACCCCAGCCCCTGCACGTGCCAGGAGAGCTGTCCAGCTCCTGCCTGCCCTTCCCCTGCCCAGAACGCCCCTCCCCTCCTTACCCAGCACTGTGTAGGATTCAGCCGTGAAGCGATCCCTTCCGCCACGCCCCGAGGGCATCCTCTTGGGAGATGGAATACCTCTGTGGGTGGCAGAAGCAGGCAGGATTCAGGCCTCGCCTCCCCCAGAGGCCTCCCTGGACCGTCCCTGCCCTTCTGCTCAGTCCCCGACAGTACCTGGTCCTTTCTGTAGGGTGGGCCCTTCCATGGTCAGGTCAACGCGCCTGTGCCCTTCCCACCCGGAAAGCTCCTACTCGACCCGCTGAACCCTTCCCGGGCTCCTCTCTCCCCAGTTCTGAGCACCCTGGGCTCCTCAGCTTGAGCTCCGCCACGACTGGGGCAGGGCAGGGTACCTGGCCGGGGAGTTGACTGGAGACGCTGTCCGGCCCTTGCCGTCCTTCTCCCGAGCCTTGATGTCCTGCACCTTCCCGCCCATGGCGTCCCACTCCACGGCCAGGTCATCCACCCGCAGGTTCTGGTGGGATGTGGACGCATCCAGGCGGAACATGAAGGCTGGGGCCGGCAGACGAGGGAGTCACAGAGATGGGAGCACCCAGAGAGACAGAGAGACAGTGACAGGAGAACAGAAAGACGAGGAGACAGGCAGGCACACGGGCAGACAGCTCAGAAAGACGGTACAGAGACAGGCGGGAAACACCAACAGACAAGACGGGGCAGGATGGGAAACCCAACACGAAGCCAGAGGAGTGAAGGTCCAGGGTCGCTACCCAGACCTCTCAAGTCGAGAAGCATTTTCAAAGTTGCCCTGGGCCTCCACCACCCAGGACGCATCTCAGGAACGGGGCAGGGGTACGCACGGAGGAGTTAGGCTAGACAGCAGAGGGACTTCCTTGTACAGCATGCAAAGGAGTCACTGTGGGAGGCTGTAGAATCTATCTTTGCTACTGATAGTCTGTCTCCAAGTAAGAGGACTTATTTGATGAGAGAGTGGGACAGCAGATATATGTATTAAAACTATCCATGTATAACGGGATTGTGCTCAGAAAAAGAAAAGCAGGGTGGCACCAGACACCCAAGCCAAGAAAGCCACAGGGACTCAGCTTTGAGCTTCTTGGCAGCCAGGGCAACAAGAGCCACGGAACCCTGGTTAGTGGATTTTCATGACACACTGGAACCTGGGGCTCCAGAGGGAGGGATGTGGAGACTGGGAGGGGGTGAGAGCCAGTCACCTGGTGTCTCCAGGGTCACCGGCTCAGAGAATTCGCCTGCAACTGCCTTATTGCAGGCTTTCACCCGAAAGTTCATGTATTTCATGTCAAACTTGAGGCCTGGGATGCAAAGAGGGATGTCAGTGCTGTGCACTCAGAGGCGTGAGAGTGGGGGATGCCATCCCTCCCATGCCACAGTGATCCCCCACCCCACCCCAGGCTTGTAAGCTGCGTCCTCATAAGCAAGTCTAACCCCTGCGAAACTGTCCTGGTCTCACCCACCATGCACCATGGACTACTTGACTCCACCTCCAACCCAGAGTGACCAATCATGATTCTTTATGACACAGTCCCAGTGGTTGGTTGAGATAGGCACATGATTCAAGCTGACCAATTAGAGTCGGCCCTGGAACTCTGATACTACAGCAAGCACAGCGGCCTATCCCTCTGGGCTGGTCAACGAGGAGAAAGTGCCTTCTAAACAAATTTGCTGGCACATTTAGGAAACCTCTTGAGAAACAAGCTCCCTGAGTCTGTAACCACAGGGACGAAGGTGACCGAGTCATTGCTAGAAGCCTTGGACCTGGTTACGTATGACTTTTTCATACGTAACTGGGGATGAACCCAGGGCAGCTCCACTGGGCAGCATCCCCAGCCCTTGAGTTTCTCATTTTGAGACAGGATCTCACTAAATTGCTGAGGCTGGCCTTGAACTTTCGGTCCTCCGGCTCAGCTCCTGAGTCTCCAGGATTACAGGTGTCCACTGCACCTGGCCATGCTGGTTGACTCTCCTTACTCCCAGGACATAATCCAGCCCCAGCCCAGATCCTGGATCTGCTCATGAACTGTTGTTAGGAACCCACCACTGGAGGAAGCCGGGGAAGGGGAGGATCCTTGCTGCACTTTCTCTATTCACAACTTCCCTCGTATCTATAATTATTTCAAAATAAAAAGTTACAGCAAAACAAGCAGAAGCCAGGAGGACTTGGAGGTGACAACTGTGGAGCCACCAAAAAAAGAAAGAAAAGGCGGGGGAAAATGTGTGTGTGAGCGTGTGCACGTGTGAGCGTGTGCACGTGTGTTTGTTTTGATTCCCATGCAAAGAGTAAACCAATAGCTTCTCAGGCTGTCTGGCTGTCTGGTGATTTTTCCCCTCTGCAATTAGCAAGCTCATTATTAACCACATATGCTAATTACAGATAACTAGCAGGCTGATTAAGCCTGGGAAGGAGGACGTGAACGGGATACCCATGACATCAGCAAGGCTTTCCGCCCCAGGACGCCCCTGGCTCAGGACAGCTTTGTGAACTCATTAGGGAGCCCCCTTTTCCCACCTTGGCCCCTTCCCTGCAGCTGGTGGATTCCAGGCTTTTGACTTCTTACAACTGCCAAGGAGACCCCCTAGTCCCAGGAGGCTGAGTAAAGGAGTCCCAGTAGAGGTGAGGCTGCCGCTGCAGCCAGGCCAACCACGGATCAGAGCATGAATGGATGGCTGCTGGACGGGGACAGGATACCTCCTGTGCCTCTGAGCCTCCGTGGGTCACTGGAGACCAGAGCCACACCCGTTGTGCACAGGTGAAACGCTTGACACGCATGGGCCTCCATAAATGGTGCAGCCGCATCATCCACAGCTCCCTCACGAGGTTCCCCTCTGGTGTTCCTGATCAGCCCACCTGGCCAGGTTGCCCTGGAGCCCGGGAGCTTTGGGGAGGTGGCTAAAGGCCCCAGGCAGCTGGCGGTGGTGAGCCGGCTGGTACCTGTCAGGGTGTACTCTGTGTGTCGGATGCCCTCGATCACCATCCAGGGCTGGTCCTCCTTGAGGCGCGGCGGGCCCTCGAAGTTTGTCCTTCGGTACTCCAGCACGTAGTGGTCGATCTTGCTGTCCTCATCCGGCATGCGCCACACCAGGGTCACACAGTTGTCTGCTACCAGGGACTCGGCCAGGTCGATCACAGGAGCACTGGGCACTGCCCAGGACAGAAGGGAGAGGGGATCAGGTGCTGGGTCCCGTGGGGTACAGGCAAGGGGCTTGTGCGAGCCCCCTGCCACATGATGACCTGTCTTCCACACCTGGGGGCAGCACCTCAGGGTTTTGGGACCTGGGGATTCAGCCTCTTCAAGGGATTGGGGGAAGACAGTGCTTTCTCAGGGCTCAACCCACAGAGCTGGATCCTGTTGAGATTCCACCAGTTGGCGGGACACGGTGGGGCACACCTGTAATCCCACAACCCAGAGGCTGAGTTCCAAGCAGCCTGACCACTAGGCAAGACAAAATCTCAAAAATACATAAATAAATACAGTAAAAAGGCTGGGGGTGTCGCTAAGTGGTTAGGGTCCCTGAGTTCAATCTCCAGTGCCAGGGGAAAAAAAAATCCACCATTTAGAAGCCAGACTTTCCCCTAATTCTCAACCAATTGGGAGTGGCTTTCTTTAGGGCTCCACCGCCAGAGGGACTCTCAGAGTGCCAAATCCCTGGGGGGTTGTGGCGTGCTAGATCTTTGCCCCTGGGGGCAGGGTTTTCCCAAGACCCAGCCACTGTGCCTGTCTTCCTGTGGCTCCACCCCCTCATGGGCAGGGCTGCACCAGTGCTCCGCCCACACTGAGCATCCTGAGCCCCACCTACACGGGCAGGCTCAACTAGGGCCCCACCCTGTGTGGGTGGGGCCAACCAGAGCTCCATCCATGGAATGGGGATCACAGTTCAGGTTCCACCCCCAAATGGGCAGGGCTCAGCCAGGACTCCTCCCCATTCCCCCTCCTAGGGGAGGGGTATCCTCAGGGCCCCATCAACAGGAAGGGGCCATCCCAGGTTTCAGACACTTCCTCTCCTTCCTTTGCCTCCCTAAGTCATTTTCCTGAAATCCTGGCCCTCCAGAGTTCCCCTCTCACCAGGCAGGAACTTGAGGGCCTGTAGCATCTGCCGCTCCTGTGCAAAGTCCACCATGAGGTGACTCATGTTGTCGCTGACCTTGGCTTTCAGTGACAGCCGGAAGGCAGGGGCCATAGTCACGCTGCAGGGAAGGAGGGGGAAGCAGCCTGCTGGGAAGGGTGTGGTGGGGTGGCCCTAGGCCTGGCCGTGGCAGATGATGTGGGGGGACCCCTCCCATGCGTCCCTGTCCAGTGTCCTGGGTTAGGCACCCTCTCCGGAGTGTCCCACCTTCATGGCAGGGCAGGGGAGCAGGTGGGAGCCAGATCCCACATCTTACCCATCTTTGATTTGTTTGGCAGCCTAAAAAAGAGAGATGAAATAAAACTCAAAGATCTGTCATAACAAAGCCAGACAGCCATCATACAAACAGGAAGGCTGAGAGGCAGCAGGGCAGCAGTTTGGCAAAGTCACCAAACATGGGGCAGAAACTGACATGCCCTCCTTCTAGGCTGTGCCTTGAGGGGACAGGAGGCTGAGGCATGGCCCCAGCCTCACCCTGCTCAGTGCCCAGTACATACAGGGTGCCCAGCTTAACTGACATTTCAGATGAACAGTGAATACTTTTCTTTAGTACATCCTGTGCAATCTTTGGAATACAGTTATGCTAATATTGCATGGGTGGGCCACTATGTCGAAAGTCACTCACCTTCCAGCTGAATGCAAATTAATCTGGATGGACTTGACTTTACCTGGCAACCCTATGGCACAGCATCAGAGGCACCCACCTGAGGAAAGTCCTCACTGTCTGTGGCCTGCAGGGTCTGGTTGGCAGTTTCTAGAAGTTCCTCTGAGCTCTCCAGGGCCCGCATGCAGGCGGCCAGCTGGTTCTGTGGGTAGTGTGGCAAAGGTCAGCATGGTGCCAGGGACCAAGGGGAGATTACTTGTGAGGCAGCCTCAGCACCTCCAGAACGTCCCTTCACCTGCAGGGCCCAGGGTCCCATGGGCCTCTCAAACTCCAAATGGGAGAGGAAGTTGGGTCCTGGAGTGCCCAGCCCAGTTTGGTTCAGAGCCTCCCAGGGAATCTCTTCCCATGAAGCTCATGTACCCAAGGCACACCTGAGTGCCTGGATTCCACCTGTCCTGGGGACATGAATCTGGAGAGTTCAGAAGTTACCCAGGAGCTTTAAAGGCCCCCAGCCTGGAGCGTGAGAGCCCGTGGGAGCAGCGGGAGCTGTCTGAGCAGGGGTGACACCGTCGGATCTGGGGCACCAACAGGAAGGGCCCACCGAGTGGAAGCATGGGGAGGACGGGGGCGTGGGGATCAGAGGTGGGCAACCTGCTGGAGAGGGGTCTGGGGGAGGAGCCAGGTGGGCGGAGGGGCCACGGCAGGGCAGGGCCGGGAGAGCTCACTGCTGTGTCGGAGGCAGGTCCCCAGCCGCACACCTGCAGCTCGTAGGTGCGACTGGCACGGTCCTGCTTTATCTTCATGAGCATGCCCTCCTTGAGCTCCTCCAGGACAGAAAGGAGGGACTGGAACTCCGCTTCAAGGTCCTCCTGCACCTTGGCCGAGTTCGCCTGAGTCAGAATGGCCAGGATTAGCTGGAGCCCGTGATCAGAAGGGGAAACTGAGGCCTGGCCTCCCACAGGCCAGTTGCTCCGGTGGGCACCGCCCCTCCCCTCACCTCCACGTTGAGCAGCATTTGCTTGAGGGAGTAGATGAAGCTCTGGATCTCCTCATTCTTCACAGCCAGCGTTGTGATGATCTTCCGTAGAGCTTCCTGCCCCACAAGCACACGGAGCGGGTAAGCTCCTCCACTTGGCCCTTTCATGTTCTGCCCTCCAGAGGTCCAGGGAGGGGAGGGGAGGCCACCATGCTAATGAGCCCAAGAGCCAGCCACAAGCGGACCCGGGTGAGCCTCTGGCTCTCTGCACCTCACCTAGCAGGTGGGTTCCACAGAGCATCCTCATTTATAGATGATGAAACAGGCTCCGAGAGTCTCCAGGGAAGGGACAGACCTGAACAAGGGCTTCAACCCAGGCTGGGCATAAGCTCAGGTGAGCAAAGAACGTCCCAGAGGAAAAATGGGCTAGCCTGGGGAAAGGGCTATCTGTGGAAAGAAAACCTCTAGGCGAGATGGAAACCTGCTACAAAGACTAGCCTAGAAACAGGGGTGAGTAGGGAGGGACGCCCCGAGGATAGGGACTACCTGGAGAAAAGGGTTAGCGAGGAGAAACTGATCACCTGGACCAAGGCAGCACCTGGGCAATGGAGATGCCAGGGAGCCAGGTGAGTGGGAAGGGGAAAGGAGTCACAAGAAAGGGGATACTGGGAGGGAGGTCGTGCAGACAGATCCTGCTCCAGTGTGTGACTCCGACCGAGGCCTTGCACGGGACCCTTATCTGGGGGTGCAGGTCCGTGAGGTTAGGACTGCGGAGCTGTCCTCCGGGGGCGGGGCTGGCACTGAGACACCTGGTCTTCGACCGGGATGGAAGGCGTGGGGGATGGGGTCGGGGCTGGGACCCGGATACTGGGCGGTGTGGGGGACGCAGAGGGGACGCCCCTGGCCCCAGGCCAAAATGATGGGGGACTGCGTCTCAGATGGGGAGCCCTGGATCCGGGTGGGGTTGCAGCGGGGCTGGAGCCGCCGCCGCAGAGCAGCTGGGGTGGAGGGGGAGGGCACTGCGGCATCACCTGGTCCCCACCGCGCCCACCCCGCAGCGGCCCCACCCCGCCCCACCCGGTCCTACCCTCTGGTCTTCCATGGCTGCAGCCCAGGTCACCCCGGCCCGGCCCGCGGGCCCCGCTCGCTCCTGGAGCCCCTAAGCTGCCTTTGCCGCTGCCGGGAGCCAATGGCCCGCGGAGCCCTCGCCGCCGCCGCCGCGCCCCCGGTCAGCGCTCCATCACTGCTCGCAGTGCGCAGGCGCGCCCGCCGCAGCAACCTGGGAAATGTAGTCCCGCGCTGGGGGTCTCCGAGGGCCTGACCTCCAGAGCCTGGAGCTCACTGGGGAACCCTACGAGTGATGGCAGCCGAAGAGAGCCCTGAGCGGGGGTGCAAGTGCCCTGCTTCGACTCCTGTCCAGCTGCGTGACCTCGCGATCACCCTCGTCCTCCGCCGTCTCAGTCTCCCCGTTCGTCCACCCGCACACCTTCTCCGTCGTTGCTCAAACTGGCACCCAGCCTGCCCACTCCATCTGGCCGTGACCGCTGACACGCGTTGTAAGTTACCGAAGAGCCCAGGTGTCCAGCCTCCAAGCCCTCTTCCCCTTCATGTCCGCAGCGCAACCTCTCCGCATCCCACAGCGCCGCGGACACATCTGCAAAACCCCCTCCGCAGCTCTCCATCCACAGGGCTGGGGGTGGTTATCGGCCGCCTAGCGCAGGGACCCTCACTGGATCCAGGAGGGTTGGATCAGAAATGGGCAACAGATGGAAACGAAAAAGTGATCCCGGGGAGAGGCAGTTAGAGCGCTGTGCCTTGCCAAGCCCTGTCCATCCCACGGGAACAGTCACAACCACAGAAACAGAAGCCAGGTGGCACACAAGTGTGGATCTGGTCGACCTGAAGCGGGGGCACAAAATGAGACAAAGGACGGAATACATACGTGCAGATTTGGAGAGGCCTGCCGGAAGGCGGGGGAGGGCACCTGCACCCAGCGTCCTTGGCGCCGAGGAGGTGCAGCGGGCCTTGCAGCTCTTCAGTGTGAGGACGATGTTCTCGATTTCAGAGGGGCCCCCAAATTCAGGCTGTTTCCATGTCTGTCTCTCCTACCAGGGCCTGGGGCTTAATCCATTGGGGTCCTCAGTACCTCCCTCCACAGAGGGGAGGGGAGGGGCAAGGGTGGGTCCAGCGCATGAGGGTCTGCTGGGGTGAGGACAGGGTCCTCCCTGTGGTTGAGAGGAGCGATTCAGGGAAAGTCACAGATCTCCCAGCTCTGGGTGAGAAAGGTCACTGTGGTTAAGTTGAGACATTGAGGTCTCTGGGTCAGCTGCCTCCTTTGGGGGCACTCCTGACAAGGGCAAGGGGCAGCAGGGCAGTGAGCGACCCACTTCATCGGGCCCAGGTCCTGGGCACAGGTGAATTCACACCTGTAAGGACACAAAGTCAAGAGCAGAAGTCACTCCTCCGCAGGCGGCCTGCCTGCTGCTAGGTGTGGACTGTGGGCCGGGGGCTCCCTTCCAGCAGCAGGAGAGAGGGAGAAAGCGAGCACAAGAAAGCCCTTCCTCCAGACGTCCAGAGAGACAGACGTTCTGGGCGATGGTCACCAAGGCAGGGATCCCTCTGTTCAAACTGCCCCCAGGACCTTGGCCTCGACCCCACCTAGACCTGTCACACTGCCATGTCCCTGCCACACAACACGCTGGGCCCACTCATACACACTGCCTCTCAGATCTGAAGCACTGGGAACAGAGGCTGCGGGCAGCAGGGAGTGGCCCACAGGGAGCCGGGCACCACTTATTCCCCGCACGGTGTCTGCCCGCGTGTCTCACCTCTGAAACAGGGAGGGGGAGACTGGGCCAGACCTCAGGAGGGGGCAGGAGCTGCAGGGGGCTGTGCCTCGGGGAGGGCGGAGCCTGACGGGCAGCAATGGGGTACCTGGGCTCCAGGCGCTCATCCTGCTCCAGTGCTGGCGGACTACACAGGCAGCACATCCTGGAGCACACCATCTGAGCTTCCTCCTGGCTTTGCCAAACAGCCCTACCCAAAGCCCAAGCCTAACCCCAACCCTAACTCAAACCCTAACACTAACCCCAACCCCAACCCCAACCCTAACCCCAACCCTAACCCTAACCCCAACCCCAACCCTAACCCCAACCCTAACCCTAACCCCAACCCCAACCCCAACCCTAACCCTAACCACAACCCTAACCCCAACCCTAACCCTAACCTTAACACTAAACTCTAACCCTAACCCCAACCCCAACCCTAACCCCAACCGCAACCCTAACCCTAACCTTAACACTAAACCCTAACCCTAACCCTAACCCTAACCCCAACCCCAACCCCAACCCTAACTCAAACCCTAACCCTAACCTTAACACTAAACTCCATCCCTAACCCTAACCCTAACCCTAACCCTAACCCTAACCCCAACCCCAACCCTAACCCCAATCCTAATGCTAAACTCTAACCCTAACCCTAAACCCAACCCCAGCCCCAACCCTAACCCTAAACCCCGGCACTCAGAACCTTAGGGGGGCTGGAGGGTGCAGGAGGCGCCTTGAAGGGGCCCTAGGATAGGACTCAGACCACGGCCCGCCTTGGTGACCGGCCTCTCTCAGGGCCTCTCTCCCTGGCTCTGGCCTGCTGGTCCCAGCACACCGCACCAGTCTTGAGCCCGTCCTCCGCCTCACTTGGCCTCGGCCACGCCAGGAGCTCGACACAGCTGTCCTTCCGGGTCCTCAGGCACCCGGACGCAGCGTGGCCGAGAGCCCAGCCTTTCTCCTCCATAGGTCGCTCCCGAGTGTCCTCCCGCAGGCCTTGGCGGTTCCATCTATGCAGTCCCTCCAGCAAAACCTGCGGCCACGCTGCCCTCCCTCCCTCCATGTCCCCACTTGGCCCACGTGCAGTCTGGGGACAACCTGCACAGGGTGCAGACGTGGCGTCTCCCGGGTCTGGCCTGCGCCTGAGCCCCCACCCACAGGGCGTTGTCACCACAGCGGGCGGGGGACCGTTCTCTTTGGCACTGGGGATTGAACCCACTGAGCCACGTCCCCAGTCCCTTTTATTTTTTATTTTGAGATAGGGACTCACTGAGTTGCTGAGACTGGCCTCAAGCTTGGGGTCCTCCGGCCTCAGCCACTGAGCCCTTGGGGTGACAGGGGTGCACCACCTGCCCGGCTCAGGTGCTCTTGTGGAAACATGAATTGGACCAGGCCCAGTGTGCACGCCCGGCATGGCAGGGCCTCAAGGGGACGCCGCTCAGTGGCAGGGGCTTGCCTAGGATGTGCAAGGCCGGGGCTCCACCCCAGCACTGCAAAGGCCAGCGCCCAAACAAAACAAAACCCTTCACCTGGACTCCCGCTTCCCTGTTCCCAACTGCCCCTCCCCTCCTTCCCCGCAGCCTGCTGGCCTCTGGTCTCCCGCCGCTCCTCCCCTCCTCACTCTGCTCCCGCCGCCCAGGCCTCTTTACCGCTCCTGCAACATGCCAGGCTTGGTCCTGCCCCAGGCCCTTTGCATGGCTGTGCCTTCCACTCTTCCTTCCTGAACAGCTACTTCTTACTGTCCAGATCGCTGCTCAAGGCCCCCACCTCAGAGAGGCCTATCCTGACACCCTCAGAAGCCGACCCCCTGTCATGCTTGGCTGCCCTCCCCAGTCCCCTTCCTCCCTCGCCATTCTCAGTTCATGGCTTCCTGCCTTTCACCCCCGACTCCGAGTTCCCAGAGGGCAGGGTGTTCATCCCCGTGCTGTCTGCATCTACCACGCCCCGCCTAGGGCTGGACATATTGGTGTGGCCGAGAGCTAGACAGGTCCTACAGTCCATTCCAGCATCCTGCAGGAGTTGACCTGACAGGCCCATTTCACAGATGGGCACATCGGATCATAGCCAGGAGGATTCACAGGCTCCAAACCTCCCAGGCTCTCTAGGGTTGAATGGAGCGCGTGTGCGGGCTGCACGCTGATAGAGGGCTGGCTTCTCCGTCCTTGGTGCTACAGGGAGCCACAGCGGAGGCCCAATTGCTGCAGGTCAGCCAGGCAGGGAGGTGGCCCTGTCTGGCTAGGTGACCCAGGTCAGGGTCTGGGAACGGCTCTGTGTGCAGTGGACGAGGACAGGGATATCTTGTGCCAGCTGTTGGTTACCAGCAACAGTCTCAGCTGGGGGACCTAACCCTGAGGCTGGACCACATGAGCTTCCAGGACAGCAAGGACTATGTGCAGGCAACCGCGAGGCCCCTGGTGGCCGAGGCAGAGGCTGCTCCCACATCTCCTGGTAGACCCAGGTAGAGACGTGGAGACCCCGATCTCAAACCCCCAGAAACATCAGCCCGAGCCAGGCGGGAAGCGCTGTGAAGGCGAGGACCACCAGCTCAGGGAGCCCAGTGTCAAGAACTTCCCCTGGGTCAGGTCCTGGCTCACCACCTGTCCAGGGTCACGCCGTGAATTGTTTCTGCTTGTGGCCACATGATCTCTGTGGCAACTGCTGCGAACACCAGGCAACACATAAATGCCAGGCAGTGCATGAATGATTGGATGTGACTGGGTCTCAATAAAACTTTATTTTAAAAATGCAGCCGGTAAGCTGAATTTGGCCCACAGCTTGGAGTTTCTGATTCCCGTTCAGAACATCACGATTGTAAACACTTGAAAACATACAATTCTGGAGTTTTGATCAAATAATTCTAGAATCCTTTTAAAAAGTGTTGTTAAAATATATTCCACCTACGGAGAAATGAGCGTGTCCAGGGTATGTAGCCACCCAGCTGGAAATCACAAACTCTGGACCCTCACGGGCCCCCATGGGCCCTGAGACCTGCCACCCCAGTCCCGGCACTGTCCTGACTGCTCACAGCGCAGACCTCTTCTGCTGGGGTGTATTTCACTTAAACGCATCCGTGGAGTGTGTCCTCTTGTGTCTAGCTTTTTTCACTCAACGGGACCTCTGAGGCATTCAGCTGTAGTGATACACAGAGGAGTGGCTCCATTTTCTTGACTGTAGAGTATTCCCCACAAGTGACCACGTTGTCATGGAACCCAATTTCCTGTTGATGGGCATTTGAGCAGCTTTTAGCTTCTGGCTATTATGAGTAGAGCTGCTTGTCTTTTGGTGTAGACATTTCTATACCTATTCCAGAATCTCCAACCACATAATAGAATCTTGCAGTTCTAGAATCATAGGGACAAAAAAAAATCTAGGCACTTGGATTTAAAGCATGTATTGTCTCTAAGGAGGTGAATGTTGGTTCTTACAGCAAAACCAGATTTTCCTTTTTTAAAAATTTTTTTGTGGACTGGGGCTGTAGCTCAGGGGCAGAGCACTTGCCTAGCCTGTGTGAGCACCGGGCTTAATCCCCAGCACCACACAGAAATAAACACATAAAATAAAGGCATGTTGTCCATCTACAACTACAAAAGAATTTTTAAAAAAAAATTTTGTGATTTTGGGGGTGGACCCCAGCCCTCTTGCATGCTAGGCAGGTGCTCTGCCACTGAGCCACATCCCCAGCCCTTTTTGGTATTTTATTTAGAGACAGCATCTCACTGAGTTGCTTAGGGCCTCACTAGGTTGCTGAGGCTGGCTTTGAACTTGCCATCCTCTGGCCTCCGCCTCCCGAGCCGCTGGGATGACAGGCGAGCACCGTTGTACCTGGCTCTGCATGTTCTCTTTTTCCAAGTAAAGCTTAGATCCACAAGTAGATTTATAGGGTACCCGAGAGAATTAAAACGTCATGAGGGAACAAGTCAAGATTTCAAAAAGATCTAAAGCATCTCCCTTTCATTATTACCAATGAAAATAAGAACGAAGAACCCCCAGATAAAGAACTGGAGGATTCTAGAACCTTAGAACAGCAGTACCTTAAGTATCAGACTCTTAGCAGTGTACAGTCATGGAGTGCAACAGCACAGAGCATTCTAGAATCTAGAATTGAAACCCATCAACTCTCAGAGCTGGAAGAATCTTTCCAGATCAGCAGGGCCAGCCGATCCCATTTACAGTCGAGGAGGCTGAGACCCAGAGAGCCAAGATGTGCCCAGGGACCTTTGAAAACAGGGACGTGGCGCAGTTGGCCCTGAGCCAGCTCATGCATCCCCCACTCTGCCATGAGACTGCTGCTGGGGACAAGCCCCTGCAGGCCCAGCCCAGCCCACACCTCCTGGCTCCTGCCCTCTGGGGCTGCACCAGCCTCGGCACGTGTCAGCTCCCACCCGGCAGAACGGGAGCTTCTGGCTCGGGCCCCGGGAGAAGCCCTTTCCTCTCCAGCTGGCCAGGGTGCGTGCCTGCCACGGGGTGGTGTGTTGGGCCCCTCCACTGTCAAGGGGGCCGATTAGCAATTAGCAGCTGCAAGGGACCCGTCCAGCTCCACACAGCTGGCTTCTCCATCTGGGAACAAAGGCTTGGCAGCCTCCAGGGACCACCTGCCAGCCTCAGAACCTGCAAGATGAGCAGGCCGGGGGTGCTGGACCTTATCTTGGTCACAGCCTCCAGAGCTGTTGACTGGGATTTATGTCAATTATAATGACCTGGATTCAAACCTCTACTTTTTTCATTGACATGTTGTGTGAATTTGGACAAGTAACTTGATATCTCTGTGCCTGTTCCCTCGGCTGTCAAAATACAGCTCATCTTGCATTCCTAGCTGCATTGAGTGAAAATAGAGTGGTTGCATCTAAAGTGCTTAGTATAGGGTCTGGGGCATAGTAGGTGATCAATAAACATAAGATATTTTCAGTTGGTAGAGTGCTTGCCTTGTAAGCACAAGGCCCTGGGTTCGATCCCCAGCAACCCCCCGGCAAAAAAAGTCCTGAAAATCAAGATATTTTTATCATGATTATGATGCTTATTCAGCAAGACAAATATTCTGATTAGTGTAAACATGTTTTTCTCTGAAACAGGGAATCGGGGTACAGAAGTGAGCAAGGCCTTTGTTCAAAGCTGGTCTCTGGTGCTACCTGGGTGTGGGATCCCTGACAAGTGACTTAGGCACTCTGAGTCTCAGTTTCCCCAGCTGTAAAATGGGTTTGGCACAGAGTAGCAACTCAAAAACAGGAGCCATGAGTGATGGATGTCAAGAGAGAGTGAGGAAGGACGGTGAGGGTGGGGGCGCAGGGTGAGGGGGTGGAGCTCACTTGGGCACCCAAGCCTGTCATGTGTTGACCGGCTCATATGAGGGTGGTGGAGCTCATGATGTCCCCCAGTATTCGGTTATTCCACGGTGACCCAACGAGTTAGGAAAGATTAGCCTGAACTTTCAGAAGAGGAAGCTGAGGTTCCCAGTGGACACCTGCCTGAATTCAGTCCCACGTGGGGTGACCTCTAACCTGGAGGGTACGAGAGCGCTTCCTCCCTGCAGATGGTCCCCTGCTTCCCTGGAGAGCCCCGCACCCGAGCCCACCCCAGTGCTCCACGCTCTCCCCCAGGATCTCCTCTCTGGCTGCTGGTGGCAGGGGTCTGGCCGTGACCCCGGTGGCCAGGGGCGCGGTCACAGGGACTGCAGCTCATCGCCCACCCAGCCCTGCACAGGGAGGGAGGGCGGCCGCGGGCTGGTGCGAGGGTGAGGGTTGGCGTGCACCTGCGTCCTCCAAACAGAGACGGGGCTCCAGAGGTAGGCCATGAGGGCCAGCCTCCCCTCAGTGACTGTCACCTGGATTTGTGTCACCTCCCCCTGGGAAGTTCATTCTATTGCGATGTACAGTGTCGGCCCCCTGGGAGACCCAAGGAGACAGAGGCCTGGCTAGGAGCAGGGAAGGTCACCGGCTCTGCGCAACCTCAGTGCCTGCCACCCGGCAGCTGAGTCAGGCCCCCACCCTTGCCCCAGCCCAGGCCCGAGCACCCATCTCGGCCGTCAGGGTCTCCTGGCCCAGGCCCCTCTAGGAAGCCCCCGCCAAGAGGGTTCCCGGCAGTCAGAAGAGGAATGGTGACCCCTGGAGACGCAAAGGGGACCTGCCAGTGACCACAGGAGCAAGGGCTGCTTCCACAGGAGGGGGCCGCCCAGCAGCCTTCCTCAGGGGGCTCAGGAGGGGGCCGCCCGTGGCCCCCTGATGGTCAGTAAAGGGTTTTGAAGGAAGCAAAGCAAGAGCTCATGGGCATCCGGGGGTGCTGAGAACAGATGACTGGTCATCTGGGCGTCCCAGCGCCCCGGGCATGGCTGCAGACATGTGGTAAGGGCTGTGACAACTCTCACATGCTTGTAGGGACACGGCCAAGGAGCAGGGAGGTGACGCTCAGCCTGCGAGCAGTGTCCAGCCCTGCACGGCCCCTCTCTGCCCGCCTGGTCTCTTCCCCTCCACAGGTAGGCCTGGAGGGCAGAGGCCAGGTCAGGAGCTCCTGGTGCTTCCCAGCCGCAGGTCTCCGGCCTGAGGTCACCTTGAAGTGACAGCAGCTGGGCCTGGCTCTCCTCCCCCACTCTGCTGTTTCCATGGGGACAGATGTCCTTTGGAAGAGCCGCCTAGCTGTGCGGATGAGGAGGGGCCTGGCCACTCTCCGCCTTTCTCCCTGCAGGTCCTTCCCCACCCCTGGCCTCGCCCTGGTCGGTCTCCTGCTGCGTCTGAGACCAGGTTCCAGCCCCAGCTTGGACCCCAAGACAAAGAGCGGGGAGGCTCTTGCCCCACCCCCAGAGCTCTCCTTCCCCTCCTCCAAGGGGCCAGTGCCTCTGCCTGGCCCTGGGACATTCCCCACAGCTCAGGGGACACCCATGGGGCCATTTCAGGCTGGAAGGGCCGCCCCGGCTCTCTGCCTGTGATCCCCACTTCCCTGCAGCCCAGAAAGGACACTGGAGAAAGACAGAAACTGGTTTATTGCCAGGCCAGGGCGGGCTTTCAGACACAGCCTGCGCCCTGGACCCCAGAGGTGCCGAGGAGGCCGCTCTGAGGAGACTCGGCGTGGACGGGGAGGGCGTCTGTGTGCCCCGTCCCCAGGCCTCCTCCGGGCCTGAAAGACCACCTTCAGTGGCCAGGAGGTGGGCCCTCCTGTGCCCCAGCCGAGGCTCCATCAAGGGCTCGGCACGGTGACCGGGTACAGCAGAGCCAGGTGCTCGGCCCCCTGCACGGGCAGCGGGCGAGCGCTGTAATGCAGGACCAGCTCGGGCACGCTGGCAAAGGGGCCGCTGCGCTGCCCCAGCACGACCTGGTTCTCTTGGGTGCGGGTGAACTTCAGGTGCAGGAAGCCCTGGCTGCTCCTGGGTCAGGGGACAAAGGTGGCCCTGAGTTCCCCAGCCCCACCCACACTCCCGTTGTCCCCTGGACCACCTGTCACAGTTGGCAGGCCTGGAGGGCGCCCCAGACACCTCTGGCAAGCAGCGGTCAGCGCCCAGCATCAGCCTGCTCCCAAGGCAGGGCGGCCTTTGCAGGCTCATCCCTGTAAAAGTCCACGGGCGGGTTGAGGTCCTCCTGGAGGGGGCACTGATTTGCAGACCGGTGCTCACCTCTCCGCAGGAGCTGGGAGGATCAGGTGCACGCTGCTGGATTTGACTTTCCTCCCCCCTCTAAGCCCTGTCCTGAGTGGAACTTGCCAGAAGTCCCGGTGCCATGGCAGGAGGTGTCCAAGACACATTCACACAACAGTGTGGCTCAGGGATCCTCCGGCTCAGCTAGCGTCACCGTCTCAGAGAGCCTCAGTCCCCCCCTGACTTCCTAAGGTCTCACTTGGCTCCCAGCCCTTATCTCAGAGATTGTCTTTATTTCTGGCACAGCCAGAGTCTGAGCACCTAGGAAAGGGCCAGGAACACAGGAGGTGCTCAATTAAAGTCGTGCAATGAAGGGACCAATCCTAATGGCGGGGAGGCCCCCAGGACCCCTCTTGGCTCACTCCTAGCACCCCTACACCTAGTCCATTCTCTCTGCAGACCCTCAGATTCCTCCACCTGCCCCCTCCTGGGTGGCACAGTCAGGCTGAGGGGTGCAAAGCTCCCCTGGAGCTCTGAGTCGCTTTATCAGAATCAACAGTGGCTGAGCACCTGCTGCTTCCCGGGCTCTGTTCTCAACACTTGTTTGTTTGTTTGTTTTGGCACCGGGGATTAAACTCAGGGGCACTCGACCACTGGGCCACATCCCCAGCCCTGGTTTGTGCTTTACTTAGAGACAGGGTCTCGCCGAGTGGCTTAGTGCCTTGTTGTTCCCTAGGCTGGCTTTGAACTCCAGATCCTCCTGCCTCAGCCTCCAGAGCCACTGGGGTCACAGGCGTGGCCACTGCACCTGGCTTTTTAAAAATTTATCATCACAGTGCCACCATGATGTCGACACTTGTTCTTGTTTTATAGATGAAACTCAGGCCCAGATGGATTGAGTAATTCAGCTTAGGCTGCATAGCTGGAAAGTGGCAGTCAGGATTCGAATCTGTCTCCAAAGCCAGACAGATTTTGTCCTCTTTGATCTTGCTCCCAGACACCTCGTAGGATCTTGGGAGCATTTTATAGTTAGACACATTTAGAATCTTAAGGACAGAAAATGCCTCACTGGCCCACTCTGAGACTGTGGTCTGAAACGGACAAATAGATGAACTTCAACTTTCTTTTTCTTCTTTTTTCTTTTTTCATAGTGTGGATTGAAACCAGGGTCCCTTTACCACTGAGCCACATCACCAGCTCTTTTCTGTATTTTATTTAGAGTCAGGGTCTCCCTGAGTTGCTTAGGACTTCACTAAATTGCTGAGGATGGCTTTGAACTTGGGATCCTCCTGCCTCAGCCTCCCCGCTGTGATGGGACAGGCGTGGCCACTGGCACCCGACCACTCAGCTTGCTTCCACCTTATTAACCCCAGAGTGTGAGGCCTGTGGTCCTGTAACACTCCGTGAGGCTGGGGTCTCACCTGAGGGACAGGGAGCAGTCCTGGGGGCTGGTCTCACTGAGCCGAACGAGGTAACTGCCTTCCTTGCAGAGCGACAGGAGGTTCTCAGCATCCACCCGGCTCAGCGGTCCGTGAAACCACCTGCAGGTGGGGGCAGATGTCTCCTGAAGGGCCACTGTCCCTGACACACCCTGGGGGCAGCTCCATCCCAGCAGGTGCCAGGTCTTGTGACATCCGGAAAACAAGCAAGGAAATTCCCTCCGGTTCTTCACTGACAGGTTTGCCATGGGCGGCGCTGGGGCTGGGGTCATTCGACATGGTCACCTGGGCTTCTCCCTCTCCTCAGGCACTCCAGGCAGGCACTATACCTGTGCTACACCCCCAGAGCCTCAGGAGGCTAAGGCAAGAGGATCTGGAGTTCAAAACCAGCCTCAGCAACAGCGAGGTGCTAAGCAACTCAGTGAGACCCCGCCTCTAAATAAAATACAAAATAGGGCTGGGGATGTGCCTCAGTGGTCGAGTGCCCCTGAGTTCAATCCCTGGTACCCCCAGCTCCCCCAAAAGAAATTAATGAAGTTATTGAATGAATCCAAGTTCTTCCCAGTTCCAGGGTCCCAAGTAGGAAAACAAGAAAACTTCTGCCTGCAGGTGCAGTGACCCACGCCTGTAAAGCAAGTAACTCCGAAGCCAGGCAAGAAGGTCTCAAGTTCAAGGCCTACCTTCACAACTTGGCAAGACCCTGTCTCAGCATTTAAAAGACGAGGGCTACAGGAGGGGAAACCGGAGATGTAGCACAGTGATAGAGCCCCACTGGTTCAATCCACAGTACCAAGAATAATAATAAATAAATTTTAAAAGGAAAACTTTAGTCCGGTAAGTGGGGACCTACTGATGGTTCCTTCAACTCCCCCACTCACGGCTGTTTCTCCAGGGGCAGAGCGGGATCCACACGCTCTGCGGGCTGGGGGCTTCTGGGTGGGGGTCTTCGGAGCTCCTTGGCCGAGCCTGGGGTCCTTTCCCACTCTGAACCGTCAAACTGTACTGGAAGGGAAGTGTTAGAGACAAGGGTTAAGTTCAGTCTACCTCACGGGGGCGGGGCAGAGTCAAGCCAATGGAATTTCACAAGGGAGGCGGTGCCAGTTTGGAGCAACCTATCAGAGCTCAGAAAAGGAGGAGCTTGACTAAAGAAGGAAAGGATTGGCACAGGAGCAACCAATTAGCTTTCAGAAGAAAGGGCTGAGGTCATTCATAAAGCAGGGGGCAGGGAAGGGGCGGGGCAGTAGCAGGAGCCTCAAATCCCAGAGCGGCTATGATTATAGAGGATGGATTGGAAATTCCCGGCTACCCACACCTGGTCCTGAGTTCCCTTGGGGTTCTGTCCCAGTTCGGATCAAGTCTTAAAACTGGAGGTATCCGCAATATAAATACAGGTAGATCAAAGCAGTGAGTCCCAAACAGTCACCCAGTCATATAACTTTTAGGGCAAGGTCATGTAGGCACGAATCTTCCCCGCCTGAGTGGTTTTATTTAGTAGTAGTACGAGTAGTAGTAGTAGGGATTGAACCCAGTCCTTTTCATTATTATTCTTTTTTACTTTGAGACAGGTTCTTGCCAATTTGCTGAGGATGGTCTCAAACTTACCATTCTCCTGCCTCTTGAGTCCACACCCAGCCTGAGTTATTTTTATTTACTTATTTAGGTGCCAGGGATTGAACCCAGGGGCACTTAACCACTGGGTCTAAGTTACTCAGGGTCTTGCTAAACTGCTGAGGCTGGCTATGAACTTGAGATCAGCCTTCCAAGCTGCTGGGATTACAGGCATGTGTCACTGTGCCTGACCTGAGTTACTTTATTTTTTAAATCTGATCTTATTGTTACTCTTTTTATAGAAGAGGAAACTGAGATTCAGAGTTCAGTCAAATTCACTCAATTCAGCTAGGTATTGACCCCAAGTCTTCCTGGCTGACAACAACTAAGCAATCCTGCCCTTCCTGTCTAACAGCTCTGGTGTCACTGAGCCCTAGCCAGCATTCAGTTTACGAGAATCCTGTTCAGCGGGTACTATGAGATCTTCGTTTTACAGGTAAGAAACAGAGACTCAGTGACTTGTCCAAGTAAGGGACATAAACCCAGGTCTAGTGTGGCACTGAAGCCACATTCTTCTCCCTGCGCTGTGCTGAGCAGAATAAGTAAAGTTTCATTTCACAAAGCCTTTCAGTTTCCAAAGAATATGCAGGTTTTCCTAGGGAGAAGAATTTGTGACTACCAGTCATTCACACTTTAGTGAGATTCTATGAACTTCTCCATGGCAGGTGATTGAGCTCTACTCTGTAAATTGAAGCAGGGGAGTGACTAGATGCGCAAATGAAGGATGGGGCATTCAGAGGTCAGGACTTGGCTCAGAGAAGCACCTGCAAATGCTCTGGAGATGTGGTCTTTCTTCCACTCCCAAGGCTGGTCATACTCATCTGCTGGACGTTCATCCTCCTGGGGCAGGCGACTCTGCCGAGGCCTCTGACCAAAAGGCGGCCCGTCCCCTGGCTCTTGGTCCTGCTCTTCATAGGGGGTATCATACAGCTGTACAGCCCTACAGGGCAGTTCTGGGAGGCCAAGGACACGGGTCAGCCCCCACTCCCATACGGGACCTGACACCTCCCTGCCCTGCTCACTCACCACTGACAACCCGCTGGGCGTCAAAGGGCTCCATGTAGCCATCATCTGGGGGCGGCGGGTGGGGCTGGGCATCAAAGGGATCTGAATACTCAGTGTCGACGTCCGGCTGGAAAAGAGGGAGGAGAGAGCCAGGGAGACCCAGCCTAGCTCCCACAGCCCAGCTGGGTGACGTCACAAACTCCAGCTTGCCTGGCTGGCTTTCTCCTAGATATGCTGATTTCCTTCCAACACAAACACCTGCCTCCCTCCGTCCAAAACTTTCAACGTGTAGTAGGCGCCAGCCCTCTATAAACGCTCTGCATGTGTTCATTTGCAAGAGCAACACTCAGTAAGCACACAATCCCCACTTTACAGGTGAGGAAACCAAGGCACAGAGAGGGAGAGGGCAAGTGACTTGGGCAGGGTCACACTGCTGGTGAGTGTGAGGTAGTTAGATCCCAGGGTTCTGATTTCCCGGCGTTCCCTCCTCCCTTTATCTTCCCCTGCTCTCCACCACCAGCCAGGAGAGCTTTGTTGAGTCATTGTCTGCTGAGGCTGTGGGTTGGCTCCCCAATCCTCTAAACTATATTGAAAAGAAGGCTGGGCCCTAGAGACAGCTGTAGGTTTGAATCTTAACATGCTAGCGCCTTTGACCTTGGGCAGGCGAGTCACTTCTCTCCTGCCAGCCTCAACTTCCATTTCGGTAAAATGGGAATCAAGTAGGAGGGGCAGGGCATGGCTCCGGAGCCCTTGCTGGGGTCTGTCTTCAAAGCTAAGGCCGTTGCCAGGAGGAAAGCTCAAAGGAGGGGATTCTGGGCCGCGGGCAGGAAGACCAGGCAGAGCTGACGGTCTCCCGCCCCGGGGGACAACCAGCACCCTGTATCTAAAAGAGGCCTCAAACTCTGCGGGCAGGTGGGAAGCGGGAAGTGTCTGGTGCCCCGCCCACGCCTGGATCGTGCAGCAACCACGCTCTCCCGATCTGGGGCGCAGAGCCTGCCCCCGCACCCAGCTTCCCGCACCAGGCGTCCCCAGAGCTGCCCAGGCACGCACCTCCTCTCCCGGGTTGTCCAGCAAGGCTTTGGCTCTGGCCATGTCTGCGGCCTCCACCTTGATGAGCCGGTGCTTGGGAGAGTGGAACTTGGAGTCTCCTGGGCTCACAGGGTCCGGCTCTGGGCGGCTGTCCGAGTCCTCATAGGGGTCTTCGAAGTCCAGATTCTTCTGCACCCTGTAGGCCCTCAGGATATCGCTCTCTGTGTAGTCCGGGGTGGGCGGCTGCGGAGGCGGTCTCCGGCTACCAAAGCTCAGGTAGTCCCGAAGCCACTTGGCCATTTGGGCGCGTGTCACCCCAAACCTGGCTGCTGTAACAGGACGACCCACATACCCTGTTCTGAGTCCGGTCCTCAGAGGGGAGGAGTGAGAGGAAGGAAAGGAGAAGGAGGGGAGAGATCAGGTGTGCCCTTCGGCTGGGCTCAGCGTGGGTAAGGTAAAAGATGAGGTGAGAGAGGGAGAGAGAGGAGGAGACGGAAGAGGGAGGAGGAAGCCCACCTTAGCCGGGCTCTCGAAGGACCACAGGGTAAGGGGCGCCCCGCAAGTCCCTGAACGCCGCGCGCCGGGTCGTCGGGCCAGGGCGAGGGGCATCAGCGGAAAAGAACAGGCTTTGCGCGGGCAGCGCGGTCCGGGTGTGCGGCGCCGCCTCCGGGACGCTCCGGGATCCCCGGGATTCCCGGGATCCCCGCTTGGGCTCCGAGGTCCGGCTAAGCGCCGCTCGCGGACGCCCCCAGCCCTGCTCAGCCGGGACACCTGGGTTCTCAGCGCAGCTGGCCGGCTCCCCCAGGGCGCGGGCGCCGCGCGCGAAGTTGCGTGGTGGAGACGGTGACCCTGGCAAGGTGCATCCTTTGTTGCGCTCCTCTCCGCGCTGGGGGGAGCCCTAATCCCCGGCCCCCGGCCGGCAGCCTCGATCCGGTCCCAGTCACCCGCACAAAGGGAAATAAAACCTCCTGCAATCCGCGTTCAAGCTTTCGGGGACTTTACGCGCCGCCGGCGGCGCGCCGCCGCGAGGTGGGACTTTGGGGAGGGGGCGCGCCGGCGGTCGCACTGGTCCCTACCCGCGCGGGGCCGCGTCCTGGGCAGCCGCGCCAAGGCTTCCCCCGCTCTTCCCCTCCCCTGCGCTCCCCTCGGAGGTGACGGAGACCTTCAGCTGTTCCGGGAGGGAGGGGAGCCGCGGCTCGCCGAGGGAAGCGGGGCCGGGGACGCGGGAGTCGTTGGGGCCGCGGCCGCAGCAGCTGGACACTGACCCGGAGGCCCAAGATGGGCCCGAGGCGAGAGAGGAGCGCGGGAGGTGAGCACGGCCCCCAGCTCGCCAGCGCGACGCTGCCGGGGAGGGCAGAGCCGGGGGACTGACCGGGAAGAGGGGCTGGACTTGACCACCAGAAGGGGCGAGATTGACCAGGAGAGGGGATGAGAGTGACCACTATTGAGGGTCGAAATTGAACCGATGACCAGGAAATGGAGGGGGTGGAACCGTCGGAGAGGTCACTGGCTAAGACTGATGCTGGTGCAGCCGCGGGAAAGCTGGGGTAAGAGCGGGAGGACCTGGGCTCCCCCCCCCCCAGAGGGCTGGTCTCCCTCCCTCCCCAGGGGGCCCCTTGCAGGGCGGGGGAGGGGTCGGGGCAGCTGGTGGGGTAAGGGAGATGGTATCTGTGCCTGTCTGGTGGCCTCGCATCTGTCCCTTTGTGGCTTCCGGGGCGGGAGGCTGGAACGGGGAAAGAGTCGAGAGGGGTCTGCCCGTCCCGGACGCTGTTTGGTGGCTGCAGCTGTCGGGGTGCGCGCACCGAGCGGCGCGGGGAACGCGAGACAAAACGGGGCCCTCCACAAGGGGGAGCCGTATGCTCTCTCCTCAGGGGGGCTTGCTGGGCTCCCCTTAATAACTGGAGTGAGGGGATCGGGAAGACCGGGACCGGCTCCCCCGGGAGTACAGCTCCGAGGGGAGGGGCCAGGAGGAAGCCATCTGCACTGCCTGTGAGCTGTGCCCTGCAGGACTCCGCCCAGGGCAGGGCCTTCAGCGGTGCCTTGGCTTCTAGTAGGAAACCCCAGAGAACCACAGAAGGATTGCCAGAGGGAGGAGTTACTACCCAGGATCCTCTTTTACAGATGGGGAAACTGAGGCACGGGAGGAGGTGGCCTGGCTCAGAGCTACCCAGGTTCCTTTGTGCCCGACCCTATCCTGCGACCTGGCTTGGGCTGCCGAGGTCTTCCTGGGGAATGAGCTGTTCTCCCTTCCCTCCCCCCTTAGCCCCTTTTTCAGATGGGGAAACAGGCCCAGAGCCAGTGGGGCCAAGGCCCCAAAGCGGCAGGCTCTGTGCACTTCCATTATCTGCCCTTCCCGCACCAGCTGTCCCCAGCTGCACCTGTTGAGCTCCATCCTCCCTGCTGGAGCTCACTTACATGGTTGGCCGCCCCCTCCCACCCCACCCTCCCTGATCTGCGACTGGCAGCGTCCCCAGAGACCGCCAAGGAGCGTGCCGGGTAATTGTCCTGTTTTCTGTCAGCCGCAAGGCAATTCCTGGCTCAGGGATGAGCTGTTGACAGATCTCATCAAATCTGAGTCCCGTCTCTGTCAGATAAATAGGCAGCGTCTAAGGTATAAATATTTGAAAGGGGCCTTCTAATTACAGTCAGCGTCGGAATAGCAATTAGAGGCCCCGAGGCAGAATCAAACGGCATTTGACTTCCCTGCGCTTTTGAACTGACTGCTGCTGGGGCGGCCCCACCCCAAGGAGAGGAGCTGGGGAGGGGTGTTGGAGAAGGGCGGGAGGGGGCGGTCACCTCGCTACCTCTCTGATGCCTGGTGTTGTGTGACCTTGAACGGGCACACAACCTCTTGGGCTTCGGCCTCCCGATCTGGAGGGGAGGGATTCAGGGAGGGAGGAGATGCGGGGAGTGGGCACTGTGGATAAAGGCGAGGAGGCGGGTGGGCTGGGGGTTTGGGGTTTCGGGCGGTGGGGACCTCCTTTCCCTTGGAGGTTGAGAGGCGCCCGTGGAGGCCTCTCCGGGTGAGTGGGGCTCAGGGTTCCTACCTGGTTCTCCAGCACTCAGCTTCCTGAGGCTCAGGCCAGTACCTCCCTTGGGAGGTGCAGGGTCAGTTCTCACCTGGGACACGGGCGTATAACAGTCACCCCTGTGAGCACTTGCTGCCAGCCTGGGGTGCTGCTCTGTGTTGAAATATAATCCACACACCCTACAAGACCCCTCCCTGGGGTTGGGTGCAGCTCAGTGGGGGAGCACTTTCCTAGCCCCCGCCCTGGACTCCAGCGCCGTGCTAAATTCACCGTGCACAACCCAGCGGGTTGCAGTGTGTTCTCCACGCTTTGTGACCATCTCCACTGCCTAGTTCCAAAACATTTTCATTTCCTCAAAAAGAACCCTATAACCGATTGCCGGCCCCCTCCCCTCCCCAGGTCCCGCGCCACACATCCGCTTCCTGTTCTGGACATTTCCTGAGGGGAGCCCCACACTGTGTCCTGAGCACAAGGTGCTCCAGGTCCCTGTAGGCTGCGTGTGGAGTAGGTGCTTCCAGTGCACTTGGGCTGGAGGACCTCAGGAGGGCGCCAGAGGGGCTCCTGGCTCCGGCCCGTGCCTGCCACCGGTACCCTGGTCTTGTTTCCTGGAGCAGCCTCACTGGATCCTCCCTCCCTCCCTTCTTTCTTTTCTTTCTTCCCTTTCTCTTCTTCCTGCTGGGATGGAACCCAGGATTTTGCATGTGCTAGGCAGGTAAGTGTTCAAACCCTGAGCAAAAATCAGCCTTCTTATTTAATTTTTGAGACAGCCTCCATAAATTGCCTGGGCTGGCCTTGAACTTGCCATCCTTTCCCTCGAGAATGGCTGGGATTATAGGATGGCCACCACGCCGGGCTCAGCCCTGACTGCCTCAACTCGCAGTCATGTGGCAGCTGGAGGTCTGGGCCTGAGAACCCACTGATGGGGGAGGCCGGGCCCTCGGAAGCAACTGACCTAGTGGAGGTGTGCCCACCCTGTCTTTGGCCGCCGTCGGGTTGAGAAGCCAGGATCCTCTCCTCCGAAGCACCCAGGCTGATGCAGGAGGTGCAACCCCGTCCCCAAAGGCTCTGCTGTGCAGGAGGCGCAGTGGAGGGTGTAGATCCCGTCCCAGGTCCGTCCCAGGTCGGTCCCAGGTCCACGCCTCACTCTCCACCAGCCAAGGAGCCCCACTCCGCAACGGTGCTCGTGCTCCGGAGGAGAGAGGCTGGGCTGGGGCGGCCTCCTGAGGCCAGGGCTCTGATGGTCAGAGGGGCTCCGCGGGCGGGGCGCCCTCCACCCCACCCCTTGCTCTGCACCAGCAGCCAGCGGCCCCAGGGGAGCTGATGGAGGAGATTTCCGATGAGGCCTGACAGCTCGAGGACAAGATGACAGCCACAGAGCTGGTGGGGAAGGGGCCCTGTCGGCGGGAGTGGGGGAGGGGCAGGACGGGGCTCCCAGGGAGGAGGGTCGCCCCGCACAGGCCCCGCCCCCAGCTGTGCCTGTCCCTGGGCTCGCTCAGCCCTGGGAACCGCCATGAAGGGAACCTTGTCCCAGTGCTGCCAAAAGCTCGGTCCTTGTCCCCAAGGCCAATTCAACAAGGAGGACAGGGTTTTGAGAAAAAGGAAAAAGAAATTGTATTGCTTTGCTTGCAAAGGAGAAGCTGGGGGCACTCGGTCCCTTTGGCTGTGGCAGGAACAGGTCGCTTTTCAAGCTCTTCAGAGGCCATGTCCGGCCTGCCGACAGGGGGTCCCAGGGCGCCTGACTGTTAGCATTCGCTCCTTCACTTGGGAGACGTTCACTTCCTGGGTCCTGCGCAGACCCCTCCTTCCTGTGGCGCACAGGGAGCTCAAGGTCGCCATTCCCCCACATCCCAGCCCTTTCTGGTTTTTGTTTTGAGACGGCCTTGCCAAGTTACTGAGGCTGGCCTTGCACTTGCCATCCTCCTACCTCAGCCTCCCAAGTCACTGGGACTGCAGGCAAGTGCCACTGTACCTGGTCCCAATGTTTTCGTTGCTACTTGCAAGAGTTCCTACAGATATTTCTGTGGCTTCAAGCCAGGTACCTTGGGGGTGATGTGTCTCGCAGCACTGGATGACGGAGTCAGAGGCAGGCGGGCCAGGCAGGGAGCGCGCTTGGAGACCCCTGCACCCCAGCCCCCTCTCACCACGGTCACCCTTGTCCAGGAAGCATTCATTTAATTTATATTTATTATGGTACCTAGTACAATAAAAACACATTGTATAAATCATATTTTATAAACAATTGTTTATTATACTTGTTATTCGCCATATTGCATTTCATTAATATCTATTGTTTCTGCCTTATTTGTTTGACTTGCAGTACTGGGGATGGAGGCCCCACACGTCCTCACTGGATGCTGCCGCAGTTCTCTATTATACTTTGAGACAGGACCTCACTGAGTTGCCCAGGTGGCCTGGGACTTGGCGTCTTCCTGCCTGGGCCTCCCCGGTGGCTGGGGTGACAGGTGCACAGGTGCCCAGCTTGATCTCTTACCACCGTCTCCCAAAAGAGAGTCACTCTACGGCGGGGCTGGGCCTGTTTTCACTGCTGTGGCCGGGGGCCTAGACCAGAACCTGGTATTCAGTAGGTGCTCAAAAAACACATTTGAGCGGGTGGGAGGGCTCAAACCAGAAGGGAGAGAGTTTGTATAGGCCGTTTAGCCCAAGGGCTCGCAAGTGGCAGGTCCTGCAGGAACTCTGCTGCTGGAACTGCTCTCTGAACGAATCCTCTGCTTAACCTGGCCATCACCTTATGGCGGAGGAGCAGGGCTGGGCCTTGTCCTCAGGTGGCAACAGCTGGGGAGCTGCGGGAAGAGTGTGGGCCTAGGGACAGGGCTGGGTGTCTTGTGAACTCCTGCCCCTGAGAACTGTGGAGCTGGCTGACCTGACAGTAAAATATCTGCCGGTTTTCGGGGCACAGGGTCTCCATTGCAATTTCTCAACTCTAGCCCTGTGGCCCAAAGCTGCCAGAAATGGTGAGCACACGAGTGGGCACGTAGTGTGCCAGGAGTACTCTAAAAACAGGCTAAGGAGCTGGCACCGGGGCCACACCCATAATCCCCAGCAGCTCGGGAGGCTGAGGCAGGAGGATTTGGAGTTCAAAGTCAGCCTCAGCAAATTAGTGAGGTGCTAAGCAACTCAGTGAGAAAAAAATGCAAAAAACATAAAAAGAAAAAGAAAAAAAAAAAGGGCTGGGATGTGGCTCAGTGGTCAAGTGCCCCTGGGTTCAGTCCCTGGCAACAAAAACACAACAGACCCAGGGCCAGATTTTGCCTATGGATTGTTGTTGCAATTATTTGATTTATTTTATTATTGTACCTAATATGATAAAAATACATTGTACAAAATCCTTTTTATGTTTATATTAATTCCATTATACTACATTTTTATATGTGTTGTTTCTATTTTTTAAAATTTTGTAGTTTAGAATATGGTCAGGCTAAAATCTAATGCTGTTAGATAAATAATGGTAACAGATGAACTTGGCAAAAGTTAAGGTAGCTGGGGATGATGGAAGTTTAAGAAACAGTCCAAGTGAATAAATCAAAAGAAACCAGAGAAGCCAGGCGCACATCTACAATCCCAGCAACTCAGGAGGCTGAGATAGGAGGATCGCAAATTTGAGGCCAGCCTCACCAGCTTAGTGAGAATCTCGGCAACTTGGCGAGACCCTGTCTCAAACTAAAAATTTCAAAAAGGGCTGAGGATGTGGCTCGGTGGTGGAGCGCCCCAGTACAACCCCTCAGAGCCAGAACAACAGGAGAACCAAGCAGGAGGCTGGTTCCAAGCCAGGTCTAGGGAGGCGGCCGGGGCGGGAGCCACTGGAATCTCAGCTCACTGGCAGGTCCTGCCCTCCATGGCCACGTTCAGCTGCCAGCCTGACACTGCCCCACCCGCTGACCGTCACCAGCTGCCACCGTCAGCGGGGCCTCATAGGGCGCCCCGGCTGGTCCTGCGGCGGTTTCCCAGGAAGAATCTGGCAGCGCTGCTTTGCACCCCAGTCCTGGTGCCCCCTCTCTCAGGGACCGTCCCTCCCTCGCCACACAGGCACTCACTTGCAGAGGCCGCCCGGGAGCCCAGGCCCTGGCTTGGTGAGGAGGAGACCCCGGCAGGCCCTGGGGTCAGGACTTGGCCTCTCTCTCCTCCCTCTGTGCTGCCGGGGTGAACCTGGGGCGCCCGCGTGCCGCCGCCCCGCCTCTGGCCCACACTCCACCCCGGGCGCCCGGCGGCCCTCAAGCGCCTCCTTCCAGCCGCAGGTTCACTTCTGTAGGTCCGGGAGGACACGTGCCCACGTTGATTCAAGAGGAAGCCTGCCCACCACTGCGCCTCTGAACAACGGCGACACCCGATGTCCCCAGGAGGGACGTGGCTCACGTGCTGGAAGCTTCCCGGGCAGGGAAGAGGGAGGTGGCTGGTCACAGGGCTGCTGTCCTTGGAAGGAATGAGGTCTTCTCACAGGACCCGTTAGTTCTCGAAAACCTGGGTCACAAGAGTGAGCCTGTCCCTCCCCACCCCTGCTTCCTGTCTCACCGTGTGACCTATCCCTCTGGCACATATTCCCGCCACACGCGATGCCACATGCCAGGTGATGCAGTCAAGGGCACCCTTGCCAGAGCCCAGCCAATACCAGCACCATGCCTGGGAATCTCCAGGAACTGTGAGCTACATAAACCTTCTTTCTTTATAAAGGACCCAACCTCAGGCACTGTGTTATAGATGAAAATAGACTAAGTGGCTGAATTCTGGCACAAACAATGCTGCACTGTGGTTGCAAAGCCCCAAACTCTCAGCTTGGTGCTGAGGCCTCAGCCCAAATCCCCTCCTAAGGGTGCCTGGCCAGTGAGGCTAGGCCCTTTTATTGGTTCTAGACAGTCTTGTGGGGGAGGGATGGAGCCAAGTAGGGAAGAACAGGCTCAGGACATGGCCGACGTCTCCAGGACGGTCCAGCAAGTGGGCAGGAGGCCGTGCGGAACTGGCCTGCTGCAGGAGGCTCAACCCTTGGACCCCGTGTCAGGTGGGAAGGAGTTGGGGCTGGGGTGCTGCCGAGCCGCTGCGGACGGCAGAGAAGCCGAGTCCCCGGAGCACCGCGGGCACTTGGCCTGGGCGAGGCTGGTGCTTGCTGCTCAGGGCTCACGTCGTGGGGAGGCCCGGCCCTGGCCTCCTGCCTCGGGCATGGCTGAAGCAGAGCGGTGATGCCCCTCGGCCTGGGTGGCGCGCTCAGTCGCTGCCATCGCTGTCTCCACTGTCCCCATACGCGCCCAGCTGGCTCAGGGAGGAGGCGCCAGGTGCTCGGGCTGCAGGGTCTGCAGTCTTCTCGCTCTCCGGGGCGCCTGTGCGGAGAGGAGAGGTTCAGCACCCACCGTCCTGGAGAGCCGGACAGGGAGCTCTGGGGCAGAGGTGTGAGTGGCCCAGCCCGTGCGGAGGGCCGGGGGCCTGCTGCGGGTCTGCGCCGGGGCCCACGTGCCCTGGACGTGAAGTGCCCCGCGGCGGGGGGGCTCCAGTCCACAGTGGACCCCCCACCGGCCCGGCTGCGTGGCTCCAGGAAGGCCCCTGGCATCTGGCAGAGGGGGCCGCGGGGCACAGGCCACGTGGCTCAGGGCGCCTGGACGGCCAGCAGGGACGCCCAGCAGCTCCCCACCAGCCTGTGGGCCTGCCAGTCAGCATTTCTACTTGAGTGTTTTAAAAACGATTCTTTAAAATATTTTCTAGTTGTCAGTAGACTTCGTATTCACACGTGGTGCTCAGGATCCGGCCCAGGGCCTGAGCGCTCTGCAGCCCTCCAGGTGAATTCTGAGGGACAGGACCAGGCTGGTGGGCGTCCCTGGACGAGGCCAGGTGAGCAGGCAGCCGGGGGCTCAGCCCCAGGACGGGCTCTCACCCGCCACCCTCCCTCGCAGGCACGGACCCCGCCAGGGTCCCCAGGTGGAGACCCCAGGCACCAACCCGGGTCGTGACACTGGAGGACGGGTGGCGGCCCCAGGGTTGGGCTCGTGGCGACTGCGACCTGGACTCCGCGTGTGAGCGCAGGGACGGACGGTCCTCCTGCCCAGCAGCCTCGGCCCTGAGGGGCCTCCTCCTCGTGCGTGAAAGCACCCCTCCCTTCCCCCGTCCCCGGGGCTGGCCCATGGAGCTTCTAGAAGCCCGAGGGTGGCCACGGGAGGCAGGGCGCGGCTCGGGGGCCTCACCTGGGCTGGGTGCGGGTCCCCGCCCCGAGCGCCCGTCCGTCTCAGTCTTGGTCTTCTTCACCACAACCAGGCCCGACAGCTGGGCCCTGCTGCCCAGGGTCTCTGCCTTCCTCTTGGCCTTTGGGGCCTGTGGGGTGACCAGACATGAGTGGTCTGCCCCAGGCCAGCCCTCTCTGCCCCTGCCCCCAGCCGAGCCCTGCTGGACCTGCTGCTGGAGGGGTCTCCGTCACCTGACAGCTGCGGCTCACCCTGGTCTGCACTGTGGCTTCCCGTGGCTCCCTGTGGCCCGGGCTGTGTGTCTCGCTCTCCGCCATCCCTCGCGTCCCGCCCCGCCCCTCCCTGCCTGGTGGGCTCCTGCGCGTCCCTCAATGCCCGACTCGAGCACCCCTCCTGCGGCTGCAGGGACACTGCCTGTCGGCGCCCACCGTCCCTGCTACTGCCTGTGGGCCGTGTCCCCAGCCACGTGGGGGCTCCGGTCTCCATGCTGCTCTGCTGCTCTGGAAGGCTGAGTGAGAATGGGGAGGAGCACGGGGGCAGGAAGGGGAACGAGGGGCGGCCCTGGGGCTGAGGGCCCTGTGGGGCTGCGGCTGGGGTGCAGTGGGCGAGGGGCGAGGGCAGGCGGGCGTGAGCACAGGTGGCGCAGCACCTCCCGAGGCCTCGGCGGGGACAGCACTTCTGCAGGTGCTGGGGCAGCGTGGCGGGAGGCAGGAGGGCACAGAGATGGGCAGGGGCGGGCGGGTGGCAGGAGGGGACCAGCCGTCGTGGCCAAAGCGCTTTGCTCTCCTGGTGCTGAGGACGAGCCCAGGGCCTCCTGGGGTGTGAGCTGAATCCCAGCCTCCAGGCCAGGTTCTGGCCGGGGGAACGTGAGGGGACCCTGGCAGGCCACACCGAGTCCGCAGGAGGCTCGTCACCCCCGGCTGGAAGGCGGTGCTGAGGGCAGCTGGGCCCACAGAGCAGGGACAGGCGCCCTGGCAGTCCTGGACCGCCCGGGGATGGGCACGTGAGCAGAACCAGGGTTCACTCTGCCCCGAGTCTAGCAGGCGTGGCGGGGTGGGCACGGCAGGCCCGATCCCGAGCCCGGCGTGGCCAGCGGTCGCCCCACATAGGATCTAGGCAGCAGGAGCACGTGCAGGGCCAAGGGCCTAGCCGTCGGGGGCAGTCGGGCTGCTGGTGTCTCCGTCCCGTTGTACCCACCTCGTGCAGGATGGCGGTGGGCGCCGGCCGGGGCGCGGGCCGGGGCGCGGTGGGCGTAGCCTCGTCCTCCGAGTCAGAGTCCTCCAGCAGCCTCCGCCTCCGAGCTTCCTCCAGCAAGGCCCTGCGGGAGGCCACAGGCTTGGGGACATCTACAGGGACAGTACTGGCACCCCTGCGGGCGGCGCGGGCCCTACTCTCCTTTCCCGAGAGGAGACGTGCACACAGATGACGTTTTAAGCAACTCGCTCCTCCTGCTTCACTGAGGGCCAGGGGCCGGGTGCCTGGGCGCTGTAGCCAGGTCTGGACTACAACCCTGGTCACGGACCATTCGGGACTGTCTGGGACCCTGACCTCAGCCCCTGGACCCTGCTGAGGACCATACCGGTTGCCAGGGCAGTAGGGAGGTGGCCAGGTGCTGGAAAGGCAGATCGCTGTCGCGGAGTACAGTGTGCCCCAGGTGCCATCAAGCACTGCTATGCTCTGAGCCCACCCAAGGCCAGGGGACAGAAGACAGGATCAGTAGGACAGGAGTGGCTGGCAAAGGAGTTGGCTCCAGGAAGTGCCAGAGTGGTCAGTGGGATGGGCATTGACCAAGAAGGCCTGCAGCTGTGACCCCAGAATGTGGCTGGGGCCTGGCGTGGGGCTCCCCTGCCCACGGGGGCTCCTGGCCTAAGCCATGGGTGCAGCAGGACCTGCTCTCCCCTGGGGCCTGGGAGGCTGGCACACCTGGCCGGACCTGAGGGACCCAGAGCCTGCGGTGACATTCCACTCTTGCACCCAGCACTGTGGGGAGAACTGAGTGACCCCCTAGACGATTCTGGAAGCCCAGCCTGGTGCCCCAGCTCCCCGGCACCGTTTCCAGCAGCTGGCTGCGCTCTGCTCAGGTGGCCTGCTGGGGCAGCACCTGCCCAGCACCAGAGGACCCATGGCCAAGGGGACCCCGGCGACCGCTGGGCCTGCGCAGTCTCGAGGACCTCAAAGACCGACACGGGGACAGTGAGGTGGGCTTGCAGGGCAGGTCCCGGGAGGGGCCGGGGCTCACGCCGTCTCCCGCTCGTCCTCCTCCTGCTGCCGCTGCCGACGCTCCTCCTCGGACAGGCGGTGCCGCCGCAGCATGGCCTCGAAGTCCACGTGCGCCTGCCGCTGGTTCAGGTCCTTCAGCTCCTGCAGGTTCTCCAGCACCTCCATCTCCAGCTTGGAGTCCTTGGTGCGGTTCTCCAACACCTGGGGGCACCGGAGGCGGCTCAGGGCTGTGTCCCCTGCCCTGGGGTTGCCACCCTGGGCACCTCCCTCCTCCCAGGAGGCCCCTGCTGAGCCCACGCCCTGGGAACCCTGCGGCTCGGCTCGGGAGGGAATGACGGCCAGAAGCCATGTGCAGCTGGGAGCTGAGCACTCGGCAGAGGGTGGACAGGGCCCAGCTCCAGAGAAGCCTGATCCCGGCCTGGCACCATCCTGGGACAAGCTGTAAACGACCAACCAGCACCTGCTCCGTGGCACTGGGCTAAGGTTCCCAAATAGCATGAAAGAAAAGGGGCTCAGGGAGGCGAGGTCAGCTGCCCCAGGTCAGAGAGGTGACTTTGCGGTCAGTAGACCGGGCTGTGGACGCTGCCTGGGTGCTTCCTGGCTGTGTGGCCTGGCCAGGTCTGCCCTCTGGAGTTGGCCACCAGGTGGGTGAAGACTGTCCACACATTCCTCCTGGGTCTCTCCCCCGAGGCATGAGCAGAACACTGACTGGCACCTGACAGGACATGGTGGAAGTGACGTGGCTCCTGAGCAGAGGATGGGATGGTTTGCTCTGGGGGCTGCGGCCGGTGGTGGGGAAGGCCAAGCAGTGCCAGAATGCTGCCCCGGGACGGGGTGCCGAGGGCCCGCACCCACAGCCACAAAACAGTCAGCAGGGCACAGGCCCCTCCACCCTAGTGGCCAATGGCTTGACTGCAGCCTTGTGAGAGACCCTGAGCCAGGGCCACCCAGCTGAGCCCCCGGGGATTCGGGACTCTGGCGTCTCAGAAACTGAGGTGAGGCCAAGTGCTTGCTGCCCGGAGCTGCTAAGCTAGGTGGCTCATTCTGTGGCATGAGTGGCTGATCCCAGGGATCACCCTGCCATCAGTCAGAAGTGACTCCAGGCCAGAGATGGCCCTGGGCAGCCCCAGGCCCACAGCAAACCCGCGCCAGGGTCCGTTTCCATGGCTGCTGAGGCTGCTGATGTGGGCAGGGGTCTAGGAACGGACAGGGCCCAGGGTGGGGCGTGGGGGATGGGGAAACAGCAGACGGACATCCAACGGACGGTGAGTCACTCTCTTTGCAGTGCTGGGTGGGAGGGGTCTGTGCCCCTGCTGAGCCTGTCTCCCCCGCTGAGTCCCCCAGACCCCAGGTGGCGCCTTCTGAGGAGCCAGCACCACCCTAGTGACAGCCGGGGCGCTGACTGTGCGTCCTGCTCCCCCAGGATTCCAGCAGGGACTCCCTGGGCCCCCAGCCTCAGGGCAGAGTCGTCAACCCCGACTTACTAACAGGGACAGAGGCCCAGAGCGGACCCACGGCCTCCCGAGCTCACGGAGGCCGGGCTTTCCTTCTGCCCTGCTTGAGGAGCGGGGCCGACGGGCTGGCGGCCACTTGAGGTGACTCGGGGCCCCGACAGGGCAGGCCCACGGCCTCCTGGTTTGAGTGGTCAGGCGTCCCCACGTCATCTCGAGGGGCCTCACTGGCTGGACGCGGGCTGCAGGGCCCGCTTCAGTCGCCTCCAGGTGTGGGCAGAGCTCGGGTCCTCCAGGGCGGAGGCCGTGCGCTGGGCCTCTCCTGGCTCCCAGGGCCCCGTCCCTTCCCTGCCTGGCACCCCCACTCCACAGTGCCCTGACTCTAGACTAGATTTGAGGGGCAGGGTGACAGACCAGGCCCCTCCAGAGCAGCCCCTGGGTGAGGACAGTGGCACCAGTGTGGGCCAAGGGAGGAGGACCCTCCTTGTCGCGGGCCAGGCGCTACAGAGCGTGAGAATCGGGAACCCCAGGGGACGTCGGGGACATCCGCCCGCGGGGCAGGCTCACCTTCATGGGGTTGTTCAGCTCCTCATCCTCCCGCTCCTTCTGCACTCGCTTCTCCTCCTCCTCCAGCAGCTTCTCGGCCTGGAAGTTCCTGGTGGCTCCGTGCTCCATGGTGTAGTCCGTGTTCTCGGGGTCTGTCTGTGGAGCAAGCGGCAGAGTCACTCTGCTCCGGGTGCAGACAGCAGGGCAGCCTGGTCCCCCTCACAGGTTTCAGCTCTTCTCCGTCTTTTTCTTTTTCCTGCCTTATTGCTTTGGCGGCTGTGGTGCTTCCTTTCTAGTCCAGTCTGTGCACAGGCCCAACTCCCCGGCTGGGGCTCGACCCTTCCCTGACCTTCCTCCTCACCTCCGCCCTCTGCTCTCTGCCCTTGGCACGTGTGCAGACCCGTCTCCAGACCTCCGCCCAGTGTGTTCCCCTTCCCTGCATGCGTGTGCGACACTGTCCTGGGTGTGAGTCCCACCGGCAAGTATGAATACAGTGTGCAGCCTCCAGGACCAACCCTGGAGCAGACGCTGAAATCCACACCCAGTGTCTGATGTGGCGCATGGTGACGTCCCTGTTGGTGTCTTCCTGGGACAGATGTACCCCGGCTAGGGAGACGCTGATGCTAGGGCAGCAGGTGGGGTGGACAGGAGCTGCCTGGCTACCTTATGACTTTCCTGTAGATCTAGGAGTACAGAGGAAGAGAGTCATCTCTACACGTGTGTGGGTGCCTAGGAAAAAAGGTTTCGGCAGCCCTGGGGAGGGAATCCAGCCAGACACTCAATCTCTGAGCCACATCCCAGCCCTTTTTATTTTATTTGAGACCAGGTCTTGCTAAGTTGCTGAGGCTGGCCTGGAACTTGCCATCCTCCTGCCTCAGCCTCCTGAGGGGCTGGTATTGTGGGAGTGTGTCACTGTGCCTGGCTTGCCTAGAAACATTGTTTTAAGGGTGTAAGCAAACGTCATGAGCGTCTGCCCCTCTGCACGGGGCCTGGCTGGGCAGGCAGCCGCAGAGCAACTGCTGGAGCCTTTTCCCGCAGTGCTGTCTGGATTCTGCTCTAGCCCATGTCCACGCGCCCAACAGTAAGTGTGTCCTCGGTATAAAGGGTTGAGACCAGTGATCTGTTGGTCTTGGAAACACATATGCATACTGGATTCAGGTTAAAATCTATTTTTTCTTTTTCTTTTTCTTTTTTTTTAGTACCAGGGATTGAACCCAGGGGCGCTCAACCACAGAGCCACAACCCTGCCCTTTTTATTTTTTATTTTGAGACCAGGTCCCACTGAGTTGCTCAGGGCAGTGGAAGGACAGGAGTCCCCGAGTCACTGAGTGGACCACCGTGCCTAGACTAAAATGTATGATTTTTTAAAATGGACTTCTTGTTCATTTTAATAAAGAAGTTTTTTAGTTGCAGAAAAACAAAGCTTCTGGCAAACAAACAAACAACAACATCAAAAGAGCCACCGAAGCCTTCGACACTGCAGAGGTGTGGAGAGCAAGTGTTCACGAGCCCTCAGGCTCGCCCCAAATGTGGAGGTAGCACCAGGGCAAACGGTGCCTCTGCAGCCCGTGGAAGGCGCCCGAGCAGGCGCCAGCTCACCGGCTCCCCTCGCAGCCCCTGCCAGGCTGCTGCCAGCTGCTGCTGCATGTACCACACCGCCAGGGTCCCCTCCCCAGGTGGCTGGGGAGGGCGGACCGGCCCGGCTGGCCCTACCTTGAAAGTGATCTCCGCCAGGCAGCGGGTGCACTTGATGTAGAACCGGAAGATGGGCAGGCCCAGGTAGACCTCGTTCTGCACCGTCTCCTTGCGGGCGTTGAACTTCTTCCCCTTGTAGATGTACTCTCCGCAGGTCTTGCACCTGGGGCGGCACAGGAACTCTGCTGTGGCAGCCTGACTCCTCCTGGCCCCAGCGGCACGCTCCTGTCCCCGTCTCATCTCTGGGGCTTCTGACCACATGCTGCCTCCTTAGGAGCACTCAGCCTGGGGAGGTTGGCCTACCTGACCCTCCTGGAACAAGCCTGGTGCTCAGGGACATCCAGGACGCCATGCAGAGGTTGATGGAGCTCCTGCCCCCTGGCCTCCTTCCTTCCCTGCTTCTGCTCAGGCCCTATGCTCCCTGGCCCCAGCACACCTGCCTCCTGGTCTTCCTACAGGCACCTCCATCTTGGTCCCACCTCAGGGTCTTTCCCACAGCCCATGACACCTTCTTCCTCAGCCCCCAACTCCACTGGTGCTTCTTCTGACATTTCTCTGCTGACCCTAGCTACGCGACCCTCCTGCCACACCCCAGCCGGTCACTCCTTCTCTTGCCTGATGACATGTCCGCACGTGCCCTGTGTGCATCCACCTGAGGACCTATCATCTGCACTTCCCATGAGATGGCGGGCCCCAGGGCTGTGACCCAGCACCCGTGGTACACACGGGCACCTGGCAGGGCCTGAAAAATAACTGACTGCTGAAGGAGGAAGTGAATGAATGAAGGAGACAAGAAAGGAACAGGCCCACAACACAACTGCCCCAGAGGTGTCTCTGACAGGTGCGCGGGACCTCAGGTACGCTGATGGCAAACGTTGTGTGATTCAGAGTCAATCACAGTGATTTGAAAGGGGGAGAAAGGTCAAGGTTTGAGGGCCCTGGGAGGGTGACGGAGGTCATGGGGGAGGGCTGAGCTGGTGGGACACAGGAGGGGCGAGGCCGGCCCACAGCTTCAGACAGATGGTGGCTCCCGCGAGGCCCCAAGGCAGCAAAGGCCTGGCTGACAGAGGAGCCCAAGTGCAGGCGCAGGGCCCGCTCTGTGCTCACTCTCGCACTGAGGGCCGGACGAAGCGGGCTCGCTACTGCTTAAGAGATCAGACTGGCTTGAAGGAAGGGCAGGGAGGCATGGAGCAGCTGCTGGCTCACCGGGTCAGCGTTCAAGCCAGGGCTGGGGACCTGGCTGCACCCTGGGGCGGGCCAGCTCTGTGGACGTGTCACAGGGTCTGTGAATGGTATGGGCACGCAGGGACACTCACCTCATGTTGAACGGGGCCATCAACCGCACCACGTACTGCCGGTCCTTGGGGAGCTTGAGTTTGGGGATCTTTGACGGGTCAAAGTCAGGTGGGTAGTATTTCTGCAGAGAGGAAGAAAGTGTCAGGGCTGCTGCTTTCGATGGGAGGCAGGCTGTGGGCAAAGCAAGGGGACTGGGGGCCTCGTCGGGCCCAAGAGCATCGCAGGCTGGGGACGCCAGGGAGTCCTCCCAGGATGCAGCCCCCACTGCCGAGGTTTATCACACCAAAGGATTCCAAGAATCATCAGCCAAGGTCCTGGAGGTGAGGTCAAGCCGGTGGTGAAGACACAAGTTTCCAGAATCTTCTGCAAGCAGGGTCTCAAGATGCACAGAGTGACACCAATGGGTCATGACAATATATATGAAATGTAGTCTACCAGGGAGTCTCCCAGAGACGTGCAGTTGTGTTGGGGACGGTCACAGAGACCTTTCTTCCCGGCATGTGCAAAGATTCTAGACTCCCAGAAAAGCACCAGGGCTTCAGCACCAACCACACTGTTGGCACAAACAGCACAGGTACCAAGAGCCACTCTCATCAGGACACCATCCTGAAATTCAAGCCCCCAGACACCAGCCAAGAGAAAACATGGCAAGCAGTCTTTTTGTCTTAGTGCCTTTTTTTCTGCAATGTGGGGAAGGCCTCCGAGGCCTCACACATGCTAGGCAGAGCTCCACCTCTGAGCTGCACAAACCCCCACCACCCACTAGGCTTTTGACTTTGACAGGATCTTGCCAAGTTGCCCAGGCTGCCCTCCAATTTGTCGTCCTCCTGCCTCAGCCTCCCAAGTCGCTGGGATTACAGGCATGGGTCACTGCACACAGCAGACCTTTCTAAGGAGGGCAGCTCATGCCTGCTCTTGTAACTCTTCTCTGCACAGGAGCCGAGGTGAGAAGTAGGACAGCCTGTTTGGGTTATAAAAACAACTCCAGTGCAGAATCAGAAAATAAGGCACTTCGTGTTTGGAGATCTCAGGTACCTAGTGAACCTCAAGCACCACAGAGTGCCCTGTTTCCCTCGCCTCGAGGAATCCTTGCAAAGATTCTAGGAGAGAGTAAAATGTGCCTATTTTACAGAAGAGGAAACGGAACCTTCCCTGCTTCAGCTACTCCGGAATCAGATTTGGTGACACAACGGTGGGGAAAAATTGGTGTGTTACATGGGCTAACAGACTTCTGATGTCCCCTCAACAGATGGGGGGAAACTGAGTAACCTGGGATGGCCTCCCACTTACAAAGTCAGTGTGGCAAAGTCTAGCCCTTCCAAGGACCACGACGGGCTAGAGCCACCAAGAGGGCAGTCTCACCCAGGTTAAAAAAGGCCCCGCCCACGCAGAATGTGATTGGATAAATCCCTCAGAAACTCCAATCTAGTGAAGGGATTGGATGATCACAAGCTCCTCCCCCAAAGGTGAGTTGGTACACCCTAGCCCGGAAGAAAAGACTCAGCGAAGGCCCACCCCCGGAGGACGGTGATTGGGAGGAGTTTGGGAAGCCCCTCCCCTCGGAAGGCCGTTGAAGAGGAAAAAAAGTTCCACAAGGAAATCACAGGAAGTCCGCCTCCCCCGGAAGTTCCCCGATGTCCCGCTCCAGGTAGAAAGCCCTGGTCGTCGAATACGTACGTTTAAAACTTTCCGCTCCGACATCTTTACCTCCTACTCGTCACGCTAGTCCCAGAGAACGGGTTAGATTCGTTTTTTATGGACCTGTCTCTTACTTCCGCTTACGTCACTTCCTTCGGCTTCTATTCCTGACTGCTGCCCACACAGCTCGCCTTTCTCATTGGCTCTGACTCCAGCCTATCAAGCTTCGAGTCCCCCCTCCTCCCCCCGCAGTTCGAATTTCGGTGGCGCGAAAGAAAGGTTTTGGGTTGGGTCTTGATTCGAGAAGAGGGCGGAGGCGCTGCGCCCTCTGAGCCGTCTGCGCGGTTCTGTCCCCGCGCGACGTGGCGACACCGCTGTCGCTTCTTCAGTTCGGCAAGCGTGTTAGGCGCGCTCGCCCGGGGCCAGGTGGCTCCGCCTTCTCTGCCCTGCCGCGCCCACCCGGAGTGTGCTCCCGGCAGGGCCTGGGGACGGTCCCCGGGGGCTGGGACGCCGAGAGCGCGCCGGCGGGCCAGCGCCCCTGCCCCCCGCCGCCTCGGACGCGGCGAGCGGGCGCTGCCCCGCGGCCCCGGGTTTGGCCGTAAGTGACCGCCTTCCGCGGGACGGAGACCGCGCCCCGCCGACCGCCAGGCGGTGGAGGGAGCGACCGCGGGAGATCCTGGAGCGCGGTGGGCGGCTGGTGTGCCTGGCGAGTGACCCCAGCTCCTGGTGGTGGAGCAGCGCGGCGCCTTTGTGGTTGTGCGGGGGAGGCGCCGAGGGGCAGGCGGTGGCTTTGAGGTCCCCGGCCTCTACTGTGCCAGCCTGCTTCCGTTGGCACTTCACCTACCCTCTACCTTATGAGGGCCTTTGCGACTGTACTGGGAGCAGCCACATAATTCAGGCTCACTCCCCTTAGTTTTCATTGATTTTTTGGAAGGTGTTTCATCTTAACCATACTTTGAGGTCCTTTGGTTGTGGCAGGAACCGCATTCACAGGTTCCAGAGATTAGGGCGTTGGTGTCTTCCGAGTTCTTACTCTGCCTGCGGTGGCCAGCTGGTGAGGGGGGCTCTCCACCAGGGCTCTTGAGCTGAGACCTGAAGCCCATGCATTTTCTCAGACCTTCAGGGCCTGGCTCCCTTTAGGGTCCTGGGAGAAATCTTCCCAGAACCCTCTTGTCCTTCTTTCAGCCTTCCATAGGGATGCTTAGGTCTGGGCCACCTTAGAGGAGGGAGTGGAACAAGCCTGAACCGAAGGATTCTGCTGACACATTCCAGGCAGAACCCTGGCCACCCGCCTTGGCTTCCCCAGGCCTGGTCTCTGGTCCAGGGCTGGCCCCGGGTGGTGGCTTCCTGCATCTGTGTCCTTCTGCATCTTTCTCACCTCAGATTCATCTCAAGGGCTGGGCCTGGGGCTGAGTCCTCTCTGGGTCTTTCCTGAATGAATGGAGGGGCTCTGGTCTGGTGTGTCCCCAGTGTTCAAGTGTTGGAAAGCTAAGCCGGTGCAGCAGTGTTAGGGGCATTCAGATTCGAGGGCTCTGCCCTTCAGTGGACTGATGTGTGACCTCTGGGGTGGGTTATGTGTCTGGAGAGTGGACTGGTAAGGGCAGGCTTGGCCCTTGCTGCTCTTACCCTCCTGCTTCCCTGCCTTTCCACCTTCTGCCCTGGCAGGTACAGCATGAGGCCCTCGCTGGAGGCCACCACCATGCCCACAGACTTCCAGCGTCCAGAAGCAAGGGCCACCGGCCTCCATCCATTCTGCACGGACTGGCCCCGCCCAGGCCCCTCTGTGGGTTCTGTTCTTTGAGCACAAAATGGACTAAGACAGGAGGGATTCTGCTTCCATCAACGACCCTTTTCTAGTTAAATTATCTAATAAAAAGTATTTCAGGTTCACAGTTCACAAAGCCCTACAGTGTGACGGAAGGAGACAGCATGTCCCTGTGTCACAGTTGGGGAAACTGAGGCTCAGGCAGGCAAAGCTGCTCATCAAGATTGTCCTGCTGCTGGGTGGCAGCAAAGCCAGCAGCTGCATGCAGGCCAGGTGGATCCCACCCACCCTCTATGGACAGTGACAGAGAGGTGGTGTCCAGGACCCCGGTCCCTCTGTGGGGGCCCTGGGAGGCTCCACTACAAGCGCAGGGTCATGGGGGTAGCGGCAGGGAGACTCCAGTCGCTGGGCTCCCCGTAGTCCATGAGGTCCTGGGCTGCCACCTGGACGCAGTACCGGGCGCGGGGCCTCGCGGCTCTGAGGGTGAAGGACGTGGCTTCAATGGGCCCCACCTGTGAGCAGAGGGAAGGCCCCATGTGAGGAGCTGGGTGGGGCCCTGCACAGAGTGGCCCTGCAGCCGCCAGCCCTGCGCTCCGATGCCCGTCCCGACCGCGGGCCCCACACGGCACGGCCTGTGGCCCCGGTGTGTTTGGCGCCCGGCTTCAGCGTCCTCCAAGGGTTCCCGTGTGAGCCTATGGGAGGGGTGGGATGAGGGCGCGGCTTTGGGAGGTGAGCCGTGGGGCTCCCTGGGGACTAAGGGACACACAGGGCTCCCTGTCCGCCGCCCTGTGGGCCATCCCAGCTGCAGCCTCGCCCTGGGGCCTCTCTTCCTGTGAAGTGCGGCCTCAGGTGCTTCGCTGGAGTGACAGACCCTCTTCACACCCAGGGCCCCTCTGGGTCCTCACCTCGGGATCTTGGTGCTGGGCCGCAGCGATCCCTCTGGACCGCACTGGCCCTGTGGACGTGGCAGCCATGCAGTGCCCCCTGGCTGGGACCCTGTCCCGACCGTCGTCCTCCCTGGGCGCTGCCCAGGGCTCCAGGTGCGGTGCCCACGCTGTGGGCGCCCCTGCTTTGGCTCTGGTCAACGCCAGCACTGGGCTTGCTGGGTGCCTCTACTCACACCTAGTGACCCCGCGCTGAGTTCAGGGCCCGGGCGCCCCCAGCCTCCTGCGCTCCCCTCGTCCTCACCTGGCGGAAGCGGGAGGCTCCCTGACGCTTGTAGCGGATCCAATACTTGAGTGAGAAGAGCTCCGGGAAGGGCCAGGACCGCGGGGGCGCCCACCGCACCTGCAGACGCTGCCCAGGGAGGGGGCTCAGGTGCACGGCCTCAGGGGGATCCGGTTTGACTGTGGGGTCAGCAGGAGGCAGGGTCATTCACCCACCAAGAGCTTCCCACGCGCCCACCACTGCCCGACTCAGGACGCAGCGGTGACCTGCACTGCCCACTGCTGTCCTCTGGAGCTCACGACGTCAGGAAGAGGACAGGTGCAGGCTGCGTGCAGCAGAAGTGGGAGTCGGACCCTCGCACTCACCACGGGAGAGGAGGACGCTGGCGTCCAGCAGCCACCAAGCCCTCCCCGCCCTCCCGGCCCTGCGCTGCGGGTCCACGTCAGGCCCTGGACTCTCCTGGACGTTCCCTGCCACTGGAGTCACACGCGGTGGCCTTGTGTGTGTGACTCTCACTGACCACAAGGTCCTCGGGTCCATGCACACTGCAGCTGCCACCTCGCTCCTGCCATGGCGAGGATGCTCTGGGCACAGATGGACCACTGTGTGCCTCGGTCATCTGCAGGGAACGGCTGGGCTGGCCTGCCTCTTCTCTGTGCCCTGAGCACCGAGAACTTTTTGTGGCTGTTTTCACTTCTCTTGACTGGACGCCCAAGAGTGGAATGCGGGGTAATGTGGTGGCCCTACGTTCCCTCTGTGGAACTGCCCGACTGTTTTTACTAAACTCCACCAATTTTTAATAATGAGCGTTGGAAAAAAATTTTGTTTGAAATGGGGACTTGCCATATTGCCCAGACTGGCCTTAAATTTGCGATCCCTGCCTCAGCCTCCCTAGTCGCAGGAATTGCAGGCTTGTGCCACTGCTTCAGTTACTAACATACTTGAGAGGCCTCACGTGAGGTGACATCTGAGCAGAGACCTGAAGGAAGTGAAAGAAGTTGTGGAGACATGGGAACATTTGGGGGAAGGTGCTCCAGGCACAGGGCACAGGCAGTGCAAAGGCCCTGAGGCAGGACAAACCTGATGAGCTGGAGGTGCAATGAGAAGCCCAAGCGGCTGGAGCAGAGGGGAGGGAAGAGAGGAGGGAGGCAGGGAGAGGACGGGCAGGTCGTGCGGGGGCCCTGAGGGCTGCTGAAGGGACTTCACCTTTGACCCTGAAGGCTGTGGGTCAGAAGGAGGGCCGGGCTCAGGGCGCCCTCAGGTGGCTGCTATGGGGAGGACGGACCATGGGCACGAGGGTGGAGCAGGGACCAGGTGAGAGGACGGGACTGGGCCGCAGGCGGAGGTGGAGGTGGCCCGAGAAGGGGTGGACAAGCCAGAGTGAGGGCCGGGGTCAGTGGTGGGAGTGTGCGCCGCCGCACTTACTGACGTGCTCTGCCACGAAGGGGGCGAAGCCACTGCTGGCGCCCCCCGGGTGCACGGCCGTGACATTGAGCACATAGGGCGCCAGGGAGAAGAGCTGGACGTCGCGGATGGTGCAGCAGGTGGCCTCGGGGGTCGGCTGGAGGCAGGGCCGGCTCTGCCCCTGGGCGGCCACTCCCAACCTGCACAGGCGACACCAGGAGGGCCTCAGCGGGACCCCAATGAGGCGGGAGCAGGCGCAGCCCTGGTTGGGGTCCCGCTGTGACCCAGGGTTTCAGTAACACTGCAGGGGTCTGGGTTCTACACGTTCCACCTGGTGGAGCCCAAACTGGGCAGGTCAGCAGGGTCACAGACTGGGGACTCTGGACGGCAGTCAGCACCTTGGACCTGGGCAGCCCGGAATGGTGGGCTGTGGATGCTGGACTGGCCAGGCCCGGCCGTGCTCTCTACAGCAGCTGCGGGTTCTGTGCTGTTGTGGGGGAGGCGCTGGGGTCGCAGCCGGGACCTCACACAGGCTGGGCAAGCAGTGACCACTGAGCCATGCCACCCCTTTATATTTTATTTTGGGACCGGGTCTCCCCGAGTTGCCTCAGCTGGTCTTGAACTTGCGATCCTCCCACCTCAGCCTCCCAAGGAGCTGGGATGACAGGTGTGGGCAGCGTGCCCAGCTGGTTCCCCACCTCACCATGGTACTGGGGATAGAACCCAGGGTGCAGTGCCACTGAGCCACACCGAGGCTGGCCTTGAACTTGCCATCCTCCTGCCTCAGCCTCCCCAGTCACTGGGTTGCAGGTGAGTGGACCTGCCTGGCTGTTTACACGGATTTAATGCTGCTGCTAGAAGGTTCTGAAGTGCGTGGGCGGCCTGTGGCAGGCACTGTGGCCTCATAGGGAGTGCATTTCTATGGGACCAGGCTGCTCTGGAATTCCAGGGGTTGGGGTTCGGGATGTGGGTCTCCAAGGGAATTGCAGCCAGAGCTCTCGCCTCTCCCAGAAGCCCGTTGCCTCCCGGAGCCCTTCCAGCCCGGCTGACCTGTACGTGGCAATGAAGGACGTGGCCCCCGTGCAATTGGGAGCCGGCGGCAGGGTCCAGGAGCAGTCCACAGCAACTGGGTATCTGGAGGCGCGGCATTGCACCCGGGGCTGGCTTGGAGCCACTGGGCCCCCAGAGGAAGAGAGGACAGGGTCAGAGCCGCCACACCGTAGGCGCCACATAAGGGAGTGAGCAGGGGCGGGAGTGAAGGGACCAGAGGCTCAGCCACCTCCCCTCCCTCCGCGGTTCTGCTCTGGAGCGCGGGTGCGCGTGTCCCCGCTGAGCGCAGGTGCTGATTTCTCCCTGGAGTGGAGCTGGGACCAGGACCCAGGTCGCCCTTGGTAGGACGTGGTGGGGGTCTGTGTCCAGCCCCAGCCCAACCCGCAGACGCCAGGCCATCTCCCGCCAGGGCCATGTGGGGGGCTGGCCCTGCTCTTTAGGAAGCGCTTGCGTGTCCAGCACAGCGGCAACTTCCTGCCTAGCCTTTTGACCTGCAGTGGTCGTAACCCGCGGGTGAGGACAGGGACGGCTGACCAGGAGCTGCAGGCTGTGGCCCCCCTTCCTGGCCCGCACCCTGGGATGGGTTTGGCTCCCGGGTCTGTTTCCTGTCCATCCAGTGTGAAGGCGGCCCGTCCCACAGGGGCATGCGGCTGGCCTGTGCTCCCACCCCACTCCAAACAGGCAAGGGCGAGGCGTCCACCCCGGGGCCCACTCACCTTCCGTCCCACCACAGGATGAGCCTGCCCAGACGGCCAGGGCCAGCAGGAGCCTCAGGGCCATGGCTGTGGTGATGTGCTTGCAGGGTCTGCTGTGAGGCTTGGCAGGAGGCAGGGCACGGGGACCGGCCGGGGAAGGCCCAGCCCGCCACCCAGCCTCCCTTCCCGGGTCTGACTCACTGGCCGGTTTGGGGCCAGTGGAGAGATGAGCAAAGGCGGTGGAATCCCCAGCCCGCTTCACTGGCCGCTGTGGGCGCAGGCGGCGGAGGGCTGGGGGTGGGGCAGGGAAGGAGGCCCCGAAAGGGAGAAGTGACCCAGTGGCCTTTCCCAGCACGCGGGCTGGGCTCCGAGCTCCTTCCCTTCCTTCCGCCAGCACAGTGGGGGTGGGGGATCCCCAGGGAGGGGGAAGAAGACACCCAGAGGGACAGACAGACAGAGGGACAGGGGAGAGGAAGGAGTCTCAGAGATAAAGAGAGGAGAGAGATGGAGTCAGAGAAGGGACAGGAGGACGCAGGTGGGGACCAGGGACAGAGGAGAGATGGAGTCAGAGAAGGGACAGGAGGACGCAGGTGGGGACCAGGGACAGAGGAGAGATGGAGTCAGAGAAGGGACAGGAGGACGCAGGTGGGGACCGAGGGACAGAGGAGAGATGGAGTCAGAGAAAGGACAGGAGGACGCAGGTGGGGACCAGGGACAGAGGAGAGATGGAGTCAGAGAAGGGACAGGAGGACGCAGGTGGGGACCAGGGACAGAGGAGAGATGGAGTCAGAGAAGGGACAGGAGGATGCAGGTGGGGACTGAGGGACAGAGGAGAGAGATGGAAATAGAGACTCCTGAGAAGTGACAGAGAGGGACTCAGAGAAGAGATAGGCAGAGGGGCCGACAGACCGCAGAGCTGCGGGGACCAGCAGCAGGGCAGAGCTGTGGCCCACTCGGGCCGGGGACAGCCTCCCCTGCCCACACTAGGCTCGGGCCACAGCGACCAGGAGCCCTGGCCCCGGAGAAGCAGCGCCCCATATTCTGCATGCTTCCTGGGTGTCTGGGGTCAGCTGAGACCCTCCTGCCCATGGTGCCTGACCTGGACACAAGGAAACCCCCAGGGACAGGCTGGACACCACCAGGAAATTCCCAGCCACACCCTGCCTCCTCTCCCTTAGCTGAAAAGAGCCAGGAGCCCTCGGGGATTTCCGGGGATTTGCAGGAGGGATCGGGAGAGGCCGGGTCAGCCCCCGAGCCCCTGCCTGGGATGAGACCCAGGTAGGAAGTGAGATTCTCGAGGAAAGCTGGCAGGCACTGTGGCACAGATGTCATCCCAGCAACTCAGGAGGCCGAGGCTGAAGGATGGCAAGTTTGAGGCCAGGCTGGGCAACTCAGTGAGACCCTGTCTCAAAACGCAGACTAAAAAGGGCCGGGATGGAGTCAGGGGCAGAGCCCTTGCCTGGGCCCAGTTCCAGTACAGGAGAGCGGACGGGTTGGATCTGGAGGTGCCGGTGGTGCCGGTCAGGAAGAGGTGCGGCCTCTGACATCAGAGACCGTGCCCGTTGTTGGATCTTATTTTATTTTATTTTTTGAACCGGGGACTGAACCCAGGGGTGCCCTACCAGGGAGCCCCAGCCCCAGCCCTTTTTACTTTTCACTTAGAGACAGGGTCTCACTGTTGCTGAGGCTGCCCGGGAACCTGTGATCCTCCTGCCTGGGCCTCTGAGTTGCTTGGATCACAGGCGTGGCCATGGCCCCTGGCTTCTGCTGTTTCCGTTTCCAGGGCTGGAGGAACCCAGGGCCCGTGAGCGCCAGCGGCCAGCTCTTGTTTGTTTGAAGGCTGCACTATGGAGCCTGGCCACCCTTCCCGGCCCTGCTGCAGACGCCTGGCAATCAGGCCACGTGTGCGTTTGTCCTGTGCACAGAATCTTTTATTTCTGCACTGGTGTTGGTGATGGGACCTGGGAGGACACAGGAGTCACAGATGCTCCCGTGGGCAGGGAGGGGACACCAGACTGACCACAGTGTGCAGCGACGAGGTTGGGTGATGGAGCCACTAGGGCCAGTCAGGGAGGGTCCCAGGCTGGTCTCCGAGTGACTGACAAGCCCCGTCACCCTGGGGGGCAGGAGCTGCTGGTCTGAGGGGCGGCTGCGGGGCCTGGGTTCTGAGCCTGGGGGCCGTGCAGCCTCCTGGCCTCAGCGGCCCTGGGCCTGGAGTCTTTGCATCTGTAGGATCTGACTGAGGATCCGCTGCACGTCCTCATCCATCTGGCCCTGGGATGCAAGTGGGGAGCAGAGAGAGGCCTGGGTGCACCTGCCCAGCCTCCTCTGTTCCCTCCACACCCCCAGAAAGAGAAGCGGAGACCCAGCAGCAGCAGAGGCACCCCCGGAGCCAGGCGGGTGCCAGGTGCAGCGGGAGCCGGTGACTCACCTGAATGGCGTACAGGAGGTGGCTCCGGTACAGGGCCACCACGGCACAGTGGGCCCGGGCAGCCTCCTGTGGGCGCGGGGAGGGTGCTCAGAGGGGCAGGACCCCCAAGACTGCCTGACGCCCCTTCACTGAGTCTGCACGGTGTGCCCAGGGCGGCAGCCAAGACCACAATGGCGCCATCCTGCCCGAGCGCCCGCCATCCTGCCCTGCCTGGCCCGGGCCTGTGTGCTCGGCCCCTCTGGCCAGCGCGGTCCTCACCTCCATCTGCCGCTGCAGAACCTTCACCTGGCCACGCAGGGCCTCCACCTCGGGCGTGGCGGGGGCGGCCGGCTGCTCCTTCAGGGCCTCCTTAAGACTGAAGACCTCCTTGGACAGTTCTGTGATCTGCAGGTGGGGCTGCCGTCAGCCAGCAGGGAGGGAGACGGGTGCAGCCCGCGGCGGGCAGCCCCAGGCCTGGGCGCGGCCTGGCCCTGCCTGCTTCCCCACAGCCCCGCTCCACGCAGAGCAGGCCCCAGGCCTTTGCATGGTCGGGAGGAAAGCGTCAAAAGAATCGTCTGTGACCGGAGAGCCACCGCGTTCCGTGTGGAGCGTGGAGGGGCTTCGCTGGCAGGCAGCCGTGCCACTTGCGTCAGGCCGCGTCCGCAGGCCACAGAGGAGTCGGCATGGCAGACACAGCCTGTGGCCTGGAACTCAGCCTTGTTTCTGACCCTTGACAGAGAAAGATCCCGTCCTCTCTGGGGGTCTCCGTGTCTGCCTGGAAGGGCAGTTGGTGGACAGCAGCGTCGACCACCCAGCTTGGCTGGGCTGGGGTCCCAGAGCCCTGGTTCGAGTCCCTGTTTCCCCCTTTTTTGTTGGCACAGGGCACCACTGAGCTACATCCTCAGGCCTTCTTATTTTTATTCAAAGACGGTCTCTACATTGTTCAGGGCCTCACTAAATTGCTGAGGCTGGCCTTGAACTCATGAGCCTCCTGCCTCAGCCTCCTGCGTGGCTGAGATGACAGGTGACATCAAGCAGGGTAGGCCCGACCCCTCTTGAGGGGGAAGGTGACCACCCCCGGCCCCGTTCCCTCACCTTTGAAGTGGGAGCGTCACCACTTGTTACGTGGCTGTGACTCTGGGCTGAGACTAAGACCAAACTGCCTAGAAAGCTGGCCACACTGGCTCCGTCTGGACCTAAGATACTGTGGACCAGTCACTCTCCCAGGGGACACGGGCCCCATCTGGGAACATCTGTGGTTGTCACAACTGCGGAGCTCCTGGCCTGGAACCGGCAGAGGCCAGGGACACTGCCGAGCACCCTGCAGGCCGGGACATCACCCCAGAGGCCGGCCAGCCCCAGCGTCCCCTGGGAGAGGGAGACCCCACTGAGCAAAAGCCATAATGCCAGCTGCAATTCCAGGTCCTGCACAGTGGCCTGGGGGCTCCACTGAGCGACACCCCAGCTCGTATTTTTGAGGTGGATCTTGCTAAGTTGTCCAGGTTGGCCTCCAACTGGCAGCTCTGCCTCAGCCTCCCAAGCAGCTGGGACCACAGCTGTGACCACCACAGCTGTGACCACCACAGCTGGCCCAATGGCAGTTTCCTCAGTTTAGAGGAGAAGACTTCTGCTCAGAGGCGAAGGCCACACAGTGAGCCAGGGTCAGGTAAGCACACCAGGATGCGGGGGTCCCACCCCCGGCCAGTGGCATGTGCCTGACTGAGCCCCACTTCAGGTTTTGGAGGCTCACTTTGCTCACCAGGAAAATGGAGCTAAGTGCTCTCTGGCTTTTAGGGTCACAGGTGAAAGTGGTCATGTGAGGAAAACGGCCGTCAACCAGTGGCCGCGCTGCTCTTCGTATCATTATTGCGGCTGTTTTAAGATCAAAACTTGAAAACTTGGGTTCACCCCCTGGCTGAACCATTGCCTGGCTGTGTGACCTTCAGCAAGTGGCGTCACTTCTCTGTGCCTGTTTGCTCAAGCGGGGATGATTTATCCTGGTGTCTTACGTGCATCTGGCAGTGAGGATGACTTGCAGGGCGCAGGGCCGGCCTGTCTCTGTGCTCACTCGGTGGGCGTGGCCGAGCCCCAGCGACCTGGCGCCCTTTCCCATCGGGACCATGGGTGGTTCCAGGACCCTCAGCTCAGTCTTCCCAACCTCTGCCGCGCGGGCCTGAGGGAGCACGGGAGGGGTCACCCACCTTCTTGTCCTTCTCCTTGGCCTTGTCCAGGGCCTCCTGGGCGCGGGTCTGGGCCTCGCGTGCCCTCTCGGCCTCGGTGCGCAGGCCCCGTAGCTGCTGCTCCGCGGTGGCCAGCTGCGCCTCGGCAGCGTGCCGCTCCCTCTTCATGAACAGCGCCTCCCGCTGCACCTGCGGCCCAAGCCCCACGTCACTCCAGGGCCTTGGGACCCCAGGGTTCTTTGCCCCAGGACATTCAAACCCATGCTGACCCCGCGGGTGTGACCCCTGGAAGCCCTGAATTCCTCTTGGCCCTGTGCACATTCTGACCTCCACGCACACTAGCGAGCTGTGTGTCCTGGACAAGAGGTTTCCCCTCTCTGTGCCATGTTTTCCTCTGATAGAAAATAAAGGGAAATAATAGCTGCCACTTTGCAGAGCCGTGGCGTTTGCGGAGGCCCACGCCTGGTCCGTGGTGCTGAATTTGAGTTAGAGTTGTTATTTTTTCCTATTACCACTGACGTCTTTTCTCTCACAGTGGTGCAAGTCTGTAGATTTCTTACAAAAGGTAAGTAAAAGGGAATTGGAGGAAAAGCTAACCAACATGGAAAAGTTGATGGCTACATCCACTAAAATAAAGATCAGGGTGACGTTCGACTGGCAAGATTTGTTCCTGGAAGGGGACTGGCTTTTAAAAATTAGTTTCAGGGTGCCAGGTGCAGAGGTGGCACACACCTGTCATCCTGGAGACTTGGGAGGCTGAGGCAGGAGGATGGCAGGTTGGAGGCCAGCCTCAGCAACTTAGCAAGACCCTGTCTCAAAATAAAATAAAAAGGACTGGGGATGTGGTACGGTGGTAGACAGCCCCTCGGTTCCATTCTCAGAACCAAAACACAAAAAAAGATAAAAAGCCCTAGGGGAAAATGGATCATGAGTACTTGCTCCAGTCAGCAGAGCCTGGCTACACCTTACCCGTGTTAAGGAAACCAGTGGTGTCTGTCCTAAGGAGTCACCACGCAGAAGGCTACATTTAGAAAATAAACATGAAGACGGGCATGACGTCAGCCCGGGGACCCCGGGAAGACAGCTAAAAATTGAAGGGGTTTGAGAGTGCGTTGGGAAACAGTGACCCTGCTATGGCTTACTGACCACTGTGCCTGTCCGGTCCTTGCTGGCTTACAGAAACAAACCCACAGAGTCCACAGGGGCGGGCGCCTAGGAACTGCCGCTGTTTCCATCACACAGATGAGTCAACAGAGGCACAGAGAGGAAAGTTTTGCCCCCATAACAGTCGATGAATGTGGTTTCTTATCACATATTTGTCCAAACAGCTGCTTTTTTGTTGTCATTTAAGAGATCAAGTCAAAAGGTCCACCCTCGGGACAAAACCCAAACAAAACAAAACAAAACAAAACCCTGGACTAAAGCAAGACAAAACAAAACAAAAGCTTCAGCTGGGTGGTGTGTACATGCCTGTGATTCCAGCTGCTTGGGAGGCTGAGGCAGGAGGGTCACAAGTTCAAGGCCAGCCTCAACAACTTTGAGAGACCCTGCCTTAAAATAAAAAGTGGGCTGGGGTGTAGCTGGAGGGTAGAATGCTTGCCTAGCATGTGTGAGGTCCTGGGTCCAGTCCCAATACTGTAAAAATAGATAAATAAAACCAAGTCCAATGGGTTAAAAATAATGAGATCGATAATCCCTGCTCATGGGCTGGGGCTGTGGCTCAGTGGCAGAGCGCTTGCCTGGCACATGTGAGGCACTGGGTTCCATCCTCAGCACCACATGGAAGAATAAATAAAGTTCTTTACAACTAAAAATATTTTTTTTTCAAAGTCCCTGCTCATAACATCCTCTTTTTAGAATTTGGTCAAAAGGTCGAAAATTATAAGAGCATTTTTCTGACATGGTAAAACAGCCAGCTGGAAGAAGGTACAGGGTCAACATGACCCCCAGAGAAAATGGACCTTAGGAGAAAGAAGCATCATGGGGGGAGTCACTGCTCTAAGAAGAGGGGGCCATTGATCCCACCTCACCCCCCACGGGTGAGCCGTGCAAAGCTACACGGAAAAGAGCTCGAGGAGGCAGCCTCGGCACACCCTCCAGTCTGGGAGGCTTCCTAACCAGATCCCCGTTTTCCAAAACTGAGGTCAAAATGGTCGAAACGATTAGCAAGAAGAGCTGAAGCGCCAGGAGGTCAGAAGGGCCGGCCCCGCGCCCACCTGCCAGCATCCACAGGGTCCGCAGCTGTCTGTCCAAGCCGCGGGCGGGCGGCCGGCTGGGCTCACCTGGAAGACCTCGGCGCTGGTCTTCTCGTGCCTCCGCGCCAGCTCCTCCAGCTGGCCCTGCAGCCGGGCCACCTCTGCCTGCAGCGCGCCCACCTCGCGCTCGTGCTCCGAGCGGGCCACGCTGCCCGCGCGCTCACGTTCCAGCTCCGCCCGCAGCCGGGCGGCCTCCTTGCCGCTGGCCACCACCTCCTGCTCCAGGCCGGCCGCGCGGCCGCGCAGCTCCAGGGCCTCCTCCTGCAGCCGGCGGTGCTCGCAGGCCGGCACGGACGCCTGGCGGAGCGCCTCGGAGGCCTCGCGCAGCTCCGCCAGGCCCCGCCGGGCCTCCTCGCAGGCCGCGGCCAGCTCTGCGGCCCGGGCCTCGGCGGCATCCCGGGCTTGGCCCAGCTCGGCGGCCGCCGCCCGCTGCCGCTCCCCGGCGGCCGTGGCCACGGCCAGCTGCTCCCGCAGCGCCTCCAGTTCCCGGCTCTGCTCCAGCCGCGCCTCCTCTCGCCGGGCCAGCTCCGCCCGTAGGCCCCGGGCCTCCTCCTCGGCCAGCAGCCGGCCTGCCCGGGCCTCGTCCAGCAAGGCCGAGGCCGCCTGCAGCTCCCGCAGGCGGGAGTCGCGGTCTCGAAGGTCCTCCCGGGCCTGCTCCAGGGCCGCCCGCAGCTGGCCGGTGTCGCCACCGCTGCCCCCGGCAGCCCCGCAGCCCTCGGCCTCGCGCACCCGCGCCCGCAGCCGACCGGCCTCGGCCTCCGCAGCCTCGCACTTGCCGCGGGCTACCTCCAGCTCGGCAGCCGCCTCCCGCTCTCGCTGCCGCAGCGCCTCCTCCAAGCCGCGAATCCTGGTCTCCAGCTCGGCCTGCAGCTTTTCCGAGGCCTCGGCAGCACCAGGGTGTAGGCCAGGGCCAGCGGGGACCCCAGGGCCGGGGGCCTCCATATCCGCAGCCTTAGAGCCCGCAGCCTCCACGTGTGCAGCCCGGGTGCCTGGGAGCCCCGCTTCCTCACCACCCACTCTGCGGGCCTTCTCTGGATGGTTTGCTTCCGTCTCGGTGGCCTCTGAGCCAGTGGCCCCAGCTCCAGTGGCCGCGGCTTCAGTGTTTGCCGGGTCCACAGCCTTCCCTGCGATGACCTGGGCCGCCTGGGCTCCCGCCCCCTCCGTTTCCGCGGCCTCCGCATCCGCCGCCGCTGCTGTAGCCTCGGGCACTGCGGTGGCTACTTCCAGAGTCCTGGCCTCGGTGGCTTCAGCTCCCACAGCCTCCTCACCTGTGTTCTCAGCCCCGTTAACTCTGGTTTCCTGATCCGTGGGGCCATTTAGCTCCGCGCTTGTTGGTCCGTTTGGGGCGGCGCTGGCGCTGCCGTGGACTCCGGCATCCGTGTCCTGGATGTGGTGGTGGGCGGCCTCCCGTGCTTCCGGGGCCTGCCCTGCCGCCTGCTGCTCCAGCGCACGCAAGGCCTCCGCATGCTGCTTTCTCAGCTGGTCAAACTCCGCCCGGAGAGAGTCATAGAGGACGAGGGGGACAACCTCTGCAGAACCGTTCACCTCCATCTGCATCTCGTCCTTCTCGAAGTTCTCCAGGATCTGGGGTGGGGAGGCAGCCAGGCAAGGACTGAAGGGGCCGCAGGGCACAGGGCAGCCTGGGGGCCTTCCCTGGCACCCCGACTCCCGGGAACCCAGCTCTGCACGTCTGTCCGCCGCCTCAGGTCTCCCACCTGCACTTTCTCCATGAGCTCCTGGTTCTGTCTCGTGAGTGCAGCCACCTGCTCCTGCAGCGAAGCCAGGTGCTCCTGGGCCATCGGGCTCAGCTGCTTGGAAAGCAGGGCCTCAGCTCCTGGTGGGGGGCACAGGGTCAGGCCGGGTCCCAGGACACAGGGACAGGAGCAGGGGGTCTGCAGTGGAACACCAGGGCCCAGAACAGGCTGAAGCAGGTGGAATGACGCCCCTCCCGCCTCCCTCCAAGTCACTCTCTCCCACAGGCTGGCCAAGGCTCTCCCGGATCCTGGGACACACATGTGGAGGGAGGACAGGGACCCGGCTCACCTGGAAAATCAAGCAGCTCCCCCTCCTCATCCTGCAGGGTGGCCACGTCATAGCTGGTGTTCTCCCGCTCGCTCTGGGGGTGGGGACAGTGGCTCGGGGTCCTGCTCCCCACCCCCTACTCCCCCAAATAGTCCACAGTGGCCTGGCTGTTCCCACACGGACACCCATGAGCACTGCTGGGCTCCTGTTTCCTGAGTACCAACCGCATCCTTTGCCCTGATTTCTTTGATGGTGCCAGGCAAGCGCTCTGCCAGAGCAGCCACCCGGCCCGTGTGTCCATTTTTAAACAGGGCTTTTTTTAGCCATTGAGTTGCATGAATTTCTTACATATTTTAGACATTAACTCTTTGTCAGATACGTGGTGTCTGCACCCCGTTTCATGGCATGTGTGCAGCGGACGTTGCCCTCCTGAGTGAGGGGCCCCCAGGATGGGGTGGGGTGGTAGGCAGCCGCACCTGGGCTTGTCTGGGGAGGGTGGGCCATGCTATTGCTCCACATGCCAAGCAGGCAGTGGGCGTGTGGCGTGTGCGAGGGTGTTGGGGTGTGTGCACTGAGACCCACCCCCTTGTCCGTGCCTGTGACTGACGAGTGAGGGCTTTGTGCTCAGTTGACGGAGTGTGGCTGACTTGTCTGTGTGTTTGTATGTGTACAAGTCCTTTCGTCTGTAGAAATGTTATGCCTTTGTATTTGTGGTGTGTTGTGCACGTGTGGCCTGCTGCTGTGTTCACATGTATGACGTGCGTGCCACGACACACTCGCGTGAGCTTGTGTGCCTATCAGCTGCGTTTATACGTGTGCTTTACTAGAGGACGCATAAGGGTCCTTGTGTGCACCCGTTGGGAGAAGTGTCTGCCATGGGGAGTGTGTAGTTGAGGGTGCACCTGTCACTGTGGGTTCAGGAGGATGCATCAAAGGGACTGGCATTTAAAATTTTTTTTTCTTATTTTTGGCACTGGGGAGTGAACCCAGGGGAGCATCAACCACTGAGCCACATCCCCATTTATATTTTGAGACAGGGTCTTGCTAAGTTGCTTAGGGTCTTGCTAAGTTGCTGAGGCTGGCTTTGAACGTGCGATCCTCCTGCCTCAGCTTCTCAAGTCGCTGCGATGACAGGCATGCGCCACGGCGCCCAACCAGGGCTGAGCTTTAATACTGAAGAGAGGGGGCTAGGGCTGTGGCTCCGTGGTACAGCGCTTGCCTGGCACGCGTGAGGCACTGAGTTTGATCCTCAGCACCACATAAAACAAGTTAAAATATATATATATTGAATAAGGCAGCAGCCGCTCTGGTGCGTTTGCAAGGATGAGGCTGTATGCTCACTGCTGTGGCTGTCATGCCACGCCCAGGATCGAGGCCCCACCCTGGGCCTAGCTCCGCCCTCACTGTGCCCCTGGCTCCGCCCCCACCCTGTCGGCTGCAGGATCTGACCCCCTCTGGCTCTGGCCCCGCCCCATCCCGGTTCTGCTCCGCCCACCCCTGCCTGCTCTGCTCTCGGCTCCCACCTCCAGCAGGGACAGCCGGCTCTGCAAACTTTCCACCTCTCTGCCCAGGCTCTCCTTCTCCTCCTGCTTCTCTGCCAGCTGCTGCTGCAGCTCTCGTACCTGGGCAGGAGGTGGCGGGCTGAGTGTCTCTCACGGGAAATAAGGGGCAGCCGCTAGGCTGCCCGCACCGCGCCCCCATCCCGCCCCTGCCTACCTGTCTTTCCAGGCTGTGGAGTGAGCTGGCCTCCGCCTCCTGGGGCTGCCGGGGAGAAGGGGCAAGGGTCGGATCCGGCGGGGGTCCTCACCTACTGCCCCACCTCCACTCTGTCCGATCATCCCTGGACAAGTTCTCGCGGGTGCCTATTTTGGGCCAGACTCTGGGGGTCACTAGTTGATTCATTCACCCTAATATCCATCCATTCGGTAAATGTTTATTGGGCATCTACTGGGAGCCCGACACTGGCAACGTGCCTGCCCTTGAGCCTTGCACCCAGTGGACATGAATACAACCCACAGCAAGCCGCGGCAGTGAGAGCTAAGAATGGAAAGAAGGCAGGCTGCAAAGCCAGCAGGTGGGTGCAGCTAAGTAAGCTGGGACGGGAGGTGTGTTTGGCCTTGAGCAACGGAGGAGAGGAGGGAGCCAGGGGGCCATTTGAGGGAACAGCATTTTGGGCAGTGGGAACAGCCAGTGCAAATGCCCTGAGGCAGGCCCCAGTGGGGCAGGCTGGAGGCCCAGTGGGAAGCCCATGTGCCTGGAGCAGTGAGGAGAGGAAGACAGGGAGGAGAAGGTGGAAAAGGCAAGGCCGTCTTCCCCCAGGAATGCCCCCCAGGCCTGCTGCCTCCTGACCTCCTGCTTCTGCCGTTCTTTGTGCTGTTCCAGGCCCCGGATCTTCTGCAGGAGGTGGCCTCTCTCCTGCCGCAGTCGCACAATCTCCTCGTAGGCCTCTTGATCGTCCTGCTCCCCTCCCCACCCGGTGCCCACCACCTTTAGATGAGGCCCGAATGGGAGCCAGAGCCCCTGCCTGGGGTCCCCAGCCCTCCCCAGGCCCAGGTCACCTCACCGGCACGGGGATGCTGGCGGGCGGCTGAGGCGCCTTCCGCTTCTTGGGAGCCCCTCGCTGTTCATGACTGGACACAGAGTTCTGGGGGCAGAGGGCGAAGGGGGTGCGTGAGAGCCACCCCGTTAGCCCACCCGCCCAGTTACCCCACAGCCACCTGCCCTGCGCCCCAGAGTCCTCTCATCCCAGCACCGGGGACGATTCGGCCTCCCCGCAGGTCCTGAGCTTGACTGAGCTCTGCCCTCTGAGCCTGGGCGCTCTCCCTGGCTGGGGCCGACCACTAGCTTCTTTCCCCCACGGAGCTGAGGTGCTGATGGCGGGGAGAGAAGAAGCCAGGCCCGCCGCTTGCCTGACTAGAGCAGCCCTCCCCAACCCCGGGCCCCTGTCACCCAACCCTGCCCCGTGAACTGGCCCCATCTCCCCGTGTCCCCGTGGTTCCGGGAACTATGTGCATGCAACCGCTGCTTGGTGGCAGCACACCCTGCAGGTAATACTCCTTCCAAACAGGTCCCCCGGTGCAACCTGGGGCAGGGGTCCATCTCTTCCTCCCTTTCTGACAACACTTGGGGCCAAGGAGACGTGAGTGTGTCACGGGGAGGGGTCTCACCCTTGAGGGGTCCATACCTGAGACGATGCCTCGCCTGAGTCATCCTCTAGGGGGCAGGGGAGAGAGGGAAGCAGGGTCAGGCTCTGTTCCAGGGACTCCGTTCTCCCTTCAAGAAGGGCAACGGTGGGCCCAGGGGACCTGAGAAGACTCCTAGTTGCCCAGGACCAGGGCTTTCACGGTGGGAAACCGCCATTTGGCAGAATGTTAACTGGAGAGACTGTGAAACTCTGAGAAAGAACGATGGCACTTCCAGGATAGAGTGGGTGGGGTGTCACATCTTAGGAGAGGCGAAGTTCCAAGAATAAGGATGGCACAGAAGATCAGAGTGGACCCCGGAGCCCTGTAAATGTTCCTGAGTTCCCTGAAACTGCCTCACGCTGGGGAGCCATGAAACCTCCTATCATGCAGCACGCATGGGGTGCCTTGAAACTATCTGCAGCAGCGAAAAGGGGCCTGAGAAACCGCCTACAAGGAGCGCCGGGGAGGAGGGCCTAAAATCGCAGTGGACAGCGCTCACTTACCACTTGGCAGGGAGGGGCGCTGAGCAGCCTCTTGCAGAAGGCGCAGGATGAGCTTGTCCCCTGCTAGGGCACCGTAGTGGGCGGCGTCCTGGCCCAGTGCGTCAGTGATGCCCGGCTGGGCCCCGCCCTGCAGCAGCGCCTCCACTGTCTCAGGGCTGGCCGCCTCGCAGGCCAGCATCAGGGCTGTCCTACCAGGGGAGGCGGCTGCTGAGGGGCCGGGACCTCCCCAGGGCCCCTCCTCAAACCCAGGCTGGGAGGAGGACGAGGTCCCCCAGCCAGAGAGCGTGCGAGACCTGCTGAGGCCCCACAGCAGGTGCTGGTGGAGGGAGGGGAGATGCCCACCTGCCCTGCAGGTCCTGGTCATTTGCAGCAGCCCCCTGCTGCAGGAGCAGACGGCACAGGTCCGTGTGGCTCATCTGAGCTGCTATCATGAGCGGCGTGGCGCCCGACTGGTAGGAGGAGGAGTGTGAGACCTGACCCCGAGGCCGGGAGGCCCGTGGGGCGGCCCTGAGCTTCCCCAGACGCTGCCACCTGGCAGAGGGAGCCCGGGTGCCACCACCCTGTGCAGTGAGCCTCCAACCGATCTCTCTGAAATAGCCACTCACCCGGTCCCGCGGGTTCAGATGCGCCTTGAAGGAGCAGAGCATCTCTGAGCAGGAGAGACAGCCACCCGCCGCTTGAAAGGAGAACAGAGGGAGTCGGAGCGCCCGGGCATTTCCTGTGACCTCCAGCCTGGGTGCGAAGCTGGCCTTCCATTTCGCGACAGGTTCCCGCCTCCCCCAGGAGATCCATAACAAAGGCGCGTTCCTCACACAGATGAGGAAGCCCAGGCCCAGCCAGGCCCAGGGCCACCGCCTGGGCTCAGAGGCAGAGGCAGCCATGTCTAGGACCCTGGCCTGCCGCTTCCTCGAGGCTCCCTCGGGCGGGCCCAGCTGATCTGCCAGCCTCTCCTCCTCTGGTGCACAGGGCAGGGCTGTGCGCCCTGCGGTGCCGGTGCCACAGCTCTGGAACGCTGGGCTCACGTCTCGCCCTGGTGAGGTCTAGTCTGACTCAGCCCAAGAACCCAGTCAGTCAGCCAGCTCTGCCGGAACCCTGCTGCGCCCTGAGGGAGTGGGGTGTTCTTTGCTGCACTTAGAACAACGCCTGCCACATGCTAGGTACCCCACAGATATCTGCAGAGGGGAAAAACCAGTGACCTTCCAGAGTGACGGGAGGCGTCCCCACCACTGGGCGGCAGTGTACTCCAAGCTGCAGGAGGCTTGTACACAGTGACTAAAACCCTGAACCAAACCCAATTTTGTTATTTCCTGCGTCACCAGTGGAAGCCTGACTGGTGGGCTCGGGCTCCGGTGGGGGGTCCTCCCCTCCCTCAGGAAGGTATGGATTTGATGGCGAAGCCGCTGGCTGCCAGGGCTCCAGGAGCTGCTGGGGGGACTGGACCCTGGACGGCACCACCCTTGTCCCCACGAAGACCTGGCATCAACAGGCGGCACCCTGGGTCAGGCGAGCCGGGCCCCAGGTTCTGCGGGCAGGCTCTGAACCCCAGCACCCCTCACCCGTTCAACGGAGCGACAGCCTGAGCTTCAAAGGCGCTAAGGAGCACGGGGCCCCATGCCCCCCACCCAGCCGGGGCTTGGGAAGGAAAAGGAGGCAGCAGGAAGCTCTCACGGAGACAGCCTCGCAGAACGACTCAGCCCAGCACCCTCCGGCCACGCTGGGAGGGTGACACCCACCTGCGTGATGCAGGGCTGTCCACCCACTGCCGTCCTCGATGTCCACCACGCACGACGCCTGGGAAGGGGCACACGCAGGTCACTTGCAGCAGAGCCTGACTTCTCTAGGACCACCTCCCCGTGCGGGCTCCCTGTATCTCAGGCTCTGTGCTGCCCTCTCCCCACTCCCTGGCCTGCTGAGCCACCTTGCAGGCCCCCAAGTGGCTATGCATTCAAGAGAGTTGGTGAGAAAGTGGCCGGGAGCTTGGGAGCAGCCGGGAGTTTGGGGAGTAGCTGGGAGCTCTGAGGGTGGCCTTGGCTGAAAAAGTACGCAGTGCTGGGGGAAACGGGCTCAGGAAGCATCTGGTAATGAGTGCCTCTTGGATGTAGGGCGTATCTGGTTGTCCAGGGAGTAGTTAGAGCTTAAAAGTAAAAGAGGCCAAAGCATATTAGGATTTAGGGAGAACCTGGAGGTTCAGGGAGTATCTGAATTAAGAAAGTCAATGACCTGCAGCAGCTGCTTCAAACACTGTGGGTGCCCGTACTTGGCGGCCAGATGGAGGGCGTTGTAACCTGAAAGGAGAGGTTTACTAGACCTCTGGATACTCCAGGAGTTCCCAGCTGCTCCCCAAGCCTGTGTCTTCTGTATTGAGTTGCCCTGTGTCTAAGTCCCTAAGCCCCAGCTACTTCTCCAAACTGTGCTGTTCCTTGTGGCCAAAGACTCTTCCCACCCTAGCCAATTGGCATCCAACACCTCATAATCTAAGGAACACTGCACCCATGTACTCCCGACCTATGGCTTCAGCTACTCCCCATGTCCCAGCTACTCTAGCTGCTCCACTACACCGCAGCTCCGGCTCTGCCGTCACAACCCACAGTCTGCTCTGTATTCCTGCTTATCCACATACTCCTGCTGTTCCACAGGCCACCTGCATCCCTGTTTGATACTCTACCAATGTCCAGCTACTCCATGCACCCTGCCTGCTATGCCTGTAGCCCTGGAGCTTCAAACATGGCTCTGCCCCATGCCTAGTCACCCCAAGAGTCCCAGTTACTCCCTTGGGCCATGATTTCCCAGTTATTCCCTCAGGTCCCCGGTTAACTTGTGCACCCAGATTCTCTCATTACCCCAGCTACTCCCAGAGCTCTGGCTACTCCTAAGCCCCAACTGTGCCCCATAGCCCAGGTCCTGCCTAAACTCTCCTTGTCCCTGCCACGACCCAGACACTTCTTAAGCTCAGCTGTTCCCATGAGCCCAGCTTCTGCCGCAAACTCCAGATACTTCCCTACTTCAGTCACTTCCTTGATCTCTACCTTTACCTCCGATATGCCTCAAGTCCAAGTCCCTCCCGTGGTTCTGGCTACCTCAGGAAGAGCCCCAGTCATTTTCTCAGAAGCTTCCGCAGAGGCTCCCTGTTCCAGTGCTTCCTCTGATTCACCCTCTGCCGGAGCCCTAGTTACTCCCTGTTCACAGATGCCAACCTCCTTGCTTAGCACCAGCAAAGGAGAGGTACTTGGGCACAGCTGGTTGGCAAGGCCCTGTCCCGTGGGGGTGTGGAGGGCCCCTCTTCCCACAGGGGATGTGCAGCACTTGAAGCAGGGCCTGCCGTGCTGGGGCCGGGCCTTGGACTCAGCTCCACTTTCCCCCCGGGGCCCCGGCTACAGTACCTGCTCCGTCAGTGCTCATGACATTGGCCCCGTGGGCCAGCATCACCTCCAGACAGCTGGCCGCACCCCGCATGGCCGCCAGGTGGAACCTGGGGGTCAGAGGTCGGAGGTCATCCACTGCCTGGCCCCACTCAGCCTCCCCAGTCCTGGGGCCTGGGCACTCACGCGGACTTGCCCTCGGGGTCCAGTTTTGTAGGCACCAGCCCCTTGCGGGTGAGGAGCGTGGCCACGCCGGCTGCGTCCTCATTCTCCACGGCCTGCAGCAGCCGCTCGTCACTTTTGCCCCAGTCCTGGCCCTGTGGGCACACCAGAGGTGTGTGGGGCCAGGTGGGCCGCTGCCCCTCCCCCTCCCCCGGCAGGGGCTCTGGGCTCTGGCCCTCCGCCCCTGGGCACTTGCCTGGCGCCCGCCTCTGGCTGCCGGCTTCGGGATGGGGCAGGGGCCGCAGGGCGGGCAGGAGCCGAGGTCGGTGGGGCTGAGCCGCAGCTGCGGGGGGAGGTGGTCCTGGGCGGGGGGCCTGAGACAGTGTCTCCCAAGCTCGCGCCCCCCTGGCATCTTCCCCAGGCCCATTGCCCCAGCCATCCACCCAGACCCACTGCCAGCACCACCCTGACAGCTGAGATCTCCCAACACACTGCCCCCACTGTCCAAGTCCCCCTGGTCCTTAGTGTGAGGCCACCTCTGTGATCTCACTTCCAGCAAACTGATCCATAGTCTTTTCCAAACGACCCCCCCAGTGTCCCCATTTGGCCCCCAAGAGGCCCCTATTCAAGTCCTCAAAGCCACATTGTTCCATCTGCCCTTCCAAGACTACACCTGGCACAACTGTTCCCTGAATATTCCAAGGCCTGTCCATTCGGAATTACAGCCTGATATGCATTCCTATATGTCTCTCCAAACGCCTGAAGTATTCTCCAAAATCAAGCGCCCAAACCATCTGTCCCAAAAATATCCTAAAAAAATAAACCAAAAAAACCACCACCACCAAAACCCCCAGTCCCTTCAGTGGTCTCTGAAACTGCTCTCCAAATGCCCCTCTCCTCCCAACTGCCCTCCGGGAACAGCCTCCACACTGTCCGCGAATGGTCCAGCCATCTTCAAACCGGTTCCCAACAGTCCCCCTAAATGCCCTCTACATCCTCCTGTTCCCATCCAGCCTCAAAACTGTCCCCCCAAATGCCTTCACATCCTCCTGTTCCCATCCAGTCTCAAAACTATCCCCCCAAATGCCCTCTACATCCTCCTGTCTCCATCCAGCCTCAAAACTGTCTCTCCTGGCGTGCCCTTGTGTGTCCCGAATGGCCCATCGGTCCCCAAAGCTGCCCAACCCTGACCCTGCCTCGCGCATCTTTCCCGGGTCTCGGGTGGGGGCGGGGGGCGGGCGGCCGGGGCGGGGAGCGGCAGGAGGGGCCCGCGCCCTCCCCGGCCCTACCGCGAAGGAGGTGGCTGCGCACAAGCACAGCTGCTTCATGGCGTCCGGCGCCGGGTGGCTGGGCGGCGGGCACCGAGGCGGCGGGACCGCGGGGCCGGGCCGGGCAGGGGCGGGGCCTGAGCTGGTAGCCCCGCCCCCGAACACCGCCCCGCCCTCGCCCGGCCCACCTGACCAGGCCCCGCCCCAAAGCGGGGCCGGGCTGGGGAAGGGGCGCGGGCGGCCCCGCCTGAGCCGGCGGGAGCACGCGGCAGCGGCAGCGCCGCCCCACCCCGCGGCCGGGGCCTCGCGTGATTTGCGAGCAGGTGGTCCGGGCCGGCCTCTCCCCGCCACTGCCGCCGCCGCCCTGCTCCCTCTCCCTCGCGTTCTTCCTCTCATTGCTCCGCACGCCCCGTGCGGCCCTGCAGGCAGACCTGCGTTTGAGTGCGGCGCTCGCCCGCCCGGCCGGCCGGCACCACCTGTCTGACTGGGCCGAGCTACTTACCGCCTGTCCCCCTCCCTTTCCTCAACTGCGGAGCAAGCTTCGTGATAAGCAGTTCCCACGGCAGGTGGTCAGAGCACTCGTGAGGGACTATATGCCAAGCACCGCACCACACAGTGCCTGGTGTACAGTAAGCACGCGGTAAGAACTTGATTCACTCATCAAATAAAGATGTAGCTCTACAGTTAGGTCCTGGGACACTGGAGGGTGAGACATAGTAGATGCTCAGGGAAGTCCACTGGAAGAGGGCACGCCCTTGGCTCTGGCCCCAAGGCCAGGAAGTCTGTCTCCTCTGCTTGCCTTGTGCCTGGGAGGTCCAGTGGTGACTGAAACAGAAGTCCTTGCCATCACAAGGTCTCTGGAGAGACAGGCATGTACCCACAGACTCATGAACCACGTGCTTGGGGCCCAAATGCAGAAGCCCAAGTGAGTGGAGAGCTGGGTGAGGCTGCCCTATGTAGTCTGGGGAATCAGGGAGGGCTTCCTGCAAGAGAGGACATCTGCCTGGAAACTGGAAGGAATGGCGGGAGGCTGGGACAAGAGCATGTTCAGAATTGTGGCCCACCTGCACAGTGCAGTCGCCTCTGGCTGCACTCCTGTGCACCGCACCCCCTCCCAGTCCCAGGCTCCTCCTAGAAGGTCCAGAAAGCACCTCTGAGCACCAGAGTCAGGCCCTTCCTCTGCCCACAGCCCTCCATGGCTCTTACCTCCTTCAGAGTCAAAGTCAAGTCCTCTGTGGCTCGCAGGGCCTGCACCACCTGCTCTGTCCCCTCCAGCCTCATTCCTCTCTCCCCTCTTCCCTCTGCTCCAGCCGCACAGGCTCTTCCAGGAGCCTCCAGCATAGCAGGCTGGGCCCTGCCCCACGCCCTTTGCAGGGCTGCACCTTCCGCCTGGAGCGCCCTCCCCAGACACTCACAGCTGGCTCTTAGGTTTCAGCCTCAAACTTCACCCCCAGAGCACGGCTCACCGTCACCTGCTGTCTTTCTGCGAGATGTACTACTCCTGAGCTCCCTCTGTCCCCATCCCTTCTCACCCGCCCCCAGGGATGTTAGCTGCACCAGCGGGGAAGCACTTGGGGTGTGCCTTGGTCGCTTGATCACTGCTGTGTCCCCACTACCTGGCTCAACAAATATGCACCAGCCTACCATTTAGGGGAGAGGAGGCTTCAGCCAGCAAGCATTTACCAAGTGCCTGCTGGAGGCCAGACAGTTGTCGGCCAATTCCTGCCTGTGGCTTCACACGAGGCTGACATTTCAGAAGCCCCGGGGAGGGCTGGGTGGGCGGAGGGCAGATTCCGGGGAGGGGGCAACCCGGGTTACATGGGGGTAGCAGAAAGTGCTGGACAGAAATCAGTAGCTGTGGGGCTCCCAGAGAGGCAGAGGTTGGGGTGATCTGGTCTTTGGGGGACATGTTCATCACCAAGTTGGGGTCCTGAAAAAGGACCATCTTCCACGAGGGGAGATGGACAGTTAACTCAAACCCCATCAGTGCAGCGGGGCCTGGTGGGCATCCAGGGAACATGCCCAGTGGTGACCGGCTGGGGTAGAGGCCAGGGCTGGTGAGATGACCCCGAGGCAAGGACTTTGGGAGCCCGGGGCAAGACTTTGGGGGCCAAGGGCTGAGCAGGGAGCCCCAGTGCTTAAGGAGAGGAGGAGCTGGCCAGGGAGAGGCCTCTGGAAGGAGGAGCCAGGAGTGAGTGGCAGGATGAGTGACACTTCCAGGAGGGGGGTGGAGCCACCTGGGGACACAACTGAAAATTCACAAAGAAGAGGCAGCAGGAGAGGCTGGACCACAGGAGAAGGCCAGGCCTTCCGGGACCTGCAGAGCAGGGCCCTGCCGATGCTGGGGCGGGGCAGCAGCCAACGAGGGCATGTTGCACCAGCTATGTGACCGCGGGCCAGTCACTGCCCCTCTCTTGACACCAAGTTCTCAACTGCTCAATGGGACCAGACACCACAGAGCCAGGTCTCCCCTGGGCACTGGACTTGGGCCAGATGGTTCTCTGGGGTGGGCCTGCTGGGCACTGCAGAGTGCTGAGCAGCGTCCCTGCCTCCACCTGCTGCGTGCCAGGACCGGGGCTTCTCCAGTCAGGACAGCCACTGACATTGCCACCGGTCCCTGGTGACGGAGAGGCAGGAGTGTCCCCCTCGCCCCATTGAGACCTCAGGCTCAGAAGGGTGGCCTGAGGACTCTTAGCTGCCTGGGTGCTGACGGAGGGAGGGAGCGCAGCGGCTGGTGAGGAGCAGCTGGGACGTCACGCTTGGAGGGGGGATGACCCCAGGCATGTGCGGGAGGAGACTGGGTGGCTCTCCCAGCTCAGGCCTGGGATTTCCTTCACCCCCGTCAGCCCCTCCACCTGTCTTCCTAGATGCTGCTCGAGCTCAGACCACACTTGCCCCTCAGAGCCCACTGCAGTGTGCCAGGGGCACTGCTGTCTCCCAGGGCTCAGGCCAGGGCCCAGCATCACCTAGGCCCGTCACCCACATCTAAGGACTGGCACCCCCACCGGCTGCACTACATGGAATTTGCCATTTGGTGGCCACTGCCTTGGTCAGCTCTGCACGTCCTCCTGGTCTGCAGCGCCTGCGCTTGACCCCCTTCCTCCCTCCCCACCCGCCCCTGCAGCCAGCAGCCACTTCCTGAACCCGCCTAGCCTGTCTCTCCCCTGTGAGGTCCTCCTGGGACCTCACTCAGCACAAAGTGCTGGCAGCCACCCCACCCCTGCCTGCCCGGTTTTTAGACAGCCCCAAACAGCCCGACTGAGAATGCTTTTACACTTCCAGTGATTGGGAGGGAAATCAAAAGAATAATAATACGTCATTACCCGTGAAACGGATAAATTCACAGCTTAACCTCCATCAGTTAAGTTTTTTGGGGACAGAGCCAGCCCCATCCATTTACCATAGGCAGAGGCTGCTTTCAAGACGCAACCGCAGGGTGGAGGCTGGGCCCGGAAGCCAGAAACACTGCCTGGCCCGCTATAGGGAGAGTGTGCCCACCTGCGCTTCTAGCATCCTCTGCCGCCGCCTCCCTGAGCACCTGCCGGTCCAGGCCAGCCTGCCCCTGAGGTTCCCTTCCAGGTCCTCGAACCGCTGGGCGCCCCCTGCTGGCTTTGCCTGGTAGTTCCCTTTGCCGCCGCCCCGGTGCGGACCCTCCACTCCTGTCTCTGCGGAGAGCTCTTCTCGGGCTGCCCAGCGCCCCGGTTCCAGCCCCAGTACCACACGCACAGAGGTGAGCAGGGTGGCGTGTGCCGCCGTGAGGAAGCAGTCCGGAGGACTGCTGGAGCCAGGAGGTTACCCAGCCTGGGCAACAGAGAGACCCTGCCCCACACAGACACACCAAGTGCCCCTGGAGAATAAACGAGCGCAGGGCCTCCCAGGAAGCGTGGAGGTGTTGGCGTCTCCGCTCTCTACAAGCCCCAATCTTCCCACTCGGGAGATTTTCACGAAGCCTGAAAAAGGGCAGAAGGGCGGCGACAGACAGATCCCGTCTTTCGGATGGGGAAACAGGCGGGGAGGCAGCCCGGGAGCGCGGGGCAAGGAGCGCCCCCTGCCGGACCTTGAGAGGAAGGGCGGGCAGGGCGCAGGTGCGGCGGCGGGACGGGGATGCGCCGTCCGGGGGAGACCGCCTGGCCGTCCGCAGTCACCGGGGTTGACTTTCTTCCCTCGGGGCTGCTGAACAAAGGCGGAACTTGACTCCGGCTGTCTGCTGCGACACCGGAGAAGGGCAGGCGGAGGGTGGGCGGGCGGATGGCCAAATGCCCGGCCGAGGGGACGGGGACAGGGCTCCATCTGCCGCAGGGTCTCGCACCCCGCGCCCGGCCCTGCCCGCCAGCTCCCGCGCACTGTCCCCTCCCTGCCCGGCCCCCTCGCGACTCCGCGCCAGTTGCGAGGTCTCACCGCCTGCCCCACCGCGCTCCACCTTGGGCGCCATCGCAAACGTGCCAAAACACAGCCCCGATCCACATTAGGTGGCTCTTTGTTAGCTGTAGAAACTTTTTGCAAGACGTGATTTACATAAACTCCTGCTTTTGAAATTACGCGGTGGTACGGTTTAGTTTACCCCTGGCGAGGACTTCTTGGGAATTCCCGGGGAGAGGTGTGAACCCAATAATTCAACCAAACGGGAGGAAGAACTCGAGCATCCTTCCGCGGAGAGTGAAGCCGACCTGGTGCTGCGTTTTTAGGTGGCGAACGAGCCCTTCCTCCACTCCCTCTAGGTCTCCATTCATGCACGCCTGCCTGCACTCTCCCAGGCGCCCCATCGTCCAGGTTCACTCTGCCGCAGCCCGGGAGGCAGTTGTCTCCCAGTGTGTGACCCCAGCGGTTTCCTGGCTCCTTTTATTGCATTTACCTCTCTTTTGCGGAGCTGGGGATGGAACCCAGGGCCTTGTGCAAGGCTGCCTCCGCTGAGCTGCGCCCAGCCCCAGCAACTTCCTACGCCCCCTGAGCCTCCCTTCCCGGCCCACTACCACCGTCAAAGCGCCTTCCTCGCCGCGTTTGCAAAGCGCACCGCAGCTCTTCAGAGTATTTGAATTCAAATGCATAAAAATGAAAACCGGCTGGCTGGGGTTCCCTGGTTAGTACTGGGCTAGATGTGCCCGTCCGAGGTTCCATCCCAAGCACCGCCCCCAGGAAAAAACAAATAAATAAACTCAGTGGTGTTAACTTAAATTAAAAAATAATAATAATAAGTTAAAAAAAAAAAAAAGAACAGCCAGGTGCAGTGACACACGCCTGTCATCCCAGTGGCTCGGGAGACGGAGGTAGGGGCTGGGGATGTGGCTCAGGGGTAAAGCACCTTCGGGTCCAGTCCACAGTACCAAAATGAGCACCACTCGGAAAAACCAACAATAAAAATAAATAAAATAGTAAAATAGACTGGGACTGAGGGAAGCCGCAGAGGGTGTTGACACAACCAGAGTCCCCGTGAGTAGGAAGAGAGTCAAAGCCAGAGCCCCGCTGGTTCCCGGCCCCTTCCTCCTGCTCAGCCTCTCCCGCCTCAACTCTCCCCACACTTACTCCTGCCCAGAGAAGGTGCTGGTGATTCCCAGAGCCCCCAGGCAGGCCCAGCCCACTCCTGCGTGCTGTCCCCACACCGCTGGTGGGGAGGCTACACCAGGCAGAGGGAAGACCATGTCCTGGAGCCTGTGCCTCCTCTTAGCCACTTTGCCTGGTGACACGGAGAGGTGAGTTAGCCTCTCCAGGCTGGGCTTCCCGATCAGCGACAAGCCAAGTGGACCAAGGCCAGGCACAGAGGCGCTTGGGGAGGCTGGCTGCCCAGCGCGCTGAGGTGCTTCCCGTGGGTTCCTTCTGCCTGTGCCTTGGGGCAGCCCACATGCTGGCTGCACCCTGGGTCACCAGGAGGAGCCGGGGGATGGGCAAAGGGCCTCCCTCTCTGGGATTCAGGCCAAGGACGCAAGGGCAGCCAGCCCACCCCCACAGGCCCTGACCCCCTCTGCTCCCAATCTCTGCCCCGGTGTGGCTTCCTCCGGGGCTTCCTGACTACGCTCCTGCCTCCTGGGCCTGGAATCCTTCCCGCTATATCTGTCTCTGTGCCGCAAAATCCGCAACCCCTCTGGCCTCTCTCCTCTGATACCCGTCTCCCCACAGCTGTCAGCAATGCCTGGCAGGGTCCCTCGCCCTCTCCGAGGCCAATTCCTAGATTCGCATCCCATACGGACATCTGCTGAAGAAACGCTGGCAGGTGAGCTAAGGACTCTGAGAAACTGCGTCCTCAGAAGAGCCCCTGGTCGCCGTGGCTGGTAGGCCAGAGACCCTCCGCGGCACTACTGGAGGCAAACTGTGAGGGGGGAGAAGGTGCAAGGGGCAGCCACGGGGACAGGGAGAGTGTGGGAGGTCGGGGCAGCAGGGGCCAGTGGAGAGGACAGGAAGGCACAGTGGGCAGAGGCTAGAGGGCAATACCCTGACCCTGGGGTAGGGAGGAGCCCTCAAGAGTTCTGAGCATTGGGCCCTGGTCTTACCAAAGCTGGGTAAAGATAACCCCGATGAGGAGCAGGGGACCACGGTCAGAGTCCCACCGTGTCTTCAGCCAAGCCCGGGGAGGCAGGAGCCTTAGTTTGGGGTTGCTGAGCATCTGGGAACCCTCAGACTCACCTCTGTCTTCTTAAAACGAGCCCGAAGAGTCTTCATTGCCAGCGTCTGGTGTTCCTCCTTCTCCCAGGCCACCTGGGAAGGGCAGGGGTGGAATAGGGTGAGGGACACCAGTCCTGGTGGGTGGCAGTTTAGCTGCCTCCCCTCTGAAAGAGGACCACTTCCTCCACTTCTCCCTGGGCACTTCTGGCCCCTGGAGCAAGAAAGGGACCTGCTCCATCTCCTACCTGCTATGCATCCTTTGGCAGGTTATTTGCCCTCTCTGAGTTTCACCTCCCTCGTCTATAAAATGAGGGAGACAATTCTTTTTTTTTTTTTTTTTTTTGTACTAGGGATTGAGCCTAGAGGCAATCTACCACTGAGTCACACCCCAGCTCCCTTTTTATTTTTTATTTTGGACAGAGCCTCACAGAGTTGCTGAGACTGGTCTCAAACTTATGATCCTTCCACCTCAGCCTCCTGAGCAACTGGGATAATAGGTGTGACCACTGTGCCCGGCAATATTTTCTACTGGACCAACTGGTGGTCAAATTCCAGAGAGGTCCTTAGCATAGTCTGGCAAACAGTAGGGGCTCAGTAAAGGTACTTCAGCAGTACTTCATTTGGCTGTGCAGATCAAGTTGGTCTCCAAGCTTTTACCTGTGTGGTTACTGTTGTCAAGACTGACTTTCTTCCACTTCTCTGATAAACTCCTATTCATCCTTCACAACCCAGTTCCAAAATCCCATGCTTCAATCAACTTTGCCTCTCACTTCCAGGAAGGGCTCTGACTCCCGAAATTAGCAGCCCTCCCCGAGCTGGGTCTCTTCGTCTGCCTCTGCCCTGGCTCGGCTGGGAGGCAGGGCTGGGCTGGTCCTGCCCCAGCAGGGGCTTCTGGAGCACTGGCCCCAGGGCTGAGGCCCCTCTGCAGTGAGAGAACCTCCTCACAGCTCAGCCCCTAGGTCAGTCTGTTCCCTGGGCCAATGGTAGCCCCTTGCACATCAGGGGTCTGAGCAATGGCCACGTGCCTGCACGTGCACAGGCCTGGTCCCTTCCGTGCACCCGTGGCTGAGGCGGCCAGGCAGGAGCAGCTGGAGGGGTTGCCAGTGTGCAAGGGGCTCCTGGAGTCCTGGATGGGTCCCCTTGGAGGCGCTTCCTCGTCTGCCCTCCAGCAGGGAGCGGTGCAATCGCCTGCCCACCACTCCCCCAGTCCTCCCGCTGCTGGGCGCCGGTGCACGTCCACTCTCCCACCGTGAGCTGGCCCCTCGCCAGCCCCACTCACGCATCTCGTCATGGTGCCTCAGCACCCTCAGCCATGCTTCACCACAGGTCCATCCCGCCGTCCAGCCACCATCTCCCTCCCCACCATCTCCACACCCAGCTGCCCACCTGCCGCCTGGCCATCTGTTCACTCTCACCCACCCACCGGTTCTTCTAGTCACCCCTGCACCAAGCGCACTGCTCACTCACCACCGCCCCCCGCCCATTCCTGCATCCCACCCAAGTGGGCGTGATAAGACAGCAGGAGAGAGGCCCGCGCCTTGCCTGGGCAGGAGGGGGTCAGCAGCCGGGGACAGGCAGGGCCCTCTGATTTTAGGGAGCGGCTTCCTGGAAGAGATGATGGTAAGCAAGGAGAACGTGGTGGGCAGCCAGGATGCGACAGGACAGGCGTCTCCAGCCAGGTATCGCCCGCGGGAAGGCAGTGCTAGGAACGCGCACGCAGGTGTCGGGGCTCCTTGAGGCTGGAACTCCCACGAGCCTCTCCCTTCTCCCCCAGGGCTCCTGGCCCTACGGGAGCCTCTACCCCGGGCCTCCCTCACTCTCTTCCTCTCCTACCTCCTGCAGCTCCAGGGCCCTGCGCCCAATGCGGCTCCGGTTACCCACTTCCAGCTGGGCCACGAGCTCGCACCGACAGCTTCCAGCGCTTGCTCGGCTCTGAAACCTGATCAGCTCTGAGCGGCAGGCGCCCCAAGGGGCTGGGGATGTGCTGAGGGAGGAGACGGGCTGGCAGTGGGCTGCCTGTTGGCCAAAGGGCCCGGAGGGAGGAATCGAGGCTCTTCCCTCTCACCCCGGAAGGCTCAGTTTCTGGAAGGAGCTGCTCTACCTCTCCTCCCAGCTTCTCCCCTGGATCCCTGGGTCCCTGCTACCAGGAACACTCACCGGCCCCTCGTGTCACCCCCATGCACCAACTCTGCCATCCCCTTGCTACTCAGTCTTCAGACCTTTGCTGCAACAACCCTCCTCCACGCGGCCCTCCCAGAAGTCCCCAGGCTGGGCCGGGTGTGCCTCTGAATCCCCTCCGGGCTCTGTGCCCTCTGCGTCCCCATCACACCCAATCACAAGGTGTCACCATTGCCTGGCCATAATTTGTGTCCATCGCCAGTGAGAAGGGTAAGGTCGGTGTGCTACAGCAAGGACTGCAGAGCCCTCAAGCCACCGGCCCATCGACCAGGAACAGTTTCTCCTCATGGTGCAGTGATGGCCTGCCCTGCTGAAGCTGCCCTGGGTGGCCTTCAGACACCTCAGTGATCTTGAGACCCTCCCTTGCACAGGGGTCCTGGGTCCCTTTTCTATGGCACTGTTCTCATGAAGTTTCCTAGTATGTAAAAAGGGGGGAGTGGCTTTGATCGCTCGTTCCCTCATTTTGGGGGTGATTGGAGCACTCTCATGTGAGTGGTTTCCCACCGGGGTCACTGCGCAGCCCTGCCAGGCCCCAGGGACCCACATAGCCAAGTAGCTGCTCTCTTCCAGCACTAAAGATGGCGCCTGCGGCGTCACTAGCTGCCCCTGCGCCTGCGGGAAGTGGTGGGGCGGAAGGCGGTGCCCTCCTCCGCGGCTCCATTTCCGGCGGAAACAACCTCAACAAGGGAAACTTTATTGTTCCGTCGGGACGGCGACGATGTCGGTGAATTACGCGGCCGGCCTATCGCCGTATGCGGATAAGGGCAAGTGCGGCCTCCCCGAGGTAAGAGCGGCGGGGTCCCCAGAGGCCGTCCCCACGGCCGCGGGCTGGGAGGGGCCGGACGGTTGCGGGGCATTGTGGGAATATCAGGAGGCACCCCGGCTAGACAATGGGAGGGACTTCCCAGGGAGGCGGGAACGGGACAGAGAAAGGGACCCGAGTCGGGGAAGGTCTGCCCGGCTGATGGGAGAGAAGGGGGATGTGATTCCAGCGGAAGAAACGGCAGGGCAAAGGCGGGAGGCCGGCATAAACACACCAAGCCAGACCAGGACTCAAATGCCGGGCTGGGAAGTTGGCACTTGATCCGGGGGGAATGGGAAGGGTTTTGAGCGTGGGAGGGGCCTGGATGGCACGTGGCAGAGAGATCCGTCCAGCCCCACAGGAGGCGTGCAGAGGAGGTGTCCTCTCCACACTGGTGGGACCTGGGCTCTGAGCGACTCCTCTCCTTACAGCGTCCTGGAAAGGCGGTCCGTTCCGTGGAGTGGGGTCTTCAGGACCCCTGCTCCTGGGACTGCTGCCGTCCACTCTGCTGCAGGAGGTCGCACTGAGCAACCACTGTGCCCAGGTGTGCTCTCGGTGTTGGGGGCAGAGCAGGCAGCGAGACAGACTGGGCCCCCTCCTTCCAGCGGGGAGGCATCACCGGTGCCGGAGCCCCACAGAGGCGAAGGGGGAGCCTTTTGGGCACAGGGAGCACCTGACCCCAGGGAGATGGGAGCCATGGAGGGCTGTGGGCAGAGGAAGAACCGCGAGCACAGGCTGCGTTTTACTGTCCATTCTCCTCCCTGGGGTGCGGCGGGTCAGGTCATCCTGTGGCCTGACCCTTCCACTCCGGGGTCTCGTTTTGACCTGGCCCTTCTCTCACTGGACAGGTCTTCGACCCCCCGGAGGAGCTGGAGCGGAAGGTGTGGCAGCTGGCCAGGCTGGTCTGGCAGTCCTCCAGGGTGGTGTTCCACACGGGGGCTGGCATCAGCACCGCCTCCGGCATCCCCGACTTCAGGTCTGAGTCCGAGGGACACCGGGCAGGGCCCGCCACCCACCAGGTCCATCCTATGCCCCCAGACTGGGTGCCGGGTACAGGGAGGAAAGACCCCTGGGTGCAGAGAGCTCCCTTGAAGCCACAGCAACTTTCCTGTCCCCCACCGGCCAGAACCTGGTCCCCTGACCTTGCCCAGCTGCAAGGGGTGCTGGGAAGTGTGGTCTCCTTCAGACCGCACACTGAGGGGCAGCGTGCCTGGTCACACCAGGGTTCCGTTGCCCAGGGACAATCAGCTCTGTACTCCCCGGCAACGAGGACAGGGTCAGGCAAGCAGCTTCGCCTTGGCGAGCCTCAGTCTCCTCTTCTGGGGACGTGAGACCAGGTGCTACCTAAACTGGCCCCCGAGTCCAGCAACTACCTTAGACACGAGTCTTGTTGCTGAAGAGCAGGAGTCTCAGACTGGTGGCCCCGTAGTGGCCGAGCCTGTACCCTTTTCCAAGGAGCAGGAAATTGCCTTCATTTCTCTTCCTGAGCTTCCTGGGCCCCAGGCCCAGATTCTCCCAGGACAGTGGATCCTGAGGCCTGAATCATTCCCACCCGGCTCCCGCTGCCACGTTCCAGTGCCCGCACGGCGGGAGGGGAGCCCTCCTGACCCGGCCCTCCCTTCCTGCTCCCGCCGCAGCCCCCGGGCCCCTCGGCTTTCCCCACACCCAGGCAGGTGCCAGCCCCCCAGCACTCACCCTGGTCTGAGTGACCTTCCTTCCCTCCCCTCCCACACCCCCACGGAGCCAGCTCTGCTGCTCCCCAGCTCCGGGTCCCTCCCTGTGGCCCAGTACTGACCCTGCTGGGCTTGAGGGCCAGAATCCACCTGTCTCCCCCATAAGATCCCTAAGATGGGGCAGGGCTTCGGTCCACTGGGACCCCAGCATCACGGGGGGTGGGGGGGACAGGCTCCGTGGAGGCAGGAGGTGTTGGCGGAGCTGCAGGGTCAGTTCCTGGTCCTGTGCCCCCTCCCTGGCTCCCTGACCACCCCCTTCCCTTCCTGTCTCTGTTTTCTCTCTCTCTCTCTCTCTCTCTGGTTTCCCTGTGCTGTTTTCTGTCCGATCTGCTCTGTCCTCTGATTTTCCTGCCTGTCTCTAAATCTTTCTGTCACCGGCTCCGACTGCGGCTCCTTCACTGTGCCCTCCCCATTCCCTCCAAACCCTCCCACCTGCCACCCTCAGGGGTCCCCGCGGCGTCTGGACCATGGAGGAGCGGGGCCTGGCCCCACAGTTCGACACCACCTTTGAGAGCGCGCGGCCCACGCAGACCCACATGGCACTGGTGCAGCTGGAGCGCGTGGGCCTCCTGCGCTTCCTGGTCAGTCAGAACGTGGACGGGCTGCACGTGCGCTCCGGCTTCCCCAGGTAACTCCGACCAGCCTGCCACGAGCCAGGGCCCCGGCACATCGGCTGCCCTCAGGCCCCTGTCCCTAGGTCTTCTCAGCCGCTGGGAGGGGCTGCCCCTCAGAGCAGTCTCGCTGGGTGGAGGCAGAATGCCCCAGGTGTGGTTGCCCCAGGTCTGACTGCCCCAGGTGTGGCTGCCCCAGGTCTGACTGCCCCAGGTGTGGCTGCCCCCAGTGTGGCTGCCCCAGGTGTGGCTGCCCCAGGTCTGGCTCCCCCAGGTGTGACTCCCCCCAGGTGTGGCTGCCCCAGGTCTGGCTCCCCCAGGTGTGACTCCCCCCAGGTGTGGCTGCCCCAGGTCTGGCTCCCCTCAGGTGTGACTCCCCTCAGGTGTGACTACCACAATGTGACTCCCCTCAGGTGTGACTCCCCTTAGGTGTAGTTCCCTCTGATGTGACTCCCCTCAGGTGTGACTCCCCTCAGGCATGACTCCCCTCAGGTGTGACTGCCGCAAGTGTGACTCCCCTCAGGTGTGACTATCGCAAGTGTGACTCCCCTCAGGTGTGGCTCCCCTAGGTGTGACTCCCCCAGGTGTGACTCCCCTCAGGCGTGACTCCCCTCAGGCGTGACTCCCCTCAGGTGTGACTACCGCAAGTGTGACTCCCCTCAGGTGTGACTCCCCTCAGGTGTGACTCCCCTTAGGTGTAGTTCCCTCTGATGTGACTCCCCTCAGGCATGACTCCCCTCAGGCGTGACTCCCCTCAGGTGTGACTACTGCAAGTGTGACTCCCCTCAGGGGTGACTATCGCAAGTGTGACTCCCCCAGGTGTGGCTCCCCCAGGTGTGACTCCCCCCAGGTGTGACTCCCCCAGGTGTGACTCCCCTCAGGCATGACTCCCCTCAGGTGTGACTACTACAAGTGTGACTCCCCTCAGGTGTGGCTCCCTCTGATATGACTCCCCCTAGGTTTGACTCCCCCCAAGTGTGACTCCCCTCAGGTGTGGCTCCCTCTGATGTGACTCCCTTAGGTGTGGCACTCTCAGGTGTGGCAGGGGGCAGGGCAGGTCTGAGCCTGCAGCTTGCGGGGTTTCAGGTGCTGTGCTCTCTGGTGCTGAGGATGGAGCCAGGCCCCCGCCACCCCGCAGCCAGACCCCTTCCCCCCTCCCCGTGCCAGGTGATAGGAGGCCCCCTCCCTGCTGTGCCTCGTCCTTGCCTGTGGCTACGTGGCTGTGCGAAGCTCCTGGTGGCCCTGTGGGAGCCTCTGGGCGAGGAAGGTCCTCGTGCTGTGGCCAGTGCGTTTCCACAGCTCCCACCCTGGATCTTTGCCAGGGTGGAGACACCAGGCGGCCTCTTGGGCACAAGCTGCACCCAGTCCCCCCACACAGGTGTTCCCTTATTGAGCACCTACTGCGTGCCACGCTTGTCCAGGGGTGGGACGTGGGCAGGGGCAGGCAGACAGCACTGTCCCCTGCCTCCCTGGGGTCTCTGCGTGGTGGGGCAGAAGCGGGCAGAAAGCAGGGTCAGCGGATCAGGTCAGCTGGAGGTCGCCATTCTGGAGAACGCGGGGTGGTGGGGGCAGCTGTGGCCCTGAAGGGAGGTGAGCAGGGCTCCTCTGGCGGTGGCGCTGGAGCAGGGACACCCCAGGCGGAGAGGGAGGCCTCTCGTTTGGGACCTGCGATGTCCCAGGACTTGGACGTCATTGTCCTATTTCACAGAGGGACTGAGGCAGACAGGTTAAGTGGCTCGCTCATGGCCACTGAGCTGGAAAGTGATAGCAACAGGTTCGCTCTCACATCCCTGCCCCCAAAACCTGTGCTCCAGGGTCACGCATGCCATGTTTCTTTCATCGCCCCCTGGGAATCGGAATCCTGTCCTTTAAACCCCGTGACCCAGCAGGCTCCCTACACTTGTGGAAGCGGGCAGGCATTTTATGAAGAGAATGGCTGCCCATCTGCAGAGGTGGGGTCAGCCACGAGGTTAATGATTCCTCAGGCACAGGAAGGTTAGGCCACCTTCTCAGGGATACACAGCACATGGATGAGGGAACCAGAAGCTAGCGGATGTAGGTAGATCTTATAGATGCAGGGCCAGGGAAGGCTTCCCAGGGGAGGGCCTAGCCCCAGGCCCCAAGCCTGGGAATCCAGGAAGGCCCCACCAGCAGGCCTCTTCCTTCCTCTTCCACAGAGACAAGCTGGCTGAGCTGCACGGGAACATGTTTGTAGAAGAGTGTGTCAAGTGCAAAACGTGAGTGTCGGCGGGGCGAGGCGGGGCCATGCTCTCTGTGCGTGCGGGGGCGGGGGCCATGCTGTCTATGCGGACGGGGGCGGGGCCAGGTTGGCTGTGCGTGTGGGGGGCGGGGCCAGGTTGGCTGTGCGGGCGGGGGGCGGGGCCAGGCTGACTGTGCGTGCAGGGGGCGGGGCCAGGTTGGCTGTGCGGGCGGGGGCGGGGCTAGGCTGCTGCAGTCTAGGAGAGATGGTGAAGGTGACCAGACGTAGAGGGCCTGTGAGTCTAGAATGATGCTCCCAGAAACCCAGGGGCAGGGGACGAGTGGGCACAGCCTCGGGAGAGCTGGGGGGCCTCTTTCCTGGGGCCGCTATTGCCACAGTGTGTGGCTTCGAAGAATAGGTGTGCTCACACTGCAGTCGCGGTGCCCGCAGGGCCGCGCTGCACACTGCCGGGCCCTCCTGCCCTCTCAGCTTCTGGTGTGGCCGTAATCCTGGGCTCTGCAGCTCCTCCCTGTGGCCCGGCCTCTGCCCCCATGGTCAAGGTTACATGGCCGTCTCCTCTGTGTGTCTTCTCCCTTCTTGAAGGACCAATCGTCCACCCTCCTCCACTAAGACGTTGTCTCAACTAACTACAGCCACAGTGACCCCACTTCAGACAAGGTCACCCTCTGGATTACTGGGCTTAAGCTTTCAGCATGTCCTCTTGGGTGATACAGTCCAGCCCACAACAGGGAGTGACCCCCACTCTGGGCAGCTGACCTTCGGAGTTGCAAACCTCCTGCCCTTTGCTCTGACCCTTGAGCTGTCTGTGGGCCATGAGCCGCTTCCAGAGCTGCAGTGTTTGGGTTTGGTTTTGGTTTTGTGGTGCTGGGATGGACCCAGGGCCCCACTTGCTCATGCTAGGCAAGCGCTGACCACTGGGAAGCCCCGCCTCTGGGAGGTGAATCAGCGTGGCACCTTCCACTCCCTGAGCTGTCACTGGGCTCCTTCGCAGGAACCTGCCGAAAGCCCACCTGTTGCCCGTGCCTGGGTGCCTGTGGCATCCTGTCCCAGGCGTCCCAGAAGGGCCCTCCTTCCTGGCTTGTGAGCTGTTCCTTCCTGCTCTGGTTCTGGTCGCAGTGTCCCCGCTTCCCTGAGAGAACATCTCAGTAAAAGCACAAGCACTTCCCAGGGAAGCTCAGGGGGCTCAGGAGACCCCTTGTCCTGCTTCCTTTCTCCCTGGTGCAGGCAGTATGTCCGGGACACAGTTGTGGGCACCATGGGCCTCAAGGCCACCGGCCGGCTCTGCACCATGACCAAGGCAAGGGGGCTGCGGGCCTGCAGGTGAGTGACCCTCCCCCCTGCCTGGCCCTGGGGGGCAGGTGAAGAACTGGCTGACTCCCTCCCCTGCCCTCACAGGGGGGAGCTGAGAGACACCATCCTAGACTGGGAAGATGCCCTGCCTGACCGGGACCTGGCTCTTGCCGACGAGGCCAGCAGGTGTGACCCCGATGCACCTGTGGTGAGGGTGGGCGACTGGGGAGTGGGGCAGAAAGCCACCAACCCACACGGGACAGGGGCTCCAGTCGGCTCTGAGTGCCCAGCAGGCATGGAGGTGGGCAAGCTGGACTCCCACCTGGCAGGAAGCGGGCTGGCACGGGCACTGGACTGAGCCCATGCTCCTGGCCCCAGGACCGCCGACTTGTCCATCACCCTGGGCACCTCCCTGCAAATCCGGCCCAGTGGGAACCTGCCGCTGGCCACCAAGCGCCGGGGAGGCCGGCTGGTCATCGTGAACCTCCAGCCCACCAAGCACGTAGGTGCCGAGCCCAACCCTGCCCAGGGCCCCGCACCGCACCCTTTGCCCCCACCTGACCCTTCTCGCCCTGCAGGACCGTCATGCTGACCTGCGCATCCATGGCTATGTGGACCAGGTCATGACCCGGCTCATGAAGCACCTGGGGCTGGAGATCCCCGCCTGGGACGGGCCCCGTGTGCTGGACAGGGCCCTGCCACCCCTGCCGCGCCCTCCCACTCCCAAGCTGGAACCCAAGGAGGAGCCCCCTAGCCGACTCAGTGATCCAGTCCCCGCCGACCCCAGGCAGGAGCCTAGCATGGAACCCTGGACCCAGCACAACGGCTGCAAGCCCACCAGCCCCAAAAGGGAGCCGCCAGGCAGCCCCGCCCCCTGCAGGCCGCCCAAGAGGGTGAAGGCCGAGGCGACTCCCAGCTGACCAGGGCCACAGACCGGGGCTTCTAGAAACCATGGACTCCTTTTCTTACATCTCACTATCACCTGTATCTGTCCCTTGGGGACCTCAGGGCACTGAAGCAGGACTCCAGACCCAGGTCAGGTGGGCCCTCCACTGTGGGGGTGGCTCTTGGGCCTCTCTGATGAACCCGGGAAGAGCCAGCCTGCAGAGCCAGCCCCGGGCCTGCTGCCCCTCTGCCCCGGCCTCCAACTCAGGACTTCGGGGGAGCGGGTGGCTCGACGCCCTCCTCCCTTCTCCAGCGTAAATGGGGATGAGCTCCCTCGGCCCTCGGGTCCCCCTGGGATGCTGCACACTCCCCACTCCTCTTCCGCTCTTGATCTGTCTCCAAAGCCGCCTTCAGGGACCCTCCCCGAGGGAAGCCAGACCTCCCCCCGGACTGCAGGGCTGCGGGGAGAGGGCCCACCTGGCCCCGCGACGTCTTCGATGCAATAAAAACAGAACTCCTTCCTTGCACCTGAGCTTGTTTCGGTCCCTTCATGCAGCAGTAGGGAGGCCCAGAGAAGGGATAAGTCCCGCCCCCTGCCCCACCCGCCCATTCCGAGGCCCGGCACTGGCTGGGCGCGGCCAGGGTGGTGGGTATAGTCTTCCTTTGCAGGATCTTCTTTGATTTTGCCCTCTGCCGCCAGATCTGGCGCCTGCGCACAGCCTGCAGGGTGGGGGTGGGGCTGGGGCAGGTTCCATCCTCCTGCCTTGCCTGTGACCTGGGCCTGGTCACTTCCGATGCTTCGCTTTTCTCATCCTAAAATAAGCCGAGTGCGAAGCGCAGCCCCTCCACGGATAGGCTGGAGAGGCGTCCTGGGTCCCCAGGTCCTGCTTCTCTGCTCCTGGGAACAGGTGCCCTGCTCCGCACCGTTCTCCAAGGTGCTGAAGCTGCGCTTGGAGAGCCCCACCCTCACCACCTCCATTCAGAGGACCCCAAAATCTGCTTTAGCCCCCACACCAGCCGTGTTCTGTCAAAATACTTTATTAAAGGTCGCAGCAGTCTTAGAAAAGGGGCGGTTGTGAGCTGTGGCCACTCTGAAGTCCAGAAGTCCAGGGTCCCTGCAGGCTGGGCCGCTCCCTTCCCCAGTGCCCCAGGGAGGCCAGGGGCGGGGGGTGGCCGGGGCTTTTGCCCTCTGGGACGGAGTCAGCCGCAGGCAGCCAGCCGTGGGCCTGGGTCTCTGTTATTTCTCAGGCTTGGAGGCCACACCCTGGCCCAGTTTCCGCCCGTCAGTCCCTGCGGATGAGTGTGTCCACCAGAGTCTGGCCTCGCCTCTGCTGCCTGGGCCTCGCTGTCCATTTAGCACCCCAAAGTGCCCTGGCAGAGGGACTTGGAGGCACATCCGGGGGATGCTCACAGTTCCTCCCCCGCCACCTCCAACCCTGCCCGTCCTGTGCTGAGCACCGGCTCAGGCGCCACCCAGTCCAGCAGGGTGGCCGGGCCCAGCTCCTCCGTCGAGTTGCCCAGGACCAGGGTCGAGTTGTCCAGCTCCCTTGTTGAACTGCCCAGCGCCAGTATGTCCAGGAAGCCCCAGTCCATCCCGAGGCTGCCTGGAGACCCTTTGTGGGGCACGCCAGCGTCGGGCCAGGGGCCTGGGGCCTCGGAGCCCGGATCGGTGTCCGGGGCCACACGGGAGGAGGCATCGTTGTGCAGTGTTCTGGAGGAGACTGAGCAGAGTTTGGGGGCTCAGGAGGGATGCCGTCAGGGGCCGAGTCCTGGCCCCCAGCCTCGGAGCTCGGCGGCACAGGGGTGTCCCGGGGTGGGGGTGTGCCAGGAAGAGGTTGGGGGCGGGGCCACTTACATCGCACGGGAGCAAAGTCCCCTGGGCTTTCGGCTTTGTTGGAGGCGAAAGGGCTGATGGAGGGGAGGACGATGAGGGCGAAAGACAGCAACAGGACCTGCCAGAGAGGGGGCGTCACCTCCCGCCCCTCCCCCTTCCAAAGAGCAAGTTCTCCCAGGCAGGGAAACCGAGGCCCCAGAGCCCTGAGCACTGCGCCTGCGCAGACACAGTCTGCTCCGCGGCCCTCTGCCCAGGGCGCTGGCGGGGACGGGACTCACCGCTGTGCAGGTGCCGGTCTGCACTGACTTGGTGGTGGACTGGACCACGATGGCCTGGAGTTTCTTCAGCTGCTCTAGCAGAGACCTTGGGGGAGCAGGAGGCCCGGGCTGAGCCCTACAGGTCCATGTCCCAGGTCCCCGGCCTCACGGAGTCTGCATTCCTTCCATCTCTCAAGGTCCCGCTGCTCCCCTCTGGAGAAGGTCACCCCAGGCTCTCCGTGGTCCCCTTGCCCCTCCTGCCCACCTCCTGCTTTCACAGTTCACACAGGGCCAGAGGGCAGATGTCAGCTGGCTTCTCCCACCCACAGGTGTCCCACCCTGGCGGAGGTCAAAGCCCAAGCCCGCCCTGCCTCTCCTCCCTCCTCCACCTCCCTCTGCTGCGGTCACACAGGCTCCTCCTGCCCCAGTGCCTTTGCACAGAAGGCTCTCCGTGCCAAGGACACTGTCCCCAGGTACTTTGGCAGCTGGCTCTCTCTTTCAGGCCTTGCCTCACGTGACCACCTTGGAGCAGCCTCCCAGGCTCTCCAGCATGTCACTCTGCCCCGTATCTCCGGGGGCCATCACTGCCGGAAGGATTTCTCACCTAGTTTGTCCATCTTGAGCTCGTCTCCTAATAGACTCAGTTCTTCTGGTGGAGGGGCTGTTTTCCTCCCTGTTGTGGTCGCAGTGACCCTAACTCTGGCGGGTATGGGCTAGGTGCTGGGTTGGCATGGGCATGGTGGCTCTGCTCCTGCAGGCCCCTGGCCCTGCCTAGCCCTCCCTGCACTGGCAGGGAGTGCCTCCCGTGAATCCCTCCTGCTGCTGGGCTCATCCCTGCCCTGCTCCCCCTCCTCCTGCGCCCCTGCACACCCCCGGACAGGGACTCACAGGTTCTGCTTCTCCAGGTGCAGGACTTTCCTCTGCAGCTCCTGGTTCTGGACAGTGCAGGCTGACATCCTGCAGGAACGACAGCCCAGTGACCTCAGAATATGCCTGTCGCCAACCGTCCCCGCTGAAGTTTCCCAGGGAGCGCCAAGCCTCCCGCCTCAGCCTCCCCGCTAACTGGGGACCACAGGCACACGCCTTGGCACCTGTGCAGGGCCGGGACTTGAACCCAGATCCCATCTCCAGGTTAGGGTGGGCTTCAGTCGAGGCCAAGCCTCAGGACTCAGTGAAGTTTCCAGAGGAAGATTTGGAGACCCAAGCCACAGCCCTGCCCTCCCGTGACCTGGAGCCACTCCTCATCGGTCTCTGTCCCCTGAGCTATGAAACGGGAGTGACATCGGTCAGCTCACGTGTGGTTGGAGCGTGAGGTGAGGCCGAGCGACTGAGGGGCTCAGAGGAGGCAGGACTGCGGGCTGGGCTGGGCTGGCGCAGGTGCTGAGCACGCATGCGCCCTCGTTCCATCCCAGCCCCATGGAGAGAAACGAAACCTCCAAAGGAGGGAAGGCGGCCAGAAGCAAGCCCCCTCCTGGGCCTGGGCGCGGGCTGGGCAGCCGTCCAACCCGCCAGCACCCTTGAGTGAGACGTGAATGCTCCACCTGGGGACTGAGCGTGAGCGTGAGCTGGGTGGACGCCCGACAGAGGGGCGCGGACAGTGGGACGGAGGGGAGCACGGGGTCCTAGGGGAATCCTCATTCCAGGCCGAGACTCTTGGACCACAGGCTTGTTGTCCGCATAGGTAGCAATAGAGCTGTGAGCTTTGTTCTCCAGGAGGGTGCGAAAGGATCTAGAGTCCCTTTGCAGAAATGGGCCATAGTAAGCTGCAGAGGGAGTGAACCCCTGTGGGAAGTGCTCCTTTAAACCGGGCCTGGGGATGCACACCTGTCATCCGCCCGCTCAGGAGGCTGAAGCAAGAGGTTCACAAGTTTGAGGCCAGCTTGGGACACTCAGTGAGACCCTGTCTCAAAATAAAACCTTAAGGAGCTGGGGATGCAGCTCGGCGGCATAATGCTTGCCCAGCACGCATGAGACCCTTGGTCCATCGCTAAAAGTGGGATGCAGCTAAGGCAGTGCTGAGAGGGAAAGGCATAGCTCTTATCCAGCCGAGCGCCAAGCAGTCACACTTAAGCATTAGTAAGAGAACAACAGAATAAGCCCCTCCACAAACAGAGGACATAGCGGGCCGGGGTTGCCACATGCCTGTAATCCCAGCAGCTTGGGAGGCTGAGGCAGAAGGATTTTGAGTTTGAGGCTAGCCTCAGCAATTTAGTGAGGCCCTAAGCAACTTAGCAAGACCCTGTCTCTAAATAAAATATAAAAAGTTCTGGGGATGTGGCTCAGTGGTCAAGCACCCTTGGGTTCAATCCCTGTACCAAAAAAAAAAAAAAAAAAAAAAAAAAAGGATATAGCCAGGCATGGTGGCCATGCGACGACAGAGGCAGGAGGACTGCAAGTTCAAAGCCAGCCTCGGCCACTAAGTGAGGCCCCTAAGCAACTTGGCAAGACCCTGTCTCAAAATAAAAAAAAGTTCTGGGGATGTGGCTCAGTGGTCAGGCAGCCCTGGCTTCAATCCCCAGTGCCAAGCATACATATTGCGTATAACGGGTCGGGAAGGAAAGGCAGAAACTTATTAGATGAGGGTTATGAACAAGAATTATTTCTATAACGATTATTCGATAAGAATAATAAAATGGACACACTTCTGATAAGATCGACCCCCAAAATAAAAGCAGTCACAAGGAAACACGCGGAGGAGGTAGAAGGCGCAGCCCCGGACACTGGCGTCCCAGCCTGAAGCAGCAGGGCCTGTGGACAACGTCGTGCGGACCCCGGGAGGGGCCACTTCCCGGGACACGGACCTGTGACTGGCTCAAGAAGAGACAGCCAGCCCGCGGCCCGGCCTACCGCGTCTCCAGCCCCTCGATGTACTCCTTCTTCTTCTTCCTGCTCTCCTGCGCCGACTGTTTGTTCCGAATTTTCCGGCGGATTTTTTTCAGCACTCTCTCCTCGTACTGCGGGTGAAATGGGGACGGGCTGAGCCACCGGGACGGTGCCCTTGCTGCCCCGGAGCCGTCCGGCCAGACCCGGTCCTGGGGGTCGGAGGCCGGCCTGCCCGCTAGTCTTGCAGCGCGCGGGAGGCCCCGGGTGCTGCGGGCCCAGCTCGGCGCTCGCGGGCGCCGCGTCGGCAGCTACGACGGACCCGGGCTGCGCCACCTGGTGGCCGCTGTGGAGGCCGCACCTGCCCTGCGGCCCGCCGGGTTGGGTCAGCGGGCGGCGCTGGGGTTGGGAGTGCGCGGTGGGGCGCCGGGTTCGAGCCTCAGCACCACATGAACAAATAAAATACTGCGTCCGTCGACATCTTTAAAAGTTAAAGAAGGAGCCAGCGACCAAAAGTCCTCGAAGGGAGTGCGCCAGCGCGGGTGCTCCCCAGCCGCTCAGCCCCCGGGAGCACGGCCACGGGCGCGAGGTTCTTTTGGGAAATCTCCCGATTGGAAAAAAGTTAGCAACTGAGTCTAAGATTGATAAGATGCAAAACCTGTGTGCAGGACCTACCTGGCCTGCGGGCACTCTGTCTGTAAGCTCTGACCTCAGAGAGGCCGGGACAAGTCATGTTGGGGACGCGGGGACAAAGGAGGGCTCTTTGCATCCAGCCCGGCTGCTTCGGCTACAGCTCACCTTTGGGGGCGGGGTGGAGCATCAGCCGCTCTGACTGAGCTCAGGTGGGAATTCCGTCCTAACTAATACTCTAGTGCTGTGGTCTAAGTGGGAGACCACCACAGGTGTGGAGGGACAGGGAGAGAATGGGGCCGCGTGTCCCCCCGAACCTTGGTGAGGGGCAGCTGGGTGGGCAGGGAGATGCCCTCCTTGGCCAGCAGCTTCTTCTCATCCTCCGTCAGCACCAGCTCCTGACACTGCCCACTCCCAGGTCGCAGCGAGGATGCCAGGTGCTGCTGTTGCTGCAGAAAAAACAAGAATGGAGCTGGAGGCAGGGAGACCAGTGGCCTCTAGAGGAGTAATGGAGCACTACACAGCGGAGAAGAAGGATGGCGTCCTCCACACCCTGACACAGCAATCGGGATGAAATGCCAAGTTAACAAAATAAAGGGCAGAACAGCATCGTGTGTGGCGTGTGGCTTTGAGCCTGGAGGGACAGGGAAGGCGAGGGAGCCAGGGGAAGAAGAGACCAGGGCCTGTGTGAGAGCCGTCTGGCAGCTGGGCTTGAAAATTCCCCCTTCCACCACGGTCGTTCAGAACCTAGACCGAGTGCGCGCACTCGCCTGCCCGGTTCTCAAAAAACCCTCGATTTCAATTATGAAAAATAAACATAAAACATGCAAGAAATCTGTCCCCTGAGTGTCAAGTCTTAACAGGGCACACCATGGAACCCGAGCCCCGCCCCGCCCAGGCCGCCGCACCCTGCGGGGAAGCAGGCTTGGGGGGGCTGCGGGAGGCTCATGTCCCGCAGGTGAGCTGGCGTCCCTCCTGTCGCTTGCCCACTGCTCTTCCCCCTCCAAGGGGACATGGCAGAGTCCCTCCTGGCAGGCTGGACTTTGTCACCTTGGCCTGGGCACTTGGCTGGGGACACTGCCTGCCTGTCCCCCCCCTTCCCCTTCCTGCTGCTTCCACCCCATGAATCACCCCGGGCCGGGCCATCTACCACGGCTCAGTCCAAACTCCACACCTAGAACCCCAGGCCCTGCTCTGCCCACCCAGCTCTCATCTGAAAAGCAGTGCGGCCCCCTCCCCGACCGCGGCCCCCGGAAACAACACATGAAAAGTGATGCTTTCCTAACAGCCAGCCATCACCAGGGGAGGGACACACTCCTACTGTTCCGGCTACGCAGGAGGCTGAGGCAGGAAGATGCCGCGCTGGAGGCCAGCCTGGATAACTTAGCAAGACCCGCCTCGGAATAAAATGGGCCACGGTGCAGCTCAGTGGCGGACCTTGCCGGGCACCCCCAGGCCCTGGGTCCACCCCCAACACTGGGCTGGGGGTGCTCACCGCCCACACAGTCCTCCTCGCCGACCCTTCAAGGGCTGCTGCGGTGGCACCGCCTCCAGGAAGCCATCCTGGACCTGCAGCAACCCTCGCTCTCCCTCCTCCACACAGCACACGAGCAGAGTCTCTCCACCCTGACCGCGAGAGCCCAGAGACCAAGGACACACGTGGCCCGTGCTCACTGTGTCTCCAGTCACCAGAGGCCCTTCCTGGAGACTGTCGGGATGACCTTTGGCAGCAGATAAAGGGAATTTCCAACCTGACTCAGCCACCTGCTTTCTGTGTGACTTTAGATTCGTGGCTTAACCTCTCTGGGCCTTGACTTTCTCATCTGCAAAATGGGGGGCCTGTCTTGCAGGTGTGCAAAGCCCTCGGCAGAATGGACGGCCCCCCACCAGGGTGCAGTGAGCAGAACAGGACCACAGGGCCGGTGCAGGACACCTGCAGCACTGGGCACGTGGGGCCAACCAGGAACCTCCAGCCCATTTTCTTTTCTTTTCTTTTCTTTTTTTGTGCCGGGGATTGAACCCGGGCCTTGTGCTTGCGAGGCAGGCACTCTACCAGCTGAGCCATCTCCCCAGCCCTACGCCTATTGTCTTGAAAGTAGAATTCAGATAGTGAAGGCCGCCAGCCTCGTCAGGAGATGCCAAGTGCCCATCAGTGGCTCCTAGCCTCCTGGCCTCCGTCCTCTCAGGGCTCCCCATGGACCCAGCCCTGCAAGCCAGCGGTGGGGAACCTGGACACTTCCCAGTCGCCCCCCCCCCCCCCCCCGCTTCCCTGCTGCCCGACCTGGCCACTCACCAGGTCCCCGACGCCCGACAGGAGGAGGTCTTTCACGGTGAGGTTGAAGCGAGAGGGTGCGTCCACCTGCTCCTCAGTGTAGAGGCCACCTGCGCTCCACACGTCTGACCAGGGCAGGAGGGGACAGGGACAGGCAGGCGTCAGGCGGTGCCTCAGTGCCCAGACTCCACCCGCCTCCCCAGCAAGTCTCTCTGAGCAGCCTCGACGTGCTCAGGGCTCTTGACAGAGCTGGGGGTCCCAGGGCCGGGGCCGAGGGGACAGCGTCCCCTCGGAGGTAAGATGGAACCCCACCTCATCCAGCACATCCGTCAGTACCAAGAGGGAAAGGACTTGGGACCCAGTGGCTCTCACTGCCCGGGATTAGTCTGCTGGGCAGCCAGCGGGGCCTTGTTCCCGCCGCAGGATGGGGAGGCCGGTCCACCCGCGGCATCCCTCCTGGCACCACCGAGAGCGGGCAGCCTACTTAAGTCAGCCCCGCTCTGACCCGGGCCGGGTGGAGCTGTGTGGCCTGGGGTGGAGGCTTCACCTCTCAGACCCACAGAGCTCCTTGCAAGACTCAAAGGACAAAGGACGGCCCGGTGGCCACACATCTCTGCCTGGCCCACCAGTAAATGATCGTTGATCTGCCGGGTGGCATCTGATAGGGCCTTTCTCCAACCAAGAGGGCACTGCGTGCTCTGGCCAGGCCCCTGCCCAGGAGCAGTGCCGGGCGGGCGGGAACCCTCCAGAAAATGGCCCCAGCGCGCCCCCCGGAGCAAGGCAGGGCCACCACCCAGCTCACCCAGGTCTATGGCCACGGAGGCCTCCAGCACTTGGGGTCCCGAGGGCCCGGCGGGGCAGGGAGGCCCGGGCAGGTAGGAGGGACAGGGCCCTTTGCCAGGCTCAGTGGGATGGCAGCTGGGCGGGGTGGTGGCCAGCCCACTGCGTGGAGGGGTGTCCTGAGGGTCAGAGGGAAGGTCTTCAGAGATGCCACTGTCACTGGCCGCAGGGGACCAGATGGGAGAGCTGGGAACGGAGTCTCCAGGGCCCAGGATGGAGTTCAGGAAGTCGTCGGAGTCTGAGCCGGGCAGCACCTGCTGCCAGGAAGAGGGAGGCGGGAATGAGAGGCGACCTTCCCCAAGGTGTAGCAAGCCCCTGGACCCCGGGGTTACTGGGGCTCCAGCGCAGTAAAGAACCAGCACGGAGAAGAGTGAGGCACAAGCCGCAAGTTTGAGTTTGGCCCTAGTTCCAAATTGCTGAGTGACCCTGGATGAGTTCCTGGCCCTCTCTGAGCCCCCACCCGCGCCTGTACCGGGGCACAAATGCTGCCTGAAAAACTGTGCCTCGTGGGAACAGGGCGAGGTGGGCCGAGCGCTGCGCAGGGTCCCCATGGGCTGCCGCCCCGCGCGGTGGCCCAGGCTCTCCTCACCGGGTCGGCCAGGCTCCAGCCCTCGGCCAGCTCCACGCGTCTCAGGACGCCATCCTGCCCGTCAAACAGGAGGTCCAGGAGCTCCAGGCTGTCCATGGGGCCCATGGCACCGGCGGGGGAAGCCATCTGGGGCGAAAGGGACGCGTGAGGGTGGCCCACGCCTCTCTCCGCACCACCCCAGCTGCGGCGCAGCTCAGCCCCAAGCTGGGCCGGCGGCTACTGCCCTCTGGCCTCACCCCCGAATCTGGACGGTGGGACACCAGAGCCGCGAGGGCCGAGTTCTTTAAAAACCACTGGAGAGAGGCCCGGGCCGCCCTGCCTGCACTCCCTGCCCAGCCGAGCCCCTCGAGACGACAGAGGGGCCTGGAGAAAGGACGGGAGTGGCCCAGAAGGGAGGCCGGCCTCGCCCGCGGCCCGCCGTCCCGGCCTCGGTCTTCCCATCGGCACGATGGGCGCGGTTCCCTTCGGCTCTGGCTGCGGAGAGTCCTGGCACGGAGCCCCCACCAGGGCTCACCTTTCCAGCTAGGTCCCCATCCATGGGCCTGGCCAGGCCAGCTGGGTTTGACGCGCCCGGGCCTCTGCTCTGAGCCTGAGGTCCACCCACCCGGCGCAGCGCCCCCGGCTCGGCTGGCTCCTGGCTGTGCCCGGCCACCACCCCCAAAAGATGCTGAAATAGGCCCCGGGAGCGCTCCGCCCAGCCCCGGGCGCTGATTGGCGGACAGCACAGACGGACAGGGCCAAGGGCCAGTGAGGCGCCGGCAGGGGGCGGGGCGGGAGGACCGTTATCTCTGTTGTGTGCTTTCCGGCCTGCAGGGGACAAAGGCCAAAGTCTGGGGTGTCTGGGCTGTGCCGCGACCTCTTCCCTACTTTCGTGGACTGTTTCTCTTCAGAGTCACCGGACGTCGGGTCGAGATAGCTCAGGGTCCCTGGGTGGGTCCTGTCCCCAGATTGGAACAAACCCATCCCTCTTTGGGGAACTCCCTTCTCTCATCTGAGCTGCTAACCTTCTGCCCAGCCTCCAAGACCAGCAGGGACTGCCCTGCTCCTTGCCCTCCACTGCCGAATCCGTGCAGCCAAGTCCTTCTAGAATTATCTGTCGTTCATTTGGTCAACAAACATTGATCGAGCTAAACTTCCTGCCCCAGGGCCTTTGCACCACTCGCTGCCAGGAACCCTCCTGGATCCTCCTCCCAGCCCGGTCGTCATGCCCTTGGCATTTTTGTGCACATGCATTGTTTATGAACCAACTCGGCCAGTGAGAGCCATCTGCCCCCAACAGAGGAGCCCTGACCACCTTTCCATCATATTGCATTTTTACTGGACCCTCCACTGTTTTAAATTTAGTTTGTTTACTTTATTGTCTTCCCTTGATCCCTTCCCTAGGATGTAAGCACCTTAGGGACCAGGATAGTCTCTTGCTCAGTGCTGAATCCCCTTTGGGAAAGGACCTGGCACACAGTAGGTGCTCGGTTCTTACCTGTCGAGCAACTACTGTGTGCCAGCTACTGCTTTAGTCACTAGCAGTAAAGCAACAAGCTAGACATAGCTAGATGTAGATGCAGACAAGTGTCAGTTAAATGAGAAAGACACGAAACCCACCGTGGTGGGGAGCCATGCAGGGCCGGAAAAGCCCCCCGGAGGAGAGGCCTGGAGGATGAGGCCGCACCAGCCTGCAGCGACAGCCCGTGCAAAGGCCCCGGGGCAGGATGAGGCTGGCACGTTGGAGGCAGACGGCGAGCTGTGTGGGGAGAGGAGGAGGGAGGCGGTGAGGGGACAGGTGTGCCGTGCAGGGGCCACAGGCTGTGGGAGGGAGTTTGGTTTGGAGTAAACATGGCAGGAAGCTGTTGGGAACGTGAGACGGATGAGAAACCGAGGCTCCTGGGTGCAGGGCACAAGGCTCGGCACCAAGGTGGACAGCAGCCCCCTTACTCTGGAGAAGCGCAGGTCGGCTTTTGTCCCCGATGGGCCAGTGGTCACTCGGGGGGCAAGGAAGGTGAGGGAGGGGCCCAGCCTAGCTGAGGTGCGCCTCTCTTGGCAATAACTTGCATCCCATGAGCAACCCAGGGCCCTGGGGGTGCCTGGGGCCCCTCGGTGGGGTACTGGGGTGTCCAGACCTGGACGGAGCCGGGGATGCCACTCAGCACCCCGCAGTGCCCAGGACGCCTGGCAGAGAGGGACCCGCCCGTCCACAGTGCCGTCCTGCCACAGCCCCCCTCCGGCCGCTGGCCGTGACCTGGCGACCTCGGCCTTGGCCTCAGGTTTCTCGTTTCCTCTCTCCTCCGCGTTGGCTTTTCAGGGTTGTTGGGTTGGCCTTGGCGAGTCCGGGGGTGGAGGTGTGTACTCAGCATTGGGTGAAGGCTCCTGGCGCCGGCGAGCAGGTGACGTCTGACTTCTGGACTTCCCGGCCTCCTGTCACCCTGTGCCACTCCAGGGAACACGGCACCCTTGGCTGGACCCCTTCCTCCTCCCGCAGCGAGAGCCCACTGGGAGGAAGGCCGTGGCCTCAGACCTCGAGGGGGTCACCATGCCTCGTCCCCTTCCCAAAGACAGCTGCCCTTCACATTTTTAAAAACATACTTATTGACTCTAGATGGCTTCTGAACGCTTCGCGAGAGGCTTCAGGAAACGAACGAGCATTTGAACTGGGCGCAGTGGCCACACCTGGTATCCCAGTGACTGGAGGCCGTGGCAGGAGGATGGGAAATTCGAGGTCAGCCTCAGCAACTTAGTGAGACCCTGTATTAAAAAACAGAAGGGCTGGATGTGGCTCAGTGATTAAGCTCCCCTGGGTTCAGTCCCTGGTACCAAAGTGGGGAGAGAGAGAGCGAGAAAGAGAGGGTGAGATCCTGCTCTGGAACAGCGCCGTCCCTCGAGAGGAGGCCGCAGGGGCCGGGGGGGAGGGGGATCTCTCGCTGTTTTCTCATCTACGCCTTCGGAATTGTGAACCGGGTGAGAATTCATTCATCTGTTCAAAAGAAAAGTTAACCCTATGTTTTCACCCTGTGGCCAATAACAACCGTGTGACTGTGAAGCAGGCTCTGCCCTGAGCACCTTCTGTGTGCGATCGACAGAACTCTTGCAAGGAGATACCTGGATTTTCCTGAACAGAAAACCAAGGCTCAGAGAGGTTGAGCAACCCACCCAAGTTCACACAGCCAGGGAGCTCTGGAGGACTGGCACCCAGGCCTGACGGGCGGGAGGATGACAGGGACGGGCGGCGTCCCTGAGGTCCAGTCTCCCGACGGCCAGCACTGGGTCACGCGTATCCTACACAGCCCAAACCCAAGGGGTGGTAAGTGCTTGGCATGGCGAGTCCTCCCGTGTGGTGTCTCAGTGGCGCCGCGGCCCCACCCCGCCAGCGCCCGGCCTGGGGCCGACCTCTCCCTGTCTTGCCCCCATTGGCTTTGACCCCCTTTGATGGGGCCCGGGGCTGCCCCTCCACTGAGTCCTGCTCCTGTGAAGAGCTGTGTGTCCACTGCCCTCCCTCGCCCCCCGCCCCTGGCCCATGTCCGGGTCTGTCCCTACCCCGCCAGGGTGGCCCCGCTGCCCGCCCTCACTTCTGCCCTCACCTCCTCCCAGGCGTCTCTCCTTACGGTGACCCTGAGCCACGGCCTGGACCCACAGCCCACAGGGTAGGCCTGGGGGCCTCCTTTGGGAGGTGAGGTCCCTGGGTTGTGCCCCTGAGGACTGTGGGACCTGGGCCCCTTCCCTGCCTGCGGCGTCCCGGCTGCCGTGTGGCAGCTTCCGCCCCACCACAGGGTCACCTCCACGATGTGCTTCCTTGTTACAGGCCCAAAGCAGCAGCCCGGTGACCCTGGACTAGAACCTCCTCAGCATGAGCCTACGGGAACCTTTCTTCTTTGAAAGCTGATCATCTCAGGTACGTGTTACAGTAACAAGAAGCTGGCAACGTCGTTTTAGTTGATCTCGCCTTTATGCGCGGGGGATGAACCCAGGGCCGTGCTCACGCCGGGCGAGCTCTCCACTGAGCTGCACCTGCAGCCACGATACACCTGACATGGGGCATCATCACCCACCACTCTCTCTCTCACTCCGTGCTGCCCTTGCCCGCATTTGGGGGAGTCCTGCCCCAGGGCCTTTGCACTGTCTTCTCTTCCTAGAATACATTTCCTTAGCACTTTCCACGTCTGGCTCCTTTAGATCTCTGCTCAAATTCACCTCCTCTGTGAATCCCTCCTTGACTACTTTCTTTAAACCCCTCACTGGGCAGGGTGACATGCCTGTCATGCCAACAACTCAGGAGGCTGCTGTAGGACGGTCACAAGTTCAAGGCCAGCCAGGGCACCTTAGCAAGACTGAGTCTCAAAATAAAAAATAAAAGGACAGAGGGATCGCAACCTGCACCATCGTCGGGCCCATCCTGTATTTTCTTTATCTTTGTGGCAAGCATTCACTCAACAAGCCTTTACTGAGCATCTACTCTGCCTCAGGCAGAAGGACATGATTAAGGATATGAATGTTCATTCATTCGAATGTCTGTGCATTTTCCACGCACCAGCCTCCTCAGGCCAATCCCTGCCCCCATTCGCTTTTATAAATAAAGCTTTATTGGCACATGGCCACGCCCTTTTGTGTGCACATCATTTCTAGCTGCTTTCAAGCTGCATCCGCTGAGTTGAGCAATCTCGGCAGAAGTCGTGTGGCTTGCAAAACCCGAAGATTAACCATCTGGGACCGGGTGTGGCTCCGTGGTGGAGCGTCCGAGCGGCTTGCTGTGGGCCTGGTCCATCCGGCACTGCGAGAACAGAACTCGTCATGCTGGCGTCTGCCTTCATAGAGCAGACCCACTTTCTTTTCTTTTTGGGGGGTACCAGGGATTGAACCCAGGGGCGCTTAACCACTGAGCCCCATCCCCAGGCCTTTTTGTATTTTATTAGAGGCAGGGTCTTACTGAGTGGCTTTGGGCCTCGCTCAGTTGCTGAGGCTGGCTTTGAACTCCCGATCCCACTGCCTCAGCCTCCCGAGCCATTGGGATGACAGGTGTGGGCCACCACCCTGGCTTGGACCCACCTTTTCAATATGGGGTCACAGGCTACAGGTGACTCTTGAACAGTTGGAGTAGGGACATGGAACTGTGAACTGGATTTTCAATTTTACTTCATTTTAATTAATTGAAAGTGCAAAATGAGCAGGGCACAGTGGCGCACGCCTGTAATCCCAGCAGCTGGGGAGACTGAGGCAGGAGGATCATGAGTTCAAGGCCAGCAATTTGGTGAGGCCTTGAGCAGCTCGGCCAGACCCTGTCTCTAATAAAATGTAAAAAGGGCTGGGATGTGACTCAGTGGTTAAGTGTCCCTGGGTTCAAATCCCTGGTACCAAATAAATAAACAAACAAAAAAATAGGCACTCCATTCATGGATGGACCACTTTTCCTTTTTAATCTAACTTTTTATTTTGCAGTACCACGAGGCACCTCAGGTATGCCAGGCTAGGGCTCCTCCCCTGAGCTCGGAACCCCGGACACGGGAATCTGTATTTGTAAGTACATTTTATGAACCCCAAACACGGATCTAGGATGACAGATGGAAACTAGCATCCACACTGAGATGAGCAATGAAGGTGAGGCACACTGTTGAACAGCTGGAGTGGGGGCCGCGCCTGTCAGGCTGGCTACTCTGGAGGCTGAGGCAGGAGGACAGCAAGTTCAAGGCCAGCCTCAGCAACTTAGTGACACCTGGTCTCAAATAAAAAGGGCTGGGATGTGGCTCAGGGGTTGTATCCCCACTGCGGAAAGAAAGGACACACAACCTGCGACATTCCGCTGCCGCTGTTGCGACTGGCATCGGTGTCTGCGGGAATGTGTCAAGCTGCAGTCTCGTGACGCCCAGTCGATGCCGCCTGTCGCTCTCAGGGTCGCGGTGAGGGGTGTCACACCTCAGCCAGGAGGGGGCGCACACCCAGCGGCCCCAGGTGTCCCTGAGCCACCCTCTCCTGAGCGCTCTCAGCCGGCTGGCCGCGCTTCCCTCTGTGAGGCGGGGGTTCACACAGCAGAGGCTCCCTGCCTCTCCCTCCCGCTCCGCTCCTCCTCCGGGACCCTCGGGCGCTGCCAGGGGATGAGCAACTCCCTCGTGACGTGGGCGTGGCCCGGACTCTGATCCCCTCTTGGGCAACGCCGGCTGAGGCCTCTCCCGTGGCCGCCCAGCTCTCTTCCTGCACCGGCGGCTGTTCCAGGAAGCTCTGGCCTCTGCTCTGGGGTGGGAAGAGGGGACGTCCCCACCAGGCCTCCAGTGCCATGAGGGGGGACAGAAGGATCCCCACCCTCGAAGAAAGGAGGACATTCACCCTTGTCCCCTGTTCCTGGAGCACCTGCTGCATGCCGGGCGTTGGGGACGGACGCAGCGATCACAACTGACAGTGTCGTGCCCCCTCCCCATGGCACTAATGCTCCAGGGCAGGGGAAGGAGGCATTAGAGCCTCATTTACAGGCGAGGAAACAAAGAAGTCCAACTGAGTGGCCATGCACAGCACAATGAGGTGGCCAGGCAGGCCGGCTCTGCCAACATCCCAGCAGCTCGGGAGGCTGAGGCAGGAGGATCGCAGGTTTGAGGCCAGCCTCAGCAACTCAGCCAGGGCCTGTCTCAAAAGAAAACTTAAGAAAAGGGAAAGAAAGTCCAGAGAAGCAATGGGGAAGGTGGGGGGGAACAGTGCTTGGAGCTCAGAGAACAGCCTTGAGGTTGGAGGAACAGCGACAAGGAGCCGTGGGCTGGAGAGGAAGGAGCCAGGGCCAGGTGAGGGCAGGAAGGCAGCGTGGGGCCTTCCGTCAGAGAGAGAAAGCTGGGCCTGCAGGGTGGTCCCCAAGCGCCAGCTCTGGAAGCGTCTGTGTGGACAGGTTGGGAGGCCAGCATGCTTCCCCGGCCAGCGCTGGGGGCAGCCCCCTCTGTTCCCAGTGCCCACTTCTCCGGCCTGGCCCCACCCCTCCATGTCCAGCCACCACCTCATCCTGGTGATTGCTTTATGGCGGGTGGGTCCAAGGGTCACAGCAAACCCTCTCTGCAGGGAGGGAGGCCAGGAGGCCCTGCTGGCTGCTGGCATGGTCAGGGCAGTCCCCCGGCCCCCGGGGGCAAGCTGCATCTCCAGGTCCCCAGGCAGGCTGAGCACAGCTGTCCATCGGCTCCGGGGCTGTCACTCAAGCCACCGAGGGAGCCGCGCCCTCAGCAGAACTTCACGGCAGGGCAGGAAGCACAAGTTCCAGTCCAGGGTGTCCCGGGGACAGGCCGCGCACCGCCCCTCCTTCTGGTCCACCTTTCCTCTTCCTGTAAGGACACCGTCTATGGCATCAGGGCCACTGAAAGGGCCTCAGGTGGACTTGAGCAGCTCAGGGAAGACCCTGCTTTAGATACGGTCCCCCACCAGGTCGCGGCAGGAGGCCCTGGCTGCCACCCCAGGCTCCAAAAGAGGACGGTGGGGATGGTCACGCCTGGCGGTCTCAGCCCAACTTGGGGTGCCAAGGCAGCTTGCCCGTCCACCCCAGCTTCGGTCACCCAGCCGCCAACCCAGCAGGGGGCTGGGGAGGGCGGCAAGGTGCATGGGCAGTGGAGGGACCTGAGCAGGTCCGAGGAGGCTGAGGAAAGGGGGACCAGTGAGGGCCACTCAGGAGGGTCGCACGCGTCGCTGCCAAACAATTATCCTTGGCTGCAGGATCGATGAAGAGGGTGGCTTCTGTCCACGATGGCTGGGCAGGCGTCCTTGCAGAAGTGACGCGTCAGGCGGCAGCGGCCTCTGTGCGAAGCCTGGTTCTGGTGGGGCCTCGGTGACGGACAGGCCCTCTTTGGAGCCCGGCTTCCTCGCCCAGCTCATCGGCTTGTCAGGGCCCGATGCGGGCGCTGGGCCTGGGTTCCACGGCTGTCCAGTGCACGCTGGGCCCTGCGCCAAGACGCAGGGCTCTAGGCCCACAGTGCCGGGAACGTCCCCTGCCGTCGCGGTGGCTTCGGACTGAGGTTTTAGTGTTTTTGGGGCGCCGGGCTGGAACCCAGGCCTCACCGTCTAGGCAAGGGCTCCCTCTGAGCTGCGGCCCAGCACCCCCTCTTTCTGAATTTTGAGACAGGGTCTTGCTGAGCTGCCCAGGCAGGCCTGGGACTGGGACCCAGCCCCCCGAGCTGCTGGGATGGCAGGCGCAGCCTCTGTGGAGCCCAACAGCTCCACGAGTTTTTGGAGGGTGAACTACAGCCCAAAGTGCACCCAGCGGACAGGTGGCTCAAGGCCAAGGGTGCACCATCCGTGGCCCGGGCCACCGCCACCTGCCCAGGCAGCGCTCGACCCTTCTAGGACGGGACGTCTGCTGGCTTCAGTCCCCACGCCCCCAGCACGGCCTGGCTCTGATGCCAGGAAGGCCCTTCTCTTCTCCAGAAGGTTTCCTCTTCTGTACACTGAGTACAAACCCGACGGTCATATGAAGAAAGCTCTGCCAGCTCACGTGGGGTGAATGTTCAATCCCACGGCAATCTGATCAAGAATGGGGGTGACTGCAGAGAGACAAAGGCGCACAGAAGCCCACCGTGTGAGGACAGGGCCGCTGGGTGCAGCCTTACGACGTGAGTGCTGAGACAGCCTCATGGAGCCAGGTGCACTGGCCTCAGCTGCCATCCCAGCCACTCGGGAGGCTGAGGCAGGAGGATGTCCAGTTTGAGGCCAGCCTCAGTAACTTAGCAAGACCCTGTCCCAAAACAATAAGAATGAAAAGAACTGGGGTTGTGGCTCAGTGGCAGAGTGTTTGCCCAGCGAGTGTAATGCTCTGGGTTCAAATCCAGCACCGAAGAGAAAAGAACAGAAAAAAAAGAGAGGAAGGGGAAGGAAGTAACGTGTTACACTTGATTCCATTTATTTATTCATCGGGGGCGGTGCTTGGGATTTAACCCAGGGTGCTTTACTTGGAGCCACATCCGGCCCTTTGTGCTCTTTATTTCACGACGGGATCTTGCTAAGTTGCTGAGGCCCTGGCCAAGTATCTGAGGCTGGCCTCCTGCCGCAGCCTCCCGAGTTGCTCGGATTATGATCAAGCTTAATTCTTACAATTCACACGCTGACCTTCATTGAGAACTTGCTTTGTCCGTTGGATCCTCTCAAAGCCAGGCCCTCTTGGCCTTTCCTTCCTGGGCAAAGCTTCTGAGGCCAGGCGCCAGCCCCGCTGAAACCATCGCTCCCCTTGCTGGCCACCCACTGCATTCTGGGCACTGGACTAAACCCCGCGATGGGGGGACTGTTTGCATCCCCACTTTGCAACTGAGGAAGCTGGAGTCTCAGAGAGGGGCTGCCTCCTGGCCTTGGCTGTGATGCTGAAGTTGGAAGTGGGGTGCTAACCCGGAGCTGCCCCCACAGCCACACCCGAGCCCACGCAGGCAGGGCAACCAGTACGGAGTGGACGCCATGGTCAGAGTGCTACAGGTTCAATTCCAGCCCCAGCTCTTGCCAGCTGTGTGACTTGAGGTAAGTTATTTGATCTCTCTGTGCCTCATCTGCCTCCTCCCCCGAATGGGTCTTTTATGATCGACGTGCACAAGCAATTCTGAACCATATCCAGTGACCAAATGCTGGTGCCCCATAAAGTTTCTTATGGATCTAAATCAGGGGTCAGCAAACTTTCTGTAAGGGGGCCAGTGAGTAAACATTTGCATTTTTTTTGGTTTTGGGGGTTTTTTGGCAGTGCTAGGATGGAAACCAGGGCCCTCGTGTGCTAGGAAAGCACAACCACTGAACTCGCCCAGCCCGACATGTGCAGCTTTGCGGCCCTGGGGCAAGTGCTTGGCCCTCCACACCGGCAGCAGCTAATAGGCAAATGACTGAGCAGCGCCCTATGCCAATAAAACTTTATTTGCGGGCACTGAAATTTGAATCCTATGTTTTTCACATGTCATGAGATATTATTCTCCTTTTGACTGTTTTCTCCCACGCCCGTCAGCTCTGCGGCCCTGGCGGCCAAGGCAGGAGGATCTCGCGTTCCAGACCAGCCTGGGAGACTTAGAGACCCTGTCTTCTCAAAATGAAAGGTGAAAGGGGTGGCGATGCAGCTCCGTGGCACACGGCCCCTGCCCAAACCCCCAGACCCCACAGGAGTTCACGGAGGGCACTGAGGCAGCGTCCCTGACGACCTCTTGGCCTCACTGGACGCTAACTCATGGCGGTGCTGGGTGGCCACCTGTGCTGTGTGCAGTGTATCATTAACTTCACGACTACATACAACGAGAACAGGACGTGCGTACAATGTTTGAGAAAAGAACATTGTTTTTGCTGGGTTTTTTTGGGGGGGCGTACGGGGATTGAACCCAAGGGCACTCGGCCACCGAACCCCATCCCAGCCCTACGTTGTGTTCCATTTAGAGACAGGGTCTCCCTGAGTTGCTCAGCGCCTCCCCGTTGCTGAGGCTGGCTTTGCATCGAGGTGCTCCTGCCTCGGCCTCCCGAGCCGCTGGATGACAGGCGTGGCCATGGCGCGAGGCCAGAAGAACATTTTCACTCACATCCGACCGTTGCTGACTGCTTTCCCGCTCTCTTCCTTCCTTTTTTGCCCTGCTGGGGATGAACCCAGGACCTGGCCGGTGCCAGGCAAGTGCTGACCTCTGAGCCACCCCCCTTACGATTAGCCCTTGCAAGGCAAAAGCCACGGTCACACAGAGGAGGGTCACGGCAGGATCCCTGCTGCCTGCTAAGCAGGCCACCTGAGCCCTGCGTGTAGACGTCGCGTCTGGTGTCTGGTGGGCCTCCTGCCCCAGTGAGCCGAGTCTTCCGAGACCCCAAGGTGCCCCACTGACACCTGCAGGCTCAGAATGGCCGGACATGGGCTTCATTGGCCTCTTGGTGGAGTGCTGGAGGTCACACCCAGGATCTTGGGCAGGCCGGCTGAGCCACCACCCCCAGTCTTGGCTTTTAAGAGTTTGAAACTATAGAAAAATTATTTTGTGATTTTGTTACAGGAAAAAAACCCTCAGTCTCCCGTTTTGTTTATGTGGCTAGTTTTATTTTTCGGTGCTGAGGCTCCAGCCCAGGGCCTCGTGGGGCCCTCTACCTCTGAGCCACACTCCAGTCCCAGAAGTGCCGTTTCGTGGTTGCGGGGTCACGGCCCCTTTCTTAGGTGCTGTTTGTGGCTTGTTTGGAAGGAGGAGGGCAGAGCTGTGTCCTAGATCAGTCCAAGTAGGCACCCTAAGACGCCTGCTATCACAGTCACTCCGGAGGCTGAGGTAGGAGGATCGCAAGTTCGAGGTCAGCCTGGGCAACCTAGAGACCCTGTCTCAAAGAAGAAATAACAATAATAATAATAAAATGTGGGAATGTGACTCGGTGGTAAAGCCCCCTGGGGTTCAATCCCCATTGCCAAAAAAAGAGGGAGGGGGAGGAGGGAGAGGAGGGGAGGGCAGAGTTTGCCAGCCCCTGCCCACATCTGTCAACCGCTCTGCTCCAAGTCTCCCACCCTGGGAGGTAGAAGCCCCGCACCCAGGCTGAAAGGCGCAGCCACCTGAGGGTTCCCCACCTTCCACCCAGGCAGGACCGGGGACCAGCGGCGCCCTCGGCCCGGCGCCTGGCGCCCTCTCGTGGACCCCGCGAGCAAGCGCGGCCTCGGTCGGCTTCCCGGGCGCGGACAGACCTGCACCCGCGCGAGGTCGCCAAGCCCTGGCCCTGCTGGGCCCGCACCCCAGCCCACGGTGCATGCACGCTCGAAAGGCTCCCAGGAACTGCCTCGCACCCACCTAGAGCCAGAGGGTCCCCGTCACTTTCCCAAGGTCTTTCCTGGAGCCGCGGGTCACCGGGGTGGGCTGGACTCCGCAGCAGAGCGCCTGCGCAGCACGCCCAGCCCCATCGCCAGCCCCAGCGCCACACAAGCAAAGGTAAAAATCAAACCAACAACCGTGGGCGTCACTCATGCCCTAAACCCCCTCCAGGTGAAGGACGGCCTATGTCCTGCCTCAGGATGGGACAACTGGTGCCCACGGTCACAGCCCGCGGCCGCGGAAGAGTGGATTTTACACTTTGTACATGGTTGAAAAAAATTCTAAAGAACATCTTGTGACACTGGAAATCATAGGAAATTCACATGTCGGCATCCACACCAGCAGCTGGACGGCCTGTTGACAGCAGGTGGCTTCTTCATGCCACTAGAGCAGAATGGGTGGGAGAGCCAGGCTCCCAGCACAGGAGAGCCAAATCCAGTGCCCTCCTGCCCCCGGGTTCTGCACCCTGCGTTCAACCCCCGGGGGCCAAAAGCACTTTAAAAGTTGATCTGGGGCTGGGCTGGGGCTCAGTGGTGGAGCACTTGCCTGGCATGTGCGAGGCCCTGGGTTCGATACTCAGGCAGCACCACATATAAATAAATAAAACAAAAAATCCATTGACAGCTAAAATTTTAAAACAAAAATTTTTAAAAGTTGTGCCTGCAGTGAACATACAGACTTTTTTCTTGCCTTACTCCATAAACGATATGATGTTAACGACGACTCACGGGCATTTACACTGTGTGAAGTATTACACGTCCTCGAGAGATGATTTAAGATGATGCACGTGGGTCTAGGCTCACACTGTGCCATTTTCTACAAGGAACTTGAGCATCCTCAAGTTTTGGTCTCCAAGGGGTTCCAGGGACCAACCCCCAACAGATATTGAGGAATTTTTATATTTACTATCTGGTTGGCCTTTCATAAGAAAAAAAATGCTGCCTCTACTCCAGTGTCAAAGGAAGAAGTCATTGTGCAAAAGAGACCAGCCCAAGTGGTATGATGATCACACCTGTCACCCCAGCTACTCAGGAGGCTGAGGCAGGAGGATGACACGTTCAAGGCCAACCTCAGCCACTGAGGGAGACGCTGTCTCAAAAAGGGCTGGGGTGAGGCTCAGTGGGAGCATGTGGGTGGCCCTGGGTTCCAAGTCCTGTGTGTGTGTGTGTGTGTGTGTGTGTGTGGTGGGGACCAAAGCTCAGAGGGTTGAAATGGGTTTCTCAAAACCCCACGTTGCTGGACATGGTGATGCATGCCTGTAATCCCAGCAACTTGGGAGGCTGAGGCAGGAGGATCACAAGTTCAAGGCTAGCTTCAGTAACTTATCGAGATCCTGTCTCAAAATTAAAAAAAATAAAAAGGGGTCAGGGATGTGGCTCAGTGCTAAAGCAGCCTGGGTTTGATCATCAGTATCAAACAACAAGCCTTTTAGCACACGCCCACAGGACATCAGCAATCACACAAATGAGAACCTCCTAAATCGAGGGTCACCTGCGGATACTGACCTTCAGAAGGAGCCCTGCACACACCCAGTTGATCTTGCTTAGCCTGGGAAATTGATACTGCCCTGTTTAAAAAAAAAAGTCATTGCTATCTCCAGAAACCTTGAGTCTGGAACTTTGATCAGAATAATTTCAACATCTCATCCAAACCCCTTTTTTATTTCCTCTGATCTGGAGATATTTCACCAGCAAACTCAGAAGGCAGGGGCAGGAGCCCACGTGCATCCACCTGCAGGAAGCAGGCCTGGGGTGGCCAGCAGCAGGGCAGGCACGGAGGCCGCCGGCCTGCTCAGGGGGACCCAGCGGCTCTCTGGTGCTGAAATGTTCTAGACTAGGTAGGAGTGAGAGTCGCGCAACCCAGTGAAGACGCTCACGGGCGGATTTTAAGTCAGGTGTGCTTGGCTCAGTCCAGGGAAAGCAAGGGACGACGCCCAGCTATCTCCGTCCTCCGCAAATAAGGGTCCTATTAAATAAATAAATGGTGGCAAGACAAATGGGACATTTCCTCTGCTACCGGCCCTTCCTCCAATCAATCCCTTTCCCCTTTCCGTGGCCCCTCAGTCCTTGTTCATATCTTGTCCACGAAGCTTTCACCTAGATAGCATCGTCCCCGCCCGCCCCTGAGGACACAGTACAGTCCCAGAGTCCCAGGGGAACTGCAGGCCGGGCCTGGGAGGAGACAGACCTGCGAGTGGTGTGCCCGCCGCGCCCTCTGGTCCATGCTGACACAGGAGCACAGGGTACTCCTGTGGAGTGAAGTTAGTGACCCGTCCCCACCCCAGTGCATGTCTCTGCCCAGCGCAGGCCAGGCACCCAGCGGGCGTGGGGTGGAGGCCGCGGTGCAGTGGGGCTGGCGAATGCGAAAGGCCAGGTGTGGTCACTGGGGGCGAAGCAGTGCGGCTGGGTGCCGGGTGCTGCGGACAGAGGCCATGCAAGTAGGAAGAAACCACAGGGGACTCTTACTGTGAATTCTCACAGGCACTTGGACTGCCGTCCATGAGGCTCTCTGAGCCATGCCCGACCCTGGGTGCAGATGACCAACAGTTCTGCCGCCGACGCTGGAGATAGTTTCATCTGCGTGAATAAGTGAGATGAAAGATGCCGGGACTTCCCAGGGTCATCAATACCTGCTGAATCAGATAATGGTTTTGTAATACTGGAAAAACATCTCCTCTTAGTGTGTGTGAGCTCTTCGTATCCTAACAACTATGGACAGGACACACTTTAAAGGCGACTCTGCAGTGTTAGCACCTCCGTTGCTTTCTGGAGTCTAGCCCAGGGATTGGCATGCTATGGCCCACCTTCTATTTATGTAAATAAAGTTTTATTGGCACCTGGCCGTGCACATTTGGCTAGTGGTTTCTGTGGTTGCTTTCCCAGTATGACTACTGAGTTGAGCAGTTGCAGAGGATGTTACAGGGCCCGCAGAGTAGACGGAGTACACAGAGTTACACTCTGATGCTTTACCAGAGAAATCTGCTGACCCTTGATCTGGAAAATTAAATAAGCAAACAACTACACACACACACACACACACACACACACACACACAAACATGAATAGAGCCCCCATTTATAGGACCTGCCAATCCAGGGTGAAAGGGCTCCTGTCTTTGCCCATTTCAAGTTGTGAACTTGATGTCAAGGCACCCAAAGTTGAGAAGGTACCCAGCAGCTTACCCACCTGTGCCATGAGGTTGCTGCAGGTTCCAGAACTCTGCAAGGAAGTGAATATGCTAATAAAGCAAATCGCAGGGGCTATTTAGCTTCCGAGTGCATATGAAGTTGCACTCACACTATTGCAGCCTATCATGTGTCCCGTACATAATTGTAAAAGATTTATGTACTTAGCCCAGCCGTGGAGGTGCACGCCTACCATTTCAGCGACCCAGGAGTCTGAAGCAGGAGGATCACATGTTGGAGGCCAGACTCAACAACTTAGCTCAAGGCCCAGCCTCAAAATACATAAAAAGTGTTGGGGATGTGGCTCAGTGGTATAGCACCCCCAGATTTCACTCCCAGGTACAATAACGACTGAGGTGAGACTCACAAAACGTAAGATTAACCACTTTAAAGTGAATCACAAAACCTCATTTAGTATCCTGACGAGGTTTTGACTACCAGTTCGATTTGATTTCAAAACGCTGTCACCTCCCCCAGAAGATCCAGCGCCCATTAAATAGTTGTCCAGTCTACCTTGCCGGCTCCCGGCAACCAGGAGTCCACCTCCGCCTCTGGATGACCCGCTCTGCACAGGTCACAGGAACATCACGACTAAAGGCCTTTGGGGTTAGCTCCTCGCGCCAACCAGGACGTTCAGCAAGGTCCACCCGTTACAGCATGTCCTGTGTTTCCTTTCTTTCTGTGGCAGAATAATGCCCACTGCACCTAAGGCCACAGAGATCACCAGCTCCTCCAACAGGACTCTGGATGGCGCTGTGGATGGAACCCCAGGCTTCGCAGGAGCCTGGCGCCCTAACCACTGAGCACCCCAACCCTGCAGCTGTGAACAGAGTGCCGCAGACCTGCCCGGCCCTGGTGTGCCTCCCTGCTTCCAGTTCTCTCCCACCCAGCGTGGGGTGGAGCGGCTGAGCACGGGGAGCTGGGGGTTAGCTTTTGGGGAGCCTCCCAACCGTTCTGCACAGCAGCCGCATGGCTTCGTACTCCACAGCAAGGTAGGAGCCTGCCCTGTCCCCACCTGTTCCACCTCCGCGGAGGACCCCTGTGCAGCGCCGGCCGCGCTCGGATTCCTGAGGCTTAACAATGAACTCCCGCCCGGGAGGAAGCGTCCCCGGCCGGGCCTGCTCACGTGCTGGGGCATCCGGTTTGCTTTCTGGAACACTGTGTCCCAGGACATTGAGTTCGTCAGTGGCAGGCCTGGAAGAGGCTGAGGCAGGTTGCTGAGCTCTACCGGAATAAGTCTCTAATCCGGGCGGGATTTAGGATGAGCGGGGCCCAGGTGTGCCTGCCCCACGCCTTCACCCGCCGGCCCTCCCGCGAGGTCCGCAGCGCAGCCTGCTGGGCTCACAGGCTGGCCCTTCAGCGCTGGCAGGCGGCGGCTCCAGGGCCACAGCTGAGCAGGCAGTACGTACCAGGGGCCCAGGCTGAAGGAAACAGGCCCTCTCACCATGTTTCACACCCCTGAACATCAGGTTTAGTTTTCCTCTTAAAAATATTTCAATCTTTAAAATCGTGCCCAATTAAAATACCAGCATAAGCCGATTGTGCTGCAATCCCTGCAGCTTGGGAGGCTGAAGCAGGAGGTTCCCGAAGTCACAGCCAAGCCTCAGCAACTTCGCAAGGCCCGGAGCAGCTCAGTGAGACCCCGTCTCTCTGTAAAATATAAAAAGGGCTGGGGCTGGGGCTCAGTGGCTAAGTGCCCCTGAGTGCGATTCCCCGCGCGCGTGCGCTCGCGCACACACACGAAACTTACCATCGCGGCTGTTTTTTGCGTGTGTGGTACTGGGGTGGAACCCAGTGCCTCTGGCAGGCTAAGCAGGTGCTCTGCCACTGAGCCACACCCAGCCCCATAATTAGTACGGGTCAGTGCACAATTGAGTCACACAATCCACACAGTTTGCAGGGGTCTCCCCTGTCCAGCCCCAGAACTCTCATTTCCCAAGGCTAACGCTCTGTCCTATTGGCACCAGCTCGCAGCCCCTCGCAGCCCCGGCTCACCTGCCACCTCAGGTCTCTGCCAACTGCCCCTCAGATGATCCTGCAGCCCGGGTCTCTAGTGTCTAGCTCGCCTCACAGAGCATGGTGCCCTCAGGTCCATCCATGCTGTAGCAGGTGTCAGGATGACCCTCCTTTTCACGTCTGAATAATATTCCCTTGCGTGGGTGGGCCACACTTCCCCGATCTGCCCACCCATCGGTGGCCGTTGGTTGCTTCCAGCTCTTGGCCGTTGAGATAGCGCTGCTGTGAATGAGGGGTGCAACCGTCCCTTTGAGTCCTGAGCTGATTCTTTCAGGCAGACTCCCGGAAGCGGAATCATTGGATCGTAAGGCAGATTGGGTTTAATTCTTTGAGAAATCACCACACTGTCTTTTTCCATTTTTTAAATTTTGTTTTTTGTTTGTTTTTTTTTTTTTTTTGTGGGTGCTGGGGATCGAACCCAGGGCCTTGTGCTTACAAGGCAAGCACTCTACCGTCTGAGCTATCTCCCCAGCCCCCCTATTTTTTAAATTTTGAAACAAATTTGGCTCACATAAAAGTTGCACCAGGAGTGGTAGAGAGCCCCTGTGCCCTCCTGCTCCGCCCGAAGATACACCCCATTCACCACGAAGCAAATCCAAACCAGGGTTCACACAGTGAACCTTTTTTTTTTTTTTAAAGGCAGGGTCTTGCTAAGTTGCTGAGGCTGGCCTTGAACTTTCAGTCCTCCTGCCTCAGCCTCCAAGATGCATATGACAGGCATGCTGGCCTGTGAGCTTTTACACACTTTTTTTTTTTTGGCCTGATTTTTTTTTTAAACTTTTTTTTTTTTTTAGTTTTAGGTGAACACAATACATTTATTTTATTTTTATGTGGTGCTGAGGATCGAACCCAACGCCTCACACATGCTAGGCAAGTACTCTACCACTGAGCCACAACCCCAGCCCCCTGATTGTTTTCTGATGTCTGTGTAGCTCTGAGATTCAGTGACATATATAGATTCCCGCAACCACCAGGACACATCCTCATCTCCATGAAGGAAACCGCTCACTGCATACCTCACCCAGCCCTGACCCTTGACCCTCACGACCTCTCCCCCAGCCACATATGTCACTATTAACAGAATGTCCCATAAATGGCCTGGTCCTACACATGGCATTTGGAGACTTCCTTCAGCCAGTAACAGTCTTCACGAGTCATTAACCTGTCATGCCTATCAATAATGTGTCCCTTTTATGCACTAAGTAGTATTCCACTTTTTATCCATTCGATTTTTTAAAAAATCTATTCAATCCACAATGTATCCATCCACCCACTGAAGTTCATTCAGGCCAGTTTCCAGTTTTTATCGTAGTACAAGTAAAGTTTCCAGGAATATTTGTGTCTTGTGTTCAAATTTTTGGGTGAGGCTGACTTCAGTTTTCTTGGGTCAATAGCCAGGAACGGAGCTGCTATGGTATATAGCATGTGTCTAATTTTATAAGCAGCTGCCAAACCACATTTCCAAGTACGGTGGCACTTCGTATTCTCACCAGCATTGTGTGAGTTCACATTGCTCAAATCCTCAGTTGGCTTTGGCGTTTTTAAGAACTTTTTTTTGGTACTGGGGATTGAACTCGGGGGTACTGGGCCACTGAGCCACATCCCCAGCCCTATTTTGGATTTTATTTAGAGACAGGGTCTCACTGAGTTGCTTAGCTCCTCACTTTGGCTGAGGCTGGCTTCGAACTTGGGATCCTCCTGCCTCAGCCTCCCAAGTCACTATTTTTTATTTTAGCTGTTACAGCATTTTATTGGGGGGTGAACCCCCACATTTTTGGTGGTTTTCTATTCTGAGCAGGGCCTCCCTATTCCGTGCGGGCATGCCTCGGATCCCCAGACTCAAGAGATTTCCCCCTTGCTCGGCACCACACCTGCCCTGGTCCTGGGGGTGATTTAAATGTTCTTCTCCCTAATGACAATGCTGAGCCATCTTCGTTTTATAAAAATAGTGTCACAGTAAGATTTCTGTGACACATGCTTTGACATCTCTTTCGTGTTGTTGTCACTTGCGAGTTTTCTTTTTCTGGTGCTCGGCGAACACTCCGCCCTGAGCTGCCTCCCAGCCCCTGGTGTGGGTTTCTGCGGCATGATCGGCGATTGCGCGGGACTGTCCTGGAACACGGTGTGTTTCCAGACGTTTGCACTGAGGACATTTCACAAGCACCTCCTGTTCGCACACAGCTGGGTCCGACTTCCTGAGTCCCACTGCTTTGGAGCTGGGACTAACTTGCTCTGCGCAGTGTTCAGTTTTCTGTTCCTTCAGTTAATCCATTGCCCAGGTGAGAGATAAAGTGAGGTGTGTTTCCAGATAGGAACAAGGTACTCATGTGACATTAATTCTACTTTGTGCCTAAACAAGATAAGTGTTACCTTGGATCAAATCTATCAAGAAGCTATCAGAAATTTATTTCCTGGGAGGAGTAATTCAGGAGCCACCCAAGTCCCTAGAACAGGGAACAGATGTACTCAGAAGAAAGTTATTGGAACCAGTGACAAATAGAAAGACACGTGGCTGTGGAAGGTCGCCGGGCAAACTGTGCTGAGCAGCGAAGCTGGGGAGGGCGGGGTGCGGCCCTCCCTGTGACCCAGCAATAAACACCCCTGGCTGGGGCCAAGTGCCCAGCCAGGCGGTGAGGATGAGGACTCCGTTCGCTCCTCCAGGGAGCACATGAGGTTCCAGCACCTGCCAGAGGCGGGACTGAGGGGGGACAAACCCAATGTCTTCCTCGTCTTCAAAGAGTTAATAACCGGCGGACAGGGCATAATAAAAGTGCAGCCATATGAGTCAGAATTCGACAGTAGCCATGTGGCAATCCAAGCGGGGCGTGTCCTGAGCTCCAGGAAGCAGGGACTGGCAACCACTGGGGGCTCCAGAGAGACCTGTTGACAAAGGTGGCATGTGAGCCAAGCCTCCAGCAAGGCACTGGGCAGCGGGAACTTCTGGCATTAGGAAGGGTTCCACCTCTTTGTCCCCCGAAGCACTCACATACTGATTTATGTCAAGGGCAAGCCCCAAAATGCATGTGTCACGTGGAAAGAGGACAGGTGACAGCTGGATACATCCTCCCCAGGGGACCCTGGAACCCATGCTGAGTCAAAGAAGCCAAATGCAAAGGCAGACAAACTGCCAGACACTGTGGCCACACCTGTGACCCCAGTGGTCCAGAGGCTTGGGCAGGAGGACTGAAAGCCGAGGCTAGCCTCAGCAACTCAATGAGACCTGCCTCAAAATGAAATAAAATGACCAGTGCTGGGGTTGTGGCAGTGGTAGAGCCCCTGGGTTCAATCCCCAGCGCCAGAGCAACAACAGCAAAACAGTGTATGAAGTGTAGACACGCCCTCCAACAGGAGAAGACCGCGCTGACGGGAGAGAAGGGATCCCTGCAAACAGTTGCACACTGGGTTCCAGCTCATGAGGGCCCGCTGGCACCATTCTCCCAACTTCATGGTTGCTGGAAGTCAACTACAGTGGGAATGTTTGCACCTCGGAAATGGACGGATGCTAAAAAATCAGCTGTTCTCCCTCTCTCTCTTTCTCCATCTCCCTTATTTTATTTTTGCCTTGACGGGGACACATCCCAGGGTCTCCTGCTAGCTGAGCAAGTGATCTACCCCTGAGCCACGCGCCAGCCCTCTCTTTCTTATTTTGAAAGCTCACTGACCAGCACACGCCTCCGGTTGCGGGCAGAAAGGGAGAATTAGTGGCAAACAGTGAGGACGCTTTCTGCAGCAGGAGGAATGGTTTCAAGGGAGGACACGTCCATAAAGCCTTGGTGGGGAGAACATTCAGGATGGTGTACTTACTAGATGTAAGTTTCAGCTCAATCAAAAGGATCACACAGAGCCATAGGTAAAATAAGAGGGCAGGAAGGGAGGAAGACGGGAAGTACAGCGGGGAAGGGCCGACTTCAGTGGAGGCTAGATGAGCCTCACCTGGAGGCCAAGCACCGTGGTTGTGTCTCTGCCTCTATCAGAGCACAGGTGCATACTGTGTGTTTATTTGTATGTGTGTAATGTGTCTTTTTATTTTTTTCTTCTTTGCTTTTTTCTTTTTCTGGCCATGCTAGGAATGGAACCCAGGACCTGGCGCATGCTAGGCAAGTGCACTACCACCAAGCTAATCCTCAACCTGTATTAGGTTTTCGTTGTTGTTGTTGTTGTTGTTGTTTTGTGTTGTACTGGAGATTGAACCCGGGGTACTTTTACTAAAAGGGCTACATCCCTAGCCCCTTTTTGTTTTTCATTTTGAAATAGCATCTCACTAAGTTGCTTAGGGCCTCACTAGGTTGCTGAGGCTGGCCTCCAACTTGAGATCTTTTGCCTCAGCCTTCAGAGTCTCCTGCTGTGCATTTTTTTAAACGTTGTATCTCTGCTGCCCAGCTCAGTCCTGGGCACATAAAGGGCCCTGCAAACTGATAAAAGAATAGCTACTGGGCTCCTGGGTTGAGAGTGGGTAGGGTGGAGCCAGGGAGCCACAGGGGCTTGAGCTGCACCTGGGAGGAAGGCCTCCTCCGAATCCTTCCTTCTGTGTCTTCTCCTGCGATTCCCAGAAGTGCGCCTGCTGTGACCTGCACATGGATGCTCAGAGATGTGACAAAGGGGAAAGCAATGTGGTATTTTAAGTGTCATGTCCTTTTTCCTTTTTCTCTTTTGGTGTTCACTTCGTCCTACAAAGGTACAGGTTCCAGGGCAAACGGTAAGAAGGTTCCTTAGAAAAGTCAAAAGAGGGCAGAGGATGGGCCCAGCATGTGCAAGGCTCTGGGTTGAATCCTCGGCACCTCGAAACGAAACAAACGAGAACACAACAATCGCAGAGTCACCATCTGATCTGGCAGTACCATTTCTAGGTATGCATCCAAATGAAGTGCAAGCAGGGATTCAGAGAGACGTGCGCACGTTCACGGCAGCCATGATGTAGGACAGCCAAAGTTGGGAACAATTCAAGTGTTCACCCAAGGTAAGTGTGCCGGCCACAAAAGCAAAGAAGCCCTGACACTTGCTACCATGTGGATGGCCTTGAGGCCATCCGGCTACTAGCAATAAGCCAGACACAAAAGGACAGGCACCACAGGATCCACTCACAAGTGTCCCAAGAGTCCTCAGCTCCACAGAGACAGGAAGTAGGACAGTGGGTGCCAGGGGATGGGAAGGGAGGGGGGTCAGTGTTTAATGGGAACAAAGCTTCAGTTTGGTAAAATAAGAACATTCTGGAGATGGATGGGGGGACTGCTGCACCAAACCAAAAATGCCCTTTAACGTCCCTAAACTGTGTACATCTTTAAAAAGGTTAAAATAGAATTTCATGTTGCGTGTATTTTGCAATTTAAATATTTCAACATGCACACGATAATTACATACATTTTGAAATGTTTTTTAGTTGTAGATGGACACAACCTTTATTTTTATGCAGCACCGAGGATCGAACCCAGTGCCTCACACATGCTAGACCAGCGCTCTACCACTGAGCCACAACCCCAGCCCAATTACGTACAATTTTGTCAACTAAAAACAAGACTTTTTAGATGTTCTAAAGTCACTTTCATCTCGAGAAAGAATGTTGTGGTGTGTGTGTGTACACACTTGGTATAAAGAGGAAACCGAATCTGGATAGGTGGCCCACTAGACTCAGGATTGCTGGCTCACTTGGTCCCTGCCCGGGACAGCCTCAGCTCCCCCAGCCCAGCTGTGCACGCCCATCACTCCCCACCTCGGCTTCCCTTTTGCCCCTCGCCCCACGCCCCACGCCCCACGCCTCAGGAGCATGCGCACCAGCGCCGTAGGAGGCGAGCGAGTGCGCACGCTCCGGAAACCGCCTGGAGTCGGTCTCCGCCCCTCTCCCCTGCGGGAGGCGGGCTCGAGCTGCTGCGCACGCGCCGCGGCTGGGGGCGGGACCCGCGCGGCGCTCGCTCTCGCGAGAGGCCGGCGCGCGAGCCCGTGGCCTTCCCCTCCCCTCTTTCGGCCTCCCGGGTCCCGCTGCAGCGTCAGCCTGCTTGGGGCCTCGGTGGCGGCGGCCCCCTCGCCTCAGCCCCGTCACCCTAGGCGCCCCCTGCCCGGGTCCCCCGCTCCGCCTGCCCCGCCGCCCGGCGCCGGCCTAGGCCGCGGCCGCAGCCCCCGACTCGCGTCGGCGCCGCCCGCTCGCGGCCCGCCCCCTATGGGCCCCGGCTGAGGCGCCGCCGCCGCCGGCCCGCGGAGCCCCGATGCTGGCCCGGAGGAAGCCGGTGCTGCCGGCGCTCACCATCAACCCCGCCATCGCCGAGGGCCCGTCCCCCACCAGCGAGGGCGCCTCCGAGTGAGTGGCAGGGATCGGCCGGAGACTCGGGGACTGGCGGGGGTGGGGTCCCCGGGAGGAGGGGTCAGGGAGGGGGTACCCGGGAGGAGCGGTCAGGGAGGGGGTCCTGGGGAGGAAGGGTCAGGGAGGAGGTTCCGGGAGGAGGGGTTATGGAGAGGGTCCGGGGAGGGAAGACCAGGGAGGGAGTCCCGGGATTAGAGGTCAGGGAGGGGGTCCTGGGGAGGAGAGGTCAGGGAGGGGGTCCCCAGGAGGAGAGGTCAGGGAGGGGGTCCTCAGGAGGGGAGGCCAGGGAGGAGGTCCCGGGAGGAGGGGTCATGGAGGGGGTCCTGGGGAGGAAGGGTCAGGGAGGAGGCTCCGGGAGGAGAGGTCAGGGAGGGGGTCCCCAGGAAGAGAGGTCAGGGAGGGGGTCCCAGGAGGAGAGGTCAGGGAGGGGGTCCCCAGGAGGAGAGGTCAGGGAGGGGGTCCCGGGAGGAGAGGTCAGGGAAGGGGTCCCGGGAGGAGAGGTCAGGGAGGGGTTCCCAGGAGGAGAGCTCAGGGAGGGGGTCCCCGGGAGGAGGGGATCAGGGAGGGGGTCCCCCAGGAGAGCACTGTGTGGGATTCCTATGAAGAAAGCAGGAGGTGGGGGTTCCTGGGAGGAGAGGTTGTGGTGGGGATCTCTGATGAATTATTGACATTATACCCTTATGGGAAGAGACAGGGTGAGAGACCCCCGAGTAGCAAAACTGGGGTAATAGGTGGTCCCTAGATAGTAAAATCAGAGCATTTTCAGAGAACAGAATGGGGTGAGTGGTTCCAGACAGTGAATTGGGCCCAGAGGTTTCTCTAGGACAGTCAGGGTGGTTGGGATGCCTAAGTGACAAGACCGGGTCCTGAGAGGACAGGATGGATGAGGGAAAGGGAAAGGTAGTGGGACGTCCCAAGTGGTGCAATAAAAGGGGAACCCTGAGAGGTCTGGATGGGGGGATCTAAGGGATTGGGGAAGGGTTCCTGAGACCAAGAACGTAATAAAAGATCTTGCTAGTTGGAGTGGGGGAGACCCCTGAAGCTGTGAGGGTGAGGGTGTCCCCAGGAGGTAAAGGGGCTAGAACCAGGAATTGGGGGGCATTCAGAGGCAGGGACCCCAGAAAGTAGGTTCTGAAACAGATTGGGATAGTCTAGGGGAGGCGGTAAGAAGGCCTGGAGGGTGACAGGTTTCCAGGGCTTCAGAGAAGTCAGGGGTGATGGGGGTACTCCACCTGCTCTGCTGCGGAACCGTGTCCTGTGAGGATGAGATGGAACTCGGTGTGTTGGGGGTGCACACTTTGAAGGTCATGCCACGATGACCTCTTCATTCCTGTTTCCCTCAGGGGCAGGACGTCTCGTGTGTCCCCATGAGGACAGAGTGGGATGAGTGTATGATGTGTTTCCTGGTCTTGCCACTCAACCTGGACAAGGGTGGGGATTCCATGTACATGTTAGTTAACACCATCACAGCCAGACATGAGGACATTTAAAAATCCACCCCTGTCCTTCTCTTCACGTGGTTTCTGGGGTTCATCCTTTGAAGGATTCCCCAGTGGGGGAAGCTGACCTGAAGTTCCAGACTTTTTTATTTTTTATTTTTTTTATTTGTCGATGAACCTTTATTTTTATTTATTTGTATGCGGTGCTGAGAGTTGAACCCAGTGCCTCTCACATGCTAGGCAAGAGCTCTACCACTGAGCCGCAACCCTGGCCCTCCAGACTTGATTTTTACTTACATGTGCACATACCCCAGTTGAGTTCCGTTATATTTAAGGTGGACTACTCACTGGATCCAGGGCGCATCACAGATGTCACAGGGCAGGGCTCCAGGCTTTCGGGAGTCTGGCCCAGACCTGCCTTTTCAGTCCCACAGCAAGTAAGCAGGCTCAGCGGTTGGTGTTCACTTCTTTGCCCTCTCTCTGCTTATGATCATTATCTTGCCATTTCGCCTTCCGGGTGATTGTTTAACAGGTGCACAGTAAGTTCATGCTTAGGCACCTGGTCCAGGCTCTGGGGCCTCCTTGTGTGGTGTTGTGACCTTATGTACTTACCCACTGGAGCCTGTTCCTCCTGCCTGCACTGGGACTCCATGAGCCCTTCCTCCTGATTCTTTGTTGGTTTTTAGTGGTACTGGGGTTTGAACCAGGTGATGGTTTACCCCTAATCTATATCCCCAGCCCTTTTACCATTTAATTTCAAAACAGCGTCTTTTGAGTTGCCCAGGCTGGCCTAGCTGGTCATCCTCTTGCCCCAGCTTCTGAAGCCCCTGGGATTATAGGTGTGTGCCACTGCACCTAGTCTACCTCCCTGGTTTTGATGAGAACGAAGTGCGGTATCTACAGCCCTCGGAAGAGTGTCTGGCCCCTGCCTTCCTTCAGGCTTTTTGTAGTCCCAGCTCAGGCATCATTGCCAAGTGGCAGGTCACCTGCATTCTGATCTGTGTGTTCTTGCTCATACCTTAGAGACAGAAACTGGGCACGGTGGTACATGTTTATAATCCTAGTGCCTTAGGAGGCTGAGGCAGGAGGATTTTAAGTTTGAGATCAGCCTCAGCAATTTATCAAGATCCTGTCCTAAAATAAAATCAAAAAAGGGCTGGGAATGTAGCTCAGTGGTAGAGCACTCCTAGTGCAGTATCTAGTACTACAAAAGTATTTTTTACAAAGTTATAGGTCAATATTGGACTGTCAGGATAGGCAGGTTCCTGATAGAACATCCAGTTTCCCCTTGTCTGCTGCTGGAACCCTCTCAAGGGCTGTGCACCTTAACACCTTCTCAAGCTGGTGGCTGCGCACTGCTGGACATGGCCAGTCTCCTGTAGAGACCTTCACTTGGCGCTGTGCCGTCTGACGCAGTCACCCCTGGCTGCAGTCAGCCCGACAGTGGTGCATCCAGGTTCAGAGAGCTGTGAGCATGTTGTGTACATTCTAGACTTCAGACTTCATACCAAAAAGTGGACGTTCAGTAATGCCCTTGTGTCAAGTACACATTGACACTGGTGCTTCTGCCGGGCTGTGTGTGGTGTCAGGAGGAGGCCCACCTGATTCCCACTTAGAATACATGTCCTCGAAATCTTTATTCTCGTGTTTTGAGGGCTAGGGCAGTACCCAGAGCCATGCTCCTGTTAGGCCAGCACTCTGCCCGAGGAGATTTTAAATTGCATACGTGGCTTCCCTCCTGCCTCTGTTGGACAGAGTTGGGGTCTTGTGGTCATTGAACTAAAATTTACCCATTATGGGGAGCTGATTTTTGTCCCACGATCAGGTTGAAAGTCAAGGCATTCATAAAAACAGCTTGTCAGATTCTCCCTTGAAACTTCCTTGTGCTCAGTAGACAGTAGAGATGGTCCGTTCTTTTTCTTTTTTGGTACGGGGGATTGAACTCAGGGGCACTTGGCCACTGAGCTGCTTCCCCAATCTTATTTTATATTTTATTTAGAGACGGGGCGTTCTCACTGAGTTTCTTAGCACCTCACCATTGCTGAGGCTGGCTTTGAACTAGTGATACTCCTGCCTCAGCCTCCTGAGCCACTGGAATGGCAGGTGTGGCTACCACGCCCGGCCGTGGTGGGTTAAGGAGTGTTGAGGAGCCACATGTAAATGCACGCAGCCTCTAGTAAGGGAACAGGTGCTGATGCCCGGATGCCCAGGCAGTGTCTGCACCCTCCTCCTCCCCTGCAAGTGCTCGTCTTTAATTCTTGCAAATTAGAAGAATATATGGGGCGGGTTCAGTGATTCATACCTGTCATCCATCGGGAGACTGAAGATCACCTGTTCAAGGTCAGCCTGGGCAACTGAGTGAGACTCTGTCTCAAAATAAAAACTAAAAAGGGTTGGGGTGTAGCTCAGTGGTGGAGCCCCTGGTTCACGCTCCAGACACGCAGAATAAGTCAGTAAACGAACAGCCGCCCCTTGGCTCTGGTGCCCTCCTGTGAAGCCGCTCAGAACACTTGCTCCTCCGCCCCTGGCAGAGACTGGCGTCCTGACCAGAGCTGTTGCACACCTGACTCCCAGTTCCTTCATTTTCTGGTGTGGTCTGCAGGCCTCTGGGTCCCTTGAGCTGCAGCCCGTCCCCAGGGTTTCCTGAAATGTGTAAACCAGGGTCTGGCCTTCAGTTCCAGTCACCATGTGCTGGTGATGGGGGTGTATCCCTGTGTCTCCTTGCTGGAGGGTGAGCCCCTGGGATCTGGCATCAGGCCCTCGTCCCTTTGGTTCCCTCTGACCTGTCACCTGGCTGCTCTTACAGCTGGGGGCGTCATCTTGCCACCTCTGGACTTGCCCCTGCTGATCGTGTGTTGGACCCCACAGGGCGAACCTGGTGGACCTGCAGAAAAAGCTGGAGGAGCTGGAGCTGGACGAGCAGCAGAAGAAGCGGTTGGAGGCCTTCCTCACCCAGAAGGCCAAAGCCGGCGAGCTCAAGGACGACGACTTCCAGAGGCTCTCAGAGCTGGGGGCCGGCAATGGCGGCGTGGTCACCAAGGTCCAGCACAGGCCGTCCGGCCTCATCATGGCCAGAAAGGTGAGCAGGTACTGGGATGGGGCCTTTGCTGTCCGGCTGCCTCCCCAGGGACCCCGAGTGTGAGGAGCCCACTTGTATTCGGGACGCAGGTGCTGCCGCTCACCTCTCCTGGGTTAGCTGACCTCTGCCTTCTGGAGGTTGTAATTCAGGTCCTGGGGCTGGGGTGTGGCTCAGTGGTAGAGCACTTGTGTAGCACGTGCTAGGGCCTGGGTCCCATCCCCAGCACATAGAAAAATCAGAAAACAGTTTCCTAAAAGCCCTCTGGGCTGTGCACAGCCAGGTCCAGAAGTATGTCAAGCAGAGTGTTCAGGAATGTCCGTGTACTGGTCAGAGGTCTCCAGAGAAGCAGAATCGATAACCTGTGCGTGCACGCGTGTGTACATGTAGAAATTTATTTTTGAGATCCGAGGGATGGAACCCAGGGCCTTGCACACGCTAGATAAGCACTTCACTCCACGGCTGAGCCACGCCCCAGCCCGAGGGGGCATATTCTAAGGAGTTGTTTAACATGATTGTGGCATTTTAGTCTGAAATGTCAGGGCAGAGCAGCACACTTGAGGTTCCAGCTGGAGTGTGAAGGCTGCCTGGAGGCCTCCTGCCCTCTTCCTGGGGCCCCTCAGCGTTTCCTCTTGAGACCTTCAGCTGATCGAATGTGGCCCCCCACACCTCAGAGGGTCACCTACTTACTTAAGAACCTACAAATTTAACTGCTCCCCACCTTTCCAGCAATGTCAAGACTGGCATTTGATCAAAATCTGGGTTCCCAGGCTAGGGGACACATAAAGTTGAGTGTCACCCCCCTTGTGGGATTCCATACACCCTGATGCTGACAGCACCACCTGCTCGCTCATCCTGGGCTCTGGTGCTACAGCAGCCTCTCTGGAGTCCCTGGGAAGTGTCTGGAGTTGAGCCCAGGAGGGCATGACCACTTGGGGATAGAAGCTCCTCACAAGGGACCCTGTGGACAGACTTCTGCTCCTCCAACACGTGTCCCACGTGGAGAGCTCGCTCTTCTGGAGACCTGTCATGCTGCAGTCACTGCCACTGCCCAGGTGTGGGCTTCAGGGTCCCTATACAGTGGCTTTTCCAGGCCTCTGGGGATTTAGCTGTGCAGCTTGCTCATTTTTATTTTCATTTATTTATTTAGGTACTGAGATTTTAACCCAGGGGCATTTTACCATAGAGCCACATCTCCAGCCCTTTTTATTTTTTAATTTTGAGGTGGGGTCTTACTAAGTTGCTTAGGCCTCACTAAGTTATTGAGGCTGGCCTTGAACTTGCAAATGTCCTGCCTCAGCCTCTTGAGTCACTGGAATTATAGGTATACGCCACCACACCTGGCTGTGGCTTCCAGAGCACCTCCCTGCACCCTTGCAATCCACAGCCAAGGACTTCCTTTTCTGTTCCCTGTCTACTGGCAGTCTTTTCAGAATCAGAGTGGCCCTGGAAATCTCGAGCCTGTCTGGCCTATAGCACTAATGTGAGATTCAGAAGGCAGTAGGGACCCTGAGGACAGTGCTTGTCAAAGCAAGGGCTCTCAGGCCAGTCAAGGGGTCTTCTGTGTGTCCCTCATGCCAGGTAGTAAATGTGAACCAGGACCTGCATGTCTGCCATGCAGCACCGCAGCTGAAATGCTCAGATGAAACGGAGTCAGCGCCTTGACAGGCCTCCCAGAGCAGACCACCTGTGGACGCAGGGCAGACCTGGCCTGGGGGAGCCTGCTCTGCAGCTAGCATCCCCTGGTCTGTTTGTTTCCCAACCAGTGCAACAGCCAGAAAAGCTGCAAAGTCTGATCTGGGAAGCCCAGGAAAGCCTCCCTTGGTTTCTGTAGTCATGCTTGTTTATCACCCTTGTAAGTGTGAGCAGACGCTGGTCATCTGCTCCCCAATGCATCCTGGAATTTTGGAGCAACCTACTGACCTCCTGGGGTGGCCACATTGCAAGCTGCCTCCTGGCAACCCAGGGCCAGAACTGCACTCTGCAGGCGAAGTCAGGTGGAAAAGAAGCAGCAGAGGGGCTGGGTGGGCATTAGCTTTGGGGGAAACCTGGATCATAACCCTGGTCCTCAAGGTCACAGGGAGCATGCTCTACACACTCCTTGGGTTCAGGGCACTGTCAGACTTGACCCAGCACCTTGTGCTTCTCGTGCCTTGGTGTCCTCCCACAGGAAGCCACTTGTCCCCAGTTCTTCATTTTGGTGGCTCCTAAACGCGATTTCCTTTGAGCCTCAGCCCAGTGTCACCTTGCCACCATTCCCTGAGCACTCATTAACTGCCTGCCAGGTCTCCTGATGACATTTCTGCCCTGGTGTTATGCTTCTCTCTCCCCTCCAGACCAAGGCTCAAGCAGGGACTTTTCTTTTGACTACTGGCATCCATAGTGACTCTGCAAATGTTTGCCAAGTTGATAGCAGTGTTTTCAGAGGTGCAAATCTGGTCTTGCCTCTGGCAGATGAGGGGACTCAGTCTTTGACTCGTCCCCAAGCTGACCAGGTCTGAGGTTCTGAGCAGCCAGGACACTGACTGGCCGTGGGCTCGAGCTCCCTGTGGGTAGGTAGTTGGGGTTGCTCCTGGCCTTTGACGTCTTTTCTGCATCTCTTGGGAAGATCCCCTGACTTCCTGCCTTTGGAAATGTTTTTGAATTTGATGATAGTTTCCGCTTGTCTATAGGAGCTGCAGTGGAGGGAGTGCTAGCTCCCTGGGCCTCAGTGTGGTGTCCCAGCCAGGAGGAAGGAGGACTCGGAATGTGCCCACCCCTCTCTGAGGAGACAGGCACAGTGACCACCCCCTCTGTGTACTTGTTCCGGGTGGGAGTCCCAGAAGGCTGGCCCCTGGCCCAGGGGTGATCTGTGGCAGGGGCTCTTCCTAACAGCCCTGTTTTCCCCAGGTGGAAAGTCTTTGTTCTGTGGGGCTTTTTGTAACAGCTTGAGTGGCAGTCCACAGACTGCACAGTGGCACCTTTTTTTTTTTTTTTTTTTTTTTAAACATATCATTCAGTGATTTCTTTTTTAATATATTCAGCGTTGCACATTTATTACCACAATCAGTTTGAGAACATCTTTATACTCTAAAAAGGTACCCGTCCCTGAGAGCAGTCACCCTCACCAGCCCCGAACTCATGTCAACCCTCCTCCCCAGGGTTAACTGTCTCTACAGGTAATCCATTCTCATTCCCCTGGATGTTCGTTGTAAAAACAGCTTGGTTGATAAGCAGTTCACATACCTCACAACTCACCCATTTAAAGTACTCGGTTGACTAGACACAGCATATTCACAGAGTTGTTTGGCTTTCACTGCATTTAATTCTAGAACATTCTCATAACCCACAAAGAAATCCTGTACCATTAAGCCAACACACTCTCTCCCTGCACCCATGAGTTCACCTCTGGACTCCTCTGTCCTGGACACTTCCTGTCAGTGGAGTCACACACTATGTCCCTGTGTGTCTGGTTCTCACTGAGCATGAGGTCCTTGAGGTTCATCCACGCTGCAGCTGTATCATCTCGTTCCTGCTCGTGGCTGAGAGACCCTCCCGAGAATGGATGGGGCGTGCTGTGTCAGTGGACACGTGGCAGTTCCCCTCTGGCTGCTGGGAACACTGGTGCACATTTCTGGTCCCAGTTGTGTGGCTGATCACTTCTCTTGGGCAGACTCCTGGGAGGAGTTGGTTCTGAGTGCTCTGGTGAGCTCCAGGGCCAAGGCCCTAGTCTCCCCGCCCTGCAGTTCCAGTGCCCCTTGGTGACCTGCCCTCCTCCTTGCAGCTAATCCACCTGGAGATCAAGCCAGCCATCCGGAACCAGATCATCCGTGAGCTCCAGGTCCTGCACGAGTGCAACTCTCCGTACATCGTGGGCTTCTATGGTGCCTTCTACAGCGATGGGGAGATCAGCATCTGCATGGAGCACATGGTGAGTGCCCAGGCCGCTCTGGGCCCTCCGAGCCCCTGTCCTCAGAGGTAGCAGCTCAGCAGCTTCAGAGGACCTTCAGTGTCGCTGGAGCCTGCTCGTGTGATCGTGCGTTTCTTCCTGTTTCTCAGTGACACCCCCTTCTCAGTTGTGCTTCCCACTGGAGGGTGGGGATGTGGCTCCCTGGCAGCCTAGTGAGAGCCACCTCTCTTTCTGCCCGGGCCTGGTGTTCCCAGTGTGCGTGGACCTGTGTGGTCCTTGTTGCTGGTTCTGTGGCAGACACACGGGGCTGCTCCTGTGCACTGCCCCATCTAGAGTAAAGCGGCGGGCAGTGTCAGCGAGCACCGCAGGGTGAGTTCCGCAGTGGTCGCTGGGCCCAAGGGTGTGTGTGGAAGAAAGTGATGGCCATTTCCATGTGGCAGTTTGCTGCTTCTGCTGAGGGAGCATGGCAACCTGAGCTGCCACCACCCAACCCAGAGCTGGCTCCCAGTCCTGGTGGGGCTTAGGCACCTGTTTTTCTCCAAACCACCACAATTGGTGCCCATGTGGCCCCTAGTTCAGATTCTCTAGTTTTGAAGCTTAGAAGTGGGTGGGGTCAAGTGTGACAAAAGCAGAAGTGGTCAGAGCTGTGGCGCCTGGGAGGAAACGGCCCCCTCTCGGCTTCAGGTGCCAGGCTGCCTGCTGCAGGGCTCCCCTTGCAGAACCAGGGCTCATGGCTGTTTCACGTCCATTGGTGGTGCCTTGCAAGCACGCCATCCCCTGTGACAGTTTTGTTACAATGGCAGGAAGTGGATTTGAGCAAGAGCCCCACTCAGTTGTGGGGTCCAAGCTAGGCCGTGCACATGGGAGCCCTTCCTCACCTTGAAGAAGAGTCACACCCGGCCTGCCCGCCTTGCAAAGCCCTGGTACAGGGAAGCCAGCGGGCAGAGGGATGAGAGAGCACCCCAGTGTGTGGTGCCCTCCTCCCTGCTTCTTCCCTAACTGGGGTGTGGTTCCTGAGGCCCCCTGCTTACCCTGTGGGAAGGAAGGAGCTTCATCTCCTGTCCCCCCTTTACGATGGGTGCTTAGCACAGTGGTCCAGTGTAACCAGCACTGCAGCCAGGCACCAAGCAGCTCCTGCTGCAAGAGGGGAGCTCCCAGCCCTCCTCTGCTCTATGGACCTGTCCTTTGCTGTGATGGCACGCGTGCAGGAGTGGGAGATGGTGTGTTCAGCGTGTGCATGGGCACTCTTGGGTGGCCCTCAGCCCATGCCTTCTGCAGGCAGGGCTTATGTTAAAAACAAAAGCTGGGCATGGTGGTGCATGTCTGTAATCCGAGACTTCGAGGCTGAGGATCTCAAGTCCAAGGCCATTCTCAGCAATTTTGCAAGACCGTTAGCAACTTAGGGAGACCCCTTCCTTAAAAGAAATTTTTTTTAAAGGTCTGAGTGTAGCTCAGTGGTAGAGCACCCCTGGGTTTGATCCTCGGCACCAAAAAGAGGCAGGACAAAGGGTGGGGATGTTTTTTCTTTTTCTGGTACCAGGGATTGAATCCAGGGATTAAATCCAGGGACGCTTAACCACTGAGCCACATCCCCAGCCCTTATTTGTATTTTATTTTGAGACAGGGTCTCGCTGAGCCGCTGAGGTGCTCTCTGAGTCGCTGAGGCTGACTTTGAATTCACAATCTTCTCGCCTCAGCCTCCTGAGCTCTAGGGTGTGGATTCTGAAGTGGGAGTGAGTCTCCTCGAGTCCCTGGGAGGAAGGCTGTGGCCGAGCACAGTGGTCTTGGACGTGCACTCTACTCTCACTGCAAGACTCTGGACAGGCTGGCAGCTCTCTGTGGGCAGTCAGGGGAGGTGGTGGTGCCTGCTGGGCAAGCATGAACAGGCTCATCCTCAGAAGCACCCAGTGCTGCCGGAGCGTCGAGCAGAGGACAGCACGTCCTTGCCCTGTGGCCAGCGTCCTGTGTTTCTTCGTCCTCTTTATTATCAGTGCTTACAGTTGTATGGCAGCCTGCCTAGTTGGTGCCTGTCTTAGCCTGTTTTCAGTTGCTGTAACAGAATGTCACAGACAGGTAGTTTACTCAGGAAAGAGGCTTATTGGGTCAGGGTTCTAAAATTTGGGAAGTCCGAGAGCGCAACCAGTATCTGCACATACGCAGTCATAGCTGGGGAGATGGAGCTGACAGGTGTTCTAGAGGCTGCCGGTCTGGCAGAGTCCAGCTTGTAAGAAGAGGCCCTGGGCATGGGGTCGTGTCATTGTGACCATGATGGTCTTATGTAACTGGTGACTGGCGTGTTGGTGTGCACGTCAGTGAACGGAGGAGTGTCGACTGTTACCGTGTGGGCTTTCTCTCACTGTAACCTCACTGCAGAGCAGAGGTTTATTGGCTCACCATCTTGCAGTTTCCTGTCCGTGATCAGTTGCTTCGGGCCTCTGGTGATAGCAGACCATGGTGGGAGCATCTGGCAGGGCAAGACCACCCATGGCCAAGAAGCAAGAGAGAAAAAGAGGAAGGACTGCAGTCTCACTGTCCCCTGCAGGCCACACCCCAGCAGCCAACCCTCTCAGCAGACTCGCCTCTTAAAGGCTCCGGCACCTCCCAACAGTGCCAAGCTGGGGACCAAACCCTTGACACGTGGGCCTTCAGGGGACACTCCAGGTCCAAACCACAGCATGTTGTGAGCAGCACAGCTCTGCTGCAGAAAGTTAGACCTCGCCTGCCAGCTCTCGTTGGGGACTCGACTCGGGATCAGCAGTGCTGGCTGCTCCTCTGCAACCTGAACCTGTTGAAAAACTCAGAACAGAACCCACCGAGCAGTGGGGCCAGGGGTCCAGAGTGGGCGGCAGCTGTGTGCTGACCACACAGCACCTCCCAGCATTCCTTGGGGTCTGGTCAACTCTGCTGAAGGACGCGCGCCCATGTTCTGTCGCGGTGAGAAGCCCGGGTGCACTGGGGAGCTGGCGGTGCTGCAGTAAGGCAGCGGGAGGCTTGCGATAGGACAGGCTGTTGCTTTAAGCTCTGTCTTTCCCATCGTGTATAGGCGTGTGTGTGCCTGCGTGTAAAGATGCAGAAGAGTGTCACACTTCAGGGGCGGAAGGTGGAACTGCCGGGCTCAGGGCAATTGCTGACTGCCTTTAATTTTTTACACTTGGAATTGAATCCAGCAGTGCTCTACCACTGAGCTACATTCCAGCCCTTTTAAGAAATCTTATTTTGAGACTGTCTCACTAAGTTGTCAAGGCTGCCCTTGAACCTGTGATCCTCTTGCCTTGGCCTCCCGAATCTCTGGGATTATAGACATGCAGCACCCCAGCCAGCATTACATTTGAATGTTTTTATAAGTGAAGCATATTCATCTGGGGATGTAGCTCAGTTGGTGGAGTGCTTGCCTCGGGTGCCCAAGCCCTGGGTTTAATCCCCAGCAGCACAAAAACAAAACAAAAAAATCCTGTATTACTGTTGAATAGCAATACATTTTCAGGAACGTTTGAAACACACAAAATAAAAGTGTCTGGGGCTGGGGATATAGCTCAGTTGGTAGAGTGCTTGCCTTACAACCACAAGACCCTGGGTTCAACCCCCAGCACTGCATCAATCAATCAATCAATCAATAAAAGTGTCTAATCACGTAGAGTGAGATTTGGGTCACAGAGGTCTGGGTGCAGTGTTTCCAGCACCCCATCCTTTCCTGTGGCTCAGGCAGATAACTTACCCTGAAAGGCTGTGGACACCCCAGCTGCAGGCTGGCGGCTCACTGGATTTGATCCTGCCCAGTGCACCCCGTGTTCCAGCCCCACCCTGAACCATGCCTGGGGACATTTTGGTTGTACCACTGGGGTCTCTCCTGGCACGGAGTGGGTGGAGGCCAGGATGCTGCTCAGCACCTGCAGTGCCCAAGACGCAAACTACAGTTTGATGGGCCCCAGTGTCCTCTGGGGAATGTGCTGGCAGCCCCCATCCACCCTGCCTGGTGGAGGGAGGGGTTTCATGCACACTGGGGAGATTCCTGGCCTGGTGCTGAACCCACTGACCCCCAGCTCCTCCAGCAGATGCTCAGTTTCTTCACCCCGCTCACACTTGTTTCAACTCTGAAGAGTTAAAGCAAAGAGTCGGGCACTTGCCAGGCCTGTCCTCCCAACTGCTTGGGAACTGAGGCAGGAGGGTGACCAGTTCATGGTCAGTCTCAGCCACTTGTGAGACCCTGGCTCAGAATTTTAAAACTGAAAAGAGCTGTTAGCAGGAATTTATTTTCCCTCTTAAGTACTATTTGTTTTTGTTTTGCCCTTTTAGTTCTTTTTACATCTATTGATAGAAACAAAAAACAAGAGCAAGGCACAGCAGCCACACCCGTACTCCCAGCTGCTCCCGGAGGCTGATGCAGGAGGGTCACAAGTTTGAGGCCAGCCTCAGCAACTTAGCTAGACCCTGACTCAAAATAAGATTTTAAAAAAGGGCTGGGGGTGCAGCTCAGTGGTGGAGGCCTGGGTTTAGTGCCCAGGACCTAAAAGGGAAAGATGAGGCAAGAAGAGCCGCGCGCTCTGCACGCGCTCAGCTGGTCGGCCAGGCGCGTTTCTGCAGCACTTCTGTGGACTCCTAGCTCTCAGGCCTGCGCCACACCTGTCCCTCCACCCAGGTGACCAGAGCTCCTTCATAGAGTCACTTATGGGTCTCAGAAGCTTCAGAGCATATAGGGTTTTGTGGCATCTTACAGTACAGTGGGGCAAAGGGGGGACCCAGCACCCCTGAGGCTGCCACCTCTCCTCTTGTTCCCCAATGACAGGACACACGTCCTGGGGACTAAGCCATCTTTGGGGTCCTAGAAAACAGGTTGGAGAAAATTCCAACTCCCAGACTTCCTATTTCAGTTCCCTCTGTGTGCAGCACGGAGTAGACTCCTGTCAGGGGGTCTGGCCGACAGTAGGAATTGGCAGTGTCACCACTGTGTGCCCAGTGCTGGCCTAATGGCGTGGCCCAGACTCCTCTCCCTCCCCAGCCACCTGGGGCAGCCCCTTAGTCCCTGGGCAGCTGTGAAAGACCCATAAAGTCTGTTCCCTTGTCTGTCCGTTGGGTTTGAGGCTACACCCAAATGCTGAAGGGAGACTAGCCAGGGTGAATTATCTGCAGGTCCTCAGCAGACGCCTGGCACAGTGGCGAATGGGGGAGTTTAGATGTCCCTGCCCTATGCTGGCCTTCCTGAGCACCTCTCCTGCGGGGCAGAGCTCTCGGGCGTCAGTTGGCCAAGGAAGCCCTTGGGTTTGTGTAGGGAAAGCCAGGTGGGGCTGTGGACCCTGGCCAGCCAGCCTCCCCTGATTTCTCCTGCCTCTCCAGTGTCACCCTCGGCCCACATGCCCCTGCCCCTATTACACCACACCCAGCGTGCTGGGCCAGAATAGGGACCAGAGGAGCTGGATTGTGGCCTGCATGAGTGGGTGTGGTGGCTGCTTGGATTCCAAGCCCAGCCGCTGCCGGGGATGCGCAGACGACCTGTGTGCTCCCAGGGCCAGCTCTGTCCCCAGCCGGGGTTTTGGTGAAAACTCAGCAGCAGGCCCTGTGGGCCTCTGGGAAGAGGCGAGGGTGTGGGGCACACACCAGTGTCTTGGGACACTCCTCCTCCCCTTCCAGCTGCGGGCGTGGCCCTGCGGCCCTGGAGACTGCAGCAGCAGGAATCCCTGCCCTTGACCGGAGGGTCCTGTTTGGCCCTGGCCTGGCCTCCCTTCCCGGCCGGCTCTTCAGCGCTGCTTCTCCACGCAGGATGGTGGCTCCCTGGACCAGGTGTTGAAGGAAGCCAAGCGGATTCCTGAGGAGATCCTGGGGAAGGTCAGCATTGCGGTGAGTCTCACCCCAGACCCAGGTGCATCTGCCCCCGGCCGGAGGCACTCATTCCCACGCCAGCCCCTTCCTCGTGGCCAGGGTCCAGGAACTGCCCAAAGCCATTGCCGGTGCTCATGGGCCCCTGAAGAGAATTGCCAACTCGGTCTCCACCAGCTGTGGGACTTTCACCCATCTGCTGGGTGAAGGTGACTTAAGATTTTCTGTCATCGTCCTTGTCCCTGCCCCTCCATCTCGGGTCCAGCTGAGGTCTCAGTTGAACAGCTCTGGGCAGAATGGCCACTGCCTGCCCTCCATCTTGTGGCAGGCAGACACCACTGGCCAGGGGACTCAGGTCGTGTTGGTCAGGAGCTGGTTGAAGGGGAGTTCCAGGGGTGGACATGAACCTGGGACCTTGCTCTCCCCTCACTGTCCAAAAATGCTCTGGGCAGCCAGGGGACAGAGAATGCTTTCCAGCTCCTGCCCGGCGGGTGGCAGAGCCCCAGGGTCTGGAGTCCTGCCGCTCCTGTGTGAGCTCAGCAGAGCGTGTGGCTTCCAGGAGCCTGCATCTTGTGTCCATGAAATGGCCTGAGGTGCACCTGCCCACACAGGTGGAGGGTGATAGGACGGCGGCCTGGCGCTCAGCGTTCCAGAAATGGAGCTGCTGTGGACACCATCGTTGACCGCTTCCTCTCGAGGAACCTGCCTTCCAGGGCGCGACCTGGCAAAACAGCCCACTGCTCCCTTGGCCTGTTCAGTTGCAGGGACTCCCTAGCACAGCCTGCAACCTGAGTACACTTGGGGGATGCCATGAGGCTGGTGGGGCCGAGCCTGGCTCTGGGACTGTGGGCTGCTACCTCTGCCTCTTGTGTGCCCAGCCCCTCCTCTTCCAAGTAGGGGGGACCAACATGCCTGTCACAGGTTGTGTGGGAACCAGCAGTTTGCACACACCCCACCACCAGCAGCCAGCCTCTTTGCTGGCCTCTACTCTTGCTCTAATCCTGAGAAGTTGAACGCAGCCTAGAACAGGGTTCCCTTGGCCTGTGCCAGACACTGGCTGAGGCCAGGGAAGCACCCTGCTGGCCCTGCCCTGCTCACCCAGTCCTGTGGCCCCTGCAGGTTCTCCGGGGCCTGGCGTACCTTCGAGAAAAGCATCAGATCATGCACCGAGGTAAGGAGGCCTGTGCCCTCCCCAGAGCCTGGCGGGCCACCACAGTGCCCAATGGCCCCTCATGCCTGACTGACCTTGTCCTCAGATGTGAAACCCTCCAATATCCTGGTCAACTCCAGAGGAGAGATCAAGCTGTGTGACTTCGGGGTGAGCGGACAGCTCATTGACTCCATGGCCAACTCCTTCGTGGGGACGCGGTCCTACATGTCTGTAAGTCCCTGCACAGTGTGTGCTCCCTGGCCGCCCTGCCTGACCCGTCCTGCGTGAAATCTGCACACCCTGGACTTCCTCTGCAGCGAAGTGCTGCTCACTTCCTGGGCAGGGCCTCTTCCTGGAAGTGCCTGCCTGAGGTAGTGACCATCCAGTCCTGGGCACTTCGTAGTTTCTGAACTGAGATTGGAGATGCCCAGGAGCTTGGGGATCCTGAGGAGCTAGCCTTGGCTTGCAGGGAGGGAGCGGTGCCTTTCCAGGGCCGTGACCCTCTGCCAGAACCTCCAAGTGATGTGGCTTCTGGGAGCCGCTTCTGCACCCTCTGTGCCCAAGGCCTCGGGCACAGCATGGCACGCACGCAGGGATGTGGCCCCATGTCTTCTTGTTGCGCTGGTCCTTAGCTGGGCAAGCAGGCTTGGTCCCCAGCAGGACCTGGCCTGCAGGTGCTGGCCCTCCCCACACCTCCTCCTGCCCTGTCTCTCCGCAGCCAGAGCGGTTGCAGGGCACACACTACTCGGTGCAGTCGGACATCTGGAGCATGGGCCTGTCCCTGGTGGAGCTGTCCATCGGAAGGTACCCCATCCCGCCGCCCGATGCCAAGGAGTTGGAGGCCATCTTCGGCAGGCCTGTGGTTGATGGTGCAGAAGGAGAGCCCCACAGCATCTCACCCCGGCCTCGACCCCCTGGGCGCCCCATCAGTGGTATGGCCTGAGCCTGCAACTTCTGGTGGGGGTTGACCATGCAGGCACTGCTGCTCCCGGGATGGCAGTGGCCTCCCTCTGGCCCCCTCGGTACCACCTGTCTCCCTGGATCGTGCCAGCGGGTCAGCAGTTCTTGCGTGGTGCTGGGGCTTCTGGGGACATTGCTAGAAACAGCAAGCGCCCCAGACGTGTCCGGGTCTCACACCTGTTGCTGCCAGCTGGAGGGGTGTGAGCCCAGCTCCCCAGCCAGGCCATCGCCTGGCTTCTCCAGCATTTTATCATGGGAACGACCAAATGTGCAGACAAGTGGCAAGAAACGCTCCCCTGGGCACCCACCACTAGTTCAGCAATGAACACGGGACTGTTCGGGCCAAGCCACCCGGAGCTCTGAACTCGAGAACTTGGCGCGGAACGTGCAGCATGCAGAAAGCACGTCAGGAGGGGAGCCAAAGGCGCCAGGCCCTGCAGGCGTGGGAACCGTCACCAGGACACTTCGCCCACTCTGGGGGAGAGTGCAGGGGAGGCCAGCCAGCAGCAGAGCCCGAGCAGCTCCTGGGGTCCTGGGGTTTGATCTTTTTAAGTCAGGTGACTAGAAGTGAGTTAGGTCAGAGCCTCAAGGACTGCGCCGTGGTTGAAGCGCTTCCACTTCACTCCTGCAGGTGCACAGCTCTGTCCTAGCACCCCACAAGGTCCTGCGGCCATCACCCTCCTTAGTTCCAGAGCATTCCATCACCTGAAAGGGAACAGCTCCCCTGTCCTCGCCCCAGCCCCTGGGCCCACAGATGCACATCCTGTCTGTGGACACTCCTGTCACTTGGTCACACACTGTCGTTGTGTATCTAGTTCTCACTGAGCACAAGGTCCTCAGGTCCATCCTTGCTCCTTTTGAAGGCTCAATAATATTCCATTCCATTCTAAATGAATATTGCGTTATGTTTAGCCACCACTGTGGCCGGGTGTGTGAGTGGGTGACAATTTTGATGGCACCCCCAAGCCCCATTCCCACCTGTCTGCTGCTGCAGACAGACCACATGGGTGTCTTAGTCTCATCCCGGGGGAGAGTTCACAGGTCTTTGTCCTCAGGCCTGGCCTGTACCCCTCTCGGCCCCACTTCCAGATGGCAGCCACCTGCCTGCCAGCACCTCCCCCAGCCCATGCCCTGGCCTACATGCCCATTTCAGGACAGGCAGGAGGCGAAAGTCCAGCTGCCGAACCCAGACCTGGCCAGCTGGGTCTCAGACAGGGGTCAGCCACCCCCTGCCAGCTTCCTGTTCCAAGCGGCATCTGGGACTTGTTGTTGTCACCATCGGCGGCTCCAAGCAAGGTCATTCTGCTGTCCTTACTCAGGGCGCGCCCCCTCCCCCGCCCAGCCTGGAGCCCAGGAGCTGTGGCTTTGGCACAGCCCAAGGCGCTGCCCGATGTGCAGCTCCCTGAGCCGGCCACTCCTCTGGCTGCTTCGTTCGGCTTGAATTTGCTGGAGACTCAAGAGAGCAGTCTCTTCAGGGAGCCAGGCCCTGAGCGCTGCCCTAAGCTGGCACGCCATGATGGCGCTCAGTGTCCCCCCCCACCCCCCCGGGCTTTCTCTGCCTGACTCACCCGTTTCTGTCCCCCACTGCGTAGGTCACGGGATGGACAGCCGGCCGGCCATGGCCATCTTCGAGCTGCTGGACTACATTGTCAATGAGGTGCGTGCTGGAGGCCTCTGTCGCTGGCTGGGCAGACCCAGGGACCTGCAGGGCGAGGGCATCTGGCGCAAGCCCACCACGCCTCTCCCGCCGCACAGGGCCCCCGCCTCACAGGGGTCTGAGTTCCTCCACGAAGATGAACTCAGAATCCCCGTCGCAGCCCCTTCCCTGCCTCTCAGGCCCTGTCCCCCGCAGCTCCTAGATTGAGCGTCCTGGTGTCAAGTGCTTGGGCTCCTAAGTGATACCCTTCCACAGAGAAAGGTCCCCTGCCGCCTCTGTCTGGGAAGGACGCCTGGCCCCGAGGACAGGCTGGCCCTGCAGCAGGGCTCTGGGGAATGGGCCACCCTCCCTTCCCCTTCTCTCTGAGCCCTTGGTGGCTCCTCACAGCTGCCCCAAAAGCAGAAAGTGCAGCTGTGTCCTACACAGATGAACAAGTGACCCCGGGGCTGGCAGTCGGGAGGGGCACAGCCTGAACCGGAACCCACCCGTTGACCAGGTCCTCGGGGTCCACTGGAGTCAGGGAAGGACTGCACTGGTCCCAGGTGCAGCGAGCACACCGCTCACCCCCACACTCCCAGGGCCATGTGCAGGCCAGACCCTCAGACTCCCGCAGTGCTCGTGCCCAAACCTGGGAGCAGCTGGCCCCGTGCAGTGCTGGGCCGGAGGCAGCGGCCTGGGCTTGGAGCCTGAGGAGCATGTGCTCCGGGAGGACACGCCGCCCTGCCTCTCCCAGTCATCCCCAGCCGGAGAGGGGATGGCACTCTGCTTCCCGTGAGGGCCAGGAGGGACGGGTGAGGGGCCCCCGCCAGCGGCTGACCGGCCCTCATCTCCCCACAGCCGCCTCCCAAGCTGCCCAGTGGTGTGTTCAGCCCACAGTTCCAGGAGTTCGTGCACAAATGGTGAGGACCGGGCGTCACTGTGGCAGCAGGCGGGAGGGTGCCCTCGGCCCCAGCCGTCGGCTCAGACGCGTCCTTTCTGCTCCTGGTTCTGTTGGTCCCAGGCCCATCTGTCAAGGGTCCTGAGCGGTCAGCAGCAGGACTTGGCAGACACTTAAACCCACCTAGAAAGCCAGGGTCCCTTTCTGGGATGTGGTTCGTACCTGCCATCCCAGTTACCCAAAAATGGAATATGAGCCTGGATGGGGGGCTCTTGGGCCATCTGTAGCTGCCACCTTGCTGTCACCTGGCAGGAAGAGGGAAGCGCCCACCCAGCAGGTTTTTCTTGGAGTCACCAACTCAGGTTCTCCTGTCCCTTACGGAACCAGCAGCGTCTGTGCTGGGGCCTCGGGCGAGCATCCTGGGGCCTGGGAAGCAGCCTCAGATGTGCCCTGGTGCTAGTCTGCCCCCGGCCCTTCGCACAGCCCTCCTGCGGCTGCAGGAGCCGCCCTGTGACTCTGAGTTGCTCAGAGTTGCTGTCCACAAACTGTTCTGTTTTAGTGAAGGAAAAAGTTCCATTTTGACACGGGCTCCACACTTGGCCTTTTATTAGAAATCCACCTGTAGTGGCCCAGGAGGCCGAGGGAGGGCGACTGCAAGTTCACGGCCGACCTCAGCAACTTAGCAAAACCTGTCGCCAAGGATAATCAGCTGGGGGCGTGGGGAATGGCACACAGCTGTGGTTGCTGCCAGACTGGCCCAGGCAGGGGGTTCCGGCTCCTCTCCCTTGCCTCCCCCTCAGGCCCTTGCGCTCCCTTCCCTGGGGGCATCTTGCTCTGGACACTTGAGGCAGTAATGAAGCTCCTTTTCTGGGCAGGGGCCAGGTGGCAGAGTAGCACTGAAGCCGAGTCCCAAGCCCCCTGGGCAGCCTCGCCACCAACTGACTGCCCTGTCTTGTGCCTGTCCCCAGCCTCATTAAGAACCCAGCAGAACGCGCAGATCTGAAGATGCTCATGGTGAGTGGCACCCTGGATCCTGGGCTGCCCGTGGAGGGGGGACTCGGTGGCCGGGTACGTGCGGGGGGGGCCCTGCTGTTGGCAGGAAAAGTCCACACTGGCCGGGCCGCGGGCCTGGGAGAGCACAGGGCGTTTTCCTAGAAGGGTGGCGCCAGGGTTCCTGGGCAGTGCCCACCTCAGGCACTGGGTGGCCACAGGCTGGGCCCTTTGTCCTGAGCAGCTCCCAGCTCCTGTGGCCCTGGGAGGTGCCCTGCCCTGTCCATGCGCCCTGAGCGAGTCCCACTGAGGTCTTGGGTGCTCTTTCACTCTCAAGGGCGTCCCTCTGAGACTTGGGACGCACACTCGGCGTGCAGGGCGCTCTGTGCTGACCAGAGCCTCCCTGAGCAGGCAGGAGGGCGTGGTGGCGGCCTGGAAACTCACACCTCGTTTTGCAACCAAGCTGTTGGCCAGAGCGCCCCTCCCCAGCAGGGCGGGAAGAGAGGCAGCCACCATGTCCCTCCCGCCCCTGCACACAAGCAGTCCTGACATCAGGCCTTCCCAACCACACCTACCACCGTGGTCTTAGCACGTCCCCAGCGTGGACAGCCCGGAAGGAGCCGTGGTTAGAGGCCAGGACGTTGGTTCTCAGCCTCACAGGTCCCCAGGTGGAAGTGGGCATTTTCGAAAATTGAGCCGTGCCCTTTGCTGGGTTCCCGCCTGTGGCGCCAGTGGGTCCTTCGGATCAGGCCGCACAGCCTGCCGCCACCTCACCGTACTCTCCCCTGCCCTGCGGCGCTTCACCTTGGGCCCTCGTACGCCCCTCTGGCCACAGCTCGCTGCTGCACCTCCTCCAGGACGGCCGTCAGTGTGTGTGGACTGGGCTGCGGTGGGCTAGCCCGCCTGGGGGAGGGGCTTCTCCAGCTGCTGCTCTGGAGACCCTGCACTCAGCCAGGTCTCGAGAGCATGACAAGCAACACCTGTGCATCCTGAGGTTCCGCAAGAAGGGCACTGATTTCAAACGGCCAAGCACCCTAGAAGTCAGCGGGGCGCCTGGTGGGGAGCGCTGGCTGCACGCGGAGGCCCGGCTCAGCCCGCTGACTCCTGCACCCACTTGTGCTCTAGGCTCCGTCGGGGGCATGAGTCCCGCATGATGCCCACTGGTAGGCCGCAAGTCCCTTCCTGCCTCAGCCCCTCAGCAGCACACCCTTGTCTCTAAGCCATGCGTCAGAGGCTCCAGAGCTTGGTGGCTGGTGGCTGCTGCTTGGACGTGTTTTGAGTCAGGGACTGTGTAGGGGGCCTTTGGCAGACAGGACCATTCCAAGATCAGATGTCCCCACCTGAGGTGGTCCTGTCCCCAGGGGACCCTGGGTGGCATCTTGGGACATCTGTGGTGTCCTGACTTGGAGCATCCCATAGGGACTGGGGACGCGGCTCACCTTGGGGGGCCCAGGACCCCCACCCCACAGGCAGCTCGGGCTGTGGAGCTGCTGTTTCCTGCCCTGCCCCAGCCACAGACGCGTCACTTCCGTGTTAACCTCCGCGTCACTTCCGCTCTGCTTGGGTCCCCTCCTGGCCTGTGTGTGGTCCTGGACGGGCACTGGCGCTCCCTGGGTGGCGTGCGCTGCTGCCCCGGGGCCAGCCTCACGGCCTCCTGCCTTCCAGGGCCACGCCTTCATCAAGCGCTCCGAGGCCGAGGAAGTGGATTTCGCCGGCTGGCTGTGCAGGACCCTGCGTCTGAACCAGCCCAGCACGCCCACGCGCACTGCCGTGTGATGGCCACCGGACGCCCGCGTCTGGCCGCCTGCCCACCCCCATCTGTGCCCGCCCTTGGGCCCCTCCTGCCCTGGGAACATCTGTGTCCTTGCGTCCCCTGGGTTGTCGCCTGGCCCGGGAGGGACACTGCTGCTGTCACCATCTAGGAACCTGCTTACTTAGTTTTAAAAGGAAACACAAAACAGGGAGAGGAAAAGCAAACGCTGCCCATGGCGCCTCCTTGCTGCGCGGGTCTTCTCGGTGTTGGTCTTGCTCACCCCAACTGGAGGCTGGCCTCGGAGGCTCTCCAGGCCTGAAGCCCCAGCGCCTGGGCACCCAGCCCGCCTCAGCATCTCACCTGGAGAAACCGCGCAGGCCAGGCCTCAGTAGAGCCGCTTCCTCCACCTCCCTCCCTGGCTGCTTCCGCCTCTTATCACACAGCCTGGACGGCAGGCAGCCTCTGCCTCCTCCCCAGCCCACCGCGGGGCCCTCCAGCCTCCCTCCCAGCACTGAGCTGACACAGCTCTGCAGAAAGGAAGTGCTGGGTTCCACGCTCTGTGGAGGAAGCCCAGCAGATGCAGCAGATAAGGCCGAGTCCCTGCCCTTGCAGCAGGCCCCACAGATGTGGCTGTCACCTGTACCTGTCCTGCGACTCACGAGCCAGTGCTGGGCGCATCTCTCCGCGGGCCCTCCAGCTGCTGGCCGTGGAAGTGGGTGAGACCTGCCCTGGGTCCCAGGTCTTCATATCTTCGGGCCCTCGTGGCCCCCGCGTGGCCCGAGGCCCGGCTTCCTGCCTTAAGGGCCACTCACCTCAGGCAGCCAAGGGAGAGGGCCCTTCTGGGCTGTCGGCACGGCCTGCTCTCAGCTCTCTGAAGCTGCCCCTCCACGCTTCTGAGGACTGGCACCACCAACGCTCACCGGCAGGCCCTGTGCTGCTGCAGAAGGCAGGAGCTCGTGGTCCTCCGGGAGCTCAGGACCGGGTGGCCCCTTTCTTCTCGGGACCCTTCCGGTCCTCTATTGGGTTTTTTCTGCACACACCAAAGAGATGAGTTGGTGCCTCATTCAGACAACTTTGCTGTTTCTGCCACTGGGTATTTTCTGCCCAGAATCTCACATGATTTAGGTTCTTGGGAGGCTGAAGCAGAAGGACTGCAAGTTTGGAGGCCATCTTGGACAACTCAGAGACCCTGTCTCAAAAAATAAAAAGGGCTGGGGACAGAGCTCAGTGGCAGAGCAGCCTGAACTCATCCCCAGCACTGCCAAGAGGAAGAGACCGTGGCCTTTCTTCTCCCGACACTTCCGAGCTGGCTTTCCGACCGGGCTGCCGCTGCAGGCTGCCTCTCCTTGCCCTCACCCCATGCCCCTGCACACACCCGGCCTTGGCCACCCTCTAATCTAAGCTGCCTAGGCCATGTGCCCCCAGTGCTGGTCACAGGTTTCTCTGGGCAGCCGGGTGGGCTCCTGGTTGTGTGGTTGGTTTGGGGCCTGAGTTGTGAGGTGGCTCTGCCAGCAGGCTGTGGTGCTGCCAGCTCGCTTCCCGTGGTCCGGAGGCTTTTAAAGTGCGGAGTTCCTGGTGGTTTTGAGGAGGGAATACAGTGGGCTGGTGTGGCTCAGTGGTTAGCTCCTGAGGCCCTGGGTTCCATCTCCAGGACAAAAAAAATATGAGTAGATAGGAAAGAAAAGATGACATGCTGACACCACTACCCCATGTGTGGGTGGCCCACGAATGGCCCTGGGACCCCCAAGCCCTTCCGAAACGTTCAGATCAGGTGGAGAGCGGGGCTCAACCTGTGTCTTGGGGGAAGACAGCTCGGAGCATGTGTCAGGTACTCCTCAGAGTCCCTCGCAGCAGCACCCAGAGGCCTGTGTGCCTGCCTGGCTGGTGCCTGCCCTCTGCCTTCACTGACTCCCCACATCACGCTGGACACCACCATCCACCTCAGAGGACCTGCCTGAGCTGCACTTAGTGAAGCGCTGGGGATGGACACAGGGCCTGGCGCATGCTAGGCAGGCGCTGTGCCACTGAGCTGCACCCCCAGCCCGGAGTGTTTGAGTTAACTCAGGTCCTGGGCAACCACCTGCCACCTCATCCTGTGACGTTCTCCCCGTGGGACCAGCCCTGGCCCTGGCACGGCTGCATTTCCTTCTCTGACCCTGACTAGCGCACCAGGGCGGGGCAGGTAACAACAAAACAGGCTTGTAGAGCTGGCGCCCGCCTGGGGCTCCAGGCTGCACCCCTGCAGGAACTGGAGGGAACCCGAGGGGGACAGGTGCCATGCGCCAGGGGATCAGCGTTTCACCTGCGACCCACAGGAAAGCTGCTAGCCAGCCTTCGCTTCTTCGCTGTTTCATTTTGAAGCAGACTCTGGAATGTGGTCTGAATTTTGCTTTCAGTGCCAGAGGGTGCTGGATGGGGCCACCGCAGACCCAAGACATTCCAACTGCTGTTTGCCCCCAGGGTGGGTCTTGGGACAATTCTGACACCCCCTGCCCCAACACTGGGCCACATCTGGGGACTATGGTGGCTCTCAGGACTGGGGGAGCTGCTAGCCTGGAGTGGTGGAGGCCAAGGCTCAGCACCCTGCAGTGCCCAGTGTGCCACCCCAGAAGGCAGCGGGGCCTCGAGTCCCAGTGCTGCAGGTGCTAAGCCACAGCCCTTCCATCAGGCTTCTCGTGCCCAGAGCCTGGGCCTCAGTGTGAAGGGGGTACTGGCAGGGGCAGCCCAGAGCCTTCTGGAAGGTGGACAGCGTGGGCCCCGGGGCTAAGCCTCCTGGGGCGGAGGTGTGTGGCCGGCAGGAAGCCTGGTGCCGGAACTGGCTGAGGATTCCGGCTGGGTTAAGAGAGTTCAGAGGAAGCCGCGACAGGGTTTCCCAGAAAGCAGGGCGCAGCAGTGGAGTGAGGAAGGAGCAGGCCCAGCTCAAAACGAAACCGCCATCTGCCCTGCCCCCGCGTGTGGCCAGGTGTGCCTGCCCTGCACACCTGGAGCAACAGGCCTGGTGGGTCCCGGCTGGTGCTACCTGTTCTGCAGTCCTGTGGCAAGGTTGCCTGGCTTTGGCTGAGGGAAGGCGGTGGAGAGGCTGGGCCTGTGGCCATGGGGACCTGAAGGCCCAAGCTCAGGGTTCTGCTGGGCTTCCTGGGGGACAGGCCTGGAAGTCCTTGTAGCTGAGGGCGGGTTGGCCAGCAGAGGACCCACCCAGAGCCACCACCTGGGCCTTCAGGCCCCACATTTCAGGGACTCAACCCTCAGGGCAGTGGGCCTCCCTTGGAGTCCCTGGCCCTGTGACCTAGGGGAAAGTCCTGTCCCTCTGCCAGCCTTGGTCACCCTGCCTGCAGACTACAGGAGATGGTTCCTAGGAAGGAGCCCATCCTTAGCCCTGAGGCCTGTGATTTCAAAGCCCTCCTCTTCTATGTACCCCACGAAGTGGACCAAATAGTCTCCTGTCCCCATGTCACCTCTGTGACCCTGAGCCCCAGTGACGTGAGGTGACCTGCAACTCCATGACCCTGCTGTCCACCCTAACTCCAGTACACAAACGTTTGGGGCTCCTCCACAGTGCTTGTGAGGGTCCTAGAAGACCAGCAACTGGCCCTCTGCTAAAGCCCAGTCTGGCCAAGGTGCCAAGGCCCAGAAGTCAGGAGAGAGCCCACTACTACCCTCGGGGACAAGGCAGAACCCAGACAGGCCTCCATGTGGAGCTCCAGGGGTGGAGGCAGTGTCCCAGGCCAGGCAGCTGCTGAGCAAGGCTGGGAGTGGGACTGGAGTGTGGGTCCCCGAGAGCCTGGCCCGGCCGGGGCAGGAAGGGACTCCACATACTTGGCCATCAGCAGGGCAAAGTCCGTCCCAAGGGCTGGGACAGAGGCCTCAGCAGGAGGGTTGGGGACACCCCCCCCCCCGTGCCCAAAGATCACCCTTTAATTTCTGGGGGTGGGGTAGAGAGCAAGAAGCGGGGGCACTCACTAGCAGGTTGCCTGCTGGAACATGTCAGCAGGTCGACCCTCCAGTGACCTTTGGGGGAGGAATAGGTAGTGGCCACTCAGATACCTCCCGAAGTTGACGCTACTTGGTGACCACACCTGTAATCCCAGTCACTCAGGAGTCCTGAGGCAGGAGGATCACAAATTCAAGGCCAGCTTGACCAACTTGATGAGACCCTGTCTCAAAATAAAAAGAGCTGGGGTGTAGCTCAGTGGCAGAATGCCCGGGACCCATCTCCAGTGAAAAGGAAAGCAGGTGAGGGCCAGCTGTGTCCCTGCTGTCCCGGGGACTCTAGAGGCCCAGGCCGGAGGATGGCAAGTTCAAGGCCAGCCTGAGGAACCTAGTGAGATTCTGTCTCAAAATAAAATTTGAACAAGGGACTGAGGATGTGTCTCAGTGGCTGAGCGCTTCACTAGCATGTGCAAGGCCCTGGGTTCCATCCCCAGCCCCACAAGAAAAGAAGAAAAAGAATAAAGGAAGCCGCGGACAGTGTTGTACCTGTCCCGCTAGCATTCAAGGACTCCTGGGCTCCCTGTTCTCTGGAGAACAGGACCCTGGCTTTGCCCTGGCCTGTGGAGAATGACAGAGGGTCTCCCCAGTCTCCCTGTAGGTGGGGAAAGAGGACAGGTGCAGATGCCCCCTTCCAGCTGTGGGGTCACTGGATGGTGGCCCGGAAGGCTGGAGGTGCCCAGAACTACAACTGTTACCTCATGGATACTGTGCCTGCGCTGGCCTGTCCCCACCCCTACCAGGGGAGATAAACAGCCCCTGAGCAGCTGTGCTGAGCACCCCCTTCCTCTCAGCAGGCTGTCAGCCTTCCTCTGGCCTCAGTGGACCCCTGCTGCCCGGCCTTGGCTACTCCGTCCCCCCCCCACCTGTGCCTTCAAGCCCTGGACACAAGAACCTATGTCCACTTCCTGTGCTGGCCTCTGACCGTCTTCACACAACAGCGCCTAGAAACTAGAAGCCTCCTCCCTGCAATGCCCCAAACCTCCCTAGGTTCCAGACTTCAGGGGTCTCTGATGCCCAACACCCCCTGGGTGCAGGGAGGGACCTTGACTCAGGGTCAGCGTCCTGTGGGAGCAGAGCCAGGCTGGTGGGGAGGGCAGTCCCTCCCGTGGGCTGGGAGCAGACGGTGAAATAGTGACCCCGGTGATGGTGCTGCCTCCTTTCACCCCGCGGAGAGAGCAGGTCGTTGGGGAGGGAGCCCCAGAGCGAGCCGCACCCTTGGCCGCTCCCGGCAGCTCCTCCTCCCTCCTGCCCATCCCTGCTCCTCTGAGGCCCTCAGCAGTCCCGCCCTGCGCCAGCCCTAAGACCAGCCCCCAGGTCCGGGGAGCCCTGGGGGTGGGGTGGGGCAGGTGGAGCCACCGCAGGCCGAGCCCACTGCCCCAGGAGCCCTGGCGGGGGCCTCTGGCCTTAGCAGCATGGTATTCGTTACCTATAACAGCAACAAAAAAATACGACTTTGGCGTTTTATTCATGGACAGTCTCTAAGTTGTTCAGGGCCTTGAACATGCTTGCAATCTTCTTGCCTCAGCTCTCAAGTCACTGGGACTACAGGCCTGTGACATCGCACCCCACTTTTTTAATTGACAAAAGTTTTTTGACTTTATGTGTCTCCGCAGTGCAGGGGTGGAGCCCAGAGCCTTCTGCTGCTAGGCAGGGCCCCCTGAGCCCGAGCCCTGCCCCTGCTTATTTTCCTAGTGTGCCTTTCACCTCCGGATGCCAGACCCTGATCGGACCTGGCTGCGGGGGACGTGCTCTGAGCAGCACCGGCTCGGTACTGGTTCCCAGCAGCAGGATTCAGGACACCACAGAAAGGGGCCACCCATGTCCTGCTGGGTGAGGGGACGCACAGCCTGGTCCATCCACACCTGGAGCCTTCTCGGTCACCAGCAAGAGCGAGGTGACAGTTGCAGCATCAATGGACCTGGGGACCTGGAACTCAGTGAAAGCCAGACACACGGGCCACAGTGTGTGACCCAGCGACAGGAGAGTCCAGGGCCCTGGGGGACTGCTCACGCCCATGGGCTTCTTTCAGGGTGATGCAGTGTTCTAGAATCAGTGGTAATGGTGGCACAACTTGGTGAACACGTGCTGAAACATGGGACTGACGGTGGCTGTACCATAAGTGACATCTCTACGGAGCCATTTCTAAAGGCCCCGCCCTCCCACGGGTTTACACCCGCTAACGGGCCGCCTCCCTCTACCAGATTCGTTACCAACAACCCAAGGGTGACTCCGCCCGAGAGTCCCCACGCACCTGGCCAGCCTCGCCCTGGGAGCGGGTGCTGGGCACAGGAGGTGAGGGGTCGGGCCAGCCCAAGGCCGAGGGACAGGCAGGCCGGCCCGCCGCCACCTGCAGGGAGGGCGGGTGGGGGCGGGAAGCCTCCGGGTTGCGCCGGCAGCGCGGGTCTGGGAACCCAGGCAGGTGTGCTGGGAAGCGCGGGCCGCCCTGGGCTCCAGCCCGGCCTCCGCGGGCGCCGGGACAGTGCTTCGCCCCGGCCCCGCTCCGCAGCAGGGCGGGAGCCTCCTTCCCGGGGGTTTCTGGGCCAAGGGTCCCTCGCTGGCCGCGGCAGTCGATATCCGGCTCTGCCCCAGCCCTTGCCCCGCCCAGTCCCGCAGGGACACTGCAGGGCTGTCCGCACGCGCGCAGTCCCCAGGTCGCCCCACCGCCCGGCGCAGGCGATTCTGAGCCCTGCTTTGGGGAGGCACCGAAAGGCGGCCCGCGGTGAGGAGTTTGCTTCTCCTGCCCAAGGTCACACAGGACAACTTGACCTTGACCCTTGGGCAACAGGGAGGTCAGAAAGGGAGCCGGCAGGCAAAGGCACCAGGATGGAACCCGGACGGGGCCTGGGCACCCCAACCACGGCGCCCTGCACCTGCCGTAGCGCGTGCGGTGCGCGCGCGTCCCAGCCCTGAAACCCACCGCGCTAAAGTGAAACTGAAGCCCGGGCGCTCCGGGCGGGGAGAGGGCGACCGGCAGCCCACGTGGCAGGCCGGCTCGGCGGGGAGGAGTCCCTGTGTAAGTTGCGGTGATTTTAAAAAAAGGAACCCGAGGCTGGCCACACCAGAAGGCTGCCACGTTCTCCCCTTCCGCACCCCTCCCGTGCCTGAAGCCCAGGGGCCGCTCGTGGTCGTGCGCAGCCGCTGGAGAGGGGCTGACCTCGTGCATCCGGGGTCCCTCTCCAGGCTCCGCTGATCCCAGTTCCCAGGGGGCTGCAGAACAGCTCCCCTCCTGGGCCGTTTTGACACTGTGGAGTCCACCTAGCCCTCAGAGGGAGGAAGCAGGCAGAGATGGAGGACTGAAGGTGGACTCCAGATAGGACTTCTCGCCTCGGCCCCACAGACATAAGGCCATGACGTTCTTTGGGGTGGGCACGGTGGGCACTGCAGAGTGCAGAGCGGCACTCCTGGCCTCCATCCACTCTATGCCAGGAGCATGTGACAACGATAAATGTCCCCAGACACTGCTCAGTGTCCCCTGGAAGGATAGGATTGACCCCCAGGTGAGGTCCACTGGGGATGGAAGCATGGACAGCAGTAGACAGGTTGGGCTCTGAGCCAGGCCCAAAGCCAGGCTGTCCGCCTCCCACCCTGACTGGGAGCGCATGCTAAGGTTCCGACGAGGTCTGGGAAGTAGCCCAGGAGGCCCGCGCCTGCGCAGAGGGGCTCAAGCTGGGTGCGGCAGGGCGCTTCAGGCTGAAGGGCCCATTGCGCAGATGGGAAGACCCAGCTGTGGAGAGGACCTAGCACCACCAGCCCAGGGCAGCTCCCACTGCTACCTTTTGGGTCAAAACAAAGTAGCCTGCCAGCCCCGGAAGTGCTCCAGGTGTCCACTCAGAGGCTCCAGTGGGGGCTCAGAACCTACTCCTCCCAGGAGGCCAGGGGCTGGCTTAGGAGAGGGTCAGCAGGACCTGAGGGGACTCGGGCAGCCCATGCAGCAGAACCTTACCAACCAGCGCTGAAGTCTTCCAACACCTGCTCACTCAGGTGCACCGGTTCAGTGCGGGTGTCCCTAGAGCCAAGCGCTGGCTCACACCTGTAATACCTGTGACTTAGGAGGCTGAGGCAGGAGGATGGCAAGTTCAAGGCCAACCTTAGCAACCTAGTGAGACTCTGTCTCAAAATAAAAATATAAAACTGGGGGCTGGGGAGATAGCTTGCCCAAGAGTTCGATCCCCAGCACAGCAAAACAAAAACAAAAACAAAAAACAAACCTGAGCTGGGGGATGCGGCTCAGTGGTTAAGTGCCCCTGGTTCAATTCCTAGTACAAAAAAAACACCTTTGAGAGGGAGCCCAGGGGGCTTTGGAGTGAGCCTGAAGGACCGGCCAGGAGGGAGTTCCGCCAACAGGGGATGGTAGTTCACCTGGCTACTCCCGTGCTCTTCCTGAATTCCAGGTTCTTCGGACCTTTGGTTTGCCACGTCCCTGCTCGCCAGCACCACGGAGGGAGTTAGCTGGAACCACAGACAGTCTCTCGCTGCGTTGCCCACGCTGCTCTGGAACTCCTGGGGCCAAGTGATCCTCCTGCCTCCCAAGTAGCTGGGACAACAGGCATGTGTGGCCAAGCCATTCTAAGTGCACAGCTCAGTGACATTAAGTGGATTCATGATGTTCTGCCGCCTTCCCCACTGTCCATCTCCAGAACTCTCCATCTCCTTACACTGAAGCCCTGCCCCATTCAACGCTAGTTCCCACCCTCCCAGCCCCCAGCTCCCACCATCCTATTTCCTGTCTCCTTGTCTCTGAGGACTCCAGGGACCTCCTGTGGGAGGATCCTGCAGTGTGTGGTACGGCCTCTGGCTCATGTCACTATCCTCAGGTCCATCTACACTTCAGCAGGTGTCAGGATGTCCTTCCTTTTTAAGGCTGTATAATATTCCAGCGTGTGGATAGACCACATTGGGTGTACCCGCTGGTCTGTGCACAGATGCTTAACTCGTTTCCACCTGTTTGTTTATGTCTTAATATTTATTTTGGGTTCTGATTGAACCCAGGGGCACTTAACCACTGAGCCACATCCACAGCCCTTTTTTATTTTTTATTTTTGTTTGAGACAGGGTTTTGCTACGTTGCTCAGGGCCTCACAAAGTTGCTGAGGCCGACTTTGAACTTGTGATCCTCCTACCTCAGCCTCCCAAGCCTTGGGATTATGTGGCCACACCACACACAGCTCCGCTGCAGCCCACATCAGCTCTTGTTGGTACTTTGAAACTGGACTGAGTGTGGCGGAAATGTTCCCCAGAAGACTTCCAGAAGGTTCTCCAGATACTGTGCTGATCTGCCTCCCTGGGAATTTAGTACAGGACATGCTTTTCTCTCTCTGGTGCTGGGGATGGAGACCAGGCCTCAAGCACACTAGAGGAGGGCCCTGCCACTGAGGCACACCCTGGGCCCGGTCTCTCTCTCTTGTTTTTTTGGTGGTACTGGGGATGGAACCCATCCACTGAGTTGTACCACTGAGTTGTACCCCCAGCCCAAGACTTTCTTTCTTTTTTGGTGGGGGGCCATTGGGGGTTGAACTCATGGGCGCTCGCCCACTGAGCCCCATCCCCGCCCTGTTTTATGTTTTACTTAGAGACGGGGTCTCACTGAGTTGCTTAGCCTCGCCTTTGCTGAGGCTGGCTTTGAACTCGTGATCCTCCTGCCTCAGCCTCTGAGCGGCTGGGTTTACAGGCATGGCCTCAGCCTTGGGGCCTGGCAGCCCAAGACTTTCTGAAAGCACTGGACAAAGCACACTCTCCGGTTTACCCCAGCCCCACCGCCTCAGCGTCCCCCATGAATTCATTTCCAGGACAGTTTGTGGAGCTGAGCAGCTTCTGTCATTCCACCAGCTCACATGAAAGGCAGACTCTGCAGCTACAGGCAGCACCCATTCTAGCCCTTGGGTGCCCATCATCTCAGGTGGTTAAATATTTCAAATATCAGTGTTGGATATTTATTTCCCCAAACTCCTATTACAGGACATTGGGATCCTCACCACTATTTTGAGTTCATAAATAGTGATACAGTGAACATTTTTGCATCTAATTTTCTTTTCCTTTTGGTGCCAGGGATTAAACCCAGCCTCTGTGCCACATCCCTGGCTCTTTTATTTTTTTATTTTGAGGCAGGATCTCTCTACGTTGCTTAGGGTCTTGCTGAGTTGCTGAGGTTGGCCTCAAACTTGGGATTCTCCTGCCTTGGCCTCCCAAATCACTGGGGATGATGGGCACGCCCCACCACATACCGCAGCAGCTGGACCTTGAAGTTCGTCCTTAATTATCTTCTCTGGATGAATTTCTAGGTCAGAGTCTCTGAGTCAAAGGTGATGCCTATATTCAGGTGTTTGGTAGCTATTTGGTGAAGTGGCTCTTTTTTCTGTGGGCAGGTGAGAGGGTATGTTTAAATAGTGGCATAAAAAGATAAAATGCACTCTAGCGTGCAGCAACTGTCTGACAAATGTATGCAGCCACATCACCTCAGTCTCCTGTTTCTTTCTTTTGTTTATCTGTTTGTTAAATAAAAGTGTTTGTGGTACTGGGGATTGTACCCAGGGTGCTTTACCTCTAAGCTACATCTAAACGTTTTCTGGGCTGGACATAGTGGCACACACCTATGATCAGTGACTCAGGAGGCAGAGGCAGGAGGGTCACAAGTTTGAGACCCATCTGGGCAATTTAGCGAGACTCTATCTCAAAATTCAATAAATAATTGACCCTCTGGGTTCAATCCCTCGTACTGCCCCCACAAAGTGTACAATTCAATAATTATTTCTTATATTTGGAGTTGAGCAAGAGTCACCTCTATCTAGTTCCAGAATGTTCTATCACCCTAAAAGAAGATCTTCCCCATGAGCGGTCACCTCATCCCTTCCCCAGCCGCTGCATCCAGGAGTCCACTTCCTGTCTCTGGATTCTCCTGTCCTGGACATTTCCTGTCAATGGAGTCACACGCTGTGTGCCCTTTTGTGTCTAGAAGGTCCTCAAAGTCCTTCCACATTGTGTCAGAGCCTTGCTCCTTTCCACAGAAGAAACCACAGACTTTAACTGTGCGGCCCAGGGCTGGGTGTGTGGCTCGGTGGTCCAGCACTTCCCAACATGCACAGGGGCTGGTTGGATCTCTGGCACCGAAAAGTAAGTAAATAAAGTCCAGGGCCCTCACTGTGGCCTGCAAGTCTCTGTGGGCTGCAGGTCTGGCTGGCTGCAGCCACCCTGGCCTCCGGGCTGCTCCCAGAGTAGGCAGCTCCGTCCCACCTCGGGGATGCTGCCTGAGCTGTTTTCAAGCCTGGGAACCCACTTCCAGATCTTCGCCCGCTGTCTTCTCCTTCAGATCCCATGTGCCATCTCCTTTGAGGTAGCCTCCCTGGCGACCATTAAAGAACATTCCAAGGGGACTGGGCTGGGCTCAGGGGTGGAGGACTTGCCTGGAAAGCGTGAGGCCCTGGGTTGGATCCTCAGCACCACATACAACAAAGTACATAGGGCTGGGGATGTAGCTCAGGTGGTAGAGTGCTTGCCTCAGAGGCACGAGGCCCTGGGTTCAATCCCCAGTTCCACAAAAATGAATAAAACAAAGGCCCATCAATGACTGGAAAAAATATAAAAAAAAAATACTGCAAGGCAGAAAAACTGGATGTTGGTCAATCCTGTAGATCTCTATGACTTTTGCTTTTTTTTTTTGTACCAGGATTGAACCCTAAGTATTGAGCCACATCCCCAACTCATTTTTATGTTTCTTTAGAGACAGGGTCTTGCTGAGTTGCTTAGATGCTTGCTAAGTTGCTAAGCCTGGTATTTAACTCACTATCCTCCTGCCTCAGCCTCCCAAACCACCTGGATTACAGGTGTGGCCACTGTACCTGGCTGTCTTTTGCTATCTTTGAACTATTTCTGGACTCCATAAGTTGTAGAAAACTGATAGTAATGGCCATCAGTTCTTGTTCGTAGAAAGCCAAATTAAATAAGTACAGCATCTTTTGCTTCCATTTGTAAATTCCTTTTTGCATATTTTGTTTGCCCATGGACGGTTCTTTGAATTTTCTTTTCATTTGGCTTAACATCTTATTGGTTTCCTCATCATATAATGATTAGTTACATAAAATCTTTCACCCATGTTCAATTATTTTAAAAGTTAAATGTTCCCAGGTCCTAATCACCATCTTTCCTGTCTTCTGGTTTACTTTCTTTGTGGCAATTATTTTCTGGAATTCTTATATTTGTCTATTTGATGATGATCATGATGATTTTGTTTTATTTTATTTTATTTTATTTTTGGTACCAGGGATTGAACTCTGGGGCACTCAACCACTGAGCCACAGTCTCAGTCCTATTCTGTATTTTATTTAGAGACAGGGTCTCACTGAGTTGCTTAGTGCCTCACTTTTGCTGAAGCTGGCTTTTGAACTTGAGATCCTCCTGCCTCAGTCTCCTGAGCAGCTGGGATTACAGACATGAGCCACTGCACCCAGCTGGTTTTATATCTTTTTAAATTTATTTTTAAAATATATGTTTTTCAAATAAAGATCCAAACAATTTGTTAATCCTCCGTATTATTTATTGGTTTATTTTTTGTGGTGCTGGGGATGAAACTTGGGCTTCTGGCATGCTAGGAAAGTGCTCTTCCACTGAATCAGATGTGCCTGCCTGTCATCTCTATCTTCCTCTGGATGTGGGTTGCAGTAGGGTTGGACCATGGGAGGTGTCCCCAGTAAATAAGTAAGAAAGAAAATGCTGTGGAGGTTTCTTTCTCCAGATCCTCCCTCTGAAGAGAGCCAAGATGACTAACAGGACAGAGTAGACTGTGTGAGCTTCTAGGTAGACTAACTGCTAAACAGAATGTTCTAGAATTGTCATAGGGACACACTCAGAAACCCTGGGTTCTAGAATCTTCCTGGCTCTCTCTTACTCAAGCCTTGACCCCCGTCTCTGTCTCCCAGAATATCCTCTGGGGATATCAACTCTGATTCCCAAAGCCAGGTACAAATTCTTCTAAAACCTTGTGGCCTGAGCTGCCTAGCTCTGTGGTCTCAAGTCCACGTACAGTAGCTGGGGAAAGCCTGTGACCTCTCTTGGGTCACAGTAGAACTAACAGTGAGAACCAGACAAAAAATTTGAAGACATCTGACCGAGCGTCTAAGGACAGTTGGTCCCTTGTCTAGCCGCCATCTCCCAGGCCTGTGAGGGAGCTAGGACACTCACCATTGGTAAACTGAGGCCAAGAGAAGAAAAGCCGCCTTTGCGCGTGTGCACCTGTGCACGCGCGCATGTTCAGCGGGAAGAACAAGAGGCTGAGAGTCGCGGGCTCCCTGGCCTACAGCCCTGCCCTGGGCTGGCCTGGAACTTTCCATCTCCCTGCTGCGGCCTCCAGAGTAGCTGGGCTTCCGGGTGTGTGCCACCGTGCCACACACGTGGGCATTTTGAAGATTCAACAGTCCAAGAAGGGGCTGGGGTCGAGGCTCAGCGGTGGAACGCTCATCGAGCACGTGTGAGGCCCTGGGTTCCATCCTCAGTGCCACGTGGAAATAAATAAAGATACAACTAAAAAATAAAATATAGAAAAAGACCACAAAGACGTAAATTTTGTAAACTAAAAAATGTTTCAGTCAACTAATGATATATCTATATTTTTTTTCCTCTGAGATATAACTGACATGCCTTGCAATTCACTCTTCTATTTTTTATTTAGTTATGTATATTTTTGGTACTGGGGATTGAACCCAGGGGTGCTTTACCTGAGTTACAGGTCTTGCTAAGTTGCTGAGGCCGGCCTCAAACTTGCAGTCCTCCTGCCTCAGCTTCTGGAGACCTGGATGACAAGGCCTGGCCCACCCTTTGAAAGGGTTTAGTTTCTAATATATTCCAGGACTTGTGCTACCATTGCCACTATATAATTCCAGAACATTCTCACTACCCCAAAAGAAGCCTTGTCCCCTCTGCAGCCCCTGCACCCACAAATCCACTTCCTGTCCCTGGGCCCTCCTGACCCTGGCCACACCCTGTGGCCTTGCATCTGGTTCTCACTGAGCACCAGGTCCTCAGGTCGGTCCTCGCTGCAGCCCTGGCCGAGCACGCTCCTGGCCACAGCGAGCCCCTGCTTCTGCTGACACACGGGGCCAACTCCCCTTTTTGATTCTGGTGAGCGACTCTGCTGCCAGAGTTCATGTCCTTGTTTCTGTGTGGAGGGTGCTCTGCAGGCCCAGTCTCCTGTCCGTCTCTGCTCCTGGCCTGGTGAAGCTGGGTGAGTGGGACGGTGGTTTCGGGGGTGTTTTCTCTGGTGGTCATGCTGCGGAGCTTTATTTATTTATTTATTTATTTTTGCAGTACTGGGGATCGAACTCAGGGCCTTGTGCTTGTGAGGCAAGCACTCTACCAGCTGAGCTATCTCCCCAGCCCCAGAGCTTTATTTAAAAAATTTTTTTTTTTAGTCATTGATGGACCTTTATTTTATTCATTTATTTATATAAATAAATGAGGCTCAAATCTAGTGCCTCCCATGTGCGAGGTCAGCGCTCTGCCACGGAGCCCCAGCCCAGCCCTGCGGAGCGTTTTTGTGTGTGACTGCTGCACCCCGGCATGTTGGTCTTTGAGAAATGTCCACTCAAGTCCTTGAGCCATTTTTAACTATCACATTTTTGTTGTCGAGCTTAAAAGTTCTTTGTGCAGTAGAGGGCAGCCCCTCATCAGATGCATGATCTGCAAGCGTCTTCTCCCCTCCAGTCTCTCCCTTCACGCTCTTGATGGTGTCTCTGGAGGCTTACAAGCTAAGTAACGATGCTTTAAAGGTATTTTAAATTTTATTATGATGGATATGTGCATGATACAAAATCCAAAAATCCAACAGAGTACAGAGTGAGCTGGGCCTCGCCCTGCGCCCACCAAGCAGTTACAAGAATTGTTTAAAACCTTGTGTAACTTTTCAGCAGAGTCTGGTCCATGGAACTCCAGTAATTCTCCCAGTGATCCCTATGTGTCTGGCAAGTTCCTTCCCTTCCCTGAGTCTCTGTGTGTTCACTGCACACCGAGAAAGATAGCCCTGCAGTGATGGCCTAAAGTAGTAGGCGTGACCACCTTGGGGTCAGGACCCAGATAATAATGACAGACTCACACGCGTCACTTATTGAGGCCGATCCTTGGGCAGATACTGCTGTTACCTTCACCATCCCTTTTACTCTTCTCACAACCCTAGGAAGTCTTTTCAGTTTACTCTCTCCAAAGGATTCAAAGGATCAGAGAGGCTAAGTAACCTGCCCAAGGCCACACAGTAATTAAATAATTTATTAATTTTTCTGGTACTGGGGATTGAGCTGGTGGTGGAAGGGGCATCTCTACTGCTAGAGCTACACACCAGCCTTTTTTAAAGAGTATTTTGTTTTGAGACAGGGTCTTGATAAGTTTCCCAGGCTGGCCTTGAACTTGCCATTCTCCTGCCTTAGCCTCCCACTCCCAAGTTGTTGGGATGACAGGCGTGCACCACGTGCCCTATTAGTAACTCATCTTTTATACTTAAAAAAAAAAAAAAAAATATATATATATATATATATATATATATATATATATATATATATATAAAACTAGCTATTTTTTCTGGGATGGGTTCCCCATGTTGCCCAGGCTGGGTTCAAGTAATTCTCCTGCCTTAGACTCCAGAGTGGCTAGGAGGCCAGGAGCAGGCCACTATGCCTTAGTCCGGTTGGTTTTCTTTTCTTTTTTTAACGCGGGTGCGGGGAGGGGGAGAAGGGACTTGACAATAGGGGCGAGGACAAATCAGTGCCTCCCTCTCTGTCTTCATGACAGGGGTAGGAGGGGACGTGCTGTTGGGGGGCGCCCTCTCAGCCAGTCCCGGGACCAGAGCTAAGGGAGGCTGCAATTGGCATCCTTGCTCATTGTCCCTCTCTGGGTGTCTGTTTCCTCCAGCATAAGGTGGAAATCCTGCTCCTTGCTCTTTCTCAGGGCTGGAATGAGGATTAGATTGGGTGCCAATCTTCCCTATGAATTCCCTGGCCCTCCTGAGTGAGGTTATTGGCCGTGTAGCGTTCCGAGCTCTTCCACACCCTTTCCCGCTGGGTATCTGAGGATGGCGGTACATCAGGGGAAACCGAGTCACCGCCGCCCTGGCGGGGGGGCGAGGAGGCGGGGCTTAGACCGTAGAGGGGCAGCCCAGCGCGGGATGAGGTCCTGCGAGCTGGGCTTCTACTGGCCTCCTGCTCCGGTGGCAGATGGATGGCCTGGTGGTTTAAGGAAGAGGGTTTATTTCCCAGGTCCGCAGAGCAAAGTTCCTGGGTTCCACCCTCACCCTGGACCCACGTGGCCCCTCCCTTGGTCCCTTCCCACCTACTTGGCTGGTTTCAGACTGCAAGTCCTGGGGCTGTTACTTCCCCTCTGGGGGCCTCCTGGGTTTCCCCTTGAAGCCAAATTATTATTACAAAAGCCAATTCAACCCGTTTGGGTGTTGAAAGGCGCTTTTAATATGTTGTGCGAAAAAGCAATAAAGTGTGTGTTGGGGGGAAGCGAGACTTTGAAGTCAGAGAACAGACTGGGTAAATTTCAGGCAGGCCAGCGGTAGTTTCCTGCCTTAAGGTAGAGGTGGTAATACTAATAATAATAATGAGAAATAACGCTAATGACACGGGATTGGATGTTAGTTGGCATGGAGGCAAACAGACCCTCACGCAGATCCGGTCCCGGATAAGCGCTCACTGGAGGCGGAGAGAGCGGGTGCCCGCATTCTCTCCGAGTGGATGCCGAAGGGGAAACTGAGGTTTGGTGTAACCCGCGTCCCGCCACCGGTAGCTGATCGCACCCAGCCAGCCCTGCCGGGGCGCCTACTGTATGCAGCTGGAGGCCGGCCGGCCGGGTCACGCTGTTCTCACCGCTTGTCCCCTCCACGCCCTCCCCCTCCGCCGCCGGACCTCTCCCACGACCGGGAGGAAGTGGGAGAAATGGACAGGGAAAAAAAGTTGGGCTGAGCCAACGCCTCCCCACTCCCCACCTCCGTCCCCCGCAAGCCACGCAGATCTTTGCGGGAGCGGCCCGCAGGACCCAGGCGTCCCGGCCCGATCCCCGTCCCGCCCAGGGGCCCGCAGCTGGGTGGGGGAACTCGGCAAGCCAGGAAAACAACCGCCCTCCCCGCCCCTCTCCAACCCCTTCCCCCGCTACGCCCCTTGCGCAGCGGGTGGAGGCGACTCCTTTATATAATCGCAGGAGGGCAGGTTGGCTGTTTCATTGAGGACCCGGGAGCCCAGCGCACCCGCGCTGTCATTGGAAAGCCCGCCCCCGAATCCCTCGCGCCGGCTGGGCAAATTGAGGCCCCGTGAGGGCAGGCGCCTGGCCCCGGGGGTCCCCACCCGCTCCCGCGCCGCCCACCCCCAGCTGCCGGGGCAGCGCGACCCACGCCCGCGTCGGTCCTCGCAGTGCGCACAGCGCTCCCCGCCCCCGCTGCCATCCTGCCACGCCCCAGGCGTCGGGGGCAAAGCCCGCGCCCCCCCGCACCCCGCCCTGCGCAGAGGCTGGGGGCCTGTTTATCTGGAGGCCCCCACCCCCTGCACCCGGGGGGCCGCTCCCCCCGCGCCCCGGGGAGCTCTGGAGCCAGATAAGCTGGCAAGCTGGCACTGCGCCGCGCAGCGGGGCGGAGAGGTCAAAGGAGGGGGGGGCGCGCCGGGGCGGGCCGGACCCCCCCCCAACTTGCCAAAACCTAATAACAGCCCGGTCTCCCCGGCGCAGCGGGCGAAGCCCCACGGGAGGGCAGGGACGTGGCAAGAGCCGACCTGCCGAGCCTGTTCTGGCCTCCGAGGCCGGGCTGGGGGGGCGGGCTGGGCGTGGGGGGGCCGGCGGCTGCGGCACCTTTAAGACAAGGGAGGACCCCTCTTGCCCTCGGAGAAACCAGGAAGGGAGTCGCGAGCATCATACGGGGCTTTGGCTGTACTGTACAGTTACTGTAGGGGCAGTGACGCCGCCGCCGCCGCCGCCGGAGCGAGGAGCGACGCGGGCAGCGCGAGCGAGGGCAGCGCGAGCGCCGCGGACCCGGGAGGCCAGCGGCCGAGGGCGCCCAGTCCCGACTCCGGGCCCCGGCCCAGCGCGCCCCGGCCCGGCCCCGGCCCGGCCCCGCGAGGTAAGTCAGCGCCCGGCGAGGCCCGGGACACGGGGTGCAGGGCGGGGACGGGCCGGGGGCGCTGCGCCCACTCTGCCCTCTGGGCCACGGGAGATCCGGGACGTCCCCCAAGTTTCAGAGGAGGGGGTGCTTGGCAGCTGCCCCGAAGCTGGAGGCGCCCATGACCCCAAGCGCGGGGAGGGAGCGCCGCCCGGGAGAGGGGATTGGGGGTGAAGTGCATGGGCTTGTGCGCCAGCCCCCCCCCCCCACCCGGGTGCATGGCTTTTCGGGGCTCCCGGGCGCGCGGGGAGCGGGGGAGGGGAAGCGGGACTGCATTGAGGGTGGGGGGAGCCGGCGTGGGGAGATAGGGGGGCGCGTCGCGTGCTAAGTTTGCAGCCATGTATGGGGGGCGCTCTCGCCCCCCGGGGGCCTATTCGGTGCTGCGTGCATACGTTGGAGTTGGCCAGGATGGAGCTCCATGGGGGATGGGGGGGAGGGGGCTGAAAAAACAGGGAGGGGGGCTTTGCAAAGGAGAGGGAAGGGGTGGGGTGTCCGGGTGGGCGGGCACGGCCGCTGGGCCCTCTGGGCGTCGTAGTCCCCCAGCCGTTCGCTGTTGGCAGGTGGCTGGCGGTGCGCACTGCAAGTCCCAGGGTGCTCCGCGCCCGCGGCCCGCCGCGGCCCGCGGGGAGGGACGGTGCGGAGGAGGGGCGGTGAACGGCGGGCCGGCGAGCCAATGGGCGCGCGCGGTGGCGCGGCGCGGGGCGGAGCCGGAGCGGGGCGGGGCGTGCGGGCTCCCTTGCCGGGGGCCGGTGGCGGTCCCGGCTTCCGGCTGCGCGGCCGCGGCCGCCCCCACCTCGCCCGCCCGCCCCTCCTGCCTGTTGTGTAACTGTGCCCAGCCCCCTCCCTGCGGCCCCCCGCCGGGCACCGGCCCCTCCCGGAGGGCGCTCCCGGGGGAGGGCGGCGGCCCCCGGCCGCCGGGCGCAGGCGAGCCCGGGGATGCGCGGCCTGGCGCGGGCCGGCCGGGCGCGGGGGAGGCGGGCGGGCGGGCCCTGATCCGGGGTAATTTGCATCGCCCTCCCCCCAGCCCGGGTGGGGATTGGCCGCCGGCGGCGGGGGGTGGCGCGGGGCCAGGCGCACTGCCGCCTCCCGGGCCTCGGGGAGTCAGCCCAGCCGCAGCCGCCGCCGCCGCCGGGGCCGGGCCCCTCGCGCTGCCCGGGAAGGAGGTAGGAGCGCGCGCGGGCCCGGGGCCGGGGCCGCAGCGGGGAGGAGGCCCTTCTTGCGCCCCGCCCGGCCCTAGCTCCGCGCGCTCGGCCCGCGGAGGGCAGCCCGGGCCCCCGCCCGCGCCCCCGGAGCGCGTGACCCCGTCTCCTCCGGCCGGACCCCCCCCTCCTCTTGACGCCAGCACCACGTGCGAGCCCGGCGCCGGGACAGGAGGGGCGAGCGAGTGCGGTCGGCCCTCTCCCCCTCCCCCTCCCCGGCCCCTTCTCCGGCCCGGGGTCGCGAACCTGGCCGGGGGCTCGGCGGAGCGCCGCAGCCGGTGCGTCCCCGGGGCCGGGCCTCTGCGGACTCTGGAGGCAGGCCTGCCGGCGCCGGCCAGCAGGCCCGGCAGCCCCGGGCCGCAGCAGGACGCTGCTACCCAGCCAGGCCCAGGCACCCAGTCGGCGCCTATTCAGTGCTGGCGAAATGCGGCCACGATTGGCGGCGAGGCAGGCAGCTCCCCTCTCCCCCTAACCAGCCGGCGGAAGTCAGAGGTGTGGATGCCCCTTCCCGCAGGGGGGCCCGCTTGGGTCACCCATGGGTGGCGGGCGCCCGCCACCCCTCCTCCTCCCTGCCAGCTGCCTCCCGGAGCCGGCCGGAGAGGGCGTCCGGGATTCCATGTCGGCCCCCCCACCCCCGACCGACAGGGCCAGGGCGTAACCCTGAGTGTGCCGCTCCCACACTGGGGGGGCCTCCCCGCCACCAGCCGGTCACTTCCTATTGGCAGCCCTGGCCTGGGAGAGGTCTCAGGAGCCCAGGCTGGGGCAGGGGCCCAGGCCAGACCCGCCGCTGCTGCAGGGGTGGAGGGCTCCAGGCGGGGACCATTTCCCCCGAGGGCCACCCCCGTGGGGCCCTGCAGCGCGCTGGGCCTGGCTGGGCCTGGCACCTATGGCTGGGCTCGGGGCTCTGTTTACCGCCAGCCATCGCTGTGGAGACGGAGCCTGGGGGAGGGGGCAGAGCCGGCAGCCGGGAAAGCCAAGCCTCACGAAGGAAAGAGGAGCCAACGGGGACACTGAAATTTTAATTCGTGGGTCACTTGGGGGGGTATTTATTATTCAGTTCTGATTGGCTGTTTGGTGGCCAGTCAGCACCCTGGCCCGGGCTGGGAGCCACACAGCTCCCCGCAGCGGAGGAGGAGCTGATGTGTGGGGTGCTAATGGCCCTTGCCCCTTGGGGGAGACTGAGGCTGATGGAGGTGGGGCGTCCCAGACCCAGCAGGGAAGGTTACTTGGGCAGTGACCCTTCCTGGTTGGTTTTGGGAGTCTCTTCTGTTCTTTGAGGCCATTGGATCCGTAGGTGGATCCTCCTGGTGGCGGTCCCTGCCACCATAGCAGCAAACAGTCTAGAGGGGAGGCAGCAGGTGAACTGGGACAGGGGACGTGGAGGCACAGGGAGGCAGCAGCCCAAGGTCACCCAGCCAGTGCTGGATCTGACCCCTTTGGGCTTTTCCCTAGTGTCCCCCCCCTGTGTGATGGCCCAACACCTGCTCACCTGTGTCCTGGAGAGTCGTGCAGAGGCTGCTGGTAGAGCCTTCTGACTGCTGCTACCAGGGCTTTGCCCAAGGATGACATGCAGGCTCGGAGAGAGCCAGTGAGCTTCTTGTGGTCACTCAGCACAGATCCCAGGCCTCTTACTTGCCAGTCTCAAAAGCGTGGTGACACTTTTGAGTGTACTGTGCGTGTGTGAGACCCCTCCCCACGCCTGCTGAGCTGTAATCCTCCAGACCTCACTTTGGCCCCTGAGGTGGACAGGGCTCTGGGTTTTGTGATCTAATACCAAAGGTACCCCAAGTCCCCTCTCTAGAGCCAGCACGCAGGGCAGGCCCTCTGAAACCGGGCTGCCCTGAGGAGGGGGTGGTCTGGGGACTGGAATGCTGGCCCACTTGCTCTGTGACCTTGGACAGGCCCCCGGGCCCACAGTTGTCCTGTGACAGCAGCCTCCTCCCCGGACTCCAGGTGGTGCCCGCAGGTCCCTCCGCCTGCCTCTCTCCCCTGGTGGAGGAGACATCGAGCCTGCGCAGGGCACCCAGGATCTGCTGGCCCCCTGAGACACCCTCCGTACCCCCACCGACTGCCCTGCAGTGGCCCTGGGTAGCCACTGTGAGTGGGCCTGACCTCACCCAGCCGCTGCCTCCTTGGCGTCCCTGTCTGTGGGACAAGGAGAGCATCTTCACCCCAAGCATTGCCCTGAGCCTGGTGCCAGAGCAGGTGTCGGGGCCTGGAGAGCCCACTGTCCCTGTGCTAGGCCGCAGGGGTCAGCTGTCTCCAACCCTCTGCGCCATTGCAGGGTGTCTCTGAGGGGCCTGAGAAGAGGCCTAAGTGCTTGGCCTCAGGGAGGGGGGTTTCATCCCATGCTGGTACCTGGGGCTGTGTTGGGGGAGGGGGAAAAGGCTACCTGGGAGGACTAGTTAGGCAGGACTAGTCAGTCAGAGAGCCTGTGTTCAAATTCCAGCTCTGCTGTGTGACCCTGGGCAAGTCCCTTCCCCTCTCTGTGTCATTTCCCACCTGCAAAATGGGGCAGTAATTCCAGACCCTACCTCCAGAATGGTGAGGGTCAGCCTGTACAGGACTCTGTTGAGGACCAATCCAGGCCCCCGCCCTGTTGAGAGGCCCCCAAGACCCGAGTTCAGAGCCCTATGGCACAGAAGGTGCCCTGCGGAGAATCTGGCGCTTATGAGGCATGTGGACAAAGGCCCAGCCCCTCCATCTGTCCCCCCAGCAGGCTGTGGACAGCCATGGCCACTCGTTGGAAGTGTCCCCACCCACGCCTTTCTGGTTTGACTGGAAGACAGGCCCAGCACCACCACTTATCAGGATCTGTCCGGCTGCTGCAGGCACGGGCACTGGGCACCAGTGGGCCCCATCTCAGGGCTTCCAGGCTGTGCCCACGCCTGCCCAGCCTGGGGGGGGTGCTGTAGGTGGCTCCAGGTGTCCAGCAGGCGTCCCTCCCAGGAGAGGTGGAGCAGTGGAGAAAAGCAGGTCCTTCGAGGTCACTCTGGCTGCTCCTGGGCATCTTGGGTAGCAGGTGCAGCCCCAGTGCAGGGCGCATAGGGGACCGCCAGGGTTCCAGGAGTGCCGTCTTGCTTACCCCTGTGACAGGAAGCTCATTCCCTCTCCACCTCCACTGCGGATGGCTAACTTCCTGACGCTTCCTCTTGGAACCAGCCTCTGGTCTCAGGTCTGGGCTTCCTGGCCCGTGACTGCACTCTGAGCGTGGGAACAGGGTGGGCAGTAGCCCCACCCTGGATTGGGGGTCACCTGGGGTCCCCGTGCCTGGTCTCCATCCCCGCCCACACCCACACACTTCCCCTGGGCCAGCTGCTTTCCTGCAGCTGGCCCTTTAAGGCCTAGGCAGGAAGCCCCTCCCCATTTAGGGCAATAAATGGACACATAAAATGGCCGAGGGCCTGTTTGCTCCCTGCCTGGCCTGAGGGAGGCCTGCCCGCCTGGGAGGGCAGGGGGCCGGCTGGCTGCCATCTAGTTGTTGGTGCCCCCCCATCAGGACGCTGAATTCCTGTCCCATTAGACCGGGGCCAGGTGGGAATTGGCACCAGGTCTGGGCGGGGTGACCCTTCGAGGCCGACCGTGGGAGGGGACGGGGCTGCTGGGTGTGGGCCTGGCAGCCACACCTGCGCGCCCGACTTGCTGTGTGGCCTTGGGCTGGCGGCCCACCCTTTCTGGGTCTGCTTGGACCCTGCAGTTTCCCACCTCTTCCTTGGTAAACGAAGGGTGGGTGGCACGGCCGGGCAGCTGGGTGGCATTCCGAGGTTCGCAGAGCAGCCCCACACAAGGGTGAGCAGTCTGGCCTGCCTCTGGGCACTGGCTTGGCACACAGTAGGTCCTCAGGCAGTCCTTGCCGAGTGGACGGCGTGGGGCTCTGTTCTTGCGCTGCCTGGCCTGGGAGGGGTCCTTCTCTTTCTGCGGCCATGGCCCCTTCCCCAGGAAGCAGGCTCTGAGAGGCGGTGCTGCCTGTTCCAGGTCACGTGGCTGCGTGAGGACGGGAGGAACCTGCTGCCCCTCCTGCGCCAGCAGGTGCCAGAGGCCCCTGGACGCCTCTGTGCTTCCCTTCCCTTCGCTCCCGGGGTGGGGGGGGGGCGGCCCCCCCCAGCGCCACCGCGGGAAGTGCCCTCCAGGAAGCCCACTGAGGGCTGTCACCTGTCAGCCCTGGCTGGCGCCCCTTCCTGAGAAGGCTCCCACCGGCCTGTGGCGCGGCCTTGGGGAGGCCCCTGCCCCCCGCCCTGCTGCTCCTCAGCGGGTACCTGGTGCTGGGCGCCCTCCCCATGATTTGGGGCCCTCCCCGGGTGGCCCTGCTGCTCCTGACCTCTCCACCTGTCCCAGCAGCGGGGCAGCCTGAGGCCTGACCCTGGGGCCTCAGCCGTGGGGGTGGAGCGGAGGTGCTGCTCAGTTCCTCAGAGGGCCGGGCAGCCTCGACCCGCTGCCTTCCCAGGAGAAGCCGGAGGGTGACCTAGGTGGGGGGGTGCTGTGCCCCTACTGTGCGCACCCTGGGGAGGGCCAGGCCCAGGGCAGCAGGGCGTGGCCTCCAGCCCAGGAGGGGCCTGCCGGGGCCTGTTCCTCCGCCGCCGAGTCAGCACCAGGCAGCCCCGGAAACCCCACAGGCGACCCGGGGAGGAGCTGCAATGACTGGGGCCCCTGGTGCGGTGGGTCTGGGCCTCGGACCCTGCCGTGGGCCTGGCCAGCGTGGGGTGGGCCTCTGGGGAGGAGGCGGCCAGCACCTGCTCTGTGTTGGGTGCCAGCTGGGTCACCCAGCTGGGGAAGCCACAGGAGCCCAGCGAGGAGTGGCGGGCACACGGTGGGTTGAAGGCATCGCGTGCTCTGTATTCCTGGGACCCGGGACCCTGAGTGGGCTGGGGCCGGGCCCCCAGTTTCCTGCTGGAAATTTCAAAGCAGGGTCTTGGGCCCTGTTCTTAGGGAGAGGCCCCAAGAGGCCCAGGTGGGGGTGGTGGCCCAGGGTGTGGCAGGCAGGTGGCTCGTGTTCCTGGAGGGTGTGGGTCAGGTGTCTGCCTGGCCAGTGTGGACTCCAGGGCCAGGGCCAGCTGGGCTTCTGGGGTGGGGGCCAGCCCCCATGGTCAGCCCTGCTGGGTGTCCTTGGCCAGGACTCCGGTCTTCTCTGGGCCTGTTTCCTCCATTGAGTGAGAGGCCTGGGGACCCTGGGCGCTCTCCTTGTCTGGTGTCTGCTCAGGCCTGGCCCTTTGTGAGATGGTGTCTGGTGATATTTGGGAGAACAGAGGTCCCAGGTGGGAGAGGGCAGTGGCTTGGGTCCTCCGGCCCAGCCAGGCCTCACGGCCCCACCGTGGCCTGGAGTCCGGGTATCTTTGCACTTAAAATAGGGCTGTGGCAGCCCCTGGCCCGAGGAGCCCGGCGCCTGGTGGGCTGCCAGGGTGGAGTAGCCACGGCCAGGGCTGAGTCACTGGGACCATTTCGGGTCTCAGCCTCGAGGCCCCTGGAGACACCTCTAGGCCATTCCCGAGGGGACCCCAGGTCACCTGAGGGGAAAGCAGGACCAGGGTGGCCATCTTGGGGCATTGGTGGCCTGGGTCAGAGGTCCCGTCCCTCCCGTGTGGGGCAGGGAGGGGCTGGGCTTGTCTGATCCGGAGCCCCATCTGCCCACACGCTCCCCGAGGCCCGGGGCCAGACGGCAGATGGTGGCAGGGGGTGGAAGCCACCCCAGGGGGTTCAGGGGAGGCTTCCCGCCAGGCCTTGCGCAGGGTCGTCCCCAGCCCCCCTGCTCCCAGCAGCCACCCGAGCCCCCCCAGGCTGGGGACGGGGAGCGAGCAGCTGGTGCAGCGGGAAGGGGTGGGCGGGCGGCCGGCGAGCCCCGGGAAGCCGCAGCCGCACAAAGGCCTCTTGTGGGCTAAGGCTGGACCCTGCCCCAAGGGCCACCCTGGGGGAGATGGCCAGGCTCTGGGCCTTGCTTGCGGGTCCACCAGGCCCACGGGCGTAAGGACTGGGCTGGGCCATGCAGCTGGGAAACGGGCTGGGTCTCGGTCCTGAGGGGACTGGGGAAGGGACTCTGGCCCGGGAGCGGTTGTGCCCAGGGGACTAGAGGAATGTGGGCTGTGCTGGGTGGCGTGGGGCAGCGGGGCTCCCTGGAGAGGGCGGAGGGGTGGGGACAGGAGCCAGAGGGTTGCACAAGTGCCCGAGTGGGCGGATGAGTCACGGCCCAGGAGGAGGCGGGGTGGGGAATGGAGGGCGGGACGCAGTCTCCCCAGGGCCTGCGCCTCCAGAGACCTCTGCCCATTTGACAGATGGGGACACTGAGGCCCAGAGCGTGCCAGGGCCCTGCCCTGGGCTGGACAGCGCAGCCAGAGTGACTAAGAGTGGGGAGGAGCTGCCAGAGCCAGCCCGCGTGGACAGGGCCTCAGCCCCCCGCCATACCTCGGGACAGCCCGGGCGCTGGCCTGGTTCTCCCCATTACTCACCGCCAGGGCTGAGCCCCGTCCTGGCCCTGCCGCGACAGGATGCGTTCACGGTGCCCTTGGCTCTGCCCATGTCGCAGGCCTGGGTGCCAGGTTCTGGCCTCGCTCCTTCCGGGGCTTGGGGAGCGAAGGGCTGTGTGCTCGCGTCAGAGGCCCCGGGTCTGAGTCTGGATGCAGCCCTGTTCTCGCTGCCGGCCTGGTGGGCCCGCGGTGCTGGGTGCTTGGCAGATGTCCTTGCGCAGCCTCCTCCTGGGCTCAGATTAGCGGGAGGCAGCTCGTGCCGGTGTGGGGGACGTCTCTTGAGCACCTATCGTGTGCACCCACTGTGTGACCCGAGACCTCCAGGCCTCTTGGCGGGTCCTCTCCGGGGCCGGGCGTGGGTCTGACCAGCACAGGGCCACCTCGACGGGAGCTGAGGACCCGAGTGTCCTCGCGTGTGGCTGGGGAGAGCAGGCGGGGTGAGGCCGGGTGCTGCTTCCTGTGGCGGGTCCCGCTCACGAGCCCTCTCCCCGCCCCAGGTCTCAGGCGGAAGATGGCCGGCGGCGTGGATGGCCCCATTGGGATCCCGTTCCCAGACCACAGCAGCGACATCCTGAGCGGCCTGAACGAGCAGCGCACGCAGGGCCTGCTGTGCGACGTGGTCATCCTGGCGGAGGGCCGCGAGTTCCCCACGCACCGCTCGGTGCTGGCCGCCTGCAGCCAGTACTTCAAGAAGCTCTTCACGTCGGGCGCCGCGGTGGACCAGCAGAACGTGTACGAGATCGACTTCGTCAGCGCCGAGGCGCTGACCGCGCTCATGGACTTCGCCTACACGGCCACGCTCACGGTCAGCACGGCCAACGTGGGCGACATCCTCAGCGCCGCCCGCCTGCTGGAGATCCCGGCCGTGAGCCACGTGTGCGCCGACCTCCTGGACCGGCAGATCCTGGCGGCCGACACGGGCCCCGACGCGGGGCAGCTGGACCTGGAGGACCAGGCGGGCCAGCGCAACCTGCTGCGGGCCAAGGAGTACCTGGAGTTCTTCCAGAGCAACCCCATGAACAGCCTGCCCCCCGCCGCCGCCTTCCCCTGGTCGGCCTTCGGCGCTTCTGACGACGACCTGGACGCCACCAAGGAGGCCGTGGCCGCCGCCGTGGCCGCCGTGGCCGCGGGTGACTGCAACGGCCTGGACTTCTACGGACCGGGCCCCCCGTCCGAGCGGCCCCCCACTGGGGACGGGGACGAGGGCGACAGCAACCCGGGTCTGTGGCCAGAGCGCGAAGAGGACGCCCCCGCCGGGGGTCTCTTTCCGCCGCCGGCGGCCCCCCCGGCCACCGCGCAGAACGGCCACTACGGCCGGGGCGGGGAGGAGGAGGCAGCCTCGCTGTCTGAGGCCGCTCCCGAGCCGGGCGACTCTCCGGGCTTCCTGTCGGGCGCAGCCGAGGGCGAGGACGGGGACGCGCCCGACGTGGACGGGCTGGCAGCCAGCACCCTGCTGCAGCAGATGATGTCCTCGGTGGGCCGGGCAGGGGACAGTGACGAGGAGTCGCGGGCGGACGACAAGGGCGTCATGGACTACTACCTGAAGTACTTCAGCAGCGCGCACGAGGGCGACGTCTACCCGGCCTGGTCGCAGAAGGCGGAGAAGAAGATCCGCGCCAAGGCCTTCCAGAAGTGCCCCATCTGCGAGAAGGTCATCCAGGGCGCCGGCAAGCTGCCGCGGCACATCCGCACCCACACCGGCGAGAAGCCCTACGAGTGCAGCATCTGCAAAGTCCGCTTTACCAGGTGAGCAGCCGCGGGGACGCCTCGGTCGCTCCTGCTGCGTGCGGGGGCAGCCTGGGCAGCAGACGAGATGACCTCGTCAAGCAGGTAGCATGAGCCCGGCAGGGTGGCCAGGCCCGTCTTCCCAGCAGCCTGGGAGGCTGAGGCAGGAGGATCTCCAGTGTGAGGCCAGTCTGGGCAGCTTAGCGAGGCTCTACCTCAGAACAGAGTAGAAAGGGCTCCGGGGCAGCTCCCCGCTCTGGCCAGAGCTGCAAGCCGCACAGCAGGCGCTGGGGCTGGCGGGGCATGGGTGCTCCGGTTTGGGGGCGGCCCTTCTCTGCATGGAGGGGACTCGCCAACCTCTTGCTTTGGGGGAGGATGGGCAGCCCCTTGGGGAGTGAGCTGGCCACGTTCCTTAGGTGCTTGCTGTGTGCGGACCCTGTCTGGGCATGGGGCACAGCAGGTAGAGGCAGGCCGGATCCCTGTGGGGCAACCAGGGCTGGGGCTCTACTGAGACCTTAGCATCAAGACCCAAGGGAGGCACAGGAGGAAGCCCTGGGAAAGGGTGTTCAGGCAGAGAATAGCCAGTGCAAAGGCCCTGAGGTCTGCTTGGCCTGGGAGGGAGCCAGGGGCTCCGTCCCACAGCAGTGGAGTTCAAGGACAGGCTGGGGGCAGACTGCTGGGTTCAGTCTTAGGAGTTCAGAGGTGGAAGGCTGGGCCGTGTGGACCCAGGGCGGGCCAGACCAGTGGGGGCGGTAGGGCTGGCAGGCGGGGGCCTGGCCAGGCAGGGTGACTCAGCGTCACCCCCTGCCCCCCGCCTGCTGTGGGGTTCCCCCTGCCACGCCTACCAAGGCTGAAGAAAGAGGCCATTGTCCCCGCTTCCCAGCCGCACCCCACCGGGGCAGAAACCTAGGCTGACCCCCTCCCCAGCACCCTGGTCCCCCTCCCCAGCAGGCCAGGAGAGGAGGGTGGGACCCAGTCTGGAGGCAGGGTAGGGGCAAAGGGCACCGCTGGGAGGCAGGCTGTCTGGCCGGCAGCCTCGCTCCGCTCGTCATCTCGGGTCCTGCGGGCCTCAGGGCAGCCACCTCTCCTGGGGAACCCGAGGTGGCCGTGGGCTCTGCCCACGGGCTCCCGCACTCAGCAAGACCAAGAGCTCCCCTGTCCCCTCCAGGGAGTCTGTTGTGCTGGGCAGGGGCCTGATCCACCTCATGGGGCCTGGGGCCACTGTCCTCCCGGACGTACGGGCTCAGTTTCATTCTGACTCGGAAGCCCCTGCCCCTCCCGCCCCCACCCGACCAGACTGGTCCCTGTCGAGACTCAGGGAAACTGAGACCCCTTCCCCCACGCACACACCGGCTTCCTCTTTACCCCTGTCCCCAGGGCCCCGGGTCCCCCCACCCGGGCCTGGGAGCCCAGGGGCCCCTCTGAGTCAGAGCAGAGCATTGAGTAAGCCGGGCCTGTGGCAGCTGGGCTATAATTACCCAGGCCCAGGCTCGGGGTGACGAAACTGGGCTGCCTGCACCCCCACCCTGCCTCTGCGTGGCCCCTGGCCCGCTGTGCAACCCCGGGGCAAGTCACTTCCCCTCTCTGAGCTTCCCAGCCTCAGCCAGGGTTCTGTCCAGTGCTAGGAAAACAGTCCATGCTGTGCCCTCTGGGGCTGAGGCCTGCGTCAGGTCTGGGCAGGGCACCTGGGGACCACAGCAGTGGGTTTTGCGGGATGGAGGGAGCAGCTAATGCCTCAGGAGTGGCGAGTTCGTTGTGGGCCACATCCTGCTGGCTCCAGTGGACGGCAGAACTGGAGAGTTACTGGAGTGGCTGTAGAAAGCAGGCCTTGACCCTCAGGGAAGAAGAGTTAGAGCCAACAGGGACACCAGGTCTGCGGCAGTGCCAGAGGGGAAGCCTTAGGACTGAGGAACCCAGAGCGGGAGCCAGACCTTTGGGGCCTGGGAAAGGCAGAGACGCAGGCAGGGCCACCATGGTGGGCCCTTGAGGGATGAATAGGAGTTTGTCAGTGTTTGCACCGAGACGCTGGTGTGCTGGCAGAAGCAGGAAACCCCAGCAGCTCCGAGGGCGGGAGGCAGCACAGAGCAGGTTGGGTGTGCGGTGGCCGTGACGGCTGGTGTGGACTGGGGCTGCGGTAGACGTGCCACACAGGTCACCCAATGATTCTTAAAATTTCCTGGCCACCACATTAAGGAGGGAAAAGGGGGCAGGGCAGGTGAAGGCAGCTGCCTGGTGGGTCCATCTTGATGGGCAGGTGCAGAGACCTGCAAGTGAGCCATTTCAGGTCGCCTTCCCCATGTCAAGGGCTGTGGGTGGCACCCTTTGTCCTTCCAGCCCTGCCCCTTGGAGCAGGCCACAGTTCAAGGGCTCAGGACGGGTCCCTGGGTGTTGTCACCTCAGGCCATCTTGGGGACCAGCTTTGTGGCTGAGCCAGATCCTCTTGCTCACTGGGCTCATTGCACAGGGAGGGGCCCTGGAATCAACCCAGTGCCCGCTGCCCCTGCTCACCACTCCCCCAGGAGTGTGGGGTGTCCCTGGCCATGGGGACTGTGCATGGGGAGGCCTCTGGGGTGACAGGAGAGTGGCAGGGCCTGGCCACCCTGGGTGGGGACTTGTAGAGAGGGGGCCAGCTGCCCCTGTTTGTCCAGGATGGAGGGGCTTCTTGGGATGCAGGTCAGAACTCTGGGACTCTGGGTGGCCCAGCTTGTCACCAGTCCCCAGGGGCAGCAGCTTGGAGGGCAGGGCCTGTCACACTCCTTGGCACAGGGTCCTCCTTGCCTCCTCCAGAGCAGCAAGGAGGAGGGCAAGAGAGGCCTGGCGCCAGCCCAGGCCGCCCCGTGGCAGGTCCAGGGCCGCCTGCTGGCCTTGCAGGGTCGCGCTCCCATCCGCTCCTCCCGTTTCGCTGGGGACCGTGCCCACTTGGGTAGGGGCATCCCAGGCGCCGGGCACCCCGGGTGGCTGGCTCTCAGGGGGGCGCGGTGGGCGGCGGGGTCGAGCCCGCTGACCGCCGCCCGCCCGCCCCCAGGCAGGACAAGCTCAAGGTGCACATGCGGAAGCACACGGGCGAGAAGCCCTACCTGTGCCAGCAGTGCGGCGCCGCCTTCGCCCACAACTACGACCTCAAGAACCACATGCGCGTGCACACGGGCCTGCGGCCCTACCAGTGCGACAGCTGCTGCAAGACCTTCGTGCGCTCCGACCACCTGCACAGGCACCTCAAGAAGGACGGCTGCAACGGCGTCCCCTCGCGCCGGGGCCGCAAGCCGCGCGTGCGCGGCGGCCCGCCCGAGCCCCCGGCCCCCGGGCCCGCCGCGCCCCCCGGCGCCCCCGGCGCGCCCGGCTCCCCCGGCGCGCGACGCAACGGCCAGGAGAAGCACTTTAAGGACCAGGACGAGGACGAGGACGAGGCCAGCCCCGACGGCGCGGGCCGGTTGAATGTAGCGGGCGCCGCTGGGGACGGCGGCCCCGGGGCCTCCGAGGGCACCTTCCCCGCGGGACTCGCCTAAAACCAAAAAGAACCGCCCCAGCGCCGCCCCCGCAGCCCCTGCAGCGCCCGCCGCCGGCTCCCAGCGCTTCCGCCTCCGCAGCCGCCCGCCCCAGGCTCGGGCTCGGCCCGGCTCGGGTTCGGCTCAGCTCGGTTCGGCTCGGGCTCGGGTTCAGCTCGGGCTCGGCTCGGCTCGGGTGGCGGGGCGGCGGGGCGGCGGGAGCCGGGCGGCGGTCGCCCTCCGCCGCGCGGGTTCCAGCGTCTTTCAGACGAGACCCTAAAGGACGTCTGTCTGCTCCGAGCGGACGCTAAACCGTCCCCACCCTCCTTCCTCAGGGCACTTACGGGGCCGTCCCCGCGCCCCGCCACCGCCCGTGGCCTCGCAGCCGCTCGTCCTGGCCGCCCCGACCTATTTATTCCCGGGCCCCGGCCGAGCCGCCTCCCCTCGGCCGCCGCGGGTCCGGCCCGGCGCCCGCCGCCCGGAGCCCGGAGCCCCTGTCTGGAGATTGGAAACGCGTCTCGACCCCGCCCCAGCCCTTCGCCCACGTTTTTAAAGCACTTTTTAGATTTTTCTTTTCCTCCTTAAAAACCAGATTTATATATAGATATATATAGACGTATAAATATATATGATACACTTTCTCAGAGCGGCAGCAGGTCGCCGGCGGCGGCAGAGGCAGGCGGGGTTCCAGGGTCACAAAAGCAATAAACCCAAGCAAGTCCTAGAGTGGAGAGAGGCGGAGCCACAGCGCGCCCGGCTCGCACTTTGTAACGAACGGGTACTTTATCTTAACTCTTAATTTAAAACATGTTTACAAGTTGCAACCAACTTCTATGAAAAGTTGAAAAGACAAAAAAAAAGCGAGAGAGAGAGAGAGAGAGAGAGAGCGCAAAAGAAAATTCCTAAAACTCAATTTATTTTTGTACAAAATAATAAAATAAAAAACCCACCACAAACGTAGAATCCACGTCTGTTCCCCAAGGCTGAGGGGGGTGGTCAGGAAGCCATGGGAAGGGACCAGAACCCCGCCCGAGGCGTCTGCCCGCCCCGGAGTCCACGCTGAGGGCAGGCCGCGGGGCTCAGGCCGGTGCCGGCCCCCACGCCTCCCGGCCTGCCCGCCTTGGGTCTTGATTGGGAGATGTCTCTGCTAGCCATACAGTGGCCATCTCTGTCCTTGGGCACCCACCCTCCTTACTCCCCAGCTCAGGGACGGCCCGAGAGAGGGCTGGCCTTCCAACCAGCCAGACCAACCAGTCCCCAGCCCCGTGTCCCTCCCGCCCCCAGGACCTGCCCTCCAACATGGCTGTCCTGCTGCAGGGTCCCTGCCTCCAGGGCCTGACGCCTCCCCCCGCCCCCGCACCCCCTTTTTACTCAAAGGCACTGACTGTAACCCGGGGGCTGGCTCCTGCCTCACCCCAGCCTCTGGCTCCCACGAGGCCCGGTGCTGACCGAGCCGCAGGCCACGGACGGGGCCAGGGTTGGGGAGGCGGTCTATGCCAGGTGCCCCGTCCCTCCTGCCCACTCGGTCCAGCACGGGAGCCTGTACATAGATGCTCCGCAGAACTGAGGCTACCTTCCGCCAATGCCTGGGGCAGAGGGGCGTCCCTGCGTCCCTCCACCCCTGGCGGTGGCCTGTCACCTGGCACCCCTGTCTGCGACAACTGTCTCGTCTTTTTCTTTTGTCTTTAAAGGGAAGCTTTGTAAGAAGGTGAATTTTTTCATATTGTTTCTACCAGATTTTTGTTTCTTTCCCTCCCCAGTCCCAGCCCGTCAGCCCCCCAAATGTCTCAGGATCCCCCTCCGGGCCGGCAGAAGGGGCAGGCCCGGGGCCAGGTGGTGCTGGCCTTGTTGGCTCCTCGATGTCACAGGGCGAGCTCCAGAGAGGACCGTCAGGCCCGGCAAGGCACTGGCCCCCTGGCCATCCGCCTCAGAGAGGCCCAGGGGCGAGTCCCCTCCCGTCCCCAGGCCCCTCGCAATAAGACCCACTCAAATCACTGATGTCATCCTGGCCAGCGGAGGCCACCAGACTTGGGGGACAGAGCCCTCAGGACTCTGGCAGGACCAGGCTGCCCGCAGCCACTCACCCGGAGCCCCCGCGGGCATCGCACTGAGCCCGGCCAGCCCCTGCTTCGCGCCCGCGCCTCTGCCTTAAGCCAGCCAGTCCCCCGCAGCGTCTGCATGGGCCCAGAGCAGGACCCCGCCGCCCCCGACTGCGCAATCACATACTGTATATAGACGTGGATCGATTTTATTTTTATTCTTTAAATTAAGGTTGTGATAAAGTGTTGCCAAAGATACTGCTGAATTTCGCGTTTCAGGAAACAAGCGAGAGGTGGAGGCGGGCGTGCTGGTCTGGAGGGCGCGGAGGGCTTTCCTCTGGTGTTGGGGTTTCTTGTGTTTTTTTTTTTTTTTTTTTTTTTTTTTTTTTTTTTTTTTTTAACTGCCTGGTACAAAAAAAAAAAAAAAAGAAAAAGAAAGAAAGAAAGAAAGAAAAAAAAAAAGAAAAAGTGAGATTGTTATTTCCATCATCATGATGAGGTTGCGTGGTGTGTGTGCGCGTGAGTGCGGGGTCCAGGCCCGAGGGCTCGGGGTCCAGGCGAGGACCTCCTGTCTAGTTGCTGCTCCTTGCCTCGCCCCTCCCACCCCGCCTTTTGAGATTAAGGGGGGAAAAAAAGGCAAAAAAATAGAATGAAAACCCCATAACCCAGTGAATGTAGGACGCGGGCGGGCCAGCCTGGTGCCAGTCTGCTCCCCGGAGGCCAGCCGGCGTGTCGCCTGTGCCCAGAGCTGTCCCTCTGCTTCCCTGCACCATGGGAGAGGAGGGTCCCAGGCCTCTTCTCCACAGGTGACCAGGGACGCTGGACATTGTCTGGACCCCAGGCACAGGCAGCTGTGTGGCCATGCCAAGGCCCAGGCCCGAGTCAGGCCCCAGGATGGAAGCAATCTGGGCAGCCGGGACTGTAGGAGGCGAGACCGAAAGGAAAAACAGAAAAAAAAGAAAAACTTAAAAACCAACAAAAAAAAAAAAAGCAAAAAATCCTATTTTTTGAGAAAGAAAGATATTTATATTTGCAGTTTTATTTTAAAAAGTTATTTAAGCTGAGGAAGCAGCTCCCCAGAGGTGGGGGTGGCTGGCGCAGGACGGGTCAGGGCGGGGGCTCGTCGCCCCAGGGCCGGTCTCAGTTGAGCCGAGCTCACACTAAACTAGATTTACATGGGGCGGGGGGCGGGGCGGCGCTGCCCAGGCCCCCCAGCCCAGACACGAGGTGCCTTGGACTCGGGGGCCAGGCCTGGCGCGTGGGGCAGGGCGGTGCCCGCTGGGTACAGAGCACAGAGCAGACATTCCATAGACTGTATTTGAGAGTCTTTATAAAGTGTGGGAGATTTAAAAAAAAAATTGATAAAAATGCACTTTTTGGGGGTGGGGGGAAAGCTTTAAAGTAATAAAAACAAAACAAAAAGGCAAAAGATGATGAAAAACCAGAAAAATCATTTTTCTTGTACATAAAACAACCACTAAACGCAGCCTGTTATGACCGCTCAGCGTCCTTTGCCTGATTTCCGTGTCCTTCGTGTTTTGTGGGGAGTCTGGGTGGTGAAGGGGGGCTCGAGGCCTGGTTCCCGCCAGACCCTTCCTGCCCAGCATGGGCAGGTGGTCCCTCTGGGACAGGATGGGTGGTGGGTGTCCAGGCAGTACCTGGGCGGGCAGGTGGTACGGGAAGGGGCCTCTGGGACAGCGGCGAGGGCTTGGGTGGCTGGGGATCACTGGCTGGTGTCGATCAGTCTGCACAGGCCCAACTTTGGCCATCTGCAGCTCCAGGGGTCTGGGAGGCTCCGCCTGAGTGATCTTGGTCCCCTCTCTGGAGGTCCTGGAGGTGCTGCCCAGGCCAGGCCCCCACAAAGTTACCACCCCCACAAGAAGATGGGCCTGGGCCCAGCACACTGAGGAGGACCCTCTGGGCTGGGGTCACCAAGAGCTCCTTACGGGACCTCTGGGGAGAGCCCCTCCTTCCTCCTGTCCACCCATCACATTCAGCCCACGGCACAGGGATCTGCCCAGGCCAGCCAAGCCAGGTCCACTTAGACCCTAGGCTCCTGGTGGGCCGGGCTCTTCCTGCGAGTAGGCACTAGGAGTCGGCAAGGCCAGGCTCTGCTCGGGACACACCCCACAGTCCTCATCGTCCACCCTGTGGCTCCCACCCTGGCACTCACCTGTGTGCACCCAGCTGCTGACCAGCCTGGGTCCATGCAGCACCTCCAGCACCCCAGGCCTTGGGCACACAGGTCAAGGCTACACTGCAGGGACACGGGGTGATGGGAGAGCACTGGGCCTCAGCTGGGCCCCCCTTGGCTAGCACCCTCCTGAGACTTCCCAGAAGGCATGGTCCACGCCGCACACAGCGTCCCCAACGCTGCCGTTTCTGGTTTGTCCAAATTGGGGAGCCATTGCTATCTGGTTCCAGAACATTCCTCTACCCCTTTGGAAGCCCTGCCCCCATGAGCCGTCCTGACCCTCCCCAGCCCTGTGCCCATGGGTACATGTCCATCTTGGACTCTCCTGGGCCACGACTGTGGCCTGTGTGTGGCTCTCACTGGCACCAGGTCCTCAGGTCCATCCATGCTCCTGTGTGTAAACGCACCACGTGGGTTGCTCAGTCGTCCATCTGTGGAACTGGCCTCCACCTTCTACCAGTGGTGGACACGTGTGCAAGTCTGTGGGGATGTGCTCAGACCGCGGGCCGTCATCCTCTGGGCCACGGCCCCTCCCGCAGTGGCCGCCGTCCTCATCCTCACCAGCGCCGGCTGCTGCCCCGTGCCCCAGCTCTGCCCTGACCACCACCACAGAGCATCCGTCTGTCTGCATCCCTCGTCCAGTCCAAGTGCCCAGCCTCCGCACTCGGGGCAGGCACCAGAAGCCAGGCCCAGGTGGTCCTAAGTGACCTCCTCCTCGCAGGACACAGCGCCTCTGAAGTCAGCTGTTGCAGGGGAGGGAAGACCCTGGGGTGTCACTCGCTTCCCCACCCCAACACAGAAAAGGGCACAGAACGGCACAGGCCTTGGTGGCTTCACCTTGACCGTTTTATTTGCATTTTTAAAAAACAATTAAGTTAGAATACAAATATTAGAAAACAGCGGCCTGGCTGCGGGCGGGCAGGGTGGGGGGCCCGCCGGCAGGAGTTCGTACAGCAGGACGGACCTGCCCTCGCCCTGCGGCCCAGCCCGCGCCGGGTCCTGCCTCCTGACCAGGGAGCTCTGTTCGGAGCTGAGGGCGGCGGGGAGGGCACCACCGGCTGCCTCCGGGGCCCCTGCTGGAAGAGCCAGGCTCCAGGGTGGGGCCGGGCGAGCCTCCGACCTGTCGGGAAACCCAGGAGCGGGAAGGGAGAGGAACCAACCCAAATCAAGAGACCTGCCGCCCTCGGCCGCGACGCCCTCCCTGCCCGATGGCCCCGTGGGCAGGGCTGGCGGTGGACATCTGTGCTGTTCCGTAGGGAAGTTAACCTGAATTGGAGTTACCGAGGTAGCTGGCTAGAAAACGGACCCCCCCACGCCACACGGTGCCGCACCCGGGGCCCTGCCTCCCTGGGGAGGTCCTGGCCACGCGCCGGGTCTTCGGAATACCAAGTTATTGCACTTTCAAATCACAACCCATCTGTGGCGCCCGCCCCGCCCATGGCTTCTAAGCTCAGCGCTCGCTGAGGGCGCAGCGAGGTCTCCAGGCGAGGACGCGTCGCAGAGAGCAAAGCAAGGGGACAGACGCACGTCCGTGGTCGCGGTGGTCGCCGGGCCCAGCTGGCATGGTCGCGGGAGGTTCCTGGTCCCTCCCCCCGCAGCCCTGCTCTCCCGGCGGGCCTCGTGTGACGAGTTCGTCTTTTCGTCTGTTTCATTTTTCTTTTTTTCGTTTTTGTACTTTTTTTTTTTTTTTTTTTGTCATTTTACTTTTTTTTAATCCCCCGAGAGGAGAGTCCAGAGGTACAGGAGCCAGGAGCCAGGGAAGGGTGGAGAAAACAAACCAACATGGAAAGAAAAGAGAAACTGCTGCTCCCGCTGCGCCCGGCCGCCCGCCCTCCGCGTGGTCAGCACCAGGAAAGTTGCGTGTCGTGTGGTCGGTGGTCAGCAGGCCGGAACCAGGCCCTTCTGGAAGGGGCAGCGGCGCTTGGGCCGGGGTCCCTCCTCGTCCTCGTCCTCGTCCTCATCGTCGTCCTCCTCCTCTGAGGATGACGAGCTGTCCAGCGTGAGGTCCACCACGTCGGCTCCAGGCTTCCCATTCTCCACACTGCCAACCAAGGCCGCCCCGCTGCCTGCACCGCCCAGGGTGCCACCGCCGCCGCCGCCGCCGCCGCCGCCACCATTGACGCTAGGGGTGGGCAGGAGCCCAGTAGCGTCTGAGGTTCCTGTGGGCAACAGGGACACAGGCGGACAGGTGTTCAGGGGGCTGCTGACATGCACCGCGGGCACGGGGCGGCTCCCCCGACTGCTCCAGGGCGGCAGCGGACTCACCGAGCACCAGGATGGGGCCCTGGGGGCTGCAGCTCCGCTCCTTCTCAGGCACGGATGGGGCACCAAGAGCCGTCCACCAGGTACTCGATCTCGTCCGCGTCCTCACACTCGCTCAGGATCTTCGAGAGGAGCCTGGGCGAGGCGGGTGGGTGACACCAGGCTGCGTCACACCCGGGGCCCTCCTTCCCGCCACAGGGCTCGCCAGGGCACCGCCCTCTGCAGAGGTGGCCTTGAGACAGCACCAAGGGTCCCCGAGCACTGGGGACCTTCTGCACAGGCCTGAAGGCGTGGCCGCAGGCCTGCAGGCACCTGCCTGGCAGCCACAGGCAAGGCGGGCGGCCCTTCCCCAGTCACCCTGGAGGGTGGCAAGGGGCCTGCTGCCCCACTGGAGCTCCACCCTGGGGCTGGGCACCGCCAGGCAGATGCCCCCACTTCCCAGAAGAGGACGCAGGCTCGAGCTGACCAGAGCCTGTGCATGCCCGGGGACCTCCTGGTGGCACTGCTCAGGCCGTGAGGAGCCTGAGGCTCGAGGGAGGTGCAGTGGCTCCAGGCTCAGAGGCTGTGGGGACAGGGCGCCTCACTCCCACACTGTCCCCGAAGGGTATGGTACACGCTGTACACTGGGTCCCTCTACATGGGGACCTTCCCGCCCCAGTTCACAGAAGGGAAACAGAGGCCCTGGCAGGGACAAGAGCCTAAGCTCACAAGACTAGACAGCAGGATCCAGTTCCAGTTCTGCCCACCACGTCCCACAACCCATGCGGGGCACACTGGTTGCTGTGTCCCGGCCACGCAGGAGAGGCCTGGTCCCACCTGGGGCCACTTCCACCCTGCCCCTGCCCCCCGCGGGCCACGGTCACTCAAGTGTGGAAGGCTCTGCTTGTAGCGCGACTCCCGCCAGGGGAACCCCCACTCCGCCTCTGGGTCCCCAGCCCTCTTCCTGCTCTCCTGCAACAGTCCCCCGCCCCCCCCCAAGAGTGTTCCCTGAGCAGGCTCCACAGTCCCTTGGGGGACCCAGGATCCACCTGGTACAGGTCTGGAACAGATGGGGCAGAGCCCTCCAGGAACCTCCGGGCTGTGTGGCAACACCGGGGCCTGGTGGCCAGGACCAGGCCCTGCAGGGCACAGCACCTGACCTAGCGATGGAGCCACGGCTGCTAAGCTGAACCACCGGCTCCAGGCCTTGGGGAAAGGCAGATGGTGGACCGCGCAGCCACCAGGTTAGAACGGAGCAACCATTCAGATCCAGCCCACGTGCCTGGTCCCAGGGGCCTCCTCACTCCACTTGGAGGCCAGCAGCTAGGCCCTTCCAGGAAGGCTCAGAACCGGCCAGACCTGGCTTCAAGTCACCACAGCCCAGCCACCTGCAAGGTATGGGGTAGGGCCCGAGGCTGGTGGGCAGTCCCCTGAGCCTCAGTCTCCTCCTCAATTAAGTGGGGAGCAGCCTGGGGTGTGGCTCAATGGTGGACCCCTGCCCCAGACCCAAGGCCCTGGGCTCCCCTCCGCACCACAGAACAACAGGCGGAGACGAGTCTGAGGCAGGGCAGGCACTCCAGCAGGGGGTCCGACCCATGACCTCCACAGCCCACAGTGGCTCTGGGGACAGGAAGGGGCGGACAGCACCTGGCAGAAGCCACCTCAGGTGCCAGGGACAACTGAGCTTAGTTTCTGGAAACCTAAGACCTAAGCAAGCTTCCCATCTGGGCAGAGAAGCCCACCCTAGCCCTCAGGGGTGGCAGGGGGAGGGCCTGCTGGCCAGTCCCAGGCTAGCGTCACCAGGAAAGGGTGGGGCGTGACCAGCAGCTATTGGCCTGTCTTTCACCTTCCCTCTGGGGACGCTTCTGTTTCTGGGGCCCCACTGACTCCCCGGCAGCCTCGTGGCTGGCCTTGCAGGTGCCCATCTCAGGTGGAAAAGCCCAGCACGCACCTCCATGGGCCTGTCCAGTAAAGGCTCTGCTAGTCCCACAGGGAGCAATGGGCCTTTCGCACCTGCATGCTCAGGGCTGGGCTCTCCAGAGTCACCAGCAACTGGCTCCACTCCGCACACCAGGATCCAAGGAAACGAGGGGCTGGCCCAGCACAGCGCCCAGCTGCCTCTGGGTCCCGGGACTCACCCATCAATGATGAGCTGGTCGTAGGGGGCTGGCTTGTCACACACCGGGCACATCCAGGTGGGCTTCTTCTCATTCATCTGCAGGTAGAAGACTGCATCGAAGCACTGCAGGTGTGCGCAGGTCTCCGCCCGGCAGGGCACCGAGAGCCGCATCTTCACCAGCTGTGGGGAGGGCGGGTTGAGCAGCCCTGGCCGCACCGTTCCACTCACTCCCTGCCATGAGCACCCAGGGGACCTAGGCCGAACCCCCTGCCCTCCCGTGCTCCCACGCCAGCTGCATGTCACCACCCAGGTGGAGATGGAGGAAGCCCAGGGCCATGCAGCTCTGGGAGGGGAGCAACAAGGGGCAATCTGCTTGCTCACCGGGCAGATGAGGGATACCCGCACACCGGTGGTGGCAATCTCGCTGTCAGGATCCAGGCGCAGCTTCTCCTTGACTGTGAGGAGGGGACAGAGGACAGTGTTAGAGGGGAGGAGACAGGCAGCCTGGGTCACAGAGCCCACAGAATGCACTCATTTCTACGAGAGGCTTCCCTGGTGGGGACCCAGGCTGGGCTGCAGACTTGGGGCTGCAAAGAGCGTCTGAAAGAGGCCCCAGGGCCCAGGCTATGCCCAGCCAGCAGGCACTAGCACGGCCTCCTCACCTGCAGGGCTCCTGCTGACCTATTTTGGAGAGATCCTGGCAGCACCCAGCACCTACAGAGCATCCACTGTGATGGCTATTCTGCCACCAGCACACCTGCCAAGGCGTGATGGGGACCCACCCTGAGGCCAGGTGGCATCTGTGCACAGTATGCAGCAGCCTGGAAAGAGGGCTCACGGGAGCCACACAGGCTGTAGGAAGGCCATGGAGGACCCATAAGGTGGCTCCCAGACGCTCCTGCACCCACCCTGCTCAGGACAGGAGAAGTCAGGCATGACCACACTCCGTCCAGAAGGCTCGCAGGAGACTGTCATCAGGCCCTCCAGGAAGCCATCTCCTCTGCCTGGGACTCCCTTCCTTCCTTCGGTCCCACACCTGCTTCCTCCTGACCTCAGTCTGTGGGGACTCAAGCACTCTCCTTCCTCTGAGCAGCCTAAGCCCAGGATCTCTGCAAAGCCCTGGGCACTCAAGGGCTGGGTGGGTAGGCCATGGGGCCAATGGTGCCGGAAGGCTCCTCCCCCTGAGCCAGGCCCTGGCTGCTCGGCCCCCTGCACCCTCCCCTGCTTGAGCAGGCCCCCGGAAGGCACTCATACCTCAGTGTGAACTTCCCCCAGGGCCCCAGTGGCTAAGTGCTGGGGGTGGACCACCAGACACCAGGCAGACATGAGGGCAGAGGTATGCGTCTGGTTTTAGAGCAAAGCCTTCCTGCTCTCTTGTAGGAAGACAGTGTATGTAGCAAGAAGGGCTAAAGTGAGACAAAAGACAGAACTTCCTGGAGACAGAAACCCAATGGTGGAGATGCCACACCTGTGGCTGGCTGTGGGCAGACACCTGCCGCCATGGCCCTAAGTGGGGCCCAGGGCTCAAGAGCTTGTGGCCCCGGTGCTGAGGCTCCTTGCTGGGGGTGGAGGTGAGGAGCAGAGGTGGCACAGCAGGTGCACAGGTCTTGGAGTCACGGAGTCCTAACTATGACTCTGCCTTGGTCTCCCTCTGGTCGTGGGGACAGGGCTGGGTTACCCACAGGGCTTCCTGTGTGACATCAGGGGCTGTGGGCTATGACTCCTCCCTCAAGAGCTGGGGTGGGCAGAGGGCTTCACACAGGGAGCCTCCAAGGCCCCTCCCAGGCTGGGAGGCCATGGGGTGGCTGAGAGCTGGGGTACAGCCCGGGGCTATCTGGGCCGGTGCCAGAACCCCTCCCATCTGCAAGGGCCTGGGCTAGAGGGAGGGGCCGGCACGCCCAGCGGACAGTGGGCGGGTCCTCGCCCAGCTCCTGAGCCGGCTTTCCAGGTGGCACCAGAATCCACAGGCCCCATGGTTGGGCCCCGCCCTGAAACCCAACCCAACAGCCCCTCCAAGGACAGGACAGCGGAGCCCACCACAGCCCAGTCCCAGCAAGGCAGGCCCAGGGAGCCTGTCCGAGATGGCGTGGTCTGTCCTCATACAGACACGGCCACCGGAGAGGACAGCAGCTGTCCAGGCCACACAGCTTGAGCACCGCGCCTGGCAGCCCTGCAGCAGCCAGGAAGCGGCCCTCTGCTCCTGCCTGCGGGCGCGCGGCTTGTCTTTCAGGAGCTCTAGGTTTCGTTTCTTAAAAACAGCGAACGTCACGAGCACAGGAAAGACAGAAAGTGACCTGTCCTGTGCGCGTCACCCTCGGCCAACTGTGACTCCAGCCTGTCCCAACGCCAGGCCAGAGCCACCCAGGGAAGCCTGAGGGCTCGACCCCTGTGGACAGCAGCCATGTCCCACCCCCAGCATCCTGCACAGGCCTCCTGGCCTCCCTGGTACCACGACCCACATGGGTGGCTTTCCTTGTGTGGACCCCGGACAGGTCAAGCCCGCCCCTCAGGCCCAGGAGGGAGAGTCCCCAGCAGCCCACCGCAGCTCACCCAGGGCCTTGCAGAGCTCCGGGTGCTTGACCCCGATGGTTTTCAACCTCTGCAGCAGCTCCGCCGAGGTCAGCTGCCGCACCAGGTACAGGGCCACCGAGTAGCTCTGGGGAGAGGGCAGGTGTCAGGGCCAGGTGGGGCCTGGGGGCCAGGGCAGGTGCTGGGTGGCACACTCACCTTGCCGTAGTTGCCCCAGGTGACGGTGATGCGGTTGGTGGCTGAGGACAGGTACATGAGGTGGGTGAGGTTGATGGGCCGGCAGGGCCTCTTGGGCTCCACTCCAGGCTTATTGGAAGGATAGTAGCCCTGGAAGCAGACACGTTGCTCAGGGCACCGTGGGGCCAGTGGTGCCCCTGCCCTCCACCCCAGCAGCGCAGGCAGCAGGCTCACCGGGACAGAGCAGTAGCTGTGGTTGACCTTCACAGCGATGTTGGGCGGGTACTGGTCCTCCTGAGGGCAGCTGGTGTCCGAGTAACAGATTCTACAGCAATGACAGGGCGGGGCTGCTCTGGGCTCCATGACTGGGCTGGTGGGGTGGGAAGCGATGGCTGGCCCCACCAACGGTGGCGGGCGGCAGGGGTTGGACGCCAGGACATGCGGCAGGGTGCACGGGAGTCTGCGGGCTCTGGGGGTGGGGGTGCGGGAGGGCCGTGCCAGGGCAGGGGTGGCCGAGGGTCCCGGGCTGCAGGCACACCTGCCTACCTGAGGACCACCTGTACGGCTTTGACTCCAGGCTGCAGTTCTCTGTGGCACCAAGTCAATCAAGGAGAAAGGAGGGTCAGTGAAGCAGCAGCCCAGCGCCACACTGACCCGCCAACCGGGCACCAGCGCCTCTCCCGGGCGATCCAGGGGGCACCCTCGCCAGCGTCGCCAGCCACCAGGCCCATGCTGGGAAGACGCCGCCCCCTAGGCAAGGGGGCCGAGCTGAGAGCGGTGTGGCAGTGCTGCTCGCACCCCAGGAGGGCAGGCCAGGGCGCCTGGGGCAGTCAACCTCCGTGTCCTCCAGGCTGGACATAAACCCTGACCAATTTCAAGAGCCAGGATGAGGGTCGGGGCTCACAGTGGGCAGGGATGGTGGGTGAGGCCAGACAGAAACCACGGACTCAGCCGTGGACTGTGACCCAGCCCTGCCCAGGCCCGCAGGTGAGCCAGGTAGTGAGCTCTCCTGTCTTTCCTGCGGCACTGAGGATGGAACCTGGGGCCTCACACGTGACACGCACGCGCTCTGCCTCCGAGCTGCACCCCAGCTGACCTTCCGTCCCGAGGGTGCTGGTCTCTGGAAGACGGAGGGGGGTGCTGCTGTGAACCCAGGGGGGTGCAGGGCACGGGCACCCAGTCATGCCTGGCACACGCGGCCTCCCAGTGTGCTTCTGTCTTAGCTGGAGGCGGGAGGGGCTCGGAGGGCTCTCGGGGGTCCCTGGTCGCCACCCGCTACAGCTCAGGTGCCTCACCTGGGCTGACCCTGCCTCTAGGGGACAACAGGTGATGTTGAAGGACATGTGGTGTCACAACTGGGGAGCTCCAGCTGAGTGCTGGAGGCCAGGGACACTGCTCAGCACCTTACAGCCCAAAGCCACCTGGCCCCCTCTGTAGCGTCTAAGGGACCCCATGATAGGGAACGAGGAGTCAACCTCAGGTTGAAGGGTACGTCCCAAAGCTGAGCCCGGGACACGAGGGATGGGGTCCGGCACGCCTGGGGCCGTGGGCTCTCCTGAGCAGGGCCAGGGCCACCGCCAGACGCTGAGGACAGTCCCTGGAGGCTGGGAGGGGCCAGGCACCTGGAGTTCCGGATCAGCTCCACCTGCCTCGGCGTCAAGGCGAAGATGCACGGGCTCTCCTGAAGCTTCTCGCTATTCTGTGGGACTGAAGACGAGTGTGGGTCAGGGCCACATCTGCCCCCAGCTCTGGCCCCACATGCGGCCACGTCTCCGAGGTCCTCTTCAGACCAGGAGACAGGAAGCGGGAGGCCAGCGCCAGCAGGGCCTGTGGATGTGGCAGGGCTGCCCAGGGCCTCTGGTGTAGGAAACCATCTCACTCGGGCGTCCATGCAGGAGGGGAGAACGGCACAGCTGGGCCAGCCCGGCTCTGCACGTCCTCGGACTCTGGTCCTACCTGAGACCACAGGCCTATGGGGACCAGGAAGGCAGCCTCCAAGAGCAGCCGCCAAGGCTGCTCACGGCGGGCCCACCCGTGGGGCCCCACTCGAGATCACCAAACACCTCCTAAGGGTGGAGCCAGGGGCTGCCCACCTCCCTTCCTGCTCCATCACAACCAGAGCCGCAGGGCAGAGAGGGAACCTTTGAGGAACGTGCACAAACCCCGCAGAGCAGCCCTGTGGGCGCAGCCACACTGCAGTGCCGCCCTACAAGCGGGCATCCTCTGTCCTGTGGTGCTGTGGACAGCCTGGAGGGGCCCACCACGAGCCCCAGCCCCAGCCCTCTTTATTTTCTATTTTGAGACACAGTCTCACTAAGTGTCCCAGGCTGGCCTTGAACCTGGGATCCTCCTGCCCCAGCCTCCCTAGTAGCTGGGATCGCAGCCGCATGCCACAGGGCCTGGCCAGGAAAAAGATTTAAGATGAATGTTTTAGGCTTCCTCTATGAGCAGTTGGTAAAGAAGAGTAAGTTAAAGCTGAAGTCAATGGAAGGAAGAAAATCAAGAAAAAAAATGAAAAGCAGACAGGAGCTGAACAAAGCCAAGGCTCTGTCTTCAGCCAGATTGAGCGGTGAGAGCAACAGCGTCAGCCAGGACTGTCAACGAGCCACACAGCAGCCCAGACCCTCAGCCTTCCAGCTCAATGGGGGGTAGGCGGTACCAGGATTGAGCTCAGGGGCGCTTGACCGCTGAGCCGCACCCCAGCCCTAGTTCGTATTTTATTTAGAGGCAGGGTCTCACTGAGTTACTTAGTGCCTCGCTGTTGCTGAGGCTGGCTTTGACCTCGTGATCCTCCTGCCTCAGCCTCCCCAGTCGCTGAGATGACAGGCATGTGCCACCGCGCCTGGCTTAGATGCTCTTTCAGGAAGCAGAATGGGGAGGACTTGCCAGCACCCATACGAGGCCTGCACAACCCCGACACCTCCACTTAAAATTTCTTTTTAGCCAGGTGTGGTGGCCACGCCTGTCATCCCAGCTATGCCACAGGCTGAGGGAGAAGGATGGCAAGTTCCAAGCCAGCCTGGGCAGCTTCGTGAGGCCCTGTTTCCCTGAGCTGCAACGCCAGCCTGCCACTGCAGAATGTCTAGAACAGCCCCGAGAAGCTGCTGGACTGCAGTCCGGGTGGGACTGAGAGCTGCAGCAGGGCAGGAGCACGGACTCCCAGCGGAGGACGGCACCAGAGGGCATGGCCAGGATGACGGAGGCCCGTGGCCACACATCACCCGCAGGTCATCCGGAGCGCTCTACCAGCAGGAACCATGCTGCTGACCCATGTGGCCTGAAGACGCCTGGTTCCCAGACAAGGGATGCGACGCAGCTGTTAAGAGAGGTGACAAGGCTGGGGTGCAGCCCGGTACAGGACGACCCCTGCCCGGCTGTCCTCAACGTCCCAGCAGGAGACATCTCCAGCCACTGCTGCAGGACAGAAGCACCTGTGCAGACAGACCCAGGGCCCCAGCAGACACCCGAACCGCAGGCGCTCCAGCCCCTGGCGCCGGGTGCTGTGGCACCTGTGAGGAACCCGAGCTGCTCCTGCAGACTGTCTTTGTTTATTCTGTTTTCTGGTGCCAGGTTTTGAACCTGAGACACTTAGGCTGAGCCACTTGCCCAGCCCTTTTAATTTTTAGTTTAAGACAGGATCTTCCTAAGTTGCTGAGACTGGTCTTGAACTTTCGATCTTCCTGCCTCGGCCTCCCAGGTGGCTGAAATTGCAGGTGTGGGCACGGTGCCCAGCTCCCACCGCTCTGTTACCTCAGGGGGCACGCATGACACCAACATGCTGTCAATGCTGTGTACGCAGCTGTGCACTGTGCTGCTGTGGGAACAAGGACAAGAGAGATCCTCTACGTTTAGTGCCGACGCCATTTTTCAGTGAAGCTCTTGAAGCGTGGTTGGCTACAGCGGGGGATGCACACCCCTGGACCTGGAGGAAGACCTCGTGAAGTCTCCCCACGAGGAGCGGAGGCACGCGGGCCCGAGCACGGGCAGCCTGCGTGGCTGGGGAGGTGCTGGAGGCCTCTGCCGCTGCAAGCCCTCAGAACAGGACGCCGACGTCCCAGGCACCGCGCTGTCTGGCTGAACAACCCTCTGAGGCTGCCACAGGAGGTGGGCACCCCAGTGGGCAGGCCGGGCCCTCTGACGATCAGCTTCTGTGGGACTGGCTCTTGTCTGCTAACCCTGCCTAGAACTTTGTGAACCCAGACCATGAGGCTAGGTGACATGGAGCAAGGACACACACTCCACTTAAGAGCAGCTCGGTGCTGGGCTGGCTCTCAGGGGCTTGCCCGGTGTGCGTGACGCACTGGGTTTGATTCTCAGCACCGCATGTTAAATAAAAAAAAGGTCCACTGACAACTAAAGAAATATCAAAAAAAAAAAAAAAAGAGCAGCTTAGGCTGCAGACGAGGCCTGTGCTCCAGGTCCCTTTCTTGGGTGCCACCACTGGGTCACTGGGGCTGCAGTTAGGGACAGTCATGCCGCTGCAGCCAAACCTGATTGCTTGCTGAGGGCCTGGCTGGTCCCTGAGTGAGTGCCACCTAACTGGGGAGGGGGTGCAGACAGGCCCAGATCTGCCCAGGGGCCTGGGGGGGGGCAATTATTCTGGAAGCAGGAGGGGAGACCTCACAGGTGACACCTGAGCTGGGCCCAGAAGACCAGGCAGGAGATCAAAATGCCACCCCCAACCACTCCACCCTACAGCTGTCTCCTGGGAAGCAGGAGTAGAGGACGGTCCCCAGCAGGGGGCTTAGAAGTAGTGAGAAAGGCCTGTGAACCCAGCCACCAAAGACCAAGAATCCTAGTCCATTCCCTGCAGAGGGTCCCCTTTAGGTGAGACCTGGCCGGCACCAGGCCTGGCTCTGGGGCCTGGGGGTCGGCCCTGCATGCCATCATCTGCTGTCCAGCAGGTCCAGGTCCTGACACTGCCTCCAGAAGCCAGCAGAGGTGAGCTGACACCTCGGCTGCGGCACAGCCCCATCCAGAGGGCTGGGATCTTCTCCAAAACCATGTGGGGCTGGGGATACAGCTCAGTCGGTAGAGTGCTTGCCTTGTAAGCACAAGGCCCTGGGTTCGATCCCCATCACCAAAAAAAAAAAAAAAAAAATTAAAAACCATGTGCCCTCTGCCACCCTGGTCAGAAGCAAGGGCACCCTGCCTGGTGTCCAGGGCCCAACTCAGGCACACCCTGGGCTCCCCTTCCCCTTTGTCCTGCCACACCCACTCCCTAGGCCAGTCCCGGAGGCTGTTTCCAAACACCACCTGGGCTCCCATCAGGCCCCTGAACTCCCACAAAGAGCCACAGATGGGGAACCTCCCAGCCACTCAACCCCTGCCCCTCATTCCCATGGCCACTCCCCATCTGATTCTTCAGGGCCAAACCACTCCAGGAGGCTCCTGTCCACATGGACCACAGGCCCAGCCACCCAGTCTCCTCCTCAGGACTCCATCAGCTGAAGATATGCCGCCTCAGGGCCTTTGCACTCACTGGGCCCTCTTCTGGAACATTCCTCCCCCAACCACCTTCATGGCCCTTGTGTCTGTACTTGCACAATGCCACGGAATAAAAGGCTTCTCTGAGGACCTCGTACAAAAACTGCAGCCCCCACAACCTTGACCTGGGAACCAGTCAAGCTCCCCACAGCCTTCTTGCCTTCTCAGAGGCCACGTCAGCATGAGGTCCACAAAAGGGGCTGGTGTATGTGTGGGCACACAAAGGCTTGCACACGTGCACCAAGTCAAGGCGCGGACCTCGAGCACCCAGAAAGCACTTGTGTTGCTACCCTGGCTCCTGCACCGGGGACGGCGAGGCCCATTGGGCAGGGCACGGACCGGCAAGAGGCTCATCCCAAGGTTCACATGCACGCTGCCCCTCAGGCTTCTGCACACACTGGGCCTCGTGGCCCAGAACTAGAGGGCAGGAACAGGGATCCCGGACCAGCTGGGCCCAGGCAACCCACAACCCTCAGGGGCCTCTGTGCAGGAGGGCCTGGAGCCTGCCCTGATGAATATTTAATGCCCGGCAGGGCTCAAGGAGAGGCGGCAGGAGCAGCCCCATGCTGGGGCCCCCTTGGGTAGCTGGATTACAGCTGGTAAATCCCTTGCTGTCGCTTGGACTTTCTACGGTGAACACATGCAGCATGGCACAAGTTTAAGGGGAAAGGCAACCTAAGATTAAAAGAGAACCCAGGCTGGGCTGGGCTCCGCGGTGCAGCGCTCGCCTGGCATGCGTGGGGCCCTGGGGTCCAGCCTCAGCACCACAGAAAAATAAGATAAGGGTATTGTGTCCACCCACAACTAAAATATTAAAACAAAAAAATCCGTTCAGACAGGACCCTCTCCCTCCCAGCCTGAGGTCCCACCTCCAGGCTGATGACCCCACCCCGCCCGCTGCGCACAGACTCCTTGGCTCCTACCAGAGCTCCTCTGTGGACCTACACACTGCCCACCCACTCCACCCTGCCCAGCAGGGTGCGCCCTTCACCAGAGACCCCAGGGTGCCAAGCAGGTCCTGGATGGCACCCCAGGCAGAACCAGGACATGGTGGGGTCAGAGTCTGGCAGACGGGTAGGACCACTGGTTCCACCCCTGGCAATGTGACTGAGCTGGATAGCGCCAGGACATGGGCTGCATCCAGCCCCACTAGGGCCGGTGGGTTCAGAACCTGAAGGGGCGAGGACCTTGCCAATCTTGAACCTTGATGTTCAAACCCAGTCCTGGTTGCTGGGCTGATGGGTGAAGAGCGGCCAGCTGGAGAGTGTGGCCTAGGCTGCTGCTCAGCTCCACATCTTTGCCTGTGCTGTGCCCACCTGTGCCCCAGCCTGCTCCAACCCACCCACACCAGCAAGCCAGGCCCAGGCCCCGTGCTGACACGATGAACGAATGGCGGGGACGAGAAGGCAAGGAAGGCTGGGAGGGCGCTCTGCTGCAGCAGCGGCTCGTGAGGGTGGGCTGTCCAGGCCCCTCCCAGAGGCAGTGCGGGGCACGGCGAGGGGCCTGTGTGGCTGCGGCAGAGGGAGGGAAGGGAGCTGTCATAGGGCAGAAGATGGGCAGGTTCTTGGCAGAGAAGCATGTGGGTCTTCTCTTTCACAAGGTTCCTCAGCTGCCAAGGGGAACCACCACCTGTGGGAAGTGACCACGGAGGCCAGGCGAAGCAGGCGAAGGCGGCGGCAGCAGTGCAGGGGCAGGAGGTGGAGGTGGAATTGGGCAGGCCCAGGGGCCAGCCCCTCTTCCCCAACCACGTGTGTCCCCACGAAGGCCAGGGCCTACTACACGGCTGGTGGAAGCCATCCTTCTGCTAGCCAGCCCCAGTTCCCAGAGCTAGGGACGGTGCCACAGGATTCCACACGACCACCCAAGCTCCAGGGCACAGGATGGATCTAGACGCCCCCAAGGGACCACTGGCCAGGCTGTGCTGACTGTGACAGCAGGTGGGCCTCTGCCTCTCTGCACCCCGCATGTCTGCACTGACCATAGGGGAGAATCTCAACATCAAGAAATGATGTCAAGAGGCTGGGCTGGGCTCAGTGCTGGAGCGCTCGCCTAGCACATGTGAGGCCCTGGGTTCCATCCTCAGCACCGCATAAAGAAATAAACACGCAAACAAACAGATTGTGCCCATCTACAACTTAAATAAAAAAAAAAAATGTCAAGCCAGGTGTGGTGGCACACACCTGTAAACCCAGCAACTTGGGAGGCTGAGGAGGCAGGCGGATCACAAGTTCAAGATCAGCCTTGAAAACTTAGTGAGAGCCTGTCACGAAATAAAAAATAAAAAGGGCTGGGGCTGGAGCTCCGTGGTTAAGCACCCTGGGTTAAGTCTCCAGTACCATTAAAAAAGTCAAAAACTGAGGCCGGCTGGGCCTGGGGGCACACTCAAATGCCAGCAACTCAGGCGGCTGAGGAGGAGGCTGCAGGCTGGAGGACAGCCTCGGCAGGTGAGCGAGGCTCCCAGCAACTCAGCAAGGCCCTACTCTGTTTCAAAATTCAAAATGATAAAATACAAAGACTGGGGATGTAGCTCAGTGAAAAAGCACTGTCTTCAAACTCCAAAACAATAACAAAAGATAAAATTAAAAATAAACAAATAAACAAATTAAGAACCCAAACAAATAACAAAAGCAGAAGAGTTCCCTAGACCCCAGGCAAGCTGCAGCCCTCTGCCGGCCAGCCCCTGGGGTTTCAGGCTGTTGTCCCTCCTCCTGAGGCACCCCACGCTTAGGCCACAATGGCCTCCATTCAGTCCCATGAATGAGCCCTCTGGACGCCAGGCCTCTGCTCCCAGTGGTCCCTCTGCCTGGAATACACTCCCTGCCCCTCTAGGCTGGCCAACTCCTCAGCCTGGCGTGTGGGCTGGAGTAGGGCCTCTTCCGGGAAGCCTTCCTGTCGACTCCTCCACAAACACACAAAAGGGCTGCAGACAGCCCCCAGCCTACACCCCCGCGAGGGCAAGTAACCCTGCTAGGCAACACCAGGCCAGGGGAATGCCAATGCCTTGCCTGGCACTAGGCCCCTGCTGACCGAAGGGCTTAGGAGCCTAGGAAAGGGACACACCTGTGTCCGCACATAGTAGGACAGCACCAGACCAGAGCTTCCAGCCGTCACTGATGCTGCTACTCCTGGGAGGTCTGGGGTGGCCGTGGCCCAGAGGCCACTCACACTGCCTGCGTGGGTCTGCTGGTGCTGCTGCAGGTCACTCTGCTAGCAGGGCACTCCCTTCCCCCTGCATGGCTCGCGAGGGCGCCTCTTTCACATGCTCTGACACGAGGCTCTGGACCCCTGGTCCTCCCCAGCCCTTCTTGGCTGAGGTCAAGATGGCCTTCTGCCCTAGGCTCACCGGCCACAGGCTCCCCTTGCTGAGGGGGCTGGGTTCCAAAGCTGACCTCTCCCAGGAGGCAGTGCAAAGCCCAGGCTGCTGGGAACCAGGTCAGGACAGGGAGGATGGAGCTGGGCTGCTGTGACCTGGGCAGGCCTCCTGACCCCCACGGTGGACCATCTGCTCCAAGCCCTCGCAGCTCCCAGTCTGCACTGGCGTCCTCCCTCCCCTGGAGTGATTTATGGCTCCTGTCCTGTCCTGGCCGCCTGCTGCAGTCCCCGTCCCAGAGCCAGCCGCAGCTCTTCTGGGGAATCCACTCGAGTGCGTGGGCCTTGTTTGGGCTAGTGGGTCATGGTCAGGGAAGGAGGAAAGGGAAGCTGGCAGAGCTGGGCCTCCCGAAGCAGGCAAATCATGGACAGGCTGGGTGTTGGGACAGAGCTGGGTCCTGGAACTTTGGGGACCGCTGCCTTGGATCCAGACTCTGTACCCACAGAACCTTTCCTTAAGGACATGCACAGGGCAGGGGAGTCTAGGGGAGGCAGCGCACCCTGGTGGGAGAAGCCCTCCCAGACTCAGGGCAGATGGGGGAGTGTGGGGAGGAAGGCAGGGCGGGGTCGGCCTCTTTGTTCTGACAAGAGCAGAATGCTCCTGGAGTAGACGGGGAGTGGGCTCTCCCGGAGGTCAGGTGACCAGATTCTGGGGGACAGGGGCACAGCAATGCATTGTGGGGCGGCAGGAAGCAAGCCCACATTCAGGCAGGAGGTGAGGCTGGCCACCTCGGGTTCAAGTCACCTCCAACCTGTCACCCCCCAGCATCCAAGGTGGGGGACCCAGTCTCCCTGTTTCTCAAGTCATTCTCAAGACCTTTGGAGTTCAAAATGCCACTTCGACCTTCAGAACCATCCAGCTCTTCTGGAAGCCAGGAGAACCCCAGGGGAGAATAGCTGCCAGCATCCAGAGTGGACTCCACCAGGGGCCGGTCAGCAAACTTAGAGGAGCCTGGTCCCCAATGCACCCCTGACTCTGGACAGGTGCTGCTGGGCCAACGTGCTTCCTGAGAGGCTCTGCTGGAGGGTGGGTCTTCTAGGTGGGCTGCTGAAGTCAAAGCGGCCCTTCTTCCCTTCACTTCCTGCAGCACCAACAGGAGCCAGAGTCCTTCCCACCCAGTCTCACAAGGCCAGGATATCCAAGGGTGGTCAGTGGGAGCCGAGAGGCAGCCTGTACTGCCTCCTGGCTCTGAACTCCAGGGCAGAAGAGGGGTCTGGCTAGAGCTGAAGAGTGCTCAACAGAGGGGCCCCTGGTCCTCGCTGGAGGCCTGGCAGGACGCTGGGTCAGCAGGGTGGACATGGAGAGGTCCTGAGCTGCCAGGCCCAGAAAGCCAGGGAGTGTGACCTCTGTGGGCCCAGCTGCAGCAGGCAGATATAGACTCTGTGAGGACAGAAAGGGTTGACCGGAAAGTGCAGAGGCAGCAGCAGGACCCTTAGAGTAGGCCACAGGATGGAGGTCCTGCACCCCTAAATGAGGTCCTAGGAAGAATGCCTGTCTCTGCTGCATGCCCAGTGCCTGGCACTGCACTGGGCACCCACCTAGCAGGCTCTCATTTACTTATGTGAGTAAACAAATTGGAAAGGGAGATGGAGGCAGTGGGGAGAGACAAAGGGTGGGGTCTCTTAGCATGCTCGGGAACCCAGTAAAATCTGAGAGCCCAGACGTAGGCACGGTAGAGGCCCCGCACATTCCGCTTCCCATCTAGAGGCCTTAGAGGCTGGACACCTGCCTACCCAGGAACCTGGGGCCAGCCAGGTATCCTTGGCCCTGAACCTCAGGACAGCGACTGGCTGAGCCCAGGGTCAATACCCATTGCAGCTTGTGTGAATGAGGCTTCAGGGAGAGCCCAGAGCTTGCTTACACCATCGTGAACAGAGAGGTTCTGGGCCTGTCTACAGCTGGGTACAGCAAGATCCTGGCACACAGCGGCAGATGTCAATGGTGGGGACAATGAAATAAACAAGAGGACCTTGGAACCCTGCTGGTCCCCTCTACCCGACTGTCCAGCCTCAGGCGAGCATGTGGAAGCCTAGCCTTGCCTTGGCCTGAACCTGCTGTCAAAGGACAGTCCTGAGGCTGGTGCCAGAGATAAGAATCTTTGGGAAAAGGAGAGAAAGTCAGACACGGTTTTTCAGTCCCTTTCCCCAAGGACTGAGCAAATGGAAGCCAACCATACCCTGGCATAGCACCATCCCACGCTGTACCAGAAGCATCGATGTGAGCAACAAAACAGCCAGAGTGAAGGAAAGGCCTGTCCAGTTATAAAAAGACTGTGGCAGCCAGGTGTGCAGATGCACACTTGCAGGCCCAGCTATTTGGGAGGCTGAGGTGGGATGATCACTTGAGCTCACAAGTTCAAGGCCAGCCTGCAAAAACACAGCGACCCAGTACCTGTCTTTCATGCACAGGCACACAGATGCACAAGCATGGTTTCTAGCTTGGCCTTGCCTTTACATGTGAGCACCCTGGCTCTCTCTCCATTTCCCCTTCTCTCCCTGAGAACACATGCTCTAGAACAGCAAGACACCGTGTTCGGAGGACGCTCAGGCAGCCCATGCACAGGGCCACAGGGCATCACAGCAAGGAACCCAGGCCTGCCGGCAACCACCCAAGGAAGTGGCTCCCCCAACCCCAGTCAAGTCATCGGGTAAGGTAGTCCTGGCCCGGGCAGCACCTGACAGCAGGCTCAGGCTGCACCTCCAGCCCCACAGAGTCTGACAGCAGACTGATACCTGTCATTTAAGCTGCTAGGTTTGGGGGCAATCTGTTACATGGCAACAATCAGAGGCAGTCCCCTTGCTGCCTGGGAAGGAAAGCCCAGGTCCCTCCCCGCTTGCCATGTGCAAGGCGGGCTGCACGGCTGCTGGTGCTGAGTGGGGAGGTGCCACTCACCTAACTCAGTCGGCTTCAGCAGCTCGTCCAGCATGTTGAAGAAGGGCAGCTTCACCAGGCGGACTTCCGGCTTGAGGGTCTTGGCGGGCAAACGTCCAAGTCCGTTTAAGTACTTCCCATAGAGAACGGGGTAGTCAATGTTGGGGCCCGACAAGGGAGTCCTGGGCACTGTGCCGGCCCGGTCATAGGCCGAGTGCATGGTCAGGGGGTCCAGGGGCCGGTGGGGCTGCGGGCCTGGCTCCGCACTCTTCTTGGCGTAGCGCGTCTCGTAGAGTTCTTTGATCTTCTTGAAAAGCTCAGGGCTGCAGTCGAACTGCACCAGCTGCAGGGCCCTAGTGACGAGCTCATGCTTCAGCCCGCTCTTGCTCCGGCCCACGAATCCCAGCAGCATCTGGAGGTCGGAGACTCGGAAACTCATCACCATGTTCTGAGGAAGAGCAACCACACACATGCTCTCAGAGACCGCAGCCCGTGACATCAGGGGTGCTGAAGGAGGAGGACTGGAAACCAGGAATGCTGCAAAGCAACACTCACCCACCGGGACCTGGCCGCTTCTGCTGGCTGCCAGCTCCCCCTGCCCCTGGGCCTGAGCCGGCCCCGCCCCACCGCCCCTTGCAAACTCCTAGGTCCCACCACTGCAGCAGAGCGCCAGGCTCCCCACCCCCAGCTAGTTCAGGTTCCCTCTCCAAGCCTGAAAGCACCCCAGACAGGAACTGGCAATCTCATCCTGCCGTGAACAACCCTTGCAGTTCCTGGCCAGCAAAGGCTGACAACCCCTCCAACTCTCGGTCTTCACAGGCGCGGATAACAATCCGAGCCTCGTGGGGATGCTGGGGGGTGCCAGGTGAGGCCAGTCACATGAAGCCCCCGCTGCAGCAGCTCCACTCAGCCTCAGCCACTAACAGGTTGCCCTGCTGTGGAAGAGCACAGCCGCGATTACTTACTGCTGTCACCTGCCGGGGCCACACACCCCTCATGCCCAACTCTGACCCTTAGAACAGCCCTGCCAGGTAGGCAGGAGGTGACCAACAGAGGTGGCACGGGGACCAAGGCCTGACTGAGGCTAGGGACAGTTCCTCTCTAATGCCTCCTCCCCACTGGGCACAGACACAGCTGGGTACTGCTGAGGCTTCCTGTAGCACCCAGGTGGGGACTCCCCCGAGTGTTGCGGACGCTGGGCCAAGTTGTTTCATGGGGTGGCATTCTGGGCCCTACAGGGTACTAAGCAGCATTCCGGCTTCGCCTGCTCCAGGTCAGGAGCTCCCAGTCATGACAGCCACACATGTCCATAGTCACAAGTCCTGGCTGCACGCTGCTGAGGGGCCCAGCAGCCACACAGGCTCACGGCTGGCGCACAGTAAGGAATGGGGCTCGGCAGGTTCTGGCACTGACTTCCTGGCCAGGTCTCTCTGGCTAAATCAAACAGTCAGAGCTCAGAGGGTCCCAGTGTGTGACTTGGGATTCTCCAGCTCTTGGGGTACTCTCTCTCAGGAGCCTGCCAGCAAGGGCAGTGAGGGCCTCCTGACAGGAACGCAAGCCAAGTGTTCTTGAGTGATGGGCCAGGGGTCACCCCTGCTGAGCTCTGAAACCAGCCTGGGATGGATAAAATGTGGTGGAAGAAAGAGACTTCCAGGGGAATGGAAAACAGTGCAAGCTGGTGCACAAGGCCACATGTACCCATGGGAACCAAGGAGCCACTGACACCTGCCTGGGACAGTCGGAGTCAGAGCTTCTGGAGCCCCACCAGGTTTTTACACAGTGGCCTGGGTGCCACAAACCTCTGTTCCCAGTCTCTGCCCACTTAAGAGTGAGGCAGGAGATTGATGCAGACCTGGAAGCAGGAGCTTGGGTTCCTAGGTGGCCCAGGGTCACTGTCAGGCTCCTGGTTGGTGGCATGAGATGGGAGGGCTCTGGGCTGCCTTCAGTTGTACCACAGCAGGGTCCTGCAAAAGGCAGAGGCTGTCGAGGCCCAGAGCCACACAATCAAATGCCTGGCTGCCCAGTCCTCCTGGAAAGCCCCAGTAGCCTTTGCCTGCGGCTGCCTTTCTCCTGTACTGTGTGACACTGTGGCTCTAGAGTATCTACTATGTGCCAGGCAACCAGTAGGTCCTTTCCATATTCAGGCCTCCCTGGAACCCACTCCATCACACAGGTGAGGAAACCCAGGACAAAGAGGGAATCTGGCCCAAAGCTGCCAGAGTGTGCCTGGATCTACAGCCATCAGGCTCCAAAGGTGTCTCCTTCCACCACACCCAGCTACCCAGTGGACCCTAACTCACCAGCACACTTGTTCCCCAGGGTCCTGCTGGCCCCCAGAGGCTTTGCTTCCCTTGGACTGACTTCCTACCTTGTGCAGAAAGAAAAGGGCTTGCAGATAAAATGTTTCTTCTAGAAGAGACCCAAGTCCTTAAGAGGGAGGGACAGTGCTGTCAGGTGAGCCCCGACCATGATGATCCACCAAAGGCCCACAGCCCTGCTGACATCATCCACTGGAGCCCCCATCTGCCAAGGTCCAGCCCCTCCAATCAGGCTGGACATCCCAAGCACAGTGAGCATCCAGCACACCCCTCTCCTGCCATATGCTTGCGACTCAGATTTCTCCACAGCTGCTGCAACCAAGGAGCCTGCCCTTGACACTGAGAAGGGGAATCATGGGGGGCCCAGGGAAGCCAAACATTCAGGAAGAAGCCTGGAATGCTCCAAGATCACTTCCTGCCCAGCTTCATCCGGATCCGCCTGCCTGTCAGAACTGCGTTTACAAACAGTGCCAGGCCTGGATGGCAAGTCAAGCTTCAACTCTGGACCTGTTTAGGAACCACATGGATACATCAGCCCAGAAAGAGCAGTTATGCCTGGCCTCTGCAGTGTGGACTCCTCTGAGCCCTGAGGCGGAGAGTAAGACCCCCTCCAGGGAAATGCACATGTGTGCCAAGGCTGCAAACTGCACCCCAAACCCTCTTTCAGGTCTCAAGTGAAGACTTAGACTTATTTACCAGTAAGTCCCTGCATCCTCCCCTTGGAACAGCCCTTACATACACCAAACAACAAAATCTCCAGTCACTCACACGATGAGCTAGAGAAAGTTCTGAGAAAAGGGTGCTTTCAATGACATTTAAGGTACTTCAAGGCAGCAGCAAGAGACCCCAGGAGACAGAGGCACCCAGGGCCTGGGAAGTTATACAGCAGTCCCAAGCTCCCCTGAGCAGAGGCTCACGGCCTAGAGAACTTAAAAGAGGGTCAACCTGGCTTAGCTGGGATGGGGGAACAGCCACCAGAGGGTCAAGCCGAGTTCATCAGATTGGATTTCAAGGCACTGGATGCTATGAGAGAATGCAGCCCCAGCCCAGTCAAAGTGGGGTGGGGTCCAAAATTCAGATGTCCACGTCTTCAGAGGAGGTATCTACTTCTCAAAACCCCAGAGAGGAAGAGAAGTGTGTCTGGGAGAGTGCTCTGAGGGAGGTGGGTGGAACCTATAACCACAGAGCCTTTTGGCTCCCATCAGGCAGAGAAGGTCGGAAGTAAGGAGAGGAAGGAGTGTGGAGGAAGATGCACTGATGGCTCGAGACTTGGAGACAGGAAGAGCAGAGGGGGCTGGTATCCCACAGCTCCCCAGGAGCAGGAGTCTTGAGCACACTTCTGAAGAAAGAAGGATCAGCAGCAAGGATGCTGGTCCCACATCTGGGTCCCAGGGATGGAGACGCTCTAAACTCAGTCAGTCCCAAGAGAGTTAAACGAGGTCCCAAGCCAAGAGAAGGGAAAGTATCTATAGAACATTGAATCTGGGCCCAGAGAATGGGGCATCAGCGATGGCAGCCTAAAGAGACCTATCCTGGAACCACTCAGGGACCCTCCAAAGATCAATATAAGACAACAAGCAAATAACAGAGTCAAAGCAAGGATGTGAAGGTTCTCGGGCTGTGCAAGGTAAGAGGAAGTCTGACCCACCAAGCGGACTTTGTGGGGAGTGGAGTTTGAAGATACCATACAGAACAGGACCTGGTCCTGGAGTGCGGAGATGAGCGCTCCCCAAAGCAGAGGTGCGCTCCCAAGAGTTAAGTCGGAAGGCAGGATCCAAGGCTGAGGAGAGCTTAGGAAGACCTCTGAACAAGAACGGGGTCGGGGCTCCACCCTACGGGGAGGGCCAAGGGTGGGCCCAGTGTCCCCTCGGTGTCAGGAGGGGGCGGGGCTCTGGGACTGACAGGGAGGCTGAGGCGAGGTTCCAAACCGAACTCGAGGCGCAGACCCCACGAGGACGTGCACTGTGCGGGCTGGTCTGGGCCCCTGGCTCAGCCACCCGGGTGCTGACAGGGGTGACGGAACACCACCTCGGGAGTCCGGGGACCCTTCCGGGCAGGGAGTCACAGACCCCAGGCCTGCACAGCGGGGACATGAAACCCATTTACCAGCTCTCGGTGCGAGCGGGGCGAGGAGACAGACACTACCCACAGCCGAAGAGCCCGGAGTCCTGCTCGGGGAGCGGGGTACCCACCCGCCCCGCTGTCCCGGGGGACCGAGCCTGCAGCGGGGAGGCGCGGCCTTCCTGGGGCGCAGAGACGCCGGGACCCGAGCCGCTGGGGTCGGCCGGGACGACCCCGCCTCAAGCCGCGGACCGACCCGGCGGGAACGCCGCGGCCAGGACAGGGGGCCCCGCCCCCGGCCTCCCCGCCCCCCGCCCGCACCCTGCACCCTGGGCCCGCGGGGCCCGGAAGGGCAGCCTTGGGCGGGCCGCGCCGCGCGGCCCCGGGCGGAAGGCGCGGATCTCGGCCCGCCACCCGGCCCCTGACCCGCCGCCCGCCCGGCCCGGCCGGCGCCGCCGCCACTCACTCACTTTGGCCTCCACCAGCTCCGCCGCCATCTTGGCCACCAGCGTCCCCCGCGCCGGGAGCCCCCAGCCGTCGCGTCACGTGACCGCCCGCCAGTCGCGGGCGGGGCCGCCTCCCGGGCCAATTAGCACCGGCGCGCGCTCCTCCCCACGGCGCGCGCCGCAGTGTACTACGCACGCGCGCGCGGCCGCCGCCCGAGCCTCGAGCCAATCAGATCCGACCGACGTCGAACCCCCTCCCACCTTCCTCGTTTTGCTCGCGGCGACCACGCCCACCCCTGGCGGTATCTGGTTTCTTAAAGGGGCACGAACCCCACGCAGGTGGGGGCGGGGTCGTGTCCAGAGCGAGAGGGCGGTGGTAGCCACTACAATACCGCCAGGTATTAGGATTCCCTGCGCGTGGCGACTGCCAGGTGCACGCCGGGTCTGCGGGCGGCGCCGTTGGAGGAAGGGACGGTTATTCAGCCGCAGGGTCGCCGGTGCGTGCAGTGGGGAGCCGCGCAGCGCGGTGCAAGCCCCGCGGGTCCCACGCGCCACACATCCGGGTCCTGAAGTGCACGCGGGGCGCGGCTCCGCACCCTCCGGCTGGCCCCCAGCGGGGCGGGCGGGACCCCAGCCCGAGCCCGAGCCCAGCCCGAGCCCAGCAGCCGCTCCACCTCCAGTCCTGCCGTGCACCTGGAATCTCGCCGACTCGGACCCCCCACTCTCCTCGGCGCCCCCGTGCCCGCGAGAAGCGCAGCACAAACTTTGTTTTGTCAAAAGCAGGAAGTTGACGCTTGCTTGTCACCCCAGGTTCTTGCCGGGGAGGCTGGAGAACCCTAAATTCCGAGCAACCTGAGCAATTTAACGAGCCCCCGTCTCAAAATGAAAGGGGCTGGGATGAAGTTCAGTGGTAAAGTGGGTTCAATCCCCGATACCACCCCCCGAAATAGGGACGAGAACTAGCAGCTTGCTCTGTCTAGCCAGGTGATGCGCAGGAAGACCCCCGCCGGGTGCCCGGCTGTTGCCGACACGTGTTCTTGATTTTGTTATATATGATTGTGATGAACGTTAAGCTTCACAGAAGTTGCAGAACTGCGACTGAGTCTTCTGCCAGTGACAAGAGCCTTCACAACAAGTGTGCTGCCGGAAGTCGGTGTCAGTGTGATGTGGTCGACCCAGTTTTCATGTGTAATCTCAAGGGGGAAAGTTCTTTCTATTTTTTGGTTCTGGGGATTGAACCCAGGGGCACATTATACCACTGAACTACATTCCCAGCCCTATTTTTAGTTTTTGAGATAGGGCCTCCTCTAAGTCGCCCAGGCTGGCCTCGCACTTGCCAGTGGCTGGGATGGCAGGCCTGTGCAGCACAACTGGCTCAAGGGGGAACGTTCTAGGGAATTTTATCACACGTGGTATCTTATTTATTTATTTGCTTATTTCGTGGTGCTGGGGATGGGGCCCAATCCCCAGGGCTTCCTGCATGCTACGCGAGTCTTTACCCGTGAGCTTCACCTCTAGATGACTTATCCTACCTAATACAATGTTTTGTTTGTTTTTGGTTCCAGGGCTTGAACCCAAGGGTGCTTAACCCCTGAGCTATATCCTCAGCCCCTTTTTATTTTTGTTTTTTAGAGACAGGGTCTTCCTAAGTTGCTTAGGCCCTGCTACATTGCTAAGGCTGGTTTTGAACTTGAGACATCCTCTGGAGCTGCCAGGATTAGAGGCTTGTGCCACCCCACCCCACCCCAATGCTATGTAATGCTGTGTAAGTAGCTATTCTGCTGTATTGTGTAGGGAATAATGACAAGGAAAAAAGTCTGTATATGTTTAGTACAGATTCAGTTTATTTATTTACTTACTTGTGGTGCTGGAAATTAAACCCAAAGTCTCAAACAGGATTTGGTCTACCAGTGAACTACAATCCCAGTCCCAGATGAAAAAAAAAAATTTTTTTTTGATTCGTGGTTGTTGGAACCCACAGATACAGAGTCAGTCTGTTTTTTTTTTTTTTTTTTTTCCTTACAGGTAAAATCATGGTAATGATGTGCTTACTGTGCATGACGTTTTAGACTCAATGAAATTATGATTTTAAGTGAAAAAATAGTGTTCAGAGTATAACCAAATGACTGCAACCGCTCAGGGATGAAAATCCACAAGTTTGAAATGATGATTTATGGAAGCAGGAGGAGGGCTGGGGAATAGTGCAGTGGTAGAGAGCTCCCCTCACATGCGTGAGGCACTGGGTTCGAGTCTCAGCACTGCATGTAAGAAAATAAGGATCCATTGACAACTAAAGAAATGTTTAAAAAAAAAAAAAAAAGGCAGGAGGAGAAAAGGATACAAATCAAGGACTCCAGGCGGCTGCTGGGTAGCCAGGGTAGCCACTCTGACCTCCTGGTCAGACCTCCGGAAGCAGGCAGCCTTGCCCTCCACCTTGTTTCGGTAGACTCCAGCAGCCAGAAGGATAAAGGAGTTCTCACGCACAGGAATCCCAGCTCCTCAGTGAGGAAACTAGCCACCTGGGGCTGGGGTGCAGCTCCGTGGTAGAGTGAGAGGTTAATACAGGAGACCCTGGTTCCATCTCCGGCACCACGATCGCTGCCACCACTTAGTAGCATGGAGGAAGTCGGGCCCTGCCTCTTCCGTGATGAAGGACGTAGCAGCCCTAAAAATGGACACACTGTTTAAACAAAACCAATATTTTTCCCTTTTTCAGTACTGGAAATGGAACACATGTTGGCAAATGCTCTACCACTGAGCCACCTCCCCAGCCCTGTTTTGTATTTTATTTAGAGACAGGGTCTTGCTGGGTAGCTTAGTGCCTGGCTATTGGCTTATACTGGCTTTGAACTTGCGATCCTCCTATCTCAGCCTCCCAAGCTGCTGGGATTACAGGTGGGTGCCACCGTGCCCAGCCCTCAACCCTTTTTATTTGGTTTTGAGACAGGGTCTCCCTAAGTTGCCCAAGCTGGCCTGGAGCTTGCCATCCTCCTGCCTCAACCTTCTGAGCCACTGGAATCACAAGCATGGCTGTTGCGCCTGGTTCCAGTATGTCCTGGTCTGTGTGTGTGTGTGTGTGGTGTGTGTGTGTCTCTCTCTGTCTTTATTTTTTGCAGTGTTAGGGATGGAGCCTAAGGCTGCACACATGCTAGGCAAGCACTCTACCTCTGAGCTGCACCCCCAGCCTCCTCTTGGTTTGTTTAATTTCTCCAGTGGATTCAAACGCTGCTGACCTCAGGACCTTTGCTCAGGCTGTACTTTGCCTCTCTGTGTCTGTCTCCATCTCTGTCTCTCTCTGGGGATTGAATCCAGAGGCACTTAACACTGAATTACATTCCAGTTCTTTTTTATTTTTAATTGAGACGGGGTCTCACTGATTTGCTCAGGGTTTTGCTGAGTTGCTGAAGCTGGCCTCAAACTTGGGATCCTCCCGCCTCAGCCTCCAGAGACTCTGGGATTACAGGTGTTGCCACAGCATCCTCATCATAGGAAAAATGATGGCACTCGTGATGCCCACATCCTGACCCACTGAGCCTGTGGGGACCTTCCTTATCATAAAAGGCCAAAGGGGCTTTCCAGATGGGCTTATATTCAGGACCTAGAGATAAGATTGACCTAAATTATCCACATGGGCCCAGTGTCCTCAAGAGGGTACTTAAAAATGGAAGAGGGAGGCAGAAGGACCAGAGAGGGATGTGACTATAGAGCAGATTGCTCGTAGGGGACCACAGTCAAGGAATGCAGCAGGTTCTAGAACCCGAGGAGGGCTCCGAAGAGGGTGCTCCTGCGTCCCCAGGAGGGAGGCCGCCCTGCCAGCGCCCTGATTCCAGCCTAGTGGGACAGCCAGCCTTCTGACCTTGGGGACTTGACGCTGATCCCAGCCTCGCAGTTGTGGACCTCGTCCCAGCAGCCCCAGGAGCCTCCTGCAGGCACTTGGCCTCTATCTCAGTCTGCTCACCTGGAAAATGGGGATAGTGACGGGTCGGGTCTGGGATTTCACCTTGGCCTGATCGTGGTGGCTGTCTCCTGGAGGGTGCCAGAGACAAAGGGTTTTCCAAAGCCAGCCACAGCCAGCAGAAGGAACAAGCATTTGCATGTGTTTCCCAGGCTCCCCAGGTCCCCTAAGGCGATGCAAAGAGACCAGGTGGGTGGTGCTCACACACTGGGTTTCTAGGGAACACTGAGCTGGGAGAATGGGCGACCTTTTAAAGTTGGTTCCTGGTTACTGCCCTCACCTCCCCCACACTCCGTCTGTCCTCCTGCAGCAACCACCAGAGGGCACCTGTGAGCACCCAGATCAGGTCCCTTCCTCCTCTGCCCACAGCCCTCCCTGGCTCCCACCTCCCTCAGTGTTAAAGTCCAAGTCCTCTCTGCAGCTCACAGGGCCTTGCAAGACCTGCTTCACCTCCTTGCTACTTCCTCTCCTCCCTATCTTCCCTGGTTCCCTCTGCTGCAGCCACACAGGCTCCTTGCTATGCCCCCTACACATGAGGCTTGGTCCTGCCCCAGGGCCTTTGCATGGACTGTACCTGCTGCCTGGAGTGCTGTTCCCCCAGACACCCACGTGCCTCCCTGCATCACCTCTCTAGGTCTCTGCTCAGATAGCTTTAGATGCATAACACATTCACCACCATCTGCCTAGATGTTCCCATCCCCTGACACCCTGAGGAAGGCTCCTTCGGCCAAAGTGTTACCCAGACTCCTGTCTTTTTTCTTTCCTTGTGGAGTCTAGTTTGGACAAGAATCTTTCCAAGTCATCTGGGCACAGAGGCACACACCTGTAATCCCAGTGACTCGGGAGGCAAAGGCAGGAGGATCACAAGCAACTAAACATAAGAAATAGAAAGGGCTGGGGGTGCAGTGCAGTGGTAGAGCATCCCCAGCACCTCACCCCCGCCCCTCAAATGACAAAGGGGAAGAGGCTGCTGCTGCTCTGGAGCACCCCGGCTGTCGCCCAGCACTGCCCTCCTGTTCACACACCGTGTGGGAGGCAGCACGCCTCCCCCAGGGCCTGCGCTGTCCTTCCCTGTCCCCAGATGACCCTCTCCGCAGCAGCTCGGTTAACTCCCTCATCTTTTAGGAAGCCACGGTCACTTCCAGGAAGCCCTCCGAGATTTCTCCAGGCTGAATTGCAGCCCTGCAGCTGTTCCCTCTCCTTGGTTGGCTTTTGCTTTTCTTGTGCAGTCCTGGGGATTGAGCGTAGGGCCTCGTGCTCCCCAGGCGAACGCTCTGCCCCCAGCGCCCCCCCCCCCCCGTGTCTGTCCCCCTCACCCTCTGAACCGGGTTGGAGAGAGTTCATTTGTGCAGGTATTCCATTGTTTCCCACACAGCCAGCTCCCGAGGGCAGGGATTTGGGTTTGTTTCCTTCACTGCTGGGGTCGGAGGCTGGGAGCAATTGCCTGTAAACCAGGGAGAGCAGTTTGCTGGTGGGGAAGGCTCCTCAGCCAGGAGGTCCCTAAGGTCACGGCCCAGCGGGAGCAGAAGGCCAGGCCTCAGCCATTGAGACTGGGCTGCAGGTCCACTGGGCTGCAGGTCAGCCGGGCCGGCCCCGTTAGTGGCAGGGAGCCGTCTGTGAGTTCTGAAGCCTGCGAGCTCGGCCGCGGTCACCAGCTTTCGCTTGGCACTTCTGTGCACTTCCGTGTTTTGTTCTGCTTCACCCCAGACAAGCTCTTGCTAAGTGGCCCAGGCTGGCCTTGGACTTCTGACCCTCCTGCCGCACTCAGCCTGCCTGGTAGCTGGGATGACAGGCCAGGGCCCCCAAGCCAGGCCAGAGCGCCTGTCCTTAGCATGTCGCCTTGCCAGACCTCACAGGACCCTTCCGTTCAGCCGCCCATAGAGGACGAGAACAAGCCCAGGCCAGGCTGGCTCTCTCCTGCCCCTCTCGCTGGGGGGGCCGCAGGCCTTCTCACACCAGGCAAGAGCGCTACCTGGAGCCACACCTCAGCCCCTTCAAGTTCAGTTTGAGACAGGGTCTCGCTAAATCGCCAGCTGGCCTGGGACTCTAACCCTCCTGCCTCAGCTGCCCAAGTTGCTGGGATTGCAGGCACGCATCATGGACCTTTTTCCACCTTATTTTGTTTGTTTTTGGCGCTGGGGACGGAACCCAGGCCTCAGCCATGCTGACTGTGCTGTAGCACAGGCTCTGCCGCTGAGCTACCTCCCCAGCCTCCTGACGGTAATGCACATGTAACACACATATGTGTTTCTGGCCTGGGGATTGAATCCAGGGTCCTCAACACTGAGCCACATCCCAGCCCTTTTATGTTTTATTTTGAGACAGGATCTCGCTAAGTTGCTGAGGCTGGTCTTGAATTTGTGATCCTCCTGCCTCAGCCTCCCGAGTTGCTGGGATTACAGGTGTGTGCCGCTGTGCCTGGCTCTAATAATAATATTTCAATAACTTTTTCAAAAGTGAAATGTAGGGGCTGGGGTTGTGGCTCGGTGGCAGAGCACGTTTGGCACGTTCAAGGCCCCGGGCTCCGTCCTTGAGTGCGAGGGCACGCACCCTTCCACCGTCTCCATGCACGACCTTTCTGGTATTTCCTTAGATTCTGTGTTCACAGGAAGTTCATCACGGGCCAAGTCCCAGCCCTGGCCAGCACACAGCAGGTGCTAACAGTGCTTCTGCGACCCGCAGCGTGTGCAACCCAGTCCCAGGACGGAGCCGCCATGCCGGGCCCCACCACAGCAGACCAGGACTTTCTCGCGATTCTGGGGCTGGATGTGGGAGGCCAGAGTCCTCCTCTCCTCCGTGTGTTGGATGAGGGCACCCCAGGACACCTCTCGGTCACTGTTTTTTCTGCGGTGCTCCCCAGGGTCTCACGTGTAGCAGGTAAACACTGCCACTGAGCCACTTCCCAGCCTTCACTTTAGCTTGATCCCCTGTTAAAAACCCTGCCACTGACTGGAGATGAGTGGCTCAGGGTGGGGCGCTGCTTAGGGCCCTGGGTTTGCTCTGCCACCAAAAAGAGATCCAAAGGTAAGGACCCTCAGCATGTGAAATTTAGGGGGATTGGATTAGGTTCCACAACAAGCAAACTTAATGATTACTGTATACTAGGTGCAGTGCGAGGGGCTTTAATTGGAGGTGGAACCCAGGGCCTCCAGCATTCCAGGCAAATGGTTCGTACTGAGCCAACCTCCAGCCCAATATTTTTTTAAATTGTTTGTTCTATTTAGTTATACAATCTTAATTTAAATTTCACAGGAGCAGGGGCTGGGGTTGTGACTTAGTGGTGAGCGCTTGCCTAGCATGCGTGAGGCACTGGGTTCGATTCTCAGCACCACATGTAAATAAATGAATGAAATAAAGGTCTATCAACATCTAAAATAATATTTTAAAAAAGTTATTTAAAAAAATAAATTTCACAGGAGCCCCATAAAATAGGTTCTGTTGTTATTCACAGTTTTAATGACAGCATCTAAGGCTCAGAGAGGTTAAGTAACTTGCCCACGGCCACACAGGCAGTGAAAGTGGAACCAGAATTTAAGTTCAGAATTTAAACTCCTTTGGCTGCGAGTAAGCAAATGAAAAACATCTAGCGAATAGTACTGAAACTACAATAAACTGCCTTTTTTGAGAGGAAGGTAACTCTGCTCTTCTTAGCTGGGCAGCCTAGGGCAAATGACAACTTCTTTGAACCTCAGGCGTAAAACTATCCTACCCCATACCCAGAGTATGGGAAAACTAAGTGAATTAATTCATTTGAAGAGGGTAGGTATGGGCAAATTCGAGCGGCGTGCAGTGGCGACCGCTGGTCGGCAGGGGCCGCTGCCGAGGTTTCCGAGCCCTGAGGGTGTCGCATTGAGCGCATGCGCAGTGGCGCCTCCCTGCAGAGGTGCGTTCCCCGCCCTTTGCCCGCAACTTGAATTTATCACTGCAGACCCTGAACCTTATTGTGAATCCTTTTGCTCCCGGCTTCTGCTAATTCCGTGTATGAGGACGAAGCTTGGGAGAGATCCTTTCCTGGCAACATCTGGCCCTATCCCTCCAGCTGTGAGGTTGAACACCTCCTCAGGAAAAAGTTAACGGTGGAAGGAAGGACTTAAAATTTCCCCATTCCCCTTAAGCCCTTCCCAGTCTTCAGCTTCCATTAGGGTTTCTCAATAAGCGCCGGGCGTGGCGCACGTCTGTCGTGAGGCTGAGGCAGGGGGATGGCAGGTCCAAGACCAGCCTGGGCAATTTAGAGAGACTCATTTCAAAACAACAACAACAACAACAACAGGGGGATGGCAGGTCCAAGACCAGCCTGGGCAATTTAGAGAGACTCATTTCAAAACAACAACAACAACAACAACAACAAAAAAAAAAAAAAAAAAATTAAAAGGGCGGGGGAGGGGTTGCTCAGTAGTAGAGTTCCCCTGGGTTCAATCCTTGGTATCCCCCCACACTTTTTTCAATAAGCAGTCCATTCACTCGAGAGCAAATTCAACTCTCTTCTAACGAAAACCTTCTCTGAAATGACCCCATCTTGCAATGAAGAAAGTACTGCGAAATGCCTAATTCAGAACCCAACACACAGTGGAAGTTAGCGCACTTAAAGGGCAAAAAAAGGATTAGAACGCGAAACCGAATACGGGTTTGCCGAAGACGCGTCCCCCAAATGGCGCATGCGCTTGCCTTGTAAAATTAACAAATCTTGTCACGACACAGGTGTAGGTATTTTTGGCCCCCCAAGGAGCTGACACACGCTGCCTGCCCGCCACTCCTGCAGTTTTGAGCCTCGGTGGTTCAATAGATATTTCTTGAACATCTATCTGCCTCAGTTTTCCACCGGGTTTAATGGTGAAAGCAAGAGGAATCACTGATCACACGAATGCAGGGCTGCGACAGCGCTTTACAAAGAGGGCAAAGCACTGGCGGGGGAGGGGTGCGCAGGTCTATTTTAGAGTCCAGTGTCAAAACTGCATTGCTTTCGGCAGACGCAACACCTCCCGGTCTCGCAGCCTAGGAAAAATACTGCAGTCCCTCTCCTTTCACCAAGCGTGTTTAGGGAAGAATGTACCTAAGGGGATTTGTTTGCAGAATGAGAACATCATTCACTGTTGCAAGAAATACCGAGAGCCTACTATGTGCATCGGACTGAGTACCAGTAAAAAAACAAAGATACACAGTTGAATGTCAGTTCATTCCCTGAAGCCAAAAACCCGAAATACAATAGTTTCCTAGGGTCAGATTAGGACACTAATGCTGAATTATCTTCCTGCGCCTCCCCCTGGACAGGAAATGAAATAGAAAACGGGATTGCTCATGGAAAGCGTTTAGCCCGTTTGAGACGCGGCAAACCATTCCCCGAAATAAGCAACTGTTTTTATTAATAGCAATGACAGTTAATTAAAATAGCTAACGTGTATTGCGCACTGCAAATCAGGCACGGTGCTAATCCTTTTACATGTATTTAATTCATTTTCTCTCCCAAAATATTCCTGTAGTACCGATTACCCGCCCCCCCCTTTGAAACGCAAGGACACAGAGACACTGAGAACTCCAAGAAACTACAAGTTCTCACATGTATGCTGAAGCCAGTAAGGCGGTTTGTCCTCTGCTATATCAACAAGATCTTTCACAAGGCCCCGTAAGTAGTAAATGCTCAATACACATTTGTGCGATAAATGAGTTACTAAGGACTCCTTTTGAATACGTTTTTAACTTGAAATAATTGGAGTTGCAAAAATAGCATAGAGAAGTTCGGCGTATCCTTTCCCACAGCTTCTCCCCGTGGTATCATCTTACGTAACAATACACAAATGAAAATATTCACATTGGTACAATACACGGACCCTATTCACTGTAAAGTGCCATTAATAGAAGTGCTTGGAATTCTGCAAGCTGATCGAGTTGCAACAATATGATTATTAATCTCGGTTAAAACGACGCTCTTCGCTTTGCACACCTGAACACTGAACGCTCGAGGTGGACCACCGCCCCCCGGCGCCCGACGCCGAAACACCTGCTAGAGAGCAGTGTCGACGGCGCCTAGTGGGTTAACGTCAAAAGTGCGCCCGTTCGCGCCTGCGCGCTGCCTCGCTTAGCTCCGCCTCCGCAGCGAGGTCATATGACCCGCCCAACCGGCGTCGACCTATAAAAGGTTGGGTGTTGACGTCAGCGTTCTCTTCCGCCGTCGTCGCCGCCATCCTCGGCGCGACTCGCCTCGCTCGGATCTGCCTGGGAGAATCCACCGCCATCCGCCACCATGGTGAGCAATTTCGTGAGGGTGGTGTCTCGGGAGTGAGGTGGGCCCTGTGCGGGGTCGAGGCTGCCCAACCTGAGGTCCCAGTGTCGCCCGGGCAGGGAGGAGACATGGCGGCGGTGGGGCTGGCGGGCTCGGGTCTGGGGAAGCGGTCGCCGCCATGTCTGCGTGCTGCGCTGTTCACCCGGTCCCTTCCCCGGTTCCGGGGCCGCTACTGCCTCTCGGGACCCGGGGTCCAGCTAGAGCTGGGGCGGAGGATGGGAGGAGAGCGGTACGATGATGTGGCAGTCGTAATGGCGAGCACGGCGATGGGAGCGGGGTGTAGATAGGGAGGTGCCTTATGTAACTCGCGGGCCGTGAGTTCGAGATCGGTTTTCGGTTGGGTGCTGGGGTGGCAGGGAGATGGCTGGGTGGGGAAAGCAAGATCTGAACAGGTTTTCCCCCCCGAACGCCTTCCACTGGTGTGCCACTTTGGCCTAAGTCCTTGTTGGTGATCTTCCCTGAATTGTGAAAATGTGCTTTCTGAGGCTCGAGGTGCTGGTTTGTGTTAGGGCTGCCCCAGCTAGCTCCCCGTTAGTCTGAAAATGGCCTACTTAGGAACCTCATGGGTGGGTGGCTTTTCCCTGTCTTACCGGCAGGAGTAACTTTGAATTTTAAAGACAATTTGGTGGGGGGCAGTCAGAGCCCCACGGTAAAACCATGTTGAAGGGGAAGCTTCATCCTTCCAAATCCTTCCAGTAGGAGAGCTCTAGCCTTTCTAGTTGTATTTGGTTTTAGGGCAATGTTGTCAGCTGCAAAGTCCTTTATTTTAGCTTTTCTTGTTCGTCAGTTCTGAATGAGGTTCTTTGGAGATTGACAGCTAGAACGAGGTTCTTTGGAGATTGACAGTGGTTTTTAAGTGGTGTAGGTAGAGACCAGTAGTGTTGGGGGTGTTGCAGCACCCGCCCCCAGGACCAGCCCCCTCCTGGCCACAGGCCTGGCAGTCCTATTGATCTGGTGTTCCCTGCCAAGCTGGGTTCCTGGAATCCCCGTCCAGTCTGAGCCTCATCCCCCTCCACCAGGTGAACTTCACGGTAGACCAGATCCGGGCCATCATGGACAAAAAGGCCAACATCCGCAACATGTCTGTCATTGCCCATGTGGACCATGGAAAGTCCACCTTGACAGACTCCCTGGTGTGCAAGGCTGGCATCATTGCCTCTGCCCGGGCTGGGGAGACTCGCTTCACGGACACCCGGAAGGACGAGCAGGAGCGCTGCATCACCATCAAGTCCACGTGAGTTTCTGGTGCTCTCTGGGCCTGGGTGGGGTGCGGGGCCTGCAGGCAGCTGCAGGCCCGAAAGCAGTGTGCAGTGGGCATCTTGGTCTTTCCCCTCTGGTCGGCTTTGCTCCATGGAGCAGTTGGCCTCGTCTGGACGGGATTTGGTTGTCATACTTGGGAGCAGCTGTCATTGACATCTAGGGGTGCTCTTAAACGTTCTGTCTGTGGGACAGGGACCTGGCCCCCAATGACAATGGCATAAACAAAACAAAGTGACATGGCTGTTACTTTTTTGGCAGGTGACTTGTGAGGCTTTTATCTCTCTCTTTTTTTTGTGGTGCTGGGGATTGAACCCAGGGCCTTGTGCTTGTGAGGCGAGCACTCTACCAACTGAGCCATCTCCCCAGCCCCTTGTGGGGCTTTTAAATTGAGGTGTTTGGAGTGTCCGGGCTTCTGCTGGGGGGTGCTGCAGGATGTGAGGAGGGGACCGTGAGAGCAGTCTTGGGCTGTCTCTGGCCTGGCCCTGCCGTTGCTCCTTGGTAGTCAGATGTGATGTGTGGAGGGACCAGTCAGGAAGGCTCTGGGAGCTAGTGCCCACCCCTCCCTTGGGACACACATCCCTGGCAGGCAGGCAGACTGCAGCCTGTCTCCAGGGATGAGTAATACAAAGAGGGAGGGGACAGGGTAGAGTGCTCCTGAGCGATGGCACTGGCTCTTTGGTGCCTCACCTTTGGCTTAGGGTGCCTTTGAGCAAGTGCTGCAGTTGGCCAGGGCTGCAGTCATGAGGAGGAGACCCCTAACCCCTCTTTCGGTTCGCAGTGCCATCTCCCTCTTTTATGAGCTCTCGGAGAATGACTTGAACTTCATCAAGCAGAGCAAGGACGGCTCTGGCTTCCTCATCAACCTCATCGACTCCCCTGGGCACGTAGACTTCTCCTCAGAGGTGACAGCTGCCCTCCGCGTCACTGACGGTGCCTTGGTAGTTGTGGACTGTGTGTCAGGTAAGCTGTGGGGCCCCAGGCGGAGGCTCCCCCAGCCTGCAACCATTTTTGCCTGTGGGTGATGGCTTGCCACCTGTCCCCAGGTGTGTGTGTGCAGACAGAGACGGTGCTGCGACAGGCCATTGCCGAGCGCATCAAGCCTGTGCTGATGATGAACAAGATGGACCGAGCCCTGCTGGAGTTGCAGCTGGAGCCCGAGGAGCTCTACCAGACCTTCCAGCGCATCGTGGAGAATGTCAACGTCATCATCTCCACCTACGGCGAGGGCGAGAGTGGCCCCATGGGCAACATCATGGTGCGCCCCAGCCTTGGGGACCTTCTGTGGGACTTGAGCTTCTGAGGTGTTGTGATTGGAAGTGGGATGGGGTGACAGAAGGGGTGGGATGTTTCAGAACCAAGTGGACCCAGCTCCTGACCTTTTAGGGACTCTTGCCTGGTGACCCCAGTCTCAGTGCCTGCTTCCCTTCTGCCCTGGAGAAGGGGATGCCACCGGGCTGGGCTGGGTACCCTACACGTGATGACTGACATTTCTTCACTTTGACCTGATGTCTGTTGAAGAAACTGAGCATCTGAGACTGCGGGTTCCCAGGGATTTAGCTGTGGCTTCTGCCCTGAGCTCTCTTAACTCACGCCTCTTTATTCTTCACTCTCCCAGATTGACCCAGTGCTTGGCACCGTGGGCTTTGGGTCTGGCCTACATGGCTGGGCCTTCACCCTGAAACAGTTTGCAGAGATGTATGTGGCCAAGTTTGCTGCCAAGGGTGAGGGCCAGCTGGGGCCTGCTGAGCGGGCCAAGAAAGTGGAGGACATGATGAAGAAGCTGTGGGGAGACCGGTGAGCCCTCCAGGCAGCACTGGGGCAGAGTTTGGGCCACTCTGGTGGGGTAGGCGGGTGGAGCTGGGGGGGATAGGTGTCTGTGACTTTAAGTGCCTTATAGAGTCTTCCCCGAGTGCAGCCCGGTCAATCCAAGATCTCTAGTCTGATGGGGCTGGACCCTCTTTCTCCACCAGGTACTTCGATCCAGCCAATGGCAAGTTCAGTAAGTCTGCCACCAGCCCTGATGGGAAGAAGCTGCCCAGGACGTTTTGCCAGCTCATCCTGGACCCCATCTTCAAGGTGAGAAGTAACTCTGTGGAACCATCTTGGCAGATGCATAGGTGTGCTGTTAAATGGTGTGAGCATCGTTTAACCTGGGCCCTGGTGTCTCCTCAAAGGCCAGTTCTCTTGACCTGTTGCTCCTTTGGGCCAGCAGGAGCATTGGTCAGGGAGGCTGCAGCTTGTCCCTGCCCCACTCCGGGCTTGTGGCTTAGGCTTGCTGCCAGGTGCACAGGGTGTCAAGCAGGCAAGGATCTGATCAAGCCTGGCTTATACCCTAAGGAGTCAGTGTGGGCATCCCTGCCTCGCCCAGCAGGCCTGGGTAAAGTCTTCACTGGTCAGAGTCTGTAAGTTGAGCGGGCCGTTTCCCCTCAAATGCTCCATCAGTGGGTCAGGCTCTTTGCAGGTCGGGGGCCGTAGCATTCTTACCAGAAATCGGCCACAGGTTTCCGTATATTCTTTGCAGACAGTCTTTCTTTTTCCTTGGTGCTGTAGGTGTTCGATGCGATCATGAATTTCAAGAAAGAGGAGACTGCAAAGCTGATTGAGAAACTGGACATCAAGCTGGACAGTGAAGATAAGGACAAAGAGGGCAAGCCGCTGCTGAAGGTACTGCTGGACAGGCCAAGTCTGCCCTGGGCTGGTTGGAACTAGCTTGTCACCTCGGTGGGTGGTCAGGCAGCCCTGGTACTTGTGGGCTGGTGTCTCCAGTGTGTCCCGGTTCTCCTGCTTTGTGACCTTTGCCCCATGCCAGCAGGTTGGCCGAGGTATGGGCGGGAATTGCACTGCTCCGAGGCACTGTCAGCATGTTGTCCTAGAAGTGTCCAATGTTTCAGGAAAACCTAGCTTTTACCTGTTGATTTCCTTGGGTCCCCAAGGAAAGGAAAGGTGATGTGATAGTCCTGGGGGTTCCCAGGCCGCTTGTGAGCCTCCATCCCTGCCGTCCTGCAGGCTGTGATGCGCCGCTGGCTGCCAGCTGGGGACGCCCTGCTGCAGATGATCACCATCCACCTGCCCTCCCCGGTGACAGCCCAGAAGTATCGCTGCGAGCTGCTCTACGAGGGTCCCCCAGATGATGAGGCTGCCATGGGTATGTAGCACTGGACTCTTGACTGCCGGCTGCCCTGCCTCAGGTCCAGAGTTTTGGAGGGCTGACCTCGACGGAATAGCTTCCTTTGGGGTTTTCTCTCTTCAGGCATTAAAAGCTGTGACCCCAAAGGCCCTCTTATGATGTACATCTCCAAAATGGTGCCGACCTCCGACAAAGGTCGGTTCTACGCCTTTGGACGTGTCTTCTCGGGGCTGGTGTCCACCGGCCTAAAGGTCAGGATCATGGGGCCCAACTATACTCCCGGGAAGAAAGAGGACCTCTACCTGAAGCCCATCCAGAGGTGAGTGGCAGGTGGCGAGCCTGAGCGCCTCAACTGCAGCTCTGGAACTGTGGCGTGTCCCTGCCTGTGCACAGCTTGTGGCTTAGGCTTGATTCCAGCTGCACAAGGGTTGAGGGATTCCTGTAAGGTCGATCCTGATCTGCCGCCACCTTTTGTCACTTTGACCCCATGAAGTTGAACAGACTAGGGATCCAGGGTCTTCAGAAAGCTACCAGCAAGGTACCTCCCTTCCTGTGTGCCTGAATCCTAACTCAAGAGTAGTATGGGACGCACCAGGATCCAGACTGGCAGCCAGTTTTATCATCGCCAGAGAGCAGGTGGAAACTTCAGAGATGGCATCACCATCAAGTGACACTGCGCACTGGTGCCTACCAGCAGCTGAGTCAGTGGGGAGACAACCACCCCTCATTTCCATTAGCTGCTCAGGCCTGGTCAGGGCCAGGGCCAGGGCCAGGCTGATGCTCCTGGTGCCTTTGCTCTTGGTTACATGTGCTTACATCTGATGTGGCATGGGTGTGGCACCCACAGGGGATGTGGAATTGCTGGTGGTTCTTCGGATTCTCCTCTGGGTCACCGAGGCTGGGTTACCTAGGGAGTGAAGCCAGGCTTGAGGGGGGCTCAGGCAGGAGAGCCGTGAGCTCGGGATAGGAGTAGGATCTGGCAGAACCAGACCTGGCGGCCTGTCCCCAACGTCCGTCCTTATACCCCAGAACCATCCTGATGATGGGCCGCTACGTGGAGCCCATTGAAGATGTGCCTTGTGGGAACATCGTGGGCCTGGTGGGCGTGGACCAGTTCCTGGTGAAGACGGGCACCATCACCACGTTCGAGCACGCCCACAATATGCGGGTGATGAAGTTCAGTGTCAGCCCTGTCGTCAGGGTGGCTGTGGAGGCCAAGAACCCAGCTGACCTGCCCAAGCTGGTGGAGGGGCTGAAGCGGCTTGCCAAATCTGACCCCATGGTGCAGGTGAGTAGTGTCCCTTTCTCCTCACCTGGGAGCAGGTACCCCCTACAGGAGGGGCTGTTGGGGCCCTGGCGTGGGAAACTTGCTGGCCAGTTTAGAGCTCGTGACTTCGTGAAAGGAGAGGCTGCTGCCAGCCCTTGTCTCCCTGGGTGGAGCTGCTGCTCAGCGTGGGGGGTCCTACCCGTGGCTGCTCCTAGGCCACTGGAGAAAGGTCTCCAGCTGGGAATGGTGGGTCTTAAACTTCACAGCAGTGCCTCCAGCTGGCACCCACCCAAGAGACCCCTCCCCACCTTGGGTGGTCTCCCTTGACCCTGTGTCCTCCACAGTGCATCATTGAGGAGTCTGGGGAGCACATCATCGCAGGTGCTGGGGAGCTGCACTTGGAGATCTGCCTCAAGGACCTGGAGGAGGACCATGCATGTATCCCCATCAAGGTGAGCTGCCGGCAGCCTGCGTCCTTCTGTTCCATGGGAGGTGCTGCCTGTGGGCGTGAGCCACAGCAGGCCTGGTGCCTCCCCGCCGGGTCTCTGCTTTGCCCGGGTGCTCTGTGTGGTCCTAGTGACTTTGCTTTGTCTTGTGTTTCTGCCGGGACTCCTTACACCTCTTTCCTCCACACTTACCTCTGACGTGCACGGTCTGCCTGGAATCAGACCTCTGAGGCCTTTTGCTCTGTCTTCAGTTCAGCCACGTGGGGCTCGGAAGGGCCAGGACTGGCTTTCCCCGCGTTTAGCCTACTCAAGCTGTGGCTTTCTCCTTGGCTGCGTGAGCACGAGCAGTGTGGGCAGCCCCGCTCTGTCTGTTGCTGGGGCTCCCTTAACTACCCTGAAGAGAGCTGTTAAGGACACTGTCCCTGGAAGGCTCCCTCCCAGGCAGCAGTGTGACTTCCAGACTCTTCTTGCAGAAATCTGACCCTGTGGTCTCATACCGGGAGACGGTCAGTGAGGAGTCGAACGTGCTCTGCCTATCCAAGTCCCCCAACAAGCACAACCGGCTGTACATGAAGGCACGGCCCTTCCCCGATGGCCTGGCGGAGGACATCGACAAGGGCGAGGTGTCTGCCCGCCAGGAGCTCAAGCAGCGAGCCCGCTACCTGGCTGAGAAGTACGAGTGGGACGTGGCTGAGGCCCGCAAGATCTGGTGCTTTGGGCCCGACGGCACTGGTCCCAACATTCTGACGGACATCACCAAGGGTGTGCAGTACCTCAATGAGATCAAGGACAGCGTGGTGGCTGGCTTCCAGTGGGCCACCAAGGAGGTGAGCTGGAGGCAAATGGCTTGAGTGGGGCTGGGGTGAATCTTGGTGTCGAGGGGGCATCCTGGGTCAGCATGGGCAGGGCCCGGTGGCCCCGTGGGTGAGGGGTGTGCGTCTGGTCTGAGTCTGTCTTCCCCAGGGTGCACTATGTGAGGAGAACATGCGGGGCGTGCGCTTCGACGTGCATGACGTGACGCTGCATGCGGATGCCATCCATCGTGGAGGTGGTCAGATCATCCCCACCGCCCGCCGCTGCCTCTACGCCAGCGTGCTGACTGCCCAGCCTCGCCTCATGGAGCCCATCTACCTTGTGGAGATCCAGGTGAGGGCACTCTCCTGCGGGCCTCCCTACCACTGTCCTGCTCCACAGAGCTGAAAGCCTGTCTTCTCCTGGCAGTGTCCAGAGCAGGTGGTCGGTGGCATCTACGGTGTACTGAACAGGAAGCGGGGCCACGTCTTTGAGGAGTCCCAGGTGGCTGGCACCCCCATGTTTGTTGTCAAGGCCTACCTGCCTGTCAATGAGTCCTTCGGTAAGTGCCTCTTGCAAGGCGCGTGTGGGCAGATGGAAGCCTGGCTTTCAACTCCCGCACCTGGGTGTGGGTGGGGTCCCTGGTGAGAGCCTTTGTGACCTGCTTTCTATTGGGGGGGGGGGGCTGTCTGCACGCTGTGTGGACCTCCTAGTCACTAGTTGCGTGTTCTTTTACAAGGGCAGGAAAACCCCGTGTGTCTTAGATGGGTCCAGGCTAGGTTCTCTGCCCAGGGAGGGCTGTCCCTGCTGCATGCTAGTGACCTTGGAATCACCTTCAGTGAGCCGTGTCTGACGGGCCCAGGGTTCTCTGACCTCTCATAGTCTCACACGGTGGTTCACACTAGGAAGAGCCTGGTTCCCAGCGGCCTGCGTCTCCCTGCTGCCTGTTGAGCCCTCTCCCCCCTCTCCCCCCTCTCCCCACAGGCTTCACTGCCGACCTGAGGTCCAACACCGGTGGCCAGGCCTTCCCCCAGTGTGTGTTTGACCACTGGCAGATCCTGCCCGGAGACCCCTTCGACAACACCAGCCGCCCCAGCCAGGTGGTGGCTGAGACGCGCAAGCGCAAAGGCCTGAAGGAGGGCATCCCAGCCCTGGACAACTTCCTGGACAAGTTGTAGGCGGCTCTTCCCGGCGGCGGTTCGCCACCCCTGACAGGACTTGGCACAACACCCCACACCTAGTTCGACTGCAGCAACACGTCGTCCTCGCATTCTCAAATGACACCTGAGACTGTCCCCACACAGTGACGCTCTGTCTGAGGGGTTTCTGGGGCCCACTCCGTGCCATCACTCAACGATAACACTTGATGCCGTTTCTCTATTTATTTCAGGAGTCCAAAGGCAGGGGAAAGGCCCTTTCTGAAGGGACTGTTTGGCTGGTGGGGTGGGGAGGCGGGGTGGGACACCCAGTGCTTTTATTTCAGATCAGAGGGAAACTGAATCCAAATGTCCAAAAGTTTAAAATAAATGCATTAAGAGGTTTATTATGGCCCGAAGTGGCTTTTCCCCCAGAAAAGGGGAACAGGTGGATAGATGATTCCTAGAAGGCAGGAAGTCCTGTGCGGTGTCACCGTGAGCACCTTCGGCTGTGTTAGTGCCATTGGAATAATAAATTGGGTAATGGTGGTGAAGTGCGCATCCTGCATGACTTGATTCTGCGTTCTGCCTGTGGCACTGGCACAGGGAGCAGGCTGGTGGTTCGTTCCAGTGCAGCTTCCTAGGGCCTCAAGTGCAGCTTACATGCTAGCCTTGGGCTCTTGCAGAGCTGCCTGATGGGACGTTCTGCAGTGGTAGGAATTGTTTCTGCCCTCCACATCGGCAGCCCTGACTCCACAAGGCTCCCAGGAACTTGTCAAAGGGCTGAATTTGCAGATCTCATTTGATCGCCCTCCAGTAGTGCCGAGTTAGGAGCTACCTTATTTGCCAGTGCAGACCTGCTTGACTAAATTCCATCCCACCATCTGGTTTCCCGTGATCTTCAGTCCTAAAAGTGGTTGGTCTTTTGTAGTGGGCATTGAATCCAGGGGTGCTTAACCAACAAGGCACATCCCTAGTCTTTGAGAGGGGCCTGACTGAGTGACTAAGACTGGTCATGAATCTGGAATGCTGCCTCAATGAGTGGCTGGTGTTGCCTGTAAGGGCCACTGCACTGGGTCTTTCTGTTTTAAAGAAGCCCTCGTTGAGATGTAGCCATATCAATGATGAGTTCACACCTAGCTTCTGTGTTTGTGTTCCTGTCTCCCATGAGGTCCTGTTGGAACCTCAAAGTGGAGCAGGAGCTTAAGTGACCCGAGAGCTGAATGTGTACTAGTATATTTTTCCACCCATAGTTCCTCCATGCTTAGATCTGTGGCTTTAAAAAAAAAAATAGGAAAGAAAGATGAACTGTATTCAGAGAACTTGATTTAATATCACTGAGTTGTTATACTAAGCTTAGTGTGAATATGATAATAGACTGAAGTCATGCCAACCAGCAAGGTTGCTTTGGATCTCACTTTCAGGATGGTGTGGATGCTCATCTGCCAGGTTTTTTTTTTTTTGTTTTGTTCTTTTTTGGTTCTGGGGATTGAACTTGGGAGCACTGGACCATTGAGCCACATCCCCCAGCCCTATTTTGTATTATTTAGAGACAGGGTCTCACTGAGTTGTTTGGTGCCTCAGCCTCCTGAGCTGCTGGGATTGCAGGACTGTGCCACCACACCTGACTAATCTGCCAGTCTCGCATGGAGGTGGGCTAGACCATTTTGTCGTACTGACAGTTCACTCATGAGATCTGTGTGGTTGTCTAGGTGCAATGCCAAGGGGCTTCTAGGAACAGCTGCTGCTGTGGCTGTGAGCTCAAGGAGGCTTAGAGTTAGTGCAGGAGTTATCTCCAGGCAGAAGGCACAACTTGCACAGCAACCTGGGGAGAGGAATAAGGGTTGAGGTCAGAAGTAAGGTAAATGACAGATGAGCTTGAGGCTGTCATCAGAAGTCAACAGACTAGGTCTTGTGTCTGCAGGGTGATTTGGCATTGGCTTTGATTTCAGACCTATGGGGCAATAATCGGCTCTGCCCTGACTGATCTTGGGTAGGTCAAACTTCGGGTGCCAATTTTTCATCTATGGAATGAGAGAAATGTATTTGTCGCCAAAGATTGTCATTTGATACACATTAAATTGGATCCTGTGAATGGCAATACCTGACAGTCCTTCGTTTGCATTTACGTATTTAAAATGTTCAACATTTTACAGAGGAGACTGCCATACAGGCCAACTGCCCCGCTCTCCACCTCAGGAACTGCAATGCGCAACCATCCTGAGGATCCCGTCGTCCTTATGCCAAGTGAACAGGGGCACCCTACCCTTGAGTTACACCTCGGCCCTTTTTATTTTGACACGGCCCTCTGAGTTCCTGAGGCTGATCTCGAGCTTAGGAATCTTATGACATAGCCTCCGAGTAGAGGGGATTACAGGCGTGGATTACCACACCGGCCTCCCAGTTGAACCTTGCATTGGTGCTCAAGAACCGCAGGAAGCGGGATGCAGGACTTCATCCCTCCAGCCTCTGCCCAAGTCAGAGTAGAGGCGGGCGGGGCGACAGGGGCCGGAAGTTAGCATTCTTCTATCTGCTAGTTCAGCGTCCACTTCAGCCAATCAGATTAAGAAACGTGAATCAGTTAGCCAATGGTAGGTCGTATCCGGTTGCGGGGCCAGAAAGGAGGCGGAGGGCGGGGCGTCGAGGCGCGGCATGAACGGCGGGCTCACTGGCCAATGAGAGGTAGGTCCACCTCCAGGGTGGGTACTTGCAGACGTGGTGACGTGTGCGCAGGCGCAACGCGTCGTCCCAGACGGCGGGCGGGGCCGGGGCCGCAGTCGCAGTGGGCGGTCGAGGCCAGCGCGGCGGTGGGGCTGCCCCGGGACTTGCGGCCGCGGAGGGTGCGGATGCTCTCGGGCCGAGGCCGACGGGCTGGGGAAGCCGGGGTGGCGCTTCGTGGCCCGGGGAGGCGGCGGGGAGCGAGCGAAGCTTAGAGGCTCTGGGGGTCCCCTTGGCTGTCCGGCCGGGCCTGCGAGGGGCGTGGCGGCCTCGGGATGCTGGAGCAGGAACGTTAGGGCTCGTGGACTTGAGGGCGGGTTTACGAAGGGAGTCGCTGCGGTCCGCCCGGGCCTTTGGGGAGGTTGGGGTGAAGACGGGCGCTGCAGCGGTGGGGGGCTGATGGTGAGGGACGGAGGAGGGCCGGCAGGCAAGAGACCCTGCGGAGCTCGGTGCCTGGGGGATTCGGGACTGGGAGAGGAGGCGACTCTGGGGGCTGCTCTGTTAGGAGGGTGGAGGGGCTTGGGTGAGGAGTGGGTGAGGACGAGGAGGGGTTGGGGTGGTAATTGACGGGGGGCTGGGAAGTCGTCCTCGGAGGAAAGGAGCCCTAGGGCTTGGGGACCTGGAGAGTGTGGGGGCTTCGCATGAGCAGAGGCTGGGGCAGCCTGTGGGAATCAGTTATGCGTCAGGGGGAGTTTTGGAGCAAAGGTCGCCCAGTGGGGCTGATCCCCACACCTATTACAAGGATTAAATGAGGGAGGGGTGGAAAGACTCAGCCACTAAATGCAGGGCAGGGCCTCCCCAGGAGTTTGGAACCTTAGGGTGGAGTGATGTGAGCGCTATATTTGGTGAGCAGGTGTCTCCCTTTATCAGGGAGAGATGACTGCCATCTCACCTCCTGCTTTCCCTCCTTGCCTGTCTCCTCCAGGATCCCGGTTCGGGGACTCCCAGAGGTCCTGTCCTGGGGCCTCAGTGCTTTCAACTGGAGCAGAAGTGGCTGGAAGGCAGGCCAGCCACCATGTCCTCCTTCAGGCAGGAAGATGTGGAGGACCACTATGAGATGGGGGAGGAGCTGGGCAGGTGAGCAGCCCTCTTCGATGGAGTGTTGGAATTTCTGAACAGAAACTCTCCCTTCTTGTCCTTTGTCCCACAAAGGAAGGAGTCATTGTCATTTGCTGGAGGAAAGAGTTTGGGCTCTGAAGCCAGATAGCCCTGGCCTTGAATTTTTTCTCTGAGTTGCCCTGTGTGTTTGCTGTAGGGAGAAACGTCAAGTGCCAGGCCCAGACGTGAAAGTAGAGACAGCTATGTGTGTTCTTGGAGTCTTTTTCTGTAATCCTCTTTTGGGGGTCACTGGAGTTTTCTGTCCTGCTGAGGCCATTGTTTAGCACTTGTGGGGAGAAGTCTTCCCTTCCAGGGAGGCAGCTGATTTCCTGCCTGGGTGGACCTTAGAGGGCAGCCCCAGGCCCCGCCCCCCAGACCAGCCAGGCCCCTCGAGGCCCGCCCCTTTTTCTTTTTTGTGGAGCCTCAAACCTTATTTGGTGAGTTTGCTGCTGGCCAGCCTTCCGGTTCCACTCAGGCCTGCCCCATGATGTCACCAGAAGGGAATGTAAATAACTGAGCGGTGTGTCAGGCAGGGTGTTGTTTGGGCCTTTTGAGATCCTGGAATCCTTCAGGAATTTCCTCCACAAGAGTGGTGGAGAGTGCAGCCCCTGCCTGGAGGGAGAAATCTCTGCTCAGTGTATGAACACCTCCTGCTGGAGTTCAGTTTGACAAAAGTCAGTAAAATTTAATGCATATTGGGTCGTCCCTCTGTTGTGGGGGATGGGTTCCAGACCCCTGAGAATCCCCAGATGTTTTATGTAAAATGATGTAGTACTTTTGTGTCACCTGTGCTTGTCCTTCCATATACGTTGTCTTTTTTTTGGTGCTGGGAGGAACCCAGGACCTCGACTGTGCTAACACTCGCTCTGCTCCTGAGCTGCCCCAGCCCCTGCTCTGCATGTCCTTTGGATGTTTGATTTTTTAACTGCATGTGTCTGTTGACTGTGTGCCCTTGCTTCAACGGTATCAGTCCATTTACTCAGGAGTCGTGTACTGCCTACTGCCTGTGGGCCAAATCGGTGGGGTTTTTTATGTCTATTTTCTTCTTCCTGCCTGGCAGTTTTTTTTTTTTTTTTTTTTTTTTTTTAATTGTAAACAAATGGGATACATGTTGTTTCTGTTGTACATGGAGTAACAGCACACCATTTGCATAATCATACATTTACATAGGGTAATGATGTTTGATTCATTCTGTTATTTTTTCCTTCCCCCCCACCCCTCCCAGCCCTCTTTTCCCTCTATACAGTCCTTCCTTCCTCCATTCTTGTCCCCCCCCCTTAAGTGTCATCATCCGCTTATCAGTGAGATCATTCATCCTTTGGTTTTTTGAGATTGGCTTATCTCACTTAGCATGATATCCTCCAATTTCGTCCATTTGCCTGCAAATGCCATAATTTTATTATTCTTTATAGCTGAGTAATATTCCATTGTATATATATACCACAATTTCTTTATCCATTCATCAATTGAAGGACATCTAGGTTGGTTCCACAATCTGGCTATTGTGAATTGAGCAGCTATGAACATGGAGGTGGCTGTATCTCTGTCGTATGCTGATTTTAAGTCCTTTGGGTATAGGCCGAGGAGCGGGATAGCTGGGTCAAATGGTGGGTCCATTCCAAGTTTTCTAAGGAAACTCCACACTGCTTTCCAGAGTGGCTGCACTTATTTGCAGCCCCACCAGCAATGTATGAGTGTACCTTTTTCCCCACATCCTCTCCAACACCTATTGTTGCTTGTATTCTTGATAATCACCATTCTAATTGGGGTGAGATGGAATCTTAGTGTAGTTTTGATTTGCATTTTTCTTATTACTAAAGATGTTGAACATTTTTTCATATGTTTGTTGATTGCTTGTAGATCTTCTTCTGTGAAGTGTCTATTAATTTCCTTAGCCCATTTGTTGATTGGGTTATTCGTATTCTTCATGTAGAGTTTTTTGAGTTCTTTATATATTCTGGAAATTAGTGCTCTATCTGAAGCATGAGTGGCAAAGGTATTCTCCCACTCTGTAGGCTCTCTCTTTGCATTGCTGATAGTTTCCTTTACTGAGAGAAAGCTATTTAGTTTGAATCTATCCCAGTTATTGATTCTTCCTTCTATTTCTTGAGCTATGGGAGTCCTGTTAAGGAAGTCTGATCCTAAGCCAACAAGTTGAAGATTTGGACCTACTTTTTCTTCTATAAAATGCAGGGTCTCTGGTCTGATTTTGAGGTCCTTGATTCATTGTGAGTTGATTTTCGTGCAGGGTGAGAGGGGTTTAGTTTCATTCTGTTGCATATGGATTTCCAGTTTTCCAAGCACCATTTGTTGAAGAGGCTATCTTTTCTCCATTGCATATTTTTGGCACCTTTGTCTAGTATGAGAAAATTGTATTTCTTTGGGTTTGTGTCCCTGTCCTCTATTCTGTACCATTGATCTACCTATTTTGGTGCCAATACCATGCCGTTTTTGTTACTATTGCTTTGTAGTATAGTTGAAGTTCTGGTATTGCGATACCCCCTGTTTCATTCTTCCTGCTAAGGATTGCTTTAGCCATTCTGGGTTTCTTATTCTTCCAGATGAATTTCATGATTGCTTGCTCTATTTCTGTAAGGTACATCATTGGGATTTTAATTGGAATGGCATTGAATCTGTATAGCACTTTTGGTAGTATGGCAATTTTGACAATATTAATTCTTCCTATCCAAGAACATGGGAGATCTTTCCATCTTCTAAGGTCTTCCTCAATTTCTTTCTTCAGTGTTTTTGTAGTTTTCATTGTAGTTTTCACCTCTTTGGTTAGATTGATTCCAAGTTTTTTTTTTTTTTTTTTTTTTTTTTTTTTGAGGCTATTGCAAATGGAGTTGTTTTCCTCATTTCCCTTTCAGATGTTTCGTCGCTTGCATATAAAAATGCTTTAGATTTATGCGTGTTGATTTTATAGCCTGCTATTTTGCTGAATTCATTGATGAGGTCTATAAGTTTTCTGGAGGAGTTTTTTGGATCCTATAAATATAGAATCATGTCATCAGCAAATAGCAACATCTTAAGTTCCTCTTTTCCTATTCATATCCCTTTAATTTCTTTAGTCTGCCTAATTGCTCTGGCTAGAGTTTCAAGGACAATGTTGAATACAAGTGGTGAAAGAGGACATTCCTGTCTTGTTCCCGTTTTTAAAGGGAATGGTTTCAGTTTTTCTCCATTAAGAATGATGTTGGCCATGGGCTTAGCATAAATAGCCTTTACAATGTTCAGGTATGTTCCTACTTTTCCTATTTTTTCTAGTGTTTTGAGCATGAAGGGGTGTTGTATTTTGTCGAACGCTTTTTCTGCGTCAATTGATATAACCATATGATTCTTATCCTTAAGTCTATTGACATGATTTATTGATTTACGGATGTTAAACCATCCTTGCATTCCAGGGATGAACCCCACTTGATTGTGGGGCACAATTTTCTTAATATGTTTTTGGGTATGGTTTGCCAATATTTTGTTAAGGATCTTTGCATCTATATTCATCAAGGATATTGGTTTAAAATTTTCTTTCTTTTAAAAATTTTCTTTTCTTTCCTTGATGTGTCTTTTCCTGGTTTGGGTATAAGGGTGATATTAGCTTCATAGAATGAGTTTGGTAGGTTTCCCTCCTTTTCCGTTTCCTGAAATACTTTGAGAAGTATTGGAATGAGTTCTTCTTTGAAGTTCATGTAGAACTCGGCTGAGAATCCGTCTGGTGCTGGGCTTTTTTTGGATGGTAGGTTTTTAATGGCTTCTATTTCATTGATTGATATTGATCTGTTTAAATTGTGTATGTCCTCCTGGTTCAGTTTGGGAGGAGCATATGTCTCTAGAAATTTGTCAATGTCTTCGGTAGTTTCTATTTTGTTGGAATATAGATTTTCAAAGTAGCTTCTCATTATGTTATGTATCTCAGTGGTGTCTGTCGTGATACTTCCTTTTTCAACACAAATTTTAGTAATTGGAGTTTTCTCCTTCTCTTTGTTAGTGTGGCTAAGGGTTTGTCTATTTTGTTTACTTTTTCAAAGAACCAACTTTTTGTTTTGTCAATTTTTTGAATTGTTTCTTTTGTTTCAATTTCATTGATTTCAGCTCTGATTTTAATTATATCCTATCTTCTACTACTTTTGCTGATATTCTGTTCTTTTTCTAGGACTTTGAGCTGTAATGTTAGGTCATTTAGTTGTTGACTTTTCATTCTTTTCTGGAATGCACTCCATGCAATGAATTTTCCTCTTAGTCCCGCTTTCATCATGTCCCAGAGATTTTGATATGTTGTATCGTCATTCTCATTGACCTCTAAGAATTTTTTTTATCTCCTTCCTGATGTTTTCTCTTATCCATGTTTCATTCAATAGCATATTATTTAGTCTCCAAGTGTTGGAGTAATTTCTCTTTTTTATTTTGTCATTGATTTCTACTCTCAGTCCATTATGATCTGATAGAACACAAGGCAGAATCTCTATTTTTTTACATTTCCTTAGGGCTGCTTTGTGGCAACATATGGTCTATTTTCGAGAAGGTTCCATGTGCTGCTCAGAAGAAAGTGAATCCGCTCGTTGATGGATGGAATATTCTATATATGTCTATTAAGTCTAGGTTATTGATTGTGTTATTGAGTTCTATGGTTTCTTTGGTTGGTTTTTGTTTGGAAGATCTATCTAGTGGTGACAGCACTGCGTTAAAGTCACCCAGAATTATTGTGTTGTGTCTATGTGATTCTTGAAATTGAGAAGGATTTGTTTGATGTACAGGGATGCACCATTGTTTGGGGCATAAATACTTACTATTGTTATGTCTTCTTGATTTATGGTTCCTTTAAGCAATATGAAATGTCCGTCTTTATCCCTTCTGACTAACTTTGGCTTGAAGTCCATTTTATCTGATATAAGGATGGAAACCCCTGCTTTTTTACTGAGTCCATGTGCGTGGTAGGTTTTTTCCATCCTTTCACCTTTAGTCTGTGGATGTCTTTTTCTATGAGATGAGTCTCTTGCAGGCAGCATATTGTTGGGTCTTTCTTTTTAATCCATTCTGCCAGTCTATGTCTTTTGATTGATGAATTTAGGCCATTAACGTTCAGGGGTATTATTGAGAAATGATTTGTATTTCCAGTCATTTGGGCTTATTTTTGGTTTTTAAGTTTGCTTGGTGTCTCCTTTGAGTATCTCTAAGGTAGTTCCTCCCTTTGCTGACCTACATTGTTGTTTTCATTTCCTCCTCATGGAATATTTTGTTGAGAACATTCTGTAGTGCAGGCTTTCTATTTGTAAATTCTTTTAACTTTTGTTTATCATGGAAGGATTTCATTTCATCTTCAAATCTGAAGGTTAGTTTTGCTGGGTATAGGATTCTTGGTTGGCATCCATGTTCTTTCAGAGCTCGAAATACGTCGTTCCAGGCCCTTCTAGCTTTTAGAGTCTGGGTTGAGAAGTCGGCTGCTATCCGTATTGGTCTCCCCCTATATGTAATCTGATGCTTTTCTCTCGCGACCTTCAAAATCCTATCTTTATTTTGAATGTTAGGCATTTTCATTATAATGTGCCTTGGTGTGGATCTGTCGTGATTTTGTGCATTTGGTGTTCTGTAAGCCTCTTGTATTTGATTTTCCATTTCATTCTTCAGGTTTGGGAAATTTTCTGATATTATTTCATTGAATAGGTTGTTCATTCCTTTGGTTTGTATCTCTGTGCCTTCCTCAATCCCAGTAATTCTTAAATTTGGTCTTTTCATGATGTCCCATAATTGTTGGAGATTCTGTTCATGATTCCTTACCATCTTCTCTGTTTGGGCAACTTTATTTTCAAGATTAAATATTTTGTCTTCATTGTCTGAGGTTCTGTCTTCCAAGTGGTGTAGTCTTTTGGTGATGCTTTCCATTGAGTTTTTTATTTGGTTTATTGTTTCCTTCATTTCAAGGATTTCCATTTGGTTTTTTGAGAATCTCTATCTCTTTGTTGAAATGATCTTTTGCTTCCTGCAGTTGCTCTTTCAGCTTATTGGTATTATCATTCATTGACTGCATTTGCTCTCTTATCTCATCCTTTGCTTCATGAATCATCTTAATCATGTATAATCTGAAGTCCTTTTCTGACATTTCTTCTATCATACTGTCATTGGATTCTATTAATATAGAATCTAGATTTGTTTGGATCATTTTCTTCCCTTGTTTTTTCATGTTGTTCATGTATCTTCCCCTCTTGCAGTACAGATCTGGGGTATTGCAGATTTCCCCCTATAGGCTTATAGTGGCCCTATAGGTTTCCAAAACCTTTTCTTCAAGGGGAGATCAATATTAGCAGTGCCCAATTCAGACACTATGCAATCCTAGACCAAATAGCCCCTATGAGGACAATAACAAAATTGTCATAATAAACAGAACGAGTTCAAATATTATCTTCAGTAAAACAAACAGATTTGCAATAAGGTCTGCAGTTTCTAATGGAGGACAAAGAGGATGCAGAGGGATGTAGAATGTGGCTGTTAATGGGATAAGAAAAGAATATATAGAAGTTCTAGATAATAGAAAGGGTGAGAGTGTAATCAAAAGAAATTGGATGTTAGCCTGCAAAAAAGGGAGAAAGAGACTCTGAGGTAACAGGTAAACAAAAGGAAAAGAAAGCAAGAAAAGTAAGGAAATAAAAACTTAAAATTTTTCAATAAGGAGAAAAAAGAAAATCTACACTATAACAGTCATACAGTATTCAAACCTCCCAGTCTTCAGTAGCCTGATGCATGAGAGGTACCTGACAATGAGCTTCCAGTCTCCAGCAGGTGTCTCAGGATGGGATTTGCCCCACCTAAAGATGGGAGCTCCGGCTTCCAGGATTATCCAAGATGGCCGCTCTGGCTTCCAAATGTGTTGGCAAATGGGAAGCTGCAGCTCAGGGTGTGGACGTGGTCGGCTGAAGGTCCTGGAGGCGGGGTGCAGTTGGTCAGGCAGGGGTCCTGGAGTTTGGGTGTGTTGGTGTGGTTGCAGGATCCTGGAGGCCGGGTGCAATCAGTTGGTCTGGGGTCCTGGTGATAGGGCGCAGTCAGTTGTTCTGGGGGTCCTGGCGGCAGGGAGCAGTTGGTTGATATGAGGGTCCCAGAAGCAAGGAGTGATCTGTTGGGCTGAGGGATCCTGGAAATGGGGCTCAGTCTGGCCAGGGGTCCAATGGGACCTGGCTGTTGTCTCAAAATGGCGGCAGCCACGTGTAATCAAACCTGCAGGTACTGTAACAGTGAACTTCCAGGCAACCGCAGGCAGCTGGTTCTCCACTGGTGATCAGCGATCAGTTTGCTGACTGTTGTCGGACGATCGGGAGGTGAACCTCGTGTGTTGGGTGATGGATAGGTGTAAGGCAGGCGATGGACAGGCGAGAGTCAGGCAAATGGCGAATAATAGGCACATGACAGTGAGCAATCTGCACTCAAAAAAGGCATCAATATGCTGGCAGACTGCAGGTGGTCACAGCAGATAAATGGGGTAAATAGCAGGGGATCAGTAAGCAGCAAAAACTGCCTCACCAAGAAACAGATATCCTCTGCTTGAAACCAGAGTTACAGAGCGACAAGGAATGCAGCCTCCCTCTAGTCTGCCATCTTGAATCCCTGGCAGTTGTTTTTGTACAGGCTGCAAACTCAGAATGCTGTGCATATTTTTATTTTTTAATTTATTTTTATTTTATTATTTTTTATTTAATAAATTTTTTTATGCTTGTATATAGGGTGATAATGTCTGACTCATTTTGCTGTCCTTCCTGCCAGCCTACCCCTCCCCTCACTCCCCTCTGCATAATCCAAAGTTTCTTCATTCTTCCCTTCTCACCACCCACTATGGATCAGCATCTGCTTATCAGAGAAAACATTTGACCTTTGTTTTTTTGGGTTTGGTTTATTTCACTTAGCATGATATTCTCTAGTTCCATCCATTTACCTGCAAATGCTATAATTTGATTCTTCTCTAAGGCTGAGTCATATTCCATTGTGTATATATACCACATTTTCTGTATCCATTTATCTGTTGAAGGGCCTCTAGGTTGGTTCCATAGTTGAGCTATTGTTTATTGTGAATTGAACTGCTATGAACGTTGATGTGGCTGCATCACTGTAGTATGTTGATTTTAAGTCCTTTGGGTATAAACAGAGGAGTGGAACAGCTGGGTCAAATGGTGGGTCCATCCAAGCTTTCTTAGGAATGTCCATACTGCTTTCCAAAGTGGTTGCACCAATCTGCAGTCGCACCAGCATCCTTGCCAGCACTTATTATTGCTTGTATTGCTGTGTGTATTTTTAATAGTTCAGGGGGAACAGAGTTGGGTTTCATGACTTGTAACGATGTCAGGAGGTTCTCCTTTCAGTGTTTGCAATAAAACTTAATAATTAGGGGACAGGGTGTGTGGCTTGGTAGGAGGGCTGGCCGGCGTGCACGAGGCCCAGGCTTCGATCCCCAGCATTATCACAGTAAATAAATAGGGCGAACGAGGAGGAGGCTGGGGGCAGCTGTGCTCCTTCTATGATGCTGCTGCGGCGTTTGTCTCTCCGAGTTAAGCAGTGCTCCATGTGGAGACTGGCCCCTTAAAGAACGTGTGCCTGGCCCATGCTCTGGACGTCCCCTTGCTGGCACCCTCTAGCTCCCCCGCTGTTGTGGCCTTGCTGGGCCTCAGCCCCTCCTTCTCACTCTGCTGACGCAGTTTCGAGTCATCTTTGCAGATGCAGCCCAGACTCTCACGAGACCAGAAGCTCCCCGAGTCCTGACAGCCTCAGGTGTCCCTGGACGTGGCCCAGTGTGGCCTGGGGCAGACCCACCTCCGCATGACGCTTGTCAGTTCGGTGCTTTTCATGCTTGTGGTTGGGGGACGTGCTGCTGGGGTCGTTTCTGCCGCAGGGGCTCGCCTGGCCTGCCCATTCACTGTGGCTCTTTCCCATTGGCGTCTGTCCTGGTGCACAGAGGAGCACCCCGTTTTCCCCAGTGGCTGCATACCCAGACAGGAGCTGCCTGTGGGCTTTCCTCTCGGTCCCAGCACTCTGGCATCCCTCTGGTTTGTGGCAGGTCCTTGCATAGCTTCTGTTGGACGGAGGCCTGAAGCCCTGGTCTTGGGCCTCCTGTGGGAGTTACAGGGAAGGGGAGCATGTGGGCTGGGTCTCTTGCAGTTGGGGCAATCAGATGTGGGGAGATCACACGCCCTTTCAACCAAGAGAGAGGAAAGTGGACCCGGGTGTCAGCAACTCACAGGACAGAGGTTCAGTGTGTTGGAGGAAGTTGGCATGAGGACTGTTCAGTGACAAACCAAAGTCCCAGGGGTATAGCGGGATGGGATTCGTTATGGTAATGAGGAATCCTCAGCTGGATGCTGGGGTGCTCCTGGGTGCCCTGTTTTCCAGAGTGTAGGCTGGCTGCAGCCTGGAGGAGGCTGGGGGAGCTGGGGGAGCTGGAGGAGCAAGTGCTGGGTAGCAGGGTCTGGGCTCGGGAGTACCTGCCCTACTTCTCTGGCCTCCTTAGTTCTCTGCAGGCTTTGGTTCTCAGGTGACCTTGCACCTGGCGGCCTCTGCTCGTCATCCCAAGTCCAAGTCCAACAGAGAGGCAGACCATGTCCTCTCCACCCCATTCCTGGGGAAGGTCTGGCCTTTGGCCAGAGTCCCAGGGTCTGAGAGGGAAAAGGTATGACCATGGAAGGACAAGCAGGTCCATGAGCAGATGTGGTGAGCTGGGTGCTGGGCAGGTGTCCATTCTGGACTCAGTTTCGGGTTGAAGTCAGTGCTACTTAATAGCCTGAGGGCTTTTTCTTTTTCTTTCTTGGTTTTTGTTTGTTTGGGGTGCTGGGATCTGAACTAGGGGCAGTTTGTCCCCAGGTTGCTGAGATCACAGGAGTGCACCACTGCACCTGGCACCCCTTTTCATTTTTTTCTTTCTTTTTTTTTTTTTTTTTTTTGCGGTGCTGGAGATAGAACCCAGGGCCTTGTGCTTGCAAGGCAGGCACTCTACCGACTGAGCTATCTCCCCAGCCCCCCCTTTTCATTTTTGAGACAAGGTTTTTCTAAGTTTTTGAGGCTGACCTTGAACTTGAGATCCTCCTGCCTCAGCCTCCTGAGTCACTGGAGTGACAGGGGTGTGCCACCTGACCTGACTGAATAGTAACACTTTTGAAGTCAGCGACTTTTATTCTTTTTTTCCTGTATTTAAAAAAATAATGACATAATATGCTGTGAACATTCAATCAGGATAGCATTGCATCAAATGGAAGGTAAATCCTCCCCCTTTGCCCCACCTCCTGCAGTCCCCTGCCTCGGGGACTGTTGTGAGCAGTTTGCCCTGCATCTGAGCCCTCTGCTTCTATACAACATGGAAACACACAAATGTAGGGCCAGGGCCGCAGCATAGACCTTTTTTTAAACAAAAAGAATCACATTGTACGTATTTTAGTTTCATGTTACTACAATGAAATACCTGAGGTAATTAACTTAATAGAGAAAAGGTTTATTTAGCTCAGTGTTGGAGGTTCAAGCCCAAGATCAGGTAGTCCATGGCTTTGGGCCTCTGGCGAGGTGGGGGCAGCACATGTGTTGGAAAGACTGCTTGCATTTGGAGCTAGGAGGCAGGGGAGCCTGAGGCTGGGGTCCCCAGGCGCTCAGCAGGCTTGGCTCTGGGACAGAGACTCCTGCCAGGCCTCCCTTCTGTGGGTCCCTTGCACCTGCCGGTAGCAGCACTTGGGAGCAGCCTTCAACACATGTGCTCTGGGGAAATTCAGCATCCAGACGGCAGCAGGGCTGTGGCAGGTCCTCTGAGGGTCGCCCGGGTGTGTCCCGGTGCCCTCTCGGTGCACAGCTGGCTCCTTCCTTCTCCTGCTGTTGCAGCAGCACCTGGCGCACGGGCACAGGGGCTCTGCGCCCACCTGCCGGTGCCCCGTACAGTCCTGGAGAGTTGGCTCCGCCTGCTGTCCCAGAGGGCTGTGGAGGCTGCCTGTCCTTGCAGTGGGCTCTTGTCCCAAGTCCTCATAAGTCCCTTGAGGTGCCAGGTGGAGGGCTGTGCCTGGGGACAGGAAGGGGTCCTGGGCGGCCACCCTGCTCACCTCCCCTCCCTGCCTCCCTCAGCGGCCAGTTCGCCATCGTGCGGAAGTGCCGGCAGAAAGGCACTGGGAAGGAGTATGCGGCCAAGTTCATCAAGAAGCGCCGCCTGGCTTCCAGCCGGCGTGGTGTCAGCCGGGAGGAGATCGAGCGGGAGGTGAGCATCCTGCGGGAGATCCGGCACCCCAACATCATCACTCTGCACGACGTCTTTGAGAACAAGACGGATGTGGTGCTCATTCTGGAGCTGGTCTCGGGTGGGGAGCTTTTTGACTTCCTGGCAGAGAAGGAATCGTTGACTGAGGACGAGGCCACCCAGTTCCTCAAGCAGATCCTGGATGGTGTCCACTACCTTCATTCCAAGCGCATTGCCCATTTCGACCTCAAGGTGAGCTCTGCAGGGCCCTTGGGATGGAGCTGGCCATGTGTCCAGCACCTGGGCTTGTCCCACGTGGGCAGGATGGGGGCCTGAGGAGACCTTGACTTCTGCAGCAGAGTGCAGGTCCTCCAACCCGCTGCTTCCCAGGGGTGAGGGGATGGGACAGCTTAGGCCAGGGGCCCGGGGGTGGGTTAGCCTTCCCGTGTGGCAGAGAGAGGGGAGTGACCCGTGGGTGAGACACAGGAGTAGCAGAGGTCTCCCACTGCAGCCAGAAAACATCATGCTCCTAGACAAGAACGTGCCTGACCCGCGGATCAAGCTCATTGACTTTGGTATTGCCCACAAGATTGAAGCAGGGAATGAGTTCAAGAACATCTTTGGTACCCCAGAGTTTGTGGGTGAGTCTGCATGGGGTCTGCCCAGGACCGACAAGGCGGGCGTTTGAGGGTTCCCACTGTGTGAGGGGTTCACTGGCACAGGCCTCAGGCCACCCTCCTGGGCCCTGACATCTCGGAGACTCAGGTTCAGTCAGGGCCATCACGTCCATCCTTCCTGCTGCCCAGGGCCCAGGGCCTGAGTCGGCCCTGCCTGTGTTCACTCACCACCGAGTACAGTGGGTCTCCTAGTGCTCCCCCGAAGTCCATGTCTTAACTGGATGCCATGACACGCCACTCGGAATGGCTGAGGCATCAACTTAGTGAAGCTCAATCTCAAAATAAGGTAAATAAGGGCTGAGGTGTCAATCTGTGCAGAGCCCCTGGATTCAGTCTTCAGTAATGCAAAAAAAAAGAAATAGTCACGAGCTGCGAGGGCAGGGTGCTGCGTCGTCTGTTGACCACTCTGTCCCCAGCGCCTGACCCCGCGCTCTCTTTTCTGTTCCTGTAGCTCCTGAGATTGTCAACTACGAGCCCCTGGGCCTGGAGGCAGACATGTGGTGAGTGTTGTGGCTGGCGGCTGGGGCCTGGGCCCGTGTGCTCCCTGACGCTCAGGAGCTGCAGTGTCGGCGCCGTGGGGGCATGGACAGACGGCTGCCTTAGGATAGGAGTTGGCACACTGTGGCCCAAAGGCCAGGTCAGGCCCCCTGCCAAGAGTGGTTTCCATGTGTCTTTGTTTTAGGGCACCAGGAATTGACCTCAGGGGCACTCGCCCACTGAGCCGCATCCCCAGCCTTATTTTGTACTTTATTTAGAGACAGGGTCTCCCTGAGTTGCTTAGTGCCTCCCTGTTGCTGAGGCTGGCTTTGAACTCGCAGTCCTCCTGCCTCAGCCTCCCAAGTGCTGGGATGACAGGTGTGGCTGCTGCGCCCGGCCCCATGTTGTTTCTTAAGGGTAGTTCGGAACAAAGCCGACAGTCTGAGCTATCTAGTGTCTGACCCATCCCAAACCACCAGCCCCAGGAGGGCCCCATTGTCAAGGTGGGGTTGGTGTGGGGCCACTGTGCTCTGGACCATCCCCCCGTGACCAATTTGAACTTTGACATTAGTAGGCAGGGATGGCCAGAGGTGCCCAGGTGGGAAATTCCAAGTGCTCCCAGAGTGAAATAGACAGGGACCTAGGGACAGGCTGGAGGCTGTGTGAGGACAGTGTCCACCCCTGAAGTTTGGGACCAAGGGTTGGGGGTGTTACCTTGGCTCAGGGCTTCTGGTTTCCCCAGTGGTTCACTTGGCCTGGCTGTGGACCTCTGCCCTCAGGGAGTGGGGTGTGTCCCAGAGGCCCGGCTGACCCTTGTCCCTTCTGTCTGTCCTCCAGGAGCATTGGCGTCATCACCTACATCCTGTGAGTACTGGTCGCGCTGCACAGCAGGTGACTGCCTGGCCTGTGTTGGAACCAGGGCCGTGTTCCTGGGGACTAGGGGTCCCTGCCACCTCTGCACTTGGGGTGCACAGGGAACCCCGGATGAGGGCAGGAGCAAGTGGAGTAGCACAGGGTTCTCTGTGGGTGCTGTCACGGACTTCTGGAAAGTTCTGAGGCTGAGCCCTGTACCCTCAGTGCCAGGGCAGGTGTGCCAGAGGGGGTGTGCCTCCTCTCCACTGTGGACAACCAGCTGGCTGCCAGAAGCAGAATGGGCCAAATCCTGGCCTTTCCCCGCCACTGCCTGGGTCAGCTCTGCCTGGCCAGGTCTGTGCCGTGTCAGCTCCTGGCCTGGCAGGTGGGCACAGCAGGCAGGCTTGGTCGCTCATGTCCAGGTGACCTCAGGGTTATGGAAGACTTGCAGAAATAGCAGACTCCCTTCTGCAGATGAGAGAATGTGCTGTGGACCTTGGTGTGCCCAGGAGGTTGAGTGCCAGCCTTGGCCAGGCACCCTGATTCCACACTAGTGTCCTCTTTTTGGCTGGGGCCCTGGGAATCGCCTGACACTGGGGACATCTCACCTCCCCTAGTCAGAAAGCTCCTCAGTGTGCTCTTGCCCTACGTGACCTGGCTCTCACAGGGCACTATTGGACACTAGAGTGTGTCCGCTTGGGGTTTGACGTGCTCTGTACACAGCTGGGGTTCTGCATCCCTGCCTGGGCCCTGGGAGCATTGGACCAGGAGCTCAGCCTCCTGAGTCTCCACCCTTGTCCACGGAGCCCTGGGCAAGAACTCCCCTGGAAAGTGGCCACTGCGCCCTCTGGGTTGCTGAGCACTTTGGGAGGAGAAGCTTTGAGACTGTGTCCACCCAGACACCAAGTTTCCAGAGACACACCTCTCGGTGTTTGGGAGGTGATCTTTGTGCAGCTTGGTGGGCGGCCGGGGACGGTGCGCAGGAACCTGTAAGGGGCCCAGGTGCACACAGTGACAGGTGTCCCTGTCAGCCCACCCTCTGGCCCCTCGTGGGCCTGCTGGAGTTGGGAGATGACCAGAACGCAGCAGGGTCTAGGGGCTCCCAGCCAAGCCTGCACCTGCCTCCATCTTCCAGCCTTAGTGGTGCATCCCCATTCCTGGGTGAGACCAAGCAGGAGACCCTGACCAACATCTCGGCTGTGAACTACGACTTTGATGAGGAGTACTTCAGCAACACCAGTGAGCTGGCCAAGGACTTCATCCGCCGGCTGCTTGTCAAAGACCCCAAGTAAGAGCAAGCACTGGGGCCCTAGGGGGACAGTCTCAGCCTCTTCTGCCCGTGCCCCAGCCCTCCAGCCACCCACACCCCACACTCCTCTCAGCAGCTCCTCTCTTTCCACTGCAGTCCACTTGGGGCCCCCATGGCCTTGAGGACTGGCTCCTTAGCCGGGCAGAGGGCTAAGGACTGATCTGGCCACACAATGTTTGTTTTGTTTGGTTTGGTTTTTATTTTTTGTTTTTGGCACTGGGAATTGAACCCAGGGGCTCTTAACCACTGAGCCACATCCCCAGTCCTTTTTTATTTTTTTATTTTGTTTTATGTGCTCTGTGAACAGCTGGGGTTCTGCACAGGGTCTTGCTAGGTTGCTGAGGTGGGCCTTGTACTCACGTTCCTCCTGCCTCAGCCTCCTGAGCTGCTGGGATCATAGGAGTGGCCACCGTGCCCAACCACACCATATTTTCAAAAACCTTGAATTCCTTACCAGCATTGGAGACAGGTTTTGTGTAAAATTCCAGGTTCTAGAAAAACATAGCACTCCTGGCCACCTGGCTCATAGGCGGGCACTCCGTCTGCCACAGTCCTCCCTGTGACCTGGCCCCTGTGGATGCCTGAGTTTGTCTGTAGCGTGAGGTTGTGGTTCTGTTAAAAACTGCAGGGAACACGGCCCAGGCCTGCCTGTCTCAGGTCCCTGTCCCTCGTGGTTGGCAGAGCAGAGGCTCGGGGACACTTTGGGGGCTGGGGGCCCTGGGGTGGTGTGTATGGGGAGCGGCTGGAAGTGGGGTCTGAGGGTTGGTGCTGCGACGGGGACAGCCTGGTCCCCGCTGCTGTGGGTGGATGGTGTGGGACGCTTGTGACGGGGGGTGGTCTTCCAGGAGGAGAATGACCATCGCCCAGAGCCTGGAGCATTCCTGGATCAAGGTAAGGGCCTCCCACTGGAGGCTCATAGGTGGGCAGGCCCTCAGCATGTGGGGCGGGTCCCCAGAGGCCTGGGCCTGGGTGGCCAAGGTCCTTGCACTGCGAGGTGGTGCTGGAGCTCAGACCCCTGAGGCCCCGGCAGAGTCCTGGCCCTGCCATGGTGGTGGGAAGGCTGCCCGAACAGACGCTCCACCAGTGGCCCAGAGGCCACAGCCTGCCCGTGGGCTCCAGGCGCCTCCCTGTCCCCTGCAGGCCATCCGGCGGCGCAACGTCCGCAGCGAGGACAGCAGCAAGAAGCCCGAGCGGCGGCGCCTGAAGACCACCCGGCTCAAGGAGTACACGCTCAAGTCGCACTCGAGCATGCCGCCCAACAACAGCTACGCCAGCTTCGAGCGCTTCTCCAAGGTGCTGGAGGAGGTGGCGGCGGCCGAGGAGGGGCTGCGGGAGCTGGAGCGCGGCCGGCGGCTGTGCCGCGAGGACGTGGAGGCGCTGGTGGCCATCTACGAGGAGAAGGAGGCCTGGTACCGGGAGGAGAGCGACAGCCTCGGCCAGGACCTGCGGCGGCTGCGGCAGGAGCTGCACAGGACGGAGGCGCTGCGGCGGCAGGCGCAGGAGGAGGCGAAGGGCGCGCTGCTGGGGGCCGGCGGGCTCAAGCGCCGCTTCAGCCGCCTGGAGAACCGCTACGAGGCGCTGGCCACGCAGGTGGCCTCCGAGATGCGCTTTGTGCAGGACCTGGTGCGCGCACTGGAGCAGGAGAAGCTGCCGGGCGGGGAGTGCAGTCTGCGCTAGTGCCACCCTGTTGTCCTGCCGCGGCCGCGTGAGGCTGGCGCTGACAGCTGGCGATGGTGGACGGCTCCTGGGTCTTGGAGCACTTCCTGGTGGTGGGGTGGCGGCCAGGCCCCAGGACTGCCTCAGGCCCCCGGGCAGGCAGGCAGGAGCCGAAAGCCTCCAGTGGGATCTGCCCGACGGACTTGGGGCAGCAGGCCCACCCTCTCTGTCCAGCAGGAGCCCCTTGAGCCCCACCCAGCCCCGTCCACAAGTGCTTGCCCCACTGTGTGACGCCCCTGGCCTGTGCTGGGTCCCAGTGATCAAACTAAGCTGGTGATGCCCTTAGGGCTGCTCTGGCCGGGCACAGCCCCACACGCCTATAACCCCAGCGACCCGGGAGGCCGAGGCAGGAAGACGTGAGTTCAAAGCCAGCCTCAGCAATGTTGCAAGACCCTGTGTCCAAATAAAAGGGGCTGGGGATGTGGCTCAGTGGTCAAGCACCTCTGGGCTCAGTCCCCAGTGCAAAAAAAAAACCAAAACGTTGGTCTGGGGAATGTGTCAGCACAGGAACTGTTGGTGATGCTGGTCTCGTGTCGCTTTGGGGCCCAGGGAGCCGCCCGGTGCTGGCTGAGGGGTCATTGAGGAGCTGGGCAGGGGCTATAAAGTGGCCACCACCCTCTTGGCCCCCAGAAGCACCTGAGGGGCCCCCTGGTGCCAGGCACACCTGCTCTAAGCCCCAGGGTCCCCACTGTCCCTGGCTGCAGTGCCTGTTGGCCCTCAGGTGGTTCTCGCTCCCGTCTCACTTGCTGCCTTTGACGCTTGGGACTCGGGCTGTGGGTGAGCCCGCAGGGCTGCCTGCAAGGGGCTGGTGAGCCACTTTGGTCTGGAAAGTGTGACTGTACCCCAAGCTGGTGTCCCCAGACAGCCCTCCAGGAGCCTGCTAGGTGGCAGGCGTCGGCTTGGACTGAGGGCTGGGTGGGCAGTATCTCGGGGTGCTGCTAGGTGCCACCTCAGTCCAGCAGGAGGTCGTGGGTGTGGGGGGATCCCCCAGTGTGCAGGCCGAGGCCAGGCCCAAGCCGAAGCCCTCCATGGTCGGGAGCCACCCCTGGGCATGTGGCCCCAGGGTGACTCCTGTGAGCCCTGAGGCTTTTGCAAAGGACCTCCCCAGACAGGGCTGTGCAGAAGGTGCCTGGGCCAGGGGCCCAAGCCTGCATGGTGTGTCCTCTCCCTGCTCCAGGCCACCCTGCCAGGGAAGAGCAGATGCAGCAGCCATGAACTGCACTTACGCTCTGCCTGTCACAGGGGCACGTGGTCCAGCTGGGTGCCCCGGGGAGGGGCCCTCTGGCCTCCACCCCTCCACGCACTGAGGGCAAGCTCTTCCTTAGAAAGGCTTTTTTTTTGCCAGGCGCAGAAGCCACGCCTGTCATCCCAGTAGCTTGGGAGGCTGTGGCAGGAGGATTGAGAGTTCAAAGCCAGCCTCAGCAATGGCAAGGCCCTAAGCAACTCAGTGAGTGAGACCCCGACTTGAAATAAAACACAAAACAGGGCTGGGGATGTGGCTCAGGGGTCAAGTGCCCCCAAGTTCAATACCCAGTATCAAAAAAAAAAAAAACAAAACAACTTTTGTGGGGACTGGGGATATAGCCCAGTTGGTAGAGCGTTGGCCTCTTATGCACAAGACCTGGGTTCAATCCCCAGAGCACCACAAAAAAAAGGGGGGGGGTACTGGGGATTGAACTTGGGGGCACTCTGCCCCTGAGCCACATCCCCAGCCCTGCTTGGCATTTTACTTAGAGACGGGGTCTCGCTGAGTTGCTTAGCACCTCACTGTTACTGAGGCCGGCTCTGGACTCCAGATTCATCCTGCCTCAGCCTCCTGAGCTACTGGGGTGACGTGTGGCCACCGCGTTCAGCCTGAAAGCCACTTCTCGCTGGGAGATTGGACACCATGGGCTGGCCCACGTGCAGTGCTGTTCAGTGGGGGCCCTCACCTTGGCAGTGGCAGCGGCTGGAGGGAAGTGCCGCCCGTCGCCTGGTGGACCGACCCCATGCCCTTCCCAGCTGAGCGTCCCTCGTCACCTGCAGAAGCTAGGTGGCAGCTGCAGTGCTGGTGGACCTGAGGACCCCGTGCCCACTGGGCACTAGACGTGCAAGGCCAGTGTGTTTCCAGGACAGGAGAGTCCAGAGGTAGGGCATGCATTGGTGGTGCAAGCCTGGGCTGGTTGCTTTTGCATTGAGGTGACAGTGAATGTGTCACAGGTGGAATCTGTCACCTGTTTTTTACCATATAGAAAGCATCAAATCAGTTGTGGTCATCCAACTACTTGGGAGGCTGAGGCAGGAGGATCACGAACCCAGGAATTTGAGGCCAACCTGGGAGCATAGCGAGAACCCATCCCAAACAGCAAAGCTAAGAAGCCAGGCTGGCCCTTGTGCCCGCCATGCCAGCCATGCACACCAGGTGCACTGCCTCTGCTGACCCTTCCCCTCCTGCATCTTCTGTCAGGTGGAGGAGGGGCCTGGTGCTCCCTGCCGCCTCCTGCCTTCATGGTCCTGTTAACGGTCCTCCGTGAGGCTTCCAACTTGGTGCAGCCCGAGTGCATGGGAAGGAGCCGGTGGCCACTGCCAGGTTTTTGTGTCCCATTGTCAAAGTTGCCAACAAGTGAAACCCTCAGAGACCAGACCACCCTGAGGCCTGGAGCTAAACCACCGTAGCCACGTCCGTCAGCCACTCTGGCGATGGGTGAGGTAGGCCCTACGGTGCAGTCCGGAGCAGAAACCGGCTCAGACTAGGCCTGGGGGCTCAGCGAGGCTACAGCCTAGGGCACTGGCAGGAGACTGGAGGCCAGGTGGGCTCTCTGGGGGCTACTCCATCATCATAGTGCCAAACCTGCATAGGGAGTATGTAAATGAATGACCCTGACTGAATGCTAATAAAACTTTATTTAAAAAAGGGCCCTGGGGCTGGGGTTGTGGCTCAGTGGTGGAGCACCTGCCTCACACATGTGAGGCACAGGGTTTGATCCTCAGCACCACATAAATAAGAAAGACATTGTGTACATCTACAACTAAAAAATATTAAGACAACAACAAACGGACAGGCCCTGGCTCTATTTGACCTGAGGGCTGGAGTTGGCTGACTTCTGTTCTATAGCCTCCAGCTCCCCAACAGGAACCATGTGAACACACAACCACCAGGGGGCAGCAAGAGACCGGACCTGTCTAGGTGATAGTCCTGTGGCCAGCAGTGGACCCACCAGCTGCCAGAATAAGTACCTCTGCCTGGGACACACGTGTCTGCTGTGTTCACAGTGGCAGGATGACCCACAGCCCAAGGTGGAAGCAGCTCGTGTCCTCACGCAGATGGAAGGATAAATGAAATGCGGAATGTGATTTGGCCAGCTGCTGCCACGTGGGTGGACCTGCTGACACATCGCGGAGTCCACTCACAGGAGTCCCTGGAGTCCTCAGACCCACAGACCTGGGAAGCAGCATGGTGGGCTCAGGGCTGGACGCTGAGGTTCAGTGGTCAGAGGGCCCCTGGGGAGGCGGAGTACTGCAGCTGGGCAGGAGTAAGTCCGGGCACCCTTGCCCCGCACTTGGGCTGGAGTTGGGACCCCTCGTGGTGGAGTTTGAAGACTGGGGTGGCCCTGTCATGGGGGGATAGTGCCTCACAAAGGAAGCCAAGCAAGTGGGCCACATCTGCCACCGCAGCCATGCAAGCCAAAGCAAGAGGCGGCAAGCCCCAGGCCAGCCCGGGCACGTGGCGAGACCGTCCTGGGAAGGAAAGGGCTCCATCCCCAGCACCGGGAAACGCACCTGCCCTCCACATGGCCCCAGGACCCTCAGGGTCAACTCCGGCCTCTCAGAGGCCCCTGGGATTCCAGGGACGAGGACTATCGCTGCACCCCTGGGGTCACTCTGTCTTGGCAGATGTGGCAGGACAGGCCCACACAGGCTCCTCCCAGGCCTGGCCCTGGAGCCAGCAGGAAACACACCACTCGGGTCAAGCGACTCCGTCCAGAAGCCGGGCCCAGGACACGCTGTGGAGGCTGCGTCTTGAGCCCTCCGTGCTCCCTCTGGTCTTCCTCCAGGCTTCTCTGAGAGGGGGCCGAGGCTCCCGTTGCCTATTCTCGTAAAGGACACACTAAGCAGGGGCCACATTGGGTGGCAGTGACATGCATCAGCTCTGGGGACCCCCACTTCCACCTGACTCCAACCCAGCAGCTGTGTGAGCTGAGGTCGGGGGGCACCCAAGGCAAGATGGCCGTTGAGGGCCAAATTGGGTCCCTGCCAAAAGTCATCTTGGAAGTCCTGTGTCCCCAGAGCCGGTGAGTGGGGTCTCATTTGGGAATAGAGTCCCTGTAGAAGTCAGTAGTAAAGACGAGGTCATACAGCATTATGGTAGGACCTTGTTAAAATGAGAACCCCATGGGGCAGCAGAGGCAGAGACTGGACAGGGACAAGCCAAGGGTCGCCCAGAGCCCAGATTCCGGGTAGAACAGGAAGGACCCTCCCTGGAGTCTTGGGCAGGCCCTGCTGGTATCTTGGTTTTGGAATTGCGGCCTCCAGGACTGTGAGAGTGAGGGCCCGTCCTCCTGAGACACCCCGTTGTCATTTGTCAAGGCCACTCTGAAGTGAGCGTGGTGGCTCAGGGGCATCCACAGTTGCAAGTGCCTGACATGGAGCTGGCATTTCAGCAAGAGCCCTGTGACTGTGACGAGAGCCAATGCCCACCTCGGCTCCCTCGGGCTGGACCGGCCGTTTTGATTCCTAGGTCAGGAAAATGCCCGCAGCTGGTCCTGTCTGGCTGCCTTAGGAATCTGGCCAGCGGCACAGCAGCAGGTGGCCCTGCCTGCTGGGAAGTTCTGTAGTGGACTGAAGGCTCTTGGCCACAGAGTGGCCAGCAGAGAACAGGGGCCAGAGGGGCAGGACTTGGGGGAGACTGGGAGAGCGAGGGCGGGTAGGGCCCCCTCAGTCTGCTTTGCATGGGTGTATGGCGATACCCAAGGCTGGGGACCTTAAAAGAAAGCAAATCTGTGCTGGTCCAAGGCCAGCGTCCTGCCTGGGGGCGGTCCTCTTGCTGGCCGTCAGTGCGCGACACTCTCCCTCTCGCCTTCCCTCCCCGCTCCCCTTCGTCTTTCTTTCCTTCTTTTGGTGGTGTGGACACAACCCAGGCCTCCTGCATACCAGGCAACTGCTCCACCTGAGCTTCCCCCTCCTTTAGAAAGTCCTTATCTGGAGACGGGCTGGCTGGGTTGCCCAGCTGGCTTTGCCGCCTGCACAGCTGGTCACAGGTGCGCCCCCGTGCCCTGCTCTGTCTCTCCTTATAAAGCCACTGGGCTCCAGTCCCGGGGCCCACTCTGCGACCTGCCTAATCCTAATCGCCTCCCAGGGGCCTCTCTCAGCACCATGGTCGGCTTATGCTTTCAGCCTCTTTACTCCCCTTGCAGGGGATTAGACCTCTACACGTGCACCCCTGGGAAACATGTCCATCTGGTGGGGTGCTGGTGCCATTCAGAGTGCCCCGTTGTGGGTGTTGGTGCTCCTTCCGATGGGCGGAGGCAGAGACGCCCTTGGGAGCAAGGCCGAACCCCCATCCACTCTGGGGCACCCAGGAAGTCCCTCTGCCTCTGCAGCCTAGTGCCTCCTCAGTACATGGCATGAAGTACTGAAGCCAGGCAAACGTGTTTGGCTGGCTGAGCAGGAAGCTGAGGCTGAGCGTGGCACTGGCTGAGCTCCTGGCAGGCATGGAAGGTTCTAGAACTGAGAGCTCCAGGAATGCTAGCAGAACCTGGGCTACGAACTTGGGGGCCTTTGGGTCAGTGTGTATTGTGGTCCTGGGGAGGGATCCCAGCCTGGGGCTGTGTCTCAATGCCGCACTTTGCCTCTAGTGAAGGGGACCCCACTGCAGGGTCACGGGATGGCCCAACCCGTGATGCCTGGTACCAGGTGAATGAGAGCGAGGAGAACGTGCGCTCACCGTCCAGGGGAGGGGTCCTGCATGCCATGCGCCAGGCCGGTCAGCTACACAGGGCCCTCTGGGAGCTGGGCCACCAGGGCTGCGGGAGGCACTTTGTGGCAACGGACAGGGAGGGGCCGCTGGGACCGCTGGTTCCGGCAGAAGAGGCGAGTGCTTGGCTGACTGGTTTGGCGTTTGCAGAACAGAAACCTCTACTCAGGAATGGGCAGGTGTCCCGGGCCTCTGGGGAGGGCCTGCAGGGAGGGGCTCATTCCTGGGACAGCAGGGGCCAGGGGGACCTTCTGGGTCTCACCAGCGTCAGTGCAGCACAGCACAGCGTAACTGGAGGCTCGTGCCAGGGTTGGAGTTGGTTACGCACCTTCCAAACGGGACTGACTGACAGGGTCCACAAACGCTGCCCTTGGCCAGCAGCTGCCCCTCACGCAGGACAGCCATTCTGCTTGGGTGGAAGGAGGGCGTATTGGCGGCTCTCCCTCGTGTTCCTCAGCGCCAGTCTTGTTGGGCATGGGGGCTGAGCAGCCAGGGAGCAGCGCCACCCAGGCTCTCGTAGGTCAGGGGCCGGCTGTGTGCGGGCAGCCCGGTCAGGGCCAGGAACAGGTGCCAGAAGGTCTGGGAAGGCCAGGTTCACAGGGCCCTGCTCTTGACCATACAGGGCAAGATGCGCGGCTGCTATTAATAACCCGGGCCAGTCTGCCTGGGCTCAGGCAGCAGCTACTATAAAGCTAGGCCTGCCAGCCCAAAGCGGCTCCTCCAGCCCCTGAGACCTTTAGCCCCCCTGTTGTGAGACAAAAAGAAAAGTAAGTACCAAAACCATCTGCCCGCGCCCCTGCGCCCAGCCCCACGCAGAACATGGGCCCCACCAGCGGCCCGAACACTCAGACATGGAACAGTGTGGAAACGAGCGTTCCCCTGCAAAGGCCGAGTGAAACACAGACCCGAGGTGCTGCCTCATTGTGCCAGGCGATTTGGTGGCCTCCAGGACGGCCCAGGCCCTTCCCCACCTGAAGACTAGCAGGGGCGATGGGAGGGGAGGGAGAGGAGGCCAGGCGCTGGACGCTGGGGCCAGGCCCTCCCTCCCGCTGCCCAGTCCCACAGGGGCTGCTTGGGACCCACCCAGGCAGGGGCCCAGGAGTGCATGTGCGTCTTGCTGTGGGGCGATCAGCAGGGATGGAGGTTGGGCCTCCGGAGAACCCGGCCTCCTGGGGTCTCCTGGCCCAGGGGTTTCGGATCTTGAAGGTGTCTTCTGGTAGCCCTGTTGGCACTGATGGAATTCGGAAGTGTCCCCTCCAGGAGCTGCCGGGACCCTGCCACTCCGTCCCTGTCCCTCGGAGGGGATGGCCCTCTCCTCCCCGACACCCAGCTTTCCCCAGACCCTGGTGAAGCTGCACAGGAACGGTGAGGACAGGAGGTCAAACTCGGAGGCCCTCAGCGCCCCCACTGAGCACGCTGGCCGGATCTGGGGGCACCCCGGGCTGAGGCTGAGCTCCTGGGGCACCCGAGGCCATGGGTGCTGTCAGCCCCAGCCCGCTCTTCCTCCTGGCCCTGGCCAGACCCCCAGTTGGCCCTAGGGACCCCCTGCTCGGGGGCCTGGTGGCTGGAAGGATGGGGTGCCCAGGCTGGGTAGCCTTTGGAGGTGACCGCTTTGGCCCTGCTGGGGCCCCGGGGTAAAGGAGGGGGTGCCGGCAGAGTAAGTGCTGATTAAGAGGCCTGTTGAGTGCTACTTGATGTGGGTGACAGATGCTGGGGGTGGGGGAGTCCTGAAATAGAGTGGGGAGGGGGAGGGGAGCCTCCACCCGCCTCCCGGCCTCTGCCTCCTGGTCCCGGGGGATTTCTGCTCTCTCTTCTCCTGTGGCTGCTGGGATTTTAGGAAAGGGCAGAGATCTGCCGGGGTGACCATCTTGGGGCTGGGGGACCCCGTGGAGGGCAGTGGGGCAGGGTTGCTGAAGGGGAGAATCTGCCCTGGGGTTGGCTGGTGGGATAGGGACAGATCTGCCAGGAGGGAGAGGGCAGCATATGACTTCATAGCTGGGGGGCCGCAGTCCAGCCGGGCCAGCCTCGGGGCCCAGGGACCCGGAGACAACCTTCCGAAACTGCCCCCGGGGAAGGGGCCTAGGAGCCCCGCCCAAGACTCTGCTCCTGATGTGCCCGTAACCTCCCACGGAGCTCGGAAGGCTGGTTTGGTGTCCCTGCCAGGGCAGCGGCTCGAGTCCCTCTGTCCTCTGCAGGCTGGGCTCCCTGTTGCCCTGGGGCTTCTCAGGGATCAGTAAGCGGGGGCCCCGGGAGGGGCCACAACAGAAACAGGTCAGGCCTGGCCAAGTTCCTCAAGGCCAGGGGAGGACTTGGCCAGAGAGGTGTTGACCACGAGAGGGTGAGGGTGGGATCGGCCTTGGCGTCATCCTGGGCCCTTATCCCCTCCAGGGTCTCGTGGCACAAGGCGTCCCACTCCGAGCACCTTGAGGGACAGGGGACAGGGTTGAGCCCACTTGTTGCCCTTACAACCAGCCTCTGCCCCTCAGTACTGTGGGACTCGGGCTGGAACTTTCTGGGTGGCATCCTGGGCATTGCAGGGTGCTGGGCAGCCTCCCTGCCTCCACATGTTCCAGGGCAGGACACCCCAGTCGTGACGACCACACGTGTCCCCAGACACGGCCCTGAGTCTCCGGGAGGAAGCATCGCCCCTGGTTAAGAGACCCTCCTGTGCTTGTTCTTGATCTTGGGCAGGAAGGGTTCCCGCCTGAGCAGGTGGCTTCCCTTTCAACGGTGCTTTGGATTATCTCACTGTGCGTCAGAAAATTCAAGTTTCCACAATTAATGTTGCCAAGTTTCCTCTTCAAATGAATTTAGTTCAGATGAATCAAGTCAGTGAACCCAAAGGAGAGCCGGCCAGTGCACCCTGCGGGGTCTGGGGCCCTGGCTCCGTCCAGTAGGAGGGAGCCCAGCCTTCAAGAAGGTGAAGCCCAGGGGCGGCTGGGGCCACTGCCTCTGCTGAGGGTGCTCTCTGGGTGAGGGAGGAGGCAGAGGTGACTGCGTCCCCCACTATTCCCAGCACAGGACAGAGGACAGGCCCGTGGCCCAGTCTCAACAACCTGGCCTTGAATCCTGATTCTACCTTTTGTAAGTGGCCTTGGAAAGAGACTCCGTCCCCCTAAGCTCCATGTCCTTGTCTTCAGGAAGGGATCACGTGCAGGCAGCCCATGGAGCCTGGAGCTGGGCCGGGCCAGCCAGCCAAATACCTGGCAGGTGTAAACACCTGCCGGCCTCCTGGGCTACGGGGTGGGGCCCGGCCTGGCTCCCCACCACGAGGACTCCAGCACCCACTGCAAGCCCCAGCTGCCTCCCCGCGTCCGTTCCTGTCCTTGACGGCTACACCTGGGGATGCTAGTGGCAATGGGGGGTCTATCTGTCATGTCTGTGGGATCCTGAGTCCTGGCTCTATCCAAGCAGAGACACAGGTCACGGAGCTGATGTCATCGAGGGGCCTGGGGCCTCCTGTCACGCTCGGGTGACCTCGCAGCAGGCGGTTCTTTGGGCCCTTGTTCCAGCAGATGCACGGGACGACGGGAGGCCAGCTGGGGTGGGCGAGCGGCCTGGCCGGTCACCTTGACGGGGGCAGACATGGGGCTGGCGTTTGGCAGACAGACATTTGTGATCTCCACCCCGCTCGGAGACCTGGGCAAGTCAGTTTCCTTCCAAGTTCTGAACGCGTGGGCCATGGAATAATCTGGACTCATGACACAGTTGGCCCGTGTTGAAGAGCGACCTCTGGGGACACAGGGCTTGTGGTGAGAACTGGCCAACCTTGTGGAGACCAGGGCAGGTGGTGTCCCAAGCGATTGCTCTGATTCTGGTTTAAAAGCCTGATGACAGGTCCGTAATGTGCAATGCCCCCACGGCCCACCTCCAGAGCTCCCCCTCCTCCCCAGGCGGAAGCTGCGTCCCCTCAACCCGGCCGCCCCGCCCGCCCCTTGCGTGACTCTGAAGCCCTGAGTGGAGCGTCCCTTTGCGTCTGACTCACTCCCCACGCCTCGCCCCAGGCCAGCCATCCGGGCTGCGGGGTGGTCAGATTTGCTTCCTGTCCCCGCTTGCTCTTTGCAGTGCTGGGCATGGGGGCGGCGGCCGGCCTCGGGCACGTCCGGAAGGCCCTGGCTGGCTGCGCCCTTCCTGCCCAGGCTGCTGCTCCCGGCTGTGGATGGGCCCGTCACGGCGATGGTCCTGGTCGTGCCGCTGGGCATCACGTGTGAACGTGGGCCTCCAAACACTCTGTGAGACCCCCGCTTCCCAGGGTTGGGCAAGGCCCCAAATCAGGACTGCAGGGCCACATGGGGACTCCACGTGACGCAGGGTTCTAGGGGCAGGCTGGCCATGGTCCACCTCTCTGAGCTGTCATCCTGTGGCTGCCGCTCCCATTCTCGAAACGATACTGACCAGGCAGGACTCTGGCTGCCCCAGAGTCACCTCTAACTATGTCCCTGTCCCATCCAGTCTATTTTGGGCTTCGTGACCAGCAGATCAGCCTCAGCACCCTGCGTGCCTGTGGCAAAGGGCAAGCCTTGGCAAGTCGTCCGGGTCCCCTCCCCGGCCGCTCCTGCCTGCCTTCCCCCGAGGCTGCCGCCCAGGGCCCTGGGCTCTGGGCCTCACATATACACAGATCAGCAGGTTTTCTGCTGAGGGGCAGATGTCAGTGATTTTGACCCTGTAGACCAGACAATCTGTGTTGTCATGGTAACTCAATCTGCTGCTGACAGCAGGGAGCAGTTGCAGGCTGGCTTGGACTCCAGTGGGTGTGGCTGTGTGCCAATAAAACTTTATTTATAGACTCTGAAATTTGAATTGCATATAATTTGCATGTGTTGGAAAATTTAATTCTTTAAAAAATATTTCCCCTGGTCATTTAAAAATGTAAAACCAGTAGCTCGGTGTTCAAGAACTTGCCCTGCTTGTGTGAAGCCCTGGGTTTGACTCTAGCAGCACACACACAGAATACATAAATAAAAAATAAATAACAAAACTGCATTTAGGTGGGGTGGCCATGCCTGTCATCCCAGCTGTGTGGGAGGCTGAGGCAGGAGGATCACACGTTCAAGGCCAGCCTCTGCAACTTAGCAAGACCCTGTCTCAAAATAAGAACTAAAAAGGGTCGGGGACGTGGCTCAGTGCTAGAGTTCCTGCCCAGCACCCGTGACCTGGCTCCACCCTCAGTCCTGCAAAACCCCCAAACCCACGCACCAACCAAAACCTGTGGGCCCAATTTACTGGTATGACTGTAATGCACTGTAATTTGATTACACTGTGAGCATGGCTTTTGGTTGTCAAGTCCTGAAGGACTTCTTGAAGAGTTGTGTGACGTAGAGTTAGCGCCAGGCACTTTATTCACTGACTGTGTAGACTTCAATTTTTTTTTAGTGTATTCACCAGGTTGTGCCACCATCACCACCACATATTTCCAGAACCTTCTATCACCCCCAAAGGAGACCCTGCCCTCTTGAGCAGTCCCCCGTCCTTCCCCAGCCCTGCACCCATGAATGCACGTCCCGTCTCTGGACACGTATTCCGGACCCTCCTGTCACTGGGTCACACACGGCACTGTGGCCTTGCGTGTCTGGTTCTCACGAGCACGAGGCCCCCAGGTCCATCCACGCTGCAGCTGTCGCCTCGCTCCTGACCAGCTGAGGATGCTGCAGGCGTGCGTGGCCATGCCACTTGTCCGTTTACCCGTGTGGGATATTCGGTTGCTTCTGCCTCAGGCCCATTGAATCTCCTTGCGCGTTTTGGTTGGACACCAGTTTTCAATGTTTTCTTTCTGTGCTGCTGTGGCTGGAGCCCAGGGCCCCGGGCTTGCTGGTGGGCTCTGCCACCAACCCAGTCCCCAGCCCTTCTATTCTCTTGGGTGTATTCAGGAGTGGCACTGGGGGTCCCGAGGTGGTTGGTTCTGTCTGTTCTTAGCCCCGTCATTTCCAGATGTTCTCTGGTTTTGTCCAAATGTATCTGGACTGCAGGGTTTGGGGGGCCCTTCTGCCTGAAACTGCATTTCCACGGGTGGCCACAGGGTGTCACCCTTAGGTCAACCCCAATCCTGGAGTCCCCACCAGTTTAGAGAGCAGGGTTTAAATCCTAGCTCCACAGAGCTGCTCTGGGGCTCAGCCCGACTCCAGGTGGATGGGCCTGGGTGGTTAGGTGCCACAGGAGGGCTCAGGCAGGTGAGTTCCAGGTCCGAGGGGACTGGCTCACGGCCAGGAAGCCGGTGCGGCTGGAGGAAGATTCTGGCCAGTCCTTCACAGTAGGTATCAACTTTAGTCTTGGAGGACAAGGACAGGCAGGAGCAGGCTCAGCCCAGAGAAGGAAACCTCTGGCCGGGCTCTGAGCCCAGCTGCTGATTGAAAGTTCACAGGGGAAGTTTTGCATTTGGGGACACCAGGTCCCCTGGGACCCCCCACACAGCCCACCAGAGCGCACAGGCAGGGCTCCAAACAGGCAGAGACCGTAAGTAGCCAGGGCTCCCAGCACCGCCCCAGGGTCCTCCCTGCCCCTCGAACAGAACACACTGGACCCCGGGGTTATAAAAACAGGACTGAGTTTAATCGTCAGGTTGAGGTGAGGGTGTGAAGGTGTTGGGGCTGGACTCCAGCTGCCACCTCCAAGAGGGTGTCCCTCTCCCAGGTACAGACACCCAAAGGAATCGGCCACGCGGTGCGGGGCCAGGAGGTGCTGGCCTGGCCATCCCGTGCTGCCCCGTGCGCAGTGCCTAGGAGCGGTTCAGGAGCGAGTTCTGAATGTCCTCCAGGGTCCCACGGAGCAGCTCCTCACGGGGCCGCAGGCCGTCCAGGTACACTGACACGGAAGGCCACCGTCAGAGCCTGGCTGGCTGGGGTGGCTGCCAGGAGGAGGTGACTGTGGGGGAAGGGGCAGCGGGACTGCAGATCCAGCCGCGGATTCGTGGCCAGAGGGACTGAGTGGGCTCCGGGGGGGACGTCCAGGTTTCCCAAATGGGAGGGCAGAGGATTGAGGGCTGAAGGACGGGGGCCTTGTCCGGCGCAGGGACTCACCCACTTCCACGCCACTGGCCTCCATCTCTCCTTTGTACTTCTGGTACATGGGCCACACGTGGCCGTCAAAGAGGCCAGGAGGGTCGGGGATGGTGTAGTTGCGGGTGCTGCGGAGTGAGGCCAGCAAGAAAGGGCGACAGCCGGGTCACAGAAGGACGTGCCTGGTACAGACCCAGGCCCAGCAACCCACCCGGGGAGAGCACCCCCCAGGAAGGCCAGGCCCAGCGCAGCTCCTACAGCTCTACCCCGAGGACGTGTGGGCTGCGCTCTCTGGGCCTGGGTTCAGGCCTCTGAGACAGAGCACTGGTCAGCGCCCACTGCCCTCAACCAGCTCGCCTGGGAAGCCTGGGGTCCAGCCGGCGTCCCCTGGCTGGTGACTGTCCCACTCCGGGACCCAGGACTCGGCCCACAGCTCACCTTCTCCTCCACTTGCACTCTTCATACGGGACGGTCAGGAAGTACCTGCGGCTGTACAAGTCCACCAGGGGCCTGGGCAGAAGTGGGGCATGGTCAGCTCCTGTGAGCTTCCCCCACAGCTGTGGCTTCCAGGCACTTTCCTGGTGAGGAAGGCTGGGTTGATCGGAGCCCATTAACTTAGGGGTCAGAGAAGGACCTAGCACTGGCCAGCAGGCCTGCGGCAGGCCCCCGTGATAAATCATCCCACTCCTTCAAGGTAGGTGGGCACAGAGAGGTACACTCTATTGCCCAGGGTCATACAGCAAGGCTGAAGGTCGCTCTGGTGGCTACTCTTCCTGGGAAAGCTGAGATTCTAGATGATTCTCTGGGCCTCTGTGTCCCCCCGCCGCCCGACCTTGGTCTTCTGTCTGTCAAAATAGAATTATGGTGGGACTCAGCCCAGAGGGAAGCGGCGGGCAAGGCACATACTTGTAATTGTATAGCAGGAAGCCTTCCAGGAGGAGGATGTGAATGTCTGGGGCGCCGGGCTGGGTGCTGACCCCGTGGGCGCGGGCGAATTTCTGAGGGTTGCTCAGCCAGGCCTGCACGGTGCTCAGCATGGCCTCCATGTCCAGGGACTCCAGTACTGGGGACGGGAGCACAGGGTCAGGGGGGGCAGGGGCCCAGGGACCGTGGGGGACGTGGGACTGAGGGCAGCGGTGTTCTTACCGTCCCACTGTTTGAAGCCGTCCTCCCCAACTGCTATTTGGTCTTGGGGCTGAAACAGAGGAGCCCAGAGCCAAGGGCTCAGTGCTCGCTCTGCGGGCCCCACCCAGCCCCGGGGCCCGGGTGGAGCCCCTCACCCACCCTCTCCTCAGCCCTCACCCTCCGTGAGGCTGTTTGCAGATGGAATGTGGAGGCGAGGGGTCGGGGCACATCGCAGGAGCCTGCTGATGCTGGACCTGTCTAGCCGCTCTCCATTGGCCTCCTGGGCCCCCACCTGGCAGGTCTGGGCACACAAGGGTCCAGGGCAGCCTCCCTGGCTCTCAGGTTCAGGGTCACCTGGAGGCTGGCAAGACGTGGACCCTGTGTGCAACCTGCATGGGCCCTGGGCAGCAGCGCGTGGGGCTGCGGGGCCTGGCTACCTGCCCCGCGCCCCCTCCAGCCCGGACCACCAGGCAAGGACAGCTACCTTGAAGAAGTCATCCTGGTGGATCACACAGCAGTTGGGCAGTGAGTTGCGGAGGCCATTGGCCAGAGTGGTCTTGCCGCCGTTGGTCATGCTGTGGAGAGAGCGCGGCTGAAGCTGCGGCCCTGTCCCCAAGGAGGCAGGATGGCCCAGAGGCCCTGGGCCTGGGCAGGTGTGCCAGGAAAGAACAGGCACATGCAGCAGGAAAGCTAGAGGCTCACTCCACACCTGGACGAGGCCGAGGACTTGCGAGCCATCCCTGCACCACCTGCCTGTGACCCAAAGGCAGGAAAAGGGAAATGAAAAAGCCTGGTATAAATGGACAGGTGGCCACCTGCCATCCCAAGTCCTTGAGAGCCGAGGCAGGAGGACCCCAAGCTCCAGGCCAGCCCGGGAAGCTAGTGAGACCTCATCTCAAGAGAAAAGAGTGAAGGGCCGGGATGTGGCTCCGCGGCACAGCGCTGGCCGGGCCCGGGCTCCATCCCCAGTGCTGGCGGCGGGCAGCACCAGGGATTGGCACGGTAGGGTGACCTGCTTGTCCTGGTTTGCCCAGGAGTTTCCTGGTTTCAGCACTGAGCATCCCAGGACAGTCCTGCAGGAAACCGGGACAGTGGGTCACCCTGTGGCAAAGAGAAGAGGTCATCTTGATTCCCGGGGCTGACCAGGGACCATTTAGGTGATTTTCAGGACTTCTCTGGAAATCAGTGACACTTTGTACGCTGCCCCTGTTCTGGGGAGTAGGGGTGCAAGGCTGGAAGCGGGGGGCAGAGGGCAGCCCTTGCGGAGGGCTCATGGGAAAGGGGGACCTCTGCATACTTACTACAAGAAAAAGCGAACTAAACACTGCCCACATCCATCAGTCCAGGTGCCGGGGGAGGCACCTTGTGTCTGAGGGCCCCTTGTCCCAAGGCCCCAGGAGTGTCAGAGGGTGACAGCAAAGCCCACAAACCAGGACCAGGCCCTGGAGGGGTGGCGAGGGGAGCCTTCTACAGTAACACTGAGTGGCCAGGGAGCCGGGCTCTTGCCTGGGCTCCTGGCACCACCGGGCTGCCCCTTGGCCTACAAGGCCTTGGCAGCCCTGCGGGACAGTCACCTGTTTTTCTTACTGAATTTTGCTTTTCACCCTGAAAATATTTGGAAAATGAAACCCTGGATCCTGTACCCAGACCCCTGGATGTCCTGCTGAGGGCTCACCCCTCCAAGCAGAGACCCCCCCCCAGGTGCAGAGCTAGGGGGCTGACCTGGGATCCATTCATTCGCAGCCTCCCCGCCTCCCCGCCTGGGTCCCTGCAGGGCCTCTGGCCCTGGCGCTCACCCTCCGATGCCCACGATGAGCTTCATGTCCGCTGGACGGCGGGGACCGCGATGCACCCGCTCCAGGCAGCGCCGCTGGGCAGGAGCGTGCGGGTCCCAGCTTCATTGAGAAAACCCTCCGCCTTTATAGGCCCCGCAGCCCGGAGGCCGCCCCGGGGGAGGCGGCCAGGGCGGGCGCTGCACCTGTCCCCGCAGATGGAAATAGCTCCAAGCTGCCTTTGCCTAAATTAGTCGTGGCCGCTCAGAGCGCGGGGCGAGGCCCCCTCTGCCCCCGGCCGCCTCCCTTCCCAGCTCCTGGCTGGGCAGTCACCCGCCACACTTTCCCTCCCTAAAAATATCACGCCTGTGTGTCCCCTGGCCTGACCCTGACATTAAGCCGGCTTCTCTGGCGCCAAGGAAGGGGAACTGAGCCCGCCTCCCCCCGTCCCCAGCCCAGCCTCCACGGGAGCTTCCTTTCCAGGGGATCAGGATCCGTACTGGTGAATCACGAGACAGTGTCCCTCTGGACACCCGGCCAGCGTGACACCAGGGGCCATTCCTCCCTCATGTGCTCACGGGTGCCCTGACACCCGTGATCCCCCGACACTGGTGAGGGGAGGAGATCGGTCTGGCTCTTCCTAAACAGGCAAGGCCGGGCACAGGGGCCATCCTAGTGACTGGAGGCCAGCCTCAGCATGCCCAGATCCTGCCTCAGAATAAAAAAAAATAAAATAAAGAAGGGCTGGGCGGTAGCTGAGTGCTTAGCATGCCCCCACACCCCCAGGGGAGGCCAGCTCTGTTCAGGGGCCTTTGCGGGAAGGGAGGGGAGGCTCCCTAAATACAGCAGAAGGAAAAGAAACTGGGGATTTAGAGCCCAGGAGGGAGTTGGGGGCAGGAAGTGGTAGGAGCAGAGTATCAGGCCAATGAGAGCCCAGTTGGGGGATGCCCAGGTGGGATCCTGGCTGGGCCTGTCTCACAGGGTCTTGCTGGAACTGAGCCCAAGCCGAGGGCAGGTGGGCACAGGAGCCCTGCAGGGTCTGGTGGAGGGCAGAGAGCTGCAGCCATGGAGCGCCACCAGGTTCAGACAGCCCTGCCCAGCCCAGGCCACAGGGTCTGGAATGTCCCCAAAGGCCTGTGTTGGAAGCCTGGTCCTGGGCTTGGTGCTGTCGGGAGGTGGTGGTGCCTTCCCAGGGCGTGGTGGGAGGTCTTGGGTCACTGGGGGCAAGCCCTCCGGGAGGGTGGAGGGCCTCTGGCTCCCTCCGTTCCCCTTCTGCTGCCTGGTCGGCTGTGAGCTGTTTGTCGGCCAGGAGCTTCCCCTGGGCACTGCCCAGCCGGGCAGGACGCAACTGCAGGATCCCTGAGCCACCGACCTCCCTGTTTCTAAGCCGAGTGCCTCGGGGGTTCATTGCAGTAACAGCCACCAGCTCACACGTGTCTGCTCTGTGTCCCTCGTGACTCCCACGCAGACTCAGTGGGCCTGCGATGCAGTTCAGTGTCCAGAGCTGGCCTGGCGAGCCTGAGGCCTGGCTTCCATCCCCAGGACAGCAAAGAATAACAAGGAGACAAAAACCAAAAGCAAAACTAGACTCAGCAAGCAAGGAACTCTTGTTGAAGTCAGAGTCCTTGGTAATACTGACCACATTCCAAGTTGAAATTGAGAAAAATTTAAAACATTCTTTGATATTTAAAAATAACAACAATCAACCACTACATGTTAACATATATGTGATCTTTTAAATGAAAATATCCATTTCTCATAAAAGTATTTTAAAGATATATATGTGTGTGTGTGTGTTGTGTGTGTATACATACATATGTGTATCTATGTAGAATACTATTATTATTTTGTCCTGGGAATGGAACCCAGGATGCTCCACCACTGAGCCACACCCCAGCCCTTTTTATTTATCTATTTTTTTTGAGACAGGATCTCGCTGAGTTGCTGAAGCTGGCCTTGAACTTGGGATCCTCCTGCCTCAGCCTCCCCAGTAGCTGCGAAGACCACCATGCCTGGCTTGATCTTTTTTAAATGAAAAAAAAAATCCATAGATACAAAGAAGATTCTCGGTTGCCAGGCGCCGGGGAGGGGTGTGGGGCGCTTGGGGAGGTGGAGGAGCCCTGAGGTGGGCCGCAGGTGCCTTGCGCACTGTGAGCCCTGGAGTAGCCCCCAGCGGTTGGCTCTCACATGGTTCAGTGTGCTTTGTGTGCATTTCGGGGCCACTAAACTTTTAAAGGCATAGAACCTTTTCCAGCCGCCGTCAGGAGGGGAGACGTGGAGATGGCAGAAGGGTCAGAATGACTGACTGACCTGCTGATCCGGAACCACAAATCCCGCCATTATGTGCAACGAAAATGCACCAGTTCAAAAAGATGTAGAGGAAAAACTTAAAAAAACAAAGATGCTCCGTTTCCGACTCCGAAGATGAGGAAGGGGACTCTGGATGAGGCGGAGGGACCTGTCGGGAGGGACCGGGACCTGCTGCACCTGGATCCAGCCCAGGGAGGCCGGCATGGAGGGACTGTCACCAAGCAGAAAGGAGCCAGCCCTGCTCTTTTCCTGCAGGAGGGCCCAGGTGACCGCAGGTGCCACCCGGGCTTTCCTGTGCGGAGGCCCCGCGACTTGCGCACAGGCTCAGACCTGCTCTCCGCCTTGGCTTCGCCTCTACCCGCAGGAGCCCGCCTGGGAGCGCCTGGGCGCCTCCCGTCTTCCGCCAGGAAGACAGCCATCTTGCCGCTTGCCCAGTGCTTGGTGTCTGTTACTGACCCCGCGATCCCGGGAAGGGAAAAGGACCTACTTCGGGCTGAGCCCAGGAAGGTTCGCGCACGCGCAGTCCCGGGGTCAAGGGGGCTCTACCAGAGCTGTGCCCCGGCCCCCGCGATCCCTTGTGCAAACCTCTGGCTTCGAGGACAACTGCAGGACTCCCGACCCGCTTCTGCGTTCAGGCTGCTTTCTCTGGTGCGGAGGAGGAAGACACGGCCCCAGACAGATGAGAGGAAGCCGAGTTTCCAGATACCTGCGACCAGGTTTGGGACGCTGGTGTTGGCTTCTGGTCGCTTTTCCCCCTGGTGCTGGGGATGGAACCAGGGCCTCATACCTGCTGGGCACCTGCTCTGCCACTAAGCCACACCCCAGCCCCCTTTTATAAAATTTTGAGACAGGATCTTGCTAAGTTGCCTAGGCTGGCCTTGGCCTTAGGATCCTCCTGTCCCCCGCACCTGAGTCAGCTGGAGGACAGGCATGGCCACCCCCAGGTGATTCTTAAATGTCATCGCAGGGTGCTTTTTAAGAGGAAAAATTGGGGGACAGGTGATGATGGAGGCAGGAACAAGAGTGATGGGTCCAGAAACCAATGGAGGTCATGAGTCCCTGGCAGCGGGGAGGCAAGAAGGACCCTCCCCTGGAGCACTAGGGGGAGAATGACCCCTCTCACCCTGCATTTTGGATTTGTGGCCTCCAGTTGGTGACAGTAGTGCTCTGTGGTTTGCAGCCCTCGTTTCGAGGTCATTTGTCATAGCAATGTTACTGTTGGGGTGTCCAATTTGGGTCCAGGTCCTTGGTGTCCTGAATAAAGGATTGAGCAAGATCTGCCGAAGTGACGGGCAAAGTGCAGATTTACTGACAGTGGAGGCAGAGGTGGCTGGAGAGGCCAGCAGGAGGAGTGGAGGCCGGCCAGTATCTCCTGTTCTAGCGCTGAGCTGCGGGCGTGGAGGGGCTCCTCCCTGAGCGGATCCGGCTCAAGACCTCACCCCACTCGCTTCCCCTTCCCACTTTAGCCTGCCAAACGTGTGGTGGCAGTCATGGGTGGCAGTCATGATTGCCAGTCCTCAATGGCGGGAGTTGTCATGGTAACGGGACTCAATACCTCACCTCCGGGTCCAGTCCTCCACCCTGCCTCCGCCCTCGTGATGACCCTGGACCACAGACACAGCCCGGCTCTCCCGGCCACTCCTTCCTCCGCACAGAGCCCTGCTTCCATCCCCAGCACCACAAAGAAGCAAACGGCGACCAAAACCAACCCCAAGGGCACTGGCCACAGGGACTGGCAGAAGCAGGCTGCTCGCCGGGCGCCGGGGCCGAGGAGCGGGCAGGCTGAGCACACTGACGCTGTGCTGTGCCTGGCACACCAAGCTGTCGCCTGCGCGACCGTGGGGAGTCGAGGGCAGCGTGGAAAGGACGGGTCTCTTGGCCCACTGGACAGGTGCCGTGAGGGGACCAGGTCTCTCTTCTGGGGTAGCGTCCAGAGGGGCGGAGCTGCTGCTCTCCAGCCCTTGCCGCTTTGCATTCCCATAAGCCCGTCCCGGTACCCTCTGCTCCCCGTCCCCGACTCCAGGCGTCTTCCTGGGTCTCGGGTAACCTGCCCACTGCCCCAGCACCACCTGGCCGAGGTGAGCCAGGAGCAGGGCTGCCCACTGGGCAGGTGGAGCTCAGAGGTGACAGACACCTTGCCCAACTGCCACACGGCAAACCAAGGCCCAAAGCACCTTTCAGAGTGATGGGACTGTTCTGGAACGAGATAGCTGCACAGCGTCATGAACATACTCAAGCCACTGGATGTGCTTCCAAAGTGGTTGATTCTGCCAGGTACCCTGGCACATGCCTGTCATCCCAGCCCCTCGGAGGCTGAGGCAGGAGGATCACAAGTTCAAGGCCAGCCTCAGCAACTTAGCGAGGTCCCGTCTCAAAGGAAAAATAAAAAAGGGCTGCGGATGTGGCTCAGCGGTAGAGCTCCCCTGGGCCTCATCCCCAGTACAAAAAAAGAAAGAAGAAAAGGTTAATTTCATGTTAAGCGACTATCACCTCACTTTTAAAAAAGTTTATTTCTGAGCTTGGCTGAAGCTCAGACCCCCAGCCGGACCCTCCAAGCCTTGTCCTGCTCACCCTTTGTGTCCTGCTCGGGCTCCCCCAGCCCCGACCTGCCTTCAGGCCGTGGCCCTGGCTGACCCCTCTGCTGGGACCCTGCCTCTCACTGACCTGGCCCCATTGGGTCTCGAGTCAGAGAGGACTTTCCTCTAGGGACATCTCCTGGGTCCCCAAGGTGAGCTCCCCAGGCAGAATGGGAGCTGCAGGAGGAGCTGGACACCCAGCGTGCTTAAAGAGCCAGCAGGCGAAGGACTTTCAAGAAACTGCCGAGGTACTCAGGCCCGCTGGGGAGGAAACCAGGGCCCCCGCTCAGCCTCGGAGCCATGCAGCCCCCCATGGCCCCAGCTCAGCCCCTCGCTGTCCATGAAGGACCCTCACCCAGTGTCCCAGGAGGACGGTCATCGGGGTGAGCCTGCCCATTCCCACCCCCCACCTGGCAGAGACATGACACAGCTGCCTCGGTGCCTCCGTCACCCCAAAGGCCCCGGGCGTGACGGCAGCATGCCGCGGTTCCGCTCTGACCCTTGGAGTGGCACGGCCCCTGCAGGTGCCCCACCAGGGGAGGGCGGCCCCTGGAGGTGGGCTAGGATCAGGCCTCTGTGTGACCCTGGCCAGCCGCCGCCTCTCCCTGCCTCATTCTTCCTCTTGGTGACGTGGGCATTGTGCCGGGTTGGTCACAGCCGTTATTGGTGTTTCTATTGTATTTATTATTATTTCTGGTGCTAGGGAAGGAACACAGGGTCTCCCACATGCTAGGCGAAGTGCTCCATAACTGAGCTACATCCTCAACCCTTTTTATTTTGAGACAGTGTCTTGCTAAGTTGCTGAGATTGGCCTCCAACTTGCATCCTCCTGCCTCAGCCTCCTCAATAGCTGGGACGATAGGCGTGGCCAGCACACCCAGCCTGTTATTGTTTTATTACCCACTGAATCAGTTTCATTCCAGAGAGGCTTAGGGCCAGAAAGCAACTGGGATCATGGACAGGCAGAGCCAGCGGCCCTGGGGAGCACTTCAGAGGGCCCAAGGCACAAGCCCACGGGAGCCAGGCCTGCTGGGCACCTCCCTCCACATGGTGCCCGCGACTGACCGCTTTCCCTTTAGACACACAAAGGGGCCAGACCTCCTTCTCAGTTAGTTTATTCATGTCACGTAACCCCCCGAGCACATGGAGATGAGGTCTTAACGTCACGACGGCAATCGTGATCGCTCCTGTGGTTAAAAATCACGAAACTTGCCTCTGTAAGGGTGCACGTGCAAACGGCCACTCCGGTAACGAGACAGGGAGTCAACGTCCCCTGGCAAGGAGGCCTCGGGGTTCATTGCCTTTTGGCCATGCTGCTCCCCAGACCCGGATCTATTGCAAAACCCAGGTTTGGACCGTGCGCCCCGGGCAGAGCCGAGGGGACGGAGCTGTCTAAATGACAGGTGGCCCCAGGGGGTGCCCTCTCCTGCCTGGCCCGGGCTTTCTTCCCTCTGGAGGGTCTGCTGTGGCCAGGAGGGGTCGTCGTCCCTCTCGCCTGTCGCCTGTGCTGCTGGTGATCCGAGGAGCGGTGGGTGCGCTGGCAGAGCCCGGGCTCTGGGAGGGCGGGTGGGCCTTCTTCGCCCATCGCCGGCCGCGGTAGGCACTGGGTTGTCGGGTGGGTGGAACGAGCTCGTGCGTCCCTGGCGCCTTGTGTTCCGCTGGGGGAGAACCTGGTCTTCAGTGAAGAGGGGGTCGCTGTCCCTGCTGGGCATGGAAGGTCACCTGGAGGGAGGCTGTGGGGACGTGCCAGGCACTGGGGTGGGCGCAGGGCCTTCCGGGCCTCCTGTGGCTCTCACCCAGCCAGGACCCCTGGCAGAGCCCACTGTGGCCAGGCGCCCATGGCGCCTATGGGAAGAAGAGCTGCCGTCATGGGCAGCAAGGGACAGTCCTGCGCGGCAGGGTCTTGGGGCAGCTGACAGAGGCCCGCCCAGTGGAGCTGCAGCCTCAGGCCCCAGGTGACGCCTCTGACCCCAGGACACCACCGCCGTCCTCGTCTTCTGACATCTAGGAAATGCAACTGTAAAATCTCCACCCCCATGACACATGTTCCAGCGTCCCCAGGACAGGGCTGGGCCCCAGGAATGCCCCGCCCAGAGCAGTGCTGGCGACGCGGCTCACCCACCCATCGCCCACAGAAGCTCCTTCTCAGGTGGGAGCTGCTGGCACAGGGGACCGGAGGCTGAGGTCACCGTCCCGAGCCGCAACTTGTTCTGCAGTCCTACTGTGCAGCCCTGAACGTCACCGCTCCCTGCAACAACGTGGGACTAACTTGGACACGCCTCCGCTGGCCTGGACGTTCCACCTGGCCAAGTCACCCGAACCGCGCTGGCACCTGCTAAGCACCCACTGCAAAGGCGGGAGGCAGGGCCCGAGGAGATGCCCGCTGGGCTTTCTCTTAGATTCATCAGAACAGAGACACAGCCCTGGAGGGACAGCAGGGGCCTGGAGGGCCTGCAGGGGCCACTTTCTGTGGGATGCTGGGGCTTGCGGACGCCTCGTGCAGTCTGGCCCGGCAGGACTGTCCATCTGCCACCCACCAGACCTCGACTCCCTGGAGGAGGCCCACAGGCCCTGGCTGGGAACGCAGGTGGCCGCAGCACTCGCCCCACTGGGCTTCTTCCCTGACCATCTCCGGAGCTCGGTCTGGGACCCTCCTTTTCCCAGGTCTGCATTTCAGAGCCGCTTCTCTGAGGGGAGCCCACGGTGTGTCCCAACCCAGCCTGGAGCCAGGGCCAGGGCCAGGCAGGTGGGCACAGCTCGTCCCCTTGGAAGGAGAGGTACTGGTTGGATTGCCCGGTGGCGTGGCATTGGAGTTAAAGGGACTTGAGAATGTTCTGGATGGGGCAGGGAGGGCTTTGCCACAGTCGGACAAGGCTCATCAGTCGCCATCTCACACAATGAGCTTGAAGTCCCCCAAGGAAAGAGGGTGTCCTTGGAGGTGACGGGGGCGGGGCAAATGCCAACCAGGGTGTGAACGTGGGAAGTGAGGTGGGAGGTCGGGAGTTGCCCCGAGGCCTGGCCTTGCAGGGGACCGAGCTGGGCCTCAGGTCAGGGCTGCAGGGCCAGGCTCCAGAAGGAAAGGCACAGGACAAACCCAGCCCGGTGTCTGTGGGTCCAACCTGGATAGGTCAGGGACAGAGGTACCTGAGCCTATGCCCCGCACTGGCCAGAACCAGCTGGGACAGCAAAGGAGTCCTGCGGCCCAGGGAGCAGGAGCAGAGGTCACCAGGGCCCTCAGTGGAATGGGAAGAGCTTAGAGCCGGGTCTTTGTCCAGAACATGCTAATAATGCGTCGTTTTAAAAAATAATAATAATAAAATAAAATGTTTTGAAGTAGCTGAAAAGACACTGGGTTTCAGCGGTGGATGGAGACGGGCACCTGCAGGAGATTGGGACTCGGGATGAGCAGGTGAGGTCCGGGGCTGGAGGGCGTCTGATGGGTTTCTTGGCATCTGGAATCTTCTGGAGCTCACTCGCTTCAGGACATGCTGGAGGGACACACACAGGCCAGGATAGGAACGTTAGCTTTTTTTTTTTTCCTAACATGGAAAATGCTCTTCCTCATGTGTGCAGTCCAGAGAATGACCTCACCCAGCCCTGAGAGCAGGAGAGGCTGACCACCTGTCACCCACCTACCTATGTGGCTCTGACAGAAGCTTCCCTCCTGGTGTCCTAGAGGAACAGGTCCCAGGGACCGTTGTCCTCATCCAGACTGGAGGGAGGCTTCCATCCACCATCTAGCCACCCATCCACCCTCCCATCCATTCATTTAGCCATCCACCCACCCACCCATCCACCCATCCATCCACCCATCCACCCAACCATCCACCTATCCATCCACCCATCCATCCACCCACCCACCCATCCACCCATCCATCCACCCATCCACCCAACCATCCACCTATCCATCCACCCATCCATCCATCCACCTACCCATCCACCCATCCACCCATTCATCTACCCATCCACCCATCCATCCAACCATCCACCCATCCATCCAACCATCCATCCAACCATCCACCCATCCATCCACCCATCCACCCAACCATCCACCTATCCATCCACCCATCCATCCACCCACCCACCCATCCACCCATCCATCCACCCATCCACCCAACCATCCACCTATCCATCCACCCATCCATCCACCCACCCACCCATCCACCCATCCATCCACCCATCCACCCAACCATCCACCTATCCATCCACCCATCCATCCATCCACCTACCCATCCACCCATCCACCCATTCATCTACCCATCCACCATCCATCCAACCATCCACCCATCCATCCAACCATCCATCCAACCATCCACCCATCCATCCAACCATCCACCCACCCACTCATCCACCCACACATCCGACCATCCGCCCACCCACCCATCCACCCATCCATCCAACTATCCACCCATCCACCCACCCATTCACCTATCAATCCACCCACCCATCCATCCACCTATCCACCCATCTACCCACCCATTCACCTATCTATCCACCCATCCATCCAACCATCCACCCACCCACCCATACACCCATCCATCCAACCATCCACCCATCCATCTATCTACCCATCCACCATCCATCCACCCATCCATCCACCATCCATCCATCCATCCATCCATCCACCATCCATCCACCATCCATCCACCATCCATCCACCATCCATCCACCATCTATCCATCTATCCACCATCCATTCACCCACCCTCTGACCACCCATCTATCCATCTGTCTGTCCATCCTTCCTTCAACATCATCCATCCATCCACCAACAAACAGCAGATTTGACTCTCTCCTGGGGACTTTTAGGTGAAGATGGTAAAAGAAACACATTTAAAAGTATAACAATTCCAAGGAAGAACTTGTAAGGGTGATGGGCTGATGGATGCGACCTGGTCATTGGCAACCTGGCCTGTGTGGCTGCATCCCAGAGTCATACAGGGACAGGCTGAGTGACTCCCCGGGGCAGTACCCCTCGCCCCCCATAAAATCATGATGCAGCTGTCCCAGGGTTAGGCTCCACTTAGAACATTTGGAAAAAGGTCCCAAATCACCCAGTATCACACCCACCTTGTTTCCTGATCTTCTGTGACCAGATCAGACCTGTGGGAGAAAGGACACTCAGTGTCACTTGCCTGTCTGGGGCTTGGTCAGGACGGGGGCCCACAGGGCTGACTCTGCTTGGTCTGGGTCTGGTACAGAGTGTCAGTGCGCACCTGCTGTGTAACAAATGAACCAGGATGGGTGGTGTGAGGAAACAGGCGAGGCCCTTCACTGATGCAAGGAGAGGCCCCTGCAGTGACTTGGGGTTCACAAGCCTTGGGGAGGCTCAATCTGTGCACCAGGACTTTGACAAAGGTCACATTCTGGAACCTTCTTTGAGAGCGAAACTTGATTTCCTGTGCCACGTCTATTTCCCACCTTTCCAGCACATGACACGGTTCTGTTGGAATTGAGGACTCAACATTTGACACGGATCTGTTGAGCAATTATCCTCCCTCTTGGGGGTCCTAGGCATGGCATGTACCTACATGCAGTTGCTAATAATCAATATATCCTTAGATTCAGATTATAGAGAATACTGGAGAGATTTCAAGGTGCTGGGACACAAAATAACATACCATAAAGTTTAATATTAATACTTAGATGAAATCATAAATAAGCAATTATGATTTGCTCAAATTTGTAAGGAGCCTGTGATTTCTTTTAGTATACAAATTCTCTAAAAGTTACATAGGTATATGAGAGTGTATTCCTCTGAGCTTTGATGTGGCGTTTGGTCTTCATTGCTTTCTTGGTGTTTATGATTAAGTTTAAGGGTATTTTTCCTACTTAATAAAAAAGAAATAGGTTAATCATAAGTACAATTTGTATTCTTCCTACGTCTAGTTCTTTAAAGATCAAAATAGAGTTTTAGTCCACCATTGAGTACATGAAATAGAATAAATATTAACTATAAGACAATTCTTCTATTCTCTGTTAGTAATAGCAGAAACTTTCCACTGTTAATAACTAACATTAGAGTTCTTGGAAAGGGTAATTTCTATAGAAACTTAATGATGTATTCTCTCAGGGAAATTAAAACTAAACGGAGCATGGTGCCCTTTACCTTGCTGGGAACTGTTTTTCTTTTTATTTAAGCTATCATACAGTAAGAACATGTTTCTTGAATAAGATCATTAATTATACTCTTTTTTTTTTTTTTTTTTTTTTTGGTGCGGTACTGGGGATCAAACTCAGGGCCTTGTGCTTGTGAGGCAAGCACTCTACCAGCTGAGCTATCTCCCCAGCCCTAATTATACTCTTAAAGATTTTTTACTTAACATTTCCTTGTATGAACCATGAAACGATGTAATCAATACCAAAGAAAAAACATACAAAAAGACTCTGTGAACGGTAAAGATTCAGCCTCAGCCTCAGAACACTGGGCGTCTATCTGTGCTGTTTCTCCACCGCGCCGACGCCTCCCTAGGACCCCCAGCCGCTGCTAGGGCTGGACCCCAGCATTCCTGGCTGATGGAGGGAGAAGGAGGGGACAGTCCCTGGTTAGAGGGGACTGCTTCGCAGGTGACCAAAGAGCTACCTTCACTTACTGTACATTAGTTTAAATTCGAGTGTCCCCCAGAACCTCTAGTGCCTGTCCCTGGTTTGGCTCCTGTGGGTACTGGTGGGACGATCTGGAGAGAGAGCCACTGGGATGGGCCACCCAGTACCGCTGCCCTTGGAGGCCCCACGTGCTCCGGCTGTGATCACCACGTGGGGATCACCTCAGTTGTCATGGAAACCACACCGTGTCCCGCCTGCCCGTAGGCTGGCCCAGGCTCTGGCGACTTGGCAGCCGGGGGTGCGACCTCTCTCCCCGCGGTCACCTGCACACTTACCCGTCCTCCTCTGGTGCTGCCTCTGGCTTCTGCTCAGACCTGGGCACGAGGAACTCTGGCTGGGGCTTTGTGCTGCGGACAGAGAGAGCCGGGTGACGAGCTGGTCAGCCGGGGACAGTTGAGAGGTGGTTGTGCTGTCCCTGGGAAGCATCGGTCCCAGAGGGTGGAGATGGCCGCACTGCCGTCCAGTATGGGAGTCGTGGTCATTTGGCAGCCATGAGAAGTGGGCCTGAGGGGACCCTGGAGGAGGACCCTGGGTCAAGCCCGCAGGGTCTCCAGGACTGGGCAGGCGCTGGTGCCTTTGAGGTCAGTCAGGTTGGTGTGGGTGCCGTGGGCCTGTCCACCTCTCACGTGGGGCCTGGGCCACACAGCTCACGCGGGAAGGACACAGGGAGCGACAGGGAGGGACAGGCTGGGGACCACAGGCACCAGGACCACTGGTGGACCTGACGTCGCTGCTCCTGCACCTAGAAGGCAGTGCCCAGTGAGAACCAGTCACACTGGGGTCTACCCGGAGGTCCCAGAGCCCAGAGCCACCGGCGGCATGGTGGGCGCCGGGCAGGGGGGCCGAGCTGGTGTGGAGGGGACAGAGCTCCAGCCTGGGGAGCCAGGAAGCCTGGGGGCAGTGGGGACGGTGCAGGGCCCTGTGCTGCCCTGTGCCCCGAGCTGTGCTCTTAGACGGGGTGGACGGTCAGGTTCATGTCGTACGTATTTAATCACAACGAAGGCGGGAGGAAAGAGAAAGGGAGGGAGGGAGGAGCCCTGAGCCCTGAGCCATGTCCCCTCCAGCCTCACTGCCCCCACCTGGCCTCCCTGAGGGTCCCACTGCGTCCAGCTGCCGTACTGTCCTTGGGGGGGTTCATCTGCCCAGGGTAGTCTCCACCTGGGATCCTTGTCCTCAGCTACTGAGGCATCTTTCTCTTCTGCTATTTGAGGAAACTTCTGGACCAGGACTCTCTCTTATTTACCTCTGCTTTCCCTGAGCCTACCATTGGGTCCTCGCATGATAAATGCTTTTGACCCACCAACAGCCCCAGCTCATTCACAGACTTGCTGTGTGGCCTCGGGCAGGTGCCTTACCCTCTCTGAGCTGATCCTCAGTAAGATGCTGGTAGGAATCCTCACCCTAGGCAAGTCCTAGGGGTGTGTGGAAGCATCCTGGAGATGGTATAAGAGCTGCATAAGTTGGAAGGGCTGGTCACTCGCCAGTGGAAATGGGGCCCATGGGTGAGCAGGGCCGCGTGCGTGCGTGCGAGCGTGAGTGGCAGGCTCGACACCAGGGCGGCTGCGAGCTCTTTGTCCAGTGTGAGCTCTGGTCACTCTTGCTGTCCAGGGGCTCCTACACTGTTCCTGGTTTCCCAAACAACTTCCAAGGTACTTGTAAATACTTACGTGCTTAATCTCATCCTGCAACTAAGTGGGGGTGCTGGATTCGACCCGGGCTGACTGCAAAGCCCTCTCCAGGAGGGCAGGGTCTCTCCTGAGCCACGGGGGACCTTCCTTGGTCCCCTGAGCCAAAGCCAATGGCAGCCCCGAGCAGCCCCAGCCCCCGCGGCCCTCCTGGAGGCTCTGCACACACCTCTCTCTCCGCGCTCTGAGTCTTTCCTCTTCGTACCTGAAAGAGAGACAGACACTGGCGCAGCGCTGCTTTCCCAGCGGGGTGCCTCCTGGGCATTTCCTTCCCCTTTCTCTCTTTGCTGGGGTGGAGCCCGGGACCCTGCGCAAGCAGGACGATGCTCTGCACCTGAGCCCCACCCCAGGCCCTTCCAGATTTGAGCAGAGAAACAACCTGTGGTTGCATCTGCCCACACCGGGCTGCAGAGCAATAGGGAACCACCCCAGCTGACAGATGGGGGGCCGCCTTGCCTGCATCTAGCCTGCAAGACCCCCAGAGCAGGGAGGGTCTGTTCCGCTGGCCAGTCCAAGCATCTGCATAGACTGGTGCTTGACTGATGTTTCTTTGCACGCACCAGTGATTGGACAGCACCCTCACACCACAAGGTCCCCAGAACTTGACTTAGTGTGCAGGTGCCTGGGTCCTTTATAGTCTTTCTCTGTGAAGGGCCAGGAGTACATATTCTCAGCTTCAAGCCCCTGACAGTCTGTTTCAACTCCTGGACTTGGTCATTGTAGCAGAATGCAGTCAAGAATGATTGGTAAATGAAGGGGTGGGCCCGTGTATCAATAAAACTTTATTTATAAAAACAAGCAGAGGGCTGTGGTTTGCAAACCTCCACCCTGCACTCGATCTTTGTTCTGTCTAGAATTTCTGTTCCCTGACCTCAAATGTGCTTATCTCGCTGTATCTCGGTCTCACCGGGAGCTGGGAAGCCACAGAAGTGACCTTACTAGAATGACACATGCCATAGAGTTGAATATTGTGCAACCATCAAAAATAATATGTGTGGGTGGGGGCTGGGGCTCAGTGATGGAGCGCTGGCCTGGTATGTAGGAGGTACTGGGTTCCATCATCAGCACCGCATATAAATAAATGAATAAAATAAAGGTCTATCAACATCTAAAAAAAAGATTTAAAAAATGATATGTGCATGTGGACCTGTGGAAAGTAATTTGCTTGATTGTTTGCTTTGGGGAGGTAAGCTGAAAAGATTTTATATTTATATTAATATGCATCTGTTTATGGCAAAGAAAAATGCTTTTGTTCATTAAAAATTTTTTTCTGGGCCAAGCATGGTGGCACACGCCTGTCATCCTAGTGGTTGGGGAGGCTGAGGCAGAAGGATTACAAGTTTAAGGCCAGCCTCAGCAACTTAGTGAGGAAGCACTAAGCAACTCAGCAAGAGCCTGTCTCTAAATAAAATATAAAAAAGGGCTGGGATGTGGCTCAGTTATTAAGCACCCCTGGGGTCAATCCCTAGTACTGAAAAAAAATTTTTCTGGCTTATTGTGGATTTTATGTTTACAAATAAGATGAAGCCATGGGAATTCAATAAATATGCATTGCCTTTGAATGAGTAAAATAGATTTAAAGTCACTATATTTTATTTTGGTGTCTATATTTTTGTCTTGTTAAAAAGATCAAATGTCACAGATGCCTTTTTTTGGTGATGGGGATGGAACCCCTGGCCCCCCACATGCCAGGCAGGCTCTGAGCTGCACCCCAAGCCCCAAACCCTTGGTGAATTTTCAATTATCAATGTCTAGGTCACAAAAATATTTTTCGAATAGAGATCAAAATGTGAAATGAGGGTTGGGGAGATAACTCAGCTGGTAACTCACATGCACAAGGCCCTGGGTTCAAGCCCCAGCACTGCAAAATAAAATAAAATAAAAACCTGTGAAAGGAAGGAGATAATGCACACACCACCTGCTCCAGCTAAGCCCGGAGCGAATGGGAACTTCCTTCACATAGGCAGTTTGTCATTGTGCAATCTCAAGTAAGGAAAATAGCGATTTTTTGCAGGGGATTGAACCCAGGAACAAATTGTGGTTTTTAGGAAGTAGCTGGAGACCCTTGTGCGTTGCTGGTGGGAAGGTGCCATGGCACAGCACCCGGGGAAAACAGAACCGTGGTTTCCCAGCAGCTGGAATCGCTACCAAGGCTACCCCGGGCACACCCATGACAGCTGAATGTGGAGTCTCCAGAGAGACGTGCGCGTCCGGGGCCGCGGTGGCCCGGGCTGCAGGCAGCCGCCGCGTCCCCCAGCTTGGGGGTGCTGGAGCATCGCGCGGCCTTGGAGAGGAAGGGTACCCACGGCCTGCTGCCCGTGGGCAGACCTGGGACACAGCGCTGTGATACAGGCCAGACACAAAGGGACATGCTGCAGCCTCCACCCCCAGGAGGTCCCCGGAGTCTCAGAGCCGCAGAGATGGAAGCAGCATGGAGGGAGCTAGGTGGAGGCAGGAGCTGGAGTGGAAGGGGCAGAGCTTCAGCCCGGGGAGCCGGGAAGCTCTGGAGAGGGCGGTGGGGACGGTGCACAGCCCCGTGACTGCACGTGTGGGGGAGCAAGGCCAACTGTGGCTTGCCCTCCCCCGCCCTGGGCGGACCCTGAGAGGGTGGGGGCGGGGCCTGGGGGGCGGGGCGGGGCGGGGCGGGGCGGGGCGGGCGGCACTCACTGCAGCACGCAGTCCGGGATCTGCACATGCTCCAGGGGGATGAGCCGCTCCAGCTCCTCCAGGCTGTGCACGTACTGGATCTTACTCATGAACTTGACGCTGGCGGGAGCAGGAGAGCCGTCTGAGAGCTCCCTCCCTCGCTCAGAGAGCCCAGCAGGCCCTCTGCGGAGTCCCGCCCTCCTCCCGCCAGGCCTGCCCTCAAGGCCCGGGCAAGAGGGGCCAAGCGGAAGGCGAAGGCGGGACCGAGCGTGCAGGTTGGGCTCGCTTCCCCGCCACCTGGACGAACCGCTTCCTTAGGCAGTTTCCCCAAGGATGCTTCTCCTCCCTGCCACTGCCCTGCCCGGAGGGCCTCAGCGGTCACTCGGGCATGGGAAGCTGCAGCCCATTCTGTTTTCTTGTTTCTTTCCACTGCAGGGAGCTGAGCCCCCGCTGAGCCACACCCAGCCCTTTCTGCTCTTTATTCTCATACGGGGCCGGCCTGGCTAAGTCGCCCAGACTGGCCTGGGCCTCGAGTCGCTGGGACTGACTGCAGGTGCAGGTCACCACGCTGGCTGTCACCACCCATCCTTGGGGACAAGGCTTGCTTCCCGTCGGAGCTGGGCTCTGACTGGTAGCACGTCGCTTTAACTCATGGCTTCTTTCTCTCTCTCTCTCTCTCTCTCTTTTTAAATAATTAAGGCTACATTTGATGAAATGCCACGTGAATTCTTTTCAAGGTAAAATAGCAAAGTCAACACTGAGAACTCTGCAGTGAGGGAGGCAGGTGCTGCGAGGCTGCATGTGTAGGCTTCTGTGTTTGGATGTCCGGTGGAAACCGGCTCAACTTTCTGGAGGACAGAAGAGCCCAGGCACGGGCAGAACCAGCCTGTGGAGACATCTCCCCGGATGTGGTTAAGTGGTAGTCCGTGCTGCAGTGAGTGACGGGCACTCCCGTGAACTCGGATGTATCTTGCAGTCAGAAAGCCTCTGGAGCACAGGCCCCAGCAGCTGGCGCCAGAGGGTGAAGGGCCATGGCACAGGGATGGTCTCAGGTGGAAAGGCCATGGCTCTGCCCAGCCACCTTACTGGGCTCTCCCAGCTGCTACTCTGTAGGATGGGCACATGCTACATGATGACAGGGACACAGTGTCACCACTTCATTGCGGGAGCTGACCCTCCATCCCCCGAGGGATGGGGGACAGTTCCACCTGGGGGAGGCACACTCAGCTCAGATCGACTGGAGGGAAGAGCGGTCTCCTCAGCCCCGGGCGCTGGGGGCCACCCAGCAGCTGGCCTTTGGTCTCCTTGACTTCTCCGTGGAAACTCATGCTCCCACACTCTGGAACCAGGTGGGAGAAGAAACCCAAAGTGACAGAATCACCCACATTAAAGGCAAAGGCGAAGCCAAGGCAGCAGGGTGGCCAGCAGTCCCTCCCTGGAGTGTGTGCGCGGGATCTGCGCAACATGCAGAGGACCACACACCATTGGCACGTTATGCCAATACCTGAGCCAGCTGCACGTTATGCATGTACACCGAGCTGTTGGCACAGACAGCAGACAAGCCCCAGGAGCGACTTCACAGGCCCTGCACAGCAGCTGGAGCAGCCCTGACCTGCAGGACGCTCAGGGGCAGGTCCGCCCGCTGGCTCCTCCAGAGCCTTCTCATCACGAGAACAAGGGAACCGAGGGTCTTTGCTTAATTCGGCTTTGGGCTAGCGTGCATTCAGTGTGTGTCACATCGTATCAGGTTGACGGGCATCTAACAGGTAAGAGTCCTTCCACAGGCTGGGGCCACCTAGGTCCCAGACGTCCAGAGGAAGGTGACCTGTGGGCCCCGGAGCCTCCCGTCTCACCACGTGTATTTCTTTACTGGGGGCTGTCCCTGCTAAAGATGGGACGTGCAGGGACCTCGGAGGAGCTGGAGCCTGACCAAGGCCAGCCCCATGGGGGTCCTGCCTTGTGTGCGTGGGCCCCCAGTGAAAGTCCTGGGAGAGTTAGGAGGGTCCCTGAGTCGCCCCAGGAGGGACGCCAGGCCGTGCGGGGGCTCTCCAGGGCTCTCCTGTCCTGGTTTTCGCCTGTGTCTCCTGCTGGGCTGAACCACGACTGAACACAACAGCTCTTCTGTGTTCTCCGTCCTCGACAGTCACAGCCTGAGGGTGGTCCTGGGGCCCCAGGCGTGGATGGGCTGGGGCGGGGACACTGTCTGGGTGACCCAGCAGCCCACACAGATTCTGGAGTTGATGGAGCCAGGCTGGGCTCCTGAGTGCCCTCGCCCGGTGGCTCTGGTGAGTTCTTTGATGCTTCGGGCTGCGGTTTCCTGGTCCCTGAGACTGGTGCAGGGACAGCGGCCCCCGGGGAGTGGGTGTAGCCCTAAGAAGCATGCGGCATTCAGCCTAGAGAGTCGCTTGCTGTTAAGAGCCCCCCACTTGCGGATTGGAGACTGTGCAGACAGGCGTGTGTGGACAGCGCAGTGGAGCCGGGCGCAGTGGCCGCGCCAGACATCCCAGCCGCTTGGGAGGCAGAGGCAGGAGGACAGAGAGTTCAGAGCCAGCCTGGGTGACTTAGTGAGGCCCTAGCAACTAAGCAAGACACAAGGGCTGGGGGTGCGGCTCAGCAGTGGACCCTTGGGTTCCACTCCCAGGGGAGGAAACAAAACAAAAACAACCAAGTGCAAGTTCCAGTGTTCAAACGCCTGGACACTGGCGTGGATATACAAGGGGCTCTTCCCAGGGGCTCCAGACCGCACTCAAAACCCTGGCGCACAGCCCGAACAGAATTCTGTGCATCTACTTCGGGCACCTCTGCAGTGTCACTGCCAACCGTCTGCCCCAGGACAGGGTGGAGCGCTCCGCTCGCAGCCTCCTTCCGCTGGAGTTCAGAGAGCTTCAGATTTGGGGTTTGGGATTTTTGCACTGGGGACGCTCAACGAAAATACAAAACTTAAGGCTGTTTGGGGCAAGGACACGAAGGCGGCCTCGAGAAGCTGGAAAACGCAGCTGGCCCTGCGAAAGCCCCGCTGCGGGTCGCCAACCTACCTGATGAAGGGGCGGGAGATGGCCAGCACGGTGCGAATGAACCAGGAGGGGTGCACGATGATCAGGGATTTCAGGTTCTTCCTCAGTCTGTGTGGAGGCAGAGAGACCAGCTGCCCCGCCAGGCCCACGGTGGCCTGCCCCTGGGGGCCGAGGGTTGGGAGGGACCCACCGTGGGCGCCAGCGGGCCAGGTGCGCAGGGCAGAAGCCGCTGAGGCTTGTCACCACAGGTGCTGGAAGAGGGGCCAGGGCGACCTGGGTGCAGGGGTGCAGGGCTGCCTTGGCGCCAGTCACGCTGGGGCTGTTGGTAGTAACCAAGGGCTGGAGCAGCCCCACCCACTGATGGGCCAACGTTGTCCCACCCTGGAATGCCCCTCGGCTGCGAAGGGGAGGGACGTTCTGACACCTGCTTCGTGTGGATGGACGGGGACGGGGACCGAGGAGGAGCTCTCAGGGGCAGGAGCGCCTACTCAGGCAGGAGGATCCGCCCTGCAGGATCCACCCACAGGAGGCCCCGGACGGGCAGCAGCCGGTGCAAGGTGAGCTCCTTCAGCACCGGGGACGGGGACGGGGAGCGGGCGCGTGGGGGGAATCGTCGGGAAACAGGACGACTGCAGGGGAAACGGCCCCGGCCAGGACCCAGCCGGATGAGCAGCTGTGGGAGCCTCCAGGCTGCTCCCCACGGCAGCCCCGCGAGCCGCCGCCCACCTCGGAGCTCAGGATCCCCGGCTCTAGCACGTCTCCTGCCCCCGAGGGCCACGCCCCTCACCTCCTGTCGATCATCTGGTAGCACTTCTTCAGCCAGCCGATGCCGGGCATCCTCCGCCGCGGGGTGGCGCCGTTCAGGTACACGATCATGTAGTCCTCCGCCACCAAGAGCTCCAGGCTGCTGATGACGTACCTGTCGGGGTGCAGAAGGTGAGCACCCACAGGGAGGCGCCTGCCCTGGCTGGGCTGGCACGGCCACATGCCTGGCCACCGCCCTTGTGTACGAGGGAGATGACCCTGGGCATCATGCAGCAACCACCACTGTTTTATTGAGCATTTACTAGGTGCCAATCACCTCGTGCGCACACTCTCATTTAAGGTTTCCTGAGACCAATCCTGAGAAGGGGTGACGGCCCTGTCCTCCCACAGCTGGGCAACCGCTGCCCACAGAGAGCTGTGGGGGTAGATGTTCCACCTGCTCTGGAAGTTAGCAGGCTGGGGGCCCGTCTCTCCCTGCATGATTTCAGAAGAATGCTCTCCGTTCTCTCAGCCCCAACCTCTCCGCCTGGGGAGACGGGCCGCTTCCTGCTCTGGCCTCCGTGGGCACCTCCGGTCTGAGGCACGCTGCCCAGTCTCGGGGGAGAGTTCGCCAACCCGGCTGGGCAGCAGTTGGGCTGGGAGGAGAGGTGGGAGAAGAAGGGAGGCCAGCTCTGACACCCTGGCCAGGCACCTCTGGGGAGTGGCTGAGTCTCACTTGCCATCATCCCCGTTAGGACCAAGGACACGGAACAGGTGGGGGTGGAGAGAGGGCCGGGTGAGGGAGGAACACCAGAGGGAGGCAGTGAGGTCAGGTCTGCCCGGTCGACGTGGACACTGGGACCAGGTCACTCCCGGGCGGCGTCCTGGGCACTGCAGTGTGTGGAGCAGTGTCCCTGCCCCCCACGCCATTGCACCCTCCAACTGCCCAGGCCACTTTTTTCTTACCAAACCCTGCCTCCTCCTGTCTTGGGCCCAACCTGGCAGCCAAGTCACGCTGTGTGAGGACAAGTCTTAGTAACAGCAGGAATCAGAGCAGCAGTGATTTCCTGCCTCTTCATACCACCTGCCTGTGCCTGCCATGTGCCACCTCTCAGTCACAGTGAAGCTGTGACCATGTGTCCTTAGGTGGCAACATGACCTCTCTGTACCTGGATTCCTCACCTGTAGAATGGTTCCCACCCCTACAGGAAACACCTGCCTGTGTCTGCCACACTGCGGATGCTCAAGAAATGATGCCGATGCTGATGGTGACGATGATGGCTGTGACGGTGGTGGTGGTGACGGTGGTGGTGGTGATGGTGGTGGTGGTGATGGTGATGGTGGTGATGGTGGTGATGGTGGTGATGGTGATGGTGATGGTGATGGTGATAGTGGTGATGGTGGTGGTGGTGGTGATGGTGATGGTGATAGTGGTGATGGTGATGGAGGTGGTGGTGATGGTGATGGAGGTGGTGGTGATGGTGATGGAGGTGGTGGTGATGGTGGTGGTGGTGATGGTGATGGTGATGGAGGTGGTGGTGATGGTGATGGTGATGGTGGTGGTGATGGTGGTGGTGATGGTGATGGTGGTGGTGATGGTGATGGTGCTGGTGGTGGTGATGGTGGTGGTGATGGTGATGGTGGTGGTGATGGTGATGGAGGTGGTGGTGATGGTGGTGGTGATGGTGATGGTGATGGTAATGGTGGTGGTGATGGTGATAGTGGTGATGGTGATGGAGGTGGTGGTGATGGTTATGGTGATGGTGGTGGTGGTGGTGATGGTGATAGTGGTGATGGTGGTGGTGATGGTGGTGATGATGGTGATGGAGGTGGTGGTGATGGTTGTGATGGTGATGGTTGTGATGGTGGTGGTGATGGTGGTGGTGCTGATGGAGGTGGTGGTGATGGAGGTGGTGGTGATGGTGATGGTGATGGTGATAGTGGTGATGGTGGTGGTGGTGGTGATGGTGATGGTGATGGTGATAGTGGTGATGGTTGTGATGGTGGTGGTGGTGATGATGGTGATAGAGGTGGTGGTGATGGTGATGGTGATGGTAGTGGTGATGGTGATGGTGATGGTGATAGTGGTGATGGTGGTGGTGGTGGTGATGGTGATGGTGATAGTGGTGATGGTGGTGGTGATGGTGATGGTGATAGTGGTGATGGTGATGGTGGTGGTGATGGTGATGGTGATAGTGGTGATGGTGGTGGTGGTGGTGATGGTGATGGTGGTGATGGTGATGGTGGTGGTGATGGTGATGGTGATAGTGGTGATGGTGATGGTGGTGGTGATGGTGATGGTGATAGTGGTGGTGGTGGTGGTGGTGGTGGTGATGGTGATAGTGGTGATGGTGGTGGTGGTGGTGATGGTGATGGTGATAGTGGTGATGGTGATGGTGATGGTGATGGTGGTGGTGATGGTGATGGTGATGGTGATGGTGATAGTGGTGATGGTGGTGGTGATGGTGATGGTGATAGTGGTGATGGTGATGGTGATGGTGGTGATGATGGTGAGGACAGGGAGGCTCGGAAAGAAGGCCACAGGATCAGTGGTGACCAGTAGGGGCTGAGGGAGGTCTGCTGGCAGCTATGCCCTTCCCTGGTGCCATGAGGTGCCTCCCAGAGCCTCTAGCTTGGCTCCCTGGTCTGAGCCCCACAGACCTGGGTGTCCCAGCCCCATCAGATGCCGAGGCGGCCCGGCCGGTGGAGACTCACAGGAAGAGGTTCTCCATGACGTAGTGGTAGTCGGGGGAGCTGCTGTCTGGGAGGAAGCAGGCAGCAAAGACGACGATGGCGTTGAGACCTTCGCCGTAGTACCCTGGGGAGAGGCGGTCAGAGTGGCTTCCCAGCCCCAGGCCCAACGGGGCAGTCCTCCCCGAGCTCAGAGCTGCCGTGCCACCTGCTCGGCCCCCATGTCGTCAGCCAGCCCCTTGCCACCCCTGCATGCTCAGGAGGGCGCTGCTCTGAGCCACAGCAGCTGGCATGGAGCTGCAGCCCCGAGCTGTCTCTGCCTTGGGTGGAGAACAGCAGCCACTGTCCTGGGCACCACGTGTGTCTGCCACACCCGCCTTGTCCACAGCCCACCCACCCTTTCCCAGTGAGATGAGGGCTTAGCAATCCCGGGGAGCAGAGGAAAAGTCAGAGGTCCAGAGAGGAACCCTGATGGGCCTCCAGTTGCCCAGCATTCCTGGAGAAACAGGACAGAGGTGGGGTCACGGGTGCCGGCCTCACCTCCATGGGTGACCACCTTCATGTAGGGCCGGATCATATGCAGGTCGATGCGATGCTCTTGCTCCCCAATGATCACTGTCCGCCACAGGCGCCCGTTGGCGGCACTGCCATCCTCTGCTGCGCCATCCCCAAAAAGATCTGCGCTGTCCCCGGGCATGTTCTTGGCTGTGGCCACAGGAGTGTCATCTGGAAGCAGGCCAGGCAGTGGAGGGTGCTGGCGCTGCCGGGGCCATGCGGCCTTTGCTTCTCCGCCTGGCTGCCCTGTACCCATCTACCTCTCCTCCACCCAAGGCCTGGCTCAAACTCTGCCTCCTCCAGGAAGCCTCCCAGGATTGCACCCAGGCACAGGCCGCCCAGGGCCTCCTGCGCCCTGCCAGCCCTGCCCCACCATTTGCTCTTAACAGACGCTTTGTACACATATTTCCTTGACAATTGTAGCAACTGGAAACCAAAGGACACACGTGGGCAGCCCTGTGTCCTCTGGTGTCAGTGTCCAGCTGTCCTCTGGGCATCTCGCTCACTCAGGAAAAATCAAATGTGCTACGTTTTGCTGACTGACCTTGTTAGGTTGGGATTTGGGAGAGAAATGCAGGAATTGGGAATGGAAACGTCAGGTCCGAATACGAATTGACACTAGTTGCTTTTACGCCTCGGAGCGTAGCAGGTGCTCAGTGGATGTCAGGGGAACTGGAGGCAGCCTGGTGCTAGGAAGGCCTTGCTGTGTGACCCTGCACACACGACTTCCCTCTCTGGGCTTCCAAACCGCTCTTAAAACAGCCCCCTCTGTGACACAGTGTGACCCTGTGCCCAACGCTCAGGCCGCACTCCTGGCCGTCACCTTGACCCCTTTTCTCCTTTACACCCCACATGCACCAGCAGGCACTGTGGGCTCCACTTCCAGCGGGGGACCTGAGTCGGCCCGCTCCTCTGCACCAGCAGGGTCAGCACCACACCCTGGACAGCATCCACCCTTCTCTCTGTCCCCACTGCCGCTCCCCGGCTGCGCCAGGAAGCTTTTCCAAACACATGTCAGCAGCTGGCCCTGGACCCTGGCAGGTTTTGACCCCATGGGGGCTCAAAGCCAAACTCCTTGCCAAAGCCACCTGAAGTCGCGCCGCCGCCATGGCCGCGCTGCCCACCCCCGCTCAGCCTCGCTCAGCCCCTCCCCGCGCCAGTCACCACGGTGGCCCGCCAGCCCTTGCTCCTGGCGGGGGTCTCCTCTCAAACGTCCAGCCAGCCAGGCCTGTGCTGGTCCCTGTGAAAGGGACCCCAGCCTGTTGTCCTAGCCTGAGTCACCGCAGGGGTACCGGGGCCCAGGCGGGTCAACGGTCTCTGGGTGGCTCCTGGGGCCAGGAGCTCCCCCTCCTCCAGCGGTGACAGCCATAAGTGTCCCCAGATGAGGCCAAGTGTCCCATGGCAGGGTGGACGTGCCCCTGGGTGAGGGGCCCGGCCACACAGCTTCGCTTCCCGTTCCACTGAGCACCTGCCAGTGCCTGCGGCACGTTTATCTCCTTGCTCAGTGCTCAGCACCCGCTTCCTGCCTTTCTGTCGCCCTCCTCTGGATCCTCAGCACCCCGTCAGGACCCGCCCGGGCAGATGCTCAGAGTCCCCTCAGGGGCGGGCAGGCCTGGGGGGCTTCGCCCTTGGGCACCCGCTGAAAGTCACGTTCCCCAGAAAATCTGAGCCTGCAACAGCTCTGCCCCGGCCACAGGGGCGGGCGGACCTCCCCAGGCTTCCGCCCGGGTCAGCGCCCGTGCAGCCGGCCTCTCTGAGCCGACGGGTGCAGAGCCACCAGCAGGCTGGCGGCCTGATCCGGGGACAGGGTGGGGACCTGGGCGCGAGGCTGTCCCCCCAGAGACCCTCGTGCTCACCTTCCCACTCAAGTTCGTTGCCGTTGCCCAGGAACTCCAGCGAGTCCGTCTCGTCGGGGGTCTCCATGTCGTCCACGTTGATGTCCAGGTCATCAGGGGTGTCCAGGAAGTCGTCGGACAGCAGGGAGCCCTCGCTCTGATCCAGGGAAATGTTGATGTCCGGGGCCACCAGCGTCTTCCTCGTGCGGTGAGCACCGCCGAAATTCAGGGTGTTGGGAGGGGCTGCGGGCAGACAGGGCCCTGTGGCCGCCCTTTCCTTCTCTGCTGCCTCCTGACACGGAGGCTCCGGCCCCTCCCAACAGGGCCAGCTCCACCCCACCAGGTAAAGGGCGGTGCTCAGCGGCCTGCGGCTCAGGGCCTGGCTTTGCTCTGTCCCCAGGTCCCGTGAGCTAATGGCTACCCGCAAAACGGGCCTGGCAGGAGGCGCGTCCACCAGGGTCCGTGGACCGTGTGGGCCCCCACCCCCGGCAGCCCCCCGGCCCCGCTGCTCTTGCCACTCTGACCTCTGCTCAGTGAGTGGAGTGGCCTTCTCCTGAGCACCTCGGCTGGACCCCAGCTGCCCCCCAGGGGCCGAAGCCAGCTGGGGGGCTGAGCAGAGCTGCCTTCTTGCTGCCTTGGGCTCCTGGTCCCTGGACGGAGCTCGCTGCTTCGGCAGGAGGATGGAGCCCGTCTTCCCCATGCCCACTGCCCACATCCCAGAGAGGGGTGCCCACCAGGTCCAGCCCAGGGCCACCTGCCGCGGGGGCAGCGAGGGGCACGCCCGCCTTCCTCCCGGAAGCGGCCTGGGCTCGGGTTGGGGGATTTTGGTGAAGACTGCTTTCCCTGGCTGATCGGGTGACGCCGAGGGTCTGGTCGTGGTGACAGCAAGGCTGGGGTGAGGAGGCGCTTGTCACCGGCAGGGAGGCAGGAGCACGCCACGTGGGCAGAGGTTTGAGCCAAAGAGGATTATTTTCAAGCTTTAAAATCAAGGGGAATTTTCTCTAAAAAATGGAATTTGGGAATTTGCCCTAAGCGGGGAGAAATTCGAATGGCACCTGCCCGGCCAGGCCTCAGGCCTCAGGCCAGCTTGGGGCCCTGGGCGCTTCCCCTCCTGCCTGCTCTGTGCCCTGCTCAGCCTCCGTGCGGAGGCTGCTGGTCCTCTGGTGTGGTAGGCTCGCAGCTGAGACGCCTGCCCCAGGGGCTGGCGCCCGCGACTCCGGGGTTTAGAGGAGATGTGGCTGAAAACGGTGGGCGGCTGGTGGGGGCGCTCGCCTCAGGCACGAGGCTGGCGGACCCTCACTCCTCGGCCTCACGCTCACAGCCTCCAGAACTGAGAGCGAATAAGTCCGTTGCTTCAGCCGCCTGGTCTGTGGGACTTCTCAGCAACCCCAGGAAAGCCACAGACTTTGGTGGCAGGAGGCTGGCCACTGGCTCCTGGCCTAGGCCAGACATGCCCTGGGGACTTGATGCTCTCCTCCTGCCCATGGACCACTGCTCCAGGCAGCCAGGATGCCCGCTGCCCGCAGGTCTGGTCGGCCCCTCCCTCCCCCCTCTCCCCCTCCCCCTCTCCCCCCCTCCCCCCCCTCTCTCCCCCTCCCCCTCACCTTCTTTTTCTCTTTCTTTATTTTTCTCTTTCTTTTTTCTTTCCTTTTTTTTTTTGGGGGGGGGAGTGCTGGGGATCGAACCCAGGGCCCTGTGCTTGCAAGGCAAGCACTCTGCCGACTGAGCCGTCTCCCCAGCCCAGGACCTCAGACACGCTGGACAAGTGCTCTGCCACTGAGCTACGCCAGCCCTTTTGGTTTAATTTGAGACGGGGCCTCACTAAGTTGCTCAGGCTGAACTCAAAATCCTCCTGCCTCAGCTTCCCGAGTCATCGGATGGAAGATGTGATCCAGATCCAGGATAATCTCATGGATTACATCAGAGTTCTTCAGAGAAACAGGATCAGGAGGGTGTGTGCGTGTGTGTGTGTGTGTGTAAGTGTAAGAGAGGGAGACAGAGAGAATATTTCGAGGTATGATCCCTGTGGCCGCGGAGGCCGAGGTGGACGGGCAGAAGGAAGACCCAGGGAAGACTTGATGTTGCAGTTCATCCAGGGCTGTATGCTGGCAAGTTCCCTCTTTCTGGTAATTTTAGTCGTTTTCTCTAAAAGCCCTCAACTGGTTACACAAGGCCCACCTGCACTAAGAAGGGCCATCTGCTTACTCAAAGTCCACTGATCTTAATTATACTCATCTAAAAAAAGCCTTCATAGGAACATCTAGAATAATGCTTGACTAAATATGCAGGTACCTTGGCCTCGCCCTGAGGACACGTGAAATCAGCCATCCCGTCTCTCCCCAAGGTCTGCTCACGCAGCTGGGTGCGGCTCAGTGGCAGAGCACTTGCTGAGTACGCACAGGCCGTGGGTTCCATCCCCAGCACCAGGAATACCGCGTTTTAAGCCCTCAGGGAATCCTCTGGGAGGCACCTAGACAGGTTCTGGGGTTGGGGTCTGGGTGTGCGGTGCGGGGTGTGTTGCTCAGCATCTCCCCAGAGCCAGTGCTGCGGACGACACCATTTCCAGCCTGGTGCCAAGGCCCCCGCTGGCTTGGCCTGGTTCCCAAGTGACCAGCCTCCCTGAACCTTCCGGGAGAACTGAAGCTAACGGGTCCCCTTCCTGGCTCTCGGCTGCAGCATGGTGCAGGGGAGGCAGAGGATTGGGCAGATGGGCTCTCACTGCTGTGCGACCTCAGGGGCATGCACGTCCCTCTCTGATTGACCTCTCCTTGTAGGGTGGGCACCATGATGAATACGTGGGCGAGACACAGGCAGAACCAGGGTCCCAGCAGAACTCAGCATAGAGGAGGAGAACTCAGGACTTGGGGCAGCTACTCCGGCCTCCCAGGACCTGCTGTCCCCAGTGTCTGGGGCTTTGGACCCTCAGAACCCATGAGCCCTCCAAGCAGTCTGGACCGCAGAACCTTCTGGACTGCCCTCAACTCCTGGCATCCCCTGGTTACTTAGCGTGTGTCACCTCATTTCACCCCTACATGCTCCTTCTGCAGGAAGCCCACTACCTGTGTGCAGTAGAGGGGGAATGGAAGGCACAGAGAGGACTAGTAAGCAGTTCCAGGACACACAGCAGGCTGGGTGCTGGCTGTGACAGAGCTCTCGCCAGCATGGCCGCCCCTCCCTGATTGCCCCTCAGAGCGTGTGGCCTCAGATGGTCTTAGAGTGACAGCCCAGGGCAGAGCCGACCCAGACTCCCGTTCCCACTTCCAGGCCCGGGCAGACTTACAAGATGTGTCTTCCACGGGGCTGCCGAGCAACTCCATGCCCGTCTCTTCTGGGAGCGGCCTGAGGACCCAGGCAGGAATGGCCACGAACATCCACCAGCGGCGGCCAGCCAGGCGTGTGCAGACAAGACAAGACGGACAGACACAGTGAGTGCCGGGGCACCGCGGCTCGCTGGGCCTCTGTCGGGGGAAGGAGCAGAAGCTCCCGGCAGCCCTGCCTCTGTCAGAGGCGGCACCAGGTGCTCGGAGGGCGTGGGACACGGCGTCCACTTGGAGAAGTCCCACGCCAGCTCTGGAGGCTGGCAGCCTCCTCAGGAACAGGACGTGACTGCGTTCTGCTTCCAAGTGGAGGATGAGGGACTTGCTGCCGCCCTGGCCCCCGCGGACTGCGAGCAGGGGTGGGTCCCGAGCAGGGGTGGGACCCGGGCAGGGGAACTGCGGGCTGTGGCTGCAGACATGGCCTCCAGGAGCAGCGTCAAGCGGAGGGCGAGGGGCCCCGCCAGACGCCTCTGCCGGGTGGCCGAGCCCCCGCCAGTCCCTCGCTCCTCCTCCCCTGAACCTGTGATCCTGGGAGACGGCTCTGTGGAACCCCAGGGCGTGGCTGAGATGGGGTGACCTGACCCCTGCTGCCCCGGAGCTCGGGAATGGGGTCCCCGCAGGACAGGGACGTTAGGGACAAAGCCAACAAAATCTGAATGGAGGGTGGGCTTGAGAGCTGATAAGGCTGCTGCAGGACGCTGACCACGGGGGAGCCGGGCACTTGGGCGTCGGGAACTCCCTGTACCGTCTTTGCAACTGTTTTTTAGATCCAAGGCCATTCTCAGTTATGCGGATGATTTTAGGAAACGCGGCCAGGCACATGTGTCTCCCTGAGGCGGCCCTGGGCTCCCGGCCACGACCCTGGAGCTGAGCTCAGGTCTGCAGGCGGGTCCTGGTTCTCAGGCACCCCCGCCTGCCCTCCTGGGAGCTGCCCAGGCCCTGGCTCCTTCCCTCCCTGCAGGCCGCGCTGGCCGGTGAGCGGCAGGGCAGTCGGAGCCTCAGGCCTGCAGTGGGACTGTTCAGAGGGCAGAGCTGCCTTGCAGGATGGAGCAGGTCTCTGCGTCTCCCTGGCCCGCCCTGCCCCATCCCTGGTGCTCTGTGAGTGACTGCTCTGTCCCAGGCTTGTCCCTGGCCTGGAGGCCAGGAAGAACCCAAGGCCAGCCTGGCCTCGTGCTGGCTCAAAGCAGGGTGGATGCCCGGAGGGAAAGAAAAGAAGGAAACTGTCCACAGGACCACGCCCAGGGTCCACAGCTGCCCACCTCCGCAGAGCCGGGACGGTGCCATCCAGGTGTGCGCTCGGGCACGAGTGGATGAATTCAGTGCCATCCACCCACCCGGAGTGTCCCTCGGCCAGAGCGGGAGCAAGGCGACACAGCTGCAGCATGGACAGACCTGAGGACCGCATGCTCGGTGAGAGCCTGCTGTGCAGGCCACAGCGTGTGACCAGCGACAGGAGGGTTCAGAACAGAAGAGTCCAGAGACAGGGCGTGGATCAGGAGTGCAGGGCTGGGCAGGGACGGGGGCTGCTCCTGGGCTTCCTTCAGGGAGACAGAATGTTCCGGACCCAGACGGAGCTGGCGTGTGACGCTGGGCAGGTGCCGCTGCCACTGAACTGTGCACTTTAAAATGGTCAATTGACCTTACGTGAATCTCACCTCCATTTTCCTTTTAACAAGAGCCAGTTTTGAGTGACGTTGGGAGGTTTTAGAGAGGCCGATGGAGACTGAAAGGTCAGCCCAGGGCCCGAGCACAGGGACGCAGGGTGGCTCGGAGGCCCAGGACGCATGGACGGCAGCGACAGAGGAGCCCAGTCTTGTCCTGTCTGTGGGTTTGAAAACAGTTCTGCTTCACTGCAGGTCAGAGATGTGGCTCCAGAAGTCTGGGTGTCCCTCTCGTCCTGAGTCAGGAGAACCTTCCTTCCAAGTGGCAGGGGCCACCAGGAGGAACTGGTGTCCACCAGTATCAGTCACACTCTGGCTCCTTCCACATGGTGCTGCCTGTTGGGCACCAGCCTGGGCCGAGCCCACATTTGCTTTTGTTCTAGAATGATCTAGAATCACACTTTAGCCACAGGCATGGTGTCCACTGCCTGCTGGGCACCACACCGGGCTGTTGGCAGCAGGACCCCGTCCGTTCCTCACAGTGACCCCTTGAGGCAGTAGAACCCACTTCACAGAAGTGGAGACTGAGGTGGGTTGAGGGGCTGCAGGCCTGAGTGCCCTGGCCTGCCCAGCGGGGCCTCCAGATCTCTGTCCAGCCACCGACTCGCCCGCTGAAGGAGGAGGCCAGTGTTGTCTGGGATTCTCATCAGGACGTGGTTCCCAGCCCTGGACGGTCCACAGGGGGCCTACGCTGACCAGAGGCTGTGCGGCTGCAGGGCACAGATGGGAAACCAGGCGGGAGCAGCCTGCTCGAGCGCCCTCCAGGCCGGGAGCTCGGGGTCCCCCGCCCCGCAGCTGTCCCCTGTGGTAAGGGGTGTGGGACCCTGCCTTTTGCTTATCCAGCAGACGCGTGTGGGGGTCTGGATGTGGAGCCGACTAGTGCGGACGCGGGTAGCTGCCAGGCGGTTCCATTTGGAGGGCGTGGTGTGTGGTCAGCCCGGCTGCATATGATCCTGGCACTTGGCTCAGGCTGGATGGTGCTGCTGCTCAGTGCGGGAGCATCCACAGTCCGTTGGGTTAAGTGGACACTGCGGGCCCCAAGCCTACGGGCCCCTCCAACAGGAGACCTCAGGGTGAAGGTGGGGCTTTCTGGAAGAAGCGATCTGGCTCTCAACCGGTGTCAGCAGCCACATGCCAGCTGCTCCCGCCACATGGGAGCCGTGCTTCGGTGGGTGGTCGAGGTCCTGTAGGTAAGGAAGTCTGCCCCCAGGAAGCAAGTGCAGGAATAAGGCAGAGGCGACCCTTGCCTCAAAGAAAACCAGCCATGCAGAGGACATTCCATAAGGGGAGAGATCATACTGAACTGGACAGGGGCCCCAGGCCCCAGGAAGGAAGCCCAGGTGGAGCAGATGCCCGTCCCGCCTGCCCGCAGAGCTGGGGTTTCCAAGGCCAGTGACACCTTACTCCCCAAGCCCTAGGAGAGCCTCAAGCTCTGCCCACAGCCCCAGGGACATTCAGACGCCCTCTGTCGCATCTGCTTTGAGTCCACGATGGGGAGCCGAGGTTGAGAGTGGGAGTCTGCCAGGCACAGAGACAGACACCTGTCATCTCAGCTACTCAGGAGGCTGAGGCAGGAAGATTCCAAGTTTGAGGCCAGTCTCAGCAACTTAGGAAGACCCTGTCTCAAGATAAAATAAAAAGCACTGGGGATTTAGCTTAGTGACATGAGCCAGTGCTTGCAGGGCATGTGTGAGGTCCTGGGTTCCATCCCAGTAATTAAAAAAAAAGGAGTCCCCTCTATACGCAAACTGTGCAGCATGGCTTCGGCCTTCTGTACTGGGTGGAGTCGGTCCCTGGAATGTATGTTCAAGCCCTAATACCTGGGACCTGGGGTGTGACCTTATTTGGAACACAGTCACCCTTCCTTATCTGTGGTTTTGCTTTCTGCATTTTCAGTTACTTGCAATCCACTGTGGTCTGAAAGTACTAAATGGAAAATTCCAGAAACAAACATAATAACAAACAGAAAAGATTTTTAAGTTTTAAGTTGCACTTTTTTTCTGAGAAGAATGATGAAATCTTGCACTGTGCGTCTCCAGCACGTGAATCATCCTTTAGTCCAGTGTATCCACACTGTATATGCTACCCTCCTGTTAGTCACGTAGTAATAGTCTCCATTATCAGATTAACAGTTGTGGTCTCATGGGGTTCATGTGCAAGGAACCCTTATTTTATTTCATTGTGGCCCCAAAGTGTCATTATTTAGCCATTCAGATATGTCAAAGAGAAGCAGTAGAGAGGTGCTTTCTTTAAGTGAGAGGGTGGGTTTACCACGGGTATGCAGGCACAGGGAGAATGCACTCCTGCGTACATGGAACTGGGTAGCCCACACTTTTAGGCATCCATGGAGGGTCTTGGAACACATTCCCCAAAGGTAAGGGAACTTGTACAGGGTCTCCACTGACGCGATGGAGTTCAGAGGAGGTCGTGCCAGGTTACAGTAAGCCCTGATCCAAGACTTGTATCTTTCCAAGAGGGAAATTGTGCAGTGAGCTGGAGAGTTCCACGATGCCCCCGGCGCTGTCTGCACAGGGGCTTGCAGAGGGGGTGGGTGGACAGATTCAGGAAGAGCAGTGGACACAGGCTGGGGCGTTCCCCGGGGAGGGCTGGCCGGGCTGGGAGGAGCGGTATGGTGAGTGCCGGGGCGCGGGGTGCACACAGGCAGCTTTGTGGGCTGCGGCTGGACCCTATTCAAGACAGCCTGTGGGTGGGCTGCTGAGTTGGCAAGGCAACCTTGGCCTCCGGGGCTGGGCACACAGCAAGGTCACTGTCCTGCAAACGCTGGGCTGCTGACCCCCAGAGGAGCCCCTGCAGCTGGAGAATTCTTTGGCAAGACACACGCCTCCTGTCCGGTTGGCCAGCCTTTCAGAACTGGCCCTGTTCTGTTTGCAGCTGCGTCCCGCCTATGTTTCCAGGGGGGTTAGAGGGGAGTCGCTTCCCACAGGGAAGAGATAGGAAAAGGGAGACACAGACACGCACGGACGGCAGGCCTGCTGAAGGCTGGGAGCCGGCCACAGCGTCGCAGTCCAGGGCTCGTGCCCTCTCGGTACCCTGGCTGCTGAATCGCCAGCAGGACCTGCGGTTCCGCATCTGCGGACTCATCCAGGCTGCAATGGAAACTGGCTCTGGAAAGCAGGTCCACCCGAGGAGTGTGTCGTTAAGCCACATGGCCAGGCGGCCGTGTCCACAGCCTTCCCTCCTGGGTGTCACCAGTCACCCGGTCATGTCTGAAGTCCTGGTTCTGGGCCAGCGTGGCACCAGCGTAATTGGGGCTGAGCGCCTGTGGGTGTGGGTGTCTGCCGGTCCTGGGGCGGATCCCCGGGTACCCAGGCTGCAGTGAGTGGTGCAGCCTCGTGAGCACTAGGAGGATTACTCAGGTTTGGGATGGTTTGGGGTTTGCTGCCAGGAGACCCGGTGGAAGGAGGTCGTTAAAATCCCGGCTCAGGATGAGGAGATGATGCTTTGGTTTGGGCAGAGACCAGAGTCCATGGGGGCCGGAGGGGACGTGAGGCTGAGGCCTGGTTAGAGGTCCTGAGCCCCTGGTGCTCCCAGAGCAAACTGGGCTCTGACAATCACTTCTTGCCCATTCCAGAATATTCCTTACGGCACCTTGACGTGCCGCTAAAACGTGATGCTTCATCTGCCCCGACTGCTGAGTTTGGGCCATGAAGCCCCTGCCTGGGTGCCAGGCCTGGACGCTGTGCGCGCCGTGGGGCCGCGCGGCCAGTGAGGGCGGGAGCAGGTGGGGAGGCAGCCCCAGCACCACGGCTGCACCCCGAGGCTGGCAGGTGGCACACACCGCCAACCCTCTGCCTGACCCTCCTGCCACCCCCGGAAACAGTAAGGATGATCCCCCTGCCCACGGGGGAGACGGGGCTGTGGGCCCCAAGCTACAGCTGGCTGGGAGCGAGAGGCCAGAGCAGCCGGGGTGCCTGCCACTGTGAACAGTGACAATGTCCTGTGCACTTGGTAAAGCCAGAAGCTAGAGGAAGGGGTTCCGAGCGCGGGCTCGCGGGCGTGCAGTGCTGCCCTGGAGCCAGGGCCTCGTGCACGCCGGGCAAGTGCTGCCCACTGAGCTGCACCCCTGGCCGGAGGCTTGAATGTTTTACCCCAAAGAAACAAGAACGTTTGGCAAGGAAGACGTCTGTCCTGATTTGAACACTGCGCACTGTGGACGTATATTGAGACACCACCAGGTGTCCCAGGAATGTGCGCGACTTTGATGCTTTTATGTAATACCTTGAAATCTTTTCCCCAGAAAGTTTCAAAACTTAAGTGTGCTGACTCAGCTCAGAGCACTTGAGGATGACGTGACAGCGACCAGCCTACCGCAGGGGTCCCAGCCGACCCCACACGGGACGGGTGCTGCGGATCAGGCTGACCAGGCCCTGCAGACAGGACCACCCAAGCTCCCGTGGATGGGACCCCGCAGACAGGAGCGTCTCTGCGGCTCTGAGTCCGGGCGCCCCTTGCTGCCCCACGTAGGTGCATGTAACTTGGGGTCTCGACGAGAGCAGACTCAGCGCGATGTCCTCAGACGTGGGTCCCTCCTCCACAGGCCTGGCTTCTGTTTGGACTTGATGGACAGACAGCTCCAGGTCTGCCTCTGGCCGGTGCAGGAGGTGGTTCTAAAGTCTCCTCTACCTGACACTCAGCCGGTTCTCCTCCAGGCTCCTTCACTCCACCCCACCTGCCTCGGGGACCCTGGCAGACTGAAATTTTTCTGGAGCTGGAGATGCTTTTCAAACCCCCTTGCAGGCTGTCGGCTGGTCCACATCTGGTCCTCCGGATGGTTCCTCCCACCATAGTTCACAGACAAGCTCTTGGGCATCACAGAACCTGCAGTTTCCTCTGACGTGATTTTTTATTCCTATCTGTGAGCATCACCCTTTCACCCAACGTCTATTGAGCACCACCTGTATGCTAGGCACTAACCTTGGACTCGGGTACAGCAGTGACCAAAACAAAGATTCCTGCTTTCGTGGGGTTCCTTTGGGTGGGAGACAGGGTGTAGACCACGTGGTGTTCGGCATACACAGTGGTCTGAGTGCACCCCAAGGGTTCATGTGTTGGGAACTTGGTCCCAGTGTGGCAGTCGCAAGGGGTGGGACCTGGGGCAGATCCTCGGGTCAGGGAGCTGCTCTTGGAAGGGATTAACGTCCCTCCTTGGACCCGTAAGTCCTCAGAAGACGGTTGTTTATAAGACCTGTTGATGAGCCCAGCCCACCCAGCACCCTGGCTGCTTTGAGATGAAGTAACCTCTGCCTCTCACAGACTCTCCCTCCATTGCCATCCGCCATGAGGTGATGCAGCCAAGGAGGGCTCTGGCAAGAGCCTGCACCATACTGTTCGGACATCAGGCCTCTAAAACTATGAGCTAAATCAACCTCTTTTCTCTCTAAAGTACTCAGCTTCAGGTATTTTGTTGTAGCAACACAGAATGGACTAAGACAACATATGGGAGGCTTTGAATATCTGGCAGCTGTGAAGCAGCACCCTGAACTTGGTGTCTTAACACATTAGGCTATCCCCTTACCATTCTAGAGGACGGCAGCAAGTCCAAGATCATTTTCACTGGGCAAAACCCAGTTGCAGCAGGGCTGGCCTCTCCTGAGGCTCCAGGGAGAGCCCGTGTCCTGCCTCCTCCAGTTCCTAAAGCCCCACAACCCTTGGTGCACTGCCCCTTCCACTCAACCCTCCAGTCTGCCCCTTCCATGCTAATGTCTCCTGCTCCTATGGTGAAATCTCCCTCTACCTCCCTGTTCGAGGGACTCGGGTGGTCTTCAGGGCTCAGCTGGGTAGCCCGCGACCACAGGCCCATCCCCTGGTCCTTCACTGAAGCACACCACAACACGGCCCTGGAAGAAACACTCTCGGGTCCCAAAGATGAGGACACGGATGTCCCTTGGGCTTTTTCCAGCAGTCATGCAGGAAAGAAGCCATTCGGGGAACAGGAGAGGGGTAAGGACGAGCCAGGGAGGTCAACGCCGAGGAGGCGAGGAGGCGCCTCTCGGAACAGCATTCCCACTGAGGAAGAGCAGGTGCAAAGTCTGAAGGTAAGAGTAAGCTGGCCACGGAGCGGGAGGAGGCGGAAGCGGCTGCGGCCGAGGGTGTGAAGAGTTTCAAGGGGGACCCCGATTTCCAGAGGGATGGGCATCTGCCCAGGTGGGTTGAGCAGGGCTGGGTCATGGTGCCTCTGGCAGCTACAGGTTAAATATGTGCCGTGGCTTGCCATCACTCAGCATCCGGGGAGAGACTGCTGTCATGTGCAGGAGATGGCTCTGGACATCTGTGCGTGCAGCCCTGGTGACCGGACTAGGGCACCCCAGCACTAAGCTGTGCCCCAGCTTTCTACTGTATCTTGGACATGGTCTCACTACACTGCCCAGGTGGTTTGAACTTGGGGTCTCCCTCAGCCTATGGAGTTGTGGCTTCAGGCCTGTGCCACGGCACCCAGCTCAGATCCTTAAGGTGGCGCGGGCGGGGCTGCTCGGGAGCACTGGGGAGGACATCCATCTTAGATAACTTAGCAATTACTCGCTGCGCGCCTGCTGTGAGGTCAGAGGGGACGCAGGTCTCGGCCCGCAGAGCGGAGCGTGTAGGAGCCGAGGTGCCCCAGAGTTCCCACTGAGAGCCGCCCGACAGGGCAGGTCCAGGAGGCTTCAGGTGCCCGCTGGCCGCACCTGCCACCTGCACCCAGGAGCGTCTCCAGGACCTCGGGCGGCGCAAGGGCCCGGAAGCCTACCTGGGGAGATCCTCGTCCTGCCATTCCTCCTTCACATCCACGCTCTCCATCCGCAGGGTGGCTTCTGTGGTCCCCATGGGAGCCAGGAGGAGGGGCTGGCGGGAAGCAGGGAGCAGCCCTAGAGGAGAGCTGAGGGGGAGGAGCCGGTTCACTGGACAATGATCACAGTAACAGCCCCTCCCTGGCTGCAGCTCTTAGAGCTGGGTCTGCAAAGAGCTCTCTGCCTGTTCTTCTATTGAAGAAGCCTCGGAGGCTTCCCCATTTCACAGAGGCAGAGAGAGCTAAGGACACACGGGGTATGGAGTTTGAACCAGGTGCGGGGTGGGGCGTCCACCCTCCTTAGGGCAAGCCATGACCCAGAAAGTCTAATCCTCCCTCCATCACCTTGGATCTCAACTGGGAAGCAATGAACTCCTTAAAAGATCATTCAGACTAAAGTGTGAATGACTGATGTGTTTAATTTTCCTCACTTTCAAAGAGAACCAAGCCCACACTGACCCCCTCTATCTGCTGCAGTCTACCTGCCTTGCCCCTCTGTCCTCCCACAAAGAAGCAAGTCCTGACAGCCTGCTGACCCCAGGACTGGGAAAGCAGTGTGGAGATATCTGGGGCCAGAACGCAGATAAAAATCATCCTCGACCACAGAATGCGAGTTTTGTTCTTGTTGTTCTGGGGCCAGGCTCTGGACTGGCTCAGGGTCGGGCGTTTGGGGCAGGATGAGGGTTACGGAGGGAGGCTGAGATGGGGTCCTCAGCTTCCTGACTGCAAACGAAAGGACTGGATCAGAGTGAGTGCTACCGGACCCTTGAGCGCTGCCTTCCGGGGTCTCCTGACTCGCCAACACTGCTCGTTTTGGGCTTTTAGATCAGTGGTTTCCAACCGGGCCACCCCCATCCGCATCAGGGGCACCTAGCAATTTCTGCAGGCATTTTGGGTTGTCGCCACTGGGAGGGGGACGTGCTCCCAGGTGGAGGCCAGGGATCCTGCTTGACACCGCACAACGCCCAGGCTGGTCCCCTGGGGCCAAGGATGACCTTAGGCCCAAAGGTCCACAGGGCCGGGAAGCCCTGTTTTAAAGGAAATGGCCATATTCTTTCTATATTTGTGGAAGGTTCCCAGGCCCGAGGTCAGTGGTCACCACGGAGCACGGCTACTGGGCGGCCCTGTGACCTCTCACCTCTGATCAGCTGCTGTCACCCACACTCCAGCTTGGAAGGACCCCGGCCCCCAGCCCTGCACCGGCTGTCCCTCTGCAGAGCTGGCGGCACCTGATGGTTTGGGTGTGTTCCTTAAAGCCCGGTGGGTGTGCGGCTGGCCAGTCTGCCTGTGGCTGGGTGAGGGGGGCCTCAGAGGGAGACTGAGCCTGGTGGTCCCTGACGGGCAGAGGGAGCACCTGGAACTAGACCCTCCCTAGTTTCCAGAGAGCATCTCCATTCTGTCCTGAATGTCGTCATTCATTCATGGAGGAGGGACAGTAAGACGCAGTGCTGGAGGAATACCCCTTCCGGATGCTGCTGGCCACGCGACCCCCTGCGGTGAGTCCTGCCTGGAGCTTCATTTCCTACCTGGAGGGGTCCTAGGAGCTCCATCCCTGTCCCTCAGCTGCCAATGACCTCAGCTCCCTGGGGGCCCCACAACTGAGAGAGCCGCATCCACCCAATATGGGGTGTGGTGGGTCCCAGTGGTCACCTGCTTCAGATGCTGGCTTCCCGTTTGGGGCAGCGAGGGGCAGCTGGGAGGGTGCGTCTGATCCTCGGTGCCCGATTATTAACCCGTCACAGACAAGTTGGGAAGGAGAGGAGGAGTCTCTAGCCGGCTCCCACCCCCTCAGCCTGCCCTTGGCGACACACTTATAAAACCCTTTTTTTTTCCAAGTCCGCAGCTGGCAGAGACCCTGGGGATTATAAATAGGAAATGAGCAGAGGCGGGAGGTCTGGTCAGTGCCCCGGGAGCTCCGGAGAGGGGCAGCCTTCTCCCCGCCTCAGCCCCGCCTGCAAGCCTGCGCGGTGCGGGTGCCGGGCAGCAGTGACCAGGCCTGGGCTCGGGGAGCGTTTGCTGGGACAGGATCGCAGAGACCGCACCCTCCCTTCCCGTCTGCCCGCCTGGGGGTGGGCGGCAGCAAATGCCTCCGGATGACCCCTGGGCTGAGCCAGGAGGAGGGCTCGCTCACCTGGGTGGCCGCTGCTTCTGTCACTGGCAAACAAAGGCGTGCCCTGCCTGTGCCGCACACTCCTGGGCTCCCAGGCCTTCAGAGCATCGCGGGAAGACGCTGGCGGGGAGTCCGCGTCCCGGGAAGGTCACCCAGGGCGACGTGGCCGGCCCACGGCTCTTCGCTCCCGGCGGGCGGGCAGTGGGTCTGTGTCAGCGGCCGGCCCCCGCTGGCCCGGCTGTCATCGCTGCGTGGCCTGCCTCCGAGGGCTGGCCTCTCAGAGAGCGAAGGATGCTGCTTTTGTGTGCAGGGGTGGGGAGTGGCGGGGGCAGGCCTGCCCAGGAAGCTCAGCCCCTGCCGCATCCGCTCCTCTCCATTGGCTGAAGGGAAGCATCTCCGGCAGCCGCGCCGGGGGCAGGTGCAGAAATGGCTTTCTGGTGGCGCATCACAGATGTAAAAGCAAAACAAGGAACAGAGGCATAAGTAAGCGCCCGTTCCTCAGGGCCAGTCGGCGGGCGGGGGAAGAGTCTTCTCCGCGCTTCTCCTTTCAAAGAGCCGGGTGGGGAGCCCTTCAACAGCCAGGACACAGCCCTCTGACGGGAGCAGAGGCGTCCTCACTGCGGACTGGGTGCTGGGGAAGCAGCAGCCTCCCAGACGCTCGTGCTGTGGGCCGCCTGGGGACAGCGCCCCCTGCAGTTGTGAGCCAGGGTAGCTCCAGCCTGGGGGACTGGACTGTGGGGTTGAGCTGAGCTTCTGTTCCAGACCCACCCAGCCACATCCTGGGGCCCTGGGGTGACCGGTCTCGCCTGCCAGGCCTCAGTTCCTCCATCTGTGAAATGGAGACATTACAGTTCTGGCCTGTTAGAATCTCATGAGGGGACGTGTAGACAGACTGAGCAGACAAAGCCTCTATCAAGGTTTCTGCCAATTGCTGGGACTTTTTTTTTTTTTTTTGGATTGCCCTGTAATGGACTGAATGGTGGCCCCCGGGGCACACAGCCACATCCCAGTCCTGGAAACTTGTGCATGCGACCTTATTTGGAAAAAGGGTGTTTGCAGATGGAATTAGGTTAAGGATGCTGAGTGGAGATCATCCTGGATTAGGGGGCCCTACATCCAATGACAGGCATCTTTAGAGGAGAAGGGAAAGGAATCGCATTACAGGGGGTGAGGCCGTGTGAAGGATGGAGGCAGAGACCAGGGCGAGGCATTGACAAGCCAAGGAACCCAGGATTGCTGGGAGTCACCAGAAGGAGGAGAGAGGCAGGTAACAGATTCCCTCCAGAGACTCCAAGAGGAGACACCCTGCACATACCCAAATTTCAGACTTCTGATCCCCCAAACTAGGACAGAATATATGTCTGTCATTTTAAGTACCCCCATCTATGGCACTTTGTCAGGAAACAAGGCACGTGACCTCAAGTAGAACTGAGTTCTGTGTTCTCTCCTGCCCCTCCTGGTCACGGTAGCAGTCTTCTGTGTCCCAGGAACACATTGGGTTCCTTCCTACCACAGGGCCTTTGCACATGCTCTTCCCCCCTCACACGTGCTCATGCTATCCATGTGTCAGTTCAGAAGTGTCTCCTCAGAGAGGCTGCCTCCCACTCACCACCCTACCCCACTGCCCGATTTGTTTTTTTAGTACAATGCACTTTTCCTTAAATGGGGGAGAAATGCACTTAAAGTCGACCACCGTAACCACTTGGGAGGTGCAATTGGGAGGCACTGGGACACTGATGCTGCCACTCAGCCACCTCTACTAGCTCATCCCAGGACTGTTTCATCACCCGCACTGGAAGCCCGTCCCTCCCCTGCTCAGCACCCGAGGGTCCAGGTGCTGTCTCTGAACAATCCTGTCCTGCATGTTTCCTGTCACTGGGTCACACACTGTGGCCTTGTGTGTCAGGTTCTCACTGAGCACAAGGTTCTCAGGTCCATCCACGCTGCAGCTGTGTCACCTCACTCCCGCTGGTGGCTGAGGGACTACTGGGTGTGGGTGGACCTCATTTTATGTATCTGTTCATCTGTCGACTGACACTTGGGATAGGTTCCACCTTCGGGCTGCTGTGAACAAGTTCTTGCTCAGGTGCCTGTTTTCAGTTCCCTCCTGAGTGTCGGAGGAGGGCCATACTGTGATTCTATATTTCACTTACTGAAGAATTTGACTTTTTTCACAATAGTTGCTACTCAGACGTTATTTCTTTGTTTCTTTTACTAGAATATGAATCTCCAGGGAACAAAGACTCTTGGACTCATCCACTGATACATTGTCCACCCAGGGTGGCAGCACCTGACACTAAGAAGTTGTTCAACAGTCACCGTGTATTAGTCAGCTTTGTGTTCTACAACAAAATGCCTGAAGCAGCTAACTTATAGAGAAAAGGTTTGAGGGTTGGGGTGTAGCTCAGTGGTAGAGCACTGAGCATGCATGAGGCCCTGGGTTCCATCCCCAGCGCACACGCGCACACACGCACACACACACACACACACACACACACACATACACGGTGGGTGTTTAGTTCACAGTTTTGGAGCTCCCAGGGTGTGGAGCCTGCATCAGCTCATTTCTGGTCCTCAGTGAGTGTCAATGGTGGGATGGTGTGTGGGAGCAAAGTCAGCAATCTCACCTTAGACAGGAAGCCAGAGAGAACTGGGTGGAGCCAAGCCCAAGCTCTTCTAGAAGCCCTCTGGAGAGAACTACCTCCCAGGACACGTCCCCAATGACCTTAGGACCTCCCACCAGGCTCCACCTCCCAAAGTTCCCCACACCTCCCAATAGCACCCTTGGGATCCAGTCTTCCATCCACCATGGAACCTCAGGGGAACACAAGCCATGTTTCAACCCCAGCACGCAGGCAGAAAGCCTGAGCATGGGCATCAGGCGACACTACTCAGGCTGCCTCCCTCTCTGCATCAGGCTGCAGCCTTCCAAACCAAGGCAATAAGGCACCTTGCCCCCGACAGGGGCAGAAAGGCTGGGTGGGCAAGAAAAGAGCCCAGAGCCTTCAGCACAAGGCTTGGACTTCCCAGGTCCTGGGTGGAGGAAGTGCAGCTTTCAGAAGGCACACTGTGTTGATGGCCAGGGAGACCCAGGCCAGCCCTGGAGCTGAGCGCTGGACTGTCGCAACCAGTGCAACCAATCTCTTGGGTCCGGTGAGGGGCAAAGGTGGATTGGAAAAGAAAGATTCACAGACACAGATCTTGAAGATTAAGCTGGGATCAGGTGGAGCCTGCCCTCTGATGGAGATGCAGGTCTAAAGAGTTACACGCCAGCAATCTTTATTTATATACATCTCATTATCAGGTTAAACACTATGCAACCATTGTTCTTTGTATTCATGGAAGTTATAGAAACTAGGACATCTGTGTAGCTTTTCCACAGTTGCAATGTACAGTTGCAAAGTGCAATGTTAGGCACTCTGTGTGGCTCTCAAGAAAGTTCATTGTTTAAAGTTACTGTAAGGAGGTTGGAACTGGAGAAGTGCAGCTGGTGAAACATTGTGGTTGTCTAGCATAAAAATTTCCTTCCTTCCCTGGAGCTATGTGCCTGAGATCAAGGTCAGAGCTGATAGGACACTTGCACAGAGCCTCCTCATGTAGGGCATTGCCACAACAGCTGAGCATCCTGTGCCCTTGCACAGAAAAACATTCCCAGGAACTGGGTAAGCCACAGTCATGAGGGCATCAGAGCCCCTGATCTCAGTAACTGCTCTCCCATCCTCCCTCACTGCTCTCAACACTGGACATAAAACACAGTTTTGTTCTCACAGAACTTCCGGCAGGAAAGTGAAGAAGGTGGCTGCAGGAGTCTGCATTGATTTAGGGACAGGATCCTTGGGAGGATATCCTGGGGTGGGACAGGGTGGAGCAATGTGAGCTGGGCTCTGAGGAGTGAGTAGGAGTTTAATGGACAGAGGACAGAGAGAGTCATCTGGGGCAGAGCGGCCTGCCTGGATGGTCCACCATCTATGAACGCAACTCCTTTCATTACAGTGCCCTGGAGCTGTCCATGGTGCTGAAGCTATCGCCACTGAGCCTCGCGGGACTCCCCATTTCCTGTCCTTTGTGCTGGCCCCAGTCAGTGCCCAGCCAGTTTTGAAGTGCTGTCTCTAAGCCCAAGAAACCTGTGATGTGCCTTCCATGGAAAGTATGTGACCAGAGAAGTTTTTGTTTTATTCAGGCGTGAGTTACACTGGTGTGAGTTCAAAGATAATGAATAAAAATGCATGCCAAATAAGGGGTCTTCAAGCGAAATACACAAGGTCATGTACTGATCAGTCAACACAAATGTTGTGAACAGACACCACCAGGAACATGACTGGGTTTCCCTTGAGAGCAAAGGTCAGTATTCACTCCTTCAAGGTTCATGGCAACTTTATACAAGAAAAGGGACGAGAATCAACTGTACCCACTTCTGAGGGTTGTTGTGAGGACTGACCAGAATTGGGCATAGAAACCATTTAGCACAATTCTTGAAATCATAATAGGAGAAAAAGTATTATGCAATCTAGAGAAAACATTGCCTTTCTAAAGCGGATGCAGCCTTCATTATCTAATTAGAACTGCAGGGCCTTGGAGGGGGGCCATGTGTAATTACCTCACTGGGCTTTGGCCAGGGCATGGTGAGAGAGTTACACCTGCCAGACCTGCCAGACCACTGCTAGTGGCCACACATGGTCATGATGACACGGAAGAATGCCATTCATTTAATTCACCAATGGGGCTTCCTTGGCACTGGGAGCTTCCATGGTGCTTGTCCAAGAATTAACTAGCCTTGTGTCTGCTTAATTCAGGGGGCAAAAGAACACACCTTGCTATCCTTGGCAAAAGTAGTTTTTACTCCAAGCCCCAATAATATCGCATAGTCAAAAAGCCAGATGAGGGTTGGGGAGATGGCTCAGTTGGTAGAGTGCTTGCCTCGCAAGCATAAGGCCCTGGGTTCAATCCCCAGCACGCAAAAATAAAAAAAGCCAGATGATTTGAGTGGTGCTCATAGTAAGGGAGGGGGCTTGAGCAGAGTCCCCCACACCTGAGTGGTTATAAGGGAATACGGGCATCCAAGTAAGGGGGCGGGGCTTGTGATGGGGCGGGGCTTAGGCAGATACCCTCACATCTGAGTGGCTAAAGGGAATGGGAAACTCCACGTAAGGGGCGGGGCTTAGTATGGGGCGGGGCTTGAGCAGAGATCTGCTTGTCTGAGTGGTTGAAGGGAAGGCAGGCTCCGAATAAGGGGTGGGACTAGAGGTAGGGGCGGGGCTTGATGTGGGGCGGGGCTTGAGCAGATACCCTCGCGCTTGAGTGGTGAGGAGGAAGGCGGGCCCGAGGAAGGGGCGGGCCGGTGACGTCACGGGCCGCCGGCCCAGGGAAGACGCCAAGATGGCGGCGAACAGCTCTTCCGGCTTCGCGCAGGGCGCCGGCCCGCAGTCCAGGTAAACGGCCCGCAGTCCTCCCGCCGCGCGCACCGGCCCTGCCCCAGGAGAACCGCGCGGTGAGGAGGCGGCGGCGGCGGCGTGGTGGGAACCGGCGAGCTGCCAGGCTGGCTGCGGCAGAGGTGGCTACAGATCCGACTGTCAGGGGCGAGGAGGGGGCTCCTGACGTGGGAGGGTCCCCGGGCCTGTGGGGATGGAGCACCGTCGGGGGCGCCAGCGACAGCTGAGGGAGTCCCGGGAGGCACCTGGGCGGGCGGGGAGGCCGCGACCCCAGTTGGGGAGACGGGCCTTCCGGTGCCTGGGGGGCGGAGGGCGCGACCCCAGCTGGGGAGACCCCGGATGGGGAGACGGGCCTTCCGGTGCCTGGGAGGCGGAGGGCGCGACCCTGATGGGGAGACCCCGGATGGGGAGAAGGGCCTTCCGGTGCCTGGGGGGCGGAGGGCGCGACCCTGATGGGGAGACCCCGGATGGGGAGAAGGGCCTTCCGGTGCCTGGGGGGCGGAGGGCGCGACCCTGATGGGGAGACCCCGGATGCAGAGACCCCAAATGGGGAGAAGGGCCTTCCAGGTGTCTGAGGCAGTGAAGGGCGCGACCCTGATGGAGAGACCCCAGATGAGGAGAAGGGCCTTCCGGTGCCTGGGGGGCGGAGGGCGCGACCCTGATGGGGAGAAGTGCCTTCCAGGTGCCAACTCCTGGTGGGACATGGAGAACTGGGAGGGTCCCTGGCGGGGTGTGCGGGAGGAGAGTGGTGCTGGCCCCTGCCGAAGAGGAAGTAAAAGGGGTCTGGGTGTTGGGAATCTAGCTGGGCAGGTGGACAGAGGACCCTGACCGCTTATGGAGAAGGTAGAAGACGGGGTGCCGGGGGAGGCAGAGAAGAGCCAGCCCCTAATGAGGGGGACAGAGGACAGACCCGGGAGGGTCCCTGGCTAGGCAGGGGCTAGGGTTGGTGAGTGGTTTTGGAGAAGAGAAATCAGACCTGGAAGGGTACCAGAAGGAAGGACAGTGCCGGAGCTGGGAGGTTGCTGAGACCTGATTGAGGGGCGAACAAAGTCTTGGTAGGGCAAACTTGCCTGGCGGAGGTCCTGAGACCCAGTGGGCGTGGGTCACCTGGGCTTTCCAGGGAAGGGGACCAGTGGGGAGGGAGGGAGGGAGCTGGGATGTTGAAACCCAGTGGAACCGGTAAGGGATGGAACCCGGAGTTTGAGAGGGGAGTGGGGATGGGAGCCCAGAGGAGAGATGAGTGGGTAGGGTGCAGGGGGCTTGTATGGGCAGGGACACAGGGTACAAACACACCCCCTGCCTGTTCTCCAGGGCCTGCTCACTGCAGCACCTCTGCTGCCTCCTGCCTGTCACCCAAGTCAGACAGCCAGGGCTTGCAGCCCTGGGGAAAGGACGCTGACCCTGTCATTTTTGTGTACTACCCTGTTTCCACCTGGTAGCCTGGTAGAACCTCTTGGGCCAGCTTTGCAGCCCCTGTGGAGCCCACTACCCACGTGAACCGCTCCTTGGGCACCTCATAGATGATTGTTCCCTGAGCCTTTGCCACATGTTTGTCAGGGTCCCAAGCTGATGGTAGCTTCCAGCCAGGGTTTTGGTCTTACACAGTGGACAGACCTGGGCCAATGTTTGTGCTACTGTGGAGCTCCCGCCTATGGAATTGTAAGGAGAAGCCGTCAGGCTTGCCCCTGATGTTTTCTGCACCCCAGTGGTTTCCCCGCGTCAGGCTTGGCTAGCTGTGAGTTTTCCATCAGGGGAAGAATGCTTGGCTGCTGTTTCCTGAGATGGAGCATTTTGCTCTTTGCTGTTTCTCTGCCCCAGGGGCAGTCTGAGGGCCAGGGCCTGGGCTCGGCCAGCCTCCAGCTGAGGCTGTGTGCTCCTGGCAGCAGGCCCCTGCCTGCCCGCCAGCTCTTCCTTTTCCTTCTCTCCCCAGTGTCTCGCTCATTCCCACGTGCACATTCCCTTGACTGTTGGGCTGTTGGCATTGCCTTCCAGAGAGAAGCCGAGCATTTACGCTGTTAGAATAGGTCATTGCTGAGGTCAGTGATGTTTTTGTTTTGGTTTGCGTTAATATACTTACACATTTTAGTGCTGCTCTTTTCTGTCCTGTGGTGGCTCGGGCAATGCCACGTACACATGGCCATGTGTGTACCACTGCCACCAAGTGAACGTCTAGTGTCTTTAGGATGGTCTCTGCGAGAGTGTTACTCTTCAAGAAAAGAATAAATATTAACTAAAACTGAAAGTACCATGGGAGTCAGAGCAAAATAAACTTCAGTCTCACCAAAGTTGAAAACAAGATAATGTGTGTTATTTGAATAATTTTAAGTTGCCCCAGCCCTCCTCTTTTGGGGGAAGCCACTTTTTCTTGGAAACTTGAGCCGCTTTTAAAATATGTGTTTCTTGAGTAACATGCCATAAGGAAACTGACCGAACAGCAGATTTTGGAAGTTCCCACTTTCCAGCAGTCTTTGGACAATAGTATATACAATGCCTGCTTCACGAATTGCCCAAGCAAAGACAACAGTACTCCTCAGGAGTTCTGAGTGGGTTTTCTTGGCTTATAAAGCTGATACCCAACGCCCCAGATGGGGCTATTCCCACAAATAGGGTTGGGGACTGAGCCGTTCTTCAGCTGTTGGTCAGAGTACTGCATGCATGTCCACTCCCGGAGGGAGGAGGAGAGAGGAGGAGAGTCTGCGGTTACTCATTGATGTTCATTATCTTTTTTTTTTTAAAGTGCAAGGATGGAACCTAGGGCCTTGACATGTTACACAGGCACTGTACTGCTGAGCTGCACCCTAGTCCTTTTTTTTTTTTTTTTTTTTTTGGGTGCTGGGGATGGAACCCAGGGCCTTGTGCTTACAAGGCAAGCACTCTACCGACCGAGCTATCTCCCCAGCCCCAGCCCCCACCCTAGTCCTTTTTTAAAAAAAAAAAAATGTGTTTTGAGACAGGGTCTCTCTAAGTTGCCCAGGCTGGCCTAGACCTAGGGATCCTCCTGCCCCATGTCCTAAGTAGCTGGGATTTCAGATGTGTGCCACCATTGGCGTTGGTCATCATTTCATTATTTTATGTAGCCTGGAGTTCCCCATACTCTTTCACAGTTAGGACTGCAGGGATTCAGAATGAAGAAGTGACCCATGTGACTCCAACCGTGCTTTTGCTTGCTCAGGGGTACTGCTTAGCTATGAGGCCAGGGTCTGCTGGGGACACCCCATCTGTGTTTAAGTCTTGTGGGGCACGGGTGTGTGAAGCTCGATGGTCTGCCTGCTGGGCTCCCCCAAGACTGTCCAGGGCAGGCCAGCTTCTGCTGCTCCACAGCTGCCTTCTTGGGGCAGTGTGATGGAACTCTGCGATCACACAGTCGCCTACCTGTGTTCCACACACTCCACACCTGTGGTGCTGGGATTGAGCCCGGGGTGTCTACCATTGACCACCTGCCCCACCCCATTTTTTAATTTTATTTTGGATAGTGTCTTCCTAAGTTGCTGAGGCTGGCCTTGAACTTGGTATCCTTCTGAGCAGCTAGAATGACAGGCATAGCTACAGTGCCTGGCAAGAAAAGTACATTTTTAAGAAAAATTTTTGCATGACAGAATTATGCTTTCTCAGACCCTATCACAAGTGGATTGAATGCACTTAACAAATTTTCAGGGCTGGGGATGTAGCTCAGTGGTAGAGCACTTGCCTAGCATATGCCAGACCCCTGGATTTTATCCCCAGTACTGCCAAAAAAAAAATGTTTTTCAAGTGTAGATTTTGAATTTTCATATTATCCATTTTAGAACCAAAAATTAATTTATAAACATTGGGGCAAAAGTAAATTCCTAGAAGATCTTTTAATTTCCCAAACACGTTTTCTGTTTCTGAATTTTTATAATCTCACTTTATATTTTTGTTTTCTGAGTGTGGCCATGTGTACATTTAGAATTACCAGACTGACTACATCAGACAAAAACTTATCATCATCATTGTCATCATTATTATCATTACGTGTGGGGGGCTGAGGATTGAACCCAGGGGCACTTTACCACTGAAACACATCCCCAACCCATTTTATTTTTTATTTTGAGACAGGACCTCACTAAGTTGCCCAGGCTGTCCTTGAACTTGTGATCCTCCTGCCTCAGCCTCCCCAGTAAATGGGGTGACAGGCGCGGCCACCACGTCCAGCTATAAAAGTATTTTCCCATGACTCTTGGAAACAGTCTTTGTCATGAGTGCAGTTGGTTTTCTTTTATGTGGTTAAGAGATGAGGGGACAAAGACCCTCTACCTGGATAAACTGGAGAAATCTGGAAGTCAGGGAGTGTGGAGAAAGGAGTCCATGTACTATTTGCTCTCCTTGCAGCACCTGTTAGTAAGCTGACCTGGGATTACATGCAGCCTGACCGGGGCCAGAGGTCATCTCAACCTGTCAGCCGCACATGGGGCGGGAGACCAGGTGGCAGGACTTCTAGGGGGAGCCCTCCAGTGCTGAAAGGCCAGCACCAGGCAGGGCTGTGCAGAACTCGCGGAGTTTGCCTGTGGAGGACAGGCTGGGGAGGACAGGCTGGCGGAGACGATGTCGTGACTGTGCATTCATAAAGGGAGCCTGCACGCGCCGCGGGGGCGAGCCCTGCTCCTGCTGTGGTGGCTGCTGGAGGGGCTCTGAGACTTCAGTGTGTATTGTGAGGTCTGGGCCATGTCGGTTGTCATCAGTGCTCGGAATTGAGGTCTCGCTAAGCTGCTGAGGCTGGCCTTGAACTCACAGTCCTGCTGCCTCAGCCTCCCTCCCTAATAGGTGGGATCACAGACTCACCACCATGCTGGCTTGCTTCTCTTCCCTAAGGTAGGTGCAAGGCAGCCAAGGTGCCGTGTGCCAGCTGTCGGCCACGAGGGCTGACAGTTGTGCCTTGACACCGGGCGCTCCAGGGCGACTACCGCCAGCGGCTTCTGACACCTCGGCCTGTTGTCTTCTCAAGGCTGCCATTTCCCTGGCTGGAAGCCTCCTGCTCTGTGTTTGCTTGGCGGGTGCTTTGCCCTGGGCAGCTTCGTCTGCTGTTCTAGTGACCGAGTCCCATCAGTCATTTGTCCCTGTTGGCTGAGACTCAGACTGCTTCCTCCGATTCTGCAGCACTTCTTACCTTGAAAAGTCAGATCTGTTGCACGAGTGGGCTCCTCAGAGAGTTGCTCCCAGAGCAGAGCTGAGCCCAGCCTCAGAGGCCTGGACTGAATGTTCTGGAAGATCAGCGGCCAGCTTTGATTTTGAATGCAGTGGATGCGTCCAGGGCCGCTGTCCTGTCTGTGGAACTTGCTCGTAAGTGCCTGGCTGGCTGGCTTGTGTGCCGCTTCCTTCCCACAGCAGAGGCTCTGTGCTGGGCCTGCGGAGCCCGGGGAAGTTTCCCATCCCCGCAGGCAGGAGAGGGGCGGAGCCCCACACAACCCCTCACTGCTCCTGAGGTGTCCCGAGAGAGGTCCACAGCAGCTGGAAGCTCTTCACCTGCCTGTTCCTGGGGAGCGTGCGCCTTCTGCCCTCCCTCCCGCCCAGCCAGCAGCATCAGTGAGCCGCTGTTCCATAGTGCGTGACTGACAGGCCACCACCCACCAGGCTGCTCTCTGTGGGGCACACTCCTTCAGCTGGATGGGAGAGAAGCCCAGGGGCTGCTGCCAGACACAGCCTGGCCCCTGGGAAGCTCCAGTGCAGCTCCAGAACGTGACTGGGCTCTGTCCCGAGGGGCTGGGCTGGCCCTGGTGTGGAGCTGGCCTCTGACTGCAGCTTCAGGAAGGTTGAGATGGGGTGGGTGGGGCGGTAAAACCTCTGTGGCCTCGGAACAGCCCAAGATCTCTGCGGCGCACTGGCATGTTTTCTGGGGGTATCTGGGCTTGGAATGGGGATTCCACCTGGAGACACTTGTAAGCTTTCAGTCAAAAGAAAGAAAATGTCGGTTCTGCTGAGCCTCATGAGCACACCGTCCAACAGGCGGTCTTGGGGCGGCTCCAGCGCTGAGGCCTAGGGTCCCATCTCAGCCCCAGGAAGGAGCCAAAGTGTGTAGTATGTCTAAACAGAACCTTGGGAACCTGCTGCACCCTGGGCAGCACCGAGGGCCTTGCTCGTGCTGCACTGATCGTGGCCTCCAGCCTTCGCAGCGGACCCTCTGCACCCGAGTCCCCTCCTTCCAAGCTCAGCATTGGGAACCAGAGTTTCCCTCGGTGGTGCTGAAAGAGGTGCGCTTGATGCCCAGGTCTCTGGCTACCCGTGCTGGCATCTCACCGCTGGGGGCGCTGGAGAGGTCAGCAGCAGAAGAACTGTGTCCCCAAGTAAGAACCTCAACAGAAGAACCACTGAGTTTCTCGGCCCTGGGATTCTGGGAGATGCTCTTCCATTTGGTTTTTGTGTCTTGGACTCTGTCTTCTTGTGTCTGTGTGCTTCACTGAGGTGTTCTTTGGAAGCACTATCCAGCAGAACCATCACTGTATGCCACTGGAAGGACATGTCCTCCTTCCTGATGGTCCCTGGAAGGAGGACACCACTGGCCTCCACCTCTGGTTCCACACTGCATTTCATAGCCTGGTCTGCCCTCAAGGTCTTGATCCCTTGAGAATAAGCAAGAGCATGTCCCAAAGGAGAGAGCCCTGGGTGGGGGGACCTGGACTCTGGATCAACCCCTTCCATTCTCAGGACCTCGGTGTCCCCAGGAGTTCAGTGACCTTGTGCGCAAAGCTGTATCAATGGGTTTTGCCCCCTTTGCACTCTAAATCTAATCTAGACTATGTGCCCTCCCTCTGCCTCAACAGAGATTCAGAGCAAAGAGCCACCCAGAGACAACAACTTGAGGCCCAGGGACAGAATTCCAGGCAGGACGTGAGAGCTCGCATCAACAGAGTTGGGCTTAATCTTGGTTTCCCCTGCCAGTGGTGGCGTGAGCATGTCCAGCTTCCTGCCTGAGCTCCCCACCCCCTAGCTTCGTCTCCAGCCCTGGCATTGTTGTCATGGCGACAGCAAGCATGCCGAATTGTAGTGCAGGGGGCCGCTGTCTCTCTGAGCAACAGGTGACTCTGACGGCAGCAGCAGGAGACCGCTGGCTCGAAGACTAAGGGCGGCTTCCCTGGGCGAATCTGCAACATCCTGTTCCTGTTCCTAGGTGGCGCGGGCTGCGTTTGATCTCACACCAGCTCTCTCTGAGTTGGTGGCCAGTACTTACAAGCTGGCAGGTTTCACAGTGAGTCCTGAGGCCTGAGTCCTAGCATTGCTTCATGCAGGCAGCTCTGGCCTCCCTGGACACGGTGAGCACCAGCCCCCAGCTGGCCCAGTGGCACGGACTTCTCCTTCAGTGGTGGCACTGCCTAATACCAGGTTAGATGTTCCCATTTTACAGGTGAGTAAACTGAGGCAAGAAAGAGTATGTGGGCAGCCCAAGGCCCTGCAGGCCACTGCAGATCTCACAGCCTCTGCCGGCCATGGTCCCCACAGTGCCTGAACCCAAAATCCTCTTGGCCATTGCCAGAACCACTGGTGTCCTCAACCCTCCTGTCCCTTCTTGCTCTCAAGTCACATGCACCTGCAGGATTGCCGTGTGGACCGTGTGGTTATGTGGAGAAGCCAGTGCCACAGAAGGACTTTCCTGCAGTTCCTGAGGAGGGGCCATGCCACGCCTGCAGGACCCCAGGGGTTTGGGTGATGTGCAGCAGGCCCCCTGGGGGCTCCTCAGGAACGAAGGGTAGGCAGCCCAGACGGCCAGCTTACGCAGTTCCAGGACCTCGGGCTGGGCTGGAGGGTGGCCCTCACTGCCCGGAACCTGGCTTTGTGGTCTGACCCTGTGCCTTGCAGAGCTCAGGTGCTGACAGTGTGATCATCTGAAGAGGCGCAGAGGCCACAGGGCTCCCCTGCGGGTGGGCCTCAGGCCTTCAGCTATCCGGGAGCACTCCTGCCTCCCGCTCTGCGTGGGGACACAGCAAAAAGGTCCTCCCCAGCCTCAGCCAGCTCCTTGCCTTGACCTTGGGCTCTAGCCCCCAGACTGAGCAATAAACCTCTGTGCTTTACAAAACCCCGTCTGTGGTCTGTTGGAGGCGCGCACAGTGGCTGAGACACTGGCTCTGGGGTGACGGGGTGAGCTTGGTGTGCCTGCAGTGGGGGACTGGTTTGCAGATGGAAGCTGTGCTGCCAGCAAGCCTGTGCCATCTCTGGAAAGCTGCCGGCCCTTGGAGGTATGGCCCTTGGAGCCAGCACCATGAGGTATGGAAAATAAAGCGTAGCCACCGCAGGGAGGGGGCTCTCCCATGGGCACCGCCTTCCTGATCTCCCTCCCCACTGCCTGGAGCAGGCAGGGGACATGGTGTCTCCCTGCTCTTGCTTGTGACTTCCCGAATGAGTGCACCTCCTTGAACCCCCGGCTTTGGCTCTCAGGGCGTCTGATGAGTGTCACCATCCTCCCCTCAGATCTTGGAGGTTGTCCCCAAGGCGTCTCTGCAGAAGCGTTCCTGCAACCACCCTCAGTGGCTATTTCTTCCTGCTGGTGCCCTCGGTCTTGGCCATGCACTCCCGTATCCAGCCTCAGCCCAGGCCCAGCCCTGGAGCTTTGGCTCTGTGTGGTTGTCAGGAGCAAGACCAGGAGCACAGCCTGCGCACGTGGCCTGCAGCCCAGGAGTTTGTGCCCTGCGCGGAGAAGTGGCCAGCCCCGCCTCAGGCCCGAGCACACTTCCTCTGTGAGCCACCGGGCCACAGTGTGGGGCTGGCCTTCTGGGCATCCTTGCCCTAGTCCTTTGGCCTCCATGGACCTCCTGTCCCTGCCAGGCTGCCTGCCTCTGTGTGAGTCCCCTGTGGCTGCTGTAACAAACAGCCACACACTCGGGCGCAGAAACCACACGTTTATTACTTGGCGAATAATGAAGGTCAGAAATCCAAATGGATCTTGCTGGGGTAAAGTCAGGGTGTGGACAGGTCTTCCTGCCTCTTCTGTGCTACCGCTGGGCATCCCTTGGCCCGTGGCCTCGCCACTCCACCCACGGTGGCGCAACTGCAGGCCTGGGCGCCGCCTGGCCCGTCTCCTCTCCTTCTCACCCTCCTGTGCTGGGGCTCTGCTCCTCCTCCTGCCTGTCTCAGTCCCTTCTCACCCTGCTCTGTGTGGGGCTCCCCAGCGTCACCCAGAGTGGAGGCCACAGCTTGCAGCTGCCCCTGAGGCCACCAGTTTCCTCAGGCCTCCCAGTGGGCTCTCCGCCTCCACATTTCTCCTACGGCAGGCTGGCCACCCGCTTCCACCCTTGGTGTGGTTCTGTCCATGTGGTGGCACTTTGCACCCAGCTGGCAGCAGCCAGCATGTGTCCCTGCACTGGACTTGTCCTCCGCTGCTGCCAAGGGTTCTCCCACCTTCCCACCAGGATCTCATCCAGACAGCTCTCAGTGCCACCAGCAAAAGCAGTCACCTTACAATTCCCGAGGTCCTCAGGCACCTCCAAGGCCTGGGTGGCATCAGCCAGCCCGGAGGTGGCTCCCCCCACTCCCTCGTTCTTCACATGCAAACAGTTTTTCATGCTAAGTTGAGACTTAAATAGAAGAGAGCAAGTCACCCTGTAGGAACAGCCCAGTGAAGCAAGTTTGGCGCCCTCCCGTCCTCTGCAGGGCTTCTTCCTGTTCCGCTGCGTCTCATGCTGGGTTTCTGTTCGCTTGCCTTCTGTCCCTGAGCACCTTGCCTGGTGTGTCCTGGCTTCCTGTCACTGTCACAGATACCTGAGATGACCAATTAAAGAGGACTGGGGTGTTCTGCTCAGGTTTGGAGGTTGCAGGGCACAGCAGCACAGCGTCGGGGGAGCCCATGGTGCCCCAAACCCCTTGCCTAGTGGCCAGGGAACAGAGAGTATCCCACTCTCCCCTCCAAGGGGCACCCCAGGGACCGAGGCCTCCCACCAGACCCCACCCTCAGAGGCTTCTCCACCTCCCAGTGGCAGCCCCCTGGGGCCAGGCCTGCAGCACAGGCCTCTGGAGGTGTTCTGGGCGGGCCTGCAGCAGTCACGTCTCCTCTGGGTGTGATGAGAACCCCCCAGTTTTGCGTCCTCATCAGGGGTGAGCTGGGTCATGGCCTTCGGTGGACGGGCTGAGCCCCTGGTGTCTCCAACACCTGCTTCCCCCACGCGTTCCTAATCCTTTAATGTCGTAAGACTTCCCAAACATGACGGCTACTCAGAACCCAAGGCGTTATCTAAGTGCCTTTTAAAACAGTTCCAAACACAGGTGACTGTCCTGCTCACAGGCTTCCCCACCTGTGCCATCAGCGACTCCTCGTTGCCGGCAGCGGTGGGTTTGCTGCATGTTGGCACGCACACACAAGGCCACGACAGTGCTCCCGGTGTGTCCTCTCCCCTCAAAAAGCACACCCAAAACTACGTTTCTTGAGAGTGGCTCACTCCACCGTCCACCCTTTTAAAGTGCAGCAACAGGGCTGGGGAGATGGGCTGGTAGAGTGCTCGCCTCGCAAGCACAAGGCCCTGAGTTCCATCCCCAGTACCGCAAAAAAAAAAAAAAAAGTGCAGCAACAGTGGCTTTCTGACATGCATGGGGTTATGCACCCATCGCCCCTAATTCCAGAACATTCCGTCATCCCAAAAGAAAACCCATGCCCTTGAGCAGTCCCCTGCCCTCCCAGCCCTGCCTCGGTGACTGGCCTGGATGCAGTCGCCTGCTGCCAGTGGAGCCACACTGTCCGGTGCTCCCCCACAGGTGGGGGTACTGGGGGTCCCGCCGCCTGGGGTGCCATCGCAGCTCCCCCGCTCTTGCTGGCAGAAGGTGTCCACTAGAAAATCAGCTGCTTAGCCTGGGCGGTGCTGTCGCAGCTGCCTGGTAGCAGGGCTTCTGCTCAAGTTCTAGTCAAGGTGACCCCAGACAAATCCAGAGGACCCAGGAGATGCGAGCCCTGCAGGAGCGGGTGAAGGCCCACGAGGCTTCTGCTGTGGGAGACTGAGGAGGGTGGAAGCCTCCCATGGGGCCTGGGTAGCTGCCTGTCCCTCCTCAGACTGGCTCCCAGCCCTGTCCTCCCCTTCTGAGTCTCTCCACAGCAACTCTGCACACTAGGGCCAGGTCAGCCTCTGCTGGGCAGCGTCCCTGCCTCCACCACTGCAGCTCAGGAGCTCTCCAGTCATGACAGCCACATGTGTCCCCAGACGTGGCCCATGAGTCTCTGGGGCAGAATTTCCCAGTGAGACCCTTGCTCTCGGGTCCCCCAGCGCTGCAGTCATGGGGCAGTGCTGCAGAGCTCCCCTGAACCCTGCTTTCCTGCCCAGCTGAAGCCGTGGTGTGCTGGGTTGACTGCCACAGCCCAGCCGGTCCTCTCTGTGGCCTCTCGGATCTTGCAGCTGTGCATCCAGGCGTCCTTGTGCCCTGCCTGTGCCAGCAGACGGCACAGAAGTGACTGCCCTTCCTGAGCCCTGGCACTGAGAGGCCTGGCCTGCATCCCCTCCTTCCCCGGGGACCCTGCACGTGATTGACCCACCCTGGCCCACGGAGGAGGCGAGCCACCATAGCCCATCTGACAGCTTTGACCTGAGACGCGGGAGGGAGCCAGCCTGGGTGGGCCTGCAGAGTCAGGAGCAGCAGGCCCCTGGCCTTGCTGTCAAGGGCCACACGGCCAATGGCTTTGCCTCTGCAGCTACTGAACTCCACCACTGCAGCCAGCTCAACCTGCAGCAGCTCAGGGAACGGCTGCTGAGCGCTCGGCCAGCTTTGGTTTGAGACGCTCAGATGTGTGTCTCTGGTCACTTGTGTGTCATTAGATCACACCCTTTTAACTCTTTCCAACCATTTAAAACTGGGAAGACTGTTTTTCCCCAGGGGCCACGTGAAACCAGGCTGCAATTAAAGAACAGAACTGCCAACGGACCAGGCAGCATGGGATGTGGCCACCCTTCTCTTCCACCTCCCCATCCCTTCCTGTCTAAGCTCCCCGTGCGATGCCCTCAAGGGGCTGTGACCCCGAGCAGGTCGCGTGCTCCGCAGGCTGGGAACAAATTTCACACGGGCTTGCTTGCTGAATGAGGCCAGGAGAGACGCGTCTTCCCCAGTGTTGGCCCCAGGCAGCCCCGGGGTGTGTTGGTGGCTTCGTGGCGTCATGACAGTTACTCAGCATGAGGTGGGCCAAGCATTCCCCTTTTGGGTCACTGCCACTGCATCGTCGTCACGAGTATCCCTGACACTTGGCTGTCCCAGCCCTGTGGCGGGCATCCGCGTCTGTGAAGCCCTGTGCCATGGAGCTGTCTTTGAGCACACCTTTGCAGGTGTCCTCTCTCCCTCTCCTTGGTCAGCTCAGGCCACTGTGACAAAATCCTGCAGACTGGGTGGCTTCACAGTAGACATTTATTTCCTTGCAGTCCTGGAGGCTGTTGTCCGAGATCAAGGCGTGGGCAGGACGATTTTCTCCCACGGCCTCTTGGCTTGTAGATGGTGGCTAGTTGCTTTCCATCACTGTAGCAAAATACCTGAGATAACTAACTTATGAAGAGCAAAGGTTTATTTTAGCTGTGGTTTCAGAGGTTTCAGGCATGATGGGGCCCATGGCTTTTAGATGTGTGGCAAGTGGCAGGCACATCATGGTGGGAACACATGACAGCAGAACTGCTTACCTCATGAGCCAGGGAGCTAAAGAGGGGGTCTGGAGATCTGGCCGTGGTGAGCATTGGCCTGACATGTGAGGCCCTGGGTTGGATCCCCAGCATGGCAAAAAAAAAAAAAGAAGGGGCCAGGGTCCCACCAACTCCTTCTAGGCTGCATCCCCAGTCCTGCAGACCCCCTAGGCTCGCCCCTCAAAGGCCCCACCGCCTCCCTAGGGCACCCCTGGGGACCAAGTCTCCGACTCCAGTTCCGCAATACACAGCCTCCTCCTTGCGTGGCCTTGCGTGGCCTATGTGCTGTGTGCCCTGCAAGCCTTCTCTTCCGAGGACCCCAGCCCTGTGGGTTCAGACCCTGGCCCATGGCCTCACTCACTCTGCGTCAGCTCTTTAAAGACCACATCTCCAAATACCATTGTCATGGGGCTTGGGCTCGGGCTCGGCGTCTGACGCTGGAGTGGGCGCAGGTCAGCCTACAGCACAGCCGCGGTGTCCTAAGACGGCTCCGGTCTTGCCGCCACATGCCCGGTGGCTCCCTTCGCTTCCTGGGTTAATCCAGAGCCCCGAGCCAGGTCGTGCTCTGTGCCGCTGGCAGCCGCTGGGGCTCTTCTGTGTTCGGCCGCTGTCAGTCACACCACTATGGACAGGGCTGCACATCCATGTCCCCATTTTCACTTGCTTTGGGCAGACGCCAGGCATGGAGTTGCTGGCTCACCTGGCAGTCCGTGGCCCTAGAGAGCTGCTGGGCGCTCCCCGTTCCCATGGGGCTTCTTGGAGTGACGGAAATGTGCTAAAACTAATGTGCGAAGGTTGCACACTCCCCAGTGTACTGAAGCCTCCACACTTTACACTTGAAATGACTGAGTTGCGTCGGTGTGAATTAGACCTCAGTAAAGCCGTTTTTTAAGGCAGCACAGAAATTATAATTTACTGAGGATCAGATTTTTAAATCACAATGGTTAAAGTGACTTTTTGATTCTAAACCACGGAGTTGCAGGTTCTTCCGTGCCTCTCCGAGGTCAGTTTGCAATCCCAGAGCCCAGGCCCTCTGGCTGCCCCACGAAGTGCCTTCTGCCCCACCCAGCCACACCAGACCCAGTGTGGAGCATCGTGAGCTCACACCATGCTAACACACACACCCGCCTGGAACCTCAGGTGGGACGGACCCAGCACTGTGACTGCAGCGTGGCACTTCCTGCCTTCGCAGGCCTCCCAAGAGCCAACCTGGGCGTGAGCAATGGGCCCCGAGTCCATTGCTCCCAGAGCCTCCCAGAGCCTGAGCCAGGGTAGCCACAGAGTGATCACTCCTCAGTGGGAGTGTCTGCAGTGGCCACCACTAGGCACGCTGAGTCAAAATCTGTATTGATTAAGTTAACAGGGTTGGAAGAGTCTCTGAGCTGTATTGGCTGTAGCGCGCGCGCGTGTGTGTATATGGTGGTGCTGGGTAGAACCCAGGCCTCGAGCATGCTGGGCAGGTACCCCCACCACCGAGCCACACGCAGCCCCTTGATCTACTTTTTTAAAAATGTGTTTTTAGTTGTAGATGGGCATAATACCTTTATTCTATTTATTCATTTTTATGTGGTGCTGAGGATTGAACCCAGCGCCTCCCACGAGCTAGGCAAGTCTGTACCACGACCTCCAGCCCAGCCCTTGGTCTGTTCTTTGACCTCTGAGGTAAGGAGACAAACCAACCTCCCCAGGCTCACCTGAGGAATCTGTTCCTTCGTAGCCGCCAGGGCGCTCCTGCGGTGGCACAGACTGGAGCGTGTGGCTGCTGGCACACTTCACCGCTCTTGGGCTGGGTCAGGAGCCAGCAGGAGCACCTGAGTCGAGAGGGCTTCAGTGAGTTCCAGAGAAGCAGTGTGCAAGGCACTGGCCAAGGCCACGCTGTCCTGCCCATTCCCAACCTATAATGCCAAGCAGTCTGGCACCTGCCGCGGTGCCATGGGACAGAATGCCAGGGATGGGGATCTGGCTGCGCCATTAGGGAAGGCAGTGACGTCTGAGCAGCCACCACAGGAGGAAGAGGTGCTGGAAGGGAACGGAGGGGCCTTGAGCAGGGGAAGACACGGAATGTGGGGCTCTGAGCGGACCCCGTGGCTGCCGGAGGACGGAGGGACGGTGGCAAGGAGGGCAAGGGGCGCAGGCCAGTCAGCCGAGGCTGAGAGAGCATCAGGTCCTCCGGGCGGCTCTGCTCGACCCCTGCTCCTGAGTGGACGCCTCTGTGCTGGCTCCACGCGCCCTGGGTTGAGTGAGTCACAAGCCCAGCAACTCACTTTACACACCTGCTTCTGCTGAGCACTGAGACCTTATTCCCTGACCATAGAGTGACACACCTTGTGGCAGGTGGCAGGAGTCACCTGGAGATGGTCGAAGGTCTACAGCGTGCTGCCTAGCACCCAAGGTTTGGTGTCCGTGAGGTCTTGGGATGTGCTCCCCATGGTCACCGTGAGATGGTGTGATCCGTTCTCGCCCTGCCGCCCCGTGGGGCTTGGCGCGCTGTCTCCTGTGATCCACGGCGTGGGCTGCAATCTCTCCTCTTTCCTTTCCATGGCGAAGGGCCCTCCATTCCCACATTTTCCCCTGAGGGTGATGGAGAGTAGAAGGCCCTGGGCTCAGACAAGCACCTGGGTTGGCTGTCTGCAAGATGGGAGCCCCCATCCTCCTCTTCGGAGGGTCTCCTGGTGACGGCCCTCTCTGTGGGTGAGCCAGGCGATGTGGACAGGGGCTCACTAGAACAGGGGCTCACTTGGCCTTGGGCCAAGAGACGTTCTGTGTCTTAATGACCAGGTGGTGACCTGTTGTGTTAAGCCAGATGGCCCCAATCCAGGGTGATTCCAGCCTGCCTTGCAGTTCCGTCGCGCCGTGTGCGCTGTGCTCAGCTGTTGCTGGAGGACATGGTTCTTCTGCACAGCGCAGGCTTCCTGCATGGCCATTTTGCCCTCGCAGGCTGGCGCTCAGCCGTTTGGGGTAGGCGGGCTGAGCCCTGGCGTCTAGGCAGCAGCTGTGTGAGATACATTTCTGGGTCGTGGTTATTTTGGACTTGGGTCTAATCAGCTGCAGCCCACTAGTACATGGAGTGGTCTTGCTGCCGTGAGAAGTCAGCTTTCATGGAAGAACCCTGACGTTGGGCTGGAACACGGGCCGTGCAGTAGCTTATCCACAGAGTGGCAGAATGGGTTCGTGTCGCCATGGCTACTTACCCTGTCCCGGTTTCCCCATCTGTATATCAACTCAGTAGTCCCCATGCCTCAGGTCGTGGAGATGGTTGAAGAGAATGTGAAACTGTGCCTGGGCCCCAGGAAGGTCAGGAGCACCAGCAGACTCAGTGTCCAGCTCAGGCTGGCTGCAGCCAGGCCCGCTTGCTCAGGTGTGCTGGGAGCTGCGTCTAATCTGCTCGGGCTTTGTGATTCCAGCACCCAGCCTCCCACAGCCTTCCCTCTCCCGGCCTCGGGGGCCAGCTACTCCGTGCAGCCCGCTCCTGGTATGGACCCCTCTGCGAACCTGGCCTTCGCCCCGGCTGCCCAGCCGTCCAGCCCTGGAGCTCCCGCGGGGTATGGCTGCTACCAGCCCCACTCTGGCCAGGAGTTTGGTTATAGCAGCCGACCCCAGGAGCCTGTCCCCGGGCCCAGCTCTGCACCCACCTATCAGGTACCCCAGCGTGGCCATGGCGGGAGACATAGCTAGTGTGGCATGGATGAGTCCAGTGGTCCCTGTGACCCCCTCCTATGGGCCTCTGCACTGTCACCTCCTTTCTGCATTGTCTTGAGGTGTGGGAAGTTAACTTACAGTTTCCCCTTCTAAGGGACAGTCCCCTGCCAGTGGAAGCTGCACCTGGGGACAGTGAGGCTGCCGGGGCAGTGGGGGGGCAGGGGCAGACCTGCTCCGAGACATTCCCTGCCCACAGCATCCAGCCACCGCCAACCTTCCCCCATTTCCACTAGGTGTGACCCAGGTGTCCCGTGCTGGCTGATCAGCCTGCCTCCGGCGCCTGTCCCCACCCCCAGTTCACATCAGTGGACAGCATCACAGGCAGCCAGATACCCAAGCCGCCAGCGCCCATCGGGCCCCTCTTGCTCCCTCTCTCTACTCCTCACCAAGGCCTGGGACGTCTCCCTCCAGCCTGCCCTCCTCCCCAGCAGCCTCCTGAACAGCACATTCAGGCTGTTGGGAATTAGCGTCAGCTCCACTAGGCCACTGCGTCCCCCTCCGTCTTCACTCTGTGCCCAGTTCCCCAATCGGGCTGGCATGGGGGCGGGAGGCATGGAGAGTGAGTGGCGGAGCCCGAGCCTGGCGGGAATGCACCCTGGTCCAGGCCCTGAGCTGCTTCCCTCCTGCTGTCTCTCCCCCGGGGAAACCTCGTGCAGGACACTTACAGCTATGGACAGTCGACAGTCACCAGGAGCTACGAGGACAGACAGCACTACGATCCTGCAGCCTCGGACACGCTCTGCCAGCCAGGTGGGTGTGTGCTGGACCCCGGGGGCGGGACGAGGGGGTATTGGGTACACAGGGAGGATTTCCTTCTAGGAGATCAGTGAGTGTCCCCCCTCAGGGCTGCCTCCCACATATGCCCCAGTCTCAGCAGGCAACTAGGCCTGTGAATGGCAGGGGGAGGAGCCTAGAAACAGAGGTGCTTTGCTAGATGGAGGGGCGAGTTCTGTTGTGGAGACACGGAGGGAGCCAAGGTGGGTGTGTTCAGCCCTTCTGTGCCTAGCACCCGCGGAAGAAGCCAGATCGGATGGCAGTGGTGGGCACAGGCTCACAGGCATGTCACTGCCAGGACCTAGGCTCAGGCTTAAACTGCCAGTAGTCTCCAGCCAGCGGGACCCGGCAGGTCCCCAGGCTCAGCGCCTCTGGAGACCGCAGTGGGAGGTGGGCTCTGCAGGGAACCTGGGCCTGTCCTCTAAGGACCTACAGAGGCCATGGGAGCCTAGGGGCGGTCAACGCTAACCTCAGCCCCCACAAGAGGCAACCAGAGCCAAAGCAAAGTCACCAGCCAGCGCCCGTACTCAGGCCATGAGGGTTTAGCCTGAGGCCTCCTTCTCCACCTGTCCCCACTTACCCAAGGACACAGGTTCATGCGGATAGCCTGTCCCTCCACCCCTGCCATCAAGCGTGTTGGAATCCGCCCCTCCCCGTTTTTCTCTCCTTCTCAGGAACGAGCCCCCCAGGCTCTGGCGCGTCTGTGTATCCGGCAGCCAGTGCTTACTACCCGCCGCCACCCACGCAGCCGCAGCCCTCGCCCCCCCCAGGGCCCTCTCAGCAGCTGCAGCCCCTGCCACCCCAGCAGCCTTCCCCACCACCGACGGCACCAGTGGGCTCAGCCCCATGGGGTGGCCCAGGAAGCAGCCCTAGGGACAACTCTGCCAGCAGCTTCCCCGAGAAGTTCCCCAGCAGGCCACCGAAGCCCAAGGCGGGCCCCAGGCAGCCCCAGCTTCACTACTGTGACACCTGCAAGATCAGCTGTGCTGGACCCCAGGTCAGCCTCCACCACACCAAAGCGGGTACTCGGGCCAGGACCCTTGCCTCTGACCAAGGTCTGCTGGTGACCTTGCACCGTAAAGCATGCGTTAGCATCGCCTTAACCAGGGCCTGCTGGCACCGGTGGAAGAGCGGGAGCCAGCACAGTGTTGTCGGTGGCCGCAGAGGCCCGACCCTGAGCAGGGCGCTCTGCTGGCCCAGGGGTGAGGTGCAGCAGTGGGGGTGTGGGGGTGCTGCCCTTTGCTGGGGCCGAGCAGAGCCCAGGTGGCCACGGAGGCCTGGGATGCTCTGCGAAGCCTGGGTGTGTGCACATGTAGGTGCTGTGTGTGTCCTGTGTAGGCACATGTGGGCGTGCGAGCATGTGTGTGTGCACGCACATGTGAGAGCGAGGGTGCGGGGGGCAGAGCAGTCCCCATCGTGTGCAGCACGGGATCCCGATGCTCAGAGGTGGCCCAGTGGAATCAGGGCCTTCTTCCTGGGAAGCATCGGCTGTCAGGCTGCATCTTGGCAAAGCACACGCCTGCAGGAGCGCAGAGTCCAAACCAGACTCTGGAGACTTGCGAGGAGCCAGAACACTCTGCAGGCCCACCTCTGCCTGCCCTTCCTGGTCTGGGGCCTCTCCCCCCGAGGCTCTGGGCCCCGAGGCTCACTCGCTTCTGCAGAGTCTGGGGCAGAACCCTGAAGTGCACCTCCTCCCTTGTGCGCGTGCCCTTGGCAAGGCCTGCTGAGTGCCAAGGCCTGGGTTCCATCTCCAAGAGACCAGAAAGCAAGAAGAAAGAGCGGCAGGCAGGTGGCCTCTGTGAGCCTCAGTGTGCTCGGGCATCGGGGGTGGCAGTGCAGCTTTGGCCTCCCCGGGTGCAGGAGGCCCAGCAAGCCACCCTGGCCTGGCATCTGGCACGTAGGCGATGTGCTCTGAAGAGCCAGCGCTCGTTAGTCCTGGGGCTTGGGCAGCACGCGCACGCTCTGCGTGGCGCTGTGTGCCCAGCGGAGGACAGACAGCACCTCGCTCCCACCATACTGGCACCGTCTCCCAAAGCCAGCAGCCAGGCCCCAACCCGACCCTGGCATCCACACAGCGCCCCCACTCGGGAGTCCACTTCCACCTGCCCCCGCTGACGATTCCTGCCCATGTCCCTCCGGCACCCTGCCAGGCCCATTACCTTTAGTCCTCAGGCCGCCTCCGCCTGTTGCCCACTGTGGATGTGGGTCCCTGTGGGCCCCAGGGCCCCAGAGGACATCTCTCCTGCATCCCCCTGGTTGTCTAAGTGGGTTTTCTAGGTCAGAGAAGTGGCAGTTTCTGCTGCAGTCCCCCCTGAGGGGCTGTGCCTCCAGGGAACCAGGAGGAGCAGGGCATGGGCTTCAGCCAGAGCCCCTGGCAATGCCCGACCTCTCTCTCTCTCTCTCTCTCTCTCTCTTGCTCTCTCTCTGTCTCTCTCTCTACCTCTCTCTCTCTTACTTTCGTTCTTTCCTGCTTTCTCTGTCTCTTCCTTCCTTAGTTTTCTTTGGGTCCTGGGGATTGAACCCAGAGGGTGTCTACCACTGACCCTCACCCCCCACCCTGTTATTGTGCTTTGAGACAGTCTCTCTGAGTCACCCAGGGCTGGCCTCCCACTTGGGACCCTCCTGCCTCAGCCTCCTGAGCAGCTGGATGACAAGGCGTGGCCCTCCCCTGGTTCGACACACCTCTTTTCTTATGATGCTCCCACCCTCCATCCTTGAAAACTCATGTAACATGTTCACACAGGAGCCTGGCCCTCTGGGGGACACGGCTTCCCTCCCTTGTGCATGAGCTCTGAGCATGTGACATGAAGCATTTAGTCCTGACACCACTCTGGGTGTCTGAGGGAGGGCCATCCTCCAGGAGCTTGGAGTCAGAGTGACCTCAGAGACAGGTCACCCAGCGTGAGCAGAGACGGGGAGAGGGCTGGGTAGCTCCGGCTGGAGTGCTCCCGGGTCCTCCCCAGCACTCCAGGAGCAACTCCTCCAGACTGGTCCTCCCACAGGAGACACTCCCTGGCAGGGCCAGTGCTCCCCTGCACACGCCCAGCCCTGCCTGATGCGCCACGCGAGTCCTGTTTGCTCAGGCAATGCACTCGCAGGTTTCCACCTCCCACCCCTGCCTCCGTCTCCCCCTCCTGTTTTTCCTCCCTAGCATCACGGTGGTACCGTGTCTTGCATGCTTCTGGGGATGTGCTATCTGCAGGGGCGGTCCTTGGCGTGGTCAGTGCGTCCTGGCTGCGTGCCGCTTGCCTCCCTCCAGGGCTGCAGGAACCCAGTGGGTTCCCCTCGAGGGCTGGGTGATCAGACATTTGCGTGGGGCCCCTCCGTGTATCAGCAGGTTCTAAAAAGCAAGTGTCTGCAATGTCATCTGGCAGCTTTCCCAGTCTGGACAAGGCCCAGTTGGCTTCAGGCAGCTCCCAGCCCCGCCCCACCGAACCTGTGATTCTTCGGCAACGCTCTCCTAAGTAGGGTGTATTTTAGCAAGGGAAGAAACCACAAAGACGTCTTTTGGTCCCAGCTTCGGAGTTTGCTAACTGGGCTTAATGAAGGGACCCTTGCTTCTCTCAGTGCCAAAGGGTAGGAGGATGGGGACAGTGACCTCTGTCTCCCATGGGGGTCTTGCCAGCTGTGTCCATGGCCTGCTGGGGAGGGACAGTGCCTGCTGGGATACCAGCTCCGTCCACTTCTTCCTCTTTGCGGCAGACCTACCGGGATCATCTGGAAGGACAGAAGCACAGGAAGAAGGAGGCGGCTCAGAGGACGGGTGTGCAGCCCAACGGCAGCCCATGCGGGACGCCGGCGCAGCTGCACTGCGGCCTATGTGCCGTGTCCTGCACTGGGGCAGAGGCCTATGCTGCCCACATCCGGGGAGCCAAGCACCAGAAGGTAGGGGCCCACACACCACCAACCCACCTGGGACCCAAAGGGCCACATGCTGGGGTAGCTACACAGACCAGCGGGGGTCTGGGGGCCTTCAGAGCATGAGGGCCATGGTCCCCAGGCCCCAAGAGCCACACCACGAACATGACCCTGCCCCTGCACAGACACTTAGGGACCAGGGGCCTTTGCACCTGGGCCACAAAGACAAAACCACACAGCATTTGGGGGCATGCAGAGTCTGCTGGAGTGAGGCTAGATGGTGTTCCCTAGGTGCTGTTTTCTACCCTTCCTGTCTTAACACCAAAGCCTTCCTGTGGCCTGAAAGGTGCTTGCAGGGGAAGTTAGTGCAGCCCCACCTGAGAGAGGGCAGGGAGGCCTAGCCTGCACCCCAGGCCTGCGGGCCTCTCAGTCAGCAAGGTGCTGTGAATATCTGCAGGATGCTCACCTCCAGCAGTGGGTGGGGCAGAGCTGCAGATTCCTGGGGATACTCACCTTGCCCCCACATGGTCACTGAGCAGGTCACCGAGCAGGATGGCTGGGAGTGCCCTGTCCCACTGCCACGGGCCTTCCTGCCCCCAGGGCTTTGCACAGGGCTGACTTCCAGCCACCCTGAGGAGGCCTGGCCCAGGACCTGTTTCACCGCCTCACTCACCTTGTGCTCACCGAGGGCGGCGTTGCCCAGCCCAGCCCAGGGCAGGCTCCCTTATAGCCCATGGGAAACCACCCAACCAGAGCCGGCAAGGGCACAGGATGGACACAAGGAAAGAGCATGGTGGGAGATGGAGGACCAGACAGGGCAGGGTGCAGGTATCCCCTCTGGGCCTGGGGCTCGGTCTGGGCTCAGGGAGGCTCTGCAGCCTGCTGGATGGGGCAGTTCTGAGGGTGGACACCAGGCAGTGCCGGCAGGTGCGTCAGGCGGTCATGGGTGCAGGCGCTGGAGGCCACCCAGCAGGCCTTGCCAACTGGAACCTTCCACAAATGCCTGGACCCGCAAGTGCTGAGGGCTGTGGCCAGAATGTGGGTACCTGCACCTCTTCTGCAGAGATGGCTGTGTCCAGGAGCACATCCGTCTTAGTTGGAGGCCCCGGCCACACAGTCACACACCCTGAGCCCCACATCTGGGGCTCTGGGCAGGGGCCTGTGGGGGAGCCTCGCAGGTGCTGAGAGCGGATACCTCACGACAGGAGGAAGGGGCCTGGAAGCAGGGGACAGCCTGAGAAGGCCTCAGTGGGGAGTGATGTACCAGAGACATTTCAGGGGCGCCTGGGAAGGGTGGGTCCTGATGCTCCCGACAGAGGGACGGGTCCTTCCAGGTCTTTCAAGTTGCACACCAAACTGGGGAAGCCCATCCCCACCATCGAGCCGACGCCCAGGAGCCCCGCCCGCAGCAGCAGACCTGAGGCCCCCCACAGTTGCCCAGCTGCATACTCCAGGCAGGGCAGCCCTGGCCAAGAGACCTTTGGCCTCCAGCACTCCGAGGGAGGGTAGGTGTCCCTGCTTTCCCCGCCTGTGTGCCCCTGGGCAACCTCGCCACCCTCCTCATGTCCCGGGAGAAGCGGACTGTGGGTAAATTTGTGTGCGTGTGTGTGTGTGAGGGTGGGCGACCCCTTTCCAAACCTTTGATTTGAGACCTTTCCAGGAATGGTAGTGTTGCATCTTCCTGTGGCACCGGGAGATGGCTCTGGGTGCTGGCAGGCCTCCGGAGCCCTGGCCCGGCTGGAGCGTGGCCTCCCGCCCTGGTGCTCAGGGTCACACTGGGCCCTGATGAGTTAGGTGGGCGCTGGCAAGCCATGGCTGCCCTGCCCCCGACACCACAAGTCCGGCTACCTGCCTGTGACCTGAGTGGTGACAGCTCCTGTTCTGAGCTCTGCACTCATATCATGCACCCTCCCCAGCAGCTCCCTCAGGGAGATTTTGTCACTTGTCCCAATGTGCAGATGGAAAGACCAAGGTGGGTGCCTGGCCCGGTCACGCAGCAAGTGGCTGTAGCTCCTGCCCAGCTCCGTCCAGTAGTCCCTGCTCAGACATCTGCATCCTACACTGAAGGGTGGAGGTATTTGGGGCCTAAGCAGCATGTCTTCCTGAGTAACAACATGATTTTTAAACTTCTTGCAGTGGGGACAGATCTCAGGGCCCCTTGCAGGACAGCAAGCTCCCAGATGAGCTGCACCCCAGCCTGCGAGGTGGTCTTGAGATGAATCACTAAGCAGCTTCTAGTTTGTTTTTTGTGGTCCCAGGGCCCATCCCGCGGTCTACGTGCTCTACATCTGAGCCACCTCTGCAGCCCTGCTGTCGTGGTTTGAGACAGGGCCCCGCTAAGTTGCTCGCCTTGCTCCGCCTTCCACCCCCCTCAGCTCCTGAGCAGTGGGGACCACAGGCCTGCACCACTGCCTCCGCCAACGTGTCCCCCCCCAGAGGTCCCACAGTGTGCCTCATTAGCATGTGAAGGGAGACCTTTGGTCCGCAGCCTCATCATGCTGATGAACTAAGGGTGGAGGCTTCCAGCAGCTGGTGGGTCCCCGAAGGAGAGGTGAAGCCTGGGTTTTTTCCCCATGGATTCGAGTTGGCCTCATGCTTCCTCGCTGTGACTCGAGCAGGCACGACAGGAACATCAAAGTCAAACGCAGACACAGACGAAGCTCCAGCAGAGGAATCTGTGCAACAGGAAGGCTGGTTCTTGCTGAGCCTGGGAAAACATGTGAAAGCTATTTAGTTATTCTGTGGTGCTGGGGACGAGCCCAGGGCCTCCCACACGCTGGGCAAGCACCCTGAGCTGCACCCAGCCCTTTTGTTAATTCGAGACGGCCGTGCTAAGTTGCCCAGGCTGGCCTGGACCTTGCCATCCTCCTGCCTCCGTCTCCTGAGTAGTTGGGATCGTGGCATGACCACCACACCCAGCCAGAAGTCCTCTTGAAGAGGCCCAGGTGCTTTCTACGCGAGGGCGACTGACAGGGCAGTGGCCTCCTACCTGAGGCAGTTTGCGGGGGTCGAGAAGGGGCAGGTGTTTCCTTGGGCACCGTGTCATGCTGCTGTTCTTGTAAGCGGCCAACTGTGGCACACTGTTGTCCTTCAGATCCTGCCCCAGAGCCCTCTCTCCACACCCCCAGCCGCTCCACCGGTCAGGGCTTGGCCCGGTGACTCCGGTCTCAACCTGACCACTTTGGCAGGAGCACAGCCCACTGTCTGGGAGGCTCTGATCGCCATCACTAGCTGGAGAGGGACAAGGAGGGGTTGGGTTTGCGCACCTCACGCCTGCGTGGCCTGGTGGTTTCTGCTGAGTGGACATGGCTTCTGGTTTCTGCTGGAGTGACATGGCTGTCTCCCTTCAGGGCCTCCCAAGTCACAGGCCACTCGCAGCAGACCCCAGGATGGGCAAACCGACTCGGCACAAGTCTGAGGGGCCAGGAGAGCCAGCCTCCCGGGAGGCCCATGGGAAGCTCCCGGGGCTGCTGTGACGTGGAGCCAGTGGGGCCCACTATGTGGAGGAGGTAGGTGGAGGCTGTCCTGGTCCACGCCTGGTGCACGAGGGCCAGACCCCGGTCGGCTTCGCAACCTCCATGGTTCTCTGTGGGGGATTCAAGAGAACCCCCCTCTCCATGGTGTCACAAGCAGACCTCTCCGTGGGCCAGAACTCCTCCGCCAGACCCCCGACGGCCCCAGCGCTAGCCAAGCGAGGCGCAGGTGTGGGGTTGCCCCTGAGGAACTGTCCATCTTTTCCCCAAGGAAGGAGGGTGGAAGGAGAAGTTGGGGGGGGAGAGAGCGCCAGGGACGGGAGGCCCTCTGCCCAGCCCTCGTGGGGCCTGAGTGCAGGACGGGTCTGTCAGCTCCCTGCCAGCCAGCTTCCAGACCCTGGCCAGCCTCTCCCGGGAGAAGTGGAACTGGGTTTCCTGCAGCTCACCCACGGCCTGGGCTTCCGAATTCCGGCCCAAGATGGGTCCCTGGGAGTCACCATGCAGTTGTGTGGCTGCCACAGATGCCCAGGGAGACGCAAGTCAGCCCCACAGCCCTGCCTGCCTCCAACGCTGCCTCAGTGCTGCAGGCACAAAACAGGGCCCGGGCACACGTTCTGGTCCCAGCAGTCTGGCGTCTTGCATTTTGCCCAGGGCAGAATGAGCGCAGCAGCTGGAGACCCTGCCACTCCGTCAAGGAGCTGCCATCACAGGCAGTGACCAGGGAGGGCCGGGCGCAGGATCGCGTCAGCAACCCTCAGTGAGGTGGCTGCCAGGGTTGGGAACTGACTGGTCACGTGGGCGCCTGTCGGTGACGTCCCTTGCCCTCAGGGCTTTGGCCTGGCAACTGTGCTTCGCGTCTCAGGTGTGCAACGACGAGGGGAAAGTGATCCGGTTCCACTGCAAGCTGTGCGAGTGGCAGCTTCAACGACCCCAACGCCAAGGACATGCACGTCAAGGGGCGGCGGCATCGGCTGCAGTACAGAGTGGCGTCCAGGGGTGCCTCCTGGCTGCCCACCCACCTGCTTGCTCTGGTTACCGGGGGGTCCCGGGGTAGGGGAGGGAAGGGCTTCTGTCTGCCATATCTAGGTCCACATCATGAAGCACATCTTTGGCCTCCATGAAACTGAGCCATGGATAGTACCTCCAGTCCCCTTGGGCCTCCAGACACTCCTCCACCACGGACCTAGCACACCCTGTGCCCGCTGGGAGCCCACCCACCCTGGGCTACTGCCTGCCACCTTCCCACAGCACCTCTAGTGCTGCCCAGACAGGCCGCAGCGTAGACCAACCTCTATGCACTCCTCAGGCCCTCCTCACTGTGGATGCTCCCTTTCAGGGTCCTGCACATCCTTAGAAACAGAGTCCTGTTCCTCTCACCTCAGCTCACGTCTCTTCTGGGTTAGCACTTGCCCTACTGCCTGCACACAACACCTAGAGATGGAACCGCAGATGGATGGATGATTGGATGGATGGATGGATGGATGGATAGATGGGCGGATGGATGGGTGGATGGACAGATGTGTGGCTGGATGGATAAATGGCTAGATGGACAGATGGAGGATGGATGGATAGATGGACAGAGGGATAGATGGATGGGTGGCTGGACGGATGAGTGAATGGATGGGTAGATGGATAGATGGACAGATGGATGGATGGGTGGATGGATGGATATGTGGGTGGATGGGTGGATGGGTGGATGGACGGATGGGTGGATGGATGGGCAGATGAATGGGTGGATGAATGGATATGTGGGTGGATGGATGAATGGCTAGATGGACGGATGGATGGATAGATGGACAGATGGATAGATGGATGGGTGGATGGATGGATGGGTGGATGGACGGATGGGTGGATGAATGGATATGTGGGTGGATGGATGGATGGGTGGATGGACGGATGGGTGGATGGATATGTGGGTATATGGGTAGATGGATGGTGGATAGATGGATGGATGGATGGGTGGGTGGGTGGATGGATGGGTGGATGGATGGATATGTGGGTGGATGGATGGGTGGATGGGTAGATGGATGGAGAGGTGGATGGATGGATGGATATGTGGGTGGATGGATGGATGGATGGGTGGGTGGATGGACAGATGGATAAGTGGAGGAGGGATGGATGGATATGTGGGTGGGATAGGTGGATGTATGGATGAAATGGATGGGTGAGTGGATGGGTGGGTGGAAAAGGGATAGATGGGGAAATCAGTAACAGTTTTGTATCATTTGGTCATGCAGATTTGCAGGCAGGTTTGTAAAACAATGAGGGTAAACCCCCAGGAAAACTATAGAACTCTGTTTGCCAGTTGTCTCGTCTCTTGCCGGATGGCTTTGACTGGGGGTGAGTGTTCTGGCTTAGTCAGGTTGTTTGCACTGTTCAGTGACCACCCGTCACTCACCAGTGCAGTGAGGCTTCCACCTGTGGCAGACAGAACACTGAGGGAACGTAGCCCCTCGAGGCCTGGAGGCCTGTGCAGATGCGCCCTGACCTTCAACAAGCAGCACACTCGCTCAGCTTCTTCTTTGGTCCTCTCATTGGGAGCACAAGCCAGGGGTCAACTCTCATTCTTGGTCACTGTAACTGTCACTCATCCTTGTGCCCCCTCTGTGGCCCCCTTCCCCACCATGGCCTTCGGCTGAGCAGTTTCGGGATGTAAACCCAGCTATAAATGCACGGCAAGGTGGCAGCCCTGGGCTCTCCCTGTGTCCCTAGGCTGCTGTGGCGCCTGTCCTGGTAGGCCGTTTCTCACGACTCGCCTTGCCTTCCCAGAAGAAAGTGGACCCCGACCTCCCCATTGCCGCCAAGCCCAGCAGCAGGGTGCGGAAGCTGCTGGAGGAGCAGATGAGGAAGGAGCGGCAGCGGGCCCAGCGGCGGCTGGAGGAGATGCGCAACTGGTGCTCGGAGCTGAGGTGCCTGCAGGACAGGGGCAGGCCTGCCTTCATCCCCTCCCATGCTGGCCTTTAGGACCAGCCTTTAGGCCTCACTCTGGGCAGGCCTCTGTCCGGTTGGTGAGCCTCAGTGCAGCGCCACCACAGAGGTTCCATTGCTGCTGCACCAGAGGCAACCCGGTGGCCTCCACATTCCGCACATCCCTGACCTCCGTCTTCCCCAGTGCGTCCAGTGGGCACACTTTGTCATTCCCCCTCTTCGCCCTAGAGGAGTCCCAAAGCTGTCCTCTCATACCTGATCTGCGGGCTCTTCTGGCACCGGCAGGCCCGAGTGAGGAGGAGAGAGAGGCTGCGCCCAGGTGGCAAGGCCCAGCCCAGGGCCCACCTGCCCCCTGTGGCCATGGCCAGTCCTGGTCTTCCCCGGCCTCAGTCTCTCCGGGCACACAGCAGGCTGTGCAGGGCCTGTGGCCTCAGTTCCTGGGAGCAGCATGAGCGCCTGGCAGGCCGGGCCGGGATCCCTCAGTGTGAGCTGGGCAGGCGAGGGCGACCAGCGGTGCCCACGTGTGAGCACATCTGTGGTGGCGGGTTCCCTGTGGCCTGGGTCCCTCACAGCCCTCTGCACTCATCTGGCCACAGGCACTACGAGGCGCGCTGCAGAAGGCCGGAGGAGGAGCCGCGGCCCCAGGACGAGGAGCCGCAAGCGGCCTCGCCCGACTGGGCCCCGTCGCCTGTCTTGGGCAGGCTGGTGTGCCCGCTGTCCCGCTCCCGGTAGGTGCCCAGGGCAGTGTGGAGGTGCAGGCTGGCCTCTTCCAGGAGTGAGGAAGTCCTCTGCGGGCCACCAGGCCTGCCGAGGGCCTGCATCTGACCCCCACTCCACAGGCTGGAGCCCAGCCTGCCTGCCCCGCTGCCCGGCCCCAGGAGGCCCTTCAGCTTCCTGCAGCCCCAGGTGCTCACATCTGCACAAGCCTCATCTTCTGTCCCAACTCCATGGCTCCTCCCTGGCCTTGGGGCATGTGTCCTCCGGGCCAAGCACCAGGTTGATGGGAAGCTGAGATTTGCACCTTGCCAAGGGAAAGACCCTGGTTGACTCATGACCCTCTGGCCAGGATATGGCAGATGGGGGGCCTTGGGCCACCAGCTCAGACCTGAGCTTCCTGCAGCCACGGGGAGCCTGCGCTCCTCCTGGTTGCTGCCCTGTGACTCCTGCAGTTCTGCCCCAGGACCCCTGTGAACTGGACACCCACCCAGCTGTGCCCTACCTCTAAGCCTGTCTTGCCATTGTCACCCTGCCCACCTGCACCTGGCTTTTTGAGCCAGCCTGGCTTCAGGCTCCTTCTGAGTCCTCCTGGGGCCTTGGGTGCCTTCTGAATGCTGTGTGCAGCCACAACATGGCCAGCTGTCTTGTCCCTTGTCCACTTGGTCCCACAGACCACTCAGCGCAGCTCTGACAAGGGTGACCTCTCCCCACAGCCCAAGCGGCGGCCAGAGTCCAGTGATGACCGGCACGTCATGTGCAGGCACGCCACCATCTACCCCACGGAGGAGGAGCTGCTGGCCATCCAGAAAGCTGTGTCGCATGCAGAACGGGCCCTCAAGCTGGTGTCTGACGTGCTGGCTGAGGAGGAGGAGGGAAGCCAGCACAGGTATGCAGAGGGCCCGGCCCTCAGGATGGGCAGCTGCAGGGACCACGGGGGCCAGGGGCCCAGGCCCGAGGAGGCCTGGAGCTCGCTCCACCTCTGGTCGGCCTCCAAGGCCCACAGAAGCTTCGCGCCCCGAACAGAGAGACCCATGTCCAAACTCCAGGCTGCCGAGGTCGCTTCCACCTGGGGGCATCACCCTAGGGCCGCACAAGCCACTCGCAGCCTGTGGAGCAGCGGAGGCCTCGGCTAGGTGGCGCTCAGGGAAGTGCTGAAGTGCCACAGGGATGAACCGCTCAGTGAGCCTTGGCCCCCTCACTGCCAAGGAGTCCCACTCACGGAGCTCCGGGTCAGGGGTCGCGTCCGTGTCCTCAGGAGTGCAGGCCCCGCGCGTGCGCATGCGGAGGAGCTGCGCTGAGGGCCGCGGCCTGTTTCTCTCCGTGGTGTTTTTCTGCGTTGGTAAACTGCACGGGACAGCTGAGCACTGGGACTGTGTCCAGGAGCACAGCTCAGCCACAAGCAGCGGCCCTGGGGCTCCCCTGTGCCCGTGCTGCACTGAGCCCCGGTGTCTAAGGCCCACAAGTGCACTTCCTGCCTGTGGGCTGGCCGGTTCCACACCTTATACCAAGCGACCCGCCGCTCTGCTGAGCCTGGGCAGCTCTTCTCGCAGTGTGTGACCCACATGGAAGGCACGTGCCCTGGCATGTGGGTCAGGTGTCCCCGTCCAGGGACAACTGTATCTATGCTCATTCTGTCCTGGCAAGTGGCAGAGAAGGAGACCATAGCTGGGAGAGGCTTGCTGGGTGCTGGGTCCCAGGCTGGTGGTGGGCAGCCAGGTGGGGTCACTGGCACCCTTCTCTGATGGCGCCTCCATGGCTGTCTCAACAGCAGCGCTGTGTCCTCACCCTCGGATCCTGAAAGGCGTCATGCGGGTGGGCATCCTGGCAAAAGGCCTGGTCCTACGGGGGGGACAGGAACGTGCAGCTGACCCTGCTCTGCTCAGAGAAGCCCACACACGCCCTGCTGCGGAGGATCACTGAGCACCTGCCCCAGCAGCTCCTGGTACGCTTACCCGGCAGGCTCCCTGCAGGCACCTGGCAGGGGTAACCATCCTGGAGGACTTTAGGAAGGCAGAGGCATCGCTACTCGAGAGCCGCTGGCTTGTTTTCACCAGCTGTTGGAAAGAGGGTGCTGGCAGCTCCTGGTTCCCTTGTGGAGGCTAAAACAAGGAGGCTGTCTATTGTCCCACCCCTGGGATGGAAGCTGGGTTGCGGACGCCCAGCATCAAGAGGGCGAATAATGAGGAAAGCTATATGGGAAATGTTTCCAAGTCAGGCCTGGGCTGGCGGGTGGGGGTTCGGGGCGGTGGCCGGGGCCTGGGCTCTTCCCTCTGGGGACCAGCAACTGTCCTCGCCTGGGAAGAGTGGGAGAAAAAAGCCTTGGCAACACAGATTGATAGACACGGTTAAAACCAACCCGCCCGATGGTCAGGTCCCCCTGTGCCCCTTTCCAGGGGGTCCAGCACTTGAGGGGAACAGGGCCTTGGAAGTCAAGGGAATAAACCCACCTGAGAAGGCAGGCTCCAGTTTGTCACCTGTGAAGAAAACCCAGGCCAGGAGCCAGGTGGAGCACAGGGCCTTCTTCAGACAGGATGGCGGCTCGGGTGCCCTGACACAGGACCTGCGCCTTCTGGAGCAGCATTCCTCACCGCAGGGCCAGCCCTGCAGAGGCCAGGGTGGACAGGAGAGGGTGGGAGGGACCAGGGCCTGGGCTGAGCCAGGCCTGAAGCGGGTGAGAGGGGCAGAGGGGTAGGGGTGACAAGTGCCTGAGCGCGTGGGAACAGCCAGGGTGCTGCAGAGAGGACCCAGAGGCCGCCCTGCTTTCTGGAAACAGCCTCATGGTAAAGACAAGCCCGAGCCCAGGGTCATGGGAAAGTGGGCAGGGCCCCGCCCCAGAGCTTCAGGCAGAGTCCCTGGGTTGCCCCAGCACAGGCAGCCCTGAGTGGGGAGGAGACCCGGGCAGCTCAGAGTGGACACAGGCACTGGGGGATGAGGATGCACGGGGAGCCTGGGCTGTGGGCAGACCTCTGGAGAGTGTCCTTCCCGTGGGGGACGATGGTGCTCTGTGGTGGTCGTCTGCTCCTCTCTGTAAGAGGCTCCATGTTTCTTTTTCTGCCAACCAGCTGCTGCTTTGCTCCCTGGGGCTTAAAGCTGGGTTATTTGTCTTCTCTTACCGAGTCCTGGGTGTCTTCCTCCTGGGAGGGCTCCTCCTCAGGCCCAGGTGCACCTGCCCACTGTGCCCCTGCTTGACTGCATGGGACCCTCAATGGCCGTGATGTGGCCTGCGTTGTGTTCCAACCCCCAGATACTGACGGATGACAAGTACGAGGTCTCCTCTGACCCCGAAGCCAACATCGTCATCTCCTCCTGCGAGGAGCCCAGGATGCAGGTCACCGTGTCCCTCACTTCTCCCCTGATGCGAGAGGACCCCTCTGTGGACCGAGGTGCGGCCAGGCCCCCAGCCCACAATTCCTGGGCATTGCAAATGCCCATCCTGGGGCCCCACCCACAGCCCTCTGGCACCTCTGGCACCCCAAATTCCACTACTTACCCAAGAGCTGGGTCTTGGGACAGCATAGGACATGAATCGGTGACAGCGTCCCACAGCTCAGCTCCCAGGCCACAACACCGTCCTCTGGCGGCACCCGCCGCCCATAGGCAGGGCCATGTCATCTCTAGCTGCCACGGACTGGGCACTGGCTGCCCCTGCCCAGGTGAAGTGTGGAGGGAGATGGTGGCCACAGGCAGGGCTGAGCAGATTGCCCATCTCGCCAGGACCACTTGTCTTTCTCCTTGAGGCCAGACTTGCCCCCGCTGGAGGAGGCCAGGGGCAGGATGACCTCCAGAACTGGGCACATGCAGGCCAGCAACAGACACGCCCACACATCTGTGTCCACTGGGGCCTGTCACAGAATCTTCTAGAACAGTCTCTGGAGCTGTTCCCCAGGCCCAGCTGTCCTGAGCCTTCTCATGTCACGGCTGAGGCCATAAGTCACCGTTTAAATGGATGCTCTTTACAACTAGAAGGCTCATGGCAGCCTTTGGACCCTGGGGGAGAGCCGTGGGCAGTGGTGTGGGCAGTATGGGGACACAGGGCCACCCCAAGTGGAGGCCGGGATCTAACAGTGGCAGGGGCTTTGCACGCACTCAAGATAGGGCCCCACTCGAGGTCCTGGCCGGTCTGGACCCTTGGAGACCCCAGTGCTCTGACAGGCAGCCCCAGGGCAAGCTCACCAGGAAATGGCACTTCTGCAGGCCAGCCCCTGAAACCCCTTCCCACACACATCCCTGCCAGTCCCATCCCAGCCTGGCAGAGTTGTTGCCATGGTGGACAGGCAGGCCCATGAGGACGTCATGGAGGGCAAGGCTGCGCCCATCCTGGGTGCGAGCCAGCCTGGGCTGCACCGGCCTTGCGAGAGCCAGTGCTGTCCTTTCCCCTCCTGGGTCTTCGTCATCAGTGACCAGACCTGTTGCCGTCCCATCTGTGTCCTCCTTTCTGTGGTGTATTTGGAAGCTTCCAGAAACAGGCGCAGACTGCAGCTTCCCATCTGCACCTTGACTGACTAGTGGAGAGGACTTAGCACCCACCCTGAACTCCAACACCCTACAGCTCGCCCCTGCTGGGCAGATGGGGTTCGTAGCAACCCTGTGGGATGATCTGGGAGGAGCCAAGTACTTCCCAGATCCGAGCTGCCCTCCAGGACAGGAGCAGAGTGGACGGGCCCTTCCCACTCACCCTCCCTTGGGAACTCTCTCCCATTCCTTCCAGAAGGAACAGAGGCGTCTCGGCCAGACCCAGGAGATGTCCTGAGCCCAGAGAGGTGCCTGGAGTCCCTGGCCGCCCTCCGTCACGCCAAGTGGTTCCAGGTCAGGGGCCTGGGGCGGGACGGGGCCTGGCGGCCTCCACAGAGGCTCAGCACAGGGCGCCTCTGTGAGGCCTGCTGGGTTCCGTTGCCCCTTTCCTCCCCAGGACAGACCGGGTGGGCCAGGTGGGCACTGCAAGGAATGACGGCTGCTCCTAGTCCTAGGGACTGGATGCCGCTGCTCTCCGCGGCTTGTGCCCACTGGAGCGGGCCTGCCCTGCCGTGCTGCCCTTGACGCTGGCTGGGTGCCATTCCTGCTGCCCCTTCCCAGCCTGTGCCCTCAAGTCAGGGCCACTGCCCCTCGAGTCAGCCGTCACCCCAAGCAGCCCAGCTGCGTCCCCGAGAGCTGACTGGCATTTCCTCCCCAGGCGCGAGCCAGCAGCCTGCAGCCGTGCGTGATTGTCATCAGGGTCCTGCAGGACCTCCGCCGGCGTGTGCCCAGCTGGGGGGCCCTGCCAGCTTGGGTAAGACCATCGATGTCCTCACAACCCCCAAGGGCCCTGCAACCCTGACAAGCCAGGTCTCATTTCTCCCAGACAAAAATGCCCCTTCCGGGCACGCCCTGCCAAGAGGGCAGCATGAGCATGGACAGGCAAGGGTACGGAGCCGGGGAGGCTGCGGGCGGGAGGACCTGGGCTTGTTATTCTAGAGCCACACTGCAGGCGAGGCCAGGGCCGCATGCAAATGTGGGCACAACAGGGAAACGGGTGGCAGCGGCCCAGACCTGGTGGCGTCAGGGCAGGGAGCCGGGGCCTCGTCCTGGCTCCTCGCTGGTGCTGGGCCACCTGCTCAGAGGGAAGCCCCGCAGCCCCACCCCCCGGTCAATAGACCGTTGGGCCCAGCCATGAAAGGAGGAGAGAAAAGGCCTCCGTGTCCCCAGTGAGACCCTCGGGTCCCCAGCAACTCCCACACCTCAGTGCCAGAATCCGCCACCCAGCACAGGCTCCTCCCACTGCAGATGCCCCTCTTGGTGGCTCAACTGTGCCCTCCCCTACACGGTCCCCACCCCAAGAGCACCTAGAAGTGGCACCTATGTCCTTTCCAAGCTTTTCCACTTGTGAAGTCCTGCAGCGGGCGGCTGCGGGCACAGCCCAGTCCCTCCCTGGCTCTGAGGGAGGCCTGCTGCCTCTCCAAGCCCTGAGCCTGTTCTGGGGCAAGCAGGGCCAGTGTCTGCACGGTGTCTGCATGTCCACTCCAACCCCAGAGAGTCCAGGGCCACATCAGGCTCGGGACCAGCCCCAGGCCTGCCCCAGCCTGCAGAGCTCCCTGCGGGCGTATCAACCCTGTGAACCAAGAAGTCCCACGGTTTCCTGGGGCCACCTCGCACACGTCCCTGCCCTGCTCCTAGCCCCGTGGGTGGACCCTAGCTGAGGCCCTGAGTAGGCCTCTTCCCTCAGGTGGGGCTGACGGCCCAGATGCCGCAGGTGGGAAATGGCTGAGAGAGGCACAGGGAGCCGTGCAGCCATGGCAGGAGGCGGCAGAGGCCCCGGCCCTCTTCCCCGGGTGGGCGGGAAGGAGGGAGGGCCGCAGGGACCTGGCATCCCAGGACCCTGAAGTGTCCCCAGCCCAGCCGTGGTAGCTGCTCTGGTGGGAGAGGGCTGTCTGTGTCCCCCAAAGCACAGCGTTGCCCTCCTGCCCCCAGGCCCTGGAGCTGCTGGTGGAGAAGGCTCTGAGCAGTGCGTCCAGATCCCTAGGCCCTGGGGACGCCGTGCGGCGGGTCCTGGAGTGTGTGGCTGCCGGTGCACTCCTAACAGGTCAGTCACTGGACAGAGAGCCCGGATGTGGGCAGCACGCCACAGAGGCCAAGGCCGTGGCTGGGGAGCCAGGGCCGTCACACACACCTAAGGCCAGGGGCACCCCAGACAGGAAAGCACGGGGCTCGGAGGGGGTGGACGGGTGGAGCAGGGGCTGCTGCTGGGGCGAGGCTGGAAGCAGCCGGTCTGCCTTTGCGCTGGTGCCAGAGCCATCCCTGGTAGCCACACCCGCCAGCAGCACAGAGTGCCCTGCAGCTCACACCAGGTGACTGCCGCCTGCTTGGTCCAAATTTATTTGAATAAATACGTTATTTATTCAAAGGAAACCAGCAGAACCCAGATAGCAGGCTGTAGGGAGCCACCCGCAGCGCTCCGCCAGCCCTGAGGAAGTCACAGGGCCTGGGCCAGAGGGCAAGTGGGCAGGAGGGTGGCAGGCAGGCCCTGTGTGGCACTCGCACCCTCAGGGCCCCAGGGCCCCAGGCCCTCCAGTGTGGCTGGGAGGCCCCATGTGGCCGAGTAGCCCGAGTCACTGCAGTCCCCCCACAGGATATCCTCACATTCTTTGCTGTCCCCTCCTCCTCCCATGCAGATGGGCCTGGGCTCCAGGATCCCTGTGAGAAAGAGCAAAGGGACGTCCTCGGGTCCATGACCCTGCAGGAGCGGGAGGACGTGACGGCCAGTGCCCAGGTAGGAGGGCCAGGCCCGGAGGCGGGGCCGCTACACAGCATCCCCCAAAGAGGCCGCAGCCCGTTCCCTCCCCCTGCAGAGGTGCTGGGCAGAGGTGGCCAGAGGTGGCAAGGCTGCTGCTGGCATGAGGCCCAGACCTTGGGTTCTGCTGGCCAGGACTGCCCTGGGTGCCCTGGGCTGGCCCTGCCCATCTGGCTTCCTTGCGTGCAGCCAGCTGTGAGTGAAGCCTGGCGCCTAGGAAACTCGAATCACGGTCCCCTTAGCAGGGTGGAGGAGATGCGCAGGGCTGGGCCGCTGGGAGGCGATCAACAGCTGGCCACACAGGGCCCTGGGAGAGCCTGCAGCCCATGCTCGGTGCCGGCCGCTCAGCAGAGATGGGAGGGACGCGTCCTAGCCGTGGGGGGCTGGCCAGGAGCTGCCTGCTGACGCCATGTTGCCTGCAGCACGCCCTGCGCATGCTGGCCTTCCGGCAGATCCATAAGGTCCTCGGCATGGACCGGCTGCCGCCCAGGAGCAGGCCCGGGGCCCGCTTCCGGAAGAGGCCCCGAGAGGCAGGCATGGCCGAGGAGGGCGCAGGTGAGAGGAAGCGGGGCCGCCAGGGGGGCGCGGGGCTGGCCTGAGCTTGCGCCTCCCCCGGCCTTCAGGCACATCTGGACATGCACCCACACCTGCCACCGGCCCTCGCGGTGGACAGCGGCCTCCTCTGCAGTGAGGGTCTGTGGCTTCCGCCAACACTCGTGTTACACTCTCCCTTGGCCGCAGGCGCTGCCCCCCGCAGCCGGCCGGGGCAGCCCAGTGGCCCACACGCTGGCACTTCCTCTGGTCTCACACTCTTCCCGTACAAAGTGTGAGTCCACGACTGGCAGAGGCCTCCGGGGAGGGCGGCTGTGGGGAAGGCCGTGCGCAGCCGCTGTGAGCAGGCCTGCCCGGGACCAGGGACACCCCCGGGCCCCACCTCACCTGCTCGGCAGCCTGGGGTCTGCAGGTCAGGCACACGTGCGCCCTCTGCCCCTCCCGCCCAGCACCGCCCCCACCTGAGTGCCTTCTGCAGGGGGCTGCTCTGTCACGGGCTCTGTCACCCCGCAAGGCCTGGGCTTCTCCTTCAGTTCCTCCTGATGCTGTCCCAGTAGGGCCTGAGGCAGGTGGTCCCCAGAGCCCCTCTGGGGGAGCAGGGCCCAGGACCCAGGCCGGGAAAATGCCCAGCAGGTGTGGTTGTCCCATGGGCCCTGGGGACACCACCTGCTGCTCCTCACCCTGCCCCACCTCTCCCTCTTTCCTTTCCCGACGGCATCGAGTGAGGAAAGCCCCTGTGTTCAGACGTGACCTGTGGTCATTTGAGTCCTTTGATTTTATCTCTGCATCTGAAGGACGGCATGTATGGCTCCATGCCAGGGCCTCTGTCGTACTACCTGGAAGTTGGCGGGGAATAAAGGAGACCTGCTTGTCTGCGTGTGGGCCGTGCTCTCCTTTGACTTAGGGTCAGCAACCTCAACATGGGGCCTCGGTCTCCCTTGCAGGGTGGCCTCTCTCCCTGAGACTCTGTAGCAAGTGTGTGTACAGAGGAGCCCGAGGGGCCCCAGTGTCCCTGGCTGCACCCCTGTGTGATGCCCCCTGCTGTCCCCATGCAGGGACCCCTTTGGACACCAAGAAACACCCTGCCATGTGCACCCTTCAACCTGGGACCCCACCTCAGGCCTCAGAGCCCTTGGCCTGGTCCCTACTGCACGCCAGGGGCTAGGAGGCCCTGGTGCTTCCTGGGGAGGGGCCGGGACCCTGAGCTTGGCAAGATGGTTCTGCCCACGGAGAACTTCCCCCGCAGTTTCCGCCAGTCTTCATCGCTAACCTCAGAGGGCGGATGGGGTTCAGATAAGGAGACCTTTCACAGTGGGCAAGAGCGTCAAGCCCCGGGGCTCCCCAGGCAGTGGTTCAGGGGCAGGCAGGGAGCCATGGAGGCAGAAGCCAGGTGGATGTGGCAACCGCCCTGCGGTTGGGGAGTGGCATGTGTACTTTGGAATGGGTAGGAAATGGCCTGGACCCTCTGCCCAGCCAGGGAAGGACACCCCCTGGAGCTTAAGGCCCTGGAGGAGCAAGCAGGGGACACAGGCCATACGTTACCTGTTTCAGGGCTCAGGTCTCCTGAAAAGGCAGGCCAGGCCACTCTGCTCTGCCCTGCCGCCCCTGCCTCTCACAGGCACCCTCACACAGGCACAAGTGGCCCAGTCCTGGGGGTGGGTTCAGGACCCCCCAGGGCCTCCTTGGCCCCCACCCTTGCCGCTGCTTCCCTCAACAGCCCCTCCTGTGTGGGGCTCCGCTCCCTCCCAAGCCCTTAGTCCTGCACCCCACCTCAGGGATCTGCAGACCACTCACCCAGCTTCCAGGCTGGGCCTCCCCACCCCGGAGCCCCAGTCCTCATGGCCAATGTGTCAGGAAAGCCCATCACAGCACTTCTTTCTCCAGCCTCAGCAGCAGTCACTGCTCTAGCCCTGGAGGGGCCTCCTCTGTGCTCAGGATAAAACTTCAGATCCCAATAAAGCCCCCCAGAACCACCTGCCAATCTGTCATTCCACTGTACCACCAGTCTCTTCCTATCCTTGGACAGCCAAACAGACTGCCCCAGGGCCTTGGCACATATTGCTACCTTTGCCTAGTGAGCGCTCCCCAGGCTCTTCCTCCTCCCCTTCTCCAGTGTCACCTCCTCAGAGAAGCCTCCCTGACCACCTCGACCTGCCACTAACCCTGTTCACTGTCATTACACCAGCTCTGGCTGCAAGCAGGAGGCCTGTGTGGGACCCCATGGTCCCAGGTCTGGGTACACACAAGAGTAGCTGAATAAATAACTGTTGAAGGCCAACACCATGTTCTGGACGATGGTAAGGGTGGGCAGTGGCCACGGGGCAAGTGAAGGGCCGCCTGGCCTCTGGGAGGGCGTTTAGCAACGCAGCACAGCTTGATGGGAAGCGCCCCCAGGAAGGGAGACCGTGGTCGTCAAGCCAGGTAGCAGAAACCATCCTGCTGTCAAAGAGTGAACCGGCCGCCTAGCAACTCCAAGGCACGCAGCTGGGGCGACAGCAGGATCCAGCCTGGGCTCGTGAGGGGCTGGGTGCAGAGGGAGGCTCCGTCTGGGCGGGGCCGTCGCTTCGGACAGACCTTCATCTCAGCCCCCGTCCCACCCGGCCGGGACCCCGGCGGGGGCCGACGGATGGCGGGTCGCGGGAGCCGCCGCAGAAGCAGCCCCGAAGCCAGACTGCCGGGGGCGGAGGAGCGTCCGGGGAGAAGCGGAAGAGGGACCGCGGCGCGGCGGCGGGCGTTGCTAGGAGACGCGGGTGAGTGTGGGCGGGGTGACGCCGGCGAGTGGGCGGGGCCGCGGCGCGACCCCGCGGGCGGCGGGGACCGTGGGGACGGCGGCCGGTGGGCTCCCTGCGCGAGGTCCCTGCAGAAAGGCGCGGCGCGCCCGGCCCCACAACGAGGCCCCAGGGGGGTCCTGAACCCACCCCCAGGACTGGGCCACTTGTGCCTGTGTGAGGGTGCTTGTGAGAGGCAGGGGCGGCAGGGCAGAGAGAGTGGCCTGGCCTGCCTTCCCGGGAGATCCCAGTCAGCCCACGCGGGGCGCGGGGCGCATCTCCGCGCGGCCTCGGGGGACGCGGGACCGCTCCTGCTCCCGGGTCGCCTCCTGGGTTCCATTCCTGCGGCCGAGCGGCCGCCTCGGGGAAGCAAGGGAAGCTTCCGCTGGGCAGGGAGCCAGAGGACCCCGGGAAGCGGTCCGGGACGCAGCTCCTGCTGGAGCGCGTCGCCCGCGTCTTGGAAACACGTGCTGGGAAGGAGACCCTGCACTCCTGCGCTCGCAGCAGCCGGGGAGGCAGCGCCGCGCCGCGCTGCGCACCGGCCGGCCACACTGGAGTGCTACGCAGCCTCAGGCCGGCGGCCTGCGCGCAGTGGGTGAGCCGGGCACCAGCAGACACACTGCAGGATCCACTCACAGGAGGCCCCTGGCCTCGCCAGGCCCTGGAGACAGGAAGCGCGTGGCAGGAGCCAGCCCCTGGGGAGAGGATGCAGCAGTGTTCAGCGGGGACAGTTTCAGTTTGGGAAGGTGAGGAAGCTCTGGAGTTGGACGCTGGGGACAGCCGCACAGCCCCGTGACTGTGCTTAAGGCCATTGAGCTGTGACTTAGGCATGGATAAGATGGCCCATTTTATATGTATTTTACCACAATTAAATTGTGCTTAAGATGTTGGGTTTTTCCTACATTAAAAAATTCGGGAAAATGGAAAAAGGAAACACATCAATCAATTGCTGAGAAACTCTCCTTCCCAGAGGCTTTCCTTCCTAAGTGCACCAGTGGTGACAGGCGGATCATCTTCCTCACTGGACCTGGTGACAGCTTTGAATTCTTGCCCAATTATCCTGCACTTGACGGGTCTACTGCATCTAACTTAATTCTTCTGATGACCTTATGAGAGGTCTCTTCTCCTAAGTGTGGTAAAAAACAAAATCCACCCATTCAACCATTTCAAAGTGTGCAACTTGGTGGCATTTGGGGCATTCACAATGTGGTGCAGCCGTCACCACTGTCTAGTTCTGGAACATTCCACCAACCCAAAAGGAAGCCTCATCCCCATGAGCACTCCAGCCCTCCCCGCCCTGCACCCATGATCCACTTCTTGTTCCTGGGTCCCCCTGTTCTGGACATCTCCTTTCACTGGATTGTGCACTGTGTCCTGTGTGTCTGGCTCTCACTGAGCACGAGGTCCTCAGGTCCATCCACGCTGCAGCTATGTCACCTCGCTCCTGACCTGGCCAAGGACACTCCAGGTGGATAAACCGAGCTGTGTCCACTGGTCCACTCATGGACACTGATAGGCTGGTTCCACCTTTGGGCTGCTGTGAGATGTGACTGGGGCGGCTTGGCACAGCACTGGACGAAGGTACCCTCACGTGCCCAGCTATCCCCTATGTCGGACATCCACATTGTTTTCAGGGTGTAAGTTACGCTGGACCAAACTCTGCTAGATTCCCAAGAAAAGGTCTGGGTGGACAGGCAGGGGTGTGTCGAGGGTTGGACCGTGTGCACGAAGCTGTTCCCGGAGAACCTTGCCAGCTCACTCCCTTCCTGGCTGAGGGCCTCTTTCCCGATCCTGGCCCTCCTGCACTTTCCCTCCCTGTTTAGCTGCCCAGGCTGGCCCCAAACTCCTGGGCTCCAGCAGTCCTCCTGCCTCAGCCTCCAGAGTAGCTGGGATGCCAGGCACGTGCACGCTGCTTGGTGTCTTCCATTTTAGAGATTCCTTGCCATGTCTGCGCACGAGTGTCCCAGGGGGTTTCCATCTTGATGTTTCCTGCCCTCAGCCCTCCGTCCCCACCTGTCCCCAGCACCAACTCGTGTCCTGGGTCAGCCCGTGCTGCCTCCCCATCCTTTAACCATCCCAAACACTACCCTCCCTGGGAATGCCAAAGATGAGCCAGCAAACGTCTCTGCACCCAGGGAGGACGGTTGCACCTCCGGGAAGCTCCCACCTTCCATCCTCCTGTAAAACCAGAGGAAGGCTGGCAGCTGCAGCCTCGCAGGCTGCTGGGAACTCAGCAGTGCCACGCACTTCCTAGTGCTGAGCGGAAAAGGTCAGGCGTAGAGACCCAGGCAGGCTGAAGGCGGGGAGGAGGGCCAGGAGCAAAAACAGGTGATCCGGTTGGAGGCCAGAGCTGGTCACAGCACCGGGCCATCATCCCTGCAGCTCGGGAGGCTGAGGCAGGAGGATGGCAAGTTCAAGGCCAGTCTTAGCTACTTAGCAAGGCCCTAAGCCACTCAGTGAGACCCTGTCTCTAAGTAAAATACAAAATAGGGCTGAGGTTGTGGCTCAGTGGTCGAGTGTCCCTGAGTTCAATCCCTAGTACCAAAAATAATTATAAAAAGAAATAAAGAGGAATAATTGAAAACCCTGAAAGAAGTCTTGGAAATGTAAAAGATCTGACACTCCAAATGTCAATAGGAGGCTGTGACTCGGCGGCTGAGCAGTGCCCCTCAGCACCACATACAAATAAAGGTGCTGTGTCCATCTACAACCAAAAATGTCTTTAAAAAAGGAAAAGGAAAAGGAATTGTCACTAGAAGTAGAATGAAAGAGGAAGAAGAGGTGGCAAGGTGTGAGGACGGGGACAGAAGTGCGGCCCTGGTCCCGGAAGGGCTCCAGGAAGAGGGCAGGCGCCTCGAGGAGACTCAGCCCAGGCGGCACCGTCTGCCAGTGCCCTGCACCAGCGACAGACTCACCAGGTGCAGCTCGCAGAGGTGCCAGGGAGGGAAAGAGACCCGCAGGTCCAGCAGGCCATATGCCTGCCCCCCGGCAGAAGCTGGAGGACACTGGGCAGGGGAGCAACACTGCCCATTGGCTGGAACCCTATCCTCTACGGCCATTCATCAGCCTTCTGGAAAACCAAAAGGTTACATGCTCCCAAGACAAAGGAGCCAACCAAGATGGGGAAGCTGGACCTGGGAAAGAGAGCTCCCGGGTGCCCAGGAAGACAGGGGCCAGGACTACAGCTGCAGGTGCAGAATGTCATTCTGCTGGGGAGGCCAGAAACCAGAGCAAGTCAGACACACAAAACCAAAGCAATGACTAACTCCAGGAAAATCGAAAAGCACGTCCTAGAAAGCGAGCGTTCCTAGTGTGTGGCTGCAGGGCGGTGTTTACACATGGTAGGATAAGCACAGAAAATTTGCTTAATGGGAGTGTGGTGGGTAACTCCCTGGGAAGCAGAGTGTCCCATAGAGCTAAATCTTGACCTTCAGGAACAGGGAATTAGTGGACAACACTCAGCTGATAAAAGACACATAAAAGACACTGTTTGGAAATGTGGGGGAAATGCCAGAGAAACACGGGTGACGAGGGCCCGATCCCTTGACCTCTCTTCCGTGAAGAGTCACTGCATGGCAGGACACATGACAAGTACCCCAAATTCAGACAGTGTCCACGAACAAGGTGCATTGGAACGCAGCCTCCCCGCTGGTCTCTGCTGGCTTCTGCCTGTAACAGCACTGCAGAGTGTGCTGACCCCGTTCGAGGCTGAGACTTGGGGACAGGGGCGGGGGTGAGACATCCTGGATAGGGCCTTCGGTGATGGCGGCTCCCTGCGCTTCCTCCTGAACCTTCAATCTTAGGTTCCCTGAGGGCCTGGACATGGCAGGCTCCAGGGAGAAGCCCAAGACTCCCCGAGCAGTGGGGTGTCCAGGGGGGCCATTCCGGCTTGGACAACAGGATGAGAAGACGAGCGGCTGAGAAGTAGCTGGCCCTGGGCAGAGCCACCAAGGACACAGGAGGCAGCTGAACCACACGTGCTAAGTCTCTGGGGCTGGGCGTGTGCAGCCGAGGGCCGAGGGTGCTGTGGGGTGTGCAGTGGGAAGCGGCTTCCTATGCCCCTGAGCAGTGGCTCCGGCTCCCACGCGTGGTTGGTGGAAACAATGCGTCCAGCTCCGTCTTCACCATGAGGAGGATGGGGCTCCGGGCGGAGAGCACCTTCCCCACCAGGGCACCCAAAGTGGTCACCCCAAAGGCCCTCAGTGAGCACCTGGAGAAAGGCCCGGCAGGCCTGGCGGGAAAGCAGACCAGGGGAGGCAAGTTCTTCCTGGAAAGCACCCGCACGCTTCCCTGGACCCGAGTCCCCGGGCGGGAGGAGAGCTAAATTTAAAGGCCTGCTAATTGGGGCAGTCTGATCTGGCTGCTCCGTTGACAGCGGCCGTGCGGCGGCTAGTGTGTGGTTCCGCGCCACCTCCCCTGTCCTGGGCTCCGTCTTCACACTGGGCACAAGGAGGCTGGCCTCGCTGGAGCTGGCACCCCTGCAGCACTTATGGGCTTAAAAAGTGATGCTCCGAGCGCCCGCCACCAGCTGCCCGCCCTGAGTTCACGACTGTACACGCCCTGCCCACCCCGCACTCGCCCTCGGGGAAGCACAGGGGGCCAGACAAGGAAGGAGAGCAGAGTGGGATGCCACGCTCAGGGCCACCGCTGCAGGGGACGTGAGGATGTCCCACAGGGCCTCAGAGCTTGGGTCTGGTCCTGAGGTGGGAGTGGGCAGCCTAACAGCTTGGCAGAAGAGGCGGCCAGAGTGCCTGCCTCCCTCCTCCTTAGCCTCTGGTGTTAAGACTACATTTCCCAACTTTCCATTCTCCAGGATGTGTGGCCTTGTTCCACCAGCTGGGATAAAGCAACAGATGGGTGATTTTCCAGGAGGAGTCCTTAAAAGGGAGGAAGTACTCCCTTCTCTACCCCTTCCTGCTTCCTGTTGACTGGGATGTAGATTTGATGACTGGAACTTGAGCAGCTATGTTAGATCAAGTGGCTGGAATTTGGGGTGGTCAGTCATACCTGTCATCCTAGCAACTCTGGAGGCTGAGGCAGGAGGATCCCAAGTTTGAGGCCAGCCTGGGCAACTAAGCAAGACCCTGCCTCCAAATGCAAAATAAAAAGAACCAGGGTGTAGCTCAATGGTAGAGCACTCCTGGGCTCAAGCCCCAGTGCCAAAAAAAAAAAAAGGAAAAGTGAAAATACGTGTGCGGACAACACACACAATCACAAGACGGCAGTAGTCCACGTCCCCGACACTGCCCAGAGTCACCTCCCTCCATAGTGATTATTTCTTTTTTTTTTTTTTTTTTTTTTTGGTGCTGGGGATCGAACACAGGGCCTTGTGCATGCAAGGCAAGCACTCTACCAACTGAGCTATCTCCCCAGCCCCATAGTGATTATTTCTGATTCAAGCAGCTATCGGACTGGGTCTCCATCCCGCAGCCAGCCCTGACCCGAGCGATGCTTCGGTGACCTGCCTGCCGCGGGGCTCCTGGGTTCGCGGCCACTGGTGGTTCCTGCCGCACAAGCAGAGCAGATTTGAATACAACCTGTGCCTGGCCTCCGGGAGGCCTGGAGTCCCACCAGGGGCGTCCACAGGACTGTTCTGGCCCCGGCCAGCTGCGTCCCACCTCTCTGGCACCACATCCTAAGGTGAGCTCAGGAGCCTGGAGAGTAGCAGGCTGCACCTGCGGGGGACACTCTGGGCAGCAGCCATGCGCAGAAGGGGGTGGAGGGTCGGGCTGCCTGGCAAGTGGCAGAAGCCCAGACCCCCGACTGAATGAGGGTAGATCTGCCGCCTTGCGGAGGGGAGGCCAAGGCACCCCTCTTTCTACCTGGTTGGACACTCACTGGACGCACATGACAGGCCATTCATCTTGACACCCCACTTCTGGTACCGGGTTTGGAACGAGGGACCCTTTGGCTGTAAGTGGCAGAAACATCCTGCTGAAGGGATAGAATGGAAACATCAGCTTCCTAAGCCAGGCGTGGCCTGCGCCCCAGGCCTGCCCCTCCTTCACAGGCCAGCTGACAGCCTGACCCCAAGGCCAGGGAGACACAGCCATGTCCAAGCCCCTGCCACTGGCAGAGGGACCAGGCATGTCCAGCCAGGGCCCTTCCTGAGCAGGCCCTCTCTGAGAAGGCTTCACAGAAACAGTGCCACGTGAGTTGGGCGCAGAGCACAGGCTCAGAGCTGCCACTGGGCAGGCAGGAAGGGCATTCCGAGCAGAGGGAACAGCCAGGGCAACGGTGGCCAGAGCGCAGCTGCTCAGTGGGAGGGGCAGATTGGGTGGTCCTCTCCTGGTGTCCCTCCTGGCTCCCCTCCACGCACCGCCAGGGATGCAGTGCACGTGGCCCTGGCTGCCCCCAGTCCTTCAGGGCTCTCCGGTGCCGCTGGCCACCAGGTATGGACTGCAGGGTCACCTGCCTGCACCAGGGCTCAGAATGTCTGACAGGGGCCAAGAGACCGTCACCAAGGATGCGAGTGGAGGACTGATAGACGGGAAGGCCAAGTCCCTCGAGTCCCTCAAGTCCCTCGACAGGGGCAGGAGGTGGTGTCCTGGGCTCTGGGGGCTGGAAGAGTCCATTCCTGGGCACCTCCCGGGGTGGGCAGCTCCCTCCCGGCTGAAGCTCCCTGTCCTGTGGTTCCGACCCGGGTCAACCAGGAGCGCTACTCTTGGGAGTCAGGCGCAGCTCGGGGCTGTGCCCACGCGGCCAGGGAGCTCTTGGAGATTTGGAGCTGAGCACCTTGATTCTTCGGACCATCGTCGCCACAAGGTTGCCTGGGGTCCTGGGAGGACTGCTGGTGCTTCTCCAACCCCGGGGTTGCTGGCTCCCAGCCGAAGACAGCCGTCCCTTCTCACCCTCTTCCTGTGTCCCTGGCATGTCACGGAGATTGTCACCACAGGGGCCTAGGGCATCTCCGCTGCCCCTCAAACAGCAGGTGCCCTGTGGGGCAGAAGGGAGGCCACCCTTGGCGTGGCGCGTGGTCGTGGCCAGCAGCAGAAGTGCGATTTCCTGGCACGGTTGGGTTTCCGCTGTGGTTATTGACAGTTCCATTTCAGGCCAGTGATGGGGGTTGCCATGTAGAGTGCTCTAGCCCTGTGGCCCTAGAATGACAGCAGCGGGGTGCCCAGCCCTTCACAGGACCCCACCCTGGGCCATCCCACAGCAGCCCCAAGAGCCATGGGTGCTAAGCCAGTGGATGCTGGGAGCCCAGTGTGGAGGCCCCTCTGCAGATGCCACTGCTGATAACTCAGGGCCACCAGAGAGCCGTGGCCCTCACCCTCCATGGTGCCTGGGTGAGTCTCACCAGAAGGAGCCTTCCGACCCATCCTGTGACTGGAGTCCACCGAGGTGGGTGGCAGGGGCGGGGGCCTCCATGCCGGGAGACTCTGCACTGAGCAGTTTCCTAGTCTCGCCACATGGCACCCCACGCCTGGGCCTCCTCACCTCTGGGCAAGGAGGTCAGACATGAGCAGAGTATGGGGAGCCTGGACACAGGCCTGTCCACAATGAGAGCAAACAGACCTGTGGCCCAGCCTGCCTGCAGGGGCAGAGCAGGGAGGCCCTGCAGGCGCCCCATCGGGCGCCCTCCCTTACAGAGTCTCCCAGTGCTTTCTCTGCTCGCCCCGATTTCCCCTGCATGATGCCGATGATGATGGCATTGCCCAAGCAGGTGGCGATTTTTAGGGCTTTTGTTTTTGTTTTCTGGCACCAGGCACAACAGCCCTCTGCTGTGGGTGCTTAAGTGAGACCGAGAGAGCTGAAACCGCAGGCTGGGAAGGGTCCTGGCGTCCTCTGGGCTCTGCGGCTTGCTTACCTCCCCAGATGGGCAGCTCATTATTCCCCCAACCCCTGAGCGCGTGCACGCGCGTGTAGCACCTGCTCTGCGCTCTGCGACCCCACTTCCCGGGGTGGGTGATGGCGCGTGCTCTTGGGCGCCAGGTCAGGACTCTTTGTGGATCCAGAGTGCGTCCTGGGACCCCGCTCTGTCCGCGCGGGAGGCGCAGGGGACCTGGAGGGCGCGGCGGGGAGGGGCCGGCGGCGGCGGCGGCGGCGGCGGCGCGCGAGCAGACCGCAGTGCGGCCGGCGCTAGGACCCGCGGGGGCTCCCGGGCCGCGGCGCCTCCCGCTACCCCCACTCCCTGGCCGTCCTTCCCCCCCAAAAAATGAGGAAACCGAATAACTTGCTCCAAGTCGTGCTGCCCGAGCCGCCCCGGGGTGCGCAGCGGGCTTGCGGGGGCCCTCCTGGCGGCGGGCGCGGGGCGCAGCCCGGGGACGCCCCCTGAGCAGGTGAGCGCGTCCGCGGTAATGGGCAGGAGATACCCCGCGGCGGGTGGGGACCCCACGGGCTCTGGGAGGGGGGCCCGGACTGCACAGGAGGGGCCGGTGTGCGCGCGAGTGCGCGCGTCCCGGCGCGAAGCGAGTACGTGGCTGGGGCGGAGGGTGGGCAGAGCGATCCCGGCGGGGCGCGGCGGGGCAGGTTTCTGGGTGCGGTGTGCGCAGCTACGAGCCCCGGGTGTGTATCGGCGCGTCCACGTGGAGGGCTGTGCGCGTGTGGCCGGGATGCGTGTGCCCGGCCCTGCGTGGAGCTCTGCGCGCCCGGGTGGCCCAGCGTCTGGCGCCCAGGTGTTGGTTGTGTGTGTGAGTTGGGGGCGGGGGACAGGTGCACAGTTCCCGGGGTCCGGTGTCTGTCCGTGGATACACACTCGTGCGCGAGTGTGCGCACCTGTCTCTATGCGGAGGGCCCGGTTCATTGGTCCCTGGGTCGGAGCCTGGGGCTGTCTGTGTGCCTGTTCATCAGTGTGCGCGGGAGCGGGGGCTGGAGGGCTTGGGAGGTGTGCTGGAGGAGCGGAATCCCCCACCCTCGACCTCCCTGATGCTCGACCACCTGCAGCAGGGGACATGGGAGAGGCAGCCGGCCCTCCAGCCTAGCCAGCAAGGAGGGGCTTTGGTGTGTCTGTCCTGGACTTGGGCAGGAGATCCAGCTTCTCCAGCAGGGCTGCAATGCCTGCCTCCGGCCCTGCTCCACCTCAGGGTCAAAGGTTCTTGGTAATGACCTTGACTCATCCCTGTTCCCCCTCCCTGCCCCTGCCCACTGCCAGAAAAGAGGAAGAACCAGGCGTGGTCAGGTGGCACCAAGCTCCCTACACATTGTGCTGGCTGCCGTCCTGAGACAGGCGGGTCCTCCCACACGGCCTGTGACCACGAGCTCTGCCTTTCCTGTGCCTCAGTTTCCCTTTGGGGAGATGGCAGGACGAGGCTCCATGGTCTCCAGGCTGGCATTTTATGGCTGTGACTCAACTAAGGAACCTCCCCGGGTAAAGATCACCTCCCCAAAGGGGACTGAGGGGCCAGCACCTGGGCCTGACCCCAGATGCCTGGAGGGGCTCTCTCTGCCTCCTGGCTGTCGCCCCCACCTGGCCTGGACTGCAAGTGACAGGGACAGGACCCTGGGGCCCCAGCCTGCCTGGAATCAGGACTCTGCCTTGACTCTGCCCCCTCCCCAGGTGAGCCCTCGCCTTCTTGGAGCCTGGCGCCCCCCACCCATCACAGTCAGGATGCCGACCGTGAGTATCCCAGCGTGGGTGCCTCTGTCCCCAGTCCTTCCTCAGCTGGTCCACACCCCTGCAGGAGGCCAGCACAGACCACAGCCACTGACCCCAGCTCCAGCATGCCTTCCCTGCCTTCTGTCCAGAGTCCCCTCTGTTGACTCCCAACATTTCTTAGCCCTCTCGCCCGCCCTCTCCTCCTCTGTCCCCGCCACCCTCTGGTTGTTTCCCTTGTCTGTCTCCCTGTCCCTCCCAATTTTCGTCTTCTCCCCTCCCCGTCCTCACTCTCTGGCTTCCCCATGCGCCCTCACGTCCTCCCCGCGCGCTCCGCCCCCTCCCCAGAGGCGCTGGGCCCCCGGCACTCAGTGTATCACCAAGTGCGAGCACACGCGCCCCAAGCCGGGGGAGCTGGCCTTCCGCAAGGGCGACGTGGTCACCATCCTGGAGGCCTGCCAGGTGAGTGCGGCGGGGGCCGTGTGCGCACGCGGGGCTTGGGGGTCCCTCGAGACCCAGCGCCCACCCTCGCCCCTCCCCCGCAGAACAAGAGCTGGTACCGCGCCAAGCACCACGCCAGCGGGCAGGAGGGGCTGCTGGCGGCCGGCGCGCTGCGGGAGCGCGAGGCCCTCTCGGCGGACCCCAAGCTCAGCCTCATGCCGTGAGTGCGCCGGCGGGCGGGCGGGCGGGCGGGGCGGATCCCGGCCGGCTGGGCCCCAGCGCGCTGCTCGGTCGCCTCCGCAGGTGGTTCCACGGGAAGATCTCGGGCCAGGAGGCGGTGCAGCAGCTGCAGCCGCCGGAGGACGGGCTGTTCCTGGTGCGCGAGTCGGCGCGGCACCCCGGCGACTACGTGCTGTGCGTGAGCTTCGGCCGCGACGTCATTCACTACCGCGTGCTGCACCGCGACGGCCACCTCACCATCGACGAGGCCGTGTGCTTCTGCAACCTCATGGACATGGTGGAGGTGCCTTGCCCCCAGAGGGCCCAGAGGGACCCAAGGGCCCCTCCCAGGTCTTGGCAGCTGGACAGACAAGGGACCTCCAAAGTGCCATCATCCCACATCCCCAGGAAGCTCCAAGGCCCCCATCCCATCCCTGGCGACTGGGATCCTCCTCAGTGCAGAGGTGGAGGGCTTATCCCCAAGGACCACCCACCCCATGGGTGGCGAGTCCCTGAGGACTGGGTGGCCTCTCTGGGGAGCCCGGGAACTTCCAAACGGAGATGTCAGTCCAGAGGATCTTCCAGAATCCACCGGACATCTTTTCCGGTTCTCATGCAATTGGCCAACTTTGGCATGGGACCCGAGCCCCTCCGGCCCCCGGCCCGGAGACCACCCCAGAAGGGGGCAGGACGCAGGGCCAGGCTCACGGCCCTCCCTGTGTTCCTGCAGCACTACAGCAAGGACAAGGGCGCCATCTGCACGAAGCTGGTGAGGCCCAAGCGGAAGCAGGGCACCAGGTCTGCGGAGGAGGAGCTGGCCAAGGGTAGGTGGGCACGGGCCTCCCCCTCTCTAGCCCCGGCGCAGGTCCGGGTGCCTCCCGGCATGTGCTCGAGCTGGTCGCTATGGCACTGAAGGTTCTTGGGTTGCCTGGGGCAGGCGTAGTGTGCCCACAGGGACAGATCAGCCCCACATGCAGTGGATTCCTGCGCCTGCTCATGCCACGTCACCTGAGCCAGACACCTGGCCTGAGCTCGTTCCCTCTGAGGCCGTTCCCTCCCGGCCCTGGCCACCCTCCACCCTGGAGCCTGAGTATCCTGTCTGCCCCTGGAAGCACTTGACTCTCCCAGGCTAAGGATGGACCCAGTACCGACCGGGAAGCGCCAGGGGTTGGGAGGAAGAGGAGGAGGCTGCAGCCCAGCTGCAGGGCAGGGCGCAAAGCAAAGGAGTCTTGGGAAGCCAGAGTCCTGGAAGATTCCAGAACGTTTATGGGTCTCCATGTTTATTGTATGTTTTGCCTTTATGTGTTCCTGGGTGGTCAGAGATAAAGGAAGGTGACGGGAAGCCCATGGGCATTTGGAGGGACAGAAAGGGTGGCCCCAGTCCCAAGACCGGAGGGTTTCCTGGCACTGCCTCTAAGCTCCAGGGCGAGTCCCGGCCAAGGCTGGGCGTACAGGTCCGAGCCTGATGGCTTTGCCAGCCACCCAGCTTAGGTCACTGGTCCCGAGCGTGGGGTTTCTTGGGCACTGTTGGGGAAGGTGGCTGCGGGAGTGTGTGTCCACGGCAGGGTGCTATGTGGACCCCACGGGAGGGTCCCGCCGAGCACCCCTGACCAGGCCTTCCCCTGCAGCTGGCTGGCTCCTGGAACTGCAGCACCTGACGCTGGGGGCGCAGATCGGAGAGGGAGAGTTTGGAGGTGAGTGGCCAGAGCTGGCAGTGGCGGGTGGGGTGAACCCAGGATGGGCACGTGCCTGAGCCTCCGCTTCCATCTGCCCTGCAGTAATGAACTCTGGCCGGGGAGCCCCAGGCCCCGCATCCTCCAGGCTGGCCTCGGGATGGAATGCCATGCCTGGAGGCCCTCTGGCCCAGGGCAGGGGTTCCCACCTCCTCTGAAAGGGTCCAGAGCCTGAGCATTTTTGGCTCTGTGGCCCGGTGGCCGCTGTCTAGGTCACCGAGCCCATGCTGTGGAACCCTGAGAGTCCACTGGACGGGGTGACGAGCCCATGCTGTCCGACAGTCTGCACCTTTGGTTGCGCGTTTTTGCTTGTTTTGTTTTTGGGGTTGTCTTCTGGTGCTGGGATGGAACCGGGGTCTCGCCCTGGCCAAGCGTGCCCTCTGCCACCGAGCCACCAGCCCTGTCCTCTTGGCATTTTTGAGCCCTTTGCAAACAAACATCCCTGAGCTTCGGGCCTCCAGCAGTCCAGAGGCCGGGCTTTGGCCCCAGGCGGTGCGTCTGAGATCCCGGCCTCCCTGGGTCCCTGGCCTGGGGTCTGGGCCTGCAGGGCGTGGGACTGGTTCCTGCAGCTGTGTCAGTGTGCCTGGGGGTCCCCATCGCTGGTGCTGTCCTGATCTCTGTCCCCACCCACGCCCCAGCCGTCCTGCAGGGTGAGTACCTGGGGCAGAAGGTGGCCGTGAAGAACATCAAGTGCGATGTGACAGCGCAGGCCTTCCTGGACGAGACCGCCGTCATGACGTGAGTCCCGGGCTGGGGCGGGCCCTGGGCGGGTCCGGCCGGCTCTCACGCCCCCACCCGCCCCCAGGAAGCTGCAGCACAAGAACCTGGTGCGGCTCCTGGGGGTGATCCTGCACCAGGGGCTCTACATCGTCATGGAGCACGTGAGCAAGGTGCGGCCCGGGCGCAGGGTGGGCGGGGCCGCGCGGCCGGAGCCGACCTCTCTCCACCCACAGGGCAACCTGGTGAACTTCCTGCGCACGCGCGGCCGGGCCCTGGTGCACGCCGCCCAGCTCCTGCAGTTCTCCCTGTGCGTGGGGCTCCTGGGGGGAGGTGGGCTCCAGGGTCCCGGGGAAACCGAGGCAGTGAGCTGGGAGGGCCCGGCCTTCTGAGGCTCTCGGGGTCCCTTCCCAGGCACGTGGCGGAGGGCATGGAGTACCTGGAGAGCAAGAAGCTGGTGCACCGAGATCTGGCTGCGCGCAACATCCTTGTTTCCGAGGACCTGGTGGCCAAGGTCAGTGACTTCGGCCTGGCCAAAGCCGAGCGGAAGGGGCTGGACTCCAGTCGGCTGCCTGTCAAGTGGACGGCGCCCGAGGCTCTCAAACATGGGGTGAGCCCCCTTCGGCACTGAGGGCTGCAGGTTCCTACAGAGTAGACTTGGCATCCCAGCTCTGCTGTGTGACCCTGGGCACAGCATGAGACCTCTCTGAACCTCCAGGGGAATGGCCTTCCAGTAAGCACCAGCTCGTAACCCTTCCTTTTAGCCCTGCCCTCTGCACAGTTTGCCCGCCTTTGAAGTGGGCATGGGCTCTGGGCTGAGGGGAGGAGTGTCAGGGCTCACCTGGATGGGGACCCTGCCGGAGGACTTCGAAGCGAGGCCGCGGCAGGAGCGCTGGCCTCCTCATTCTGCTTTTGGGCCCACAGAAGTTCTCCAGCAAGTCGGACGTCTGGAGTTTTGGGGTGCTGCTGTGGGAGGTCTTCTCATACGGACGGGCTCCATACCCCAAGATGGTGAGCAGGGCCTCCTGAGGACCGGGCACGGCCCCGCCGCCCGCGCTGATGTGCCCTTTGTCCTCAGTCGCTGAAGGAGGTGTCGGAGGCCGTGGAGAAGGGCTACCGCATGGAGCCCCCAGAGGGCTGCCCGGCGCCCGTGCACACCCTCATGGGCAGCTGCTGGGAGGCCGAGCCCGCCCGCCGGCCGCCCTTCCGCAAGGTGGCTGAGAAGCTGGCTCGGGAGCTGCGCAGTGCGGGCGCCTCAGCCACCGTGGGGGCACAGGACGCTGACGTGTCCACTCCACCCCGAAGCCAGGAGCCCTGACCCCAGCCAAGGGCCCCAGAGGACCGATGGAGCAGGGGTGCAGGGCAGGACACGGGCCAGGCCCAGGGAAGGCCAGGCCGGCGTGGGCAGGGCAGTGTGGACGCGCAGACCTGGGAAGCAGAGGACGGTGGCCTTCATAAAGACCAGATCCAAGGCCTGTGGCTGTCCGTGTGTCTGTGGCCCCGGCACCCTCCCCCCGGGGCCTCTCCTGGAGGCCTGGCCCGGGGACCCGCGTGGACCTCCCTGGTAGCCTTCGTGCCCCACTGAACCCACTGTCCCCCGCGTGGTGCCCCACTGATGGGGACCCGTGGATGCCACCTGGAGCACGCAGGGGCCCACTGCTGCCCATCCAGGTTCTCCTGCTGGGACCCACCTGCAGACCTCCGTGGGGACAGTGCCCCGGGACCTCGCGGCCTGGGGGCCACGGAGGTCCGCACGGGACGCAGCTCTCCCTGAGGGAGAGCCCAGCTCTAGGGTTCCTGGGAGAAGGCCGACAGCCTTCAGTCTCCTGTCCCCGGCCGCCGCCCACCCCAGTCCCAGCCCAGAAGAGGCTCTGCTGTGGCCTCACCCTCCTCTGAGAGGCTCGGGGAAGCCACCTTGCCCTTCTCCGTGTCTCCGGTTCCCGGGTGGGCACCGTGCTGGGAGCCCATCAGCCCCAGGGCACCAGGGCCCACAGTGCCGGCAGCTGGGCAGGTGCCAGAGCCGAGGCACACCGGCCTCTGCGTCCAGAGCCAGCCTCCCCACCCCGCCAGCAGCTCAGGCCTCTCCCAGTTCTGCCCCCACGACCACCAGACCCGTCACGAGGATGCCATTCATGTGAGCAAGAGGGACACGTCTGCCCCCCGCCCCCTCCCCCAGAGCACCCAGGGTGTGCAGGCCTCCTGGGCACAGGGCCCACAGCCCTGGTGTGACACTACCCTTGTGCAGGGCCTAGCCCCGTGCCTGGGCATGCACCTCTGAGGACCCTCCTGTTGCAGCCCGGCTGTGTGCCTGGGACAGTGGACCTCCAGGGTGCCAACTTGGGTGCTCACCTGGGGGGGCCTGGGCACACAGGCTAGTTGACCCCTGCTGGCTGTGCTGTCCCTCCCAGGGCCTCAGCAGCCTCTGCCATAAGCCAGGCTTTTCCCCAGAAGGTGTGAGGACCCTGAAGGCTCACACCAGTGAAGGAACAGTCGCCACAGGGCTGGCAAACAGCTGGTGCTCAATGTTGGCGCTCAGCTTTCTCAGTTGACTTTCCCATTCGCCAGTGATGAGGATTCTGCAGAGGTGGGGCAGGGCCGGCCCAGTTTCAGTTGCTATCATGGAATGCCTGAGACCAGGCCAGGTGTAAAGGAAAGAGGTTCATTGGGCTCTGGCCAGGACGTCCAAGGGCCCTCACCAGGGCCTTGGGCTGTGTGGAAGGCCCAGGGGGCACGTGCCCCACCTCTCCAGAGCAGAACCAGGTTCCAGCACAGGAGCTGCCGGGGGACACAGGACCACACAGGCTTGCCCCAGGACCCCAGCTGGCAGCGGCCAGAGGCTGCAGCCCGCCTCCCGTGCTCACCCAGCCCTGCCCCAGCTGAGTCCCACGTGGAGCTGTCCCAAGGTCAGGCTGGGCTCCTGCATGGCCCCTGAAGCCCTCCCCGCTCTGTGGCCACCAGCACCTGAGTAGTTTAGTGGGGAAATGGAAGGGCAGGAGGCTGGGAGGGCTGCCTAGCCAGCTGGAGGGCCCCGTCCCTTGCCGCCAGCCCCTAATCCGCCCTCTAAGCTGACAGTGTCCCCGCAGGCCCCTGGCCTTCCGGGCCACCCAGAGCAATGAGTCCACTGGGCCTGAGGACAGGCTGCCTGGGGCGCGGAGGTGCAGGGCAGCGACCCTTGTGCCCACTGCAGCTTTCCGATGGGGCAGCCCTGGCTCAGGCCCGGCCTCCCGCCCCTCGCCTCTGCAGCTGGACCCGTCGCCGCCGACTCCCGGTGTCCCTGTGGGCCCTTCCCCGCTCCCGCGCCCCCCTCCCTTGGAAGCCTGCGTGCCTCCCCTGGCACCTGCCCCTCACGGTGCTGGATCGGCCTCCCACCTCCCCCGTGTCCTGCTCCTCGTCCCTCCCAGGCCCCGCCAGGCCTCCAGGCTCTCCCTGCTGGGGCCGCACCGGCCTCCTGGTCTGCTGCCGTGCTCGCGTGGACGCCCCTTTGCTGTGGCCTCCTGTGGTGCCCAGCACTCTCCCTCGCCCGGCTCGCCTTCCTTCCCACGGGGCCTCCCTGGGGAGTTCTCTCCAGCCGCCACACTGACGGTCTGTTTCCACCACAACGCCACTTGTATGACATTCCTGTGTGTTCCTGGGACACAGTACGTGCTCAGGAAATGCTTCTCGCAGGAGTCAATGAGCATGAGGAATGGCGAACTTCTATTCATACCTCAAGACCTGGCCAAAATGCCCCTTAGTGCTGCCTGTCCAGAGGAGCCCACCACACCCCGCCCCCAGCTCGATTCCGCTCAGCTGACACCGGGACTCTGAAAGCCACCCTTGCTGGCCCCACCTGATAAAAATGGTGACAGCGGACACTCCCTGAGCAAAGCTGTCTGCTCTCTCCACCGAGACTCCATGGTGTGGGCCTTGGGTCCCCATTTTGCAGCCAGGGAAACTGAGCCTGGATGGGGAGCCAGGCCTGCAGGCTCAGGGCAACTGCGCCTGCAGGTGGGGCCGCCTCAGTTAATCGGCTCCAACTAATCCTCCCCTCCCCTGGGCTCAGCAGACGCCTGGGCCCGCTGGGCCGGTGGAGGGCGGCCAGGCCGTCAGGCGGCACAGGTGGAGGCCTGAGGCCAGTCTCCTCGAGGGTCCTCACACACAGAGACAGGGACAGAACTGGCACCAGGGAGAGGGCGCCAGGGAGGAGGCGCAGGAGCCAGACGCACCGCGAGGAGTGGGAGAGAAGCTGCGGAGAGAGGCCGGCCGGAGAAGACCCCGGCGGGCAGAGGCTCCCCTGCCTCTCCCTGGGGCAGGCCCTCCCACTGTCCTCCCCGCCAGGCGAGAAGCATGTTCCTGAGCCCGGGAGAGGGGCCGGGGACTGAGGGTGGGGGCCTGGGGCCAGGCGAGGAGGCCCCCAAGAAGCACCGGAGGAACCGCACGACCTTCACCACGTACCAGCTGCACCAGCTGGAGCGGGCCTTCGAGGCCTCGCACTACCCGGACGTGTACAGCCGCGAGGAGCTGGCGGCCAAGGTGCACCTGCCCGAGGTGCGCGTGCAGGTGAGGCCCCAGCCCAGCCGGGGGGCCGAGGGGAGAGGGGCTTCCTGCTCCTGGAGGCGGCCCGCGCCTCAAGGCGGGAGCAGGAATTTGCGGCTGGGAGGAGTGCGTGGAGGGAGGGGCCGCGGGAGCCTGCGAGCTGGGGGGCAGGGGCAGCACCCCAAAGGCCTCCAGTGCCAAGAGATGAGCCCGGACTCCCGGAGGCCAGGGGGGCACTGTGGCAAGGACCAGTGGAGGCAGGGTGGACTTGGGGCCGACCCCTGGGGCCGGGGGCAGGGACCCATCAACCCGGAATCCGGGGCCAGCACAGCACGGCCACGGGCGTCCTGGCGGGTGGTCGTGGGTCAGAGGGCTGCGAGTCCGCGAGGCGGGAGGGGGCCCGGGAGTGGGAGGCAGGGTCCGAGCTCACGCAGCCCCTCAACCTCCAGGTGTGGTTCCAGAACCGCAGGGCCAAGTGGCGCCGCCAGGAGCGCGTGGAGTCGGGCTCAGGAGCTGTGGCAGCCCCAAGGCTCCCTGAGGCCCCCGCACTGCCCCTCGCCCGCCCCCCTGCCCTGCCACTGCCCCTGGAGCCCTGGCTGGGCCCCGGGCCCCCGGCCGTGCCAGGCCTCCCCCGCATGCTGAGCTCAGCCCCGGGGCTGCAGGCCGCCCTGGGGCCCCACGCCTTCGCTCCCACCTTCGCTGATGGCCTCACGCTGGAGGAGGCGTCCCTGCGGCTGCTGGCCAAGGAGCACGCGCAGGCTCTGGACAGAGCCTGGCCACCTGCCTGAGACATGCCCGGTGACAGCAGCCAGTCAAGCCAGGCTGTCACCAGGGAGTAAGACCCACATGGACTGTGGGAACCCCTGCCCCGTCCTCCCTGTCCCCTCCCCACCTTGCAGCGAGGGCGGTACCCTCCTGCCCAGCCAGGGGCCCTGACCTGCCCCGTGGGCGTCCTGGGCCCTCTGTCCATGCGTCAGTGGGGCGGGGCTGAGCGCCAGGTTCCTGGGCCAGGGATCCTGGAGTGTTCGAGTCTGCACCCCTCAGCTGCCCAGCCCCCCAGAAATGACAAGTGACAGCACCAGCCTCTCCTGCGTGGCCCTGTCCCCTTTCGCCACATGCCCACCAATTGCTCTTCCCGCCACCAGTCCTGGGAGGCGGGCTCCACGGTCAGTCCCTCAACCGAGGAGGCCTGTAGACGGAGGCCCGCTGCCTGAGGTGCACGGCCAGCAGGGGTGGAGCTGGCGCTGGGGGGCAGCGGCCATGTCAGGGACACGCACGGCAAGGATGGCCGGTGCCCAGCTCCATGCAGGGGTAGTGGACATGCTGTGGCCCACACCACCCCCCAGAGCAGGTGGGGCTGCAGCACAGGGCAGCCAGGGAGCAGAGGCCCCAGGGTCGCAGCAGGGCTGGCTGCTGGTGCCCTGACCTGGCACACCCACCCCAACCCAGCCCCCCACTGGAGCCCGTGCCTCGTCCCGGACCCCCAGGCCAGCCCATGCAACCTGCTGGCCCTGCCCACCCACTCTCCGCCCCAGCGCTTCACCGTGTCCCAGCAGTGAAGCAGACATGGAATATTTTACAAAATAACAATAAAAACAAAACACAGCAGAGAACATTAGACAGCGTAAGTGCTGGAGAGAAACCAGGTGACTGTGGCATACGGCAACTTTAATGGGGTGATCTGGGCAGGAGGGGAGGAGCAGCCATGGAGTAATCCGGGAGAAAAGCACTCTGGGCATCGGGCAGACCTGTGCAAAGGCCCTGGGACAGGTGTCCTGGTGTCCTGAAGGCTCAGCAGGGGGCCCCTGTGGCTGGAGCAGTGGAAGGAGGGGTACGGGAAGTGGCCAGGCAGGCAGGCAGGGCCTGGTGTCCACTGTAACTTTGGCTTTTACTTAGAACCACCATAGGCTTGGACACAGGGCAGGCACAACCCTGAGAACCTGGGCACCGTCTGCCCAGCAGGGGCAGCGCCTGGTAATCTGCTCTGCAGTCTGCTAAGAGGATGAGGGCTCCCGCCTCCCTGGGACAGGGCAGTTAGTCGGAGGAGCTCTTGCAGGGTCAGCAACCAGAGGGACCTGGAGGGGACAGGCCCAGCCCAATGCACCCCCACCCACATACACACAGCGAGCACCTGAGGCCGGGCCCATGGTCCTGACCATCAATGGTTCTGGGTGGGGCAGGTTCTCCAAGAGGCCCCCACTGGCCCTAACTGGACACTGCCCCTACACCCCTGCAATCTGATGTGCTTGGGTCTGGCTCCTGGGTCCCCCCTCACAGCTGGGCTGGGTAACAGGATGCAGGAGCTGGGTTCCCCCCTGGGCTGCATATCAGGCTCATGATGCAGCTGGGGAGGGCCGAGAGGGAGGCTGAGCCCTGGGCTCCAGCAGGACAGAGCAGTGGAGGACCTGGAGCTAGAAGGGAGGACCAGGTCTCTGAGCCTAGCTGACTGGCCCTGGAAGTCCACCCCCAGTTCCACTCGATGAGTGGCGGTGTTGGCCGGGAAGCCTGGGGCTAGGCTGCCCTGAGTGCCACCCACTGGGAGGATAAAGAACGGGGACAGACAGAGCCACACATCTGGACCCCAAAGCCAGACAGCGAGCCTTGGACCTTTCTGTTCCTGACGCTCACTAAGGCTCTTCTGCCTCCAGAGGCTCAGGTCGAGGCTCAGTCGGGACCACCTCCCTGTCCACGTCCGGAGTTGAGACCGCTAGGCCAAGGTTAGGAAATCCAGCAGCCCGCTGAGGCTGGGGAAGCGGGAGGAGAAGCCCAGTTGGGGTGTGGGGGTGCTCCCGCCTGCCGGTGTCAGAGCGCACCGGGGGCCTGGGGCCTGGAGAAGCCTTCCTCCTGGAGCCTGGAGCCCCCAGCGCCCAGCTAGAACTTCCTGCTCCTGCTCAGTCGGTTGTGGCGCCAAATGTTGAGCTTCCGCAGCAGCCGCCAGTACTCCGGGGTCTCGGGGTCCAGCTCATCCAGCTTCTTTGGGGGGCCCACGTTCATCTGGAACAGCCTGGAGGGGGGGCGGGAATCAGGGCTGGCCCAGTCCCCAGGTGGTGACCATCAGGGCCCCGGGCTGGCCCCCCTGCACAGATGTCCTCAGCCTCGGCTGGGTCCACTCACCACTCAGGGTACTCGGCGTCCGGCTTCAGGGCCACATCCTGGCCTTCCTTGTAGATGTTGACGCCCATGGCGTGCGTGGTGAGCCGGACCGGGTCGGTACACACTTCCGGGTCCTTCAGGGCCTCGCTGACCACGCTGCCTTTCCCGCCTTTAACCCCCTTCATGACTGGGGGCGGAGGGGGAGTCATGTCAGCCCAGCTCCGCCCTCCAAGGCCCGCCTTCACTTCCTGTCCCCTCTTCGGGAGCTTCTAGCCCTGGCAGGACTCTTCTACCTCCAAATCATGGGGACCCAGCTAGCTGAGAACTCCCTCTGAGTTGTTCTGATTCCTGTTCATCTCACGGAGAAGGCCTCCCTCCACCGGCCTGACGCGTCTGTAATTCCTAACATTTGCCTACTTCCTCCTTTCAACACAGGAGATCAGGCAAGGCTACATCCAGGTAAAATTTAATAACTAAAGTAATAAAATTTAGTACTTAGAGGGGGCGCACATCGTTCTCGGATTCCCGGGGGCGGCTCGTCCAAGATCACACAGCTACTTGGAAGCATAAATAGAATGAGAACCTTAGCTCCCCGCTTCCTTCCAGCCTACCCGCGCCTGCGCATTGAAACACACCCGCTCCCGCACAAAATATTCTCGCGCTCCGCAGAGGTTCACGCCGACGCCTGCGCACTGGGCGCAGTCGCGCCCTGAGGCGTCCGCCGAGCGGCCAAACTGCGCCTGCGCACCCAGCCTGGCATCTGTTTTTGCACCTGCGCAGGAACTCTAGGCCCGCCTTCTCAACCAGCGCCTGCGCGCTACCGATTCCCCGTGTGTCCACCGTCTCCCTCTTGGTCCCTGTTACCCCGGCTCACTCGGTTTTTTGGCATAATCCCGAACCAAGAGTCTTCCAGGAGAGGCAGAGTCTAGGATCTCCCGGGTTTTCCAGCGGGCCCACGCACGAGAAGCCCCGAAGAGGCGTCGAGCCGCCATGACGTGTGACGAATGCTTGCACGTTTCCGGGAGACGTCAGCCGGCCTGCCCGAGGGGTACTTGGGAGTCGTAGGCCCCGGGTACTCCTGGGAAGTGTAGTCTTCCCAGCCTTGGGCATTACGTTTATTATTGTAGACGGTTCCAGTACGAGATGATATTCAGAGGACCTTTTACTAATTTCTTGCCGTTCTTCAGATACTTATTTATTTTAAATATCTCACCTTACATATTCCTGATTCAGTTCAATGAGCAATTATTTGAAAACCTAAAAGAAAGAAAAGTCAACGCTTTAAATATATTATTACTATATTCTAGACCTACTGCTAAATCCTTAACCTGCAATTAGGAGGTGGGTCCCACTATCGTGCTCGGGTAGGTAAAGTTCCTAGGCCGACCCCAAAGCCCGGGAGTGCCACGGTCTTCTTGCTGTGAGCCAAACCAGAAATGCTTCTTCAACAAGATTCTTCGCTGCGCCCAAAGTTCCAGAGACCACCTGTCACTCTTCTTCAGTATTTCCCAGCCCCACTTCTTGCCACGTGCCATCACAGCCATAAGAACCAAGCAGTGATGAGTAATCCCATTTTGCGGAAAAAGGGCCCGTGCTGGCTCTCTAAGAGCCTCGAGTCCGGAATTCGAACCCGTGACTCTACACCGCCGCAGCTCCAGCGCCTCCTTGTGGCGAGATGGGCCGGAAGGACTACATTTCCCAGCAGGCCCTTCGAGGTCGCGCATGCCCGGTGGGCGGGGCGTCGGCGGACAGATGAGCGAGCGTCCGGGCTGGGAGTCGGCGAGCGGCGGCTGGCAGGGTCATCCGGACATGTCGCGGCGGGCGCGGGGGCCCGGTGGCCGCGCGGGCGGGCTCGGCCTGGGTTCGGCAGGTGAGCGGGACGGGTGCTGGGTCCGAGTCCGCTGGGCCGGGGAGGCGCGGGCCGGGAGGAGCCCCGCGGCCTGCGGGCAGCGCTGGGCAGCCGGGGCGGCTGGCTGGTCGGTGAGAGCGGGGCGCGGCCCTTGCAGGCGCGGCGAGGACCACGTCGCGCGCGCGGTGGGAGCAGCACCCGTAGGAGCAGGCGCCCAGGAAGCCCCAGCTTCGAGTCCCTCTCTGAGCCGCAAGAAGACGCCGGCCTGAGCCCCAGTCGGCCATGGAGTACCTGGCGCCCCCGGGGCCCGGCTCAGAGCCTCCCGCCATGGACTTGGAGGAGCCCAAGGACACGCTGGTGCCCTCGGAGGACCTCACCCCTGAGGGGCAGTGGCACGCGGTGCCGGAAGCGCCCGGCAGCCTGAGTCGGATGGAACTCGAGGGGTCGAGCGTTCAGGACCTGGTGCAACAGTTTGAGGCTCTGCCCGGAGATCTGGCGGGCCTGCCCCGGGACAGCGCGCCCTGCCCTCTGCACATTGCCACTGGCCAGGGCCTGGCCCCGCAGGAGTCGGCCGACGCCCATGGACTCTTGTCGGCTGAGGCCGGCCGGGAAGACCTCCTCAGCCTTCTGCAGTGTGAGGGGCACTCGCCTTCTGAGCCGGGTCCCCAGGAGCCTCCAGAGCCTGCCCATCACCTGTTGCCGCCCCCTGAGGATGCAGATGGAGAGTCAGGGCCCCCCGAATGGGCAGAGGGCGCCTCTGCCGAGCAGGGCGGTAGTAGGAGCTCCAGCAGCTCCCCCGAGCCTTGGCTGGAGACCTCACCTCTGGTCACAGCTGAAGAGCCACCTGCCGGTGCCCAGGTAGTGCCTGCTCTGCCCTCCAGGTGTCCTCTACAGCCTGGACCCAAGCAGGGAGAATCAGCCCTGTTCCTCTTCTGTCTCCTTCCAGAGCCCCAAGACCCTGGCTTCATACCCTGCCCTCCAGGAGGGTGAGTGCCCTTCCCACCCTGTCCAGGGATTAGGGCTCCCGAGGTGGCATTGAGGTTTACCCGTAAGAATGAGGTTCTGCCGAAGCTCTTGGCATTTGGATTAGGTTCTGGATGGCCAGGGAACAGAGTCCAGAGAATGTTCTGGAGCGAGTAGGGGGTGGCAGGACAGGTGTTCTGGAGCGAGTAGGGGGTGGTAGGACAGGTGTGGCCTTGGTGGCAGAGAGTTCCAGAGTGAAGGCTGGCAAATGACCATCTGCAGGCTAATCTAGCCTGCTCTGTTCTCACAGGCCTCTCTCTTAGTATTTTGTTTTAGTTGTAGGTGGACACAATACCTTGATTTGATTTTTCTGTGGTGCTGAGATGGAACTCAGGCCGTTACGCATGCTAGGCAAGCGCTTCGCCGCTGAGCCCAGCCCAGCCTCACAGGTCTCTTGAGCCAGGATGGCGCTTGCATTTTTTTCTCCAATTCCTTTATTTTTCTTTGCTTATTTTTATGTGGTGCTGAGGATCAAACTCAGTGCCTCACACGTGTGAGGCGCGTGCTCCACCACTGAACCCCTACCCCAGCCTGGCTTTTGCATCTTTACATGGTTAAAAATTTGAAAGGAAATTGGTATTTCTCACAGGAAACTGACGTGTGATTCGGGTTTCAATGTTAATAAAGTTTTATTGAAACCTTGTCACACCTACTCACTCATCATCTGTGGCTGAGGTGGATGAGGACAAAGCCCAGGACAGTCATGTTCTGGGCAAGGACAGGTCAGTTTCTGGACAGACCATGTGGTGGTCCCAAGGACTGCCTTGCCTGGGGACAGCACAGTCACCCTGATGTGAATCCCCGAAGTCCTGTGGGTGTTTCTCAGCGAGCCCATCATTAAGCAGCATACGACTGTGGGTGCAAAAGATCTTCTGGCCCACAAAATGAAAATACTGTTTGATCCTTCACAGAAGAAACTTGCCAGTTTTATGTCCTAAAGGTGTGAGAAGAATCTGGCCATTTGGATGTTCTAGTGTTTTCCCCAAACCACCTTAAGATAGAAATCAAGTAGCAAGTTCTGTGGCAGAGGGGAGCTGGTTTGAGCCTGTTACTCTGAGAAGGTTCTAGGTTCTTGGGTGGGGCTTGCACTTGCCTAGGGGGTTCCAGGGCTTGGCATTCTGCCTCTGGTCCTAAACTCAAGGAGCCTGGGCTGGTGCAGGTGTTCTGGGTCAATGAGCAGAGCTGTCTGGTGCTGCTGGACTAGGAAGGTCCAGCACCCTGGAGGGAGCGACTTTATCTTCCCTCCTCTAGAACCCGGGCAGAGCTGCCCCCACGTGGGCCTGGGCCTGGGCCTGGGCTTCCAAAGAGCAGAGTCAGTGCTCCTAGAATCAGTGGCAGAGCTGTCAGGGTCTGGGCAGCTCCAAGAAATCTAGGACCGTGCAGGGCAGGGCTCTGTGGCTCTGGGCTGGGCTGGTTCTAGAACTGTCCACAATGCTCCTAGAGCAGGATTGTTTGTGGACTATTCATTCAATTCTGAGAACAGTGGTTCAGTGAGGTTGCAGACTCAAAGGGGCTTCCAGAGCCATAGGAAGACCTGCTCGACAGCCACGGTGGAGACTTCTAGAACCAGGGTCAGGACCTGGCTCAGTAGGGTGCTTGCCTGGCAGGAAGGAGCCCTGGGTGTGAGCCCAGTGCCACAAACAAAAGTTTCTGGAATCTTGGAGTGGGGCGATCTGACTCTGGAGTGCTGTTGGTTCGTGGAACCCCTGCTGCAATGAGGTCACCTAAACCTGCCAGGGAGTTCTGGAATTGTGGTTCAGGGCCTTCTGTCCCACACGGGCCCGTGTGAGTTCAGACGTGGACCGTCATCTCTGCCCCACCAAGGAGCAGAGTTGTCATGTGTCCTGGGCTGGCTGGAGGGGTCCTGAGCAATGGGGCAGAGAAGGCTCTGGCATTGGTTGGGAACTTCCCAACCAGAGCCGTGTTGGAAACGGGAGGAGGGCCATCAGGTCCAGGCTGAGAACAGGGTCCTGGACACAGTGTCCCAGAGTACTGTCTGGGTTGGATCTGGCTGCGGGCCTGGATCCACATGGGAGTGCTGGAGGGGTGGAGGACTGCTCTGGACTGAGCAGGTACTGGACCTGTGAGGGCCCAGCCTTCTGGAGGGTTTGGGGACTGTGGACGGGGCTTCCTGACTAGCAGGTGAGCCAGGGCAGAGGTCTGCTTGCAGACACTCAGGAACTGAGCCTGCCGAGAGCCCCAGGGGCAGGCAGGCCCCGGGCACTCCTGAGGGCCGACCCTGTCCCCACTGTTGCCCCCAGTACCTGGTCCCTGTGACCACGAGGACCTCATGGATGGTGTCATATTTGGGGCCAAATACTTGGGCTCCACCCAGCTGGTGTCGGAGCGGAACCCGCCCCCCAGCACGCGCATGGCCCAGGCCCAGGAGGCGATGGACCGTGTCAAGGTGAGGCCAGGCGGGTGCGCAGGGGCCCGGGCCTGTGGGTGGGTCCTGGGGGCCTCCATTCCTGCACTCCCCACAGGCCCCCGACGGGGAGACCCAGCCCATGGCGGAGGTGGACCTCTTCGTCTCCACCAAGAGGATCAAGGTCCTGGCTGCGGATTCCCAGGTACCGCGCAGGGCGGGCTGGGCCACGCGGGGTCAGGCCGCGAGCCGGTCCGCACTCCCCGCCCTCTGCCTCCGCAGGAGGCCCTGATGGACCACGCCCTGCAGACCATCTCCTACATCGCCGACATCGGCCAGGTGCTGGTGCTCATGGCGCGGCGGCGGCTGGCTCGGAGGTCGCCCCAGGACCGAGGCCGCCGCCTGTGCAAGATGACCTGCCACGTCTTCCACGCAGAGGACGTGAGCCCACACCGCGCCCCGGAGCAGGGACACAGGCCTCCCACGGCCCCGCCTACACAGCTGCCCCTGCGTCCCACGGCCCCGCCCTCCCGGGAAGCTTGGGACTCAGCCGACTGCTGCCTTCCGGCCTGGGCTCTGGAAGTGCAGGATTCAGCCTGAGAGCCACTGGCCCCTGGTCAGGGACCAGGGCTTAGCATCTTCCCTGGAGGACTGGGGAGGCTTCTTGAAGGAGTGGGGTTGGAGGGGGCTCTGTAGGTGACAGGTGTGTGTTGACCAAGCCCTGCCACGTGTGCCCACAGGTCTCCCTGCTGCCTCCACAGCTGAGGGCGGCTGGCTGTCCCCTTTCTCCCCTAGTTTCCCCAGGGTAGTGGCTGTCCCCAGCTCCTAAAGTCCCAGGGTGGTTGGCCATCTCCTGAGGATCCTGTCCTAGGGAGGGCCTGAAAGGCCTAGCTCTGAGGGTGTCAGGGACTTGGGCACTGAAGGGGACGGTGGGGCGCCCTGGGACACAGCACCTCCCGCAGGCCCAGCTCATCGCACGAGCCATCGGCCAGGCCTTCACTGTGGCCTACAGCCAGTTCCTGCAGGAGAGCGGCATTGACCCCAGCCAGGTGGGCACCGGGCCCAGCCAGGGGGCCAGCAGCCCCGGCCACCTCCACAACGGAGACCTGGACCACTTCTCCAACAGCGACAACTGCAGGGAGGTGAGCCCGCGCCGGCCGATGCCCGCTCCCTGCCCGCGGCAGCACGCCAAGCCGCCCTCCCCTTGCCGCCCTGTCCCCTCCAGGTGTGCATCGAGAAGCGCAGGGGCGAGGGCCTGGGCGTGGCGCTGGTGGAGTCGGGCTGGGGCTCCCTGCTGCCCACGGCCGTCATCGCCAACCTGCTGCACGGGGGCCCCGCCGAGCGCTCGGGCGCCCTCAGCATCGGCGACCGCCTCACCGCCATCAACGGGACCAGCCTGGTGGGGCTGCCCCTGGCCGCGTGCCAGGCGGCCGTGCGCGTGAGTTCCGGGGAGGCAGCGCCCCTGCATGGCAGGCCGCCCCCGCGGCCCAAGGGCCCCTCAGAACTGAGCCCGACCCTGCCCCTGCCCGTGCTCCCCACTTCACCGGCGGGCGGGCGGGCGAGGTCCCGGTACTGCGGCCGGCTGAGGGGCCCAGCCCCCGGTGAGGCCCACCCCCGCCCCGCAGGAGGTGAGGCCGCAGCCGTCGGTGAGGCTCAGCATCGTGCACTGCCCGCCCGTCACCACTGCCATCATCCGGAGGCCCCACGCGCGTGAGCAGCTGGGCTTCTGCGTGGAGGACGGCATTGTGAGGCCCGGCGCGGCGGGTGGGGGGCGGCCCGGTGGGCGTGGCCTGAGCGCCCTCTGCCCGCAGGTCTGCAGCCTCCTGCGCGGCGGCATCGCGGAGCGCGGGGGCGTGCGCGTCGGGCACCGCATCATCGAGATCAACGGGCAGAGCGTGGTGGCCACGCGGCACGAGCGCATCATCGAGCTGCTCACCGAGGCCCACAGCGAGGTGCGCGGCGGCAGGGCGGGACCCCGGCGGGGCCTGCGGCAAGGACCTGCCGTCAGCGTGTCCTGTCCCCCCAGGTGCACATCAAGACCATGCCGGCCGCCACCTACCGCCTGCTTACAGGCCAGGAGCAGCCGGTATACCTGTGAAGGTGACCCCCTCCGTGCCTTCGCCCTGGTGGCCCTCTGCAGCTGCCTGGGACCCCAAAGGATTTGTAGCTACGTTATTTTCTAATGTAAAAAATTAAAGGTTTATTGAATGGGCAGAGTTTTGGATCAGGATCTGTGGGGCCGAGAGAGGAAGGTGTGGCCCACCCTCTCACCCCCCGTCCTTCCCAGAAGTCACTAGGAACCAGAAAAATCCTGTTCGCCAGCTCCCGGGAGCCGGTTCCAGGTGCTGCAGGGGATCGGCTGTAGGGAGGAGGCGCCTGGGCGGTCACAGGTCTGTGGCCGGGCCCCAGTCGTAGCCGTCCTCGTCGGAGGAGTCCACATCTCGGGCTCTAGTGAACTTTTTCCGTAGGGCTTCCCGTTCGTATGTCCTGGGGACCAGGAAATGAGAGCAGGGACCTTGGGTGCCGAGGTGGCACACGCTTACCGGGGTTGCCGCTGCCTGGCACGTGCGTGCACGCTGGTCAGCACAGCTGCCGTTCCTGGGTAGGGCCTCCCAAACCCCGGCCCCCTCAGCCTCGGCCAGCTGACAGGGCTTGGGAAGACTCGGGCTCTGTCGTAGCCCCTAGGCCAGGTGCACCAAGATGCCAGAGCCTGGTGCGGGGTCTCCCTCAGCCCCCAAGGTTGGGTTGCAGGAGAAAGGTCGAGGGCCCCAGTCTGCAGCAAGGGGCCCCTTACCTCATGCTATCCTGTCGCCACTGGCCCTGGGGGCGACTGCTGTCCACCTTGAGGGAGAGAGAGAAAGCAGGGTTCAGACTAGTTCACAGAACGGGCTGACCTCTGCCCGGGCACCACAGTCCACCCTGATTCTAAGTGGGAAAATGTGTGGGGAGAGCCAAGGTCTGAGGGCCAGAGGAGAGCTGGGTTCCTCTGTCCAGCTGTGGGGGGGAGAGTGGTCATGGCTCAGAGGCGTTCATGTGTGAGGTGCTGGCCACAGCAGCAGCCCCTGAGCAGCTGCACAGGTTGGGCACTGCAAGACCCAGAGAGCACCTGCATAGTCTGACAGTTTTTCAGATTATGCAGCTGGAGGGTTGGAGGATGTGGCCCTGCTGAGAGGGAGTGCAGTAACATCCGTGGTGTTAGACATTGGGCCACCATGTGCCGAGGCTCGGACAGGGTCGCCACAGCCACCCTGCAGCCTCAGGAGCTGGTCTGTGCCCAGAGCTCCCATCAGCAGGGCTGTGAGCTTCAGAAACGGCTTCCTACCAACCAAGGTGGCTCTCGCGCTCCTCGCCCTCGCTGCCAAGCGACAACAGCGTAACAGCTGTTGACAGCATCTATCGAGTCACAGTCACGCAGCTCGGGAGGCGGAAGCAGGACCGCCCCAGGTTCAAAGCCAGCCTCGGCCACTGAGCAAGGCTGTCAGCAACCTAGCGAGACCCCGTCTCAAATTAGAAATAGAGAGGGTTGGGCATGACTCCAAGGTAGAGCCACCCGGGTTCGACCCCAGCACTGCAAAACAAAACGTTCACGCAGCCTAGGGGGCACCTGTAGCCCCGGCCCCTGGGGAGCTGAGGCCGGAGGATGGCTGAGCAGGACGAGACCCGCCTGGGCCACACGGGGCCCGCGGGCCGTGCTCAGATCCTGTGCACACCCACCCACACGGGGCCTGCGCGTCGTGGCTCCGTGTCCCCGAGTCCTGCGGCCACTCCTGTCCTTGCTCTAGAGAGTCACTAAGTGGCTTGACTACGCCTGGCCAGGACCGGCCCTGCTCACCTGGGAGCCCTGGTGAGCTGGGAGCCCCCCACAGTCCCTGGGGCTCAGGGGCTCGTCCAGCTGCACAGGCTCTGAGGACCGGGCCAGGGCCAGGGCCTGGGGCCCCTCGTCCAGGTCCGTGAGGGGCCCGCCCTCCCCGTCCGTGTCCTCGTAGTCGCTGTTTGCTCGGCTGTCACAGCTGAGGTCGGCGGCACTGTCGGCCAGGCTGAGGCCAGGCAGGTCCAGGTGGTCTTTCCGAGGGGCTGTCCAGCTGCAGGGGAGACAAGACCCCCACCCGGGCACAGCCTGAACCCAACCAGACCCCGCCCGGGCTGCCGCGCTGCGATTCCCGTCCCAAGCCAGGCGCAGCCGGACCCCCAACCTCCACTGACCTCAGGCGGAGGCCCGTGACGGCCGACCTCCGGCCCTCGGCCCACGCACGGGCCCCAGACCTGCGCCCGGACCCCGCCCAGCGGAGCCCCAGCTCGCTGCAGTCCAGGCACTAAGCCCAGGCCCTCCTGACCCCGCCACACCCTGACCCTGCGCCCCCGCACGGGACAGCGCCCGTGACCCTGCGCCTGCTGGGCTCGCCCCGGCACCTGGTCCTCGGCCGTCCAAATGGGCCGGGTCTGCTGCTCCTGGACGATGGCCTTGAGCTCCTGGTACCAGGAGTCACTTGTGCCATTCAGGGCGACGGTGGCTGTGGGCACAGGGTGTCGCTGTGGCTGCCATGCTCGGGTGGGGACCAGTGCCCCCCCTGGGCCCCCGGCGGCCCACCCACCCGTGAAGAGGTGGCCACTGTGCTTCCGCAGCTTCTGCGCCTGTGTGTACAGGCGGCGGGAACTGCGGCGGGAGGCAGGTGCCAGCCACTCGCGCAGGGCCTTGAGGGCCGCCCGGCTCTCCGGGGAGCAGAAGATCACGATGGGGTAGTACTGCACGTAGTTGAGGCGCTCGATGGCCGAGGGCGTCACATCCAGGAGCGCGTGCTTGTCCTGGGCAGGCTCACGGGGGTGGGCAGTGTGCAGAGAGAAGGACGCCCCAGAGAGAACAGAGATGAGGAGAGGAAAGCGGAGGGAGTCTGAGGTCAGAGTGGACCACGGCTCCTCACTCACAGCCCACAGTCCGGGTGGGGTTTGCACAGCTTGGTGGGCATCCAGAGCTCCTATCCGGCCTCTGCCCCAGGCTTGCTGCCATGGGACTCTGGCAGGTTTTCTCTCTCAGCCCCCACCTCAGTCTCCAAGATGGCGTGGTGACAGTGGCCCAGCCAGGTCTCCCTCCCCGGTCCATCCGCAGAAGGGCCTGGAGCAGGGCAGAACTCACTTTCTCGGCGATCACCCGCACGGTGTCCAGTTTGATGATCTTGCTGGGACTGTCGGTCCTGGACATGCTCTCTGGGGAGGGCAGGGCTGGCTGGCAGCTTCAGGAGTGACCCCTTGCCCCTGAGACCATCCTGCCCAGCGCCCCCTACTCAAAAAGCCATCATGGCCCCCACTACCCTTCAGGGAAAGCCAGTGCTGCACCAGGGGACCCCCGGCCTCCTGGCCTCCTGAGCAGGGCACTGGCCCTGGGCCCCTGCAGACGCAGACCTGGGCCTCGGGGACGAACATCCCACAAAACCTCGACCACTCTCAGTGCGTAAGTATTCCTGGCTCCTGGGTGGCGTGGGGTGAACTCAGTGGTTAGCGCTTGCCTCGCCTGAGCCCTGGTTCACCCCGGCACCGGCACGGGGCAAAGTCGTGGGCCAGACCCACCCCAAGAACGCAGGCAAGAACTGCCAACCCCAGGGCAGTGCGTGAAGGAGGGTTCGGAGGTCTACCTGGACAAACAGCCCCCCACCCGCCGCGCCGGGCCTCACAATGCCGTCCTCCACACAGAAGCCCAGCTGCTCACGTGCGTGGGCCTCCGGATGATGGCAGTGGTGACGTGGGCCTTGGAGGCACTGAGGGTCCGTTTGTCTAGTGTCCCCAGTGTTGTCCTGCCTCTCCCCCCTCAGGACCTGGCTTCTCACCTGCGATTTCAAACTGATCAGGCATGTCCGCTGTCAATTTCTGCATAGCTATGTCTGCCACGGGTCCCAGGATCACCACTGGGCGCTTGAAACTCGCTAAGGGGCAGAGACCAAAGACAATCAGGGTGCCATGTGTGGAAAGCCTCCCCTGCCCTGCACCACATCCAGCTGGGTCCCTGCTGCCCGGCTCGGACAACGTCTCCCAGTCTCCCTTGCCGCTAGGGATGACCAGGTGGTGAACTCTGACCAATGGGGTGCATGCAGAGCTGATGGGGGGCACAGGCCCCCTTCCTGGACCACATGGGGTGGAAAGCAAGATGGAGGCTGGGTGCAGCTTGCCAGTGCAGCGCTTGCCTAGCACGCACAAGTTCCTGGGTTCAGAGAAATCTGTCTTCTGTTTCTGCTGCTATTCTCTGATGTGTTACAGCTGCAGAGCATACCTAACCCAGGGGTCAGCAAACTAGGACCCAAGGGCCGCATCTGGCCCACTACTTGCTTTTGTAAATAAAGTTTTATTGGAATACAGCCATGTTCACTTGCTTATGCCCTGTCTGCACCTACCTCTGAGCAGGGTTCAACGTAATAGTTTCAGCAGAGACCATTGGGCCCAGAGAGCCTGAAATGGTGAACTAGCCCTCTTGCCACAGGAAACATCTGCCAGTCCCTGGCCTAACGGATGAGCCATTCACATGAAGAGAAGAGGTACGGAATTCGTCCTGGGGGAGAAGGGTGGCCTTCCCCTTGTCCTCCAGGATGATCTGCCTTATAAAGCTTGGTACAGGGGCTGGGGCTGAGTGGGCAGCCCCAGTGGGCATGTGGGAGGCCCTGGGTTCCATCCACAGCAATGCCAAAAAAAAAAAAAAAAAAGCTCACTACGTCCAGATTTCCACAGGATCAAGAGCTGGGAGAGCGGGAGGTGTGGCCTCGTGGTGGCCTCCTGTCTGGATGGCCACTGTGCCGGCCGAGGTCGCACTCGGGTGTCTCCAGAGGCCCACCCACACCGCCCAGAGCCAGCGCCATTCCTGTCTATGGCCTCACGCGGGGCAGCTGCACCCGACTTCTAATAAGCTCTCCTGAGCCTCGGGGAGCTCAGCCTTCTGCCTCCCCTGGGTCTCGGCGGGCAACCATTGTGCAGAGCTGCGTGGCCCCTGTTGCTTAAGATCGTGGTAAAACACCAAGGACATAAACACCACAGTTCCAACCTAAACGCAGGCTAACTGAGTACAATGCCCAACCACTCTCAGTTCCTCCACAGGGCCGTGGGGCCCTCACCTCCACCCAGTCTAGAGCATTCCATCCCCAAGGGACGCAGCTGGGCAGTGGGCACAGGGCCCTGGCTCCATCCCAGCACCTTGAAGAACCGCCTGTGTCCCTGTGTCGGTGCTGATGGGAAAGATACTTTGCATACAACACATTAAGTAAGTTGTTAGAATGATCTGCGACTCCTTCTTCCTTTTTAAGGCCACAGTGGTCCCTGGGTGCCCTTGCGGCTTTGGTTCCAGGACCCCACAGACACAGAGATCCGAGCCGCGAGTCCCTTCTATAAAATGCAGTGCTGTTTGCTTAGAGCTGCTGGGGCCTTTAGATCTCCTCCGGACCGTGGTTCCCCTAATGACAAGAGGCCCCGCGTCCAGGAGACGCGATGACCCGGGACCCTTTCCTGGGCGCATGCCCGGTTCTGCTGCCTTCAGAAACAGGTCCCACTCACTTTAAGGAACGCCCGCCCTGTTCCCTGGCCCTGCAGTGACCCCTGCGGCCTGCTCCGCGAGGGGCGGGGTCCCTACTCGCCCCGCCCACCTTCTCGCAGCGCCACGCGCTCGTAGGGCGGGTAGCGGCCCTGCCTGGTCAGGGCGGACAGGTCCTCGCGGCTGCGCTGAGTCGTCCTCTTGGCTCCTCGACGGAGACCCCGCAGCCGCCAGAACTCAGCGCGCGCGTTGGAGCCCCCGGAGGAGCCGGGCCCCAGGCCCACCGCCCGCTGCGCGGCCTCCAGGCTGGCCAGCTGCTCCGCCCTGGGGAGAGGGGACAGCCCTGAGCTGGACAGAGCCGGGCCCTGAGTCACCACGCCCTGATCCTCAGGACGGAGGCCACGGCCCCTCCCCGGACGTAAGGAGCTCTGAGGCGGGGCCAGGGGAGGCCCTGAGCTGGGGTCGCCCAGGGTCACCACAGGGTCTTCTTGAGGGGCTGGCTCTGGAGCTGGAGGAGGGACTGGGTGGCTGAGCCGCTCTGGCCCTGTCCCGGGAGGTGGGTTTCCTGGCCCAGCGACTCCGGGGTCCACCCTGGTTGCCAGGCAGTGGGGCCGCCCTCTCCAGCGGGAGGCAGGCTGGGCGGCGGGCGCGGACGCACCTGCTCTGGCTGGGGATGAGTCCCCGCTCCTGCTCCCGAAGGTCGCGGCCCATGCGCGCCGCCAGCCAGTGGCCTCCCCGGTGACCGGGCCCGGGGCCCGGGTAGAGCGTGTCCACCACGTGGAAGACGTCGCCCCGCGTGAAGCCCAGGCCCGAGGGCGGGCTGGGCTCCAGCTCGAAGTGCGTGCGGACATAGAAGGAGTCGCCCAGGCGGGACTGCACCATCTTCTGGAAGACTGGGGGCGGGGCGGGCGTCGGCAGCCGCGCAGGGCCAGGGACTCGCCGCCCCAGGGACCGGCCCGAGGGGCCCCGGTGGACTCACTGTCCTGCTTCCGCTGCATCAGCAGCTCCACGTCCTCGCCCGGTGGCAGCCCCAACAGAAACCCCACAGCCTCCTCGCGCGTCAGGCTCCGGAACGACGTGCCGTTCACCTGCCGGGAACGGGTGAGCCAGAACGAGGCCCCCAGCTGCCCTCGGGGACAGCGAGACCCACAGCCTCCAGTGCCCCTCCCCGGGGCTGGCCACCATGGAGACCGGGGACCTCAGCGCAGACAGCTGGGACAGGACCTGTGCTCAGTGCATGGAAAACCAGGTGACGGAGACACAGGTACAGGGCTCAAGGGAGTAGGGACGGCCGGACAGTGACCACACCTGTCAGCCCAGCCTCTTGGGAGGCTGAGGCAAGAGGATTTCAAGTTGGAAGCCAGCCTCAGCAACTTAGTGAGACCCTGGGCTGCCGTGGCACAGCAGTCAGCGCTGGCCCGGTGAGTGCAAGGCCCTGGGCTCCGCCATGGACGAGGACACAGTCAAGGACTTTGAGACAGGGCTGCCAACACGAGGCAGGTTCTGATGCCCACAGCCAGCATTGTGGCAGAGGTGGCAACTCGTGTGGGGCGGAGGTGCCACGGTGGAGACAGAGGGTCAGAGGGCACAGACGTGGCTCCCAGGTCAAGACGTGGATATGAGGGTGGCCCGGGCCACAGAGCAGGAGGCCTCCGGGCGCCTGGGGTGGACTAGGAGGATGCCTGGCGCCACCTGCAGGGAGGCCCCGGTCACCTGCAGGATCTGGTCTCCCTCCTGGATGTCCTGCCCGTCAGCGGGGCTGCCCGCCTGCACCCCCGACACAAAGATGCCCACGTCGTTGCCCCCGGCCAGCCTCAGCCCAATGCTCGCGCCCTTGGGGAAGCGGACCACCCGCGTGTCCGGGCTGTACCTGCAGGAGGCAGAGGGGTCGGGCCAGGGCGGACCGGAGGGACCCCCGCCCCCCGCCCCCTTCAGCCACTCGGGAGGAGGGGGCGGCGCCCTGGGCGGGGCAGTGGGCCGGGCAGTGGGCGGGGCAGTGGGCCGGGCTTGCCTCTGGGGCACACACCCGCGGTCCTCCAGGCTCTGGCCACTGGGCGCCCTGTGAACGTCACAGCTGCTCTCCCTGGGCGAGTCTGAAAGGGAACAGCCGGCCTCTGACCCCGCTGCCCAGATGGCCTCCTGGGTTGCCCCTGGGCGCCCACCTCTCGGGCACCAAACCCCCCTTCAGCTCGTGCCCACCTCCTCCTGCTCTGCCTGGCACAGCATCACTGGCTGGATCAGAAAATCCAGGGGAAGGTGCTCAGAGCCGCCAGCCGCCCGCCCTTCACTCACCTCCTTCTGAAAAGGTTCTGGAGTCCACCGACCTTTCCCGCCCAAGCTGGGGGCTCTCCCTGGAGGGGACCAGACTCGGGGTGAGTGGGGAAGAGGTAGGGGGCAATTTTATCTGTTATTTTTAAAAGGTTTTAGAGATGGGTGTGGCTCGTTGTATCATCAGCAGTGCCTGCTAGGTGCTGCGGACACCTGTGCGTCCCTGCAGCGCCAGCCGGCACTCGAGGCCCACAGGCCGGGGCTCTGGTTCAGCACGAGGCTACCACAGGACCAGGTCCCGAGGAGGAGACCACACCACCACGGCCCCGTGAGGGCCAGCGAGGGCGTCTGCAAGCGAGCACGGGACCACCACCCCCTCCACCGACCACGGCCTCGGGACCCTGAGCGGGGGACTCCGGCTGCCGCAGCCCCAGCAGCCGGTGGATGGCGGCCCGTGGCCCGCGCCCGTGCCACAGCAGGGCTGGACGCTCGGGACCCGCCCGCTCGGCTGCCCTCCTGGGAAATGCCGCGCCAGCGCCCCTCTCCTCCCGCCCAGGTACGCACACGGGGGAGGCGGCTGCGCTGGCCTCCGGGCTCTGCTGCCTGGGCCCCTGACGCGGTGGCGGTGGGACGTGAGATGGTGGCGCCTGTGACAACTCTGAGGTGAGGTCCGAGATGTCTGTGGGCGAGGAGCACCGTCAGCCAGGGTCACACCTGCCTGGCCAGCTTCCCCGGGGGACGCCGAGGCCCCAGACCAATGGGAGCCTCAGTTAGAAGACCCGTGTCCAGAGGCTGGAGCCTCCATGTGCTGTGTGGCCTCGGGCAGAATCCTGGCACTCTCTGAGCCGGCACCGGCGCCGGGCCCTGCCTGGGGCTGCCTGCTAGCTCCTCACCCTCCAGGACGGAGCTGTCGCTGTCACTGACGGCAGGAGGGATGTTCACCAGGAACTGCCCCTGATCCCTGAGCACCAGCAGAGTTAGCTTCCCTTCCGACTTCTCGATCAGCCGCCTGGTGTCGCTCAGGGACAGATTCTCACTGGACACTCCATTAATCTGAAAGGGACCAAGAAGGAAGAGCAGAAATGAGGAATTGAGAGGTGGGGACCCTAGTAAACAGAGCGTTTGGTGGGAAGGGGAGACTAGAAACACTCTCCAGGGGTTACTAGAAACAGACACTCCCTGGGACAAATGTTAGATTGAATTCTTTTTTTTTTGGTGCGGGGGGATTGAACCCAGGAACGCTCAACCACTGAGCCCCATCCCCAGCCCCAGCCTCCAGAGTCTCTGAGAGGACCGGTGTGTGCCACCATGCCTGGCTGAGAATTGGATTCTTGCTGCGGACGGAGCCGATGCAAAGAACAGACTGGCCGCAGAACTCTAGGAACGATTTCCTCTGAAGGGTGAGGAATACGAGGGGGAGACAAATAAATGGACCCTCCCCTCCTCCGCCTCGAGGAGCAGGTCTGACGTGATACGAGAAACATCTCAAACGGAAGCGGGAGTGGGACCTAATGATAGTAGAGCAGCCGTCCGAGGTGCTTGGACACAGTTCCTAGGAAGGGCCATGCGTTCCCGCCCTCACCAGGAACCCATCTGTCACCTTTTCCCTGGGGAGCATCTGTTTTCAGCCATCCTGGGGATTGTGAGTTTCTAGTGCCCCCATCAAGTTATCTACTGTCTGCCCCAAACCACTAGAAACAGACAACTCTAAGGAGACATCAGAAACAACCAGGGGAAGTGTTCGGACGTCCCACAGCCGGACCCGCTGGAAACAGCGAGGTGGGGCCGTTCTAAGTCCTGTCTCTGGGCCACTAGGCCCCCACCAGCTAGGGTGGTCCGAATTCAGCACTGCAGCCAGCTGGCCGCAGGATTCAGAGGCGCAGCACAGCTCCAGGGAACTGAATGTCCACCCCAAGGGGACACTAGAAACCACCTTTGGCTGTGCCTCTCACTAGCTGGGGGAGCAGTGCTTGATGCCCACCACCTCCAGCGACACAGAGGAAAATGGTGTGGGGACTGTCCGGGCCACCCCCCGAGTCACTCAGGGACACCGCCAACCCAGGCCCCGGTCTCGGCCCGCGAGGCAAGCCCAGGCTCACCTGTAAGACCAGGTCTCCTTCCTGTAGCCCGCGGTGCCGGGCGGCCAGGCCGGACTCCGCGATGTGCTTGATGAAGATCCGGCTGCCCAGCCGGACCCCGAACTCTGCGGGGAGGAGGGAGCTCAGGGCCCTGGACCGGCCCCCAGGCCCCAGCTGACCAGGCGTCCCCATGGGATGGCCTCAGGTCCTGGCGGTCAGGACGAGGATGCCCTGGGACAGTTGGGTGGCCCGCGCGGTGCGGTCCTTCCTGGGGACGCCGGGCGGCTGGTGCTCACCCTCGCCGCTCTTCCTCTTCACCAGGACGGATTTCAGGGGCCTCATCAGCACGTCCTGCCGTGGCAGCCGCTTAAAGCCGGACACCAGGGCCAGCCCGTGGGCCTCGGAGCCCCCACCCGGGCTCCTGTGCCCGCGGCGGCCAGCCCTGGCCCGGCGGGAACGCTCGCCCCCGGAGCGGCCAGAGCCACTGGACGAGTCGCCCTCATAGCCCTGGCCGTGGTCAGCCTCCTCCAGCCGCGGAGGCCCGTTCTCCTCATCCGAGCCCTGGTGCCCTGGGCCGAGGGCGCTGGACTTGGTGGCCGGCAGCTGGACTCTCCGGGGACGTTTCACCGTCTGTTAGGGTGTGGACAGGAGGGGTCAGCCGGTGTTGGGCCTCGAGGTGCTGGGGCACAGGGGCGTGGCTGGGTGTGGCCCTCGCCCACAGCTGCCCCGGCCGGGGCCACGAAGGACCCCAGAGGACGAAGAGCAGACAGTGCCTGCGGGCAGCCGGCACCCCGCCGCTGGCCAGGCCGCTCACCACGTTGGCCACCTTGGCGCAGGTCCTGAGGATCTGGATGACGAAGGTGGACGAGACGCTTTCCACGGAGACGCCGTTCACCATCACAATGTGGTCCCCCGTCCTGCGGGGACGCGACTCAGGGAAGGGCCTCCCGGGGACACCTGCCCTCCTGGCCCCAGCGACCTCCTCTGGCCACAGGCCAGGCGGAACCCAGGAGGGGCGCAGCGGCTGTCCGTCCTTCCTGCTCCCCTCCGGCCCTCCCTCCCTCCCCTCCGGCCTGGTCCCCACTTGGGCCCTGGCCTCTAGCAACACAGTGCCAGGAGCCTCCGGCCCCCGAAAGGTTCCCAGGACTCTGGTCCAGCAGGGCCTGGGGGCCACTGTGACCCCAAGAACCGCAGGAAGAGGACCGTGAGGCGGCTCTGCCTGGGCCACGCGGCCCCCTCGCCGCCCCTGCAGGTGCCCCGGTCCTCACAGCAGCCTGCCCTCGGCCGGCCCGCCAGGGACCACGTCAGACACGACCACAGCTCCCCCAGGCCCGCGGGGACGGTCCCGGCCTCCAGAGATGGCGATGCCGAAGCCTCGGTGGGGGTCCTGGAGGAGGAGGAGACCAGAAGGGCTTTGCCCTCGCCCAGGACGGGCTCCCACGTGGAGCTGGACAGAGCCGCCGGGCCTGGGCGCGGGCAGGGAGGGCTCACCTTGCAGAGTGTGGCCGTGTGCTGTTCCCAGATGGTCAGCTCCTCCATGCCTGCCACCTGGACAGAGGGGACAGGGAGGGTGGCGTCAGGCTCCTGTTCCGGCCTCCAGCTACCTCTCACAGGACCTCAGTTTTCCTACCTGGAAAATGGGTTTGCCTCGGTGGCCCTCCCTGGGGCTGCTTCTGGCCCCAGGGGACACCACGCCCCCATCATGGCCCACTGGCCACAGAGACCGACAGAGAGAGCCGCCTCCTCCAGGTCCCCAGCTCAGGCCTCACCTCCCCTTCCTGACTTCCCTGCAGCCCAAGTCCTCCCTGTGGTCCAGGAGGCCCTGCTGGACCTGGCCCGTCCCCTCCGCTCCTCCTGCCCCGGGGCCTCCCAGGGCTGTGCCTCCTCCTGGCGCCCCTCCTGAGTCCCTCACCTTCCGTCAGGGACAAGGTCTCTGCTCCCCTGGCCCTGACCACACTGTTGGGAACTGCGACCTTCGCCCGGGACACACCCCTGGTCACCGGGGGCGCTCCCCAGACTTCCGTCTCTGTTCGCGTCCACCTCTCGCTCTAGAATATCAGCCCGCAGGACAGAGCTGCCCATCTGTCCTGTTACGGCCAGCCCCGTCCTTCCTCACCCAGGCCGTGGCCGTCCCAGCAGCACTTGCTGATGGAGGAGCGAGTGAGGGCGGTGCTTCCCCGTGCCGTTAACGCCCTCCCCCAAGGGCCCCGCACCGTCTGCGCCCCGGGCGAGGAGACTGAGGCACAGAGAGGCAAGCTTGCTTGCCAAGACAACAGAGCAGGAGGACGAGTCAGGAGGTGTGTGGTCCCCACAGTGACAGGGGTTCACTGTGTTTGTACCAGGCCTGGAACCCGAGGCCTTGGCCACGGAGCCACATCCCAGCCCTGTTTTGTATTTTATTTAGAGATGGGGTCTCACTGATTCGCTTAGTGCCTCGCTGTTGCTGAGGCTGGCTTTGCACTTGAGATCCTCCTGCCTCAGCCTCCCCAGCCACTGGGATTACAGGTGTGCACCACTGCCCGGCTCCGACTGGGTCTCCCTAAATTGCTAAGGGCCTAAGTTGCTGAGGCAACTGGCCCTGAACCTGCGATCCTCCCGCCTCAGCCTCGCAACCGTATGCGCCACGGTGGTGTCGGTAGATTCTGTGATTTCCATGCCCTGAGCAGCTGGCAGTGGAAGCCGCCTGGCCTGCTCCGTGCAAACTCCTACGCACCCTTCACAACCCCACGCTGCCGCCTCTGCCCCGTAACGAGTCCTCCCCCCACACTGGACCGGCCTGATTGTGGCTCTGCGATGTCAGAATCTGGCCTTGTCTCCTCTGGGGGCTCTGGGACCGGGCGTTGTCCCCGCAGGACTGGCCCTGGGGAAGAAGTCTGGGAGGAAGCGGTGATGGATGGCGCAGGTGAGAGCCCAGCCTCCAGGCCCAGCCTCCCTGCTTGGCCTCAGAGTCCTCCAGGGAGGCCTGTTGCTGACTCCCCAAGGAGCCAGGCTGACACCACGCTGGCTCTGCCTCTGCAGGCTCTGCCCCTCCCACCTGAGCCCCCGTCTCAGGGCTGCTGTGCGGAGGAATGCACCCGGCCTCCAGCCACAGCACTGCATGCTTCCCTTGGACCGGTCATTTAACCCCCAGAGTGACCGCAGGAAGCCACCTGGCTACTATTCTATTTCACACAGAAAAAAAAGGTGGCCCAGAGAAGCTCAGGAACTTGCCCAGGATCGCACAGCACATGGGAACCCTGGCACCCTACCCTGGGTCCTTGCTTCTAACCAGCCCAGTGTGGCTGTCAGGGCTTTTTTTTTTTTTTTGGCTTCTGAACTTATTTTTCAAACACAGCCTCTCGGATGGGGGTGGAGCTCAGGGGCGGGGCCTGGGTAAGGTGCTCCAGGCCCTGGGTTCACCCGCTCTGCTAAACAACGGAACACACACAGATTCTATTTCCTGGCTTTACTTAAAAACAGCCCCAGGGAGCCAGGCCTTTGGGGGGCAGGTGGCCCAGGCTTGTCCCTGCTTGCTGGTGTGGCTGTCTCCCTGGACACCAGGCTTAGTCTAAACCCACCGGGCTCCCGTGCACCAGCCAAGCCCTGTGAGGCCCACCTCAGCTTGGCTCCGCTCCAGACCTGTGGCGGCTGTCCCCTGTGCCGAGGACACCCAGGACTTGAGGAGTCCCCTTGATCACCCAGCTGACTGCTCTCAGGGGGCCCCTGACCTGCCTCCCTGCTTCCGAATCGATTCCTATTCATGGCATCTAAACCCACCTGTCACTTGATCACCTGGTGGTAAGTTCTGTGAAGATAAGCACAAATCACTCCAGATGTGTAGTACCCAGGTGACCAGCCACCAGCTCCTCCCCTGACCCCTCCAATCAGCCCCCTGGCCTGATCCCGCAAACTCCTATTCACCCTTCACAACCCCACGCTGCTGCCTCTTCCCAGGAAATGAGTCCTCCACCTCTCCACACCCCCACCCGGCCCTCCCGACCAGCCTGATTGTGCAGCTCTGGGATGTCAGAATCTGGCCCTGTCTCCCCTACACGTTCCCCAGCCTGGGGACTCCAGGTGGGCAGGGCTGGGGGCTCTGGGACCAGCGTTGTCCCCACAGGAACCGGTGAAGGGTGGAAGGCCTCAGCAGGTGTGTGCTGAGTGCTGAGTGCCAAGCCCCTGCGCCCCGCCCCTCAAGGTGAGCTGCAGAGAGCGGTCCCGCCCCACGGGACAAACACCGGGAGGAGAGGCCCCGGCGCGCTCTCCCCCTCCCCGCCCCTCCGGGAACAATGGCAGGGGAGGGAGGCTGGGAGGCCGATGCCCCAGCTGCAGAGGGGACTGGGGCAGTTCCTCGCAGCCGGGAGGAGGTGGCGGCGGGAACTAGACCCGCCCGCGCCGGAGCCCGGCGCCTGGCGCTGCGCTGGGTTCACCCTGCAGGCGGGTGGACAGGAGCCGGGGCTGGGGCTCCGCTCGGGGGGAAGCCCCCGGGGCACGAGGCCTCCCCGCCGGCCGCTTTGCTGGTGCGCCCGCGGCTCGGCGCACAGTGGGCGCCCTGTGAGCGGCGGCGCGCTGGCCCGCAGCCCGGCCCCGCGCCAACGGCTCGCCGGGCACCTGCGGCCGCGGCGCGCTTGAAACACCTTCCCCGACCCTCCCCGTCCCCGCGCGCGTCCCCTTCCCAGACAGGCGCGGGGAGGGCGGGCGCTGACCGCCCCGAGGTTAGCAGCGCGGTGGGCCGGCAAGGCGGAACTCGAACCCAGACCGGCACCGCCAGCCTCGGGGCCTCCGTTCCCCCTGCCCTAGGTAGGTAGAGTGCTGGGGTCCTGGGTCCGACTCCAGAGCCCCCTCACCCGCACCCCAGCGATCGCCTCCCCCTCCGGTCCTCGCGGGCTACTCGCCTGGAATCTCACCGCCATGGTCCACCCTGGGGCTCGCCAGCACCCCGGCCCGCGGGGGGCCTGGAAACAGACAATCAGACCCCACGCCGGGGTAGGGGAGGAGGTTGGGCAGGGTCGCGGCGGAGTGGGGACCCCGCTGTCGCCCTCCTCGGCCCGCTCGGCGGCTCCCGGCTGCACCTGCCCCTCTTCCTCCTCCAGGTCCCAGGCCGGCCCCGCCCCGACCTGACACGCCTCCGGGAAGCCGCGAGGCGGTCTTGGCGCTCGCATCCCCCATCCCAGGTTCCAGGCCCAGGCGGAAGATCCGCGCCGGACTTTCCGCGCAGCCGAACACTCGCCTGCGGCTGGGGCTCGAGACCGGCCGGGCCAGGCTGAGAGAAAGAGCCGGCAGGGAGTGCGGCGCGCTCGGAACGGAGCCGGAATTTGGACGGTTTTTCCATCCGCGAAAGGGGCACTTTTAGAGGTTCATCTGGGAGACCTCCTGGATCAGGAGCTTGTGGAGGTCCAGAAACTCCTTGTTCTTCCGGGTCACCCCATCGCCAGGAGGCCGATCTCCAGGAGGTCTATGCCATTTCACGGGGGGAAACTGAGGCCCCAGAGGCCAGGTGCATGGCCTTCCTCCAGGGGCGCACGGCGGTCGCGGCCTCGCGGGTCCCCGCACACCCGCTGCTGGCCGCCCGCAGCGGCAGAGGGGCGCAGAGGAGGGGCGGGGGCGGCGCGGCAGGGAATTCAACAGGCTCGGGGAGTAAAGGTCGGTCTTCGCCAGCCCAGGCCGGGATTCGGAAGGTAGGAACGAGGAAGGACAGCGCGGCGCGGGAAAGCCTTCACCTGGAGGAAAGCGTCTACCTGCGGCGGAGGAAGGAAGTCACCCGGTGGGCGGAGCGGGCGGCGGCTGCGCCCACACGTTCCTGCTCCTTAAAAAGAAACGCACCTGAGCCCAGCTGTGCCCGTGCCCCGCCGCCCGCAAGGTCGCGGGAGCAGCTCTGCAGAAACCCTGCTTCGGGGTTGGGCGGTCCGACGCCAGGCCAGGCCGTGCGGAGGGCGGCAGAGCTGACTGCGGCCGCGGGAGGGCGCCGCAGCGAGGGTTTTGAAGGCTGGGCAAGAGTGCCCCACGGGGCAGAGCGCTTGCCCTGCCTGTAAGTCCAGCCACTCATGAGAATCGCGAGTTCAAGGCCAGCCCCAGGGAATTCAGTGAGACCAGTCTCGAAATATAATTTCAAAAGCGCTGGGGTGGCGGGGGTGTAGCTGAGTGGTAGATGTCTTGCCCAAACGTGCAAGGCCCAGTACCACGAACGAAAAACTTTGAAGGTCCCCAAAATGACTTCTCACCCTTTCCCTGAAAGTCTATCCAAAACACTAGTCCAAGGATCCTCAAGGACCCCCGCCCCCTACAATAAACCTTTCCCAAAGTGCCTTCTGAAGGCCCTCTTGGAACTTCAGGTCTGGGAGGGTTCAAATTCCGGCCTTTTCACCTGTTCGCTGGGTGACCTCAGTGAAGCACTGTCCCCTCTCTGTGCATCAGTTTTCACTTCTGTAATTGGGAGAAATAATGACTCCTACATCCGACATTTAGCAAATGTTACCAGTAAGGCCCAGAGATGGCTCACAGCTCCCTGGGTGCACAGCAAATGTCCTGCAGGCCCAAGCCCCACACTCGCTCAATGCAAAAAGCCCTTCGCCTGGGCTGGGGTGCAGCTCAGTGGCAGAGCACTTGCCTTGCATGTGGGCAGCACGGGGTTTGAGCCTCAGTATCACATAAAAATAAATAAACAAAATCGAGGCATTGTGTCCATCAACAATCAAAAATATGTTTTAAAGAAAAACACCTTCAACCAAAACTAGGGCTTGCTGAGCACCTACTGTATACCCATGGGCATCTCAGTCTTTCTCCCACGAAATCCAACCACTGGGGGCAGCACGACCAGGCAGAGGGAGCCCCAGGGCCCCTTAGCAGCTGGGTGAGTCTTAATGAGTCAGGGAAAGACATCAATTCCCGGCCACCCACGCGGGGCTCCAGGCTACAACTGCCCAGGAGTCACCATTTGGGTCTAGCAACATCCAGTTGGCAACAGACACTGGTGACAAGTCCTGTGTTCCCACCCCAGATGCCTCTGGACCTTAGCGCGGAGGCTGGGGAGTGGTGGCTGGCCTCCGCCTGCCCTCCCTGTGGGCGGCCGTGTGGCCAGCTGGTGGAGGGGCGATCCCGGTGGGCAGCGTGGGATGCAGTCCCGGCCCTGTGGCCCCAGAACCAGTGCCTCTTGCCAGGGAGGAGAGATTTGGTGCCTCAGGTTCTGGCGGAAAGGCGCTCCTGGCCGCGGGGGGACAGGCAGGGCTCTGCTCACTGCCCTGCAGTGCTGAGAAACAGTCCCATGTGTCCCTGCCCGAGGTACCGAGGTCCCACTCCAGCCCCTGACCGAGGAGGGTGACCGTCCAGGGCCAACGTCCTGCCACCAGAGGCGAGGCAGGGGCAGGGGGCCCCTGGGGACTGCTCGGATCACCTGTGAGGTCCCAGGTGAACGGCAGCTGGTGGGCTGGGGTCTGCTGGCGGAGGGAGGCTGTCCTGCCCCCATGCCGGGAGGTTGGGGCCACACCTGTGACCTACCCGGTCAGCTGGAAACCCAGGAAGGCCCTGAAGAGACAGCAGCCCCACAGGCACTGGCTCATGGCTGTAGCATTTATGAAGCCCCTGCTGTGTACACAGTGGCCAGCCACAGGGCTGCTGAGGGGGTCAAGCCTATGGTCCTCGGGGAGACAGACGCTGCGGAGAGTCTCAGGGGAAGGAAAGGCCCAGAATGGCGCTCTCGGCCATGCTGAGGAGGCCGTGCGGGAGACGCAGGGTGGCGGGAGGGACAGGGAGAGGATCCAGCCCCAGGCACCCTGGGGAGGGGGAGGCGCTCCCGGCAGAGGGCAAAGGCCCTGGCGTGTTGGGGGCACGGCGGGGCGCCCGTGGCTGGAGCAGAGGAGGGAGGCAGGGAGGGCGAGAGGCTGGGAGCCTCGGCAGGCGGCGGGCAGCGGGCTGCGGGCAGAGGGAGGGCCCAGGCGCTCACCCGCGCCCTCTGGTGGCGGCACGCAGCGCAGGCCGTGGGTGGGGGCGGCGCGGGGCCAGGGACCGCCTGACCGTCGCAGCCGACCAGGGACTCGGGGCCGCGGGAAGGCGGAGGTAACTGTCCTGTGTGGGACCCTTTGGGGGCAGGGACACAGCCAGGCTGGAGGGCGGCGTCCCTGAGGGACGTCCACCAGAGGGACCCACCGCCCGCCCGCAGCCCTCGCCCCAGGGTTGCACCGCAGGGCCCCGCAGGCCAGGTGGGCCGCACTGGTCATTTGGGTCTAGTGATCATTCTGCTGGGGGGCACTTTAAAATCAGGGAGCAAACGTTCCGGGGTCCCCCGCCCTGGCTCGCACTGCCGGCCACTCCCAGGGACGGGACGCCGTGAAGACCCAGGAGCGGGCTTCCCACACCACACCCCACCCCGGCCGTGGGCCCGCCTGTCCTTAGTGTCTGCCCTTCCCGAGACCCCAGTCCCACCCGGGCGGGATTTTATAGACTGTCCCTGGGGGGTGAGGGTCCCCGAGTCAGCCAGGGTCTCGAGGAAGGGCAGGTCCGGGAGCAGCGGGACCTGCCACCATGCTCAGGGGGACACCTGAGGGCCTGGGGCACCCTAGGGAGGAGGCGGGGGGTGGGGTGGGCAGAGCCTTCTAGAAGGCTGCCCGGGTCGCGCTGGGCTTCCTCTCCTGGGCCCCAGCAGGAAAAGGAGGTGAGGTAAGGCGCCCTGCGGCTGGAGGGGCGTCCCCACCCGGGAACGGTCCGCGCCGAGCCCCCGACCTGGGCAGCAGCTGGTGGAGGACCCCGAGCACTGGCCTCTGTCTTCCAGTCCCTACTCTCAGCCCCCGGGCTCCAACCAGCAGGTTCCCCAGGGCCTGCCTCGTCCTTATGTACCTCGGGGCCAAGCCTGACTCTGTCCCTAAAGGGCACTGCTCAGAATCTTAGATGGCTCTCCTACGGCTATGTGTTCAATTATGGAGCACCGACTGCATACCAAACCCCGTCCTGGCGCCAGGAATCCCCCAGGGGTGATGAGCACAGCCCTGCTGAGAGATGTTGAACAGAGGCCCCGGGGATGCACAGCCCTCAGAGGGCGCCAGCTCTGGGCCCCTCGAAGGTGACCTGTGCTTCTCCTTGCCTCCAAACTACTTTAGAACCTGGAAAATGGCCGCAAACCCCCGGCCAGTGGCACGTGATTTTTGGAGGTTCAAATGCAAATGACTTGCTGGACGCGGTGGCCACGCCTGTCGTGCCAGCAGCTCGGGAGACTGAGGCAGGAGGATCGCAAGTTCAAAGCCAGCCTCAGCACAAGCGAGGCACCGAGCGACTCAGTGGGGCCCCGTCTCTAAATGCAATACAAAACAGGGCTGGGAGGGGGCTCAGTGGCCCAGTCGCCTGGGTTCGATCCCGGTACCAAACAAACAAACAAAACCAGATGACTGTGTCCTGGGGAGACCTGATTATCACTGACGGCTCTTAACCAGGTTTGCTGTGCGTGGGCCCAGGTCACCCCTACTGGCAGCGTGTGTGCCATTCTCCTGGGATCAGTCTGGACACCTCGCTGGCTCCCTGTGGGTGAGAGACCCCATGCGCTCGAAGCCCCTGCCCGCTGCTGATCTGCCGAGGACCAGGACTTCAGCTTCCTGTGGACTGACGTCTTGATTCTGGAGCTGGGGCTGAACCCAGGGCCCCACGCCCCGAAGCTGCACCCAGCCCAACCCTGGACCTTCCAGAAAGGAAGCTGTCCCCTACGATCATGAGGTCAACGGCTTCGTGCTGGCGCTTGAGGGTGCCCCTCAGCCCACTAACCCTAACGCTAACCCTAACCCTAACCCTAACCCTGCGCGTCCATGCACTCCCATCTTAACCCTAACCCTTCCTTCCTCGTCCGTCTGATCAGCAGGAGGCACTGGTTCTACCAAAATCTTCCAGAATCTGCCGGCTTCTCCTGCCCTTCTGCCTCCACCTGGTCCCAGCTGTGGCCTCACTCAGAGCCTGTCCTCCCCATAGCAGCCACCAGAGGGCACTCAGGAGCACCTGACTCAGGTCCCTCCTCAGCCCTCATGGCCCCCACCTCCCTCTAGGTCAAAGCCAAGTCCTCCCTGTGGTCCCCAAGACCCTGCACCGCCTGTCCTGTACCCCCCTCTTGCCTCACCTCCCCTCTGCTCCAGCTGCAGGGGCTTCTCACTGTACCAACAAGATGCCAGGCTTCATCCTGCCCCAGGGCCTTTGCACAGCTGTGCCCTCTGCCTGAAGCACCCTCCCCAGGCATCAGTTTGGCCAACTCTTCAGGTTCTCCAAGTCTTTGCTCAAATGCCAGCTGTTCAGTGAGCACCCTCGTCTTTCTATTTGAAATTGCCGGGTGTGGTCAGCACTGGGGTGCTTGCTGAGCATGAGTGAAGACCTGGGTTCTAATTCCAGCTCCGCAAAAAAGGCAATAGAAGCCCCCTAACCCCTGACACAGTCTGTGGTGGGACTTATTTACTTGTTTTTCTTTCTGTCTTCTCCCCAAGTCAGGAGCCCCACGGAGCAGGGTCTTGGACCACTCACTGCTGCACCCAAAGAGCTGCCAACTATGCAGCTGGCATACAGTACGTGCTCAGTAAATGCCAGTTCACTCCCAGGCAGCCTGCCCTGCTGTGCCTCCACTGGCCTCAGCCATTCCAGAGGGTGTCGGGCTGCACCCTGAGCAAACACTGCTCCCTGGAGCCCTGCCAGACCGAGCAGCAGGACGGCAGCCCCACTCCCTGCCTGGACTTTCCCCGGACTCAGGGCCACGCGGAAGCACTGGGCCCGGCAGGCAGGACCTTTTCAAGATGTTGAGCATGGGGTGTTGGTTAGAGGACAGGGTCAGCCTCCAGACCATCCCCCTCTTCTGCATTTGGACTCTTGTCTACCTGACAATCCTACTTTACTGTGCAGCCTTGGGTTGGTGGCTGCCCTCTCTGAGCCTGGATTCATCTGTAAAATGGGGTATGGGATGGGGTAGTGGGACTGGCTTGGTGCTCTGCGTTTCGGTTGGGGTGGGAGGGTGCACTCTGAAGCCTGCGTGACCTGGCACCTACAACTCCTCGTTTGCTGCTCCAGGCAGCCACCATGAACTCGTCACCTGCAGGCAGGCCAACCAAGGCCCAGGGAGGAGAGGGGCTGAAACTGGAGCTCTGGAGCCCAGCGTGGGGCCCGGTGGCAGAGGTCCACAGGCCGGGGCTCCAGGCTCCCTGCAGCCCCTGGCCACAGTGCCCCAGGCGACCACCAGTGCCCAGCCGGCCCTGTGTCCCCGGCCGCAGTCGCGGCTCCTCCCAGCCCCAGAGGCCTCCTTGGGCCTGGACAGAGCCTGGGCTGCAATCGGACACTGGCCTCCCCGGGAAGCTATCTTTGTTCTCCCGTTTGGGAGCAAATGACCCAGAAAACACATCCCTGTCCCCTCCCACCTGGGGTCCTTCGCCTTCCCTCTCCCGGCTGCCCATCCATCCTGCGCTGTGCAGTGGGAGGTTTTGCCAGCAGTGAAGATCAGCGCCGGGTCCCTCAAAGTCCCCACCGTGGTCCCCAGGCAGGGTGGGGGCCGCCAGGTCCGGGCCTCTGGGCCTCCTAGGGAGTTCTGGGAGGGCCCGACCTGGTGGCCGCAGTGCTGCCCGGGGGCGGGCTCTGGGTCTGGGCAGGGGAGGGTCCCCTCACCGCCCCTGCCCCAGCACCACCCGGCCAACGACGACCCTTTCAAGGTCCCAGTGTCCTGGGCGGGCTGCCAGGGCGGGACGATCCTCAGGAACCGGTGTCGCGCCCTGGGGAGGGGAACCCACCTGGGCCGGTGGGCCTGTCGGCACAGTGTCGGGTCCGGCAGAGCAGAGTTGGGGCTGACCTGTCCGGCAGGCTGGGCAGACCCCGGAGGCGGCACGGCCGGGAGGGGACTCGAGCCTGGCTGCTCCGCCCGACCTGTCGCCGGACTGGTCCTCCCTGGTGGCGGCAGCCGGCGGGCAGGTCCCTCGCCAGGTGAGCCGCACAGCGTGTGGGCGAGGGAGGACCCAGCGGGCTGACTGGGCGTGTGCCTCTGTCGCAAGGGGCTCTCACGTGGGAGCCGCCGGCCTTAACCCCTGCTGGCCCGGGCGGCGACGTGGGCCGCGCGCGGCAGGAGTCGGAGAGCGGGGGACCCCGGCTCCCCGCGCGGGTCTGCGCTCTGCTCCCTGGGGCGCGGGTCCCGTGCGCCCCGCTTCCCGGGGCTTTAGGGAGAGCCGGCAGCGACGGCCACCCAGGCCAGACCTGCGCGGCGGCTCGTCTGAGAGCTGGGGAGAGGCCTGGGAGGAACTTGGGCAGCCCGACCGGAGCTCCGGAGCCCACGACGAGTCAACGTCTGCCTCTTGTCGCTTCGTTAAGAGGCGGTTTAGCCACTTGAGGTCGGTTTTCCTCGTAGTTCTTGCAGACGGCGCCAGAACAGGGCTTTACACAGAGCTTGGGAAGCGGGCGCGGGGGCCACGGCGCTGATCCCAGCGACTCGGGAGGCTGAGGCAGGAGGATCGCGAGTTCAAGGTCAGCCTCAGCAACTTAGCGAGACCCTGTCTCAAAATAAAAGAAGCTGGGCATGTAGCTCAGTGGTTAAGCACCCCTGGGTTCAATCCCCAGTACAGGAAACAAACACCATGAGCTTGGAGCCCAGCCTTCTGTCCTAATTGTTATTATTACTTGGTGTTTCAAATTTCTTCCACTACTTGTATTTATATAAAATATTATATACGTACTTATATAAAATATTATATATATTATATAATTGGCCCTGGGGGATGGAACCCAGGGCGCTCTACCACTGAGCTACATCCTCAGCTCTTTTTTTTTTTTTTTTTATTTTGAGACACGGCCTCAGTAAGTTGCTGAGGACTGGCCTGGAACTCGCCATCCTCCCTCCTGAGCCTCCTCAGCTGCTGGGTTGAGGACAGATGTGCACCACGTGCCTATGGAGATTATATATACACACATGTAAACATACCTCTCTATATCTATATGTATTCACCTGCTGTTTTACCAGTTTTTTTTTTTTTTTTTTTTCTTTTTTTTTTTTTTTGCGAGCTGGGGTGGAGCCCAGGGCCGCATGCGCGCTAGGCAAGCGCGGTTTCCTGTGCCGGCACGCAGGTCAGCCCGGTGTGCGTCACTCCGTAGGCGGCAGCCTTTGAACTTGCCTCCTGTCTCCTCGTCCGCTTGCTGGCCATCTTCAAGGCGGGCATTTTGTCTTGCTGAATCCTGGCATCCCCTGTGGTCCAGACAGTGCAGGGTACACAGTAGGTGCTTGATAAATTTGGGGGGCCGGATGGCGGATGGTCTGCAGGCATGTGGTGCGGGGCGGGGACTCACCTGTGCTGACGTCAGAGCCACCTGGCCACCAGGGGGCGCTGGAAACCAGGCCACCGGTTGCCGCCCGGCAGCCTCAGTTTTCCAACACCGCAAAATGGGACCGTGGGGCGGGGAGTGGAAATGAATGGCCGGGACCAAGAGCGCTGTCGCACAGGACCCCGCCCCCGCTCCCTGCCTGCCCCCGCTGTCCCTCCGCCCCGGCCAATTTCCTTCAAGTTCATTATTTTTATCAAAGGCACACACACGCATTTAAGGAGCGGAGCCGTCCCTGTGGTGGAGAATGTGGGGAGCTGACCCTGCCTCCCCGCAGCTCTCCCCCGGGGCCGCCTCAGCCTCTTGGACAGATTATTTTGACTTTTACTTCCGTGTCTCTAAATCATGCCTTTGATGCCACTTGTTGATTTTCCAGTTTTGCTTTTTTTTAAAAAGTTGCTTCCTTTTTATTATTGGCATCGAATCCACCCGCTGCCCTTCCTGAACTGCCAAGGCCAGCGGTCTCAAATCGCCCTGGCACATGCGTGGCCACGCGGCCTCATGGACTCAGACTGTCCCACCCCCCACCCACCGGCCTTGGGCTGCAGGTCTGGGGCGACCCTGGGGACCTGCGCCTGTGGCAGGCTCCAGGGGAGGCCAGGCTGCCTCCAGGGCCCACACTTAGGAGGCTGGACTAAGTATTCTCTCCCCACAGTTTGAAGGCAGGTCACTTGTATTCACGGCAGGTGGCCAAGGAACACTTCCTTCAGAAAACACTGGTGAGCGCGCACGCAGGATGCCAAGCGCACGGCTCCCCACTGCTAAGGGTGCGACTCGGGCCACCAGCTGTCACAGGGCAGTGTGGTGTCCCCATCACCCTCTCCAAAACTCTGTCCCTTCAACACTAACCCTGTCCCCTCCCAGCCCCTGGCTCCCACCAGGCTGATTCCTGTCTCGGTGGACCTGAGGACTCCAGGGGCCTCCTGAGGGTGGGCCCTGCATGTGTCCCTCTGGGCCTGACTGTTGTCACTGAGCACCTCCCAGTAGGTGTGAGGACGTCTTCCCTTTGCATGGCTGAGTGTGCAGGAGGCCCGCACCCTGTGGGCCCCTGACACCTGTGCCTGTCCCCTCTGGGTGGGCTCCCCTCTAGCTGGGCACAGCTAATGGGGAGTCCCTGGCCCTCCCGGGCCTGTTGGCCATCTCACCTCTCCCTCCTTTCTTGGTCTGCCTCCCTGTTCCCACAGACAGCTCTGCCCAGGGCTGAGGCCTAACGGCCACCTGCCCATCAGTCCATCCCTGGGCCCCACACAGTCCATCCTTATGGGCTTCCCACCGGCCCCTCCAGCTGCGGCGACAGAGCAGGCCCAGGCTTCTGGAATCGGGCCCCTGGGAGCAAATATCCCGGCTCCATTCCTCACCAGCAGGAGCCGCACCCGGCCCGCAGGGAGACGGGCGAAGAGTACAGCTTCTCACAGCAATGCTTACTGACCGCCGGACCTCAAGCTCGGCTCAGGGCTGCCCAGCAGAGCCACCAGGTGCTTCGGCAGCAAGACCTTGTCCCTGGTGCCAAGTGTGGGACCCCCCGGAGCACCATTCGCCTTGCCATTCTGAGCCTCTGGCAGGAACCTTTTCTCTCGAGTGGTGCTGAGATGGAACGAGGGCCTCGGGTGGGTGAGTAAGCCTCACCAGGAGTCCTGTCCCCGTCCCTGCGCAGGTGGCTAAACAGAAATGGAACCACAAAGAAACAACCCCTGGCTTTGGGAGACCTCCCACGCAGGCCCCCGAGCCTGGTTTTCGACGTCGCCACTCATGACTTACTATCCTCAACTAGAACATGGAGTTGGGGCACGTGGCATGCACCTGTGATCTCAGCCCCTCAGGAGGCCGTGGCAGGAGGACGTCAAGTTCCAGGCTGGCCTCAGCAGCTTAGCAAGACCCGGTCTCAAAATGAAGCATAAAAATGGCTGGGATGTGGCTCAGTGGTGGAGCACTTGCCCAGCAGGCGTGAGGCCTTGGGTTCCGACCCCAGGACCCAAAAAAAACCCAGAAAAAATGGTAGAATAGTCATACATATTAACATTCATGTCATGGCAACACACACTTTCGTTTCCTAAAGTTGATATTTACCATATTGTCTAATTTATATATTATACTTAATAAAATATAAGATTCTTAGCACATGACATTTATTGTTGATATTCATATGAATAATTAAAATTTATTATTTAGATATAGACATGGATCTAAACATTCAAGTATATATTCATATAGGTACACTGGTTTATATGTGCATATACTTCCATAACCCATGTAAATTCATATAAATATAAGTGAGTACCATTACATGAATAATGTACGTGTATTTATATGATATACAAATGTAATTATGTTTCCTTACATTTATATTACTCATATAGATACAATTATATAGTGTAAATGCATTATATGTCACATGTAAACATAATATATAAATATAAATATGCAAGTACTTTATATTTGTATCACTCATAAACATAAATCAAGCATGATATGAATAACGTAAATTCATTCCTTAATATGCAAATATAAACATAGGTAATTTATACTTCCATATTATTTTTATATTATTTATCCAATTACCAGCACTTATTCGTGTTCACAGTATGTAATTTATAGACTATCTCATGTACTTTACGAAATAGGAATATGACGTAATATAACTTCTTATTTATGTTCAGAGAAATAACATAAGACATTTACCATTGTTTCTCGTAACAGTACAATACGTGCTAATAAGAAGCAGAATGAAACGCCTGCAGGAACGGTGCGAAACGTAAGCGGCGGAACAATAACGCTGCTATCGGTTGCGAATGTTACCTGCGGCTCCGTGCACAGCGCTATCCGTGACCTACCCTGAAGACAACGCGCGGTTCTTCCAGCCCTGGGCGCGCGGGGGCGCTCGCGGCGCTTCCGGCCGGGGCCGCACGAGGCCCGCCTCCGAGCCCCGATTGGCGGTGCGCGCCATACGTCAGCTCCTGGCCCCGCCCCGGCTCCGCCCCCGCGCGCAGCGGCCCCTCCCTCCGCCCTGGGCCGGCGGCGCTTGTTGTTTAGCGGCGGCGGCCGAGCTCGGCTGCTGCCTCGGGCCTCGCCGCCGCCGGTCCGCACGCGGCCATGGAGCTGGAGGTGCCGGACGAGGCGGAGAGCGCCGAGGCGGGGGCCGTGCCCTCGGAGGCGGCCTGGTCGTCGGAGAGCGGGGCGGCGGCAGGTAACGGTGCGGCCGGCGGCGCCCCCCTCAGCGCGAATGGGCCAACCGGGTCCCCCCCGCCGCGGTGCAGTGGGCCCGCCCGGGCGCGGAGGGGCGCGGGGACCCGCGGCCGGCGCGCCGGAGCGTTCCACTCGCGGGCGCGCGCGGGGGGCGCCGGGACACCCCACGCCCTGCCCGGGGGATGCGCCGCGCGGGCCGCGAGGCTGCAGCGCCCCGCCCGTTCCGGGGTCCCTGGAGGGGACAGCCGGTGTAGGGGCGGGAGTGGGTGCGGGGCCCCGTCTGGGAGCCTGTGGGTGGAAGGAGCTCCCTTTGGAGGCGTGCGGGGAAGAGGGGTCCTCGCGCCTGGGGGGACCCGGGTCTGGGAAGCAGGGTGGGCGAGCTGCCTCCTGCTGTGTGCACGGGGTGGTCGACCTCCTCCGTCTTGTTGGGAGGGGCCGCTCTGGGTGTGTGGGATACTGGAGTACCCCCATTCTAGTGGGCGCCCTACCTCCAAGGCGCTTCAGGGCTGGGGGATGACATTGCCCCAGATGCAGCTTCTGGCCTGGAGCCACCAGTTTGGGCTGCCCACCTTGTGATTGTCACCTTTTGAGCCTTCCCCCTCAAGCAGTCACCCCTAGGGTCTTGAAGTGCTGTGACTGTTGGGGTGAGGGTGGGGTTTCTGCTTTGGGGCAGTCTCCTAGCTCTATGTCATCCCTCCTTCTGGAAGTCTCCAGACCTGGGTGCTGGTACAATGACTGTCCCTTCCCTTTCTGGGCCTCAGTTTACTTCCCTGTGAAACATGGGGTCTAAAGGGATTGTGTTTTAAGGTGTCTTCCGTGTCAGAGCAAGTGTAGTGGAGGAGACCTTGCTGCCCTGTCCCTGTCTCCCCCTGCCCCCAGGCCTGCTGCCCGCCAGTGGCCGCACCTGCTGTGCAGGGCATGGCTTCCTTGTCCTGTTCCCATATGCCTCCTGGCCTGCGTCTCGCTGGGTGGTGTGCAGAGCCCAGAGAACGGAAGGGTTCCTTCTCTGGCGAGGTCACAAGCTCCCAAATAGGAAGTCACCGGATTTGCAAAACCCTGCGCTTCCCGCAGGCAGCCCTTGCCGACAGCGGTGGTGGTGTCTGCAGACACCCACACGGTATCCGTCCTCCTGCTTCCACCGGCCTCCCGAAGCTTCCTTGGCAGGAAGGCGAGGTGATGCCGTGCTGCCTGGGAATTGGAAGCAGCTTCTAGAGACGGGAGAGCCAGGGAGAGGGCGAAACAGCCCCCACTGTGGGTCTGGAGGCTGCTGCCTGCTTCCTTCCCCACGGCCATCTGGAGCCGCCTGGTAGCTGACCCCATTTAGCCCCGTGAGCCACTCGCCTGCCTTCTTTGCTGTCACCTGGTGGCCCGGCCAGCACCAGGCGTGGTGGAGGCAGCGGGCCCCAGCGGGTCCCTTCTCAGCCCTCCCAACTTCTGCTGTCAGCCCTCTGCTTGGGCAGTTCAGGGACACGGTAGCCCCAGACCCAGTGGCCACGAGAAAGCCACACGGCAAATATTTGCCTTCTCAGCGTCTCCGTGATCCGACTGGGGACAGAGGGTCTAGATATGGGCAGGGGACTGGAAGATAAGGGAGTGGTGGCCTGCCCTCCCTGTCCGACCGGCCAGCCGGCTGGGGACGGATCTGCGCTGCTGCCCTGGGAACCACTTCTCCCACCTCGGTGTGGTGGAGTTTGGCCCGAGACTGCCCTCGTGCCTTCGCTGCTGCCCCTGAGCACACACAGCGAGCTCACCCACGAGCAGTCACCAGCAGCGGCTCTGCTCGCCCTCCGCCGGCTGCCTCCCGAGCAGGGCCTCTACCTCGGCACCGTGGCCTTTGGGGCTGGAAGAGTCCTCATTTTAAGGGCTGAACGGCGTCCCTGGCCTCCTCTGTGCTGGGGCGCCCTAGCCATGATGGCCAGGCGTGCAGACGCGGTGCAGCCTGCCCGGGCAGGGTCCCCCGTGAGGACCTCGTCGTGCTGTGTGACTCGGTACCGGTCCTGGGGGGAAGCCCAGAGCGGTCCTGCTGGGCACTGCTTCCAGCCCTGCCACTCTGCTGCTGTGTGACTGACCTGCGCCTGGGTCTCGGGGCGGGAAGTGGGGCGGCGCTGGGTCGGTCAGCATCCATTGCCGCCTGCCAAGGCCTCTGCCTGGGGGGCTTCATCCAGCCCCTGCCAGGCCTGTCCTAGTGGGTGGGCTGTGGGAAGCAGGGTCGCCAGCCTGTGCCTGGTGCTTGGTGTCTGGCGCTTGGTGTCCCAGCCGTGCACCGTCTGGGTCAAGGGCAGGCAGACTGAAGCGGCATTCCGAGGCTTCCCAGAAAGGCTGGGCACCCTGTCGCCTGCAGCACCTGGCTGGGGTGCCACCAGCAGGGTGATCCTGGCCAGTCTGATGGCAGGTGGAACGGTTCTCGCTGGTGCTTGGTCTGGTCAGTCTGGGGGCTCCTTGTTCCTGCGGCCTCGCCTGCGAAGGCCGCCGGGCTGGCCTGCGGCAGTGTCTGTGGCTGCCGGGCCCGTGGGGTTGTTGGGGGCACCTGGTTCATGGCAGGGCTCCCGGGAGGCTGGAGGCTTGGGGACACCCGCAGGGCCCACTGGGGGGCCTGAGCCGGGGTCTGGGTGTTCCTGAGCCCGTCTCCTGAGGCTGCAGAACAGTGGCCTCATTCCTTCCCCTGCCCCCGCCCACATCTAATCTGGAGGCAAATTATGTCAGCTGCGCCTTCAGAATCAAGCCCGAGCTACCCGCGTGCCCTGCGCCTCGGCCTCCCCCTGCCGCCCAGCATCTCTGCCTGTCTGGACCAGCGCTCGCTCCACTCCTGCCTCCCTGCCTCTTCCTCTGCTCCCACAGCTCATTCCAGAAGACCCGTTAAGAACTGGCTCAGGCCCTGCCCCCTCTGCCCACAGCCCTGCATGCTCCCACTCACTCAGGGTCAAAGGCCACGTCCTCCCCTCGACCCACAGAGCCCTGACGCCTCCCTGCTCCCACCACTGCAGCTCCTCACTGCTCCAACAACTCACCAGCTGGATCCTGCCCCAGGGCCTTCGCACAGGCTGCATCCTCTCCCTGGAATGTTCTTTTTCAGATCTGTCATTTGCATCCTTACATCCTTCAAGGTTCTGCTCACATCTCTCAGGCCTCCCGAGCCCTCCAGCCCCTCCCTGTGCCCCTTGTCACGCCCCTCCCACCCTGGCACTTGTCACCTCCCGACACAGTTGGCTTTGCAGCCGTTTTCTGACTGGCTCCTCTCCCTCTGGAGAGCTCCAGGGAGCTGGCTAGTGTGTCTGGCTCCCACGGTGTCCCTGGTTCTGGAGCAGACCAGCACCCACAGGTGGACTGTGACCAGGTGCACCAGGGCGGCCACTGGGAGGGTGGCAGGTGGGGAGGCCTGGCGGCCTGCGTGCGGCTCCCTCGGTACCTCCTCTGGGCCAGGGGAGGTTGGCGACCTGCCAGCGGCAGAGCCCAGGGTCCTGGCTGGCCTTGGGGGCAGAGGGCTTGCTGGCGGCCTTGGCCTCCCCTGGGAGTGTCCCCGGTGCTCACGCAGCGTCCTGTGCCAGCTGGTAGCGTGGGCTGGCGCCCTCGCCCAGCACCACCCCCTCGCACCGTGGTCGGGGAAGAGGAAGGCAGAGCGGCCGCTGTGGTGACGGTGGAGGTGGGTGGGCAGGGCAGGAGGCCGGGGCGTGAAGGAGAAGCGGCTGCCATGGCGTGCGTGTTGGCAGAGGGAGCAGCTATGCAAAGGCCCTGTGGTGGAACGAGTGCCACCGTGGGAGGGGAAGTCGGGGTGGCAGCAGCTAGCGGGCCCCGTGTGTGGACCAGCTCTGTTCTGGGGACAGTGAGTGGCCCTGGCAGAAGGCGCCACCTTGTGTCTTAGGTGCCTTCTCTGGTCACCTGGCAGGAAGGGGCTGCACTGGGCAGCAGGGCCCCAGGAGGGTTTGGGGCTGGGGCTGGGCTGTGGGGACTGAGGCCAGGGTGGGTGGGGCAGCTTTGTGGCGCCCTCTGGGCTGCACGCCTTGGGCTGTGGCCAGCCCCGTGCCTCTGAGCTGGCGACTTCCCTTTTTTCCTCTTAAAATGAGGTCAGGGGAGCCCTGAGGATCCCCGGGTGGGTTGGCTTGCAGTCAGCCCTCCAGAAGCTGCAGGACCTGGGCGTGCCCAGGTGGGGAGACCAGAGCTCTGGGCGGACTGGAGAGGCCAGGGAAGTGGCCCGAGTGGCTGGTAGTCAGATACACGAGGGCAGGATCTGAAGGAGACCAGGGCGCACGTCCCATGGAGGCACGGGGGGGTGCTCCAGGCAGAGCGTGGGCTGTGCAAAGGCCCTGGGGCAGGATGAGCAGCCGGAGCAGAGGGAGGATGGACGAGAGGAGGTGGGAAGCAGAGAGAGGGCAGGCAGGTCCTGCAGGGCCCTGTGGGCTGCCGGGAGGACTTGACTTTGACCCCGAGGAAGGCAGGAGACGTGGAGGGCTGTGGGCAGAGAGGGGGCCTGACTCAGGTGTCCTCTGGCTGCTGTAGGAGGACAGGCTGTGGGAGTGAGAACAGGAGAGGGCACTGGGGTGGAGGCCCCTACTGCTGGGGACAGCTTGGTGGTGGCCCATCCCTGGCCACCTGCAGCACCGTCTCCACGGCTGACCCTTGGGAAGCCAGCCCCGTATTGAAACAGGCCGGGCTTGGTTTTACTGGCCAGCAGGGTGGAGGCCTGAGACCTCCCGGGGCTCCGGGCAGGGCGGGCCAGGCCTGGCAGCCTTGCCCCGTGGGGTTGTTTCCCAGGCTCGGGCCGCTGGCCGGGGTGGGCCGGGTGCTGTGCGGGCTGTGGGATGGGTCCCCAGCCGTGGTCCTGCGCTGAGCTGCCCGCCCCGCCTGCTGTGCTGCTGCCGTTACTGCTGGTGACTCCTGCTGGCCTGAGTCAGCCTGGGCGGCTTCTGGCTCTGGTGCTGCCCATCTCCTGGGCTCGCGGCTGCGGGACGGCACCAGGGCTGCACTGTCCGATCTGGGGAGGACGGTCACCCGCGGGTCAGGGCCGGTGCCCCCTGCTTGTGGCTGAGCCGCTGGTCTTGTTTTAGGAGCTCTTTGGGTGCCACGGGCCTCTTATTCCCTGTGACGTCTCTGTGGCCATCGTCGGGGCCACGCGTGGCTGGCCGGAGCGGTCAGCCCTCCCTCTCACGGTTTCCCAGGGTTCTTCCCGGCCTGGAGTCGTGGCTCGAATTCTAGGAATCTGAGGTCTCCCTTCTACCCAGTGACACCTGTCCCTGGGGTGGCCCTGGGTCAGGTGCGGGGGCCGCACTGGCCAGGCTGCTGCGGAGGCTCTTGGCGTCTGGACTGGGTTCTGGACCGTTGGCCATGTGTCCCCTGGCTGCGTCCTCCTCCTTGGGTGGACGCCCTTCAGGTGTCGCGCTGCAGGGGACTCCGTGTGCGTGCCTGTGCGGAGTTCTTCTCTCCACGGCTGCGGTGGGGGCGGAGCCCTGAGCCTGACCCTTCACGCGGCGGGAGCAGTGGGCAGCTCCTGTGCACATGGCCACCTGGACTCGCCACAGCCAGTCACTCGAGGCTTTGTCCCGCCTGCGTGGGACTCCACGAGGCCCCTGGAGAGTCGGCCGCGCCTGACGGACGAGGGCCCTTCGGTTTCTTTTTTTGTTTTTTGGGGGGGTTTTGGTACCAGGGATTGAACTCGGGCGCTCGGCCACTGAGCCGCATCCTCAGCCTATTTGGCATTTTATTTAGAGACAGGGTCTCACTGAGCTGCTTAGCACCTCACTCTTGCTGAGGCTGGCTTTGCACTGGAGATCCTCCTGCCTCAGCCTCCCGAGCTGGGGTGAGAGGCGTGGCTGCCACACCCACGCAGCCACACCCTGCTCCTGGTGGTGCCGTTCTGCGGAGCTGGACGCTGAGTTAGGGTCGCTCCCCCTCACCCTGCCCAGGACACAGACCGCGGAGCTCGGGCTGCCTCAACATCGGGGTCACAGACGCAGAGTCCTCCCCTAGTGGGAAGGAGGCCGAGCCTCTGCCCTGGAGCCACCGTGCACCACCCGAGTGTGCACTGTAGTTGGGTTGTGCCCGGCTCCCGGCTTGGAGCCTGGAGTCCTGGACAGGCGGCCCTGCCTTTTTGTCCCTGGGGCAGGACCTCATGGCGATGGCCTCCTGTGGCCTGATGGCAGAACTGTGAGCCAGAGGGAGGGACCGCAGGGTGGGGCGGAGCCTGAGGGTCTGGGGCCAAGCCAGGATTTTGTGTGTGCGCTGGAGATTGAGCACAGGGACGCCTCTCCCCGGGCCACATCCCAGCCCTTTTTTATTTAGAGACAGGGCCTCACTGAGCTGCTGAGGCTGGCCTAGAGTTTGTGATCCTCCTGCCTCAGCCTCCTGAGAGGCTCTGGGTCGCCTCTGGGGAGCTGGCTCGTCCCCGCGGGAACGACACTGGCCCCTGTGAAGGGGGCTCCCAGACTAGTCCCTGCCCCTGCAGGCCGCACCTCTTCCGTCTCGAGCTCCTTCTCCGCGCTGGGGACGGAAGCGGGGCGCACGGAGCTCCACCCCTGAGCCGCAGCCCCAGGCCCCACTGCTGACGGGGGTGCATGGACCCTGGGGACACACTCAGCCTGTCCACACCGGGCACTGTCCAGGCTCGGGGTGAGGCAGTGAGCTCTCTGGGGACCTGCTCAGGTCACCTGGGAACAGGCTGCCGGCTCCCTGGGGCTCTGCGGGCCGTCCCTGTGGCCACCATGCTGCTCAGGAGCCTGGTGGCCTTCTGCCTGCCAGGCACTGCTGGACGGCCGCTGAGCCCCAGTGAGGACTGCTGGGAGTGCCCCATCCCACGGCCTACTCGAGGGGCACCTGCCTCTGCCCTGCCGAGGACAGAGGGCACGAGGGTGGCCATGTGCCAGGACCGGGGACCCCGTTCAGTTGTGCCTTTCCTGGGCCTGAGCCTCCCGCCTGGGCTTGGGTGGAGAGGCCAGGCTGGGAATGTACAGGTCCCCCAAGGCCCCAGAGTCTTCCTTTGCTCTCCGTTGACCATGAGGCTTCAGAAAGCAGTCCCGCGGCGTCGGGGTGCCTGGGCAGGGAGACACGTCTGTCCATCCGTCCTGCACGGGGGACGGGAGGGAGGTGCGACCCCGGCTGTCCCGTGACCGTCCCCCACGCTCCCCCGTCCCAGGCCACCGCCGTGGTCCTTCTGCCTCTGTTCCCGGGAGGGCAGCTGAGGCACAGGGAGGCATGGCCGCCCCGGCCTCGTCCCCGTCACGGCGTCCGGCCACCTGCACGCCCGTCCTGCTGGGCCTCTCCAGGCGCTGGAGGAGCACGGCGTCTGAGGGGCACCCAGGAAGCTGCCTCACGCCTGCCAGGAGCCCCCTGCAGGCCCCCGCTTGCCGCAGTGATGCCCAGGCACTGCCCTCCCAGGGCGCCTCCTGTGCCTGACAGCCTCCGGGTGGCCAGTGCTGGCGGGGCTCCCCCGTGGGCTGCTGGCTTTGGGTCGGAGCCCCCACTGCAGCCGCCCCGGGGGACCCGGCCTCCTTCCTTCACTCGCGGCCTCTCCTGCCTGTCGCCGCGTGGCTCCGCGGTGCAGCCTGGAGGCCAGCGGCTCTCCTGGGAGACCCGTCCCCCAGCGTCACCGGGTCCTGCTGGATCCCGAGCTTGTCCTATGCCCGTGGTGAGGGCCAGTCTGCTGCCCGGCAGGTGGAGACCCAGCCCCCACACTGCTTGCGGAGGACGCCGTCCTGCCCGGAGCCGGCTGGCCGCCGATGGGGAGGACCGGGCGGGGTCCTCTGCCCACTTTGCCGTCCCTCCTGTGTCGTCCCTGCTCAGCCAGGGCTGGCCACATGGTGGGTTCCTGAGCCAGGTGCTCCGCAGGACGCGGGTGGCCAGGCTCCCACGGGTCCTACGCAGCGAGCGGCGGACAGAGGCGGAACCCGGCCAGGTGCCCGTGTGACCGCTGAGCTAATGGTGGCCCCTTTCCGGGCATGTTTGCAGGGCAGGTTGGTCACCGCTGCCCAGTCGAGAGGCTCTGCCCGGTTCCGCGGCTGGCTGGCCGGTGGCTGTGCTTCAGTTGTGGGCCCCGCCTGCTGGCGTTGGGCAGCTCAGGTGGCCTCGACCTCTAGGTGGGGGGCACTCGCTGACAGCGTCCCTTCTGCCTCGTCTGATTGGCCGAGCGCCGGAGGCCACCCTGGGCAGCGGGGGTGGCAGGCGCTGCTTCCGCCCAGGCCTGGCTGGGGTGCCGGGGGCTGCGTCTCTGTCCCTCTGCTCCTGACGACCTCGCCGCAGTCCCCGGGCTGGCCCTCTTCCTCTTGAGGACACCGAGGCCTGGAGGGAGAAGTTCAGCCACTTGGTGGCCCGGTGGCCGCAGGCAGAGCCGCAGCTCCAGAGTGCCCAGCCTGTGTCCTTGGGGCCTCCCCTGGGTGGGGACGGGCCAGGACAGGCAGGGCAGCCTGGGCGCTGCAGAGCCTGGTCCCACAGACGTCCGTAGCAGCCCCAGCCCGGCCTCCGGGAGCTCCCAGGTGTGGGAGGGCAGCCCCACAGGTGGCCAGCAGAGGAGGTGGACTGCAGGCCCCACGGCCCAGACCAGGAGGGAGCTGGGATGGCCGAGGACCCAGAGAAGACGGCGGGGCAGGGGCCTGGGCTCTGCAGGCGCGAAGCCTTGAGGGGGGCTTGGAGTTGGGAGGTGCCTGGGCCCCTGCACGGTGGGCAGCAGTGGGCGGGGTGCAGGCAGCCAGGCGTCACAGTGATGTGGGGAGCCCTGGGGGCCACTGCTCCCCAGGCCCAGCAGCAGAGCAGGAGCAGTGGGCCGGAGCCCCTGCGTGTAGCCAGGAGGGAGCCACATCCAGGCTGAGCTGGCCTTTGGCTGAGGCTTCTTCCTCGAGGAGCCCCGCCTAGGGAGGGGGACAGGTGGCCAGGGACAGCGGGACCTCGAGGCCAACATGTGGGAGCACGTGGGCCTGGTCCATCTGGACGCTGGGCTCCCTCTGTGATGTGGGGGCAGCGGGCAGGCGTCCACCGCTTGCCAGACCCAGCAACACCAGGAGCAGCCGTTCTAGGGTCCAGAGGCCTCCTCTGTGTGCAGTGTCCCATGCGCCCAGTCCTGAGTGTCCAGCCGTGTCCAGGATCCCTCAGGCCCCAAGCAGCCATCTTGGTGGTGGACCCACTGTGCGCCTGAGCAGGTGCCAGCCCACCTCCTGGGAAGACCCCGCGCTCCCTGGCTGCAGACTGCCCGCCTCACCCTTCCCCTCCGCTCCGTCCCAGGCGTCTGCCTGGGTCCCCTCGCCTGCCGTCAGTGCGCTCCTACTGTGTGCCTGGCATGGGGCCGGGTTGTGGGGGCATAGCCACAGCAGGGCATCCCAAGTCTCTGGTCTCGTGGGAAAGAGCAAGACGCGAAACGGAGCCACCCCAGATGGTGCCGCACCCGCCACGAGGAAACAAGTGGCGCGGGGCGGCTGCCGCGGCCAGTGTGGCCACCATGGTGAGCATCGGGCAGAGGCCTGAGGCAGGAATGCCCCTCTCAGAGGCAGCGGCGGGCACCAGGGCCCCAGCCAGGTGGTGTCCGGTCTCCTGGGGCAGAACGAGTCCCCACAGCGCTGCAGAGCGTGGGGAGCGCCTGGCGTGGAGGTGGGAGGGCAGCGTCACCTGGGGAAGGACTCTTAGGGGACTCAGAACACGACGCGTCCACGCGCTGGACGTGGGCACCGCCTGGGGCACCTGCCCGTCTGGCTTTACCGTGCCCTCACTCCAGCGGTGTGCCGATGCCTCCCCAGGCGCCCCCGCCCTCCTTCACAGCACGGGCAGCGGCGGGCGCGCCGTCCTTACCGTGTTCCAGGAGTCAGCTGCCCCCGGAGGCCAGAGTCCAAGAGGCAGCAGAAATCAGACCCCGTCCTGCTCAGTGTCCCCAGGTGGGGACAGCAGCTGCTGGGGTCTTGGTGCCCCTCAAGCCTGGGGAATCTGACGGGTCCTCACTGATTGGAGAGGACCGTCCCAACTGGACAGATAAAAGCCAGCTAGAGTGACGCCAGCCGGGCCAGCGTGGACACGGCAGGTGTGGGTGCCAGGCGGCTGCCTGCCCTGGTCCTCCTGGCACCGTGGCACAGCCTCGGCGTGTCCCCTGTGCCACTTCAGGCCACCTTCTCCACTTCCTTCCGTGGCGATGCCTGGTCAGTGGGCTCCGTGGGCCTCCGGGGCCCGTCTCCTGCTTCCCCGTCCTCACTCCTCCTGCTCCTCTTACTGTCCGGCCAGCGCCTCCACCGCAGAGCCTCGTGGGCGCTCACCCGGGGTGGACGCTCCGCCTCCCCCGCCCTTTCCTCTTAGCTGTGGCCAGTTTTGTGGGTGGTGCTGGGGGCTGGACCTCGGGCGCCTAGACCAGCTCCTGCAGGAGGGCTGCGTCCCCGCCCTCCCGCGGTTCCTTGACTGCTCCTCAGCGCGGCGCGTGCTCCCGGGTGGCACCTGGGCCTTCTGTGTGCTGGGAGACCTCGGCCCGGGGCCGTGCCCCGCCTGGCTTTGTACCCGGGGTGCCTCCTGCGCTTAGGGCTGCTCTGGATCTGGAGGTCTCACCCGGGGCTCTGGGAAGCCCAGGTATTTCCAAAGTGGCCACGGTGAGAAGAGGCGATCAGGCCGGCCGTGACTGGACTGGGGGCCGCAGTGCCAGGCCAGCAGGCCGTGGTGGCGCCATCTCCAGGACTCGCGCTGAACCGCGGGGCCAGGGGCAGAGCCCGCTGGGCTGCCACCGCTGTGCGCCAGGATGGAGGCCGCCGGCGAGAGCGGGCCGTGGGAGGCGGGGACGTGAGGCCTCTCTGCCGGACTCCGGAGCCCGTCTGTGAGCAGGGAGGCAGGCCTGCCGGGGCTCCAGGCAGAGGGCGCAGCTGCCCAGAGGCCCGGGGAAGGACGGCCTGGCCTGCGGAGGCAGGGAGGAGCCTGGGGCTGGAGCAGAGGTGGCGGGGGTGGCGGAGCAGAGCCGCGGCCGTGCCCGAGGCACAGGGTCCTTCGGGGCAGAGGGCAGCGCTGGAGTGAGGCTGGCCGAGCGCTGGCCCCGGGCGGCAGGGCGTCCCCTTCTGCTCCCTTGCCCACCTCGCAGCCGCTCCATGTCGGCGCATCCCTGCCGCGCGATTGGAACACCCTCCCCGCAGCAGGGCCCTGGGGACCCGTGGCCCAGGGGTCAGCCCCCCACAGCGCCCAGCGACCCGGGTCAGCAGGCGCCCAGGGCCCAGCCCGCTGCTGTGCCTCCCGCGCGCGCCGCCTAGCTCTGCTCCCGCCTCTGCCTTCCCTCGGGCCCGGCCCCTCCACCCATCTGGACTCCGGTCCACCTGCCCAACTCACCCTGGCCCTGCTGACTCGGCAGCACCGCAGCCCCGGGGGCTGTGGTGGCCCCAGTTCAGCTGAGGCCCGTTGTGCCAAGAGGAAGGGACATGTGTCCGTCAGTCCATCAGCAAACACAGATGGGGCCACACCCAGCCAGGGGACCAGGAAGGGGCGGTGGGTCAGGCTGCTGGCGAGGGCAGAGCATGAACAGAGGGACTGGCAGGGACGAGGGCCAGGGCCAGGGCCAGGCAGTGGGTGCCCGGGAGGGTCAGGAACGCTGAGGCGGGAGGGCTCACGCTGCAGGCCCGTCAGCTCTGGGCCCGTGGGAGGGGCAGGCCCGTCCCCCTGGAGTGCGGGATGTCTCCTGCTGGACCCAAGGACACAGAGTGGGGGTGGCAGGGGTCCCCGCTGGACCCTGGTGGGAGCCGGGAGGAAGGGGACTGGGGCTCACCCAGGCCCTGGCCGCCGGGTGGCCACCCACAGCACAGCCCCGAGGTGGGCACCCGGCACAGCCGCCTCTGCTTCCCCTACGGCTATTTTTAGAACTTCATTTCCTCGAGCGCGTCGGTGCCGACTCAGGCTGGGTGGAGCCCCTCGGGATGGCGGCCACTCACCGGCGCCTGCCCAGGCCCTCGGCGCTCCTGCCCTGCCTTCCTGGGCGTGCCGCGCAGGGGCCAGAGCAGGGCCAGCAGCTCAGGAGGCAGCGACTGCTGGCCTGCCCTGGGGGTGCCCTCGTGGGCCGAGCTCCCGCCCAGGCCCCCAGCCTGGACTCTGCGCCCAGGACGCGCCCCCCGCGGGGCCTGCCGGCTCCCTCTCCTCCAGCCGGCCCGAGTGGCCCCACTCCTGGCTCTGGCCTGCCTGACAGTGCCCGGGGTGCCAGGGAGGTGCCCAGGCAGGAGTGGGCTCCCGGGGCCGCTGGGCCAGCTGACCGCAGCCTGGGGCTCAGGACAGCGGAAGCTCGTTCTCTTGGTTCCGGAGCCCAGAAGGCTGGCCCCACGGTGCTGCTGGAGCCGGGACCTGCCCAGGTCCCTCCCAGGGTCTGGCGGAGGCTTCGCGCCTGCTCCTTGGTGGCCGAGCGTCACCGTCCCTGCTCCGCCTTCTCGTGGCACCCGTCGCTTCCCCGTGGGGACGGTCATCCTGGGGGGCCAGGCCCATGCCACCGCACAGCCTCAGCCCGCGGGTCAGCCTCAGAGCCCGCTCCCAGACGGTCAGGTCCCGGGGCTCCCTGGGGACAGGCACTCAGGAGCCCTGGGTGCAGCCAGCTCTGCCCCCAGTGTCCCCCTCAGACCGTGCACACTGCGCTGGGTGGGTCTCTGTGCACCGACTGGCCGGGGACCCGCGCGTGCCGGAGCCGGAGGCTCTGCGGGGCCAGGCCCACCCATGAGGACCAGCAGGGCGGCCCTGGCCGCCTGCAGCCCCGGGCCTCTCCTCCTCCAGCGACCCTGGGAGGGCCAGTCCCTCCCGGCCTGCTTTAGAGGGGGGCCTCCTCGCCGGCGCTGCCCCTGCCCCCTCAGGCTGGACGGCTCCGTCCTCGCAGCCCCACCCAGAGCAGGGAGGGCCTGGGCCAAGCCACTCCTGGCGCCTGCAGCTCCTGGGCGGGCAGGCGGCGTGGCACCTGGGTCCAGCCGCCTCCTCAGATTCGTTGTCACCTCAGTGGGGCGAGCATGTGCTTGGTCCCCCGTGGCACCTGGGAGGGGCCGTGCCCACTTGGGACCCTGTCGGACGCCCTGGCCCCCCTGACCCCCAGTCTTCTCGTCTCTGAAGGCGAGTGAGGAGCCCACTCCCACGTCCTCAGGAGAGGCCAGGCTGGGCTGGGCTTGGGTGGCGCCTGCACACGCCAGGCCCTGGGTCCACCCACGGCGCTGCAGCACCCTGCTGGTGCCCAGGACGATGGCCACCTCCACCCTGGCTCTGGCAGGACGCTGCCCGTGGTTGGCACCAGTGGCCTCTCCTGCCCGAGGCCCCTCCCTGAGGCGCAGAGCTAGCCGGTGTCACCTCCTCGGAAGCGCCTCTCATCCGTCAGGCCCTCGGGCCAGGGGCTGCCAGGAGCCGGGCAGAGCTGGAGTCCCCTGGCCCCTCCTGTGCCCACCTGTCCCCACAGGGCAGAGGGCCATGGGTGCTCAGCCCGGGGTGCTGGCCAGTTCCCACTGACCACAGTCCCCAGCTGCTGCCGGCCCTGCCTGGCAGGGACGGTGCTCCTGTCTCCCGTCATTGGCTTCCCTGTGACGCTGGGCCTGGCGGGTGGGGTTTGACCCCGGGCCCCCCACACCCAGAGCCGCGTCCGGCCCACTCCTGGGTCCTGGGGCAGCCCCGAGGCCTGCGGTCTCCCGGCCTCTGCCACCTCTCGCTGCTCTGGGGCCCCGGCCAGGGCGGTGGTGGCGGGCGCCCCGGGCCCACCCCTCTCCCCAGTGCCACCCAGGCCGTGAGCGCTGGGCTGCTCAGGGCTGCTGGAGGCTGCGGGTGGTGATGGCGGGTAACCAGCGGGGCACCTGGGCTCCTGGCGACCGTGCGGGACGTCCGGGGAGGGCTCCTGGTGACCGTGTGGGACGTCCGGGGAGGGGTCCTGGCGACCGTGTGGGGCGTCCGGGGAGGGGTCCTGGCGACCGTGCGGGACGGGGGGGCCTCTGCAGGCTGAACCGTGTCCTTCTCCCCTCAGGCCTGACCCAGAAGAAGTCGGCCCCGTCAGAGGTGAGTCTCCAGAGGGGCGGGAGGACAGGGGGGCCGGCTGCTGTGGGTCCTGGGACAGCTTGCTGCCCCTCTCTGGACCCAAGTGCCATTGAGGGTTGGTGGGCAGAGCGAGCCCCGTGTGCCCCGCAGCCAGGAGTTGGGTCACATTTTACCGCGGGGTCGATAGGTGTCCCGGGGTCAGGAACAGGCGAGGGGAGGACCGTGTCCCCGCAGCTGGCCAGGCGGGGCTGCCAGGCTGGGCGGGGGCCGTGACAGGGCCTTGGGTCCACCTGAGCTGGGAGCTCGGGTCCAGGTGCTGCCAGTCCTCGGAGTCCTCCCCAGGCGGGCAGTGCTCCCCCCACCTGCCAACCCCTCGTCCCTCTGGGAGTCTCCCCAGGGTTCCTGGGCCACAGCCATCGTCCATCCAGCCCCCTTCATCCACGCTGCCTGTCCTAGCCTGGTGGCGGCACGTGGGGGGGTTGGTGCGGGTCAGTGTCCAGCGGGAGCGGAGCTCCTGGGCGGCTGTGAGGGGCGGGAGGCCCGGACCACTGGGGAGCAGCCTGCGTGGCCAGCCGCGTGAGCCCCCTGCCTCCAGCAAACCCAGGAGAGCGGGAAGGGCTTTTCCACCTGGCAGGGACCACAGCTGTGTGTCCACCTGGGTGCAGCCCTGGGCACCTCAGGACGGGGGCCACTAGGGAGGAGTGTCTCGCTGCAGCCCCAGCGCCCGGGGACTGGGTATCCGTCCCACAGCGCCCCCTGGTGGCCAGCAGGGGGCGTGCGCTGCTGCTTGCCGGGTCGAGGCCCAGGTCCTGAGGCCCAAGTCAGCTGGGCTCCCTGAGTGGCCAGGGTGGGTGCTGGTCCAAGGTCAGTGGCGGCCAGAGGGGCCAGGACCCAGCTCTGCCCATCATCCGGCCGGCTGTGTCTCAGGCCTCTCTGGGGTCCCCAAGGGGTCCGTAGCTCACGCCACCTGTCCTCCAGCCTGCAGCAGCCTGGTCCACTCCCCACCCAGGGCCTTCTCAAGAGGCACTGCCCCCGGACAGCAGCCGTCATGACGGGGCAGCTCCTGGCCTGCACGGTGGAGGCCGGGCAGTGTGGCCCAGGGCCCTCTCCCAGCCCACGAGGGTGGGCTGCCTGGCCTGGCAGCTCTCTGGAGTGAGCGCTGTGGCTGTCTGTGCTGGACACTGGCCCGGACAGCCGCCTGCCCTGCCTGCGGCCCACCACCTCCCCAGGCCCCAGCTGGCCTGGGCAGGGCCCCGCAGGTGCCGCCACTGGCCCTCTCCCAGGTTCCCAGGGCCCAGGCTCCTGGTCCTCTCGACTCCTCCTGTTTCTTCGTCCCAGGCCCTGTCAACGATGGGACAGCCCGGCCCTGGCCACGGGAAGAAGTTGGGTCATCGCGGCGTGGACGCGTCTGGAGAGACCACCTATAAGAAGGTTCCCTTTCTGCCCTCGGCGGCGGGCGGCTCGGGGCATGGGGTCAGGCGTGGACTGTGGCCTGAAGGCTGGAGGCTCGGGCAGGGTCCTGTGCGCGGTCCTGTCGGGTGACCTGCGGGCCCCAGGACGGGAGCGCTGGGACCAGTCGGGGCGCCAGGTCTGTGCCAGGGCTGCCCTGGGCTTGGAGTGCGGGTGAGCAGCAGGGAGGGGCGTGCCTTGGGCTGGCACGGGTGGCCCAGGGGACCCAGGCCTGCGGGCAGTGCTGCCCCTGCCGTCACGGAGCCCCAGAGGACAGGTGGCAGAGCCCAGGTCTGCAGATGGTGCAGCCGCCTCACTGTGGACCACGCCCCAGAAGCCGCCCCCGTGAGCGCAGTGGCTCATGCTGCCATCCCAGCGACTTGGGAGGCTGGGTCAGGAGGAGGATGGCAGGCCAGAGGCCAGCCTCGGCAGCTTCCAAGACCCTGTTTCAGAATCACAGGCCTGAGCCGGCTCCGTGGTGGAGCCCGCTGGTTCAAGTCCCAGCACTGCAGGAGAGCGGGGAGGGTGGGCTGGGCGTACCGCTGGGGGGCAGTGGTCAGCACCTGCCCCGCCACACGGGCCCCATCCCCATCCAGCACTGTAAAAGCAACAGGACCTCCTGGCAGTGGACTGAGCCCTGCGGGGCAGGGCAGCTGGGGCTCGGGCACTGGGGCTTCCAGGACCCAGCCAGAAACAGACTCTGGGGCTGTGGAGCCGGGCCGGGCCCTGCTGGCTGCGAGGCTGGTCCCCTCCCCTGCAGGGCCGTGGCTGGATGGACCCCACGCTGGGGGGCAGTTGTGCCAGGGGCTGGCCGCAGGCTGAGCCATGGAGCGTCCCGGGCTCGGGCTGTGGCCAGAAGCCCCTACCGGGGCCTGATGCCTGTGTCCCTGCAGACCACCTCGTCCACCCTGAAGGGGGCCATCCAGCTGGGCATCGGCTACACTGTGGGCAACCTCAGCTCCAAGCCGGAGCGCGACGTGCTCATGCAGGACTTCTACGTGGTGGAGAGCATCTTCTTCCCCAGGTGGGCGGCTGGACTCTCCTGCACGCGGTGCAGCCCCCCCCCCCAAGGACAGCAGCAGGCCTCTCCTGGCATCCAGGGCTCTGAGTCCCAGCCCTCCAGGAGTCAGCACTGGCTGTGCTGGGTCACTGGTCTAGACCGATTCTAAGAGAGGAGAAGCAGTGGTCAGGGGTGGCTCGGGTGGAGCCCTTGCCTGGCTCACCTGAGGCCCTGGGTCCATTCCCAGCACCACAAAAAGATCCAAGAAAAGGTGGAAGCTTGTTTCTCTCTCACCTAAAGATACCCATAGGCAATCCCTGGGGCTGGTCAGGTGGGTTCGTGGTGTTGGTTCCTTCTAGTTACTGTGCTTTGTCATCCTCCATGTGTGGCTTCTGTAACCAGCAGTCCCTTGGTGGCTGCCCAAGCTCCTGCCATCACGTCTGCATTCCGGCAGCAGGAGGGATGAGAGGAAAAGGGTCCACCAGTAAATAGTGTGTTCCCCTCATGTCTCATTGGCCGAGTAGAGTCACGTGGCCATGCCTCGCTGCAAGAGAGGGTGGGCAGTGTCGTCTTACCCTAGCAGCCACATACTCAGGAACGTGGTGGGCTCTGTGGCTAATGAGAGGAGGGGCGGGGCTGCCGGGAACGCCCGGGACTGGCCACAGTGCCTCTGTCCCAGCAGGAGCCCTGTGGACGGGTGGGACTGGGCGCTGGGACCAGGGGGAGGCACCCAGGAGCCGCCGTCCTCATGGAGCCCCGCGTCCTCCTCCACAGCGAAGGCAGCAACCTCACCCCCGCCCACCACTTCCAGGACTTCCGGTTCAAGACCTACGCGCCCGTCGCCTTCCGCTACTTCCGGGAGCTCTTCGGGATCCGGCCCGACGACTACTTGGTGAGTGAGCGGCAGCCTTGGGGCAGTGGGGTCAGGGCCCCGAGTCCACCCCCGGGAGCGTGCGCTCCTCGGCCCGCCTGGCGGCCCGGTCTCGTGGCCATGCCTGCGCCTCGTCAGCTGGCCGCAGGGTCGCAGGCCACGGACTCGGGCGGCGGGCAGAAGGCAGAGGGCCTGGGTGGCTCGTTCCCACCGCCCACCCTGCTCCGGCGCCCCGCTGGGTCCCACCCGTGGCAGAGCCTGTGGCTGGCCATTGGCTGGCCATCGGGTGGCCCTCTGCAGTCCTCCCCTGCGCTCCCGGGGTCTGGCTGAGGGGCTGCCGTGTGGCCCGCGGGCACTGCTGCCCTGGACCTGCTGAGGCCACGTGGGGCGCGTGGCCCACACAGCCGCTGGCCTCCCTCTGGTCAGGGAGCAGAGGCCGAGAGAGACCAGGGTCCCCAGGTCCATCCCACGGCTCCACGGCCCCCTGCAGCACATGGGGCCAGCCTTCCACTGGGCTCTGGGCTCTGGGCAGTGGTCAGGTGGCCCGGCAGCCCGTCCTGTGCCCCGCCCACCGCCCCGCCCACCAGCCTTCCCCTCCCCTGGACTCCGCCCAGCGCCCCTGCAAGCTCAGGAGTGCGGTGCGGAGAACCCAGCTGCGGAGCCTGGTCCCGGAGGCCGGGGTGTCGGGCTGTGGAGGGGCTCCAGCTCCCCTGTCGCCAGGGGCCAGCACAGACGGAGACGGGGGCACCGAGGCTCTGCTGGCACTCGGTAGAAGCAAGTTCCCTCAGCGCCAGGCGGCTGGGAGGGCCCTTCCTCGCCCGCCTCTGTCCAGGGGAGGCTACGGGGCCTGCACTGGGGGCCCTGGGCCCAGTGTGGCCTCTGCTTTCCGGGGGTTTTTGTGGCTCGTAGCTGTGGGTGAGGAGAGGACAGACAGATGGCCAAAGCCTCTCCCAGCCCTCCACACCCTCCCCTGTGTGTGGGGAAGGTGGACCGAGGACAGGAAGGTGCAGCAAGCGTCCGTGGGGTGCAGGGAGGGACGGGCCACACGGCTCCTGCTGTGGTACAGCTTCCGTCCCAGAGTTGCCTCGTGGCCCATTGTGGCTGCTGGGGCTGCAGCTCTCACCTCAGCGTCCCAGCGGGGAGGTAGGTAGGAGAGGACAGCAGCTGTGCCAGCCCTCTGTCCCCGTTTCAGCCCTCCCCGAAGCCCACGCCAGCTTCCGCTCGCGCCCCCTCGGGCAGCGCCGATGACCCCCCAGCCATAGGGGCACCCGGGAACGGGTCTCAGCCCCTGCCCCTCAGCCGCCTCCCTCGCCGCGAGGCGCGCGTCCCGGGCCGCCGGCGGTTTCGGCGAGGCCGGCGCTGCCCTGTCTTCCAGTACTCGCTGTGCAACGAGCCGCTCATCGAGCTGTCCAACCCGGGGGCCAGCGGCTCCCTGTTCTACGTCACCAGCGACGACGAGTTCATCATCAAGACCGTCATGCACAAGGAGGCCGAGTTCCTGCAGAAGCTGCTGCCCGGCTACTACATGGTGCGCCTGCCGCGTGCCCCGGTGGCGCCTGGCCAGGGGAGGGGGGACACTGGCAGCCCCGCCCGACCCCACGAGTCCTGTGCCCGGGCAGCAGCGTCGCTGGGCGACCCCCAGGGCTGAGCGGTGGTGACTCAGGCGGGGGGCGGGGACGGGCCGCCAGCTGGTGCCTCACAGCAGACCGGCTGCTTGGGTGGGCGCGGGTGGGCTCTGTCCACCTCTGGGCCCCGGGGAGGACGGGTGGGAGCAGAGCCCCACTGCTGGCTGCAGGCTGGCGGCCCCTCCCCTGCGGAGCCGGGAGGGAACCGGGGTCTGCGACTCAGTGTCCCTGCTGTACGCCGAGGGCGGAGCCTGGGCTCCCTCGCGGGGCCGCGGCGTGGTCTATAAAGGACCAGAGGACTTTACCTCCTGAGCCAGGCCTGGGAAGATGCGGGCAGCGGGAGGTGGTGGGCGCAGACCTGGCCCCGAGGTGGGAGGTGGGGCAGCGGGAGGCACCGGGCCGCAGACCCGGCCCCGAGGCGGGAGGCGGGGGCAGCGGGAGGCGGTGGGCCGCAGACCTGGCCCCGAGGCGGGAGGCGGGGGCAGCGGGAGGCGGTGGGCCGCAGACCTGGCCCCGAGGCGGGAGGCGGGGGCAGCGGGAGGCGGTGGGCCGCAGACCTGGCCCCGAGGTGGGAGGCGGGGCAGCGGGAGGCGGTGGGCCGCAGACCTGGCCCCGAGGCGGGAGGCGGGGCAGCGGGAGGCGGCAGGCCACGTGGTTCTGAGGCCGCCCTCGCCCCATAGAACCTGAACCAGAACCCGCGGACGCTGCTGCCCAAGTTCTACGGGCTGTACTGCGTGCAGTCGGGCGGCAAGAACATCCGCGTGGTGGTCATGAACAACGTGCTGCCGCGCGTGGTCAAGATGCACCTCAAGTTCGACCTCAAGGGCTCCACGCACAAGCGGCGGGCCAGCAGGAAGGAGAAGGAGAAGAGCGCGCCCACCTACAAGGACCTGGACTTCATGCAGGACATGCCTGAGGGGCTGCTGCTGGACGCCGACACCTTCAGCGCCCTGGTCAAGACGCTGCAGCGCGACTGCCTGGTGAGGCGCCCGTCCCCGCAGAGCCCGGGCCCCGTGTCGGGCAGTGGGCCCCCCACCAGGCAGGCGAGGCCCCTGGGGAGCCCGCGCTGCTGCCAGTGGAGAGCAGGGCCCTGCCCAGTCCTGGCGGCCTCACGGAGGCCGTGGCCTCGCTGACTCCCGGGCCCCCTCAGATGCAGCCTGGCCCTCGACCTGTCGGCGACCCTGCTCCGTAGGGGGGGCGCTCGCCCTGGGCCACGGGCAGGCTGCCACCTGGGCCCCGGGCACCCTCCAGGGCGGGCACAGGCGGGGCCAGCCACGTGCCGCGCGCCGTCCCCAGGTGCTGGAGAGCTTCAAGATCATGGACTACAGCCTGCTGCTGGGCGTGCACAACATCGACCAGCACGAGCGCGAGCGGCAGGCCCAGGGCGCACAGAGCGCCTCGGGCGAGAAGCGGCCCGTGGGCCAGAAGGCGCTCTACTCCACCGCCATGGAGTCCATCCAGGGCGGGGCCGCCCGCGGCGAGGCCATCGAGACCGACGACACGTAGGTGGCCGGTCCTCCCCGCGCCCCTCACGGGAGGGTGACCGTGGCACCGCACGTGGGCAGAGCGTCCCCAGACGCCTCCCAGTGCCATGGAACGTGGCGCCCGCCCCCCGCCCTGAGGGAGGTGACGCTCGGGCCCGGTAGTGGGTGGGCCGGGTGCCCCCTGGAGGGCGTGCCAGGCCCTGCAGGTGCCGCGCAGCCGCCCTGCCTCCGTCTCTGCACGCGAGGGTGGCTGCACACGTCCCAGACGCCACCCCAGGAGCGAGGTAGACCAGTCTGTGACCGCGTCGGGGGGAGCCTCGTCCCAGCAGCACCTGGGACTTTGCCTGACCACGGGAGGCCAGCCAGAGTGGCCACGTGTGCCCGGGTCCGCCCTGGGGCCCTGGAGGACACTGGTGCCCACTTCCTGCTCAGGAGAGGGCTGGGGCCAGGACCAGGGTGCCCCCCTGGCGGGCGCAGATGCCCTAGGTCCCCGGCTGTACCAGGGCATTGGAGGAACAGCCCTCCAGTGGAGGGGCCCCGTGGCGTAGGGGGCGCGGGCCTGGCACGGCCGTGCCCTGAGACGGTGGTCTTGGCATCCGTAGGGTCCTCGGGGCCAGCAGGGAGCAGGTGAGCTCAGCCCTGCCTGGTGTGCGCGACAGCCTGGGTCGGCCTGGGGCCTGGCTAACGGTGGCTCTGGGACAGCTCGCCCGCAGGACCTCACTAACTGCACCGCGTGGGCGTGGGCGTGGCCGCCTGTGACTAACGCGGGTGCGGGTGCGGGTGCCAGCCTGTGCCGGCTGGGCCCCGGGCAGCCCCGGCCTGGAGGAGGGGCAGGACTCGGGTCACCCAGTGGCCACAGGCTGGGTGCCGGGACCCTAGCTGCCCCCCGAAGCGGGTGGCCCCCCTGACTGCGCCCCTCCCCGCAGGATGGGCGGCATCCCGGCCGTGAACGGCCGCGGGGAGCGGCTGCTGCTGCACGTGGGCATCATCGACATCCTGCAGTCCTACAGGTGCGCCCGCCCGCGGGGCCCTGGGCGCCTGGGCGGCCCGGGCCTGGGCCTGGCCGGGCGCTGACCCACGGCCCCTGTCCCGCAGGTTCATCAAGAAGCTGGAGCACACCTGGAAGGCCCTGGTGCACGACGGGGTGCGTGCTCTGCCCGTCCCCCAGGCCCAGGCAGGGGCGGAGCCCCGGGGAGGGACCCTGGGCTCAGGCTGAGCGGGAAGGGCTCCTTGGGACAGCTGATCTGTAAGTCAGTGTCCACCTGTGAGGCGTGCGGCCACCCGTGAGCACCGTGGGTGAGGTGGCCAGATTCCCTTAATGCGAAGACTACGAGGACCACACGCCCGGGCCTGGGCCCCCCGGTCTGCCCCTCGGGCGCCGCTCCAGTCTCCTCTGAGGACTGAGGCCCACCACGGTCTTGGCTGGGTGGTGGGCTCTCCTTCCACAGCCCCGACACGGGCCAGTTCTGACCAGCGTGGCCATAGCCTGCGCAGGCAGCAGAAGCCTCCAGAATGTGTACCAAGAAGGTCAAGGTGGCAGGAGACCCTAGGGTTTCCGTGAGCCTCGTCCAGCTGGGCCCCCTGCCCATGGCAGGTCAAGCCTCCCCTCTGCTGCTGCTCCACACCCCTGGCACTGTCCTTGTACCAGGTCCGGGTGGACCACATCCTCACTGCAACCAGAGGAAGGGACGGGGCTGCGAGGGGCAGGTGTCACAGCGCTGGTCGTGCCGGGGGCCAGGATGTGACCCCATGCCACAGCTCAGCCAGGGAGGCTGGGAGGCCAGGTCGCATCACACCTCGGGGATCCTGGCCTTGACTGGGGAGCTGCTGGCCCGGGTGGGTGGAGGCAGGGGTGCTGCTTGTCACCCTGCAGGCCGCAGGATGGCCCCTGTCCAACCTAGACTCCTCAGACCCCCGAGTTTGAGAATGGTGCTGTGGCCGGGTGGAGGCAGGGCCTCTGCTGTAGGGCGCAGGCTCCCTGCCTGCTGGAAATCTACCACCTTGCTCTGGCCGTGGCCGCCTGGGGCCGGGACCCCCCGTCTGCCCAGAACCAAGGAGCTGTGCCATCTGCTGCTGGTCACGAGAGTGGCCAGAGACCCCGTGCGAGGAGGTCTGCCAGGAAAGCCTACGGGCAGAGCCGGCTGCAGGCGGAGCTCCGCCCGTGCCTGTCGTAGGTCTGCTGGTTTCCTGGATGTTCACTCGCGCCCTGGTGCACAAAGCGAAGACGCAGGTGTCCGTAGCGGGAAGACTTCCTTCCCGTTCCCTGCCACCCGGTGTCCAGCGGGAGCTGCTGCTGCCTGTCCCACGTCCCCTCTCTAGAAGCCACAGCACCATTTAAGCAGAAGGCGCCTCTGCCCCAACGTGGCGCCTGTCCAGGGCTGCCCTCACAGGGAGTGTCCACAGCAGCTCACCCAAACCCTAACCCCTTGGGCGCCCCTTCCCTTACAGGACACGGTGTCCGTCCACCGCCCCAGCTTCTATGCAGAACGCTTTTTCAAGTTCATGAGCAATACAGTCTTTCGGAAGAATTCCTGTGAGTTGCCTGAGCCCTGCTGGGTAGGAGGGACTCCAGAGGAGAAAAGAAGGCAGAGCACTGGGCTGGGTAGGGGGACAGGGAATCCAAGGCCCAGAGCACAGGGGCTGAGTCCCTTAACTGTGTTGCTGCTGTCCAGGTCACTGACCCAGAGAGGCTGAGAAACCCACCTAGGTCACACAGCGGGCAAGGGTGGAGAGCTGAGTTGCAGCGCCCCCGAGGCCCGTGGAGTCCACCTGACGGTGGGGGCTGCCGTAAAGTCCTGCTATCACTAGGTTGATCGCAGAAGCTGCTTCTGCTCTTTCTGGCCCCCACCCCAGGGGACAAACCTGGTACTGGGTCCCCAGGAGTGCGAGGGAAGCAGAGTGGGGTCAAGCAGGAGGTACCCAGCCTCCCTGGCACCTGTGGTGACCCTTCCCTGACCTGGAGGGACAGGCAGACAGGGGCAGGACAGTGGTGTGGCGTGGGCAGCTGATGCATACCGGGTGGACCTGGAGGGCGCTGCGCAGCGGGGCTCCCAGCACAGATGCCCGCCCTCCCTCGCAGCCCTGAAGTCCTCACCGTCCAAGAAGGGCCGAGGTGCCTTGCTGGCCGCCAAGCCCCTGGGGCCCACTGCTGCCTTCTCCGCCAGCCAGATCCCCAGCGAGCGCGAGGATGCCCAGTACGACCTGCGGGGCGCCCGCAGCTACCCCACGCTGGAGGACGAAGGTGACTGCCAGGGGAGCAGGGCCTCAGTTCAGCCAGCCCATGCTGGGGGTCGGGGGGCCTGGGAGCAAGAGCCGCATGGAGCACGGAGCGCAGAAGACGGGTCCCTGTCACCGGAAGGGACCAGGGATGTTGCCGGAGAAAGCACTGCATGGGTCGGCGCCTGATACTCCGGAGGGTCCTCCCCGCGGCCCCCACCCCAAGGGTTCCAGGCAGGACCGCGCTGGTGTGCGCAGGCGCGAGGGAGGCCCAGGGCCCCGCTGCCGCCGCCTGCCTCCCGCCTCCTGCCTCCTGCCTCCTGCGGGCGTATTCAGCACACTTGCCTCCACGGGCCAGGGCGGGACGGGAGGTGGGAGGTCGGAGGTCGGAGGTCGGGCGGGACGTGTGGCCTCATGGCCGCAGGGGTGTGGCAGCAGCTCCTTGAGGTGTCTAACGCCCCTCCATGCAGGCCGGCCCGACCTCCTGCCCTGCACGCCACCCTCATTTGAGGAGGCCACCACCGCCTCCATCGCCACAACCCTGTCGTCCACCTCCCTCTCCATCCCCGAGCGGTCCCCCTCGGAGTCCTCGGAGCAGCCTCGGTACAGGTGGGAGGGGCTTGTCGCCGTGGGGGCGGGGCAGTGGGCTGGTGGGAGGAGCATCCGGCGGGCTGGCGGGCTGCGCTGTGGTCTCCATCCTGGGCTCTCCTGGGCGGGACTTAGGCTCCCTTCACCTGCTGCGCTCTCTCCGCAGGCGGCGCACGCAGTCCTCCGGACAGGATGGCCGGTGAGACCCCAGCCCCTCCGTGGTGCCCCAGCTACCCCCTCCGACGCCAGCGATCTTTGCCCTCTGGTCTTGGCGCAGAGATTGAGTGCTCACACCTGCTGCCAGTGTGCTGATCCTCCACAGGAGCAGGGACTGCTGTGCCCCACACCTGCTGTGCCAAGGGCCCTGCTGGGCACCAGGGTCAGAGAGGAGCCAGGCTCAAGTCGGGACTCCCCATGGGCCAGCTCTTGGGTCCCTGGACCTGGAGTGACAGGGGTGCTCCTGGGTGGGGGGCCTGCCTCAGCTCCCCATTGCCTGCAGGCCCCAGCAGGAACCACACGTGGAAGAGGACCTGCAGGTCACGGTGCAGGCAGAGCCCACGTGCAGCGTGGAGGTGATGGTCCCCAAGGAGGAGGACACAGGGTGAGTGCAGGCCTCCCGCGGGAGGAGGGGCCAGTGGCCTGGCGTTTGTTTTCTTACTGGTTTAAGGAGAGTGACTTTATTTTAATTTTAATTTCTTCTTGGATGAGACACTCAGTCGCATGACTGTCCCCCCAGGGTACCCTCGGCGATGCCCAAGGGTGCCTGTGGTGCCCTGGCCTGCAGTGGTGGAGGCCAGGGAAACTGCTTGGCACCATGCAGGACCAGGACCCACCAGCGAGCAGTCTGGCCTCGGGTTCCACGCACCCAGAGTGCCCTGGATGAGAGCCTCTGAATATCTGAGGAGCTGAGGCTCTTTGTTTCCCTCTTATTGGCGTTTGTTTCTTCATTTATTGAGGGTCTTGGTTTTAGTCGCCTGGGGCAGGGCTGGGACGGCGCCCAGAGCCTCCCTTGCTGGACAGCTCTGCCCCAGCCGCCTGGCCTTGCTGTTCCGTCTCGAGACAGGCCTTGCGGGGTTGCTGAGGCCGGCCTCCTCCTGCCTTGGCTTTGCCGGCGCTACAGCAGCGCGGGCTCCTGGGTGCGTCCACACCCAGGTTTGCTCACACGCGAGTCTCTGCCACTCAGCCCTGGTGGGTTCCTGAACCTGGCGTGTGTGGTTGCAGGGACATCCTCACCGCAGACACAGAGAGTTCTTGGCGCTGTGGCTCCCAACACAGATGCCCAGTCATGGAGCCTCAGTGGGCACGGCCTTGCTGTCTCCCATCTGTGACTGGGGGCGGCAGTGGCACCACCGCACTGTGGGCCGACTCACCGGGGCTCCTGCCTGGGCCTGGCATGTGGCAAGAGGAGACAGCGGTCCCTGCCCTGCGGGGAGAGAGACTGAGGCTCAGAGAGGGCATGTGAACTCCCAGGGTGGCCAGGGGTGACTCCTGGCCAGCAGATCACCAGGCTCAGCAGCATCGCTGGGCATCTTGTGCTGCCCACGGGAGACGGAAGTGCCGGCAGTGTCGGTCGCCAGGGCCTTTTGCTCCTGAGGTCAGGGAGGGAGCGGGAGGACCTGGCTTAGGGCCAGGAGTGCGGGTGCGACCCAGGGCCGCCCGTGTCCCCAGGGTGGAGACCTCCTTGACCGGTGCATCTGCCACCACCGTGGAGGTGGAAACTGCCAGCCAGGCCTCGGAGCCCGCGAGCCAGGCCTCGGACGAGGAGGACACGCCCGCCACAGATATCTACTTCGTAAGTGCCCTGTAGGCGCAGCCCCAGCTCCTGGCGTCCCTCACTGCACACGCCCGTGTGTACGCGCTCTCACACTCTGAAGTGCACACGGCACTGTGCACCTCGCCCGGCACACTCGGTGCCCTCCTTCACGGGCACTGTCCTGCTACACACTGCTGCGGTCACGTCCACGTCTGCCTCCCTTCCTGCCTCACCTTCCGGGGGCGGCCCCGCCCAGGCTCGGCTCCATGGCTCTGGGCTGACCCCAGGCCCTGCTGGCCTCGTCCCCCTCCCCCAGCTGCGCGGTGATCTCTGGCCTCCTTGGACTCTCAACTTCGCTGGGCAGCCAGGGCAGCCCCGAGCCTTTTCCTCTGGGTGGTGGGCTAGGCCAGGTGGACTCTGGGGAGGCAGGAGAGCCCTGTGCGGCCCTCCAGGGCCAGGGGCCGGGCTGCCTGCCCTGGGAAGCTGAAACTTCCCTCCCCAAGCCAGGGGTTGCCCCCACCCCCACAGGTGGACACAGGTAGCGGGGCTGCAGTCCAGACCCCCCAGGTCCTGGGTTCTGGGGTCGCTGGCTCTAGCCCCACTTGGGGTCAGATGGCCCCAGCTGCAACAGGAAGGGCCAGAGACCCCCACCGCACCTCTCCCATCCGCTGGGGGACCGTCACCCGGGAGCCGGCTTCCTCGCTAGCACGCCTGCCTTACCTCTGTGCTGCGCCTGCTAGGGCCCGAGAATCCCCCATGGCCCTGGAAAAGGACGCGGGCTGGTCCGTGCGTGTCCTGGCCTGCTGGGGTCCTCCGGGGCGGCGTGCTGCCCACAGGGCCCGCCTCCCGCTTTGGCCGCTGCTTGCCCCGCCCCTCCGCCCGCCTGGCCTGCGGCCCCGCCTCACCTGTCCTCTCTTCCTCCTCCGCCCCGGCCAACGGCCCGAGCAGTTCACCGATGGGAGGTACTGGATTTACTCCCCCCGCCATCGCCGACTGCGGGCCGTGACGCCGAGCCCCTCGGGGACTGTAAGTGACCGCAGCCAGCCCCTGGGGAGAGGGGCCTCGCCCACCTTTGGGCAGCGGGGAGCTGCAGGTCCCTGGCCAGAAACACGGTGCCCAGCGGCCTTTTTTCCTCAGGACTTAGGAAAGTGACAAGGGGTTGAGCCAGCCAGGCTTGTCCCACAGGGCACTGAGCTGCGTGGCTCTTGACAGTGTTACTTAGTCCCAGATCAAGGCGGGCACTAAAGAGGACCACCCGTCCCTGGGCCTGTCCTACAGGTGGCAGCAGGGTCCACTTCAACCCCAGCCTGCTGCCACCCCACCCTAGCCCTCCTGGCACGTGGTGGGTGGAAACCTGTCACCACCCAGCCTCACCGGTCAGGGCCAGCCAGGGCAGACCCACCGAGGCGGCAGCCGGCCCCCGTGTGCCATCTCAGAGGTGCAGAGGCCAGCGCGCCCCAGAGGCCCGCCACAGCTCGAGGCTGTCAGGCCCCAGCCTCCACTGCGCGCTCTTGGCGAGACTGCCCGCCCCACGGCCCCCGGCCCAGCGGGCTGCACGGCCCCTCACGGCCGCAGGTGCAGACCCCAAGCGAGAGCGTCTGCTCTCCAGGCGGAGCCCTCTGGGCACTTGCCCTGCTCTCCAGTCCTGGGGTGCAGCCGAGCCAGCAGGCGTGCCGGGGACGTCACACCCCGAGTCAGCTGTGGGCCCCCGTCTCTGGAGGACAGGAGGCTGGCTGTGCTGCCTTTCCTGGAGCGTCCAGTTCTCAGCGTCCCTGTCCCAGGAGCAGCGTGGCCTGCAGGCCCCAGGGGCTGCCGCCTTTGGGACTTAGGTGGAGCCCCTCCCCCATCCCCCTGTGGCAGAACCCCAGCGGGTGCTGGTAGGGCCGTGGGCTCTGTGGCCAGCTCCTACCGTGACCACTGTGTGGGTCCCTGTGCCAGCTCCCCGGCCTTTGTGTTGCCACTCGAATTCCCCTGAGGCCGGAGGGCTCCTGCGCCCCCGGCCAGGCCGTCGTGTAGGGCTTGCTGCCCACAGTGCCCAGCAGCCTGGGCAGCTCACGTGGGAACGGATCTGGCAGCAACTGGAAATGAGTGGGCAGAGGTGCGGGGGCTTTCTTGGTGGAGGGTGCCTGGCAAGGCCCGGAGTGGTGGATGCCCCAGGGGCAGAGTGGGGCAGCACCAGAGTGCTGGGGCAGGGAGCAAGGACAGCTTGCTGCTGGCCTGTGCAGCCCAAGGGCAGCCCTGTGGGGCCCAGCTGAGGGACAGGGTGGGCGTGTGTTCCGGCCTGGGAGTCTGCCCAGGGAGGCCGGAGGAAGAAGAGGAGGCCCAAGAGCCCCTGGGGGCCAGAAGGCTTCTCAAGCAGGGAGCAGACCCAGGAGGGACAGGGATGGGCATCTCCCTCCTCCAGACCCCTCCCCAGACATAGCTGGGACAGGTGCAGTTGGGCCTGGCTCGCCGGGCCCTGGAAAGGCGCCCCTGGGCCTGGGACCACCAGCCTCCTAGGTGCTGCCACTGTCCAGGTCCCGACAGGCCTCTGGACGGTCCAGAGATAGGTCGGGCGCCCACACCACCCGGGACCGTCCATGAGGATGCCCTGGGGACCTGCTCCCTGGTGCCTGTGGCAGTGGGTGGGAGGCTGGAGAAGCCTCCTGGAGGACAGGCCAGCCGCACCTGGCACTCCCTGCTGTCCCCTGCCGCCTTGCACCGCTTCCTGCTGTCTGCGCTCTGTGCCCAGGGCCGCGGTGGGGCAGAAGCGCCGTCAGAGAGGGCAAGGGCCTCACCCTGTTGGCCCGGGGCCCGCCTCTTTTATTTTCTCCTGTTTCTTCTTCCTCGCCGCCTGTCTCGCGCCTCCTCGCACCCTGCTCTTCTTCTGCGCCCCTCCTGCACGCGCACCCGCCACCTGCAGCCCACGGACGAGAGGAGCTGGGTGTATTCCCCGCTTCACTATAGCGCGCAGGCGCACCCCGCCCCCGACGGCGGCAGCAACACAGTAAGTGGCCAGGCGGCCGCTGGCCCAGGCCCAGCCCAGAGGCTGAGAGGACGGCCGGCCAGGGAAGCAGGCGGGGCGGGAGGGTGCAGGCAGCCACTCTGCCTGGGTAAGTACCGGCCTGTCGGCCCGCAGCGGGCACCGCACCAGGCTGGCTCCTGGCACCAGGTGTGGTCAGGTGGGGTCAGGCTGCACAGGTGGCCCTTGGACGGGCTGGGGTCCGGGCCCAGCCCACAGCGCGCCTTCACCGCCGCCCCACTTTTGCAGTAATCTCTATGCAGCCCCCAACCTGGAGCCCAGCGCCCGCCGCCCCCAGAGGCGTCGTCTGCCCCCAAGGCCTGGAGCCCGGAGACCTGGCCCAACCTCATCCTCCTTCGTCCTCCCCCGGACGCTGATGGCCAAGCCCCTCCCTGCCCCATGGGGGCCTGGCGTCCACCACCGACCTGCACCCACGGGCCGGTGACCCTCCAGAGCGTCAAATCGTGTAGTATTTACTTTGCACAGAGAAGGAAGCACCTGTGCGCTTTTTTAGGAAAAAACAAAAAAGAAACAAAAAGCAGGAAGAGAAGAGACTCCACCCGCTACTCTGCGGCCCTCGCCCACCGCGCCCGCCTGTCTGCCAGGGACAGGCCTCCGCCACCCGGGACCTGGCCCAGCTGCCCGCAGAGCCCACACTCCCATCTCAGCCTGGCAGCCTGTGGAGGAGACTAATGGCTGAGAGTGCAAGGGCCACTGTCCAGAGGGTCCTGAGGCCGCCCCCTCCTCACCTGGGAGCAGGACCCCTTCCTCGGCATCACGCGCATCCTCAGCAGTGGCCTTGCACCTGTTTCCTGCCGCTAAGAGGGACAGCGGAGACCAGGCACCCAGCGCCAACGTCAGAGGCTGCAATTCAGACCTCGCACTCGGGTCCCCTACAGCTGCCCTGGTGGAGCCTGGGGCCGGGGACCTAGCTGTCCCTTCCTAGCACACTGTGCCAGAGGAGAGGACCCCCCGGGGAGACACCCCTTTCAAAGCCAAATGTCCGGCTTTGGGAGGAAAGGCGTCCAGGCCTCGGGCCACAGGTCCCAGAGCGGGAGTCCCGGTGAGGGGCCAGGCCGCAGTCAGGCCTGCTCGGCGGGTCAGGGCACGTCCACCCCAGCCGGGGGCTTCCCTCTTTCAGGGATGGCCGTGCATGCTTGCACTTGTCTCCTCCATCAGTGACAGCTGCTCCTAGCCACCATGGCCCCAGACCCTTCTGTGTCTGGACGGGTGGGTTGGAGCCGTCACTGTCCCCCGCAGGACCACTGGAGGGGTGTGTTGGGGTGGCAGGGCCTCAGTGGTGGAGGCAGAGGTGGGCCTGTGGCAAAAGCCACTCTGGCCTTTGTGGGGCAGGACATACAGGGACCAGTCCACCCAGGAACGTGGAAGGCCATCAAGCCCCATGCCACCTCACGCCGCCCTATCGGCCACTCAGGCCCTCCCGGTCTCCAGCCCACAGCAGTGGCAGGGGCCAGCCATCTCCCCACCTCCACCTAGAAGGCCCCTGGAGTCTCTTCGCCCAGGAAAGGGACCTCATGACCTCACAGGGGGCTGCTGCAGGGGCTCAGGCCCATCAGGAGGAGCTCATCTGGGGTCCCCAGCACCCTCCCTCCCTCCCTCTGGCCAAGAAGCGTCGGTTTAGATGCAGAAGCCTTGGCTGTTCACACACTTCCCCGTCTGCTGGCTCCGGTCAGTCCCTGCCCATTCTGTGGAAAGACACCCAGCAGGCACCTTGGGGACACAGGGCAGAGGTCAGAAGGGGCACCTAGCATCTGGATGACCAGCAGGCACAGCTGTGTTGTCACTGCACCTGGGTCCCCAGGGGCCTGGCACCAGGAACACGAATCTGCAGAGGTGGCCTGGAGCGGTGGGCACCACCCCTCATGCAGCCAGAACCGTCCAGGGCGGCTTGGCAAGGCAGGGAGTGGCCGGCGTAGCCCCTCCGGCCTGGGTGGTCACAGCCGGCCTATGCTGGTGGGGCCATGGCAGGAGAGACTCGGGATCTCGTGGACGCCACAGCAGTCACGTTTTTGTGCTAAGTGTCACAAAGAACCCTTGGAGACCCACGTTGTGTTGTGTTTTTTATGCCTTTTGGGGACTGTGAAGCAGATGTCAAAGTTCTCCTGACCTTGTCAAGAGACCATGTTTGCTTGTGATGTGGGGAATCGGGGTGAGGAAAGATCTGTTTATGTCGGGCAAACTCCTGGCCGTCCTCAGACCCCCACAAGGAAGGCGCTGGGCTCGCCCGCCATCTCTCCTCCCGTGGAAATCTGTAAATACTGTCATGATCCACTGCCCTCCCGGCCTGGCTCTCTGATGGCTGCTATTGCTCAGACCGTGGACAGTGTCCACATTACAACTGTATAAACTGTACTGTAAAAACCAAGAGGCATTTTCTCTGAGACTGACGAGGTGGAAACTCCCAGAGTCCCCTTGCGGCCTGTGTCCCTCCTAAGCCATCCCACCACATCCCGCCCCCCGCACCTGGCTCAGTGCAATACTCCTGTCCCCATGGGGTCCCACGCCATGGTACTCTCGCCACAGCCCCTCGGTCCCACCCCGGGATGAACATCCCCCACCTTTTCTCTGGTGGAGAAAACTGCGTCCCCTGTGCCCACCCCATCTCATTATTATGGCCAAGCCAATTCCAAAACGACGGCAAACCTTGTGTGTCTTAAGTATCACCGGGGGTTCCTCGTCCTCAGCCCCTGTGGTCTGGTGTGTGACAATCCAGAGCATGGCTTCCCACGGCACTGACGAGGAGGCCGTGTCCCTCCAACCCAGAGTGGTGGGCACCCCTGACAGTGCGACCACTGCTGGCCCCAGATAGCACTTGTATGAGCCCGGGCCCCCCACCCGGCCACTTCCCCTCTTTTTACGTTGAGGAGATCTCTAATAAATCGGGTATAAACATCGACTTGCCTCTGCCTGCTACTCTGGTTTCCCGTGATCTGGTTGGGAGTTGGAGGACTGCTGAACTGCAGTGGAAAGAAACCTTTGTGAAATTTGTAACAACAGTAAGACCCACCTGTTGTCCCACTGACTCCCGAGGCAGAGGCAGGAGGATCACTAGAGCCCAGGCGTTTGAGGCCAGCCTGGGCAACACAGTAAGACCCAGATACCTGAATGGGTATGACCTCTGCACTACAGTTCAGCTCAGAAAACATTTCAAAGCCTTCCCTCATCATTCACGAGTCCCAGCTCAAAGGACAGACCCCATCCCCAAAATCTTCATTCCTACCAGAGTTGATCCAAGGAAGTGAAGTAGGGACCTCTTTAGGAGGACAATATTTCTCTAAGTTAGAAACTGCACTGAAGGCAGACCCTGCCTGTAAGCAAGCCCTGGGAATGATGGACTTGGAAAGAGATGGACACTTGGGTCTCTAGCTGTCTTCCTTACTTCCAGTAATAGCATATAGTGCACAGGAGGCAGCTTGGGGTAGAATGTCTGCCCCATATGTAAGGCTGGTTCTGCAAACAACAAGAAGGCTGGCTCTCAGGAACCCATCTACGTGTCTTCAAAACAAGGTCAGGCCATCCTGACTTCCTCCACCCCATGGCCAGCAGGATCATTATCAGGAGCAAGAGGAGTGGCTTCTGGGTTTCCTTTGGAGGAGCAGAGCACACACAGCCAGCATTTATGGCCTGTCATGTTGTATCTGGAGATAGGCGTTTAAGAACAGTTAGCTTAAAACACTAAGTATCGGCGCCCTCCAAACAGGCACCCTGGCCAGCTGTGGGCAGACTGCTGGTGGGCAGCAGCCATGGGCTGAGGGAGCTGGGGCCTCCAGACCTGCCCCCTGCTGTCCCACACTCCCCGCTGACCCATGGAACTCCACCTAGGAGCTAGTCCTGGGCTTATCTCTCCCCAGGATCCAAACGACAGATCCCAATTCCACTCTACCTCACTGGGGTGAGGAGGGGTGTTAAATGCCTTTCCCTCTCCAAACCTGTTTCCCCATCTATAAAATGGGTTGATGGGCATTTCAGGAAGTCATTCAAGTTTTCAAGAAGCTTAACCTGAGAAATGCACAGCTGTTCACCGCCAGGTGGTGGAGCACGGTGGCAGACCGGCATCTAAGACTTGCTGCCTCCGGTTCTTCTGGAGCAATCTGGACTCCAACTGTCCGTCTTCCCTGTTCCCCGCCTTCCCGAAACCGTGCTCCCGGACACACCTTCTCCTGTGGCCACGCCCTCTCCTGTTCCACCTCCTAGGCTCCGCCCAACAGGCTCCACTTCCCCCTTGGACCCACCTCCCAAGACCTCGCTCCGTTCCTGGTTCGTCTTGGCTCCGCCCACAGTTCCCCAGGTCCCCTAAGGCGCGAGGACCCGCCCGGGACAGCCTACAGTACTGCCTGAAGGAGGAGTGCTCCGGCTCTGGAGACGACGGTCCAATCGGAGTCCGTCACGCGGACCGCATCCGCGGACAGGGAGGAGGCTCTGGGGTATGGGGTCCTTGCCGGCTGGAGACACCGGAGGGGCTGTTCTCTAAGCTCAGGCGCGACCTGGGCAGCCCCGCGCGCGACGAGGCCGAGGAAGGCCCCCGGAGGGGGCCGGCTCTTTGCGTCTGCGCCGCCGCCGCCGCCAATGGGTCGAGATACACGCTCGCGCTCGCGGTCCGTGGGGCGCAGGAGCCGAAGGCAGCGGAACCAGAGCGGAAGTCGGAGCCGGAGCAGAAGTCGGAGTGGGAGCCATGAGCGGCGAAGCCGGCGGCGCCGGGAGGACGAGCGACGGCGCAGGCGGAGGCGGCGGAGTCGGGAGCGCAGGTGGGACGGCCGTGGGCGGCGCAGGGGAGGCCAGTGTCCTCCACTTCGGGAGCTGGGAGACCCTCGACGTGTCAGGGCGGGCTTCCCGGAGAAGGGGCTGTCGGCACCCGGCAGGGCGGCCGCTGGTTAGAGGGGCCGCAGGGAGCGAGGCGCCGGGCAGCAGGAGGTGAGGCGGCGCGGTAGCAGGAGGCCGGGCGGTGCAGAGCCCGAGTGCGTGGAAGCTGGCCATTGTCGGGAGGGAGCCGGGGAGCCGGGGGAGGATATCGAGCGGGAAAGTGACAGCTACCTTTGGCTTTCGCAGGCAAGGACTGGGGACTTGGCAGGAGTGGCACCAGGGTGGGTGGTGCAGTTGTCCCCGGTAGACGGCCGTCCTGCTGGGAGGCATGGTGGAAAAGTGCGTGGAGTTGAGAGGGACTTTGGAAGTAGAGGTGGCAGCCCTTGCAAGTGCCAAGGGAGAAGGGCGATGGCAGGTAGTGGATCTCGGCTGACTCCCAGAGCCTAGTCTCAGCTTCCCCGGAGTCCACAGCCCTTTTCTCCTGGAGATGGGGCATTTGACCAGGCTCGCCTGAGTCCACCAGGCACAAGGAAAACAGGACAGTGACCCCCAGACCTGGGTCCCAGTACTGACTCAGTCCTAGGTGGCTGTGATGCTCAGGCCAGTCCTGCCCCTCTGTGGTCCCAGTTTGCCCATCTGTGTGCTCGAGTCTCCACAGGGTTTCTCCAGCTGTTGTCCATACCATAGCCAGAATGGTGTAGTAAAACACGCTTTCCCTTTGAGTCTGATAAATGGATTGTCACCCAGGAATTCTGGGAAGATACAAGTGGCAGGATAAAGAGAGAGATGACCTGGGGGTCAGCAAACTATAGCCTATGCACCAAGAATAGCTTCTACTTTTTTAAACGCCAAGAGAGGGAAAATCAAAAGTAGATGTGTAGTTCGTGACCCCTGAGGATCATATAAAGTTCACATCTTCGTGTCAAGAAGTAAAGCTTTGGGCTGGGGTTGTGGCTCAGTGAAAGAGTGCTTGCCTGGCATGTGTGAGTTCCTGGTCCAAGCCTCAGCACCGCATACAAATAAATAAAATAAAGGTCTGTTGACAAAAAATTATATACACTTAAAAAAAAGAAGTAGAGCTTTGATGGAACACAGCCATGTTGTGCCCTGTCCACAGCTGGGTCTGCGCCACAACAGCAGAGTTGAGTGCTCGTTCACAGTCTGTGTGGCAATCAAAACTGAAAACATTTACCATCCTGTCCCTTGCACTAAAAGTTTGCTGAGTCTGGTTGAAGTCCCAGGGTTTAAGTAAGACCCTGGTTTAAATGAACTTGAATTTAGCATTGGGTTAAGCATGGCAGTAAGTCTCGTCATCATCAGCTTGGTCTTTTTCTGTGTACTCTTTTCTGGTATCAGTCATTCACAGTGATTATCCGTCAGATATGTAATTAGAGTTGGTATCATTCATGATAACAAATCTGAATTTGCAGTCAGTATTCGAAATCCCCAAAATGGTTGGTTTTCAGAGTTTAGGTGTTTTGACATGAGCCGAAAAGGTAAAGTCTTTAAACAAAAAAGTGCTTGGTTGTGGTTTTCTGCCTTCAAAGACCCAGGACATTAAAGAAGTCACTCCAGTGACCTGTGCCTGGTGGACCCCTGATGTCCTTTAAATCAGTTTAAGCGTTGCTTACACCTGGAGGCCTACCCTGACACTTTGAACGAGGTCAGGGCCTCTGGTTCCTGCTCTTGCAGTCCAGCTCACGTCCCGCTGCCCTGACTGCCCCTCCTCAGCCACCCTGGCCTCCCGGCAGAGGACAGAACCTCCTTGCCGGTCTTTGAATATGCCAGACTTGTTCCTTCCTCAGGGCCTTTGCTTCTGCTGTTCTTCCTTCCTGGAATACCCTCCCCCCCATCCCCACATGTCCCCTTAGCTCCTCTCCACTTCCTGGAGGCCTCTGCTCCATGTCACCACCTCAGAGCGGCCCCCTGACTTGTCTGACCTGCAGCACCCCCAGTCACTAGTCTTTGTGACTTACCACAGCGGTGTGTGGAGTGTAGGGGTATGTGGTTTTCAGGGGGGCCCCGGGTAGCGAGCCCAAGAAGGCAGGAGTGTCAGGGTTTTGTTCCCTGCCGTGTCCTCAGAACTGGGGACAGTACCTCGCAGTCAGCATGCGCTTGATAAACATCTGAGCAGTAGGCACTAAGTGGGCCTTGACGGGCGCTCTCCTTAGGTCGGATTCAGAGGAAGAACGGTGGCCGCGACCGGGCAGGCAAAGCCGGAGCCCCGCTGCACCCCAGTGGTGCTCTCGGGATCGGTCCTCGCAGTCTGACTCTGGGGAGGAGCAGCTGCGGGGCTCATGGGCCCGCCGCAGGCGCCGGCGCTCTTGGTCCCCCAGCTCCTTAGCATCCAGTGCAGCGTCCCCGGGGCGTCCCCAGAGCCCTGGGGCGGCAGCGGCAGCGCTGAGCCAGCAGCAGAGCCTGCAGGAGCGGCTTCGGCTGCGGGAAGAGCGGAAGCAGCAGGAGGAACTGCTGAAGGCCTTTGAGACCCCCGAGGAGAAGCGCGCACGGCGGCTTGCCAAGAAGGAGGCCAAGGAGCGCAAGAAACGCGAGAAGATGGGCTGGGGCGAGGAGTACATGGGCTACACCAACACCGACAACCCTTTCGGCGACAACAACCTGCTGGGCACCTTCATCTGGAACAAGGTGAGCGACGCGGCTCGTGCCCCGCATGCTCCAGGCGCCTCCGCCTGCGCTCGGACAGAGCTGGAAGCTGGATTTGCTTTTTTGGTGCTTAGGATTGAAGCCACATGCCGAGTTGTGCTGTCCCACCGAGGTCCACTCAGCCCCCAAAAGACATTCTGTTTTAAGTGATCCGGTGCTGGTGTGGCGCTCAGGGCCTCGAATGCACTGAGCGTGCCTCAGCGTGACGAAGGTGGCACACACGTGCACCACGTACTCCTGCTTCCACCATGGAGACTGCAGCTGCTTCCACAGCCATGGGTGCTGTGGTTTGTCATTTTGTCCGCTGACCAGTTAGCCCTCAGCCCTGGGCACGAGGCCGACACCTGCAGCCGCTTTCTCACTGTGTGCTGCCAAAGGTGACTCCAGCAAGGGTCCCCCCTGCCTCTTTGGCCTCACATGCTCACCGGCAGACCCTTGGTGGCCCTTGGCCTGTGGCATCCCTCCAGCTGCTGCTCAGCTGTCACATGACGTCCCCATACCTGTGTCTTCACATGACCTTCTCTTTGCGTGCCTTTGTCCCGGGCATCTCTCCTGGGAAGACAGTCTCAGGGCCCAGCACGCCAGGCGGCCTTGGCTCAGCTCCCCAGTTCCTGTGCCATCTTCCACTGAGGCATGCCCACGGTCCCAGCACCCAGAGCAGCTCCCACCAGTGCAGAGACAGCGTACAGGGTACCGTCCCCGCCCAGGCCGAGCGTGGGGAGCAGCTGCGGCACACAGCTCGGGGCACCCCAGCCACTGGCACCGCCGCCCCTCTGCCATGTCTGCTGCCCCTCTGCTCTTCAGACCTCAGCTGACGCGTTCCCTCTCCAGAGAGGACGCGTTGGCCCTGCCCCTGTGCCTTTATCAGTATCAAGGAAGTGCTTCCAAACCCACCCGCCAGGTCCTGCCGCAGGCGCTGGGTGCGCAGCCGTGTCCCCACTGGCAGCTATGGAGGCAGGAGTGCTGTCACTGCCACCAGGGCTGCAGAGGGCCTGGAGTGACGTGGCCACTGAGGGCTCCAGAGCCGGACAGCCCCAGGGCATCTGGAAGCACGTTTTTCTGGGTCCCAGGGGGATTGAGCACCCTCACAGGTGTTGGGATCCTGGGTCGGGGGCAGTCACAACTGCTAGATGATGTCAGAGGGTTCAAGGTCATTGGACCAGAGCCAATTGTGTGCTAAGCCTGCACCCTCACGCCCTCTGTCAAAGGAGAGGGACATAAAGGAGAGGAGAACACTTGCTACGCACTGGTGCCCCTTGGGGTTTGAGTTGGAGAACCATTTACCTCCTTCTCCATGGTGACCCTGGCAAGGTCGCAGACTAAGTACCCTCGGTCCCTGTGCCACTGCCTCTGCCCTTGCCACATGTGGTCAGGAATCTTGACACACTGAGGCCTGGCCTCCATGGGGTCTCTGCAGCAGACTCTGTGAACCTGGTGAGGCCCCAGGACTGCCTGGGAGAGCTGCTTGCAGGGCCTCCTGCAGGGTGGGGTGGGGTCAGGACAGCACTTCAGTTCTGCTGCTGGTGGTGGCCCTGCTACTGTGTGCCACGTTGTATGGGTTGGCTTTGGGGACACACTGGGCATCAGATGCGCAGCCACAGGCAGGCACTCTTCTCTACAAAGGAGAGGCTTCAGCCAGTTAGTGCTCTTGAGGAGGTCAGGGCTCACCGGGAAGCTGAACAGCTCAGTGCAGGTGGCGACTGTGCTCAGTGGGTGTGAATGTTGTTCTAGGCTCTGGAGAAGAAGGGGATCAGCCACCTGGAGGAAAAGGAGCTGAAGGAGCGGAACAAGAGGATCCAGGAGGACAATCGGCTGGAGCTACAGAAGGTATGGGCACTCAGGGTTCGCCCCACCCAGTGTCAGGAGGGCTTCACTCTGCAGAGCCTGGAGGCTGACTCACCAGGTGTAAGACCCACAGGACTTGGTTAGTTTGTATGCGGAGTCCAGGGGCCTGGCTTCAGGCACAGCTGGATCCAGGTTTCTACTCTCCTCTGGACTTTACTTCCAGATGCTCTTTTGAGGTGGCCCTGATCACTCCCAGTTGCTAGGTATCCTGTAAAAAGGGGGGACATCTTGCCCCAGGGTCTTTCCAGCACCTCAGGACTCTGGAGCCATCTCCGTGTGCAGGGCAGGGGCCCATTGCGCAGCCACCCACGGCGGGCCTCTCACCTGGCATGCTGCCTGCAGGTGAAGCAGCTGCGACTGGAGCGGGAGCGAGAGAAGGCCATGCGCGAGCAGGAGCTGGAGCTGCTGCAGCGGGAGAAGGAGGCAGAGCACTTCAAGACCTGGGAGGAGCAGGAGGACAACTTCCACCTGCAGCAGGCCAAGCTGCGGTAGGCTGCTGTGCCCCACGCCACTGTCACAGGCTACACGCCTGCTTCCACCCGCACTCTCACACTGAGCCCACGAGGGCCGTTCCTCATCAGCATGACGGACATGGACAGCCGGGCTATGGCGGCGTGTCCAGGCCCAGGCCCGGCCCCTCCTTGCCATGCCGGTTGCTGGCAGCACTGGCCCCAGCGAGGGACTCCCTCCTGGTGACCTCAAGCTCTCCCCCCCTCCACTGGGGCTAGACCAAGTTCAGCTCCTGGAACATGTCCCTGTGGGTGCAGAGCTAAAGCCCAGTGGGAGGTGGTGCCCTCTGGTCCCCTGACCCGCCTTCACTTCAGGGCCACACAAGAGCCAGGTCCAGGGCAGCCCCAGAGGCCCTCGAGGCCTCCCTCCATCCGGCCTCTCGTCAGGGCATGCTCCCCGCCCTGCCTTGGCCAGCCTCTGCCTCCTGGCTGCTCCTGCTCCCCCTCCTCCGGGAAGCCTTCCCGGGAGTTCATCTCCTGCCCTGCACAGAGCAGGGCCTTCAGCAAGGAGAGGGCACCTGGCTCCAGTTCACGTCGCATACCCCACAGCTCCAAGATCCGCATCCGGGATGGGCGGGCGAAGCCCATCGACCTGCTGGCCAAGTACATCAGCGCCGAGGATGACGACCTGGCCGTGGAGATGCACGAACCCTACACCTTCCTCAATGGCCTCACGGTGGCCGACATGGAAGACCTGCTGGAGGACATCCAGGTACCGGGCCGCGCCCTGCCTGGCCGCCCCCTGCCCCGCCCTCCTGCCCTGACCACCCCCCTGCCCCCCAGGTGTACATGGAGCTGGAGCAAGGCAAGAACGCGGACTTCTGGCGGGACATGACCGTCATCACCGAGGACGAGATCGCCAAACTCCGCAAGCTGGAGGCCTCGGGCAAGGGCCCAGGTAACTGTGGGGCCAGTACTGCCCCAACGGGAGACCTGAGGGCCGGCCGGGCAGCTGCTGGAGTAGGTGGGAGCCACTCCAGGGCCTGGTACCCTGTGCAGCCTGCGCGGCCTTGTAGCCACTGGGGGGCAGAGGAGCTGCAGGCCCTGGTTCAGCTGCCTCTGCCTGACGCAGGCTGCCCGGGAGCCCAGGGCTGTCCAGACCAGTCCCGATCGTGCCTCCAGAGCCCCAGCCGTTGGCCTAGAGCCTCAGGCCCTCCTTAGCCTGTCCAGTCCCATGTGGCTCCTTGACCCTCTGCCACCAGCAGGGCTTGGAGAAGCCAGCCTTTCAGGCCGGGGTGGTCCTGTCCCGCCTCCCCCACCATGTGCCCACAGCAGCGGTGCACTGGCTCCCCAGCCCGGCACAGTGCCAGGCAAGCAATGCAGAGAGCCTGGCGGTGGTGCTGTTGCAGAGGTACCTTTGTCCTGGTGGGTGGGGCGGCCCTCATGAGGGGGTTCTCACGAGCACGAGTGGGGGTGGGTAGGCAGGTGGAGTGCGCAGATGCAGACAGCAGAGCCAGCCTGAGCCCAGGACCAAAGGAGGCTGGCTGTGAGGCCACTCTGCCCGGGGCTGCAGCGAGCGGCCTGATGGGCAGGTGGGGCCAGGCATGGGGCTTGGTCTTGGCAGCACCTTGCTTCTTTCTGGGACCTTAATCTGGCAAGGAGGGCCTTGTACCGGGCCCCATCCTGTGGTGATGGTCTCCAGACTCCATGCAGAAGAGGGGGCTTATTGGTCATGGGTGGCTCTCCCTGCCAGGGTGCATTGCCTTTCATAAGCCTGTTCGGGGGAACAAGGCACAGAGAGAATGAGCCACTTGCCCAGGGCCACACAGCTGGAACTGGCAAAGCCAAAGTGTGGCGTCTGGCTGCTGGGCCCCTCCTCCCAGCCTCCATGTGGTCCTGCAGGGTATGTTGGAGAAAGTCTATAAGCGGGGCCGTAGAGTACTCACTGAGGACCGGGACGCTGAGGTCCCCAAACCCAGTGTCACTCACCTGGGCAGGACCAGGAGCCACGGTCCAGCCTCCCCTACTAGCACTCAGAGGTCTCAGGGCCAGGCCCTCAACATCTCCCAACCCAGGTCCCTGTCTCTCTCCAGCCTTGTGCGGGGGCAGGGGGTGCTGCTGGGCCAAGGGCAGGGGGAGGGCTGGCCTGCTGAGCAGCGCAACCCCACCCTCCGCAGGGGAGCGCCGCGAGGGGGTCAACGCCTCGGTCAGCTCTGACGTGCAGTCGGTGTTCAAGGGGAAGACGTACAGCCAGCTGCAGGTCATCTTCCAGGGCATCGAGGGCAAGATCCGCGCCGGTGGCCCCAACCTGGACATGGGCTACTGGGAGAGCCTGCTGCAGCAGCTGCGAGCCCACATGGCCAGGGCCAGGTGAGCCTCGGCCTTTGCTTTCCTCTCAGGACCTTGCTGGGAACCCCTGCAGACCAGGGCCATGCAGGAAGGTGATACTGGGGCCACCAGCCTAGTGTCAGCTCCCCCCCACCCGGCCCAGATCTCCCTCTGCCCTTTAACAAGTACCTGAGTGGCTCCAGCCACCAGGCCTCACTGCCTGGAGTCAGGCGTCACAGGAAGCCCTGGGCTGCTGTCCCCGCCTGCCTGCACGGGCCCTGTCTCCCAGCCTCCGCAGCTGTGCACGAATTCCCCGCGTGCTTGGCTCGGTCTTGTAAACACAGCGTCTGGTCCCCGTGCCGCCTGCCACTGTTATTGTATAAATGCCTCCAAATTTGTCCTGATCAGTGTCCTGCTGGGCCCCCACTTTTGATCCGTCCCAGCCTTGGCCGTTTGGGTCATGTCCCCTTGTGCATGCCCTAGGATGTGGACTGTGTCCCCTGCCACCGGCTCCCATGGTTCACACGGTCCTGGTGGCCAAAAGCCTTGACTTGGGTTTGCTGTCCCTGGCTGGCCCCTCAGCTCCAGTTTCCTGGGGAAGGCAGGGTCGGAGTGGGTTTGAGGGCACAAGGGCAGGGCATGCCCTCAGCCCGGCTGCCGCCCTGTTGCAGGCTGCGGGAGCGCCACCAGGACGTGCTGCGGCAGAAGCTGTACAAGCTGAAGCAGGAGCAGGGCGTGGAGAGCGGGCCGCTGTTCCCCATTCTGAAGCAGGAGCCCCCGTCCCCCAGCCACAGGTAGGCGGCGGGCAGTGTGGCGGGCGGGCGGGTGCTGCGGGCAGCGCGGCGACTGCCTGGCCCACCGTTCCCTCCTGTGCAGCCTGGAGCCTGAGGAGCCGGACCCCACGCCGCCGGGGCCTTCTGTAGAGGCCGGGCCCGCCGAGTCGGAGGGCGACGCCGCAGCCCCGGCGGAGGGCGAGGCCGAGGGCGAGGCGGTGCTCATGGAGGAGGACCTGATCCAGCAGAGCCTGGACGACTACGACGCGGGCAGGTACAGCCCGCGCCTGCTCACAGCGCACGAGCTGCCGCTGGACGCGCACGTGCTGGAGCCCGATGAGGACCTGCAGCGCCTGCAGCTGTCGCGCCAGCAGCTTCAGGTCACAGGTGGGAGGCGGAAGCCGGGGGGGGCGGGGCCGGGGGCGGGGCCGCGGCCGCTGGGGCAGGGTGGGAGCCAGGGCGGGGCCGGGGGCGGGGCCGGGGGCGGGGCGCTGACGCAGCCCGCTCGCAGGAGACGCCAGCGAGAGCGCGGAGGACATCTTCTTCCGGCGGGCCAAGGAGGGCATGGGCCAGGACGAGGCGCAGTTCAGCGTGGAGATGCCGCTGACCGGCAGGGCCTACCTGTGGGCCGACAAGTACCGGCCGCGCAAGCCGCGCTTCTTCAACCGCGTGCACACGGGCTTCGAGTGGAACAAGTACAACCAGACGCACTACGACTTCGACAACCCGCCGCCCAAGATCGTGCAGGGCTACAAGTTCAACATCTTCTACCCCGACCTCATCGACAAGCGCTCCACGCCCGAGTACTTCCTGGAGGCCTGCGCCGACAACCGCGACTTCGCCATCCTGCGCTTCCACGCCGGGCCGCCCTACGAGGACATCGCCTTCAAGATCGTCAACCGCGAGTGGGAGTACTCCCACCGCCACGGCTTCCGCTGCCAGTTCGCCAACGGCATCTTCCAGCTCTGGTTCCACTTCAAGCGCTACCGCTACCGGCGGTGATGGCGGAGGCGGCCTGAGCAGCGGGCGCCATCTGGGGACCACCGCCGGCCCACATCTGCCTCAGGCTGGACCTTCCACCGGGCCTCCCTTCCCCCTTTGTGAAGTGGGGGTGGCCACAAAATCTGCCTCGGCTGAGGGGACAACAGGACAGGATGGCCAGCTGGTGTCCCCCCATGTCCAGAATCTACAGGAGCCCAGCAGCTGTCACTGAGCCTCCCTGGCCTGCAGGCTGAATGAGGCCCAGGCCGGCCTCCACCCTGGCAAGGTGCAGAGGGAACCAGCCTGCACCCAGCCACCTGCCTCCACCAGGAAACCATCCCTTGCCAGGGTCTCAGATGACTGCAGGGCAGGGCAGGGCAGGAGGAGAGGGGCCCAGATGTGGGGTGCCAGTGGTGGGAAGTGTGGGCCCAGGTCCAGCCCCCAGACTGTCACAGCACGTGATCAGCCCCGGGACAGGTTCCAGGGCCCGCCCAGATGGCAGCAGCGGAAGCTGGACCCTCACACACGTTCCAGAAGAGACCAGGCTCTGCAGCCAGGGCCCCAGCTCACCCTGTGAGCCACAGGGTCAGTTCCCCTACCCTAAGGACAGACGCATCGCCCACCAGTGTCCGTCTCAGCCAGGACCGCAGGCGGGTCAGGGGTGGCGAGGGCTTCCCCGGGTGCGCCCCAGGCCTGGTCCTCAGCCACGCAACCCCTCTTCTCAGGTGGCCACCTGGAGGGCCAGACGGGGTGGTGTGTCAGGCAGCCCAGAGGACCCATTCCAGCCCAGGACCTGCCCACCACCTGTTTGATCTGGAGATGATTTTTTGTTTTCTAAAAAGGTTTTTTTAGGTGGGGAAAAAAAATGTAGTTTGGTTTCTCTTGACACGGCCGGCTCCCGAGGGCACGAGCGGGTGAGCCAGCTCTGGGCTGGCAGAAGTGCGGCAGGTGGCATGGCCCTGCCCAGCATGTGCCATGGTGCAGCATCTCAACAGTCACAACCAAGGCCTTTCACACAGCCACAGCACACGAGGTAGCCGGCAGCCGCCCCGGGTGGAGTCACGTGGTCCCCAGGCCTCCTAACCCGCTTCCCAAGGTGGCGCACTGCCACTCTGCCACCAGGAAAGGAGTCAGGCTGCTCTCCCGGGCCAGGCTTCTCAGGAGGGGGAGAGGGAGGCCAGGCGGTGTCGAGGAGCTCCTGGCGTGGAAAGGCAGAGGCCAGGGATGCTGCCCTACACCTGGCGGCACCCAGGCCTGCCCTGGCATCCAGCTGCCCAGGCTGTGGAGCTGCAGTGCCTGTGGGCATCAGGGCCTGCTTCCCTCAGGACAGGGTACCTCCCCTAGCTTCAGCCTCGACTAGGAGCCTCTGATGGGTGGAGGGTGGCAAGTGCATCTGACCAGGGCAGATTAGACTTTCTTTTTTTTGTGGGGGTGGGGATTGAACTGGGGGACACTCAGCTACTGAGCTACATTCCAGCCCTATTTTGTATTTTATTTAGAAATGCGTTCTCCCTGAGTTGCTTAGGACTTCATTAAATTCCTGAGGCTGGCTTTGAACTCGAGATTCTCCTGCCTCAGCCTCCCGAGCACTGGAATGACAGATGTGGCCACCGAGCCCGCTTAGACCATGTTTCGTTAAAGGCTGGGGGTGGCTCGGCCTGGCCTGTGGCTGGAGCTCTGTGCCAGTGCTGCGCACACACCAAGGGCACCCTCTCCACACCAGACCTCGGATCTGACTGTCCCATGTGGGACTCGTGGCAGACGTCACTGGCGATCACAGTGGATCCCCAGCCTGAGAACTTGTGGGGAGCCTGGCGTGAAGGTGGCACTGGTGTCGTGGCCAGGCTGTTGGGCTCTGTGCCCGCCAGGGGCTGCGTGATGGTGCGCATGCCTCTTGTAGGGCCTGGCTTCTCTTGGTCATGCCTGTCTGCAGTCCAGGCAGGGCTTGGCCCCAGGACGTGGACATCTGCAGGCAGAGTGACCATGCAGTGCCGAGGAGGGAGCCCCTGGAGGGATGGGCTCCCGGGAGGATCGACCAAGGGAGAGGGTGGGGCCTGCCATGAGGGGCAGGGAGTAGGTGGGCTGCAGGCCAAGGAAGGAACTGGACCCTCCTGGGGCACTCGGAGCCATGGGAGGTGTGGCCCTCGTGGAGCGTTGGGAGACTTGGTGGCTGGAGGCCCTGCACCCACCCGGCCTCTTCCTTCCCTTGCTGTGTTGGAAGCTAAGAATAGCTGCCCCCTGCACGGCCCCCACCGGAAGCCTCGACCACAGGGGCACATCCTGAGTCCAGCCTCCGTTCCCACCACCAGGCCCCAGGCCACCTTGCCTCCTCCCACCCATGTCTCCTGTGTGCCTTCATATGGGTGGGGACCAAGCAAGGCTGAAAGGTTTCAGGAGGAGGACGCCCAGACAGCCAGGAAGTCAGGGCCCACGCAGCCAGGCATCCCCTCCCTCTGGCCTGCTCCCCGACCCCGTAGGCCACACACACCCTTACTCCCACCTGGCAGAGGCAGCAGGAGAAGAAAGTCAAAGCTGGGTGCTGTGGCCATGCCTGTCAGCCCAGCACTCAGGAGGCTGAGACAGGAGGATGGCAAATTGGAGGCCAGCCTGGGCAACTTAGTGAGACCCTGCCTCAAAATTCTAAGGAAAGGCTGGGTGCCTGCCTATCAAAGTGAGGCTGTGGGTTCAGCCCCAGCACTGAAAAAAATGTAGAAAGTCAAGTGTCCTCCGGCCCCTGTCCAGGCTGTTCCAGAAGGGACACTGGCCTTGTTATCTCAGAGCTGAGGACAGAGGAAGAGTGTGGAATGGCCTCGGTCCACCCTTCCTCAGCACTGCCTGAGCTCCGGCCCTCACCACCTCTTCTTTTTCTGGTACTGGGGGTTGGGTCCAAGGGTGCTTGACCACTGAACCACCTCCCCAGCCCTTTCTGGTTTTTATTTTGAGAGAGCTCGCCAAGTAGCTTAGGCTAAGTAGCTGAGGCTGGCTGGCCTCACACTTGTGCTCTGCCTCAGCCTCCCGAGGTGTGGGGGCTGCAGGTGAGCCCACGCCTGCGCATACCCACCTCCCTGTTGACCTGTTCCCTGAGGCTCCTGCTCCCTCCCCTTCAGAGTCACAGATCCCAAACCTGAGAGACGCCAGCCAGCCCACAAAGGCCCAGTCTCCCATGTCCTTTCCCCAGTGTCTGCCTGGCTCACCCCTCGGTTGCCCCAAGCCATGTCACTTCTTTGGCCCAGCCTTGTGTAGGGCTGGAGGGTCTGTGTCCAGCTCTTGGTTCAGCCTTGGGGATCCTGAAGGGCAGGCCCAGCTGGAGATCAGCATTGTCCCCTTGTAGTGAGGGAACCAGGGAGTGAGAGTGCGTGGGCAGTCGGGGCTGTACAGAGGAGGGGGCCTTGGAGCCAGGGCTTTGCCAGATGCATAGGAGTTGGCGGGAGAAGTTAGGGTTAAGTGACCCCGAGACTCGGACATCTGGAGGGATGCAGAGTGCGGCCGATCTGCAGGCCGGAAGAGCAGTGGGTGGGGAAGCAGGGAAGGGGCTTCCGGACCCTGAGGGAAGGGCAGGACTGGGCCAGGCGGGAGCCCATCCTAGGGGACGGGCGGAGCAGGGTCAAGGCCCGGCCAGCCATCCAGATCACGCCAGACCCTAACTCAGGGCCAAACTTTGTGTGTGCAAACTAAGGCCAAAGGGGCCCAAGTGCCCCTCCGGCCCCAGTCCTGCCCCTCACATGGCCTCAAAAGGTGATCCAGGCTGTGGAGCCCACCAGAGGCGCCCAGCACCTGGGCACGCTGGGCAGGGAGGACATGTAAAAGGCTGCCTCCCTCTGCCGGGAAGTCCCAGCACTGCTCCAGACTCCGCCCTCTCCAGTGCCACGCCCGCCCGGGCCTCCCCGCCTTCACATCCTGAGGGGGCTGGTGACAAGCCATCTGCCTGGGGAGTCCACCCCAGCCCCGTCTCGGCCTCCTGGCCTCTGCTTCTGGATCATTTCTACAGCGACAGCCTCCTTCCATCCTCCCCACCCTACCCTGGAGTCGGCCGGAAACAGCACCTCTCCCCCGCCGCAAGCGCTGGTTTCAGGCCACTCCCGCTGTCACCCAGCCCCCCGCGAAGGCCAGCACCCACCCTCGGGTCTCTTCTGCTCCTCTTCCCAACCTTCCTTAGCCAGCCTCTAGTTGGAGGGACAGGTCACCCTCCCCCAAGTGACTCTGCATCTTCCACATGCACCTCCACAGGGGCCTCGAACAGATCCTGCATTTTTTTTTTTTTTTTGGGTGCTGGGGATCGAACCCATGGCCTTGTGCTTCCAAGGCAAGCACTCTACCAACTGAGCTATCTCCCCAGCCCCTGATCCTGCATTTAGTAGGCACCGACCGTGCGTCAGATGCGAGCCCACCTGGTTAGCCAGCTTGGGACCCCCGTGCACCAGGTCTGAACCTCCAGGGGGCCAACCGGGCCCGCCCCGCCCCTTTCGGGCTCAGGGGCCACCCAGACCGCGAAAACCGTGGGAGCCCCGGGAGGGCCCCCAGAGAGGCCGGGGACCGGGTCCAGGTCCGAGGGGCACCCCTGCCCCTGCAGCCTGGGGTCCCACAGGAGCCCTGCCCCCGGGTGTCCCGGGCAGCGTGGAGGCCCCCAGCAACCCCTAGCCAGGGCCTGGGGGCGTGGCCACCGCAGGGCCGGGGCGGGGCTGGTGAGTCCCGAAGGGCAGACACAGACTGGGAGGCAGGACGCGAGAGCCGGAGCAGAGGCTGCGCAGCGGGGCTTGCACCCACCCGCCAGGGCCACCCGCATCCCCTCCTGGTCTGGACCGCCCAGGGCCTGCGCTGCGCGAGGCCGCCCTCACCCTGACTTGATCTCCCCGGGTTCCCAGGATCCCGCGCCGCCCACCCGCCCAAGTGAGGTCTGCGCTGGGCTGCGGGTTGGGGGTCTGCTGCGCCCGCCCAGCTGCAGGGGTGCCGGCCATGCCGGCGTGGAGGGACCTGGCGCCCCGGTGGGCGGGGAGCACTGCCGTGGTCCTGTCTCGGCCTGGGCTGGGAGGCAGGCATCCCAAGGCCACCGGCGCCAGCAGGACCGCCCAGCCTGGGGAGGGTGCCGGAGCTGCATGTGGCCCCCTGTGCATCTGTGTCCGCCTGTCCCTGTCAGGCGGCTGCTTGCCTTTGTGTTGTCCGTGTGTCTGCCTGTGAGCATGTCTGTCTGCCGAGCTGTGTGCCCTGCTGTGTGCTGTCCCCGCGGGGCCACCTGGGCACATGTGCCTTGGGGTGGTCACGGTGGCCCTCCCCTCCACCATGATCCATCAACCTGGAGGCTCCAGGAGCCCTGGCCTCCACCGGCCCCTCCTGCTGCGATGGGAACCCCACTGGGCAGGCGAAGTGACCCAGGCTCAGAGGAGGCCACGTGAGGGGGACCCAGCGAGGCACCCCCAAGCGTAACTGCTCTGGAAACACCGAGGGCCTCCATCCGGGCGGGGGGCCTCCTGCGGCACAAACAGGAAAGGTTCCCGGAAGCTGCTCTGTGGTGAGGGGAGGCGGGCAGGCTGGGGCTGGCAGGTGCCCTGGTGGGCGGTGTGCTGGGTCACACTGTGGGCACTCCATCAGAGTCCACATGGGGAGCTGGGCCGGGCCGGCCAGGTCTGCAGTTCCAAGCTACGTCCTGAGAGGTCAAGGTCACCACTCCTGCCTGGTGGCCCCGGGGCAGGAAGGGCATCAGGCTGGGCATCCAGCTGAGCCCTGGCGGTGATGGCGACAGGATGGGGCAGGGCAGCAGGCGCCAGCAGGCCTGTGCTGCCCCTCTGTCTCACAGGGGCAGAGCCCCGCGCTCGGCGTGGCAGGGAGGGGACCGAGGCTGGCCTGGCCCCTCTGGGAGCATCAGGGCTGGTCCAGGACTCAGGGCCAGGCCGAGGGCTGGGTGTGGACAGGGAGAGGGACGGACTGGGAGGTGGCGCTGGGGGGATGGGGCCGAGAGATGAGCCCCCGCCAGAGGAGGGGCCTGTGCTGGGAGCCAAACGCCGCATTCCTCAGGCTCGGCTCAGAGCCCAGCGGGAGCCAGGGCGCAGCGCCCGGCCTCGGGCCACCGAGGGAGCCCCCTTGCACCATGCGACCCTCGGGCCTGGCACCCCAAGGCGTGTCCGGACCGAGGACTCTGGGTCCGCCCTCCAGGGGGAGAAGGAGGCTGGCTCGATGGTGATTCCAGGAACCCGGGACCCTCTGGATCCCGGAGCTGGGGGCCCACTGGAATCCCAGAAGCCCGGATCCTGCGAGGCCCAACCTCCCTGCTCCGCATCCACGCCTCCCGCCAGGTACAGGGAGGGTGTTCCTCCAGGGCCGCTCAGTACGGCGGGTCCTCCACGGGATGGGCGCCCCCTGCTGCGCTTCCTGGCTGACGCAAGAGGCTATGGCAGGTGCCCCTGCTGGTCCACCCACCTGGGGGACTTGAGCACCTGAACCCAGGGCGGGACAGGGCGGGGGAACTAGAAACCACCATCTGCGGCCAGGGGACTTGCAACAGCTCTCAACCTCCCCAGGCCAAGGGCTTGGGGTCAGGGCTCTGCTCCCAGCCGCCCGCAGTGTGAGCCGGCTGGGGTGGCCGAGGGGCCCGGGAGGCACAGGAGGACTGGCACCACCCCAGGCTGGTGGAGGCTGACCCGGGCAGTGGTCGAGTCCTGGAACATTTGGAAACAGCCCTTGACAGCTGGAGGGGGCCGTCCCTGGGGACCCCAGCCCAGGAGTCCAAATCCGAGAGGCAGGAGCTTGTCCTGTGTGCAGCCCAGGGCTGCCTCTCTGTGGCCTCAGGGAGTCCTCCAGTTCTCGGCCTCCACTTCCCTCTGGGCAGAGGCCCTGGCTCTTGGCAGAGGGACATCCAGGGTGGCCGTCAGGAAGCTGGGTGATTTATGAGGCTCTGTAGGGAGGAGCCGAGCGGAGGCTGTGCTGTGGGGCCAGGAACGACCTCAGTTTGCAGGAAACCTGGCCCGGCGGCCCTCCCAGCCTGCAGGGGCGCCCTTCACAGGAAGGGAAACTGAGGCCCAAGCAGGATGGGAGGCCCAGGCAGGGAGAGGGCACTCGGGCTGGCCAGGGCTTGAGACGACTCTGCCGCCCACCCCATGAGTCTCAGGTCAGCTCCGGGCGCTGTGGCCTTGGAGGCGACGGGCCCGCGCAGCAGCTCCGCAGCCCACCAGTCGCCGTGCCCCTCACAGCTCCGCCCCGGGCAGTCCAGCCCTGGCTTCTCGGGGTGGTGGGCCAGTTGGTGCCTCTCTGAACTTTCTCGTCCTCTGTGGTATGTCCTCAGCAATCCGCTGAGTTTTTCTTTTTCTTTTCTCTCTCTCTCTCTCTTTATTTTTTGGTACCAGGGATTGAACCCCCAGGGTGCTTAACTGCTGAGCCACATCCCCAGCCCTTTTTTTTAAATTTGGAAACAGTCTCGCTAAGTTGCTGAGGCCGCCCTGGAATTTGCAATCCTCCTGCCTTGGCCTCCCAGCCACTGGCCTGCAGGGAGCTGACTTTTTAGCGCCTCGCTTCATGATCATCCACATCTGGCCTGATTTTGCTGTGCGGTGTCTGAGCGGCTGTGTGCTGGGCTCTCCCCTGGGCCCACCAGTGCCTGCTGCCCGCAGAGCCCATCCCTACAAAGGCGCTGGCTTTATTTCCCAAAATGGAATTGGAACTTCTGGGTTATTTTTTTATTATAAAAGTGAAGCCACGAAAATGGAAAAAAGCAATCACAGCATCCCGGGAGGGGCAGGACGTCAGCACGCCCTGTTCTCCAGGCTGGCCAGAGAGTGCCCGCGGGCCTCACCAGGAGCAGGACCTGCGGGGCGGAGCGGAGCCGCGCCCTGGCCCACGGCCAGCCGTCCTGAGCCTGGCGCGCTGGAGGCCGGTCGGAGCCGGCGGCTGGAGTCTGTGCTGGTCCCCTCAGGGCTCAGCCGTGGGAAGGATGTGAAGCTGAGGCTCCGGAACAGGAGCCACCAGCCTGGGGCTGCGGTGAGACCAGGGCTGGCCTTCCAACCCCGGCTCCTTGTCTTTCTCTAGGACCCAGAAAATCTCTCCCGGTGTCCCCTGAGGACAGGCCCCTGGTCTTCGCCCTCGAAGCCCCTGAGACTGCGGTAAGGGAGCTGGACCGTGGGCAGCCATAGCGCCCGTGGCGCAGAGCGGCGGGAGGGCAGGCTGGGCGCAGCGGCGGGCGAACGCAGCCTCTCTCCACCCCAGGTGCCCCTGCGCCGGTGCCAGCCCAGCCGCCACGCCTCGCCGGATGGGGTGGTGACCGTCCCGCACCATGTGGTCCAACAGCAGCGCCCTGGGGCCCTGCTTCCGGCCCACCAACACCACGCAGGAGGAGCGGCGTCTGGTGGCCTCGCCCTGGTTCGCTGCCTCCTTCTGTGTGGTGGGCCTGGCCTCCAACCTGCTGGCGCTGAGCGTGCTGGCCGGTGCCCGGCAGGGCAGCCCCTGCCCGCGGTCCTCCTTCCTGGCCCTCGTGGGCGGCCTGGTGCTCACGGACCTCCTGGGGCTGCTGATCACCGGCACCGTGGTGGTGGCCCAGCACGCCGCGCTCTTCGACTGGCGCGCCGTGGACCCCGGCTGCCGCCTCTGCCACTTCATGGGCGTGGCCATGGTCTTCTTCGGCCTGTGCCCGCTGCTGCTGGGCGCCGCCATGGCCTCCGAGCGCTACCTGGGCATCACCCGGCCCTTCTCGCGCCCAGCAGCCGCCTCGCAGCGCCGCGCCTGGGCCACGGTGGGCCTGGTGTGGGCGGCGGCACTGGCGCTGGGGCTGCTGCCCCTGCTGGGCCTGGGCCGCTACACCGTGCAGTACCCGGGCTCCTGGTGCTTCCTCACACTGGGCGCCCAGCCAGGGGACGTGGCCTTCGGCCTGCTGTTCGCGCTGCTGGGCGGCCTGTCGGTCGGACTGTCCTTCCTGCTCAACACCATCAGCGTGGCCACCCTGTGCCACGTCTACCATGGGCAGGAGCCCGCCCAGCAGCGCCCGCGGGACTGCGAGGTGGAGATGATGGTCCAGCTCCTGGGCATCATGGTGGTGGCCAGTATCTGCTGGACGCCACTGCTGGTGAGTGGGGGCCGGGCGGTGGGAGAGGCGCCCCTGGTAACTGGGCAGGGGGGCTCTTGGGCCCGAGACCAGGAGGGTTTCCAGGCTCCGGCTCAGGGCCTCCCAGAGGAAGGGCACCGGAGCCCCGGCCGGGAAGGAGGAGCAGGAGCTCCGCCAGGCAAACCCTGGAAGGCGTTCTAGGCAGAATCGTGCAAGACCCCTGTCCGGGTGCGACTTTGTGCCCGTGCCCGGGGCTGGCGGGGAGCCTGGCTGGTGTCAGGAGCTGCACAGGCTGCTCTTTGCTGAGCCGAGATCGGAGTCCTCTGGCTTCGCAGGGTAGCCAGCACCATTTCATTTCCACTGGAGTCAGAACAGGGTGAGCCAGCCACCCCGGGCCAGGGGCTCCATGGTGGACGCTTACCAGGTGCCTGTGAGCCTGAGGCCCTGGGGTCCACCCAGCACCACACAAGGCAGAGGACAGGAGGCCCACCTGTCGGTGTGTCTGCAAAGAAATCCGAGCATTTATTCACCTATTCCCTCAACAAACACCTGCCCGGCCCCTCGAGCCAGTGAGAGCACTGCAGACCCCGCAGAGAACAGAGCAAGGGACCCGGTGCTTCCCGGGTCTGCCCAGCAGGTGGACTCCTATACATCCTTTAGAACCTGCCTCCTGTGGCCGAGAATTCAATGCTTCCAGAGCCCGAAGACAGCTGGGCATGGAGGCCGAGGCAGGAGGATCTTCTGGGCAGCATCCAAAGGTCTGAGGATGTAGCTCAGTGTCAGAGCATCACGGAGTTCAATCCCAGTACCAGCAAAGGAAAGGGAAGAGGAGGAAGGGTGGGCCTGGAGACTGGGAGGCGGAGAGCAGGAGACCAGCAGACCGCAGGAGTGTGGGGCAGGAGCTCTCCAGGCGGAGGGTGCAGCCGGGCACAGGCCCGGGCACAGGAGCCTGGCGAGTTGGAGGCACAGTGAGGAGCCCATGTGGGGGAGCAGGGAAGGAGAGAGTGGGGGTGGAGCAGGTCCTGTAGGCTTGACCCCGGGGGAGGTGGGAGCCACGGAGGGCTCTAGGCAGCGGGGGAACCTGAGTCAGGTGCTTGCAGGCACCCTCTGGCTGCTGCGGGGAGGACAGGCTGGAGGGGCCCTGGTCTCAGACCCACCAGGGTCTGCTCTGTCCCCAGCTTCACCCAGCACACAGTAGGTACTTAGGAAATAATTCTAATGTAGCAATACATTTTAATAAAATACAAATTATTTTGACATACTATAAATTTTTTAGTTATAATTAATTGTAATTATACAAGACAATTATATTTATTTTCTTATTATAACTAATAGTTGCATTATTATGCAAGATCGTGATTACATAGTGCATGATACCTAATGTTAGGTAACTATATACCTAACAAATTATTATCATTAATAATTAAATTAATTAAATAATTATTATGTTACTTTAAAAAATCATGCTATATAATAACATTAAAACAGTCCTTATGTTTTTATAAGTGTAAACTTTATATTGAATGAAATGTGTTAAAATAATCAAGTATAAACTATTTAGCATGTAGAAATTCAACACATGTAAAATAATTTTTTCCTTTTTGGTGGGTGTGGTGGCTACACACCTGTAATCCTAGAGACTCAGGAGGCTGAGTCAGGAGGACTGCAAGTTCGAGGCCAGCCTCAGCTACTTAGCAAGAACCCAAGCAGTTTAGTGAGATCCTGACTCAAAAACTAAAATGGTCTGAGGGCATGGCTCCGCGGTTCAGTGCCTCTGGGTTCCATCCCCAGCACCACAAAAAAGCATGTGAAAGGTAAATGTTAATAAAATAGTGCCTGAAACCGGACAGGCAAGGTTGAGGCGGCAGCAGACTCCGCTGGGCTCTGCCTTTTGGCGGAGTTCAGTTGTGCCCAGAAGAGGGGCAGAAGCAGGTGCTCCTTGTGGACTCAGCAGCAGCAGCTCAGAGAGGTTGGGCAGTTCTCCCCAGGTGGCACAGCCAGGGGGCATTTCAGGGCCAAAGGGCCGCCTGGAGGCTTGCCGCCCGCTAATGCCCTGGCCCTCGCAGGTCTTCATCGCCCAGACGGTGCTGCAGGACCCGCCTGCCATGAACCCGGCGGGGCAGCTGTCCCGGGCCACCGAGCAGCGGCTGCTCATCTACCTGCGCGTGGCCACCTGGAACCAGATCCTGGACCCCTGGGTCTACATCCTGTTCCGCCGCGCCGTGCTGCGGCGCCTGCACCCGCGCCTCAGCGCCCGGCCCAGGTCGCTGTCCCTGCGGCCGCAGCCCGCCCGGGGGTCCAGGCTGCAGTAGGGCCTGCGCAGACCCGGGCCTGGCCCCCCGCGGACCCGTCCTCTCTCACCTGGAGCCGCCTCCCCGGAGCCCCACTCCCAGCCCCGACGAGGGAGGCGCGGGACGCTGCGCCCAGGACCTGCCGCGGCCGGGCGCTCCGGGGAACCCGCCCGCCAGGCTCTGCCTGGAAGCCGCCAGCGCCGTCGCCCCTTCTTGCCCAAATACACCTGCGGCCCCGCTCTAGTCCCTTCGCTTCCGGAAGCAGCGGCCTGGGCAGGGGAGGGTACGGGGTCCCGCCTCGCAGGGCGAGGGATGGAGGACCGGCTGCGCGCGCCTCATGGACGGAGCGTGCGTGCGCCCAGCCCTTTAAACCCAGCTGGCGGCTGGGGAGAAGGGAGGGAGGGGCGTCGGCGGGACGCTGACCGAAGCAGGCCCGCAGGTGCTCCGCAACCAGGCAGGGCGGCCTCCCGCCCAGGAAGAGCCCAGGAGCGCGCGGCACACAGCGGGCGCGCCGCAGGCCTCGGCCTGATGTCCGTCCATTCCCAGCCCCACAGTGACACAGGCGGCTGCAGGGCGCCAGGGGCCTTTATTGCCAGGAGCCCTGAGGTACCGAGGAGAGAGCGCCCGCCTTCCCGCCCCGCCTGGATCTGCTTACACCTCCCCGAAACCAGGGCCCTGAAACCCAAGCCCCTGTTTCCATCCTCCGCACCTGCTGGGAAATGAGGTCACCTGCCTCATCTGGGGGCCAGCTGGGAGGGACAGGAGCCAGGAAGATGTCATGGGCAAGCTACCAGTGGTGCGGGAGGGGCCCTGACTCCCTGAGCTTGGGGGAGGGGCACAGGGTGCCGGGACCCCAGGAGGTACCCCGGGGACAGGACTAGGAGTGGCAGATATGGTGGGTCGGGTCCCAACTGGGGCTTGGGGAAAAGGGCTGACTTCTAGGGGGCGAGGGAACTGGCGGCGGGCGGCAGGTGGGAGGTGGTGGCGCCCTGCTTGGGGCCAGGGCTGGCCTAGGTCCCTGTCCCAGATGGCGGGGCTGAGGTGCAAGCCCAAGGGCCTTGCAGGGGCTGGGGTTGGGGTTCTAGGGGATGGACCTGGGGGCTGGGCTGGGTCCGAGAGACCAGGCTGAGCACGGTTCACAGCCAGGGGCCTGTGGGTGGAGCCCGTTGCTGGAGCTCAGCTGGATGCTTGAGCTGGGCTGGGTTTTGGAGCAGCGCTGGCTCTCTGCGCTGGATCGGGGTCTGGAGCGGAGATGGCTCCGGAGGTGCTCTGGGTTTGCGAGCTGAACTGCATTCAGGGCCTGCACTGGGCTCCAGGGCTGGACAGAGGCTCCCAGCTGAGCTGAGTTCCAGAGCTGGGTGGAGTTCTGGTGCCAAGTTGAGTTCTGGAAACAGGCTGGGTTCTGGAACTGGAGTGGGGCTCAGAGCTGGACTGCATACTGGAACTTGTCTGTGTCCCTACGTCCAGCTGAGTGCCGGAGGTGGCCTGGGATGTCACCTTGAGCTGGGATCTGGCACGTGGCAGGGGTTCAGAACTGAGTGGAGGGCTGGGGGTGGGTGGAGCTTCCGGGCAGTGCTGTGGCCTAGAGCGAGGCCAGTCCCCAGAACAAGGCAGGGTCCTAGGGCCTGGCCCCAGGGCTGCACTGGACTGTGTCCCAGAACGGGACTGGACTCCAGCACTTAGCTGGGTTCTGGAACTCAGCTGGGTCTCAGCAGCTGACTGCATTTCAGAGTGGGCTGCGTTTTCAGAACCGGGTTGTGCTCCGGAGCTGAGCTGAGTTCTGGGGCTGGGCAGGTGGACTTCTGAGCTGGCTTGAGCTCTGGAGCTGGGCCAGGCCGTGCAGTCTGTCTGGGTCCCAGAGCTGGACTGTGCTTTGCAGGGAGAGCGGGGCTCGGCACATGGCCGAGTCCCAGAGCTGGCTTCAGGGGTGGGTGGCATTCCAGCACTGGAGATCGGCCTCATCAAAGCCAGCTGGGCTCCAGAGCCGGGCTCAGTCTCGGAGCTGGACTCATCGCCATAGCTGGACGTGGACTCAGGAGGGGGGCAGGTGCTCGGAAGCAAATGGGTTTTAGAGCAGAGTTGAGGTTGGGTTCTGGATTGGGCAACGGTGTGGACCTGGCTTTCTGAGCTGGTCTGAGTTCTTGGATGGGGTTTGGTCTGAGAGCTGACCTTGAACTCTGAGCTGACTTGAATTCTATGACTGGGTTTATTCTGGAGTCTTGCCTGGGTTCCAAAACTAAGTGGTGCTCCCAAGCTGGCCTGAGTGTCCAGGTAGGGCCGGGCCACAGAGACAGGTCGAGTTTTACAGCCAGGCTCAGTCTGAGAGCTCGACTGGGTTTCAGAACTGGGATTGATCTCCAAACTGAGCAGAATCTTAAAATCTGTCTGGGTTCCAGAACTTGGTCTGATGTCAGGGCTTGGCTGAATTCTAGAATTGGGCTCAATCTCAGAACTGGCCTGAGTTCTAGAACAGGGCTTGGTCTTGGAAATGAGCTGAGTTCTAGAGACAGGCTTGGTCTCAGAGCTGGCCTGAGTTCTAGAGCAGGGCTTGGTCTCAGAGTTCGACAGGGTTCTAGAATGGAGCTTGGCCTTGGTGCTGCTCTGAGTTCTAGAAAATGGTTTGTTTTCAGAGCTGAGCTGGGTTCTGGAGTCGGGCTTGATCTCAGAGCTGAGTTTGGTCTCAGAGCCTGTCTGGTATCTAGAGATGGATTCTAGCTCAGAACTGGCCTGAGGTCTAGGGCAAGATTTGGTCTCAGAGCTGAGCTGGGTTCTGGAGTCAGACTTGGTCTTGGTGCTGCTCTGAGTTCTAGGACATGGTTTGGTCTCAGAGTTGAGCTGGATTCTGGAGTCGGGCCTGGTCTCAGAGCTGAGTTTGGTCTCAGAGCCTGCCTGGTATCTAGAGGTGGATTCTAGCTCAAAGCTGGCCTGAGTTCTAGAGCAAGATTTGGTCTCAGAGCTGAGCCGGGTTCTGGAGCCAGGTTTGGTCTCAGAGCTGAGCTGGGTTCTGGAGTCGGGCTTGGTCTCAGAGCCTGTCTGGTATCTAGAGGTGGATTCTAGCTCAGAGCTGGCCTGAGTTCTAGAGCAAGATTTGGTCTCAGAGCTGAGCCGGGTTCTGGAGCCAGGTTTGGTCTCAGAGCTGAGCTGGGTTCTGGAGCCAGGTTTGGTCTCAGAGCTGAGCTGGGTTCTGGAGCCAGGTTTGGTCTCAGAGCTGAGCTGGGTTTTGGAGTTGGGCTTGGTCTCGGAGCCTGGCTGGTCACTAGAGGTGGATTCTAGCTCAGAGCTGGCCTGGGTTCTGGAGCACAGTTTGGCTTCAGAACTGGGTTGCATTCTAATGTGGGACTGGGTTGTGGAGCCGGGTTGGGACTCTGAGATGGACTGGGTTCTGGAGACGAACCTGGCCTCTGAGCTCTGTTGGGGTCTGGAGCAGGGCTGGACTGTGGGCACTGGCTGGGGCAGTGGGCTGGGCTCTGGGCTGGGGCTGCGTCCAGCCCTGGGGCAGACTAGCCACAAGCCTCCCTGGCCTCGCCGATGGCGGCCCACACCTCCACCACAAACTCGTCCGGGAAGGCAAACTCGCCCAAGACGGAGTCTAAGCAGCGCGCAAACTCCTGGACGCTGCCTGTCTTCTTGGACGTCTCCACCATGGTGGATGCTGTGGGCAACGTGGAGGGACGCGGGTGAGGGCGCTCCGGCCTGGCCTCTCCTGGGGCCCCACCTCCTCCCAGGGGCGCCCGCCCCCAGGCCCCCGCTTACCCTGGCCCCTTACCCAGCTCTGGGTCGCGAATGCCCATGTAGCTCTCCAGCAGGTCGTCCACCTTCCGAGAGGCCTCCTCCTCAAACTCGCTGGGCTGGGGCACAGGAGGGGAGGCGGGGGTGAGAACCGCCACCCAGCGACCCCCAGGGGCGAGCAGGCGGGACGCCCAGCACGGTGCCCCGGCTCTGGAACCGCCGCCCCTCCATCAGGACCTGCTTCACGGGCTGGAAACCGACGCCGGGAGGTGGACGGTGCTGGGCCCACAGCCCCGGAAGACCCTCCCACGCTCACCGCCTCCTCCACCGTGGCGGCACCCCCAGAGCGGAGCCGCAGGGTCTCCCTCCCGCTGGCCACTCGCGCTTCCACAGGACATTTGCTGCTCCTGCTCCTCTGGCCGATCATATCTGGAGGGGACACAGTGGGGGACAGGCCTGTGTTCCGGATGTGCAGAGCCCTGGGAGGCCACAGGCTGAGCCTCCCTAGAACCTTCTGGTCCCCCACCTTCCACGGGTGAGTCTTCAGAGACCCCATTCAAGGTTCCACTCTTCCTGCCTAAGACACGAAGCCACCAGGCCTCCGGGGCGAGCCACGTAGCAGACTGGACGGAGAACCACGTGCTCCTGCCTCGGCGGTTCCCCGAATCCCCCACTTCAAGTGACTCACTACAGGGGACCCTCCTGTGGCTGGCGGCTCCGTCTGCAAAAGCCCCCTCGGGGAGACTCGCTCTTCCTCGCAGGCCTGGCTCCCAGAGTTCAAGGCCCGAAACAAGACACTCTAAAACCTCGTGCGCCTGTCTCCTGGGTCCCTTGTGTGCGCCAAGGCACTTCTGGAGTCTCGCTCTAGAGCGGTGCTACCCAAGGGGCCCCCACGATGGGCCACGGGCAGCCCGTGTCCGTCCCCATCACTCCCTCCCTCCAGAGGTCCCGCCCTGAAAAGGAAGAGGCCAGCTGTGGAGGCCCCGGGGGAGATCCCGTCCCCAGGCACCCTGGCAAGGTCCAGGACACCTGTGACGGTCACCTGCTCCTGGCATGGCTCCTGGTCTGGAGCAGGTGGAGGTCAGGGATGTTGCTCAGCACCCTGCAGTGCCCGGGATGCCCCTCCAGAGAAGGGTCCAGCCCAGTGTCCACAGTGCCCAGGCTGAGAAGCCACATCCAGAGCAAGCTCGTCTCCTCCAGGGGCCAGTCACAGACTTCCCTGTCTAAAGTGCCATTCTAGGACATGCCACAGTGTCATGGGGCCACCTTCCAAGCTCCCGACTGGCCACAAGGTGGACCGAGACGCCTCCCTATCCGACCCCTCTGCCCAAGCTTTCCCCCACAACCCAGCCTCTGACCATCTAGAAAACCCCTACCCGTTGGGATGCAGGGCCAGGGGCTCTGCCACGTACAAGAGGCATCTAGAAACGTCCTTTGTGCCTATGGTGCTGGCGTGGCGCCAGGGCCCTGCACAACGCTGGGCAGGTGCTCGGCCACTGACCGTGTCCAGCCTACCCCCCACACTGCGCGGTCGCCAAGTGGCCCCTTTCCGGAGCCCCCGCCAGCCCAGGTGGCTCTCACCAAAGGCTCTCCTGGGCTGCACCAGGCGCAGGGTGAAGGGCTGGGACTTGGGCAGCTCCCGGAGCATCTTGGCCACCTCGTAGTGGCGGCAGCCGACAATGGAGTGGTCATTGATGGCCTCGATGCTGTCGCCCACACACACTGCCTCGATCCGGTTGATGATGCTGCCCTCCTTGATCCTCTGTGGGGACCCAAAGTCACTCTCAGGCAACCCGGCCACCTGCCTTGGGTCCCCAGAACCCACTTGGATCCAGAGGGGCAGTCACTCAAGTCAGATCCCCAAGCACCCAGGAAGTGACCGGCCCACCCCAGGGCACCTTGATGAAGGCATAGCCAGCCCCGTTGTCTGTGATGGTCAGTCCCAGGGCATCCTCTGTCTTGGTGACCTCGACCTCCTTGGTCTCACCCCGCACATGGGCAAAGATAAAGTCCTCCAGCCCTATCTGTCCACCCAGGAGCTTCTGCATGTCCACCTTGTGGCTGTTGAGGGTGCAGAATAAGATCTGTGGGAGAAGAGGGGACCCGAGTTCACCTCAGCCCATTCCCTCTGCACCACCCAGACGGTGCAAATCAACCACTCCGTGAGCGCAGAGCCAGAAGGGGAAAACCCAGGTCCAGAGGTGCAGAGCCCGCCTGTGGGAAGTGGCAGGGGCTGGGACCTGGGAATGGGGAGGCGGGGGAGAGGGAAGCTGCGGGGATCCCTCTCCCCCACCTCCCCCACCCCGACTACCATGTTATACCCTGTGGAGGTTTTTTAGGAGGATGGGAATTTCCTGGCGCCCTCTTGGGGCTTCAAAGTGCATGAACCTGGCTGGAAAGCACCCGCTCTGCACTTCCCACCTGTGAGAGGTCTGCCCAAAACCCAGGGCCACGGCGCCCAGGGACCACCCCCGGCGCCGCCCAGAAGGCAGGAATCCACTCCTAGCTGGCCCGCACGCAGAGCGGGTCCCTGGAGGACGTAGGAATTCCCAGTCCCAAGACCTACTAATCTTTTGCGCAGGAGTGCCAAGGGGTCCCTTGTGGCATGGTGGCATGGCACGCCCCGACCTCTGCCAGCTCCCACCATCCGGGGGGCCTGGGATCTAAGATTTCCTAGGAATCTGGGATCCGCGGTCTCCCGTCTAAGGTCCAGGCTCCCCTCTCGGCACGAGCACCTCGGGAGTGGGAACCGGGGCGCTCACCTCGGTGGGCGCGATTCCGAAGGCCTCTGCGATCTTGGCGTAGAGCTCGCGGACGTTGGTGAAGCCTTCGATCTTGCCGGTGGGGCTGCCGTGCGCCAGCTGCGTGCGGAAGACGAGGCGCGGGCGCACGCGGGGCGCGGCTGGGTGCTCTGCGGGCGAGGGCGGGGGCACAGGGGCGCGCGGGGTCTCAGCCCGCGGGGCCTCGCGGGCAGCAGCGCTCTCCATGGCCCGAGGAGCTCCTCCACCCACCCTGGCTGCCGCTGCAGCCTCCGGATCCACCGCTTCCTGCAGCCTCCCCTCCCCCTGTCCAGGGCGCGACAGCCGAGTCGCCCTGGTAAGGCGATCCGGGAACCAGAGCCTCCCGGGAAGGCGACACCGTGGGGTGGGGAGGGGAGCACGGGCCCCAGGTGTCCGGGCCCTGCCAGGGCCAGCAGCACCCTCCCTGGGGACATCTGGCGGTCCTCAGGGGCCTGAGCTGTGGACAAAGAAATAACAAGGATCACAAATAAGGTCCGGGACACTTGAGGTCCCCTAGCACTCATTCTCTGCTATGTGTGTTCATTTAATTCTTGCAACAACCTTAAGAGATGGGGAGGGACGTTATGCTGCTTTGCCCACAGCCCTCCATGACTCCTTTTGGGTCAAAGCTCAAGTCCTCCTGGGACCCAGGAGGCTCTGAAGGGCTCTCCGTCCCATCCCTGCCTCCTCCCTTTTCCTTCTCTCCACACCAGCTCCTGACTATGCCCCCAAAGTCAGGCTCATTCCTGCCCCAGGGCCTTTGCACAGCTGTGCCTTCTGCCTGGATGAACTTCCCCAGAGTTCTGCATGGTTCACTTCGGCACCTCTTTGTCTTTGACCAAAGGCTACCTGCTATTACCACCTCTGAATCTATCTTCCCTAACGTTGTCTCCTTAGCATTTAAAGGTAGCATTTGACACATTAGCTACTTCACTTTCTCACCTTGTGTCCTGTCTGTGTCCCTGTCTACAGGGTCAGCTCCAGGAGGGCATGACTTGGGTGTCCTTTATTCCCTTACTGCCTTGCTACACACAGTGGGTGCTCAGGCAGCCTTGGTGAGGGAGCTGCAAGGGACAAGGACACTAGCCCCAGAAGTCTGTAAAACCCCTGGGTTGTGGCACTGGAACCACCTGGGTGTCCATCAAAATTCGACAGGAGTGTTGGTTCATTAAACTGCTCCTGTCCTGTGGGTGGCATCCAGCCACGTGAACCAGGCGTTGGTGGGAAGAGGCAAGTTCCGGGAGGCTTTGGGCAGGGAGAGTTGCTGTAACTTAGAAAGCTGCCAAATGAAGCCAGGGAGGTGTCCTCGCCTACCATCCCAGTTACTCCAGAGGCCGAACCAGGAGGATCACACGTTGGAGGCCAGCCTGGGCCTCTCCCCCGAACCCCCACAGTGCTGGGGGTTGAATCCAGAGCCTCATGCAGGCTGGGCAGGCACCTGTCTCAGAACAAATTCAACAGGGCTGGGAATGTAACTCAGGGATAGAGTGCCCTGGCTGCCTCCCCAGGACCATGGCCACGCGATGCCAGCTGCGGGCGGGAGGGCCTGAGGACCTGGCTCAGTGTGGGGATCAGACAAAAGGGCAGTGTGGCTCCACTGACAGGAAATGCCTGAACCGAGACAGGAAGTCAGTCTGGCTGTCAGGCGCTGGGGGACTGGGGAGTGGCCGCTCACAGGGATGGGACTGCTTTCAGGTGGTAAGAACGTTCTGGAACTCAGTAGAAATGATGGTGGCCTAACACCGTGAATGTGCTCAACGCCAGGGAAGTGTCACTTTCAAGGGCTGAAACGGTAGCTGCTGTAGGGCAGCACACAGGAGCAGCTCACGACCCAGCCAGTGCCCGGGAGCCGCCTCTAAGTGCTGCACCCACACGCTGCCCTCAGGAGTGGAGGCGGGTGCATGATGTCCCCCGCTGGTGTCACGGGGGGCCCGTGTGTATCTCCTGGCTCAACCACACCCCAAAAAACTGCACACTCACAAGCCGGGAACGCAAACTCCCTGTGTTTATTTTAGAAGTCAGGACTGAGCCGTGGGAAAGGTCTGGCTCCACACGGGTCCCTCGACCAGACAAGGGGTCTGCACAGCCTTCCCCTGGGGTGCAGCAGGGATTCTGGGGTCCACCCATGTGCCTCCCTGCCTGTGGGGCACATCATGCCGCCCTTCAGGTGAGCAATTCTGGGGGTCCCACATTGTGCAGTGGGCGACTGTGCGGCCTCCAGCCGGGCGTGCAGCAGAGTCCTCCTGTGGTCCTGCAGTGTGACCTGCCCCAAGAGGCGACAGGCTCTCTAGGCCCTGCGCCCACGGGATTCTGGCTGCACCTACAGTGGCCGGTGCTTCCTCTGGGTTCAAGAAGCTGCAGATTGAAAGCTAAAGGGATACCGTAGAAATTTAATTTTAGGGGGGCTGGAGCCCCCAAGGTGCAGAATGGGGCCTAGCCCCTCAGGGTGGACCCCAGCCTCTCCTTCACTGGGGTGGGGAGAGAGTGGAGCCAGAGCTGCTGCTCTGCATTGGTGACGGCTGAGTCCTCACAGGTGCTCGCTGTAGGGAGAGAGGGGGGAGGCCGGCATCAGGCTGGGCGCCCACGTGGTCCAGCTCCTCCAAGCAGACACCAGTGCGGGTCCCAGCGTGCAGTCCAACTAACCTGTGCAGCTGGGACCTGTCCTGACGTTTGGGGGAAGCTGTGGACCCAAGTGGATCCCACCAGCAGCACTGACAAGGCACAGGCCACTCGGTGTCCCCAGGAGTGGACAATAGTGGACTACCCTACCAGCCCTCTGGTAGTCCCCAGGGACCTCACTGGCGGCTAAGTTGGGGACCAGGCCCCAGTACCCGGGCACACACCTGGCGACCTGGGCCAGGATCTCCTTGATGCGGACGATGAGCCTCTCGTGCTGGGCCGGGTCGCGTTCAATGGCACCATGTAGCCGGGCCATGTAGAAGTCCAGCGTGCCCAGTGTCGGCGTCTCGCCAGTGCCTGCAGAAGACCGGCAGGTGGTCAGCAGCCCCAGGGACTCATGAGGACTAGCTCCTTGGGGCCGAGGTTCCGGGGGTCTGCAGGAAGGGGTCACCAGCCATAACAGTGGGTCGGGTCGGGGTTGGGTCCTCAGGATATGGGCGGGGCCGGAGGCTGTCAAGGTCAGCTGTGGGCCGGAAGTTGGGCCGGCGGGGTCTTGGTGGGGATAGGGACCCGCGGTGGTGGGGGTCTGTAAGAGCCGAGGAGAGCCGAAGAGCGGGGTGCGGGGCTAGGGCAGGTGGGCACGGGGGACCTGCGGGAGGGCCAGTGGGACTAAGGAGTTGGGGTTTAGCGGGGACTGGAGGGATGGACGGGGTGGGCCTCAGGGTACGGGCTCACGGCTCAGTGGGGGAAGGGCTTGTGGTCAGAGGCGAAGAGCGACTGGGGTGGTCTAAGGGAGTGAGGGAAGGCCAAAGGCGCGGGGCTCCGTAGTCGGGGGCGGAGAGGGCGGAAGGGCTTTGGGTGACCAGGAAAGGAGGATGCGGTCAGAAGGGAAGAGGCAGGGAGGGTCAGCGGCCTGGGGGTCAGGCAGGGAGGCGGGTTCAGCGCAAACCCAGCTCAGGGCGTCGGGAGGGGGTCGGTCCGCGCTCCGGAGGTCAGGGGCGGGCGGGGCCAGCGGGGCGGGGCCCAGGAGGGGGCGGGCCCGGGGTCCGCGGCGCTCCGCACCCGGCACCGGCAGCGAGGCGAAGCTGGCGGTGAGCGCCTGGCGCACGGCCTGGAGCTGCTGCTGCAGCGCCAGCGTCCGCCTCTCCTCCAGCGCCAGCTCCTGCTCCAGGCGCTCGCGCGCGCTGCTCATGCTCTGCGTGTGTCTCTGCAGCACAGCATTCTGCTCCTCGAAGGCCACGTTCATCTTCCGCAGACGCCGCAGCTCCGCCTCCCGCGCTGCAGCCGGGAGCCGCGTTAGAGCCCCGCGCTTGCCCCGCACGCCCCGCTGCCCCGCCGCCGCTTGTCTCTGCCCCAGCTGTGCTACCCGCCCCACCTCAGCACCCAGGTTAGAGAAGGTGCCTAGACTTTTGAGGCGATCCCCCCGCTTCCCCTTTCTCCCACATCTACTGCGCTGGGACTCTTCAACGTTCACCTTTGTTTTGGTCCAAGAACTCTTCAGTGAAAATGGGAACATCGAAGGTGGAGAAGCCGTCACAGTCTCCACCCTGGGACAAAGGGCCAAGGTGGCAATTTGGAGGGAAGGGAGCCACACACCCTGGATGTTCCCTGAGACCGGGTGGGGCAGTCCGTTTAACATCCACCCGAGGGTCTAAAAACCTCCAGCGCTCTCCCCCGCCCCGTGCCTTGCTTTCCCAGGAGGAACATTACCTTGTGTCCATTCAAGAGTGTGTTCATGAGCCCGGAGCCAGAGTCCTCTGGTGGGGCAGGGAGGAGGGCAAGGTCAGCCTCCCAGCTCTCCGCCACTGGCTCTGCACATGCTGTCCGCCGCCTACTTGCCCCTCCCCTCCCCTCAGCCCTCTTTCATCCCGGTCAGGCTCCCCACGTGGGCCCCTTTGCAGCGCTGAGTGAACCCCATGCATGTGTAACCAGTTATGTCTCTTCTCTGCACGGAGGGGACCTTTGCCTGGACAGGGTCAGCACTACACAGAGCAGGCACCACACAACTGGACTCCAGCAGGCTCACCTTTCTTGATCTTCTTTTCTTGGATCTTCTCGGCGCACATCTTATAGGCCTCCGACTGCTGGTAGGCCCGCAGCTCCTTCATATACTGCTGCTTCTCCCGCTCAGCCTCATCCAGGTAACGCTGCAGGGTAGGGCAGCGTCCAAAGGCTCAGCCCAGCCCAGATGAGAGGCCTCCATGGCCAGGACTCTGCCTCCATCATCCAGATCTGTGGCCCTGACCCCCGCAACCTTCCAGAGTTCCCTATGCTACAGAAGGCTGCTGCCCAGGGCACCATAAGAGCCCCCACCTTGATGCCTCCCTCTCTCTGCATACCCCCTCCTCTAGGCTGCTAACGCCTGGACTGCGTCCAACTCTACGCCACACCGTGTCTGCCTGTTGAAATACCACTTTCAACAGGTGCAAACGGAATGTGGATTTGTTACATTTCTTCAATATTTTTGCAATTTTGAAATTAATTACCAGAATTTGAGACTTGCAAGATTTCGCCAAAAAATTTGGCCCCCATCTCAACATCTTTGGATATAACATTAAGTTTTAGATCTATTCTCCCCTGTTGCTAACTATTGCCAACTTGGGGGTGGGGTGGTCATGGATGCTCATTTTTCCAAGCGGGATATGAACCCTCCCACAACGCGATGCTTTGGGGGACGTGGTTGCAGAGGTTTCCGAGTGGGCTGGGGGATCAGCAGACGTAGCGCCCCTGCCGTCCCCACCTGCTTTTCTGCAGGCTGCAGCTTGCTCCATTCTGCGCCCAGCATCTTGGTGATCTCAGGAAAGGGCAGATCCGGGTGGCGCGTGCGGATCTGCTCCCTCCGCTCATTCAGGAAGCGCACGTAGCCTGTCACCGGTGCCTTGGGCCCATTCGGCAGAATCTTCTTTCGCTTCTTGCCCTTGGGCCAGCCCCGCTTTTTCACTGGCTGCAAAACCCGGCTGCGTTGTTGGGTGGGGCCCGGAGGACTGGGGCGGGACTCAGAGAGGGGGCGGAGACTGTGCGGGCGGGGCTAAATGATGGCAGGGCCTAGTAGTCCGAAAACTGGGAAGGGCTGGAGGCATGACCCGGTCAAGGATCAGGACCCGGGCGATTAGAGGAGTTCCCTGGCCAGATGAGGGTATCCGACTTACTAGGGAGGGGGCTGAGCCCAGGGATGTGCTTAGCTTGGGCCGTGGGCGTGGCTTCTTGGTGGGGAAGGCGAGGCCCAGAAAGAGGCGGGAAGTGGGCGGGGCCGTAAGCGTGGGCGGAGCTACCACTGGGCAGTGGGCGAGATCTGGGCTTAGAGCGGCACAGAGTCTGTTGGGGGCGTGGCATCTAACACCGGTGGGGTCTCTGCTTCCAGAAGAAATCGGGGCTGTGGGCGGAGGCACCAGGAATTCGAATCTGGTCTTGGGCGGGGCTTCAAGGCGGGGGCGGAGCCCGGAGGCCTCCGGGTTTTAGGGGGAAGGAGTCTCACCTCCTCCTCGTGGGACCCCTTCTCGCCGGCCCGCTGGCCCTCGCCGCGCTCCTGCTTGACGGCCACCACGAAGCCCCCGTGCTGGCCCGGAGCCTTGCCGCCCGCCGGCCTGGGACGAGAGGACAACAGGGTTACCCCCACCCAGGAGCCTTCTCTACCCGCCACGCTCACCCCGAGCGTTTTGAGACCACGGCGCCCGCGGAGTTGGCCAAGAGGGAGTCAGGATCAGGGGGTCGAGACTGCATCAACAGCGGGGAGAACCGGCAGTCCTGGGAGGAACTGGAGCCCAGGAGCGGGGTCACAGGCTGGAGTCTAGGGAGAAGCACGTGGGGATATTCGACCCGGGTGGGGGAGTCACGACCCTATGGGGCGGGAGTCCAGGAGCTCGCACGGGGCGGGGGGCGGCGCACTCACGCGGCGGCCGCGCTGGGCTGCTTGGGACCGTGGGACATGGCCGCTCCGGGCCGGACCTAGAACACAAGCAGGCAGAGGTGAGGGCCCTCGAGCCCCGGATGGCGGGGTCCCGCCCCCACCCAGACCAGGAGCCGCGAATGCCGGGCCCGGTGCGCCTGGGGGGGGCCGGATCCGGGGGCGGGGAAGTCCTCGAGGGCGGGCGCCCCAGGAATCCTTTGTTGGGCGATCGCCCCCCGGGAGGCCGGACCGGCTTCCCTCCAGCCCGGAAAGGGCCCCGCCCCGGCTCCGGGACCCCCGCGCCCCCGCCCCCTCTTAGGACCCCGAGTTCCGCGGCTGTTTTCACCTCCAAAGAAACTTTCCCGGACCTTTCGACTGCGGCGACGCTCCAACCAACCGCCCCGAGCCCGCCCCTGCCGGCTGCCCCGCCCCGCTCCGCCCTCGGCATGCTAATGACAGTAGTGGCGAGTGGCCCGATTGGGTGCTACATCCATCTGGGGCGTGACTATGCAGATGAAGGTCAGCGCGCCCGTGAGTGATTGGCCGAGTAGGCTGCGGAGCCGCGTGGGAGGTGGGGCGGGAAGACTGCGGGCGGTGCGTCAAGTTCGGCTGCGCTCGGCTGCGCTCGGGACCAATCGAGGGCTCCTGGAGGCCTCGCTGGGCGGAGCTTCTTAAAGGGCCAGTAGGCGCGGCACGGACTGCTCCTCCCAGCTTGAAGCGGAGACTCCCCGCCCCTGCCGGATCTGGGAGCTGAGGATCCAGGTTGGTCCCGCCTCAGTTGCCATGGGGACAGCGGCAGGTTGCTAGGGAAGAGGTTAAGGACCTGGGGGCATCGTGCAGTGTTAGGGCAAGGTGGACCTGTTCTTAGCATCCTGCAAAAGCTGGGGAGGGGGAGGGTTCGGTTTATTCACTTAACTAGAGTCCTTGGCACCTCGCCCAGTCTGGGGCTTCTGGGCGTGGGGATTGCTTTACTCCTAGAACCAAGGTTTTCCCTCCTGTGCAATAGGTTTTCTGCACCATGTCCGGGACCAAGAGACTGGACCTGGGGCTGGGCTGTGGCTCAGTGGTAGAGCGCTTCCTTCCTAACGTGTGAGGCTCTGGGTTCGATTCTCAGCACCACACATAAATAAATAAATAAAGGCCCATCAACAACTAAAAGAAAGGGGGGCGGGGGGGCTGGATCCGGGTCTGGGTCAGGGTGGGGATGGGGTCATAAGCTGGGCTGGGAGCATTCGGATACGGATAGTGGGAAAGCAAGCCTGCTGGGAGGGATATCCGGATACCCCACCATGGCCCATTAGACCCTAAACAAAACGCCCGCCCTCCCAGCCTCCTCTCCTCCCTCTCTTCCCCTCTCCCTCTCTGCTCCACGCTCCTCACTGTTTCTCATTTCATTCTTATTTTTTCCCATATCCTGGGCCTTTGCTGTTTTCTACTCCTGGAAAACCCTTGCCCCAGATATGTCCCTGACTCTCTCCTGGACCTCTTTCAGGTATTTGCTCAAATGTTTGCCTCTTCAGCAAGGGATTTCCAGGCCTGTAGTTCATCTCTTTTTCTCCCCGCTCCATATGCATGTTTGTGAAGCAGGATAGGTTTTTTTTGTTTTTGTTTTTTTTTTTAATATGTGGAGGGGCTGGGGGTGTATGTAGATCAGTTGGTAGAGTGCTTGCCTTGCATGCACAAGGCCCTGGGTTCAATTCCCAGCACCAGAAAAAAAAAAAAAAGTGTGTGGTGGTTTTTGCTTGCCTCATAAGCAAAAGGGCTGGGTTCAATCCCCAGCACCAAAAAAAAAAAAAAAAAAAAAAAAAAAAAAGGAGACATAAAGGAAGAACAAGAAAATAGAATTTTGATTTAAATTTCTTCATACCAGATCTGTCACTCCCCAAGCCAGTGTCTCTCCTAGGCCTGTCATTCCCAAATTTCTGGAAACCTGTAAATATTAAAGTTACTGTAACTTGACCAGCTTATGAAAATTACCTTGTGCACTGTTAACCCACCAACAGACTAAGAGAGAGAGATGACATTTTAAGACACCTGTAACTTGGGGGACTTTCCAGTGTTGTCTGCTGATGAGATAATGGAGACAGGCTGCTGAGAACAGCCAGCCCATGCGAACTAGCGTCCAGGCCCACCCTCCCCCGAATTTCCTTTAAGGAAGAGCCTGAAAACCTCCAGGGTGTCTCTCACTCTCAAGGTGGCCCGCAGGGCATGCCCTGCCCTCCTACATCAATCTCTGCCTCTACTGACAGGAGCTGAAGTTCCGAGTCACGCAGGTCAAGGACCCGGCTTGTCCTGAGTTTCCCCAGTCTCTGGGAATCGCTCAAGACCCTCTTCTGGTGACATCTCTTTCCCAGTGACGTTTCCTGTGTGTCACCTGCGTGCACTGGCACCGCCCGCAGCCCTGCCCCTGCCAGGTGCTCAGTGTGTATTGTTGAGTAACGCGGGGATGGATTTTGTACATCTCAGGGACCAGGCAGCCACTTTGAGGACAGCGTGGCAGTTCCTGGTAGGGCCAAATAAACATGAGGCGATCATTCCACCCCATCCTGCTGTCCTGCTGCTGGGCACAGACGCGAGAGAAAAGGAAGAGGTGTCCAAACACACACCTGCTGGGGGCCGGGGTGCAGCTCAGCTACCCATGCCAGGCCCTCCCTCGATTCCGCCCCCAGCACCAAAGCAACAACCAGAGTGCACACAAATGTCACCAGAAAGTGAAAGTGGCCAGCCAGTTATTTGAGGATGAACGAATAAGTGAAATGTGCCATATCCACACATATGACACAGCTACTGGGGAGGCTGAGGGAGGAGGATGGCAAGTTCAAGGCCAGTCTGGGTCATTTAGCGAGACCCTGTCTCAAAATAAAATAAAAAGGACTGGGATGTAGCTCAGGGGTCCAGCGCCCCTGGCCTCAATCCCCAGCACTACAAAAAACAACAAAACAAAACCCAAAGGAGCGCAGTGCTGATTCCTGCTGCAACAGGAGGAAGCCTGGCAGCTCCGCAGCGTGTGACTCCACTGGCAGGAAACGTCCGAATGGGAATCCAGAGTCAGGAAGTGGATTTGCGGGTGGAGGGCCTGGGGAGGGGTCGGGGTGCTGCTCAAGGGGACAGGGCTCTTTTGGAGGTGATGGGAATGTTCTAGAATTCAGCTGCGATGATGGTCGCGCGGCCCGGCCCCGCAGATGTACTGAAACCCGCCTGATCATGTGCTCAGCGGGCGCGACCGCGGCGTGTGAACTCAGCCCCAGTAAACCTGTTCTCACGGGCAGCCCGGGGCTGAAGAGGAGCTGGCCTGGAATCTGGACAGACCCGGGTTCCAGACTGCTCCGTTGCTCAACTGGCTGGGTCATCTCCCGCCTCCCTGTGGCTCTGCTGGGGGCGGGGGACAAGCCGGGCGAGACCCCGGCGGGACCGGGAAGACTCCCTCCACCAGCTCCAACCTGATCAGCAGGGCTCCGGTGGGCCCAGCTCTGCCCTCCAGCTCCCAGCGCACCTTGCTAGCCTTTCAGGGGGTCTTCCTGCGCATGGCCAAGAGACCAAGAGCCAGGCGTCTGTAATGTCGGTGATCCCAGCGGCTGGGAGGCTGCGGCAGGAGGGCAGCGAGTTCAAGGCCAGCCTCAGCAACGGACCGCTAGACAAGCAGGCGGCCACTGAGCTGCACCCCCCAGTGTGTTCCTCTGTGGGCGCCAAGCTCCAGGACGCCAGCAGCCCGGCCTCTGAGGGTGGCTCGTCCTGCGTCCCTTTCCTTCATTCCCTTTAATGAATCACTTGGAAATGTTTACAGTTGGGAGCCAGGAAGGGCAAACCAACTGTAGTCCTAGGACCGTGAGCACCACCAGGGTGGCTTAGCTGACACCTGCTCGGTTTTTTAAATTAGATTTTATTGTGCAAACAGTGCAGGAGGCTCCCAGTTCCACAGAGCGGCCCAGGCCACCTCGCTGTCCACGCCCAAAGGCAGCCCCTGAGGGTTCCTTCACGCACCTGGCCTGGGCTGGGGGCCGGTGGAGCTGGCTGAGCAGAGGGGAGGCCCGGGCTCCCTCCCCAGCAGCGGGTGGGGCCGCACAAGCCGCCCAGCGGCATCCATCTTCACGTGACGCTCGCCCTGTGTGCGTGCCTGCGTCCTCATTTCCTCTTTTTATGAGGACATCAGTCACACTGGATCAGGTCCCACCCTGATACCTCATCATAACTGATTCCATCTGCTTGGACCCTATTTCCAAATAAGGTCACTCTCTGAGGGCCGAAGGCTGGGACAGCAGCCTCTGAACGTGTGGGAGAGAGGGCCATGTGCGTCATGTGTGCCCCGGAGCCGGCTGCCAGCCCCCATGCCACGGGCACCCACCTGCTCCCCGCTGGACTCTTCCATGAGCTTCTCTAAGTTGGCACGGTGCTGTGCCTTTCATCCACGCGGGAGGCCCAGGCAGGAGACTGGCAAATCCCAGGCCAGCTGGAGCAGCTTAGAGAGACCCTGTCTCAAAATAAAAGGTGCCGGGGTGTGGCTCAGTGGCAGTGCCCCGGCTCCATCCCAGGGCCACAGGACAAAGCCCAAAGCCTTTCTTCTGGAAAGCCTCCGTGTGTCAGGCCAGGCCAGACCTCCCTCCCTCCCCGAGCCGCCCACGGAGACTCAGGTGACTTTGCCACTGTGCACTTCATGGCCCAGTGGGTGACCATCCTGACTCAAGTGTTCCTTTTGACCTTGCCCTTTGGAGCCCCTGGCCTGCTTTCTCAGGGAAAGTAGGAAGACATGAGATTGCGAGTTATGGCAGCTCCCGTTTCCAGATGCGTTTATCTCAGGGCTGGAAAGGAAGGCGGGCGCTCTGCCTGCTCCGCCTCTCCTGAGCCACGACCTTGGCCCTTCTTTTTACTCTGAGACAGGGCTCACCAAGTCGCCGAGGCTGGCCTCAAATATGCCATCCTCCTGCCTCAGCCTCTTGAGATGCTGGGGTTACAGGTGTGGCCACCTCGCCCGGATCCCTTTTAAATGTTTATGGACATTTGTTACCATGAGGTCTAACTGTTCTCCGCTATGTGAGAGGGACCAGGGTTCCCACAGGCATGGACACCCCAGTCTCCGCAGGCCGTTTAGCAGAGCAAGTCTAACAGGGTGTCGCTTCAACAGGTGTCGGCGTGCTGAGAAAGCAAATGGGATGCACAGGAACAACTGCCCCAAATGGCTCCTGGCCCTGCAGTGGAGTGGGGACGGGTCGGGTCTCAGACTCGGGAATTCTGGGCGGTGACGCAGCGCCTCAACCGTGTGGTTGGGTGATTGAAACCAGTGCCCCAGTTTCCCCTGTGATGTGGAGTGGCAGCTGGTCACCTTCCCGAGGCTGCTAGGGATTCAGAGACGCCGTTCGCATGCAGCTCAGGCCAGGGCCGCCTGCTCCAGCAGGGAGGTCCAGCGTCCAGCAAGAAGGAAGCCCAGCCAGGGTGCAGCTGATGCTGAGGCAGAGCGCGTGCCTGATGCTGGCCAGGTCTGGGTCCCCTCCCAACACTGCCCGGAAATTCACCAATTAAAATCACAAGTTCAAGGCCAGCCTGGGCAACTTAGGGTCCTGTTTCCCACAAGTGCTGGGCTGGGAAGCTGCCTGCTGGGGACCAGGAAGTCCCGCCACCCAGCACGCCTCTGCTCCTCGGCCACTCCCCACTTCCTGCAGAGGGAGACTGAGGCCTGGTGGGCTGCCTGAGGCCGCTTGCCTTTGATCTAGGCGTGCCTCCCACTCAGCTCTGTGGGGTTTCTGTGGAATCTCGGAAGCCCCTCCTCCCCATCACTGGGCCTGGGTCAGACAGGATCAAAGCTACCCCCCCACACCGTGAGGCTGGACTGAGGCCACCAGGATATCTCATCACTGGCCAGGGGAGGGGTGAAGCGGGACTGGCGTCCGGCGGGGCGGGGAGCTGGGATGCTTTGGGGACATCAAAGGCTGCCAGGATCTCTCCTGACCTCAGGCCTGTCTACCCCAGGGGCCCGGTATTCATCTCTCCTTCCTGGCATCCCTCCTCCTAGACAAGACCTTCTCTGATCTTGACCCCCAAATCTGACCCCTTCCTGGGGCACGTGTCCCCTTTACTGGTTTCCAAGAGTCTAAAATAAACTGTCCCCCCCACCCGGTTACCCTTTTATCTGACAGTTCCTGCTCCCCTGGCTAGGGATCAGATAGATATCCTGGTGGCCCCTGTCCAGCCTCAGGGTCAGGCGGGGGAGTCAGCCACAGAGGCGTCCATCCTGTCTGACCCAGGCCCAGGATGGGGGCGGATCCTTTCATAACCCTTCCATGGCTCCCCAGTGACGTGGCCTTCTTGGTCTGACTTCTCCGGCCCCCAGGGGAGCTGCATGGAGAGTCTAGGGTCAAGGCTGATCTGCTTCTGCTCTCCCCACAAAGTTAGGGCCAGGAAATATTAGCTGGCCCCCAAGAGCCCAGACGCACATAGGCACCCCCGCTGAATCTGCCCCCGAGGCTGCTGGGCTCTTGACCCAGGGAACACCGCTACCTGCTAGGCACGCATATTCAGCTGGCCCTCCCCTACTGGTGAACCAATCACTCAGAGACCCTGGAGGTCCCACAGAGCGGTCTGGATCCCAGATCTGCCTCCTGTCAGCTGCAGGGCCTCCTGCCAAGTGACTTGGGTTTGTGCCTCCTTTTCACATCCTTAAAGTGGGTACAAAGTGTCCAATCTCCTAGGAATGTTGTGGGTAACAAATTACGCGAAGCTTGCATTATTTCTAAAAGCCCCTTGCCAGAGAGGACAGAACTCCTGGTTGGCATCTCCCCCAGGAGCCATGGCTGCTCCTGTCTCCTCTGCCAGGTTGTCCCTCTGGGGCCTTCCCCTCCACCTTCCTTTTCAGAAAAGTGGGTGAGGTCTGCCCACATGGGCGTAGGGGTCATGGGCCTAGGGGTCATGGGTGTCAGGGTCACGGGTGTCGGGATCGTGCGTAGGGCCAGGGCTGTGCTCGGGCTGGCTGCCTGGACCTCTGGGTTGGAAGCAGGGAGTCGAGGTCACCCCACCTTTTTCTGCGTTTCTGGCCCTCTGCCTACAGTTCCTACCACTCAATCATTCCACTGACTCCTTTTCTTTTTTCTTTTTTCCGGTGGTGCTGAGGACCAGCTCCAGGACCTCTCCTGAGCTAGGCGAGCACTCCACCGCTGAGCCACACCTCGGCCTGGGACAGGCGTCCCTGGGACACTGCAGTGAATAGGACTGCCACAGTGGGAAGCAGGGCTGCGGAGGTGGGAGAGGATAGCTGGGTGCGATGGGGCAGCGCCGGGTGCAGACCTAGAGCAACGCCCGAGGGGGCTTCCCGGGTGCCAAAATTAAGAGCTGACGCTTCTGTGGCGTTTTGCATCCATGGTACCAATTCTAGAGCTGGAAGACAGAGGCCCTTGCGCCGCTTAAGGGACTAGGTGTGAACGTCAGGATTCTGACTCCAGAGTTTAAATTCTAAAATACCGCGGAAGGAGGCCTGGGGGCTAGAGGGAAGCACCCAACCCTGGGGGAACTGGCAACCGCTGGCGTTCAGTGACACATTCCTGGAAGGCCGGCAGAGGGGAGGCAGTGGGCCCCAGGCACCTGACTCCCTGCGGGCCCCTGACTCAGGCGCCCTTGAGCACCTGGCTTCCCCTGTCTAGGGCTGTTTCCCGCCCGCTCGTAAAATGGGAGGGAGACTAGCCTCCGCCACGTGGGGCGCTTGGCACAGTCAGCACTCATTAAATGCCAAGTGGTGTTGTAATGACGAGCCCCATTGTTATCCATAATAACTAATTAATTAGTACTAATATATCCTCTCCGCATCCCATTGGGTCTCTCAGGCCAGGAAGTCACCCTGCCCGGAGGCGGGCTCAGACTCCGTCCCCACCCACCTGCGTCCCCATCCCACCCTCACCTCCCCGGCCACCGTTAGGCCTCGTGAAGCCGCGGGCGGGCGTGGGTGGCTGGACCTCCAGGCGCGAGTCTGGGTGGGCGGAAGGGATGCGGGCTTCTCTACTTTACCCGCCACGAACCACGGTCCAGCTTCTCGCAAACCCCAAGAGTCCCCGCAAGGCGCTAGGACCGCGAAGGCACCCTATGGGGAGGCCCTGCCAAGCCCAGGGCCACGCCCCCTCCTTGGTTATTGGCTGGCCAGGCCCGGCGCGCGGTTTCGATTGGTGGAGGCGGCCGCCGCTCCCGGGATTTCCCCGCCGCCGCCCCGCCCCGCCCGGGTCGCCAGCTCCCGGCCCTCCGGCAGGGCTGCCGCAGACGCGATCTCCCGCGGCGCGGAGGACAGCCTGGCGCGGCCTCGCGCGGAGTGACCGGAACGCGGTGCGGGCCCGCGGCGGACCCGGACGGCCCCGCGGTCCCCTCTGCGCCGCGCAGCCAACCCGGGGTGACGTCCCCAGCGCCCGCGCCATGGGCCCGGGGCCCCCTGCGGCCGGAGCGGGGGCGCCCCCGCGACCGCTGTCCCTGGCCGCCCGGCTCAGCTACGCCGTGGGCCACTTCCTCAACGACCTGTGCGCGTCCATGTGGTTCACCTACCTGCTGCTCTACCTGCACTCGGTGCGCGCCTACAGCTCGCGCGGCGCGGGCCTGCTGCTGCTGCTCGGCCAGGTGGCCGACGGGCTGTGCACACCCCTGGTGGGCTACGAGGCCGACCGCGCCGCCGGCCGCTGCGCCCGCTACGGCCCGCGCAAGGCCTGGCACCTGGTCGGTAAGGCGCCCGCCCCGCCCGCCTCCCCGCCGCCCACCCTGCGCGGGGCTGCAGCTACCCTGTGTGGCCAGCCCGAGGCCGGCTGTTGCACTGCCCATCCACTGCCCCGTGGATGAGCCTCCTCCATCTGTCTGTCCCGTCACCCAGAAACCCTCTGTCTACTTATAACCCGGGTTTCCCCACTCTGTCCCATGCCTGAGCCCCACCCCACACCTGTGTGTACAGGCTCCCACTGTCTGCTGCCCTATGGACTGAGCCTCCTCCACCTGTCCCCCGCTGTCTGTGACCTGCATTCCTCCCCTCTGTAATTCTGTTCGGTGGCCTAAGCCCGCCCCCTATGTCCACCCCATCTCTGCCTGTCCCTGAGTCTGAGCCTCCTCCATCCGTCCCACTGCCCAGTATCCCTCTGGCTGCTGGATCCATGAGCTGCTTAACTGCCTTGTGTCCCCTCTGCCTGCCCATGGCCAACCTCCCTCATCCGGCTGCTTTTAGGCTGCCATCTGGCTTGCAGGCCCTTCATCTAACTCTTCCTGGGGCCCCGGAACTGTCTGTCGGGCCCAGGGGTCATGCGCACCCTCTCTGGACTGGGTCTGACTGCCCACCACCTCCCTGTCAGTCTGTCGGGTCCATCCTGACCTCTCTGATCAGGGAGACCATCTGGGAAGGTCACGCTGCCTAGACTCCCTCTGTCTGTCCCCTGAGCACCCCTGTCCAGCCCTGCCCCCATCTCCAGTGACCTGGTGCTTTAGGGAGTGAGGGGTGGTGCCCAGCCAGCCAAGAGCTGGGGACTGGGTGGGACTGGAGGGGCCAGGTCTGCCCTGTGCTTGCGCTGCTTCTGACCAGTGTGGGTTATCGAGGGGAGGGTGCCATGTGTCTGGCAGAGTTGCCAGATTAGAGGGCTCCGGGTGAGGGCGAGACGTGCCCGGGGGCAGGGTGCCGGGCGCTCCCTGATAAGACTAGCCTGCTGCCACCCCTCCTGCCCCACCTGCTGGGACCTGAGACCAGCCCCGAGGCTTTCTGTTGTTTGCCCTGGCAGAACTGCCAGCTGCATCCTGGCATTCAGACCTGCCAGGCATGTCAACAGGCAGGGCCAAGAACCCTGCCCACTCCTTGGAATTCTACTGGTGGGAAACCAGGAGGGGCGGGCTGGTGCCCCTTTGCCCTTGGGGGCAGTATTTGACTAGTGAGTGACATTTTTTGCAAGATGCAGCAGATCTCTGAGGGGCTTGTGGGCAGCCAGCATCGTGGTCATGGCCCGGGGGGCTGGATTTTCAGGTTTCACCGATGTCCAGGATGCCCATGTTCTTCCTGGGTCACCTGAGACTGGCCTCCTGGAACACAGGGACAGCAGCGTCATTCCTTTCCCGGGGCTGATGTGGGGCTTGGGTGCAGGGCCCAGTCCAGCCGCTTGAGCACGTAGCTGGGAAAATTCACTGACCCCACGGGTGAGGCTGTGCCTGGGTGCAGATGGCAGGAGCAGGGCTGGTGACCTGTGGCGGTTCCCTGGAGAGCATGCTGGGTGTGCAGAGGCCTTGAGGTGGCTGTTGCAGGCTGACCATGTGCCCGTCATAGGTGGGAGGGCCCAGCTGACCCTGGAGGAGGGTCTGAGGCCCCAGCAGAGGTGGGGGCTGGACAGGAACCTCTGTAGGTAAAGAACTGCCAGCTTGTGTCGCACAAAGTGGGCCTGGGGACAGGTGCCTTCCAGACAGCAAAACCTGCACCTTCCCCACTCAGAGTGGGCACACGGGAGACTGCCATGTTGGAGAGGAAGCCAGGCAACCTCCTGGTGCCTGATAAGGTGATGAGCATGGGTCATCCTGGCAATAGCGCCCACCTCTCCGTTTTACCCGAGTGGGTCTGGACTGTGGGGACAGGCTCCTTCCTTTCCTTAACAAGCTCCGCAGGATTTTCCTCAGACCTGGAGGACCCTGAGAGCCAGACCTGAATCCTCCTGTAGGCTGGGGCTTCAGTCAGAAAGCAGAGAGGACACTGGCCTTGGGGCTTAGCAGGGTGAATAGGAGCGTGGTCGGGGGGCAGCATTCCAAGCCAGGGAAGCAGCTGTGCAAAGGTGGGAACTGGCGTGGCTCTGGAGCTGCTGAGGCAGGAAGAGACTCAGGAAGAGCAGGGTTCTTGCTTTGCACCCTGACCCCATGCCCACCTGAGGTGTGGGCTGTCATGACCTCCATTTGTGGAGATGGAGGCCTGGAGACACTTGCCTCTGGCCTCCCAGCCAGGCGGCCTAGGCCGGCAGGGGTTAACCAGACAGGGCAGCCAGATGGAATCTGGCCGGGGAGGCACATTCTCTTGACTGAAGTCCACCCTTTGTGTCCTGCCCCCAGGGTGGCCTCCAGGCCCCCAGGAATGTGCCTGGTGCCCCTCCCGGCACCAGCTCCAGCAGAGTGGGTGTTCTGAGGAGCAGGGCGTCTGGTTTCACTTCCCAGCCCCCAGGCTGCAGGGGCGTCCAGGCTGGGAAGGGGAAGTGGGTCGCAGAGGAGAGGGGTGGGAGCCCCAGGCTGGGCAGGTGGCTGCAGGGTGCCGGCTCGGCCCCTCCCCTGGGCGTGGTGTGGCGCCTGACCCTTGGGGCTCTAGGTAGAGGCCCCTGTTGGTAAAGAGCCATCGGTGGCACGGGGTTTGTCCCAGCACTGAGGATGGAGCCTGGCAGTGCCCAGCTCCAGCCCGAGCTCTGTTATTGAGAAGGGGTCTCCTGTGTCACTAAGGCTGGCCTCCAACTTGCCATCCTCCTGCCTCGGCCTTCTGTAGCTGGGATGACAGACGTGCCCACATGGGGCCACCTCTCGGGAAGCCAGCAGGGTCCAGGTCCTCTGCTCAGTGCCAGGGATGCAGGAGGAGTGGAGAACTTTCTGTGCTCACCCTGCTGAAGCTCTGTGCAGGGGGAGCGGGGGGCAGACAAGACGCTGCAGACAGACAGGATCCCTGGGTGCGCTGACGGTATTAGGAAGAGAGAGTCGGGCTCTGCAGCAAATGTCCAGGGCCAGGAGGGGCCTGCTGGTGATGGGGCTGGTCAGGGAGGGCTTCCCTGCGGTGCTGACATTCAAGCTGAGACCAGGGGTGAAGAGGAGCTGGCTTTGCTAAGATGTGAGGGAAGTGCATGCAGACAGAGGCTGCAGCTGTGCAAAGGCCCTGGGGCAGGACACTGCTGGGGGCACAGGGAGGCAGGGAGTGGGTGGCGTGGCCCATGGGCACGGGAGCTTCCCATCCATTCTGAGGTACTTTTCTGAGCAGTAGGTCTCGGGAAGTGGTGGGCTATGCTCCGCTTTTCAGTGAGTCCTCAGGCTGTGATACCTCAGTGTCCCCAGGAGAGCCCTTATAGTTGATGGGGAAGCAGGGCCTTCCCAGAACCACCTGGGTCCTGCTGGGGGCCTGGAGGGTGCTGGGCGGGGGGGAGGGGTAGGGGCTTGGGCAGGGCCTCTGTTGTGGACAGCTCTCTGGGGCTCCCCGCGGGCCGGTGACCTGCTGCATGACCTCTTCAGCCTCTACCAGCGCCCCTTCCCATGACCAGGGATGCGGGCCCGCCCCTCCTTCCTCCCTGGCTACGGGGGCACTGCCTGGCGGATGGGGCCCCTGCTCAGTGCCCCCGCCTGCCTGTCCCTTGCGGCTGCCCTGCCTCCGGCCTGACGCGGCTCCCCCACAGGCACCGCCTGCGTGCTGCTGTCCTTCCCCTTCGTCTTCAGCCCCTGCCTGGGCTGCGGGCCCTCCACGCCCGAGTGGGCGGCCCTCCTCTACTACGGGCCCTTCATCGTGGTCTTCCAGTTCGGCTGGGCTGCCACGCAGATCGCCCACCTGAGCCTCATCCCGGAGCTGGTCACCAGTGACCCTGAGAAAGTGGAACTCACCGCCCTCAGGTACCTCGCAGGCCAGGCAAGCGGGCAGCCGGGCCGGTGCGGCTGGGCGGCGGGGGGTTAGGCCCTGGAACCCAGGTAGTGCGGCTGGAGGGCCACTGCCAGTCTCTCGTTCAGGTGGGGCCAGGACCTTGTCTAAGGCTGGGGTCCCCCTTCTGCGTGCATGGCCCTGTGGCCTTCTGCTGTCCTGCGGCCGTAGAGCTCATGGCGGCTGGGGCAGCTCTGATCTCGGGGCTGTAAGCCCGCTTTAGAAGGGTCACCCCATTAGGCCAGGCCCACCCAAGATAGCCTTCCTAAGGACCAAGTCACACCTGCAGGATTCCTTTATTCCGCTTCAGTGTGTCACCTACACCTGAGTGACACCCTGTTCTGGATTTACAGGGGAGGGGACTGGACAAAACAGGAACCACAAGCCATTGTTGCTCCCACATGGTGCATTTGGTGCCTGGCTTCCTCCCGACTAGCTACAGGCACTAGAGGATGCTATTCTGGAAGTGATAAGAGCATCTACTGAGTGCTTGCTGAGTGCTATAGGTCTTTGGGAATCTGGGAGGCGGGAACTGTGACATCTTCCACAGTCCAGAGGAAATGTCCCAAAGCCAGGCTGTCTTTTTGCTGTGCTGGGGACAAGCCCAGGGCCTCTGCAGCCTGGGCCAGGGCTGATGGGCTGAGCTGAACGGCAGTCCTGGGTGGGGCTTGCCCAGCATCTGCCCGCAGACCCCCCTCTGCACTGCCCTGGGCTCCTGCCGGCCCTTCCACTTCCCCACTGTGGCAAGTGCCAACGACAGGCATTGCCCAATGCCAGCGTCCCCAGGGCCCTGCGGGGCTGGGCCACTCTGGGCTGCTCAGCGTGGGGGCACATGGACTCTGCAGGTGGCATGGTGCCACTTTCAGCAAAGGAACCGAGTTGGGTCACAATCCAGAGGTGCCCTTCCAGCCTGGCCCCCAGTCTCCAGGCATGAGTGGCCCTGGTGGTTCCAGACCACAGTCCTCCTCCTGCAGTGTGGGGACACAGTTTGAGAGCCATCTTTAAGCAACTTGGTTTTCAGATTGGTGGCGGCCTCCCTGGTTCCGTGTGGGGCACGAGGGGCCGGCTGGGGGGCTGCGCCCCGCCCCGCGCTGAGGCCCCGCCCCGCGCTGAGGCCCCGCCCCCGCAGGTACGCCTTCACGGTGGTGGCCAACATCACCGTCTTTGGTGCCGCCTGGCTGCTGCTGCACCTGCAGGGCTCCTCGCGCTCGGGACCCGCTCAGGACGTCAGCGTGGGTGACCAGCTGGGGGTCCAGGACGTGCCGGTGTTCCGGGTGAGTGGGGCCGGCGGCCCCCGAGTCCCTGCGCCCCCGAGTGCTGCCACTGACCCTCCGGCTGCCTTCCCAGAACCTGTCCCTGATGGTGGTGGGCGTCGGCGCCGTCTTCTCGCTGCTGTTCCACCTGGGCACCCGGGAGGGGCGCCGGCCGCGGGGCGAGGAGCCCGACGAGCACAGCCCGCTGGTGGCCCCGCCGCGCCCGCCGCCCCTGCTGCTCTGGAAGCACTGGCTCCGGGAGCCCGCCTTCTACCAGGTGGGTGGGCCTCCCGGCCGCCAGCGCGGGCGCGGGCCAGGAGCAGGGGCCCTGGCTGAGCCCCGGCTGTCCCTCTGGTCTGCCCTCAGGTGGGCGTGCTGTACATGACCACGAGGCTCATTGTGAACCTGTCCCAGACCTACATGGCCATGTACCTCACCCACGCCCTCCACCTGCCCAAGGTGAGCGGCGGGTGAGCGGCGGGCGGGCTGGGGCCGCGTGAGCCTCGTCTGAAGCCGCTGCCACTGCCCCGCAGAAGTTCATCGCGACCATCCCCCTGGTGATGTACCTCAGTGGGTTCCTCTCCTCCTTCCTCATGAAGCCCCTCAACAAGCGCATCGGGCGGAACGTGAGTGGGCGGCCCGCGAGGGGCGGGTGGCAGTCGCGCGGGCGGGCCGGGAGCGCTGGCCGCTGGCTTCTCCGCGCGTCCTCGGCCCCGGGGTCTGTCCTCGCCTTAAAGGACTGGCGTTTGGGGGCCGCTCGGTGGCGAGCGGGTGCCAGAGCGTGGCTGGCCTCCTGCAGCCGACCTACTTCGCCGGCCTCCTGGTGGTCCTGGTCTTCGCGGCCTGGGTGGCGCTGGCGGACGTGCTGGGCGTGGCCGTGTACGTGGCGGCCGCGCTGCTGGGCGCAGGCTGTGCCACCATCCTGGTCACCTCTCTGGCCATGACGGCCGACCTGATTGGCCCCCACACGGTAGGTCTGCTGGGCGTCGGGGAGGGGCGCTGAGCCCACAGGCCTGGCGCTGACCCCTGTCTGTCCCCCAGCACAGCGGGGCCTTCGTGTACGGCGCCATGAGCTTCTCAGACAAGGTGGCCAACGGGCTGGCAGTCATGGTCGTGCAGAGCCTGCACCCCTGCCCGTGAGTGTCCCCTAGGGCCTGAGGCCATCCCTGCTGGGTTAGGGCCCACAGGGAGCCGCGGGCGCGCTCCGTGGCAGTCCCTCTGGCTGTCCATGCTGCCTGCTGTGACTGCGGCGTGCAGGTGGGGCAGCCCGGCCGCAGGGTCGGGGTCAGGGGACTCAGGCTGCAGACGCAGGTTCCAGAGGCAGATGGTTCTGGGGTGGCACGGGCAGCACTTGGGAGCCTTGGCGGCCGGCCAGCCCATCAGGAAACTGCAGACGTGGACGTGGGTTGAGGCCGGGCTGGGTGCAGTGAGCTGGCCTGTGGAGGCCTGGCCCTCAGGACAGGGCCTTTCTAGCTTCCCGAGGACCTGGAGGGTGCCCGGTTCTGGGCCAGTGAGGAGGCACAGCTGCGCAAAGGCCCTGGGCAGGGCTGAGGGGCGTGATGGAGGCGCAGTGAGGTGTCCGGCTGGAGCGGACGGCGAGGCGGGGAGGAGGCAGGCAGAGGGGCTCCCAGGCAGGTGGTGCAGGACCCGCGGGCTGCAGGGAGGACCTGAGCTTTGACCCAGAGGGAGGTGGGAGACGGAGGGCTGCGGGCAGAGGAGGGGCCTGAGTCAGGTGCCCTCTGGTGGCTGCTGTGGGGAGGACAGGCTGTGAGTGAGGGCGGGAGCTGGCACCCCAGTGGCCTCAGGGCGTGGCCTCAGGTGTCCTCCCGGCCTTCTGTCCCGACAGGTCGGAGCTCTGCTGCACGGCTTGTGTGGGCTTCTACCACTGGGTGATGGTGGCTGTGACTGGCGGCGTGGGCGTGGTGGCCACCCTGGCTCTGTGCAGCCTGGTCATGTGGCCCATCCACCTTCGGAGCCGTGAGTCACCTCCCCTCCTCCACCGGGCACAGCCAGCCAGTGGGAGGAGGGGGCTGCGGGGCAGTGGGGGGGCCTCCTCCTTATGCCACCCTCACCCCTTCCTTCCAGGGGACCCTGGAGAGCGGCCCTGACCGTCCCCGGCCTCCTGCAGCCGTGCCAAGGGACCACTGCACCCCCCCAGGCGCCTCAGGCCTCCGGGAAGCCCCACCGCCCTGGCTTCCTGGCTCCCCATCTGGCCCTGCCTGGCGGCGTGGGCAGGACGGACGACCCAGGGCTCAGCCCTGCTGGGGAGGGGACGGTGTGCCGACAACCAGGGGCCTGCCCCAGCCCTCCCCCCTCCCAGCCCTATGGACCATGTGGCTGCCCTGCCTCTGGGGGTGGCAGCGAGGGTCCCACAGGGGTGCCCAGCCCAGTGTGCTCCTCACTTCCGTCCTGGGAGTCTCTGAGTTTGCTTGGTGCCCTGATCCTACTAGGAGACCAGGCCCTGGGGGCGTGGGACAGCCTGGTGTGGTGGCCGCTGTGCTGCCCCTGGGGCTCGGGGACCCACTGGGGTGTGAATAAAGAGCTTCCACAGGGTGCGGCTCCTGTTTCATGGGGACGGACAGGGACCCAGGGAGCTGACGTGGGAGGGGGTAGCCGTGTGCCACGCCCGCTGGTGGGTCCTCCGGTCACCTGCGCCTGGTGGCTGCGGCCCCAAGCGTGGGCAGACCCCCCTGGGCGGAGCTGAGAGGTGGTGGACGGGCAGCGGCTGGGCAGAGCGAGCTTTATCAGAAGGTGGGCGTGAGGGCGGGCGCGGCCTGCTGGCCGGTGGCGGCGCAGTAGGGGTCCAGGTCCCACCGCCGGTAGTCCTGCGTGGTGTAGCGCGGGCGCTGGGGCACCGACAGCTGCGGCACGTAGTCTGTGGCGGGCGAGGGCGGCTCCGCCTTGAAGCGGTTCCTGTGGACCACTGCAGGCCGCGGACGGGTCAGCGCGCGTCCCCAGCATCCCTGCCCGCTGCTGCCCAGGCTCCCGGACCTCCCGGTCGGGTGGGCGCGCCCACTCACCATAGTCCTTGCCCCGCATGGGCCTGTCCCTCCACTGCGCGCTCCCCCACCGCGCGCTGGGGCTGCGGTACTGCGCGGGCGTGCAGGGGTCGAACCAGGCGGTCTCCCGCAGGCGCTGCGTGTCGGCTGCGGGGGAGGAGGTCGTTGGCGCCCCGCCCCCGCGGGCTGGCCTGGCCACCCGGGCAGGGCGGGGGGCGGGGCGGGGGGCGCTCACCCGGGGGCAGGCTCCGCTCCCGGTGGCCGTAGCATCGGTGCCAGCGGGAGTAAGCCTCGCGGTGCGGGCTGTCCTGGGCCCGGGGCAGGGTGTACCAGGCCTCCCGGGGGTCCGCGTTGGTCAGCCCCGTGTACCACGCCTGGCCTGCTGCGTCGCGTCCCATGGGCGAGTACTTCCAGCGCGTGGCCTGCTGGATGGCTGGTGTCCAGCGGGGCCCCTCCAGGGACTGGTAGTCATCGCTGAGGACCGGGAGCAGAGCCTGAGCCTGTGGCCGCGCCCGCGCAGCCTGCCTTCTTGGCAGCGGGTGTTGGGGCCCCAGTGCCATGTCTGCCCTTCAGCCCTGGGCTCTGGCCCCAGGTGTCAGAGGGGGGAGGCTGCGGCTGCACCAGCGGGAGACCCTTCCACTCCTTTGGCCTGTGAGCTTTTCTGGCCGGGGAGGGTGGGGAGAACGCGAGGGCTGTGGCCGCTGCTGGGGAACTGATGTCCTTGTCCAGCTGCCAGGACCCACGGGTTTCTTCCTCCAGGGCCCCTGGCCTGGAGGTGCTCAGGTGGGGTGAAGGAGGGTGGGGGTCAAGCACGTGGCCCAGGGAGGACATGGTGGTCCCAGGATGGTAAGTGATGCAGCTGCTCAGGGAGTGCCTGCCGGGGAGGCCTCTGCACCTGTCCTGGGCCAGGACAGGGAGGGCGGGCTTCCCCAGGAGGCTGCGTGCAGCATATGCAAAGGCCCTGGGCGGCAGGCAATGAGTGAGGGACAGATCAGGCACAGAGCCTGCGGCGGAGAGGAGTGGAGACGTGCTGCTGGTGTGCGAAGCCACGCCTGGCAAGGCTCTTCCCACTACACCAAGGCTGCCAGCCGTCCAGGGCCGAGTGCCGCCTGGCACCAGGCCTGGGCTCATCTGGGCCCTGAAGGAGAGCAGTGCAAAGCAACAGCACGGGGAGCCTCTCCCCTCCCAGACCCGCCGCTGCCTTGGCAGCGTCCTCGGCCGGGCTCTGGCAGGCAGGGTGCGCACCCCTCCACGCAGAGGCTCCTGGTTCATGGGCCTTCCCTCCTTTCTGAGCTCCTTTCTTCCCTTGGAGGAGGAGCACAAAGCTCCCTCCTGCCCATTCTTTTGCACAGCTGTGTACTTTTCCTTCTTGGTTCATCCGCATCATCAGCAGACACGACTGGGTGGAGGAGCGTCTGCCCTTCACGTCCACCTGGAGCCTCAGAAAGCAACCTTATTTGCAAGAGGATTTGAGTAGATGCAATCCATTAAGATGCGGTCACTCTGCGGGTGGGCCTGTTCCGGTGCTGTGTTCTTTAAAGACGCGTTTGACACCGGCAGGGAGAAGGCGCCTGGAGGCGGCCGTGGCCTGCCAGGGCCACCGGGAGCTGCAGAGAGGTGGACGGCCCCCGAGCCTCTGGAGGGGCTGCCTGCCCCGGGACCCTGATCTGGAGTTTGCCCCCAGAACCAAGACTGTTGTTGTTCGGGCCCTGGGGGGCGGTGGTCCCAGCCGGGCCAGGCCCAGCACCTGCACCCCAGTTCCCACACCGCCGCTGCAGGAAGAGGTGGCGTCGGGGAGCTGCCGGGTGGCTCGAGGGCGAGGGTGTCCACAGCATGGCCGATGACACTGGACAGAAGAGAAAGGCCAGGCCGTGTCGGGGTGGGACAGGGCTCACCTGTGCAGAGGGGGCGGGAAGTCGACCTCAAGGGTGCCCAGGGGGACGTAGGGCCGGGCGGCCTCCTGCCTCAGGGTCTGCATGTCTGCCTCTGTGTCCCTGCAGGTTCCCGCCAAGAAGGCCTCTGGGGCCATTGTTGACAGCGACAAAGGTCACCTGGCAACAGGGCGGGGCCGGCCCTGGTCCCACCCTGGCCCTTCCTCCCTCTGCAGCCTGGGGAGGCCTTCAGTGCCCGCAGTTGGTGTCCTAGCCTGGGACAGCACGGGAGTCACCTTTGCGTGGTGCGTGGGGCCAGGAGGTCCCCAGCCCCTGGGTCTACCTGGACGCGGCCGTTGCCCGAGTCCCCACAGGGGACAGGCCCTGGGCCCCGGGGCCTGTCATGCTATAGCCGGTGGCACACCCGGAGCAGGAGCGCAGGTGCCCGCGTGCTCAGCGGGCTCCGTGGGGACCAAGGGACACGCAGCATGGTCCATGCACGGGTTTGAGTGTCCCTTGGCCACAAGCAAGAGCGAGGTGACACGCTGCAGTGTCGAGGGACCTGAGGACCTCGTGCTCAGTGAGACCCAAACACAAGCGTCCAGGAAAGGTCCAGGACGGGAGTCCAGAGACAGACGTGGACTCGTGCCGGACTGGGAGCGGGGAGCCTGCGCATGGGCCGGGTGGGTTCCGGAGTCGGTGGGGGTGGCCGTAAGCGGAGTGGCTTGTTCACTTTACGTCAGTGTAGTCCACGTTTATTTCACCCTGAGCAGAAGTGTAAACAAGCACAACGAAACCCGGAATCTGCCCACCGTGGCACCCTGCCCTGGCCAAGCCCGTCACTGCCCCCAGACGGCCTCCAGCAGCAGCCCAGGCTGTGGCCTCCCTGGGAGACCCTGCCCCATCCCCCGGCCCCGCTGAGCTGGCGGTGCACAGGCCGCCCCCAGGGCTCCCTTCACCAGGAGGCAGCTCGCCTCGCCCTCCGTCCCATCCGTGGGACAGCTGAGCGTAGGCTTCTCGTGACCTTGCTCATCCTCGAACCTGCCCACTGGACAGCTGGAGGGAGGGTCAGTGTTCCCTTCTGTCCTTCCTGGGTCTGGGATAGGGCCTCATCTGGAGGGAAGGGCATGGCCGGGCCCTTGACCAGCCTCCCTACAGTCCTCCGGCCCAGGCCTCCTTTTCCCATGCACTGGCCCACCAGCCTGTTCTCTGCCCCGCAAGGCACCACGGGTCACTCCCTGCGTCCCAGGAGGCTCCTCCTGGGCCCAGCCCTTGCCTCCCCACAGGGCCTGTCCACTCTCCCCTGCATCCTTCCCTTCCACCATGACAGCTCAGCTCCAGACCTCCCGCCCCGAGCTCCCTCCTTCAGTGCCAGGCCTCGCCCCTCCTTCTGGGGTCCTCCCGTCCCTCCAGCCCCCTGGTCCCTCCCCTCTGTGGGACCCTCCCTCAGTGGCAGCAGCACAGGGGACCTGGCGCCATAGGATTGCGCCTGGGGCTTGCCCTGGGCGGGAGCTGCTGCACTGTCCCTCGCGTCCCTGAGGGGGGCCAACAGAGGTGCTCCCTTGGCTCTGGACAGGCCTGGGGGCCCCCACCCAGCCAGGCCCCCCGCCAGTCCCCCCTGGGAGGAGGACAATGGTGCCGTCCCAGGGCCCCTCCCACAGGCACCCCGCCTGAATGCCGGAAGCCGCAGGCTGGTGCTACCTGGGCCCCGCGAGGTCCTGCAGAGGCCTCCGCGGCCAACCAGGGCACCTGCTCCAGGCTGGGGAGCAAGGTTGGGGGACACGGGGCTTGTTTTCTTAATTAAAAAAAAACAACAAAAATAAGATGCTGGCCAATCAGAATGCACGCTTCAATGTACACAGCCGGCCCGCGGGCGGAGGCCTCGCTTCCGGCAGAGGCCGCCCCGTCCACCTGCACAGCTCTGGACTGCGCGACGGGACACAGATGAGGGCAGAGTCACAGGTACATATACACATGCACACGGCCGCGGGCTCCAGACCTGGGGCACTCCACCCCGCGTGGCCTGGCTGTGCCCGCGCCACCCACGCCCCGGTTCACGAGGGGACAGGGCAGCTGCGCAGGCCCAACCACGCCCATCCTGCGGGCTCCCCGGCTGGGGCGATGGACGCAGGACGTCAGGGAAGCCCAGGGTGCCTCCGGAGGGGCCCGGGCGCCCGTCTCCTGTTCTCGCCAGCCTTCCTGAGGCAGGCGGCCAGCAGCAGGGCCAGGAGCAGGGGAGGTGCCACCTGGCAGGACGCCCACGCCCAGCAGGCACAGCAGCATTCAAGTCTCGCCGGCAAAGGGGACAGGAGGAAGCAGGCGCAGGTGTGCGGGCGGTCCGTGCGCAAGTCCCCGTGGTGTCCTCCAGGACGCGCCGGGCCTGCTCCCTCAGGGTGCTCCCGTGGCGCCTGCCGCTCCAGCGGCACCGAGCCACTGCTGGGCGGCCACAGAAGCGGCTGTGAAGACGCTGCTGCCCAGGGCTCCTCTGGCCAGGCCGCGCCGCGCGGTTCCGGCTGGGCGCGGGGTCTCGGGCCTCCTGCCTGGCTGCCCCTTGGCCGGCTGACGCAGCAGGCAGTGTGCGGGGGGCACGTGCTTCCAGGAGAACATGCAGCCCAGCGAGGCGAGGACACAAGCAGGCAGGTCCCAGCGGCGTCCATCCCGCTCTGAGCGCCGACGGGCTGCACTGGGTCTCGGCCGCCGCGAGGGTGCTGGCCCCGGTCCCCGCCCCAAATACTGGTGGACATGGTTCACAATCAGGCGTTTAATCAGACTCTCCAGGCCCAGCTCCCGCCCTCCCGCTGCGTCCTCTGGGCTGTGTGCGGGCGGCAGGTCCATGCGAGTGGAGGAGCAGGGTCTGCCCTGCAGGAGGCTGGCGCCCTGCGCGGCTCTACCGGATCCGGGTGAAGAGGTTGAGCACAGACACGGACTCCTGCGGACACGGGCCGTGAGCCGAGCCACCCCCTGGGCTGGGGCTGGCAGGGCTCGGCCCACCACCCGCCTTACCTTGGTCGAGCGGGTTTTGCTGAAGACATTCCAGAACCTCAGGGTCTCGTCTCCAGCACCAGTGACGATGGCCTCCCCGTCAGGGGACATTGCCTGTGCAGAGGACAGAAACCCTCCATGTCCTCGGGTCTCTGCAGGCAGCCCGGGACAGAGTTGGGGCACAAGGCTGGGGAGCAGGTGTGGGCAGCCAGATGCCATCAGAGCCACAGGGGCAGAGCCTGACCTCAGAGGCCAGGAGGGAGGGCAAGGGCCAGGGCCACGCAGGGCAGGAGCAGGGCAGAGCATGGAGACCAAAGGACGGTCGAATGAGCGCCCAGGAGCCAAGGGGCACAGACGTGCACAGGCGGACACGCTGCGGGCAGCACTGTGCCACGCGGCACTGCCAGGGGCCGGGCTCGCACATGCTGAAGCTAGCGCTCTACCCACGAGCTACACCCCAGCCCAGCACGAAAACATGTTTGCTGGAAAGAACTTGCAGAGGCCCGGTGCAATGGCCACGCCTGTCATCCCAGCTACTCGGGAGGCTGAGGCAGGAGGATCACAAGTTCGAGGTCAGCCTGGGCAACTTAGCGAGGCCCTGTCTCAAAATAAGATAAAAAGGCCTGGGCTGTAGCTCAGGGGTGGAGCGCTTGCCTGGCACATGTGAGGCCCTGGGGTCCAGCCCAGCACTGCAGAAACAGCCAGGGTATCTGGAGGGAGCTGCCCCTGCCCTCTGCCCTCTGCGGCTACAAGCAAAGGGCTCTCCTGTCACACCCTGGGTTATCTGAGGTGGACGCTAACTGTCCTTGGCTTGTTTCTTGTGTGACATGACACACGTAAAGAGACGGCGCTGGGCAGGAGGGAGGGTGGGGGAGGCACTCTCAGCAAGGATGACCTGCCACCAGAGCAAGCCTGGCCCCGCAGTCTCCTCCCCGTGTCTGGCAGAGGCCCCTGGCCAGACGCACTCACCAGGTAGAGGACGCGGTAGGAGTGCCCAGTGAGCTTGGCCACCTGGGTCAGGGACGGGTACTTCCACACGAGGATCTGGTTCTGGGAGTAGCCGTGGGTGCTCACCTAGGGGAGGGCTTGGTGGGTCAGGACGCAGCAGCTGTTTCTGTGCCCAGGGTGGAGGTGTGCTGGAGGACTGGCCTCCCGGTCGCCCCAGGGCGTGGGGTCACAGAGGGCCGGGCAGGAGCAGGCCAGTGTGCTCAGGGACGCCAGGCTTCCCCCCCCCACAGAGGCGGCCCACTCACCAGCTCGTTGGCGTGCTTGGACCAGGCCAGGTTGCACACCTGGGAGCCCGTGTCGATGCACTGCAGCGGCTGCCCCGTGAGCGTGTTCCAGAAGCGGATGCAGCGGTCGGCCGTGCCCCCGCCCGAAGCCAGCAGGCCGTGCTGGTGTGGGGACCAGGCGATGGCCTTCACAGCTGCCAGGTGCTCCGTGTACTGCTGCACGGGACTCAAGCTCGAGTGGTTCCAGACTAGCAGCTGGAGGGCAGTGGCCGTGAGCCTGGGCGCAGGTCCCCATGGCCAGCCCCAGGGAGGAGGTGGCACCTGTGCCCTGGGGCCCGGCCCTCCCTCGGGAACTGGCAGGGCACACCCTAGTCACCCTGCTGTCCCAGCAGGGCTCGCGCAGCAGCAGGGGAGGAGCGGGCGTGGCGTGAAGGTGGGCTGGGCGGCGGCCCCCGTGCCTACCTTGTTGTCGTTGCCCCCAGAGGCGAGTAGCTGGTGGTCCGTGGACCACTTGAGTCCGCACACCTCCTGCCGGTGACCTTGCAGCCGCCGCTCCGACTGCAGGGGTGGAGTGCGGATGTCCCGCTGCAGGATCATGCGGTCCCGGCTCCCGGAGGACAGCTGGTCAGCGTTCCAGGCCAGGGCCCCTGGAGCAGCAGAGGGTGGGGGCTCAGCCTGGCCTGGAAGCCTGACCCAAGGGCAAGGGCAGGGGGCCCGGCTCCTCACCCACGCGTGCCGTGTGGCCTTCCAGCATGGACAGCTTCTTCCCCGCAGCAGCGTCCCAGATCTGCACAAAGCCCTTGTGTGTCCCAACGGCCACCAAGTTCCCCTGGGAGCAATGGCAGGGCAGAGGGCAGTGTCAGGCCCTGGCCTGGGGACAGGCAGCCAGCCCGCCCTGGTCGCCTGGCTCTCCTCTGCCCATGGGCTTGGGATGGTGCCTCCAAATCATCCCGACAGGAGCGATCAGGAGGCGGCGGAGGAGCCCCTGGGGTGCTGGGGTAGAGGGCCTGCAGGGCTGCAGGGGCTCAGGGCGTCAGGGCCCAGCCAGTGTGCTGGGGACAGGCAGCTGCAACATGGGCACAGTTCACACAGAAAGAAGCCCACTCGGCTTCTGAGCCGGGTTCCACGGTGCGTGTGAGGGCGGGCTGGCAAGGCCACGGGCTCCGCCGCCCGTCTTGGGTCCATTCAGGATGCATGGGGCCACTGCCAGGGCTCCCAGACTAAGGGCAGCGGGCAGGCGAGGCCCAGGTTCCCAGAGTGGCGAAAGCTAGGCGGAGGCCAGGCGGAGGCCGGCTGTTCCTGAACACCAGCAGGGACTCCCACGGAGCTGGGCGCTCTTCCTGCCCTGCCTGCCCCTCCAGGGCAGGGGCGTGTGGCCAGTCCAGGGCGTGGCTGCTGCCACGCTCTGGGGGGACTAAAAGCGGTCCCAGGGCGGCGTTCCTCTCTGCCACTGTCCACCAGGAGCGTGCCCAGGTCAGGACGGCCAGGGGTGCACCCCAGGGCGACACACGGGTTCTCCAGGGAGGTGGGTCCTGGACTCACCCGCTCAGACCAGCCCACGGAGGTCACAGAGTCCCCTTCCACGGAGAGGTCGCAGAGCCGCGTCACCTGGGGACAGCACCTTAGTGTGAGATCATGGTCCTCACAGCCAGGGTCTATGGGGCACCAGAGCAGGCCCTGAGCACAGGGGAGGACCCAGGCCAGCACGGGGACAAGTGACGGCTGGGCAGGAGCAGCCCAGGGCTGGGGCAAGGGGCCTGCTGCCACGAGGCCGTGCAGGCCGCGGGGCGAGGCACAGCACGCCAGGGTGGGCACGGGTGCCCTGTGCTCAGCCCTCCTCCGCCCTGTACGCTGGTCTGGCCCCGAACCCTCCGGTCTTGAGCCCATGACTGCCAACCAAGGAGGTTGGCTCCATGCAGCCCGGCAGGTGCGTGGGGCACTCTGGCAAAGAGGAGTCCTCTCTTGCTGCCGCCAAGGCGGGGACTCTCCCGCACTGCGGCCACCAGCCACAGCCTGGGGACAGGGCAGTGCCGTGCCTGTCCAGCTGCTCTGCCCAGGGAGAGGCCGCAAGGACCCTCCCCAGAGGCCCCGCAGCACTGGTACCAGGCGGGCCGGCCTGTGCCCACAGGGCCCACCTGGCTGGTGCACGCGCTCCACAGGTACACACAGGTGCCCAGCCCCACGCTGAGCACGTTCAGGGACGACCAGTCCACCAGGTTCAAGTAGAAGTCGTCCTGCAGCTCAGGAGCATCCAGGACCTTGAAGGGGATTTTGGAGATCTTGCGGGTGGGTTTCCGCGGAGACCGGAGTAACTTCTGACTGGAGACGGTGAGACGGGGATTTGGCATCAGGCGGCCAGTGCCCTCTGACAGCACAAGTCACTGACGGCGCCTCCGCCAGCCTTGGGCCTGCTGCCAGCTGGGTCCACACCCCTCACGTCCACCGTGCTCCCATCCCTGGGACCTGTGGCTGAGGAGGCCCTGCACCCACAGGTGTTTCCGCCCTGGGGATGCCTTCCCCGCTTCCCCGCTGCCCCAGGTTGTGCCCAAGGACGCGGGGCTATGTGTGTGCACAGCGAGGGGCTGCTGGGTCCCCTCTGGGGTGCTGGTGCCCCAGGCCGGCCCCTCCTGGGAAGCCTCCTAGGCCCAGAGGGACGCCACCACTCAAGGGGACGAGGACTCACCTTTTGTTGCTGACGGGAGACAAGGAGTACGGGGACACGTCGTTGCCATCGTCCGGGCTCGAGCGCTTGGTGCTGAGGGAATACTGGGGGTGGGGGCATCAGGGCTCAAGAACCCCCTCAACGCCTGGCACCCCTCGGCTGGGGACACCAAGGCATGCACCATGGCCACCAGGGAGCGGCCCTGTCTGACCCTGCCTGCAGGCCCCCACCCGGGACAACACAGGAGGGGCTCTGGGGGGCACTCCTGCAGAGGGCCACAGGGTCCCTTCAGCCCGCACGTGCTCAGGAGGTGATCAGCAAACAGCCCGGCCTGGCCCAGGCGGCCCCCGTCTCCGGTATCTGGGGCGCACTTGGGGCTGGGGTAGGGGAGCAACCGGGCGTGGCCAGACCCCGCCCCGCCCCCCCGCTTGCTGGGCGCTCAGCCTCGCTGCACCAGAGGCCCCGGAACCTGGCCGGCGGTGCATCGCCAGGCAGAGCCGGCGTCCCCAGCTCACCGTGAAGAGGCCCTTCTTCTCCGGCGTGGAGGGCTGCAGCCTGCGGTCTTCGGTCTGCGGGTCCTGCACCTTCTCGATGCCCGCTCCCAGCAGCTCGTTCTTCAGCAGGGCTGAGTAGGCCAGGCCGTCTGCGGGTACGGCACACACTGAGCCCAGGGTGGGCGGACGCGGGGGCGGGGCTCGGGCGGGGGCGGGGCTCGGGCGGGGACCCTACCTTTGCCGCTGTCCGAGGTGGCGTCTTTGGCTTTGCGGTTCTGGCTGGGAGACTTGTCGTTCTCCTGCAGGGAGGGGTTGGAGGAGGTCGTGTGCAGCCACCCACTGGTCCTGGCAGGACAGGGCTCGGGCGGAGGCTGCTGGACCTGGGCCCTCCCCGCCCCAGGGCCACTCACGTTGATCCTGTGGAAGTTCACGCTCCAGTTGGCCCCGGCACGTGAGGGGATGAAGCGGTCCCCGTGCTTGCTGGGGGAGGACACCGGGGAGCTGGCGGGTGTCAGGGTGCGTCGCATCTCTGAGACCTGGAAGATGCGGGTGGACGCTGCTTTAGCCAGAGCCCCAGGAGCCCCAGGCCAGCCTCTCCCACCACGGCCTCTGTGCGTGAACCCGAGGGTTGGGTGAAGCGTCTGGTCAGCCGACGTGCTGGAACCTGCTGGTGGGGCCCAGGTCTGCAGGCGCTGGGCTGGCCCGAGACCCAGGCAGAGCGACAGAGGAAGCGGTCTCAGAGCAGGCCTCTGCCAGGCCCGGGGGGCGCGGGCACCGGGGCACTCGGGTCACACCAGGCCACCTGCCAAGGCAGCACAATACCAGGGTGGCCAGCAGCCACCACAGAGGGGCCTGGGGAAGGATGCGCTGGGGGCCCCGTGGGTGGCAGGCAGGACTCACACAAGGCATCGTGTTCTCGTTCTGGATGACGATCTGACGGAGCAGCCGCCGCTCATAGTCCTGGTCCATGGTGGGGCAGGGCAGGGCCTGCCAGCTGAGTCAGCCTGAAGCAGGAGGGCAGAAGGTCAGGGTCAGCAGCCGGCAGGGTCACGACAGGAGTGGCCAAGTGTCCGGTGTCAGCAGAGCTGGCTCCTACAACTCGGGCTCTGGGAAGGGACAGAAGGCTCCTCTCGGGCTGCTCCACAGGGGCGTTCGCTGTGACAGGGCGCACGTAGGCCCCTCCGTCCACCTGCAGACCCTCTGACCCACCTACTGCCCTAGGGCACGTCCGCACCCTTGGTCCCTGCCTGACTGGAGGTCTCCACCCAGGAGCTGGCAGGATGCGGGTGACGCAGCGAGGACCTGCCCTGAGCACGGTGGCCTTGGTGAGCTGCACACGCCACGGGGACCGTAAGCCTCGCCTGCACAGGTGCGAGTGTGCGTGTGGGCTGCAGGGAGCTTTGCTTCTCTTTGCATGGAGTTTGCCAAGAACAAGCACGCAGGGTCCAGGCCAGGCTGAGCGGGCAGTGGCTCAGGGATGCCCACATGTGGCCGTCACACCAGCTGCCACACCCTGCAGGGGTCCTGTGCGCTCTGCCAGTCCAGGGAGACCTCGGAGGGGCAACATGCAGGCTGAGGCCTGCGGGTCACTGGCAAGAAGAACCCTCTCGAGGGAGTGGGGTGCAGCCCAGGGCAGGTCGGGCATGGCCTCCGTCTTTGTGAACCAAGTTTCATGGGTGCCAGCCACACCCCCCATGTTGAGCATTCGCCATGCTTCTGCCCTGCGTGGTGGCCGGGAGAGGCGTCTGCACAGGTACCAGTAGAAGTGCGTGGCGTCCAGGCTGCCCCTGCTCCCTGGCCTGCTCTGCCCCCCAGAACCCTGGCCTCTGCGGCCTGGCCCTGCCACTTGGGCTGCTCGGCCTGCAGCCCTGAGCCTCCGCCTGGTGCCACAGTTGGCAACAGAGTATGGGAAAAGCAAAAAAGCAAAGTCCCTTTCAAGAACCAAAAGCTCTAAAGTACAAATCCCTAGCTGGGTGCAGTGGCCATGCCTGTCATCCCAGCTGCTCAGGAGGCTGAGGCAGGAGGATCACGAGTTCAAAGCCAGCCTCAGCAACGGCAAGGCCCTAAGCAACTTAGTGAGACCCCATCTCAAAATAAAACACAAAACAGGGCTGGGATGTGGCTCAGTGGTCGAGCGCCCCTGGGTTTGATCCCTCCAGGAACGGCATGGTGACGCCTGCAGGTGGCTTCAGAAGCCGTGGTGGGAGGCCGAGCTCACCACCGTGCCGTGCCCACGCGCACATTCACTACTGCCAGCCGTCAGGTCCACCTCCAGAACGCCCCCACCCTTCCTGAACCGGAAGCTGTCCCGGACATTGCTGCCCGCCCGCCCCACCGCCTCAGACAGGTGAGCGGGGACCACAGCAGGGGAGGAGGTGGGTCCCCAAGGAGACCTGCACACAAGACGGGGTCCAGTCCACGTGGAGCATCACTGGGCCATGAGCAGGAGACCTGATGTGCGCTGTGACATCGTGCTCAGGGAGATGAGCCAGCCCCAAAAGGCCAGTGCCAGGCGACTCTGTCACAGGGTCCCCAGGCCCACCAGATCCTGAGGCAGGCAGGCGAGGGTGCAGACTCCTGAGGAAGACCGCGCGGCCGTGCCACCCAGGGCGGGCCCAGGACGCGGGCGTGAGGTGGAAATAGATCTGCCCCGCTCCATTCCCCACGGCCCCACTGGCCTCTGACAAGTTCTGGGGCCACAGTCAGAGATGGTATGAATCAGGTGAGCGACCCTGGACCCCGAGCTCCTCAGTGGACATGGTGATAGGGCGGCAGAGCGGACCAGGTCCCACCCGCCCGTGACAAGTGGCCAGCATCCATCTCGTGGCCCTCAGTATGGGGCCGCCCTCCTGCAGAGGGGTCTTGGAGCACCAAGACCAAGCAGGCAGCACAGAACGGGGCTCCTGCTTGGCTTGCCCCTGGCGGGAGGAGGGCTGCCAGGCTGCAGGCCCGGCCCTCCCATCCCAGCTAAGCCTCCTGAAGCAGCTGCCACCTCCTGGTGACCACTGCCCACCCCTCCCACCTGCCCTGGAGAAGTCCCCAGCATCCTCCTGTGGCTCGACGCAGTAAATGGCTTTCCATGCACTGGGGCCACAGAGCAGCTGGCAGGGGTGGCTCCTCGCCCTTCCAAGTCTCCCCTCTCCAGAGGATGCGCCCCCCAACTCCCTGAAGGCCTGGGCACACACACAGGACACATGGCTGCCCGTGTGCCGGGTCCTGGTGGACACCTAATGGGAGACAGTGTCCTGACCCTGGAACCTGGCCACCTTTGGAGTTAGACAAATGAGCCCAGAGGAGCACCCCGAGGGGCCACCAGAGAGGAGCACCCCGAGGGGCCACCAGAGAGGAGCACCCCCTGAGGGGCCACCAGAGGAGCACCCCGAGGGGCCACCAGAGAGGAGCACCCCCCGAGGGGCCACCAGAGAGGAGCACCCCCCGAGGGGCCACCACAGAGGAGCACCCCGAGGGGCCACCACAGAGGAGCACCCCGAGGGGCCACCACAGAGGAGCACCCCAAGGGGCCACCACTGCCTGCTCCAGAGGCTCCTCCTGACTGCTGGGGGCTCGCCCAGTTCCGCTGCTCTGCTGCCCCACTAAGGCTGGGGACAACCCCGGGCACCGAGCTAACCAGCAGGAGCTGACCCAACCGTTCACAGGGCCTACGCAGCTGGAGGCCGCAGAGGACCCTCCGGTCCCCACTGGTGCTCAGGCACGCTGTGAATCTGCAGGCCCACAGGTGCTCATGGAGGGAAGCTGGGAGCAGATGCCACCCTGCACAACTTTTTAATTGGGTGAGGGTAGCCATACCTATAACCGCAGTGGCTCGGGAGGCTGAGGCAGGAGGATCACAAACTCAAAGCCAGCCTCAGCCACTGACCTGAGAGGCTCTAAACAACTCAGCAGACCCTGTCTCTAAATAAAATACTGAAAAAGAAAGGCGAGGGTGTGAATGAGTGGTGACATGCCTCTGGGTTCAAACCCCGCGCCAAAACCCAACACACATTTATAGGTCTTTTTATTTCTTTTTTTGGGGGGCTGGGAATTGAACCTGGGGCCTCGTACATGCTGAGGACATGCTAAGCCATGCTTCGCCAGGGAGTCACACCTGGGGCCCAGATGCCACCTTCTAAAGCAGCGCTGCCTCAGGGAAGCCACTCTGGGGCGGGGGCTCCTGGGCATGTCCAGTAGAAGCCCCGCTCAGTCAAGGCCAGCACGAGGGCACATCAGCCCACGGGCAGTGAGGACGGCTGGGAGCCAACTCTTCACGAGCAGGGTCCACCCCTGACCAGAGCGAGGCAGCGGCCCCAACACCGCATGAGAGCCGGGCACACACGCCACAGGCAGGCAGCACCGTCAGCTGTGCGGCTCGAGGGGCCTGAGGAGCCCAGGGGCACTGCTGCACGTGGCTGCCGAGGTCAGCGCCACTGCCTCCTCGGGTTCAGGGCTACCAGCCCCACAGCCACGCGTGCCCCCTCACACAGCAAGCGACGGGGTGACAGGACTAAGGACCACGCTGGGCCACCACAGGGTCCCCCAGGAGGTGGGCTCATAAGGGTCTGAGTCAGAGAGACGCGCTGGAAGATGAGGGGCAGCGAGTGGGGCTGTGGGGCCTCAGAGCTGGGGGGCTGCAGACGCCCCAGGCTCAGCGTGGCCGGGCCGCGCCGCACCCCAGGAGGACTCTGGACCTGGGGGAGCTGCCGCAGAAGCCGCAGGGGCTGCGTCCTCGGAGGCCCCAGTTCACCTGCACCACAGGGAGGAGGAAAGGCGGAAGCCCTAAGAGGAAGGGCCAGGGACTCGCTGGTGGAGAAGGAAATGTCTGCGAGGCAAGACACACCATTTCATTTAAGGGAACAAAGACAGCTCGGGCGTGGCTCGGGGCGGAACGCTGTCCACGAGAGCAAGGCCCTGGTTCCACCCCAGCCAAACCAGGAAAAGGCCACCCTCAGGGAGGAGAGCAAGCTGGCACAGGGTCTGAGCAGACCCTTCTCAGAAAGGACGCCTGTGCTCCCGCACGCTGCGGAGCCACCAAGCCCGAGCATCTTGCCCCTGCAGACGGGCAGACGGGCAGGGCACCCGTGCTGGTCCGCGGGGAGCTGCGCACAAGCTGGCAGGAGCTCAGAGTCGGTGCTTCTGAGAGGACGATTTGGCAACTGCCTGCAAAATGTAAAAGTGCACATCCCTCTGAGCGCTCGCAGGCAGCCCCGACTTCTAAGAACTCAGCAGGGGCTGCGCACATGCAGGAGCGCTGCTGCTGGCGCGGCTCTGCAGACGCCAAGCCAGGTGGGAAGGACCTGCTGTCTGTGCAGCTGGAGGAGGTCCGGTCTGGGGAGGGGGACGAGGCGGGTCAGAGGAAGGAAGTCCCAGTTAACCTGCCGCCACTTTTACTTCCTGTGTTTGGAGTCACGTGGACGCGTCAGCTGTTCAAAACCCAAACCATCCCCTCCGCCGGGCAGGCAAGGGCACTAGACCGTGCCCCAGCGCGTTCTTACTCTGGCTGCGTGGCGGAAGTTTCACAGTGAAACGTTGGTGGGGCGCAGATCCGAATGTGCTACTGTGAATGAGCCATCATTGTGCCTCCAAACCATGTGGGCTCCACGGGGTCAGGGGACTCAGAGCAAACAGAGCCCACCCAGAGCCAGATGGGCCTCAGCTGAGCCTCAGCCAGGCCTGCAGAGTCCCTCAGGGCCAGCCTGCAGGGCGCCCCCAGGGAGGCTCCTGCCTGAGAGATGGTGTGCGGGGCCAGGACCCTCAGCTGCTGGTCAGGGTCACCGTGGGTTAAAGGGAGGTTCTGCTCTCAGCAGAGTCCCCCAGAATGGAGACAGGGACCCCTGCTGCCACTGCCATGCACAAGCCTTCCACTTCCAAGCTTCCGGCTGCTCCTCTGGGAACACAGCACGACTGGGTGAAGAGCGGCCGGGGTCCCGCCCAGCTGGGCCTCACGCGAGGCTGACCTGTGCCAGGCTTCCACTCCCTGGCAGGGTGCCGTCCCACTCATAGTGGGGACGCACAGGCCCCCTCCTGCTGTCCAGCTCTGGGCGCTCTGAGCTCCTGTTCCTGTGCTCCTGCTCCTTCTCACCAGGAATTCAGCAAAGGCAGTTCCATGTCACTGTACCCAGGAGTTCTGGCCCTGGCCACTCTGCCCCAGGGGATGCCAGCAGTGTCCAGGAAGGCTTGTGGTCGTCACCACTGGGGGGGTACAGTGCCCCTGGCATGGAGCAGGTGGAGGCCAGGATGCCCCACTGCAGAGAATGAGACAGGTGTCCACAGGGCTGCAGGCGAGCCCTTGCTCCAGGGCCAGGCAAGGGGGTGAATCTGCATGCATGAGACCACTGGAGTGAGCAGGCTGGCCTTTAAGCCAGCAAGGCCCAAGTGGCCAGAGGGCAGCCCTGTGCCCTACCTGTGTCCCTCTTCAGCTAAAGCCGGTGTGGTCCCAGAGAGTGCTCTCTTGAGTGAGAAAGGGGCAGGGTACCAGCTTTCGGTGCCAGGTTTCCAGGCCATGCCCCCGTGTGGGCAGGAGCCACTGAAGCTCGCCACGGGACAGAAGCTGCAGGGAGCCACCTTGAGGCTCAATCTGAGGCTCCCAGGGTCAGCACGTGCGTAGGGTGGTCTGCAGCATGACCAGGGCCTGGCCTCCTCTCTGGCCCCGGGCAGCCCTGGGGACCTCTCCCAGAGTCCTCACCGGCCAGCACACCATCCCCAGGAACAGAGCAGTCTGGCTCAGAGGCCCTTGGCCAAATTTTGACTCCTTCCAGTCCTGCTTATCTTGAAAAACTGGTCCCTACTGTTTTCATACTCTGAAGCTCTTCAAGGAACAAAAGAAAGGCCGGCTGCTGTGATGAGACTGCGACCCGCTGAGCAGGCTGACTGTGGGCTGGCCAGGACTGCCCCGGCCACGGTGGAGGCCAGCACCCTCATGGCACTGTGGACGCCGGGCAGTTCTCAGGTGGGACTCTGGGCATGCAGGGTGTGCAGTGGCGACCCTGGGCTCTGCCACTCCAAGCCAGGGGCTCCTCCAGGAGTGACGACCACACATCCCCAGACATCACCCCGTGTCTCCTGGGGGCAGAATCATCCCTGCATAAGGACGACTCTGGCCTCAGGAGCAGCAGCTGACCGACAAGTACGTGCAGACTGGCACTGGCCAGCCCAGGGAGCCCCCAACCAGCCCCCTGGGTGCCTGTGTGGCCCAGGCCCTGCCCCAGCCACCCACAGACCAGCCCCCCATGTGCAGACAGGCCCAGCGCCACCCTGCGCGGGGAGGGGACGGCAGCAGGCACGGCGAGGGAGGAGCCAGGTCCTGAACTGGCAGTCTGGCCCCTGCACCCATGCTCTGGACCCCAGACAAGGCTGCTCTGAGGCTGAGATGCCCAGAACTCCACAGAGAAGAGAACAGTGGGGCTCTCTGCAGTCTGGCTCAGCTGGAGCTGTCCAATGAAGGACCAAGGTGACAATGGCCAAGGGCAGCATCTTGGGGGCAAAGTGCTGCTGTCTAGGGCACCCATATGCAAGAACCAGGAGGCCAGCATGGTCCCAGGCATCCCCAGACTTCCATGCCACTCTGGGCCAGCTGCCTCCTCCCAGGGGGGTAAGAGGTCCAACTCCGGTCGTCTACGGGGCTGGGGGAGAGGCTCCAGAGAAAAGAGTCACAGCACGGAGCGTCCAGTTTCCCGTGCACACCCAGGGGGGTCTCATTTGGCCTGTTCACCTGCCTCCCAGAGTCGCTGCACAAAATACATCACCATTACCACCACCTTGTCCCCACTAATCTGTTCCTGCCACCCCCTCAGGTCTCTCAGTTTCACAATGATCAGAAGCAGCTATGCAAGCAACCTAGAACATTCCCTCAAGCCCAGGGCCCTGCCGTATCCCATGCCAGCCAGCCCTAGCCAGCAAACCTCCAGGGCACGGGAACCACCTTGTAACCCTCCTGCCCCTCCCTCCCTCCCTCCCTCCAGCGAATCACAAGCCCTGGTGACATTCTAGAGGGAAAGAGCCTGGGCTATGGACAGCCAGCCCTGGCTTTGAGTCACCTCAACCCTTACAGGCCACAAGGCTTTGGGCACCTCTTGGGACCTCAATCTCTTCATCTCAGGTAGAGGTGCAGCTGTGAGACAGGGCACAGAGTTTGTGAAGCAGTCAGCTGCAAGCCTGACCCAGGGGTGCCCAGGAAGCAAGTGGCCAGTCCCACAAGCTCAATGACAGGCACATGACAAGTCCCCAGACAGCCTGTTTCCTGCTCCTCTATCTGCGCAGTACAGGCAGGCTGTGGCAGGCAGGTACCCTGGAGGCTATCCTACCATCCAGTGACCTCTTCCCATGCTAGGGAGAAAGCCAAGAACTGAGAGCAACAGGGCTCCCCAGTGGGGAACGGTCACATGGCTGATGACATGGGGAGGTGACTGGATCAGAACGCAGCCCCAGCCGCACACCGAGAACTCCAAAGGCCGGGGCCCCCAGTCGGGGATGAGAATAGCCAGGGGCCCTTTAGCCCTCAGTGCAGTCAAGACATGGCCCAAAGGCCCGGCACGCAAAGGGGCTGCACCCCACCCCGGGCTCCGACGGGAATCCTAAGAAGCAAGTCACTCCCGGGGAGGCGGTGCCCAGGCCTGAGCCACCCCCAGCACCCACTCATTCGCGAGCACATGTTTATCCCTCCAGCCCTGCCTCAGTGAGAATTCCAGGCTCTACAAAGCTGTCATCATGGCTCTGAGGTTCAGAGGCTGAGAATCCCACCCCATTGTTCCTGGCCAGCAGGGTGCTCCCACCTCCAGTGCCCCCCAACAGAAATGCCGCTCCAACTCAGGAAGACCTGGGCTTCTGTCCGTGGCCCCCTTGCATCACCCAGCACCCAGCCAGTCTGCCTTGGTGACATGGGGTCTGCAGCAGCCCACATAAGGCAAACAGTCCCTGCTGCAGCAGCTCAGAGCATCAGAAATTCTGCCTTGGCTAGGGCCACTGCAGTGCCCACCCACAGGTCCAAGGAAGGGCCTCAGGGGAGTAGCCTGGGGTGCTCAAGTGGCCTTTCCACCCCAGCGTGGCAAGGGCAGGGGCTGCTCTGTAATGGGCTGTCCTGGGCACTGCAGGTGAGCAGCAGCATCCCTGCCTCTACCCACTCCATTCCAGGACACTCCAGTCCTGACAGCCACCAGGTCCTCAGGCACTGTCCAGTGTCCACTGGTGTAGCATCACCAAGGTGGGGAGGCCTGGGAACAACAGGCGTATCCACTCACAGAGAGGCAGATGCAGAGCACGCTCCACCTGCACCTAGAGCGTCAGTCAGCCACAGGCAGAAGTGAGGCTCTAACACTCTGCAGCGCGGATGGGCCTTGAGGGCACTGCGCCGTGAGGACCAGATGCACAGGGACACACCATGTGACTCCCTTGGTAGGTGAGTCCAGAGACAGGAAAGGGATCTGTGGGTTCCGGGGGCCAGGGTGGGAACGGGGTGATTGCTCGTGGGACAGGCCTCTTTGGGGTGATGGTTCTAGAAGTGGACAGCGGAGACGGCTACCCAACTTGGCAAACAAACAGAACCTGAACCATGCTTTCCTACTGTCACTGGTGTGGCGTGACACCTGTGTGCACACCACTGTGATCAGAAACCCAAAAGATGGATGGAATTCTAAAACAAGGGAAGAGAAGGGAACTGAAGGATGAGCAGGTCAGGCAGGGATCAGGGCACGGGCTCACTCCCAGAGCCTGGGCGCAGCGCATGCACAGACTGCCAGGGGTGCCGATGAAGCCCGGCAGGAGAGGCAAGTGGGTCTCCTCCTCCCACAGGTGAGGTCGGTGGGGCAGGAATGTTCACCTGGGGGCTTTGGTTCTGGGCTTGCCCCGGCCCTCACCACAGCACACACTGGACAGGCATCCGGGTCGCCAGGGCGGGCTCTGCAGGGCAAAAGGGAGGTGTGGGCAGAACAGTGACGGGCAGAGCTGGTGAGCAGGAGGTGACTAGGGGCCACAGGGAGCTGTTGGGGACACAAAAGAGGGGAAGCCACATGCTCCCTGTGACCCCTCCAGCAGGGGCCTGCTTACACCCAGCATGTGCTTGGGAGCAGCAGCCTCTTCAGGACACAGACCCACTGGGGACAGGGTGGAGACCAGACAGTCATAGTGAGCGCCACAGGCTCAGTCTGGGCTCCCTGTGGGGCTGCCCCCAGTTCTGTGGGCATGGTGTTGGGTCGTTCTTGGGGGTGCAGAGTCCTGGGCACTGCAGGGTGCTGAGCAGAGTCCCCAGCTTCCACCCACTTTGTGCCAGGGTCCCTCCAGTTGGAACAACCACAGATGCCTTCCTGAACTGGCCCAGCTCTAGAGGAAGGCAGGCAAGGGCCCTGTGAAGTGTTCAGTTCCCCACATCCAAGTCCCTGTACCAGGAGCCCCCAGGATCAGCCGGCCAAACAGAGTGACTCTGGATATTCATCCCTCTCAACCAACCCCATTCTAGGCCCCCCAAGCCTGGATGTGCCCTATACACAAAACCCAACCCACCAGGAACCCCAAGGACTAGTAAACAGTGTGACATTTCCTGCTGAATAGAGAAAGCAGCTCGAGCATCGACACAGACCCCTTCAGAAGTCCTACTAGGCTTTTCCATCTCCTCCAGGGCCCTCCTGTCTACACCCCGATCAATCACTACCCCACCAGGGCAGAGTCCCAGGTTTCACTGGGGCAACAGTCACAGGAGCCACCGGCCAGCACACACTGCTGAGACATCACCACCAGCAAAGCAGGCATCCTGGGAGCAGGACTGAAGACCACAGCTCTGTTCTCTGGGGCAGCCTGGGCCTCACAAAATCCCCTGCAGCCCAGCTGCGCCCCACACAGTGCCCGGTACCCCTGTGAGAGCCCAGCACTGCCAAAACAGACGGCACCCTTCGCCCTTGACATGCGCCTAGTGGTTCATGAGAAATTCTGCGTGACTAATGGCCTTGGATGCATTCTGGAAGCACCCTGCACCATTTCGGACACGGTCCTCAGGAGACATGGGTCAGGAGCTCCCAGGGGGGCACATCCAGCCACCATCAGAGATGCTGCCCAACCTCCTCACTTCACAGTCCTTCCTTCAGGACCTGGTCCTGGGTGGCACTGTGGGCTCGGCCTGAATGACTTTTCATTAGGTAAATCACCCACATCCAAAGTTTGGTGAGAAGGTTGGGGGAGCGGCCTCCCCAGCAGGAGGATGAGGTCATCAGTGGCCTGGGGTTGGGGGATCTGCTTCCCAATCAGAGAAGTGCCCGGATTCAGGGCACGAATTTTGGGTGGAGAAAACAGGGAAAAACCAAAACAGGTTTAGGCACCTGCACATAGGTGGGTCTCAGGCTTTGGGTCAGGAACAGGTCTAGAAAGGGGGTGTTCATAGGCTTTAGTAGGGGAAATGGCTCGGGGTGGGGGGCAGACAATACACGCAGGTGGTCAGAGGTGGCCAGGAGGGATGGGGGTTCAGATGGGAAGCTGGGCAGAGATAGGCTGTCTCTGGTTTTGGTAGGGTCACTCTGAAGTGGGAAAGCCGAGTGTTGAGGGAATCACTGACACTGGCTGCAGGGCTAGCAGGGTGGGAGAAGAGAAATCTGAGGGGTCCGGTGGGATGGGGACATGTAAGCACTCAAACTTTGTCCCCTGGGCAATTTTGTGTCCCTGTAGAGGACAGGGTCCAGCACCCGAGTCGGGTCGTTTCCGGGTGCCCGGGACTCATACCGTATTTTATTGCGGGGAAGGAGTCACAGCAGGCTCGGCCAGCCGGGCAGTGTAAACGTGGGAAGCGACAGGGCTGGGAGGGTCGGAAGGTGCAGGGCCGGGACTGACAAGCCAGAGAAGCGGCCGGGCAGGGGCGTGGGGCTGCTGCTGGAGAGGCTGGGGAGGTGGACGGGACCCCGGGCACTGGGGGTGGCGCTGAGCCTGACACTTGGGGCGGACGGCGGGCGCTGCCTGCGGGGCAGCAATGTCCCGGCAGCAGGTGCCGAGCGGGGGGGCGCGCAGGGCAGAGCGGCGGCGCTCGGACTGGGGCTGGGACGGGCGGTGGGGATGCTGAGGTCACCCGCCCGGGCACCTGGGGCGCGGACCAGGGGCTGGAGGCTCCTGCAGGGGCCCGGGCTGCGGAGGGGTGGCGGCCCGGCGGTCGGCTACGTTCGGGGGTCGCGGTCGACACCGCCGCCGCCTGGGGCCTGGGGGGCGGGTCCCCCCACCCGGCCGCCTCACCTGGCTCGCTCCCGTCGCCCGCTGGCTCCCGCCGGCCCCGCCTCTCCCGGCGCCGTGCCGCACCCGCCTCCGGCCCCCGCAGCTCCGCCAGGCCCGGCCGCGGCCGCCGCTGACGGGTTCCCGGGCTCCGCGGTGCCTAATATGGCGGCGCTCGCTGCTCCGCGGCCTCCCGGCTCCCTCCCTCCGCCGCGCGCGCCCGCCCCGCCGCGCGCGCCCCCGCCCCGCCGCCACGCCCCCACGCTGGCGCGCTGCGTGCCATCGCCCCGCCCCGCCCCGCCCCCGCCCCGCCCACTCCGGGAGGCTGCGCCTGCGCGCGTGGAGCATCTCGGGAGGACGTGACGTCTCTCGCTATTCGAATCAATACAGGAAGCGAGGCGCCACGCGTTGCCAAGGGCAACCGCGGCCGGAAGGGGCGGGCGAAGAGCTGAGGCTGCGCAGAGAATGGGGAAATGGCTCTGCTCGGTGGAGGGCGTGGCTCCTGTTAGAATACGGTGTAGGTATTGGACCCCCGAGGAGTGGACCCCGAAATGGTAGACCAGAGGCAGGCTCGTACCTCAGTGAGGCAGCCACGACGCGTAATAAGGCAGAGGGAACCCAACACCAAGAAACTCCACTGCTGGGACCGTCATTCAGCAAACGCTTGGCTCCCACGGTGCTCCTCCCAGCCCTCATCAAACAGCAGAACGAGCCCGATGGAGACCCCTGGCCAACAAAACAAACAACAAAAGCATTTTTTAAAAGATCCCTGCCCCAAAATTGGCAAAGGCTGGACCTGGGGTGTGGGTCAGTGTGGAGCCCTTGCTTCAGACCCTAGATTCCATCCCCAGCACCGCATGAAAATGCAGGACTGGAGGCAAGGATCTGAATAGACATTTCTCCAAAGAGGAGATGCAAATGAACGATAGGTGCATGTAAAGATGTCAGCATCCTCAGTCATTGGGGAAATGCAGATCAAAGCCGCGTTGAGATACTAGTTCATGCCCACCAGACTGGCTTTGATTCAAAACAAAACAAATCAGAATAGTCGAAAAAGGAAAGCAAATGAATGTTGGCAAGGATGTGTAGAAATAGAAACCCTCCTACACTGCTGGCGAGGTTGTAAAATGGTGCAGCCAATGTAGAAAACACTTTGGCAGTTCCTCAAAAAGTTAAATATAGAAATACCACGTGACCCAGTAATGATGCTCCTAGGTATCTACTGAAGAGAAATAAACACACATCCACTCCAGCCAGTACTTGGCCACGCCTGTACTTCGGAGGCTGAATCAGGAGAATCCCAAGTTCAAGACCAACCTGGGCAACTTAGTAAGACCCTGTCTCAAAAATTTAAAATGGGTGAGGCACAGGGTTCAAGTCCAAGCACTGCACAAAACAAACTCCTACACAAATGTTCATGGCAGCCTCTTCATGGTAGTTGACATGTGTAAACAAGCCAGACATCCTTCAACTGGTGAATGGATAATAGCCCATGCAGACAATGGCATATTAAGTGTGTGTGCATGGGTGTGGGGTCTCCTGGGATGTGGGAGTCCCTCCTGCCATGCCCTGACACTCCCTGCAAACATGACATTTGGGTGGAGACCTGCAAGAAGAGTGGACATCACAATACCTAGTTTCTCCTTTTGCCCCTTTGGTATGAAGTGATGTGTACTATATAAATACCTGATTTCCAGGAGCTCTGCAGCTATCATAGGGTCCTGAGCAGGGCCATTCAGCATATGTGACATGATCCATCTAGGAATTTTAAATTTTCTAGTAGCCACATGTAAAAGAAAAATTCTGGCAGAATTCATTTTAATTAAGTACTATTTTATTAAAATAGTTTTGTTTCAACATGTAATCAAACTCAACCACTACTAATGGGGTATTTTATGTAATTTTTCTCAAACTCAGTCTTGCGATTCAGTGTGTGTCGGTCATTTACATCCCATCTCCACTGAGATGCTAATTTTGATCAGAAATCCTTCATCTCTTTTTACATTTTTAGCAGGAAAAAATAGATTTGCATTTCCCAGGTATTTCAAAAGGCTTAAAAGTTTTCCAGCTTTATTCCCTTTTCATTTAAATTGCTTAGATTTTGAAAATTACAAATTCAGTTCCAGAGTGGCACCAGCTAGTTAGGGGCCACCATCTGGCTGGTGAAGATGTAAAATATATCTTCCATCACAGACAGTTCTGGGATGGTCTGAGGATCGGAACAGGTGGGCTGGGGGCTGGGGTGTGGCTTAACTGTACAGCCTGCACTTAAGTGAGCACAAGTGTCACCAGAGAAGAGGTGTCCCGGGAGGAGGGTGGAGTTCCTGGAGAAAGCAGGGAACTGGATTCAGGCTCAACGGGGTCCCTGGCTCATGTGACAGAAAAGAATTTCAGCACGTGCCAGTCACAGGAATGGGGAGGCTTGTCGGAAGCAGACAACCCTCCAGGGAGAATGTGGCCATCTCCAGGGGGAGATACTAGCTTTGAGGTTCCCGGCTCTTCTCCAAAGAACACTTGGGGAGGGGTGGGGACAGGAAGGTGTCATTCTGAGGACCCTGAGGCTGACATGGTCTCTGTTATCTGATCCATAGATAGTACTAGAAAGTCCCCTAAATTATAGATTTCTTAAAACGTCCTCTCTACCTCTTCTGCTTGCTAGGGCTGATCAGCAGTGCGCAGATAAGAGTGACGGATTTCCCAGGAATCCGGGTGACAGGCCTGGAAAGGCACGTTCTGACTGACAGCCCTATTCCTGGTCCTGCCTTCAGGTCTCTGCCTGTTTTTTTTTTTTTTTTTTTTCCCTAGTTGTTGATGGACCCTTATTTAATTAATTTATTTGTATGTGGTGCTGAGCATCGAATCCAGTGCCTCACATGTGCCAGGCAAGTGCTCCACCACTGAGCTATGACCCCAGCCTTCACCTGTTTTTTTCCTTCTCATTTATTCTGTCCTATCTCAAAAGGACCTGGGTTCCATCCCCAGCACCAAAAAGGGGAAAAAAAAAAAAAATGTTGCGCAGAGCAGCTTGTTAGTGACCATCTTTCCCTCCTGACCAGACCTGATTTCTCTTTCCTCAGACCCAGTACCAGGCTCAAGAAAGGTGTTCCCAGTAGTGAGGGCTTGCTGCCATGCCAGGGTATCAACACTCCAGCACCTATTTAAAGAAATCGGTCATGTGCAGAGGTTGCAGGCGTGCAGCCACAAGCCGAGGACCCCCAAGGGTTGCCAGCTACCACCAGAAGCTGGAAGGAGCCGAAGGACAAGGACCCCCACCCCCACCCCCAGTGCTAGGAGCGAGGCTGGCCCTGCCAACTCCTCTCAGGGACTTGTGGCTGCCAGGACCCTGCTGCATTAGCCGTGGTGAAGCAGATGCCCATTAACGGCAACTTCCTGATAACTTGTTTTTCTGTAGCATCTGAAACAGCCCCTTTGGAAATTAAAGCTCCAAGATTTTTTTAACTTCTAAACTACCTCTTACTGAGAATGAAAACTTTCAGACTACCAAGAAACCAGGACTAACGGGCTCTCTGGCTAGCCGAATCTGTTCTGATCCTCTTCTCTTACAAAGGATTCCCTTGTCCCTGGAGTTTTTGGAAACTGGTGATTTGAGGCAAAAATAAGTCTCCTCTATCTTCGTTCAAAGCAGGTTTTGAGTAAGTCAACTTTCCTGCTGGTTCAATGGCCTTCCCTTGTGGTACAAGGCCTGGCCTCTGCCCCTCCCACCCCAAAAGTGACGTGGAAGCAGACAGGAGACACAGGTGCCTGTGCTTCTTTGGTATCAATTACACACAGGCCTGTCTGCAGGGTCCAGATGCCAAGGTCTCAGACTTACACAAGCCTTGTTTTGGGGTGTGGCTTCTGATAACTGTTTCCTGTGCCCCTGGTCTATCTTCTCCTGCAGAGCATCCTGGGGGCCGTCACACCTGGCACCCAGCCCACAGCCCACGGCCTTCCGGAAGCACTCTGTAAACATCATCCTGAGCCACAACGGATCTGAGGTGTGGCCCCAGGTGGTTATCTGGAGTCTACTTTGACACAGGGAGGCAGCACAACCCTGAGAACGCCGGGATGTTGGTCGGTTTCATGAGGCCAGAAACTGGATCCTTCTGCAGCTTGTGTCCAGGGACTGTGCCTGGTACACAGGGATTCCTGCTGATCATGAACTGACGTTTTCTTAAAACAGCAGTTGGCCTGTCTTGTGACTGCACACTCTGCTTTGCCCTGTGCTATGGTTTCACGAATTGCCCGTGGGTTTGTTTACTCTTTAGAATACGCAGATGCACATATGTGTTTATGCCTACATGTATATATGGGTTTCTTGCATGCCAGGCAAGCACTCTACCACTGGGCGATACCCCCAGACCCTGGCCCTGCGCTCCCTATATATTTTAACTTGCAATACTGGGGATCAAACCTAGGGCCTTTCATATGATAGACAAGTGCTCTATCATTGAGTTTACACCCCCAGCCTGGCCCTTTTTATTTTATTTTTATTGTGATTATCCTTTCATTTTTATGTGGTGCTGAGGATTGAACCCAGGGCCTTACACATGGTAGGCAGGCCCTCTACCACAGAGCCCCCCTTTTATTTTTGAGACAGGGTCTTGCTCAGTTGCCTGGCTGACCAAGAGCTTGCCATCCTCTTGCCTCACCCTCCCTCCCCAAGTAGCTGGGAATTACAGGTGTGTGCCAACATACTTGGCTCCCTGCCCACATTTTTATTGTTGTTATTAATATTTTTTGGTACTGGGTATTGAACCTTGGGTGCTTAACCCCTGAGCCACATCCCCAGCCCTTTTATTTCTAAAATTTTATTTTTTATTTTGCAGGATCTTGCAAAGTTACTTAGGGCCTCACTAAGTTATTGAGACCGGCCTCCAACTTCCCATCCTCCTACCTCAGCCTCCTGAGTCGCTAGGATCACAGGCATTCCCTACCATGTCTGGCTCCTGCCCACATTTTAAAAAGGAAAGATTGTGTTTGAAATCTTTGCTGTCTGGCTTCTTAAAAAGCATTTGCTGGGCCAGGTGCAGTGGTACAAGCTTGTAGTCCCAGGAACTAGGGAGTCAGGGCCAGAAGATTTCCAAATTCGAGGCCAGTCTGAGCAATTTAGTGAGGTGGGGTGTGGTTCAATGGTAGAGCACTTGCTTAACATGTGTGAGGCCCTGGATAGCATTTCCAGAACTGTAAAAATAACAAAAAAGTGAAAAAATGATCAAAGAGAGCAAATTCTGATTGTTTCAAAGGGAGGGTGCAGAGGTTGGTTTAATTGCTGCTCCATCCTTCCAGTTACTCATGTCAAATACCCTGTCCATTACATATAAAGGCATCTTTGAAAATACTTTTCTAATTTTATGACTTTCAATAAACAAGCAAAAAGAAAAAAGCCCTGTCCTCATCACTGGACTCCCCCCCCCCGCGCGCGCGCGCACACACACACACACACACACACACACACACACACACACTGAGGCGCTGGGGGTGAACCTGAACCTAGGGCCCTGCACATGCCAGGCAAGTGCTCCACCACGGAGCTGAACCCCAGCCTTTGCAGGATTCTCTCTCTCAAATTCCAGATCCATTCGCTTGTGTTCCAACTTCCAAATTAATCCAGAATGTGAGTACTTCGGTCTCCCTACTTTCTCGTTTGCCTCCCCAGCAAAGGAACCGTTTACACTCAAGTCGGGCGCCTGCGCGGGACGCCCCGGAGGTGGCTGATCTTATAGGGTCTGGGTCCCGCTGCCGGGACTGCCTCCAGCCTTTCAGCCTTTTATCTGACTCTGCCTTTCAGGGCAGCCCTGGAACGCCCGCGCCGGGACCTGGCCGCCCTGCCTCCGGCTGCACCCCGGGGGCTGCAGATCTTTCACCACCTCGTTCTGCACCTCCGCCTTGTGTTCCGTCTCCCTCAGACGACAGCGGTGTGCGCTTTCGAACGGCGAAGGCGGCAGGCTGGTCCAAGGCGCCCGCGCACTAGTTATTAAACCAACGAATGAATGAACGACCGATCACCTCCTCTTTTTTATCCCTCTCTTCCCTACGGGGGCTCCGGCCTCCGATCATTGGTCACGCCCCCGGGTCTGGCCACGCCCCCGAGGCGCTGCGCATGCTCCTTCGCCAGCCGGCCTCCGCGCCGCGCGGAATCGGCGCGAACCATTTCCACTCGCGTCGTGGGGGGATGCCGGAGGGACTCTTCCAGAGTGAGGGCGGAAGTTGCCCGTCCCTTCCCCTGAGGTATGTCCCTGGTCTGTTGCTGCGGTGCGGGTTTCCATTTTGGCACCGGTGCTGGCTGGGGCTTCCGCTGCGCACGGAAACCGTTGGCCGGTCCCCCCGCGGCGGCGTTGGCACCGTCCGGCTTGTCACGTGGGCGGGAAGATGGCGGCGCCCAGGGTGCGCTGCGAGCGTCGCGGCTGTTGAAGCCGTCGTGGGAGGTCCCCTCGGGTGTGGCGTCTCGGAGCTCGTCCGGGTGGCGGCGGCGGAGCACGGTGCGGGGCCGGGTCTGGCGCGTGGGCCCGAGGGGCCTCCGGGGTTCGTGGGCAGGGTGGCTGGAGGGGTCTCGCCCTGGGGTCCCGAGTCCAGCGAGCTGGTCCCCCTGGTCTTGGGGATCCCGTACATCCGGAGGCCCCTGCAGCAACCCCTTTCTCCGGCTTGGGGGACCCTGGGCGGCTCCCGTCCCGGAGCACCCACTGGGAAGCTCTCGAGAAGTCGTCCCTGTGGAGCCGGTCCTTTCGGGGGTGGGATGTCTTGTCCCCGCTCTTTCTGTTGGAGGGTGTGATTCCTGCATCCCTTTATTAATATATCTTGTCTGTGTCTAAGGCCTTGGTGGGGGCAAGCGGATTCTTAGATTCTGCCTGGATTAGGGACCAATCCCCTGACCCCCACCATCCAGGAAAAATAATCCTAAGGTATGAATTTCAGGACTTCCCTTGCCCTGAGCATAGAGGAGGGACCTGGGCTCCCTGGGAAGGATTCATTAACTCCCTGTAACTTATCAAGGGCTACGTAGTGGCGGGTTTGCCTTTTTAAACAGGGTGGTCAGAGAAGGCCTCCGCCAGAGGGTAATGTCTGAGCAGAGATTCGAAGGAAATCAAGACTTGTGAGCTGTTTCAGGTGGAGACACTCAGCCCCTGGGTGTGTGACTGGAGCTGCACAACCTCTCCTCTCCGTCCCTCACTTTCTTCTGTAGTGGCAACTTAAACTTCCTGGGGAGCAGAAGAAGCCTTTCTGAGGTGTCTCCAGGGAGGCCCTGCAGACTGGAATTCAGAAGCCCTGAGTTTCTGCTTTTAGGCAGGTGCTGCTCATCCATGTAGATAGAACGAGGAGTCAGGTCTCAAAGCCCCTAGTGTCTTGCTAGCTCCTGCTCCTGCCTTTTGTGGTCTCTGATGCCTCTTCCTCAAGGTGTGACCATCCTTTGATGGCACCTGTCCTAGGTAGCTGTGCCTCCCTCATTATGCCCAGGCAGCCCTACTGACGCCGCTGGAAACCACAGAGGGCTGCAGGCATGCCACTGCCTGCTTGCTGTGCCTGTCAAGCACCTGCTAGGTTTTCCACTGGTCTGGAGGGCAGAGGAGTCCACCCTCCCAACTGTCGCTTCATCCTTTTTTACCTTTTGTTTTGTTCGTTTTTGTGACAGTTTTGAAGGTTTTGAAGATAGAACCCGTGTTGCTCTACCATTGAGCTGCGTCACCTGCTCCATTAACTTTCTATCTTGAGACAGGGTCTTGCTAAGTTGTCCAGCTGGACCTTGAACTTGTGTCCTGCCTCAGCCTCTTGGATAACTGGGGTTACAGTTGTGACTGCCACAACCAAAAGTAGTGTCATTTCATCTTAATTTGCCCATGCAGCAGAGCACTTGTGATTTAGAGACCAACTCTGGACCATACTGCCTGGGTACATGGTGCACGCCATCATCCCAGCTGCTTGGGAGGTGAGGTAGGAGGATGGCAAGTTCCAGGCCAGCCTGGGCAAGCGAGTGAGCTCTTGTCTCAAAAGAAAAAGGGATTGGGGATGTAGCTCAATGCAGAGTACCTGGGTCCGAACCCCAGTACCGAACAACAGCCACTACAACAAAAAACCCAGCTGTGCACCCTGTCCCCAGGCAAATAAAGCTGTTTCCTCACCTGCAAGATGGAAACAAGTCTAGTACCCACCCCATGGAGCCCTGGTGAGGATCAAACAAGCTAATGAACATGAAGGGCTTATCAGAGAGCCTGGCACATGGTAAAGGCTGTGTGAATGTCAGCCACTACGCTTGTTTTCATCAAGGACCTACTGTGCACGCCCTGGTGCTAAGTGCTGGGAATACTCTGGTGACCAAGAAAGTGTCAGTCCCTGTCTTCAGAGTTCTGGTGAGGGATAAGGCTGACCACAAGCCAACATCCAGTACAACGTTTGAAGGAAAATGGGGCAGGGCAGAGGCGGAAGGACAGCATCGTAGGCTGATGGAGGAAGGCTTCGCTGAGGAGTGACGTTGAGGTGCAGGAAAGAGGATGAGCTCCGGTTCCAGGAGCCAGGGGCCTCGGGGTGCCCTCAAGCTCCGGTACTCTGCCCGGGTGGTCGCGGTGAGATAGGCTGGGACCGCACCCACTGCTCCCATCTGCCCTCATGTGGCTGCTGCTGCTGGAGACTTGGCTCCTGGCCACAGTCCCTGACCCAGCCGCATACTTCACAGCGTGGCCGCAGACTGCCCCTGCAGCTGCTATGCCCTTGGTGCTCCAGCCGGTCCCGTTCAGAGGAGAGGGACTGTCAGGTCTGAGCATGACTACCAGGAACTGGGGACCATGGGGGCCATCCTGAGGACCAGCCACCACAGGCCCTGGGGCTGCTGAGTAGAGAACAGACCCATGGGGGTCCTGACTGTTATAAGGGAGAGGTGGCCCAGAGAGGGAAAGTAATTTCTGGAAGGCTGCATAGCAAGTAGGCAGGTCAGAGCTGGGCTCTCAATCAAGAACCTTGGCTGGTCAGCAGCTAAGAAGCTCCCCAGCCACTCAGGAGACTGAAGCAGGAGGATCACAAGTTCAAGTCCAGCCTGGGCAACTTAGAGACTGTCTCAGAGTAAAAGAGTGAAAAGGGCTGAGGCTGTGGTTCGGTGGCAGAGTGCTCCTGGGTTCGACATCTCTAGTGTCCCCCAAAGAGCCCCTGCAAGGGCCTGAGGATCGAGTGGCGGGGCGCCTCTGACCTGTGCCCCTGTTCCTGCTCTAGGTTCTGGCTTCCCTGGGCTTCCAGGTCCCGTCAGCAGGCAAGCATCATGGTGACAGAGCAAGAGGTGGAGGCCATCGGGCAGACGCTGGTGGACCCCAGGCAGCCCCTGCAGGCCCGCTTCCGGGCGCTCTTCACGCTCCGGGGACTGGGCGGCCCGGGGGCCATCGCCTGGATCAGCCAGGCCTTTGCCGACGATTCCGCCCTGCTCAAGCATGAGCTGGCGTACTGCCTGGGCCAGATGCAGGACCCCCGCGCCATCCCTGTGCTCCGGGACGTGCTGCGGGACACCCGCCAGGAGCCCATGGTGCGGCACGAGGCAGGTGAGAGCCAGGTGCCCCTCCGGCCACCTTGCTGGCTCAGCTCACACGGCCTGGCAGGCCAGGGCCAGTGTGCTCAGCTTTGCGTGTGGGACTGACCCCTGCAGGGACGGAGGAGCCCCCCTGCCCTCTGGGTCCAGGAGTCCTATTCCGCCAGGCGCCAAGGTGCAGGCCTGTCGTCCCCACAGTCGGGAGGCTGAGGCAGGAGACAGCCAGTTCAAGTTCAGCCTCAGGAACCTCGCGGGCCCTAAAAAGCAGCTTTGCTGTGCAGCAGTGGGGCAGGGCACAGATTGCCGCCTGGCAGTGCGGCAGCCTCCCCTGCAGGACGCACCTCCAGCCTCCCCTGGGAACCTAGAGGGAACGCCGTCGGTGCTGAGCACGCCTGCCGTCTTCCTCCCGCTGCCGTCTGCGCCCCCGCCGCAGGGGCTTGGCCTTTGCAGCCCCACAGGCTCCAGGGAGGTCTCCCTGCCCCACGCGCTCCTGTCCCGTGTGTCTGGTGTCCAGGTGTGGTGACACGTCTCCACCTAGGGCAGCGACTGGGCTGGGGTCTGCTGCGCCTCTGCAGGAGCAGGCTCTGCGGGAGGGCTGACCACACTGGCTGTCCTGGCCACCCTGGGACCACCTCACAGCGGAGCTGCTGTGGCTGTCGACGCGCCCGGGAGGCAGCGTGGCCTTTGCCAACCAGCTAACATGAGTCTGCTGCTTCTCAGGGGAGGCTCTGGGGGCCATTGGGAGCCCCGAAGTCCTGGAACTCCTGAAGCAGTACTCCACTGACCCCGTGGTCGAGGTAAGGCCCCTGAGCAGCCGTGCCCAGTGCTTCCCCAGCTCTGGCCTCCAGGCACCTGCTGTCCAAGGATGCTGCGGGGAGGGCAGCAGCCAGGCCTGAGGCCACAGAACCACCCCACTCTGCAGTCCTCCTGGATCCTCCCCCGTGTCCAGCCGGCCCAAGACCCCCTGCTCTCTCCTCTGCCACCCTGCCTGGCCCACTGGACCTTGAGGGTCTCGCTGCCCTTTTCCACGTCTCTTCTGTTTTTTGGGGGGTGATACCAGGGATTGAACCCAGGGGCACGCGACCACTGAGCCACGGCCCCAGCTCTTTTTATATTTTATTTAGAGATGATGTCTCTCTGAGTCGCTTAGCACCTCACCAAGTTGCCGAGGCTGGCTTTGAACTCTCCATCCTCCTGCCTCAGCCTCCCAAACACTGGGTTGACAGGCGTGGCCACCGTGCCGGGCTCTTCTCTTGTTTCGGAGGTCGCGGTTTACTGAGCTCGTTCACGGCTTTCGCTGCGTGCTCCTGAGTGGTCGCTGTTTGTGCAGAGGTGTGAGCAGTCATTTCCCCTCCTCCCTCGGCCTGTATCTGCTCTCTGGACTCTCCTGTCACTGGGTCACATACCTCGGTCCTCAGGTTCGTCCACACTGCAGCTGTCGCCTCGCTCCGCCCAGTGGGTGGACAGACCTGCTTTTTTTTTAGGTTCTCCTCTTTTTTTTTGGTACCAGGGATTGAACCCAGGGGTGCTCTACCTCTGAGCCACACCCCAGTCTTTTTTTATTACTTTTCTATTTTGAGACAGGGTCTGCCTAAGTTGCTTAGAGCCTCCCTCACTAAGTTGCTGAGGTTGGCCTTGAACTTGGCGATCCTCCTGAGCTGCAGGGATTACGGGGTGGCCACTGTGCTGGCCGGACCTGTTTGTATCACTTCATCCTGGATGAACACGGGCGGCCTCCACATTTTGCCCGTCAGGAACCATCCTGCTGCGGCCTGTGAGCACTCAGCTCTGAGTTCTCCTGGATCTGCCGTTCTGACCTGCTTCCCACGCCCCTCTCTTAGCAGCTGGGGAGGGTCCACACGCGACAGAAGCCTGGGATGTCCCGCGCTTAGAGCACTCCCGCCTGGCCGCCTCTAGGCAGAACCCGGGTCAGTGCAGCCCGCAGGCCCTGCACACTGGCTCTGCCCTCCACCTGGCCCTCCCCACAGGCCCTGCCGCAGGGCCTTTGCGATGACTGTTGCCACGCCTGCTCTCCCTGACTCCCACTCTCACCTGCTTCAGGCCTCTGCCTTGAGGTCATCTCATGGAGGAGATCTTCCCCATCCCTCTGTCCAGTCACTTCGTTGCCCTAACACATCCGTCCCTGCTGGCAAGCCTAAGAGGGCAGGGATAGGGTGTCATGGCCTCTGCATGTCCCTAGCCTCAGCCCCAGGACGGGAGGCATCTGTGTGCCCCTCCCCCTGCAGGTGGCGGAGACGTGCCAACTGGCTGTGCAGCGGCTGGAGTGGCTGCAGCAGCAGAGTGGGCAGCCTGCAGTGGCGGGGCCCTACCTCTCCGTGGACCCGGCCCCGCCTGCGGAGGAGCGCGATGTGGGGCAGCTGCGGAGGGCGCTGCTGGACGAGACCCTGCCGCTGTTCGACCGCTACCGCGCCATGTTTGCCCTGCGCAATGCCGGTGGCGAGGAGGCTGCGCTGGCGTTGGCCGAGGGTGAGGAGGGCCCCTGGGGTTGGGCAGCTCCCGGGGTTACGCCTGTCATCCCGGCTCCTTGGAGCTGAGGCTGGGGGATCCCAGGGTGCAGGCCGGGCAGGGCGTCCAGAGCAGAGCAAGGGCTGGGCGCGCTCCTGCCGTGGCGGGTCCGCCCCGCCCCGGGTGCCGCCCTGACCGCCCGCCCCCCGCAGGCCTGCGCTGCGGCAGCGCCCTCTTCCGCCACGAGGTGGGCTACGTGCTGGGCCAGCTGCAGCACGAAGCGGCCGTGCCCCAGCTGGCGGCCGCCCTGGCCCGCACGACCGAGAGCCCCATGGTGCGGCACGAGTGCGCCGAGGCCCTGGGCGCCATCGCCCGGCCCGCCTGCCTGGCTGCGCTGCAGGCGCACGCGGCCGACCCCGAGCGTGTGGTGCGGGAGAGCTGCGAGGTGGCCCTGGACCTGTACGAGCACGAGCGCGGGCCGGCCTTCCAGTACGCGGACGGCCTGGAGCGGCTGCGCCCGCCGCCCTGACGGCCTGGAGGGCCCGCCCCCGCCGCCCTCCGTCCCCCGCCCAGCCGGGCGCCGCAGCCCCTTCTCCCCCGACTGGCGGCTTCCCGGTTGTGGGCAGGTCTGGTTTCCTCCCCTCTCCCGCGGTCCCTCCCTCGGCGGTCTGGGGCACCCCAGCCCCAGCGCAGGCTGTGCCGTGGGGGTCCGGGAAGGGGTTTGGGACGGGGCTCGGGAGGGATCACGGGTGGCTCCAGCTTCACTAGCAGTGGGCATTGGGGTCCAGGGCCCTGATCTCGGCCGCGTGGTGCGGGAGGTGGTTCCGGGTGGGCCGGGCTGGGGCGCAGGATCCAGGTGCTGTGCTGCTGCGGAAAGATTAAATTATTTTGCCCAACAGTGGCTCCCTCTAGTGTGTTGGGTGGGCTGCTGGGAGCACTGTGCTGTCCAGTCCTTGGGACCATCTGCTCCCTCCAGGGGCCCCAGGGAAGCGCCTGCAGCCTGTCCTGTCCTCACGGCCCACTCCTGTCAGGCCCGGAAGTGGTCCAGGGGTGGTTCAGAGCCTGCTGGCGCCCAGCCTGCTCCCGGGTCCTCTGCGGGGCAGCCCTTCCAGCCCAGGACAGGTCTGCCTCCTGTGTCCCCAAAGCCACAAACCAAACGGCTGTCAGAAAATCGCAACGCAAGTGGCACCTCCTCGGGGACAGTGTCCCAAGCCCTGGCCTCCGCCCTGCAGACCCCGCCCCGTGCTGCTGCCAGCCTCTGCCAGCCCAGGGCATGCGTCAGCGCAGTGCGAACACAGCAGCTGGGCGCCCACAGCCACCCGCACCCGCCTGCCCCGGCCGCCCATGGCCGAAGGTGCGCCCAGCGAGGACGCTCTGGCTCCTCCAGACTTGGGGCCTAAAACAGGGTTGGGTTGTGTCCCCCCAAAGATGTGCCCAAGTCCTGACCCCCAGTGCCTGTGAGTGTGGCCTCATTTGGAAGTAGGGCTTTGTAGGAGTTATCAAGACTCAAGATGCGATCCTCCCAGATTTGGGGTGGGCCACATCCAGTGACCAGTCCTTATTGGAGACAGAAAAGGGTCAGGCACAGTGGCCACACCTGTAATCCCTGCTACACTGGAGGCTGAGGCAGGAGGATGGCAAGTTCAAGGCCAGCCTGGGCAACTTGGTGGACCCTGTCTCAAAAAAAAAAAAAAAAACACAGAAACTGTTGTGGGGTGTCCGGGAGGAGCAGGTGCTGCCTGGCAGGTGCTGGGCCCTGGGTTCCACCCCAGGGCAGAGGGGGCAGCAGGGAGATGCCCATGGTGGGTGCTGCTGCCCAGCTGCACGGGAGGCCGAGAAGAGGATTGTGTGAGTCCTGGAGTTTTGAGGCAGCTGGGTGACGTGGTGAGACCGTCTCAAAACAGCGCACCCAAGATGGCGGGGCAGGCCCTGGGTGGCTCAGCCTCTGCCTCTGCACCCCTCCCGACGGGCTTCCCCTTGGCCCGCTCACGGGGCACCTGGGGGCAGGGAGGCACACCACAGAGGTCTGGACAGCAGGGTCCCAAGCGCCCCACAGGGGGGAGGGTGCAGGACAGGGTGGGTCCTCAGCCCCTCAGGTCCCCCACCTGCTCAGCCCTCCAGCACCCGCAGCCCAGCTCAGCTGCCCCAGTGCCCACCTGCGGAGCCTCTGCACGGCCCCAGCAGCGCCCTCTCAGCTGGCACCCACCCGATCCCCCTCCAGACCACAGGGGGCCACCTAGTCTCCATCTTCCCTGGCAGCCTGACCTGGCAGGTCCCTCCTGGGAACGCCGTCTGCATGCAGCCTCCCAGCCCTGGCACCCTGTCTCCTGGCCCCTGCCCGCCCCTCCCAGGGGCTCCAGCCCTGGCACAGACCCGACCCCAGCTGCCCGAGGTCTCACTGGACGCCCAGGAGGCCTAACTCAGCAGAGGCCCCACTTGCCTGCGCCCTGGCTCTCGCTCTGTGCGCATAAGCCCCTGCACCCCGTGAGGTATTGTGCGTTGCTTCGTGTCGGGGGCTCCACCTCCGAGCCACCCCAGCGCACCCCAGCCTCTTGAAACACTTTCACTGAGACAGGGTCCTCCCAGGTGCCCGGGCTGGCCTTCCCCTTGCATTTTACCGAACCCATTTCACAGAGAAGCCCCAGAATCCAGGACAGCCGAGGCCTGAGGCTGTGGACAGCTGGCATCTGACCCTAGGTCTTCTCTGGCAGCCCATGTGGCCTTGTCCTGGCCTGTGTCACTCCCAAGGAGTGTCCCCCTCAGGGAGTGGAGACCATCATTCCCGGGCTCGACCTGGGAGCATCAGGTTTGGATTGATGACCTTGTCTCCCATCCAGAGCAGCCTGGCTGCCTGTACCCTGGTCCCTGGTTCTACCTGAGCCCCCACTCGGTCCTCCCCACAGACGCCACCAGAGGGCGCCCGTGAGCACCAGAGGCAGGCCCCCCGGCCAGCCCTCCACAGCACCCACCTGCCTGCGGCTCAAAACCCAGTGGCCCACAGGACCCGCACACCCTGCCCTGCCCCTTCCCTGCCTCCCTCCTCTGTCCAGCCACACGGACGGCTGTGCCACCACCTCCCCAGGGCCTTGCACAGGCTGTGCCGAGTGCTGCTGTTCCTAGTGCTCCGGGCCGGCTCCTCTCCTCCTGGAGATCTCTGCTCCAGTGACACTTCTTACCGGAGGCCGTGGCTTCCTCTTTTCCCCCGGAGGGGTGGTTGAGCCCAGAGGCACTTTACCCCTGAGCTGCACCCCAACCCTTCTTAAATGTGATTTTGAATCAGGGTCTAAGTGAGTTTCTGAGGCCGGCCTCATGCCTTTGATCCTCCTGCCTCAGCCTCCAGAGCAGCTGGGATGACAGTCGTGGCTTGGCGACTCCTTTCCCTGCCCCACCCTCTACCCGAATGTGCCAGTTATTAAAGAGTTACGCTTCATCTCCCTGCAGCACAGAGACAGACCTCTCGGAGGCAGGGACTCTGTCTGCCATGTTCGCTATCCTAGAACCTAAAGAAGTGCTTGGCCACTGGGTGCAGGGGCCACGCCTGACATACAGCTATTTGGGAGGCTGAGGCAGGAGGATGGCAAATTTGAGGCCAGCTTGGGCAAGTTAGTGAGACCCTGCCTCAAAATGAAGTTTGCAAGGGCTGTGGGTGCAGCTGAGTGTCAGCACCTACCTGGCGCTAGGAGCCCTGGGTTCCATTCCCAGCACTGCAAAAACAAGAGTGTCCACAGTAGGTGTCCAATAAATGTCAGCTCAACAGACCAGCTGCAGGCCAGCCACAAGAAAGCCTGGGCCGGTGTTCTCAGGAGGCTCGGCAAGTGCCAGGGCCCTGGGGCAGGGCACTGCGTGGGAGCGCTGTGGGAGGAAGCAGTTTTGCTGTGATTACTGCAGGCGGATGGAGGCCCCGAGGAGCCACCACAATCCTCTTAGTTCAAAGCCCCTTAATACTCCCGCCGCGTGGGTCACCTCCGGCTTCCCTGCTCCAGGCGGCCGCCATGCCGGGGCTGGCAGACGAGGAGCCGGAGGACTGGAGCGCCGCCCCCCCCATGTACGAGGAGTACCGGCCACCCCCCCTGGACACCATCCGCCTGCCCAGGCACGGGCTGTACCTGCTGATAGCGGCCATGCTGGTGCTGGCCGTGGCCTACGCCATCGTTGGGCACCTCATCAAAGACCTGGCCCATGACCTGGCCGGTGAGCGCTGCCCACTGCAAGGCCGGCCTGGGTAGGGCTGGCCAGGGAGGGGGCGTCCAGGGCCTGTCCGGGGCCAGGGAGGGGGCGCAGGGTGGGGCCAGGAGGTCCCTCACCAGCGTCCCTGCTGCAGACTGGGCATTTGGCCCGAAGCCCGGCCAGGAGCAGGCGCCTCGCCCAGAGCGGGCCAACAGCGTGGCCGGTGAGGAGCTGGAGGAGCTGGATCTGCAGCTGGCCCTGGCCTGGAGGGAAGAGGAGGACGCCGGTGGCGCTGGAGAGGGCGTCCCCTCGGAAGCCCCTGCCCGAGACCCCCATCTTCCCTCCGGCGCCTTCAGGGACCCTCCGGCCCGGAGCCCCTGGAAGCTGGAATGAGCGGGCCCTGGACCCGGCGGCAGCCCCTGGGACCTGGCGTGCGGGACCCGTGGTCCCCAGAGCCGTCCTGCACTGACCCGCCCCAACCCTGGGAGGGGGCCCCCTTTCTGGGCTGGAGGGCTCCGCGGCTGGACGCTGGCCATTGCCGTCCATCCTGCCCCCCAGAGCCCGACCCCACTGGGCCTCAAGCAGGCTGCCCGCCGTCTGTAGTGAAGAGCAGCGAGCCTCTGAGATTAAAGCGTGCTCAGCCCTCTGCTAGCGCCTGGACTGCTGAGTGGCCCTGCCCTGCCTGGGAACGTTGACCCTCTGCCTGGACAGGTCCCACGCGGGGCCAGTGAGCCCCATCCCCCTCGCACCCGTCCCCGCCTCAGTCCCCGGCCTGGTTGCCTGGGGCTCCTGGTGTCCAGATTCGACTGTGCGCCCCGGAGGGCGGCGCTGGGGCCTCCTTCCCTGGGATGGGGCACACAGCAGGAGCTTCATGTGTGCCTGCAGGGCAGCATGGAGCGGCCCCACGGCTGGTCCTGGGGCTGCGTGTCTGGGCTCCGTCTTAGCTCTGCCCAGAGGTCATGGTCAGAATCCCTGTGTATGCAGTAGGTACTCACACGTTGTGTCGAGGGCTTTGGGCCTTCTTGCACGTGCCGGGGCCGTGGCTGCTGGGGTGGGTGCCCCTCTGCCCGGGCAGGGCTTGCTGTCTAATCAGCCTGAGGACCAAGGCCAAGGCCGCCAGCGCCCGGGTGGGGCTCTGACTCACCTGCCCGTGTCCCCGTCCCACAGCCAGCCCAGCACCCAGACCTGGTGGTGGACGGAGGCCCTGCGGCCCATGGGCTGCCCCAGGCTGGTCGGTGCTGGCTGCCCCTCCGTCCCCTCTGGCTGTGACCGCACGGGGCTGCTCTGGGCTCTGTATCTCGGGCCACCAGAAGGAAATGGGCATCATGTGTCGGACCACCAGTGGGGGCCCGGCGTGCGCTGGCCAGACCTGGGGCCGAGGTCCCGGGCCAGTGGGGTGCCAGGGCCTCAGCAGCCCCACAGGGCGTGGGCAGCGGGCAGAGGGGGCGGCCCCAGGGCGGGGCGCGGGGAGGGCCGCTCCCGGGTTAATGTCACACCGGGTCCAGAGTCTGCCCGGGGGCGTGGGCAGGAGCCAGCTGGGTGCCAGGCGCCAGGCCTCGGCCAGACCGGCTGCCGTCACCGCGGGGCTCCGGGTCCCGCAGCTGCCGCCGTCTGTAAGTGAAGAGCCCGAGGCCTCTGAGGAAAGCGAGCCCTGCCCGCGGCCGGCCCTGCCCGCGGCCGGCCCTGCCTGGGCGCCTTAACCCTCTGCCTGCTGGACAGGTCGCGACGCAGGGCCAGTGACAGACCTGGTTGCGCTGCCGGCTTGTGGGCGATGAGGGCCCTGGGGACACTGGTCGTGCTGAGCACCTGGCTCCTCTCGCCCGCCCGGGCCCAGGGTAGGCGCCCGCGCGGCTCTGGGCAGGATCGTGGGCCCGCTGGGGGCGGGGACGGGCGGCCGTGGCGCGGGACTGAAAGGGAGGCCTTGGGGAGGGCCCAGCCCGCGGAGCCCCCGCCTGTCCCCAGGCCTCCCCTCCCCGCCCCACCTGGCCCCCTGCGGCCCCCCAAGTCCCTCTTTGGGCCCCTCCCACTGGGTCCCCCCGAGGCCCCTCCTCCTCAGGGAGCCCACCTGCCCAGCGCTGCCCTCCTTGCAGCCCAGTCTTGGGGGCAGCCCCCTGCAAGGCCCCCCAGTGCCCCGACCTTCCTGTCCCCTTGCGCGCCTGACCTGCCTCCCCGACAGCCGCGGAGCGGCACCTGAAGCCCTGGCTGGTGGGCCTGGCGGCCGTGGTGGGCTTCCTGTTCCTGGTCTTCCTGCTCATGCTGGCCAACCGCGTCTGGTGCTCCAAGGCCAGGTGGGCCTTCCCCTCGGCCACCCCCGCTGCCCGGCCCGGGGCCCTGCCCAGGACAGCCCCGTCCCCAGGCCACTTCGTTTCCCTGCCCCTGCTGGGACGGGGCTGGCACCTCCGCCCTTACCAGACCCTGGAGGGCCGCCCCACCAGCCCCAGCCTCACCGCCCTGCCTTCACCTCGGCAGAGCTGAGGACGAGGAGGCCACCTTGAGGATGGAGCCCAGCGTGCAGCAGGACGAGAGCCCCAGGTAGGCCTGTGTGGACGCTGGGCGTCGGGGGTCTCGTGGGTGGACGCCGTGAGCCACGTTCCCGCCCCAGGGCCTCTGCGCCTACCCTGGCCGGGACACCTCGCAGGTGGGCGAGCTGTGGCTCTGGCTCTGTGGCGTGGCGCCTGCAGCTGCCTGGCCAGCCGCAGTGGACCACGCGACACCCCAGCGCCCCGAGCGTGGGCCCGGCAGAGGCCGGTCCTTACTGTCCTCTGTGGCCTTGGCATCCCCACAGTAAGGGACGCAAGAGGGAGAAGAAAGGGAAGGAGAGAGAGGCCGAGGAGGGAGGAGAGCGCAACCTGGCGCTGGAGCTGGAGGAGCGGGAGCCGGGAGCCAGGAGGACGGCGCTCTGAGCAGCCCCTGCGGCCGCACCGGGAGACCCGCAGGATGCCACGGGAGTCGGCGCCCTGTCCCCGAGGGAAGGGGGCGGGGACCACCGCCTCCCGAGGTCGCTCTGGTGTGGGCCGGCCCGTCTGCGCTGCCCGGGCATTCCCGCACTGCGGGGCGCCCCGGCCCGGGGACGCTGCCCCTCCCCACGGTCTCACGGCTCCACGTGTCTCTGCCCACTGCCTGGTTTCTTTTCCCTTCGCCTAATGTCTGTTGGCCAGAACTTGCCCCTTCCCACAGGCTTGGGGTCTCTGGGGCCCCCGGGCCTGCAATAAACAGCCGACAGGAACCCTCCAAGGGCCTCTGAGGTCTCGGCGCCCCGGAGGGGAGTGGCCTGGGCGGGTGTGGAAGCTGGCGCCCAGCCGGTGCCCAGATGCCCCGGGCGGATTAAGCACTGCGGTGTGGTCTTGGCTTTGCGGCCTGAGCCCTGGACTTTGAGCCCCACGGCGTCCCCTGGGAAGTCCTCGCTCCCTCCCCACCCTGGTCTGGGGGCACGTGACCGCTTCCGAGAGCCAGTCTCCGGCTGCAGTGCCCCAGATGTGCTGGCTGGGCCTGGCACCTCTGCCTCAGCGTCCGCCCGCGCCCCTCGCCTTTCAGCTGTCTGGCAAGGCGCCCCTGAGCCGCACCTCCAGCCCTTTTAGTTTTACTCTGAGGCGGGGCCTCGCTCAGTTGCGCAGGCTGGCCTGGAACTTGTGATCCTCCTGCCTCAGCCTCCCAGGTGGCGCCTGAGAAAGCCCAGCACTGAGACTCCAGCTCAGTCGGGTGGCAGGATGCATGAGTGTCCAGCCCCGTGCTGGGACTTCTGTCTGAGGACAGTCCAGGACCGTCCACCAGAGGGCCCAGCACCCCAGGGCAACAGCAGCGGCCCCTGGTGCGGGGGGCTTCCCGCTCTCCTGCATCAGCAGCTCACCAGTCCCAGTTAACAGAAAGACGGATGTTTCCGGAACAGGTCTCCCTGGCTGCCCCAGAGATGAGGGTGCCTGCAGGTTCTGCCCAAGGTCAAGCCTAGAGCTGCGTGTCCTAGAGGGCTGTGGGTAGGGCAGTCTTCCATGTTCCTCTGCAATGCTGCGTGGCCCTGGGAAGGTGGCTCAGCCTCTCTGAACCTCTAGTTGGCTCCTTCTCTCCGATGCAGAGCAGAGTTCTGACCACCCCAGTCTCGAGGCTCTGCTGAAGCTTGAAGTTCACAAGGCTGAAGGAGCCATTGAGGGGCCCACTGCCCAGGGAAGCGAGGCCCCTCTGCCGGCCCTGGAGAGCTGGAGGTCGGGGTAGATGTCAGGGAGCCGGGGTGCTTGGGCCCCTCCAGCCCCTCCCTCGGGAGCAGTGGCCACACCCCACCCTGGGGACGCCCTGGGCAGCAGCAAGGAGAGAGGACCCGGGTAGCTGACCCTGGAAGGCCTCAATCGAGACCCCCTACTCAGTCGGGGTCTTCAAGCTGCGGGACCCAGGGCTGCGGTGAGGCCTCGGTGGGGGTGGGAGGCCACCCCGGCCTTCCACTTGGCATGGTGAGGACACTGCAGGTGGGCTCCTCCTCTCGGGGCCCTGCCCCTTCCTGCCCAGCGGAGCCCTCTGGGGGGACCTGGCCTCTCGGAGCCCTACAGAGGCTGCCAGCACCCTGGTCTGGGGCTCACCACCCCAGCCACTCGCTCCGCCTGTCCTCTGTTCCCACCCGTCTGTTCACTGTCCTCCCCTCCACCCGCCTGCTGGCGCATCTCTGCCCCTCACCCACACCGCCTGAGACCCAGGGAGCCTGAGGAGCTGGAGGCCAGGAGGAGGCTCAGCTCCCGCTGGGAGGCTCAGACGGGACTCGGATGCCCCAGGTGCAGGGTTCCTGGCCGTGGGGCCGGCAGGAGGCCTGGACCCCTGCAGAGCTTTATCTGGGTCCTTCTGATCTGGCAGCGTAAAGGGGAGGCAGAGGAGGCTGAGGGAAGCAGGGGAGAGGGCCCCGGGCCTCCAGGTCCTGCCTCCACTCTGCCCCAGCTACCCCTGCAGGAAGGAGCCCCGGCAGCGGTGGGAGCTTTGCCCACCCATCCTGGGCTCTTGTGGGGGTCCTGGGAGGCTTGCCCAGGCCCCAAGAACACCTGCTGCCCCCACACCTGGACTGCACGGCCTCCGTCTCCCTGGCCCTAGCCTTGAGGGGACCCAGGCTGGAAGGTCAGGGCACACAGACAGGGCTGATCCCGAGTGGCCGGCCTGCACAGGGGGCCGAGGCTGGGGGCTTGCAATGCCAGCCAGGGGTGTGCTGGGCAGGTGGGAAGACCTTCCTACAGCAGCAAGTCACAGAACTGAACCACAGTCCCCTTGGGTCCCACCTGGTCAAAGCCCAAGTCCTCCCTGTGGCCCATAGGTCCCTACACGAACTGCCCTGTCCCCTTCCTGCCTCCCTCCTCCTCACATCTCCACTCCAGTCACGCAGGCTCCTCCCTGTGGCCCCAGCGCCAGGCCCATCCTGCCCCAGGGCCTTTGCATGGCTGTGCCCTCTGCCAGGAGCTGTCTAGATGCTTCCTCGTGAGGCCCCTCCCCTTGCTTCCCCGACTCCCCAGCACAGTGCTCCTCTTTCCATTGCCACCCTTGCTCCTGACGTGAGGGAGGCTGAGCCCCAGGGAGGCCGCTCTGGATGTCCTCCTCCCTGCTGTGTCCTCTGGAAGCACGGTTGAGTGGCAGGGACCTGCCAGGAGAAGGCAGGCAGGAGGTACCTCGGGAACTGGCGCAGAGAGGAGGGACTTCCTGGAGTGGCCTGGAGTTCCCGGAGGCGGGGAGCTCGAGGCTGTGGGCGGGGCGTGGGGCGAGCTGCCAGCGAGCTGCAGGTGTGCAGGGCTGGAGGGAGGCACGGCCCGCAGCCCGTGGGCCACCATCGGGGGCAGGGCTCCTGTGGGCGCTGGGGACGTGGGGGTCAGACCATTCTCGGTGGCATCCTGGGCCCTGCGGGGTGCTGAGCAGCGTCCCCACCCTGGTGGTGACGGCCACCAGTGCCCAGACCTCGTGCAGGGGGAAGACTTGCCCCCACCTCCAGCTCACGGTGCCCCAGGTCCCCCCGCTGAGCGCAGAAAGAGGCCCCGGCAGCCAGGAGAGTGGAAGCAGAGCTTGTTTAATTTTTATACATGTTCGTTCGTTCTTTTTTTTTTTTTTTTGCCTTTTATTGAATCTTTTGGGGACCCCCTTTTTTTTTTGCATAGGGAAACAAACAAATAACAACAGCCAGAGTCACTTCCTGTAAATGGTACTTAGGTAGCGCGTCCGCAAAACCAGAAAGACCGCGTGAGTTACAAGGTCACGACCGGGCACAAGCCCGCCCCGCCGGGCACCCTGTCTCTGGCCCACTCGCTGGGGAGGGACCGGACAGCGGCGGCCACAGGCTGGGCGGCCTCCGCGTGGCTCGGGGGTGGGCCACAAGCAGAAAGCGAGAAACACTACTATCCTGGTGTGTGAGTAAATACGAAGCAAAACCGAAAACTCAAAACCTCAGGAAGATGGAGGGGCAGAACCCCACCCCAAAACCTAAAGGGGGAGGGGAGGGGAGAGGGAGCGAGACACGGAGGGAAACATCTCTCCCTGCTCCCCGCTGCCCTGGCTGCTGCCCGTCCTTCCCTCAGATCCCTGCTTGTCCAGGCGCTGGGTGGGCAGGGAGCAGGGGCTGGGCTGGGCCCCGGCTCTCAGAGGGGCTTTGGCTTCTGGCTGGGGTTCAGGCTGGGAGAAGGGGGCATGCATGCATGTGGGGAGTGGGCTTTGGGGGTCCCTGTCTGGAGGGGCCCCGCCCAGCCAGGCGGTGGGTGGGTGGGAGGCTTCCTCCCTCCCCGCCTGCCCCTCCTGGCCCGCGTCTGAGGCCTGTGGCCGGGCAGGGGGCCGCCGGGGGTGGGGAGGGGCCCCAAAGCCGCAGCAGCAGACCGTGAGGCACTGCTGCGGAGTCGGATTTGGTATGGTGGGCAAGGTCATGCTGGCGCGGCTTTGGGGCTGCCTCTGCCCGGCCGCCCCCACACCCTGCCCTCTGCCTTGCGAGCTCAGGACAGTGGGACGCAGAGCGGTTTAGGGGGAGCCTCAGGACGTGGACGCTGGATGGGGGCAGCAGGGCAGGGAGGGCCTGGCTGGGGACGAGCAGCATGGAGCCCCAGCCAGCGCGCGGGGCCCAGCACCTGGGGAGCCGGGCCGGAGCCGGGAGGGGCTCGCGCCCATCCTCCCCAGACCCTGAAGGCTGCTGGTGGCCCCAGGACCCTGTCTTTTGGTGGACATCATCGGGCAGCCATGGTGTGGCAGGGGGTGCGTGAAGGTCCCTAGCTGGGGGACAGTGTGGTGGCAGAGGCTGGCTGGCACTGACTTCCTGGGAGCTGCGGCCCAGGAGTGGCCCTTTGGCCCCAAGTCCTCCCTGTTTCATGGGAACTGATTGTCCAGCCTGGGGCTCGAGGCCCCGCAGGCCTCTCCCGAACCCATGGGGCCAGGTGGCTCCCTCCCACCCAGGCCCTCCTGGCAGTGCGAGGGCCCTGCCCGAGGACAGGGGTGGGGCCACGGGCATGCACTAGGGGCTCCCTCTCCTTCCCCAGCATGAGCGGGACCCCAGGGCCAGGCTGAGGCTGTCTGGGTGTGGCCAGCGGGCTGGGCGTCTCCCCGGGGGTGGGTGACGGTGGGCTGGGAGAGGACCCGTCTGGAAAGATGCCCGTTTCCCAGAGAAGCCTCACCAGGGCGGAGGCACCCGCCCCAGGACGGCCCGCTGCCCAGCATGGACCCACCTGCCACCCTCACCAGGGCCTAAGCCCAGGACGCAGGTGGGCCGCGCCCCTGGCCACCTTTCTGGGTGCGTGATGCTGGCTGCGGGGAAGACAGTGGTCCTGGGGACTGTGCCACCCCTTCCTCTGCCACTGCAGCTCCGTTTCCTGGGTGACACTGAGGAGGGACACAACTAAAGGCCAGAGCCAGTCATGCCAACGCGTGAGCCTGGAAGCGGTGGCTGAGGGCAGGGTCCTGGCCAGGTTGGCGCTCGCCCTGTGCCCTGCGGGCATGGGCATCCTGAGGGCAAGACCCTGGGGATCCTCTGCCTGGTGGCCCCTGCAGGATGCTGGGATGGGCAGCAGCAGGGGGGCCCAAGTCAGAGACTCCTGCCCGCGGACTGCCCACTGACCACCTGCTATCGTCTCAGCTTTGGTCAAGTAGAGCGAAAGGCTGGGATTAAAGAAAGAACAGGAAACTCAAATCGAGGACAAGACAACAGCCGGTGACCCCCTGGGCCAAGGCCATGACTCGGTGCCCTGGGTGGGCGGCGTGCCAGGCCTGGCTGAGGACAGACAGATATTGCATATACGGGTTTGTCTTCTCGCCATCCGCCGCGCCTCCTGCTCACGGCTGGAAGACAGAACGGGGGCCGGGTGTCACCCGAGGCTGGTCCTTTGGTGAGAAGGACGGGGTGCCGTGGGGGAGAGGGGTGCCCTGGGATGGGGCGGCGGCCTGTACCCAGGGCAGGTCTGAGGTCTGTCCTCTGGGCAGGGACTCCGGCGACCCCGCTGGAGATGGGCGTGGGCAAGGTGGCAGAGGGGAGCACCAGGGAGCCCGGGTGCCCTGGAGCCGAGGAGCCGGCCGGGCAGCGGGGCGAGCGTCGGAGGTCCACTCCCGCTTGCTTCAGGGCGCTTTTCTTCTTTGAAAAAAAACTGTTTTTCTTCTTTTTTTTTTTTTACAAACAAAACTACATCCCCTTGGACTGCTTCATTCCACGTCCCGCTGCTGAGCTACGCGTGCATACATGCAGCTGTGCGCTGATACTGTTGAAGTAATACTTATTCTCAAAGGCAAGGCACATCATGTGGTAGAAAATTTCGTGCAAATTAGGAAACATGGAATTTTTTAAAGGATTTTTTGTCTTTTGCAAGAGGGGGCGGGAGGCGGAGGGGAGACAGAGCCAGTATATCTGCCATGCAGGCCCGCCGAGGGCGGGGCCGGGAGCCGCCGCGGGATCCTAAGCACCATGCAAAGTCAGGTACAGAGTTGGTTCTGTGGCCCGGCCAGGGGCCGGGGGGGTGGGCCGTGTCCCCCAGGGCGGCCCCCCTCCCCCACCCCGGCTGAGAAGCTTCCAGATGCCCCTGCTTTCCCGGAGAGCAGCCCACGCTTTGGTCCCCAAATGGTCACCCAGTGGAGGGGCCCTGAGGACGGACGGACAGACAGCGGGACCAAGGGTTGGAGGCTGAGGATGGCGGCCCCTCTGGGTGCAGGGCTGAGAGGAGCCTGTGGAAGCGTCTTTCTCCTTATAACCAGCGGGTTCGCCAAGGCCCTGGGGCCAGTTTGGGAGGAGAGTCCAGAACGGGGAGAGTGAGGCGGGTGGGGCAGCGGGGTGGACGGGCCTGAGGCCCTGCCCTGGATGATGGCTTTGGCCCGGGACGGTGGGGTCGGTGGCGGTGGCTGTTCCCCGGAGCCAGGCGAGATGGGTGTCAGTTGGGGTGCGCGGGCCGGAAGGGGTCCTCGAGTTGGGGCTCCGTGGCCCCAAACAGCCAGCACCACCTTCTGAGCCCCCAGGACGGCGACCGGGGAGGGGAGGGTGCGACGGGCCGGGCGCGGCTCCCAGGCCCCCGCTTAGTGTTTTTGGAGCAGCTCAACGGAAACGCGTAGCAGATGGGGGGCCCCTGAGGCTGCGGCGGCCGACCTCCCGCCAGAACCCTCCCGTCAGGTCCGGGTGGCCCTGCCTTCTGCCCAGCAGCCTGCTCTCCTTCCGGGCAGCGGCTGCCTCCCCTCGCGGGACGTGAAAGTGCAAAGGGTCCCCTGGGCGGAGGCGCCCGGAGGGCTGGTCCAGGTGTAAGGCACTGGCGGGGGCGGGCGGGATGCCCGGGGACGCCCAGCGCCACCCCCGGGGTCCCATCTCTCTAGCTCTGGGGGCACAGCAATGAGGGGCCCGAGTGGAGTGGCAGGGAGGGGAGGGTGGGAGCCCGGCCACGCTGTCCCAGCTGGACAAGGGGCGGCCGGTGGGGATCAGGCACTTGAACCACTCTCGCCTCCGCCTCCGGGTGGGGAGGTTCCGCGGCCCCTCCACCGAGGCTCGGCTCCCCGCCCGCCCTCAGTCCTCGGAAGGTGCGCGTCCGGGCGGGGCTCCTCGGTGCCAGGCCGGGCGGGCGAGGCCGGGTGGACAGGGGGTCTAATTGCATAGAGACTTCTCCTCCCGAGGGCCACAGACCCAGTGCCAGCACGACAGGGCCAGGACGTCCTCCGGGCGCTGGGGAGGGCGCGGCCAGCCTGCAGGGCCCTCCTGGGCTCCCGAGAGCCGGCGTGGCGTCCTTCCCTGGTGAGGGCCAGCGTGGGGTCCCTGCCACGTCCAGGACCCCCCAGACCCCCTCTTCTGCCTCCCCTGGCCCCCTCGACGTCTCTGCGGTCCGAGGCTGGGGTCCTTGCCGACCCCTTCCCCACCAGCACCTGCCTCCCCGTGTTGGCAAACGCCGTCCACGGAGGGGGCTGGCCATGTCCCCACACTGGCAGCGGTGGCTCTGCTGGGCGTCCTGCCCGTCTGCCGCCCTGGCCACAGGCGCCAGGTTGTGCTCACCTGGTCTCTGGGCAGCGCCGGGGCCACAGGGCAGCGGGTGGGCAGCGGCAGCTGTCCCTCTGGAGCAGCAGGCGGGAAGGAGATGAATAACTTAGGAAGACCCGGCGCCTCGGCCGCCTCCGTCTGGGGTGCGGGCTTTCCTTGTCTTTTCCGGTTGCTCTTGTTCTCCTCTCTCTTCCTCCCGGGTCTGTTTGTCTTTCGGCCAGGCTGGGAGTGGCCGGGGGATGACCTTGCTCGCTCTGGTTTTCCACCGAGGAGAGGGCGGGGGCCGCGGTGCTGCCCCTGGGATTCCCAGGACGGTGGAGGACAGGCAGGAGGCCTCTGTTATCCCAGGTACCAGGACTGAGGGGCCGGAGGGGAGAGAGGGTCAGCTCGCCCGGCCTCGCCCGCCCTCGCCACGCCCGCCCTCCGACCCTGCAGCCTGCGCCGCGGGGCCTCGTCAACAGCACCCACCTGCCAGAAAAAGTCCCAAACAAGGCAGCCTTCTTAGCACCAGGGCCCTGTGACCCCGCCGTGCCCGGGCAGCAGCCCGGGCAGGGGTACGGTCACTCTCTGCCGCCAGGACAGGCAGGGCTGGAGGGAAGCAGCCCGTTTACAGCCTCAGCCGGCGGGGTCCTGCCTCGGGCGAGGGGCGCGAGGGGAGGGTGTGGCTCCACCTGGTCCCGCCTCCAGGGCAGAGGCCTGTCTCGGGCACCTGCCCAGCCCAGGCACAGGACCCCCAACCCCTGTCCACACTGGCTGGACCATCACTTCCTGTTCAATGACTGCGGATCGCTACGCGGAGGGCTCTTCCCTACCCCTGTCCATCAGTGGAGAGCGGGGCCCAGGCTAGTCAGGTGGCCTGCCCAGGGGAACCAGGTGAAGGTGGCCAAGCAGGGACTCAGGCTGCAGGGCCAACCGCTTGGCCCGACTGTGTCCAGGCCTCACTGTCCTGGACAGATGCTCCCAGGTCTCCCACCCCTCAGCAGCACTCTGAGGGGGCCAGCTGCAAGGAGCCCGGGCAGTGGGCGCCTGTGAGGGGACAGCCAGTCCAGTGCCCACAGAGCAGCAGCGGCAGCAGAGCCCAGCCCCGGAGCAGGGCGTCTCCCTCCTCTCCCACTGAGGCTGGGGCCGCGGTGCCTGTGAACTGACAGTCCCTGCACCCCGCCCTCCAGCCAAGTTCAAGTTCATCTTGGCCATTACCTCATGTCTGGTTTCCGCTGGCAACCAGACAGGCTGGGGCGTGACCCTCGGGTGGACAGCCTCCCTCATCTCCGCCTCCCCAGGGCGCCTGCCTGGCTCCAGCCCCGAGTGGGGGCAGCTGACTCGCCTCTGCACCCCCGCTCGGCAGCCAGCTGTGGGCGCAGCGTCCACACCCCGGAACAGGGCTCTACAGTCCCCCGGTGGCAGCGGGCAGCTCAGGGCGGCCCACAGGAAAGACGTGGGGTGGAGGGAGTGGCAGGCAGTGACGTCAGGGCGGAGAGGCAGCCTCCAGGAGGAGCCGGCAGCCCTCCCAGCCTGGCATCCCTGCAGGTCTCCCAGTGACGGCCACCTGCCCTCAGTGCCCCAGAGCCTGTTCCGCACCCCCCTGGCGGGGCCCTCACTCCGAGTCCTTCCAGGGCTCCCCACTGCTCCGGGCAAGCCCGCGCCCACCTCCCAGCCAGGCGGGCACTGGAGGCTCCTCGGTCAAGGTGTGTCCCCGCACACCCCGTGCTGACCGCCTCCCCACTCGCCCTCTTCTGCCAACCGTGCTGGGTCCTGCCAGCCCTGTCCCACCCTCTCCAGGTCCTGAGGGTCCGGCTGGCAGGGGGAGTGTGGGGTGGTGGGTTCCCCCAACCCCTGTCTCAGGTGGGCATGGCTGGAGCCAGCTCAGCCTTTTGAGGTGAAGCTGCCTGAGGCAGAGTCGGGTCAGAAAGTGGCCTGGAACGGAGAGGCTGACTGTGGAGGCCAGACCGCAGGGAGGACGAAGAGGCAGGGCCTCCCCCCAACCTTATTAGCTCTGATTTCTGAAGCAACTGGGACACCCACGGCCTCCTATGGGTAGGGTGCCAGGATGGTGCAGAAAGGAAATGCCTGGCTCCCCAGCACTGGGCACAGGGGTATGGCCACCCACGGGACCCCTCTCTTTGGGCAGGAGGGTGTGCGGGGAAGCCCTGCCCTTTGTCCTTCAAAGGCTCTCTGGGAGGTGCTCAAGGTCAGAGGAAGAGACAGAGGTTCGGAGTGTGTGAGGCAGAGCCGGGACCCCCAGGAACCCTCCGAGCCCTAGCATGCTGGTCTCCTGCCCGAAGTCCCTGCTTCCTCTCCAGCTAGTTCTGTAGAAAAGAGAGGGAGGCGCGTGGGGGCTGGAAGGAGCAGGCACTGCCCTGGCCAGAGGCTCCTGGCCATGCAGCGAAGGCAGGGGTGTGTCCTCCCTCCACACTCTGGCCCCTCTGGGCCTCCAGGAGCAACTGGGACAGTCACACAGGGTCCCAGGTGACCTGGGTACAGCAGGATGTTCCTGTCCTCAGCTGGGGTCTCAACTCTGGTGGCCTCCTCCCTGCCCCTGCCTGGGCCTCTGTCATAAAAACCAGGTGGCTGGGGTGTGGACACTGAGGTCTGTGCGTGGCCAGTTCTGCAGAGCAGAGAGGCCCGGGCCTCCGAGCCTCAGGGCTGCAGCCACCACTACCCTCTCTGTTCCAGATCCTGCGGCCCGACCAGCACTGGGGAGCACAGCCTCCGAGTCCAGCCTGCACAGACAGCAGACCAGGACCGACAGGGGGGCAGGGGCTGAGGCCAGGCTGGGGGGACCCTGGGCAGGCCACGTGCTCCTCACTGTCCTGAGGACACTGAGGCTCTGAGGACAGCTCTGCCCTGCCTGACCCTGAGCCCGTCCTGCAAGCAAGCCCCTCCCCGGCCCCTCGCTGGCTCTATCGCCTGCCAGACCCAGTAGGGGCTGGGAGCTGTGCTGGGGGCCGCCCACGCCCCTCACCAATGCCCCGGCGTCCAATCCCTCCCCTCCCCGGCCAGGAGCACGGGAGACGCGGAGGCTGGGGCGCAAGGCTCGGGGCGACGGCTGTGTGACCCTGGGCAAATCCCCGGCCTCTCTGGGCTTCAGTTTCCCCTCTACAAATGGGCCCCTCGTCTCTGTCTCCGGGGCGGGAGATGCACTAGGAAGCAGTGGGCAGGGTTGGGGCCGCTTCATGTCCCTGGCCGTGGTGTGCCCTCAGAGGCCAAGGCCAGGGACATCCAGCCCTGCCCGGTGTCCCAAGAAGCCAGCAGCGGGCTCGAGGCCCTGGTGGGCTGTGGGCGGCCGGCCCCTGCGCCAAGTGAGGACCACGGGCCCAGCATGTCTGCCTCTCCCTGACCCCCCCGGCCGGCCCCCGGCCCTGCCCCCGACCCCACAGCCGGCCTCGTGGCCCCTACCTGTGCCTGATAAATGCCCGCAGGATCCCTTGGTCCTAATCCCACAAAGGAACGGTTTGCAGGGGACGTGTCGGGCGCAGAGTAGGCTGCGGGGAGGAGAGAGACCAAGAGCCCGTTAGCGAGGGGCACCGAGAGGGGGCTGCCTGGGACCAGGGCCAGGCCCAGAGAGGGTGTCCGCTGCCCAGGGTCACACAGCCGGCCCTTTGCACCCAGCTCCCGTGGCCTCCGAGCCGCTGCCCTTCCTGGCTGACCGGAGCATTCAGAGAAGCCGGGGGTCCTGACTTGAGGGGCCCCCAGGGGTCCTGGCCAAGGCTGCCAAGGTGGAGAGGGGCGGCAGAGGACGAGATCCATCGTCCACACGCCACCACGAACTACTCAGGGTGCTCCGCTCTGCGCTCAGCCCGCACTGACGGGCCGGGGCCGCGAGTTATCGAGACGTCTTATTTATTGACCGTCCCCTACGGAGCGCGGGGCTGTGTCTCCAGCCACCATCTGCGTTTTACTCTCCCTGGTTCACTGTCAGCGCAAGTAACCCAGGGCCCACGGCTGCTGCGGGCGGGGCGGGAGCGCACGAGCTTCAGGAACGGAGGCAGGGAGGCCAGGGGAAGGCTGCCTGGAGGCCCGGCTGGGAGGTCTGGTGCAGGGAGGGGGGGGGCCCTGTGCGTCCACATCTGTGAAGCGGCGGCTGCATGCTGGGCACTGGGCACCTCCAGCTTTGGACCGTCTTCTGCTGCGCTGGGGTGGACACGGGGCTCATGCCCGCTGACCGCACTCACCCTGAACCGCAGCCCATCCTGAGCGCAGTCCCCGGCCCTCCCAGCCCTCCAGCAAACGCCACGACCACCCTTTCGCCTGCGGAACTGGGGGTGCACCAAGCCTCCTTCTGACCCGGGTCGACAGTCCCCGCTGCCCTGCCTGTTAGGCACCGTGACTGACCCATGTGGCAGAAAAGACTGAGGCCCAGAGAGGGGGAGCATCTGCCTGAGGTCACGCGGGGCACGAGCTGCGAGGGAGGCTTTGGAATAAAGGCTGGCCTGGGGCCCAGCACGCTGCAGCCTGGGGCTCAGAGAAGGCCTGTCCCCGTGGGCACGCCCTGCGTGGGGAGGAGGGCAGGCTGTGGGCGCTGGCCGCGGTGCGGGGGCTTTGCTAGTCTCCCGTCACGAGGAATCGGGAGCAAAGACTCGCATGTTTAAAGGACGGGAGGGGCAGCTGGGCGCAGTGGCCACACCGTTACTCCAGCGCTCGGAGGCTGAGGCAGGAGGCTGAGGCAGGAGGATCTCAAGTTCCAAGCCAGCCTCAGCAGCCTGGAGGGTGCTGAGCAGCTCAGTGAGACCCTGACTCTAACGAAGCACAAAAGACAGGAGAGCGGATGGAGGGCCAGCTCCCCAGGTCACGCCTGGCCTCAGTGGAGACGGGGCACTGGGGCCTGGAAGGACGTGGACCTGTCTGGCCGGTGCTGGTGGCCGGGGGAGGCTGTGCTGGAGCCACTGAGGACGGGCGAGCCCAGGACGGGGGCCAGTGGCTCCCAGCTGCAGCAGCTCCAGCCACCAGCTGTCCTCCGAGCTCAGGAAGGCCAGCAGGAGGGGCTTCTGGGGTCACCTGGGCAGGCGGGGACAGTCTGTCTCGGGGGAGGCCCAGCCAGCCACCTGGAGGGACAGGGCCCCAGTGTCCACGCTCCCACCAGAAGTCGGGGTCTGGAGTCTGAGGTGAAGCCTGGTTTCAAGCAGCAGCTGTCGTTTCCCACAGAGGACGTGGGGGACGCCGGGGGCTGGGGACACGGGTGGGCTCGTTCCCACAGAGGATGTGGGGGACGCCGGGGGCTGGGGACACGGGTGAGGCTGTGTCGGCTGCCAGGAGCCCCCTGAGCACAGCGGGTTTCCAGAGGCCAGCTGGGCAAGGGGCCCCGGGCCACCGGCGAGGGAAGCAGACCTGACTGGCCGGGGGCCGAGGCTCCGTGCCCGTGGCCAGCGCTAGCTGGGCTCCGCGGGGCAGCGGGGCAAGGGCGGGCGCCGCTCCCAGGAGCTTACTAGGGCAGGTGAGCGGAGCGGCTCCTCCCGCGGAGGTGGCGCCGGGTTTGGTGGCCGGGGGAGTGCCGACCGCGGCAGGCCCAGGGGCAGTGGCACCAGCATCTGCGAGGGAAGGCAGTGGCTGGACAGCATGAGCTGACCACTTCCATTTAACTGGGGGGACAGAGACACTGGGTTAGGGGCTGGGCCCCCCTCTGCGGGCCCTCCCGGGGCCGACGGCCTAGCCCTGTCCACGGCCAGGCCGGGTGGTGGCCAGGGGCCGGAGCTGAGGCCAGGGGAGCCTCCGGGGACACTGCGCACCGCAGCGCTGTCCTGTGCACGCTGCCCTCTCCGAGCCACCCGCATGGACTTGCTGCCCTGCTGTCCCAGCTTCCTGGGACGCGGTAGGCGTGACCTGGCCCGAGGACCCCTGCTGCGAGCCGCCAGGAACCTGGGCCCACTGGCCGCTGCCCCACGGGCTCCTGCACAGTCGGCCGCCCCCTGCGGACCGTCCCCACGGATGCGCGGTCACAGCACGGATTCCGCACCCGCCTGCCGAAGCTCGCGAACAGAGGCCGAGCGGTCCAGGGCCCAGAGCCAGGTCGCCGGCCCCACTCACCGGTCCGGGTTGCTGGCTGGCTGGGTCGCAGGCCAGCGAGACGAGATCTTTGAGGGGGTCCTGCGGGTTGAGATGAGGCGGGTAGCGGATGGCCGTGTGCGGGAAGTAGGTGGAGGCCGTCTGCGGCAGGATGGACGTCGTGGGGAAGTGCAGGGCCGAGGACGGGTGTGGACTCCGGGCGATCCCTGTGGACACCGGCAGGCGCGTCACGCCCCGGGCGGCTCTGTGGCTGTGGGTGGCCCACGCCGCCTCTGGGACAGCTGATGATGACGGTGACAAGGACGGCCACGCGGCCGAGCCAGGCGGCGCTACCCTCAGGCCAGGCCCGGGCGCGTCCTCAAGCCACAGACCCCCCGGGGACCCCAGAGGCGCCTCGGCTCGCCCCACTTTCCTTGCAGGGCTGGGACGGAACCAGGTCCTCGTGCTGCCAGCAAGCGCTCGGCCACTGAGCTGCGCCCTCTTTTTTATTTTGAGACACAGTGTCGCTAAGTCGCTGAGGCTGGCCTTCAACTTGCCATCCTCCTGCCTCAGTCTCCTGAGCAACTAGGATGACGGGCATGGCCACTGTATCCAGCTCCCCTCTTTTCAAAGCAGAGGATGTCGGGGTGGCCGCACAGCAAGCAGGTGGTCAACCTGGGATTTGGGCCCAGGACACCTGGTCCCTTGCCCGCCTCTGCCTCGGGCCTTGGCGAGGTCTTTCTGGAAAAGGCCAGAAGAGGCTCTCGTTCAACACAGAAGCACGGCGGGCCCGCGTCTGCGGCTGACCTGAGCCTCGGCCACCCTCGAGGGGCGGACTCAGAAGACTTGCTGGACGGCGTGGCACCAGCCGCGCGCTTGGCACTTACATCTGGAGACGGCCCGGGTCTGTGGGCTGAGCAGGCTCCACACAGGCCAGCGCAGGGCCCGGGGACCACCCTGGGCAGTGTGTGGCGGGCACGGCGTGGTGGTCTCAGGTGGGCGGCGTCCCCTGTCCTGGGACACTGCCGCCTCTCCCAGCCCCGCGCTGCGGGTTCCCATCCTCCTGACTCCCCGTCCTGCACCCTGCCTGTCCCCGCTCCTGTCCCGGTGGCCGAGGACGCTCCGCGTGGCACCGACTTCTCTGGACAGTTCGGGGGGCAGTGTCCTGCCTGTGGCAGGCTGGGCCCCTGGCTGTGTCCTGGGGCTGCCTGCACCACAGCCCAGCCTGGAAGCTGACCGTGCGAAGGTGGCGCTGGCCCCCTGCCAGCCACACCCGAGGGGAGTGGGCGGCCCAGGGCCTGGCCGGCCCGTCCCTGCTGACCGTGTGGGTCCGGCCTGTGCCGGCCTCCTCGCGTGCCGGGAGCACCAGAGGACCGTGCGAGGCTCCTGAGGCAACTAGACGGCTGGGTCATGTGTCACCCCACTGGCTGGCCAGGAAGTTGGGCCAGGCGCAGTGACCGGCCACTGACCCATGCTGCTGGGTGTCGCGACCCTCTGTGACCCCTCTCCTCAGGATGGTGTGTGGGGCTGCGGGCGGCCTGGGCTTGGCCCGACCTCTTGGGGCCCTGAGGAGGCGGCTCGCAGCTGCCCACAGTGCCCGGGCCGGGCGGCAGCTCCCAATTCTGCCCATCAGCCAGCGTGTCCGGGGGTCCAGGGGGCACAGTGGGGGGTGAGCCCCAGGCTGTCCTACAGGCACGAAGCCTGAGCACACCTCTTGGCAGAGCTGGAACCCAGCCCTGGGCACTCTTCACCACTTCTACGTTGGTCTGGCTGGAAGGCTACAGCAACAGGACTCCTGGTCAGACCTCTAGTGGGACTTCCCGGGCAGTGATGGGCCTGAGCAGAGGGTCCAGCCACCCCTCCCTACCCGGGTGCAAGACACTCACCGCTGTGCACAGCGATGACGGGCCGGTGGTGCTGGGTGAAGCTGGAGAGACGGGGCGAGTCCTGGGGGGATGGGCTGTTGAAAGGCGACTTGTCCATCTCGGTCTTCTTCACCGGGGACGAGATGCCTGTGGGGGCAGGGGCTCCATGAAGGCCCAGGGCGTCCCCGAGGGCCAGCACCGCGGGGGAGCGGGGTCGCCCGTCTCCTGCAGGCCAGGGCTGGAGCAGGGCAGGGGGGGCGTGGGCCGCAAGGCCAGCAGGCAGGCGAGCTGGATGGCCAACGGGCAGTGCCCAGGACGCCCCCCAAAGTACAGTGTCCAGAGCCTGCCCCTCTGCACAGGACGCAGAAGCCTACCGGGGTGGATGGCGTGGACAGGGCGGCTCCCTCCCCACCCAGCCTGGGAGGGTGGCGGGCAGCGCCTGGGCCAGGGTCCCAGCGGGTCTGGCAGGGGCTCGGGGCAGAGCCAGGGCAGGGCCTGCGGGCGGATGCCTGGCTCGTCTCTGCTGCTGTGTGTGTCCCCACTGCCCTGAGTGGCCGCCACATGGCGGTGCCCTGGAGCGGGTCACAGGGCCTGGGGGTGGCAGACACCGTGCCCAGTGCGGCCCGCCCAGTGGCCACCGGCAGGATGGGCCACCCAGGAGGCCTCCCTCTGGGCAGCACCAGGGCCGCCAGCCCAGGGCGACTGCGAGCAGGGCCAGCAGTACGAGGTCGGTCAGTGCTCAGGGACCCCCAGGACAGCGGCCCTGCCCGCGGGCTCCAGGAGGACGAGGCGCCGTCAACAGCACGTCAGGTGCCCCGACCAGGCAGCTGCCCGAGCAGCAGAGCGGCAGGTCCCATGGGCCTGGACAGCACCGGCCACTCCACAGACCCCACTGAGGCCCTTGGTCCAGACACCCTGGGTGGACACAAGGCCATGGGCTCCCCCGTGTGCTGGACACTCACGTGCTGGTGTCCCCAACTTGGCACCACGTCCCTCACTGAAGGAGGCCCCCACTCTGCCCACGCAGGCCCTGGCCGCCGGGATCCTGCTCCTCCGCAGGGTCCAGGACACAGGCAGGCAGGTTGGTCCCCTGAGGACAACCGGCGTCCAGAGTCCCAATGCGGCACTGACCCCTGCCCCGCGTGGCCAGGGCACCTGGTGCCAGCTGGTTCCCTGGGTGTGTCCTGGGCACTGCAGGTGCTGACCAGGGGCTCCAGGCCTGGCGCTCCCCAGCGGTGACGCCACCATGTCCCTGGGCATGGCCCCAGGTCCCCGGGGATAGCACCCGGGCAGCTCTGCCGCTCGCTCTCCCCTCCTCCCCGGCTTCCTGTCTAGACGGCCCCCAGGCCGTGCCTCGCCAGGGCCGGTAAGTCGAGTAGCTGGCTCTGCTCGGCTGGCTCTGTGCCCCAGTGGCCACACGCTCCCAACTGGAGGGCGGCGGGGTGGCCACAGCCCAGCCTCTCAGGCCCGTGGCCCTGCCCGCCCCCTCCTGGCCACCTGGGATGGTCACCTGGCTGGGAGGCGGGATTCCCACAGCGCCCTGTGGCCTCCTGAGGCACGAGGCCCACGGGGGACGCGGGCAGGCCCGCCCTCTCCTCGGCCCCTGCCGTCCTTGGACGGGCAGCAGAGCCCGTGGGGGCCCAAGAGCCTTGCCCCCTCCCGGCCTCTGGCCTCGGGGCACGACTTTTACCAGGGCTCCACTTCCCGCTGTGGGACGGTGACGGCACGAGCAGGCTCCTGTCCACTGCAGTGCCCCACCTCGGGGTGCAGGCCTCGGCCCCGCGTCCACCAGGACCCACCTCACAGGGTGTTTCTGGGGGCGGGTACCCCAGGCAAGTGGCACGGCATGCTGCAGGTGCCCGGAAAGGAGCTGGCCAGGTGGCCTGGGTCCCCGCAGGGCGGAGCTCTCCCTCCCGGGCCTGCGCCCTGCGTCCTGTGACAGAGCCCAGCGGGCACACGAGTGCCCACGGCAAGACCGCACTCCCGCACCTCTGGCAGCTAAGGAAGGCCGTGTGCAGCCTCCCGGGCACAGAGAGTGACAGAAGAGGTGAAGTGCCGTTTCTGAAAAGAACAGGTGGGTTTTTTGTACTGGGGATTGAACCCGGGTGCCCGACCACTAAACTACACCCCCAGGCCTTTTTAGTTTTTGACAGGGTCCTGCCAAGTTGCTGAGGCTGGCCTCGAACTTGTGATCCTCCTGTCTCAACCTCCTAAGTCACTGGGCTTACAGTCATGACCACCACACCACGAGGTGGGAACGAGAAGGACACTTCACGGAGCAGCAGGCAGGAGCCTGAGTCCGACATCGAAGCTGCCCGGGTGCGCTAACAGCTGGACGTTTACCTGTGAGGGAAACGTACTGTCCTTCGGGTTGGCCGTCTCCTACAAGTGAACTTGAGCTTACTGCACATGGGGCCTTTATGGAGACACACCGGACAGACAGGATCCCGTGGACATTGAGCCACAGAGACACTGTGACCCACAAATCAGAACCTAGTGAACAGAGACGGGGCTCCTTGGGGTTGGACTGCTTTGGTAGTCCACACCTTGAAAGGAGGACCCTCGGGGTCCCAAACGTCCAACAAGATGCACTGGAGACCGGAGATGGGGACTCCAGGAAGACACTGCAAGCACAGACCCTCTGCTTCCCGGCTTCCCACGGCCAGATGGCTGCTTCGCAACATCCTACCACATCTTCCTCCCAACTCTTCCCAAGAAGCACCTTCCCGCACGCCCACCTCGGAAACAGCACCACGGCTGCCTAAGCTCCTGTCCAGGGGCACGCAGCCCCAGGCTGAGCAGTGGCAGGGCTGGGATTCCAACCCCTTCCCTCCCGCGTCAGGAGGATCTGGAGTTCAGGCCTGAGACCACCGTGGAGTGGGCATGAATGAGCTGAGAATCTGAGGGATGCCAGGCTCGCCCTCCTCCGGGTCACGCCAGCCTCCAAGTCAGAGGCCAGGCCGCTAGAATCGTAACGCAAAAGGGACTCTAGATGAGGCCAGCGGAGGCAGGGACCCCAAAGAAGAGATCTTGGAGGAGACCAAGTGACCCCAAGGAGCTGCAAACTCTATAACAGGAGTCCCAGAGAAAGATGCCCTGGAGAGGATCCTAGGAAGCCACCGAGCACAAGGCGCGCCCCTGGGAAGGACGTCGCGGGACTGGAGGCCCTGTGAGAGACGGCGGGCTCCGAGGGCACTGGAGTCCTGCGGAGCAACCCCACGGAGGGCCAGGGAGAAGGGATCCTTGCATCACAGGACCCTCTGGCCGGGAAAGGAGAAACCCTGCGGCCGAGCGCGGGAGGAAGCGCCCAGTGGGTCAGCATCTCGCCAGTTGGGTCTCAAGGGCCCCAAAGACGCGGATCTCTGCAGGCAGGGCGCCGGGGAGGCCGGCGAGCGACAGACCCGGTCCTTCCGGGACAGAGCGGAACCAACCAGCTATGGGAACACGTGAGCCCGGATTTACTTCCAAAGCGCGCAGCCGGCGCGACCACAACTCCCAGGAGGCTCCGCGGCCCCAGGCCGACTTCTTTCCCTGGCGTCCGCGCAGTGCCTGCCGGAACGTGTAGTCCCTGCCGCCGTAACCCCAACCGGAAGGCCAGCTCCGGCCCCGCCGTTGGCCCTACCTCCTTCCATGTCCTCCGTCCAGTTGCGGCTGCTACTCGTAGGAGAGCTAGGCGAAGTGTAGTAGTCGCCGCCGGGGCTTGTGTCCACGTCCTCCTCCATCGAGCCCGATTTGTGCCGCTTACTCCTAAGGGGCGAGGGAAAGGGAGGCCGGTTACCATGGAGACGCAGGGAGGCAGTGGGCGGAGCTACCGCGAGGCCTCACGGGACCTGCGGCCTGCGCCTGGGCCCCGTTAACACCTGCTGCGGGGGTGGGACGCCTGGGCCGCAGGGCGCAGAGCGGAGCCCAAGCGGCCTGCCGGGCGGATCGAACGCCCCTCTACAGCCGGGAAACCGGCACACCACGCAGCTAGCGCAGTCACGCCGCGTCTCGGGAAGGACCTGTGCCTGGGCCCTGGGGCCGTGGGCTGGCCCGGGGGGCTGTCGGGAGGGTGGGTTTGGTCTCTGCGGCCAGGTGAAGTGTGGGTCAGGCATTGCAGGGCGAGCGGCCCCCAGCTGGGCACGTACCCGCTGGAGGAGGTGCTGGGCAGCGTCCTTCTCATGCCGGTGCTGGCAGGATTCAGGTCGTACGCCAAGTGCCCCTGCAGCTCTCCCAGGGAGAAGTTAGGTCCTGTGCCGGTCACGACGGGTGCTGCCCAGGGCGACAGAAAGGAGATGAGGGAGGGAACCATCTGCCCTGGGGGGCATCCCTTCCCCAACTGGTCTGGTTCTTAATTCGGCCAGAATCTGCCTTGTATGGATCAGAAAACCGCAGCCATGGAGAGAGGCCAGGTCCGCGGATCTGACCGGGAGCTTCCTGACCAGTGTTAAGCCCCTGGGTTGGGATCAAAATTGGTGTGTCCAGCAGGTCCACAGGGAAGGCCAGGGGGCGGCTGGGGCCCTCTGGGGTCTCCTGGGATAGGGAGGAGGGGGAGGATGGGTGTTGGGTGGAACCTTCTTTAGCGCCTCTTCTTAGCATTGGGGTCCAGGTGTGGGAAGAGGGCCTGACATTACGACCTTGGGCTCTGGGAAGGACATGGCCACCTCCCATCCTGGGAGTCTTTGAGTGGGTGATGGGGGTATCTGGAGAGGATGAGGTGGGGTAGGGCGAGGGTCCCTTCTCTCTGAGCCCCTCTGAGTCCTGACGTCCCCTCCCCTCTCCAGGTCCCAGCTCAGGGCCAATGGGGACACTCACTCCGGGACACCTGGATGAGCTCGGTGACACTGAACACGCCAGAAGTGACAAAGCTCTCCTGGAAGTCAGTTGTGTCTGTAATAGGGAGATGGTGGAGGTCAGCAGGCAGCTGGATGAGCAGGGCCCGTCCCCCTCCTCTACCCCCGACTGCCCAGGCTCTGGGGCTGGCCTGAGCCTGGCAGCCTTGCAGCAGGGGATGGCCAGAAATGTGCAGCCTTGTCCAGCCGGGGTCCACACAAGGCCGCTCTCCTTGGTCTGGAGCCCATGTGCACTGGCAGGCTACACTGGCCAGTGGAGGCCAGACTCCCTGGGTGGGTGATCACGGGCAGGTCACACCCTGACCCCAAACCTCCACGTCCCGGTTCTCAAAGGCGGAGATGGTGAGGGCTCTCCTGGGGGGTCACAGTGAAGCACGGATCAGCCCTGGCCTGCCTGCCCCTCACTGCCCGCTGCCACGCTCTCCTGGCAGGAGGGTGCCTTGTCCTGGCCCTGCAGTGTGCCTGGCACCTGGACCAGAGCTCGGCACCCAGCAGGGGCAGGTGGGATGGGAGCAGCTGGCCACGTGGGACTCGCTGGTGTGGGGTTAAAGGTAACGGACGCGTGTTCACAGCTGCGTGGTTCCCCATGGCAGAGCTGGAAACAACCTGGCGTCCATGGATGGAGGAGTGGACACATGTGGCCCATCCACCATGGAGTGTCCTCGGCCAGGGCAGGAGCAGGGTGACAGAGCTGCAGCATGGATGGACCTGAGGACCTTGTGCTCAGTGACAGCCAGACACATGAGGCCACAGTGTGTGACCTAATGATGGGAGAGTCCCGGACAGGAGTCCAGAGATGGGACCTGGACCTGCGGGTGAGGCTGGGGAGGGTGGGGTTGTGTTCAGGGTGAGGAGAAGGTTCTGGACCAGGTCGGGATGCTGGTGGCATGGGCTGTGGAGGTGCTTATTGCCATCGACTGCTTAAACACGCTCGGGGACACGTCATGCTGCATTATACCCCAAGGACTAGGGATGAGGCCCACCCTGCAGAGGCTGGGTGCCCGAGGTGCCGAGGCCGGAAGGGCAGGGCCAGCCAGGGCTCAGCGGGCAGTCGGCGCAGACGGCACGGTGCAGGTGGGAGAGGGTCGAACTCCGCTGAGTGCAAGTGCTAGGCACATGCTGGCCACCCACCCTGTAGCCAGCTGCTGGGATCAGGACGAGTTCCAACACCACGTTCCGCTACCTCCCAGGGCCACCATGTTCCAGGCCCCAGGAACAGCCTGTGCCAGGTCCCCGGGTTGGCACACACTTGGAAAGGGGGACACCAGCCGCGTGGAGCAGGAGGATCCAGGGAGGGGACGGGAGTGAGGTGGGACTGCCAGAGCACTTGGCTCCGGAGGCGGTGGGCACAGTTCCTCTCCCGGCCCCCAGGGGGCAGCAGGGCTGCGGGGAGCTGATGACAGTGCCCAGCGTCCAGCCGTCCAAGACCCAGGCCCTGGCACCTCGGGATCCAGGCGCCAGGTCACGATCATCTTGCATGCCAGCTGTCCATCATTCACTATGTGCCTGGGGCCCTGCCGGGAGTCTCAGGGACACGTCTCAGGGAGGACAGGGCGGTGGCCCCTGAGTGTCCAGGGGAAGTGGCTATAGCCGTTTCCTGCTGACCCAGCTGGCTGGCCAGTGTCAGTGCACCCCGCCCTCCCCACCCGGGTTTCCTGTTTGTGCAGCGCCGTCCAGCTCCAGCTCCGGGGGACTCCCTGGCGGGCTGGGAGGACAAGATTTCCTCCGCCAGACGCCCAGGGTCCCCATGGGACCCGGCCAAGCGCCACTGCCGCCGCCTCTCTGAACATCTGGCTTGTAGGGAGGCCCAGGAGGATGAGCCGCCAGCCAGGGAGGTGTGGCCAGGGCCTGAGAACCTCCTGGACCCTGCGCGGCCTGCCTGGGCCGGCGGGGATGCCCAGGCAGCTTCCTGCCGTCCACTCCTGGCTCCTCCTCCCCTTAGTGTCCCTCTATGTCATCCCTCACCCTCTCCTTTCTCCAAATACTTACTGAGCACCTACTGTGTACCAGGCCCTATTCTAGACATGGGGGTGTGAATGTGCTCGAGACAGATGGCACCATGCTGGGTGCGGTGGCCAGCTCGTGATCCCAGGGACCAACCAGCAGGAGGATGGAGGCTAAGCCCGGCCTGGGCACCTCAGTGAGGCCAAGGGCTGGGGTGTGGCTTGGCGCTCACACCCCCTGGGCTCCAGGGTCAGGGGCCCTGGGCATCGGTGCAGGGAGATCAGGCACAACTGCCGCTTCAGCAGGAGATGGGCACAGGGCTGTGGCCAGGTGTGGCCAGGGGCTGCTTGAGCTGAAGGCACCCAGGGAGGGCTTCCCTGAGAGGGCCTGGGGACATCTGGAAGTGGGCAGCTAGCTGCCCAGGTAGCAGGCACAGGAGGGGCTGGTGAGTCGGAGGCAGAGGGAGGAGCCCACGGGGCAGCAGGGACGGGGAGTGGGAGCCAGGAGGTCCTGGCCCAGGGGCTCACAGGAGCCTCTGCCACAGGACAGCCCATGAGCCCTGCTGGGCCCTGCAGCCTCTTCCTGCTCTTCAGGGTCCCCGCTGCCCACCCCTGGGGGAGCCGGCTTCTCCCACTGGCCTAACGCGGTCCCTGGGGCTGCAGGGCGTTCCCAGGCTCCCTTGGCGCGGCCCCTGAGTGGGCTGAGCTGTGGCCCCAGCCCCAGCTCCTCGGGTGCCCTGGCGGCCGCTCCCTCCTGCAGCCCCTGCGTGCCCAGCTGTGAGATGGAGCAACAGGGGCTCCAGTCTGGGCCCTGCTGAGGCCAGGGAGTCCCCGCGGGAGGCGCCTGGAGGAAGGCGGGGGAGTCGAGCCCTCAGCTGCCGCCACGGCGCCCAACTCACCCAGCGTGATGGGCTTGCTGTCCTCCTGGTCGGAGCCCATCCCTGCCCGGGGACTGCCGCTCTGCTCCGAGTCTGCAAAGAGAGGAGGAGGAGGAGTTGGTGGCAGCGGGGACCTCCAGCCCCGGAGGCGCTGCAGTGTCCACCCCGATGCCCCGCCCTAGATTGGGCTGGTCCAGAATGTGTTGAGGCCTGGGGTCTCGCCTGGGGCCCTGTCTTGCTGACCCTGGAGGGTCATGACATCTGGCCAGGAGCCCTGCAGGCACCAGCCAGGCCCTCAGGCCCAGTGTGCACTGCAGGAGTGAGGCCCGGGGCTCTGCAGATGCCCAGCTCTGCTGTGACTCCGCCCTCTGTGAACCTACTCCTGTCCTGTTGTCCTACCCGTTTTACAGATGGGGAGGCTAAGGGCAGTGGTCTCTTTCCTCAGCCTCTGTCCCTGTGGTCCTGGATCTAGAGGTCTTGAGTTCTCCTCGGGGTTCCCAGAGAGGGCTGAAGCGTGGCCCTCTGTGGCTGCGATGCCCCCACCTGCCTTCCTGGCCTGGGGACTCCCTTCACCTGGCTTCTCTTTCCTCTTATCTAAAAATAATCGGCCCCTTGGCGGATATGGGAGACGTCACGGAGGCTGAGGCCCGTGCCGTGGCTGTGCCGTGGCCGAGTGGCTGGGTGGGGAGGGGTTCGAGGGCGCAGCCAGGCAGCACCCCCTCCCAGGCCGCGAGGGAGAAGGCAGGAGCTGCTGTGAGGCCGGAGGGAGGACCAGCCCCAGGACCGTGGCTGGGCAGCCCCAGACAAGCCGCTCAGCTGTCCTGAGCCTGGGTCCCGCTCTCCCCGGATCAGAAGGCTACCAGAGGCCATGGGGTCAGCACAGGCGGAGAGTCGGGACAGGCCTCTGGCGGCTATTTTTTGGCCTTGGGATGGCCGTGGACACGGTCACCATTGCCCCTGGGGAGGCTCCGGTGTGTCAGGGTGGCTCCAACTTGGCACTCTCCTGTGCCTGCGGTGGAGGAAGACGCCGCCCGTGGCTCCATGGGTTTGTGGCGTGCAGCGCCTGTGGGCTGCCAGGCCGGAGGTGCCCAGGTCCAGGGGCGCACAGGGCTCTGAGAGGGTGGAGTGGCCTCCCGGCTGTGTCACCACTGGGCAAGGTGGGTTGGTCAGTGGCCAGCAGGAGTGTGTCCTGGGCCGCCAGCTGCCTCAGAGCTGACCAGTCCTGCTTGGACCTCCTGGAGGCCGGGTACAGGCAGCCACGCCGTTGGGCATACGACCTCTTCCAGCTCAGGTGGGCGTCCAGCGGCTGCTCCCCAGCTTTCCGGACCCCTCAGCGCGCAGTGCGTAGCGCGCAGCGCAGGCCACGCCCACTCCGGCCCCGCCTCCGGGCGCAGCCCCCGTAGCACCTTCTGGGCCGCACCTGGGGCGCCTCATTCCAGACCCCGATTTAATAAGGGGGACCCGAGGGCCGTGTGACCAAGCGCCGGGCAGCGGCTAGCACATAGGGACACCTCCCTGGGGGTCTGCGTGGAGGTGACTGCATCTCTGCCTCGTGTCCCCTGTCGGACCTTGGAGCAGACTCACCAGCCTCGGTCTCCCCCTCTGCCGGTGGCAACAGCACAACCTCTCCAGGGCCCTTGGGTTGCCAAGCCCAGGAGTGACAAGCCACGGGGCTGCCCACGGGGCCCTGCAGCGGGTGAGGGTGTGGGCAGCAGGCTTGCTCCGGGGTCTGACGGGAGCCTGTCCCTGGCCAGCAGGCAGCCTCCTCACATCCGGCCGCAGAGCAGCGAGCTCCGGCCTACAGCGCTGGCGGGGCCTCCGGAGGGACGGGAGCAGCGGTAGGAGTGGCCGTGAGCTTTGGTTCCCCTGGGCCTGTTCTGGCCACTCGCTGCTGACCACTCCTGGCCCGTTTTACTTTCCTTGGCGGCAGGGTCTGTGCTGCCCAGGCTGGCCTGGACCCACAGTGTCCTGCAGGGCTGCAGGAGGTGGCCACTGCCCTGGCCCTACTCTTGCCCTGGCCTTGGGGAAGCGCCCAGTGGCCCCCTGGAATGTGGGGCCCAGGGTCGGCCCAGCAAGCTCCTTCCTCGTGGTTCTCGGAGCTTCTTTTTAAACGAGGTTTCCAGATCACCCGACGCGGTGACTTCGCCAGCTCCTCCCGGTCTTCACGAAACCGCCCGCACGTCGCGTCCCGTCTCAGCCGCTGCTGAGCTGCTGGGGCACGGAGCGCAGCGCAGCTTGGCCGTCCCCACCGCCTGCCGGGCCCCTCGTGTCCCCAGGCGAAGCTCACGCCCCTCCCAGCCCAGTTGCCACCACGCTGCTTCCCGTCTCCGTGGCTCTGAGACCCCAAGGACCTCCTGTGTGTGGACCCGGTGGCCCTGTGTCCTCACGTTGCTGAGCGCCGTGTCCTCAGGTCTGTCCACACGGTGGTGGGGTCAGGGTCCCCCGTCTTCCACCATCCCGTCCTCACCCCTCTGGGAAGCTGGACGGTTCCTCTGCCACTTGCTGACCACCGTCCATTGCTGGGCTCCTGGGAATCCCCACGTCCAGGCTGTCCACTGTGGGCACAGGTGACTGGCCACAGGTGACGTCTCACATTTAAATTAGTTAAACCGACATGAAGTTGAAAGTTCAGCTCGCCAGTGAAACTGGCCAGGTTGCAGGAGCCACAGGACAGTTCTGCTGAGCCACGTCCGTGGACAGTGGGGGAAGCGCAGAGAACTCACCCCACCACAGAGACCAGCCTAGAGTGGACCCTCCACGGGCCCGAACAGATGCCAAGCGAACGGGGGCAGGTCTGGCTAGTGTCCTGGCCCAGCTGCCCGAGCCCCGTGGGCGGCCCACGTCCCGAGGAGCCGGATCAGGGCTCCGTGGTCCCTCCAGAGGGGGGTGGAACTCATGGCAGGAGCTGAGGGAGGAGCAGGTGCCCGAGACCCCGGGTCAGGGCTGGGCACGAGCCCCGTGGGAGCCCAGGCGGCTTGGAATCAGGCGGGTGTGGAGTCGGGTCAGAAGCAAGGCAGCGGCGCGGGCTCCTGTTCCGTGGCCGTGAGCCGACGCAGGTCTTTTCCGCTTTCGAAGGCGGCACAAAAAGGAGGACCAAGCAGCACAACCGCAAGCAGCCTGTCTAAAGGCCACGTGGCCCTTCACTGAGAAAGCTTGCTAACCGCTGGCTGTGTGTCCTTGGGCGAGTATTTAATGTCTCTGAGCTGTTTTGGGGGTTGAACAGCCTCAGCCTCAGCTCTTCCTGGACTGCTCAGGATGGACGGCTGAGGACTTCCCAATGCCACACGCGGGGGACAGCAGTCACCCCAGTGGGCAGGTGCCACTCCCTCCTGGCACATTCAGTAGGCGAGTAGGTGCAAACGGGTCTAGAGGGCCCCACGATGGGGCGCGGGCGGCGAGGGGCCAGCACGGCCTGGGGAGGGCCGAGCAGCGCGAGCCCCGGGGGTCGGGTGGCCCGGCCACCAACGCCTCGTGCGCAGCTCCCCGGCCAGCGGGCCGCAGCCCCAGCACCGTGGATGCGCTGACCTCTGGGACGGACGGGACCGTCGCGCTACAGGGGGCACCTGGCAGAGCGCCAGCGGGCGGCGTGGGCCTGGGTCCACTGGGCCCAGGGGGGATCTTGGTGCCTTCACCCCGGGCACCGCCCGTCTGCTGTCTGGTGATTCCGGGCATTTGGACCCCGGCGGGCACCCACCACAAAACCCCCTCCTGCCGGCCACGTGGCCGACTGGCGCGGGGCCCCAGGTGGGCAGGGAGGCCCTTTGAGCTGCCCGCCAGGACCTGGCAGTGGGCGCCCCCGGGCTGCTGCCCACAGGTGGACACACTGGGGGCACCCGGCCCAGGCCGCTGAGGGCAGCGAAGGGTGTCGGCTGGCTGAGCTCCGGATGCTGAGCTGTGCGCTGGGCACTGACCCTTCTCATGCCCTAGGACGGTTCTTGGTGAGGCCAACAGTCCCTGACTACCCAGAGAGGGTAAGCCAGCTACCGGGGTCACACAGCAAGGCGGGCGGCGGTAGGCAGCCCCACGTCGTCGCAGCTCTTCCGCACAGACCCAGGACGCTGCGCCGGGCGTGGGCTCGCTGGCCAGTGCTGACCTGAAGGCTCCTGCCCGTCGTCTCTGCGGCCCGGCTCCGACCCGGCGCTCCGAGACCTTCTCTCCTTTGCTTGCTTGGTCTCTCAGCCGGGGTCTGGCTTTGCCGCCCGCTGGCCTGACTTCCTGGGCACGGGGACCCTCCTGCCTCAGCCGCCCGAGGGGCCGGGCCACAGGCAGCCCACCATTCCTGGCTCGGTCCCAGCAGGAAAAGACAGACACGTCCTCCTGCTGTGGGCAAAAGCGGGACCCAGGCCCCTGCTGTGGACGGCAGGGTGGGGTTTCCTGGGGGGCCCAGAGGGTAAAGGTGCCGTCCAGGCCTTGGGGCCTTGGGCGTCCCTGGCGTGGCTCAGGGGGACGGCGGGCGGGACTTCTCAGGGCCTTTCGAACATGCTGGGACTCATTTTCCTGGTGCCCAGGATGGACCGCAGGGCCCGGCGCACACCTGAGCCCCGGCTCCGCCACCCACCACAGCCAGCCCGCACTAGGGACCCGGAGGGTGGCAGGGCCCCATGTCCTCAGACCAGGGTGGCCTTCCCGCCTGTGGCCCGGCCTGGCCCCGCCGCTTCCCCGCCTGCCCAGTGAGTGTCCTCGGCCGACCTACTTCGTGGGCCTCCGCTGTGCTCAGAGGGTTTCGGAGACGGAGGGCGATCGTGGTGTGGGCAGCACTTCCGCCTCCAGGGATCCAAGAGCACCGTCCTGCCGGGGCCTGCTGCCCTCCAGGTTCCGCCTCCCTCAAAGGGGACCACAGCCCGAGTCCTCCCCGCAGCCACAGGGCCCTCGGGACCTGCCCGCCCCGGCTCTGCTCCAGCCACACAGGCTCTCCTGCCCCAGGGCCTTTGCACGGCTGTGCCCTCCGCCTGGGACACCTTTGGTCCGGATGCCCACAGGGCTCCCTCTTCCCCTGATGCCTCAGACCTCTCAGAGACCACGCCTGGCGCGTCCCTAACCACGCTCAGCTCGTGCAGTGACCCTGGTGCTGTTTCAGTGACACCCTCTGCTGGCCGGGGCCAGTTCTTGCTGCCCAGGTCCACGCAGCGTTCATGTGCAGCCGGGGACGTCACCACCCCCTGCAGCTTGCTCAACAAGCACATGACCGCGGCCACAGCAGCCGTGTGAACCGGCCGTCCACAGAGTGTACAAACTGTTCTTTCCTGTCCGTGGCCCAGAGCCCAAATTTGGTGTGTCCCAGTTCAGGACAAAGGGCCGCCATGGTGGCCAGGGGCCCCACCCTTCCTCTGCCCAGGACAACACCCTGCGTGCTGGGGACAACACTTCCGCTCTCGGCAGCTGGGCCACCAGCATGCAGCCCCTGCTTCCACCTGACAGGTGTTCACTGACCCACTACCTGCCAAGCGGCAGGACCCCGGGGGTGGAGGAAGGGGCTCGGGGACGGAGGCAGCTTCACCTGTGTGGTGGCCCAGGATGCAACTGGGCAAGGCGTCAGGCAGGAGCCCGAGGCCTGGGGGAGCCGCAAGCGCAAAGGCCCTGGGGCAGGAGGTGTTTGAGGAGCAGAGACCCTGCGGCTAGAACGGCCTGAAGGAGAGGCCAGGCGGCCGGCAGGACCCGAGCGGAGAGGAGACTGTCCCAGTCTGTGTTTCCAAGCGTCTCCGGGCGCCAGGAGGGCGGGGTCGGAGCCTGTTGGTCGGGTGCAAAATGGAACAGCCGCTGTCAGCAACAGAGAGCCGGGCGCAGAGTCGGCCCCCGACCTGCCTGCCCACGGCTGCCAACGAGTGGACACGGCTCCAGTGTCCACAGATGGCAAAGGGACATCCAGCGGGGGCCACCCACTCCTGGAGGTCACTTGGCCAGGAGGAGCGAGGGGACACGGTGCCGGGGACGTGAGCAGACGCAGTCCGCCCAGGAGGCCCCGGTCTCGGAGTCACGGGGCGCAGTGGGCGGGAGCCAGAGGGAAGGGTCCGGCCTGGGCACTGGACACGCGCTGCAGGGCTGGTGGGTGGCGAGCGCGGGCCCGGCTGCGCCGGCCTTGGGCAGGGCAGCTCCGTCTGCAGCACGTGAAGGCTGAGCCCGGAGGCTGCGGGGAGGCCGCGACGCCGACTTAGAGCTGGCGCATCCCGGCCTGGAGCCGCGGTTTCCAGCCGCGGCCGCTCGGAGAGCTGGCCCCGATTATTTTCCGACCTTTGCCGCGTCCAAAAGTGGCTGGCTCTGCCGCTGCCACGTCCGCCCGCGGGGCCGGAGAGAGGCAAAGCCAGGCCCCGGAGTCTGGGCTGCGCGTCGCCCGCGGCCGGCCTCCCCGCCGGGGCTGCAGCCTCCTCCCCTGCTCCCTCTCAGGAAGACGAGGCGTCCTCCCCGGCTCCGGCTCCCGCGCCCTGGCCCTGCTCCAAGCCTCAGCCCGGCTCCCAGCGCCGACCGAGTCTGGAGCTATAAATAGTATGCGACTCTCCTTAGGGTCAACGGCCGTGGTCCCTCCTCTGCCCACCTGCCCTGGGTCAGAGCCCAGGCCCTCCCTGTGGCCACAGGGCCCCGCAGGGTGGGAGCTGCCCTGCCCTCTCCCTGCCTCCAGCCTCTCTGCTGCAGCTACACAGCCTCTGCCTGTGCCTCCCCCTGCCCGGCTCCCGCTGCCCCAGGGCCTTTGCATGGCTGTGCCCTCTGCCTGGGGCACCCTCCTCGCACATTCCCACCAGGATCTCTCCACTGACTCAAGCCTCCGTCAGACCCGGGTTCGTGTCCGCGGCTGCCCGCCAGGCTCAGCCACTCAGGGGCCTGTGTTCCTCAGAGAGCCAGGGCACAGGGTACCTGCTGGGCAGACCCTGGGCCTCCCGACTCCCCTTCACAACCAGAGCGTAACAACCTGGGATTCCTTGATTCAGTGCCTCTTGAGCACCTACTGTGTACCCTGTCCCGGGTGCTGTGGACACAGCAGTGAAGAGAACAGAGGCAAACGCCAACCCCATGGGCTCACATCCCGAGGACCAGCGATGGCGCCACAGCGTGACAGCTGCAGGCTAGACTGGAGTGGACTTCCCTGGTGGTGTGTCTGCCCCTCCTGCAGGCGCTGGGCCACATGTCCCCAGGCCCAGCGCAGGGAGCAGTGCTGTGTGACCACAAGAGAAGAGCGTTCCCCCTCTGAGCCGCCATGTCCAGTAGAGCATGTGAGCTCCACCCAGCCCTTCTCCAAAGGGAGAGGCAAGAGCTCGGCCGTCCAAGGCATCCAGGGCCCGGGACATGTGGGAGGCCTGGGCGGGAGGGGGCAGGTGTCCTCCAGGGCGCTGGCCTCGGCCGGGCCTCCCGGTGTGGCCTCCCCGGCTCCTGGAGTCTGCACCACAGTTTCCAGCTCCCTCTGCCCGGCGCCTGGGCCGCGGCCAACCTGCTCGGGAATCACTTTCAAAGCGTCCCTGCTCCCGGCCTGGCTCCGCTCCCTCCGGGGCTGGCCGCGGGCCTGCGGGGACCCTGGGCACCGCGGCTGGCGGGTCTGGGTGGAGGCCACCGCCTCCCGCCTGGCCCCGGGTGGCCTGGGGACCCCAGGGCCGCTGCTGCAGGCCGCTCAGGGCCTCGGCCCGCTCCAGGCTACAGGCCGGGGCTCGTCCCAGCCCTGAGCGTGGAGGCCGGGCCTCCTCCTGACATCCCCGCCCAGCGGCCATTTTGTTCCAGATGCTTCTCGGGCGGGCAGCCATCTTGTGCGCCCGGGAGGGGCCCGGGCGTGGGCTCCCTTCCTGGGCCGGGCGGGACACCACGGAGGTGGCTGTGCCCGGGCTCCAGGCCCCATGGCCTCCCTGCCAGGTGCCGGCGGCCCCCGGGGTGAGCAGGTGGTGGGCAGGAGGCAGCCGGGCCACGTCCCCATCACCCGTCCCGGTGCCAGCGCAGCCCCGTGGTGCCGCTCGGCACAAACTTGGGGTGGCGCAGGGTGACCCTGGGGTCAAGCACACCCACAGGGCCTGGCCAGGCTCCCGGCCTCCATGTCAACGTGTCCCGAGGGCGGGCTGACCGCTGTCCCCCGCCCACCCCTTCCCGGCGCCCGAGGAAGCCCCTGCACCCAGGAGCCTGGAGGGGCGGCCTGCTCCTTCCCTGGGGCCCCGGGCAGAGCTGGGCACACAGTCGGTGCTCACTGAGTGCTTGCCCCGCTGGCACTCATAGATGCTTGTAGACATGACACACGCGGTGGCCGCTGAGACCGGCCAGATGCACAGGCAGGCTCGGGTGGAGGAGGCTGGGTGGAGGAGGCCGGGCGGAGGAGGCCGGGCGCCCTGGGGAGGCCGGGCCACACAGTGCGGGACGCACGCTACCCTCCCTCCTCCTTCCCGCTCCACCAAGGCCGCGTCCCTCAGGAAGTCGCTGGCCGCCCTGGCCCTGCACCTCGGGGGGCAGCGGCACCCACGCGCCACGGAGCTCGGAGGCCGGCTCCCTGTGAGCGGCCGGGCAGGCGCCCCTGAGGTCTCCGGGCCTCCAGTCCAGCTGCTGACCCCACCAGGTCCTGACCCAGGGCTCCTGGCCGCGGCCTCGCCCGCCCTGCCTGTGCAGGCCCAGGAGGAGGCAGGACCCGCGGGACCAGCGGCCAGCCACCGTGGTCAGCAGCAGCCCCCCGAGCCCCCGGCTCCTCTGCTCCGCCAGGCTGCCCTGAGTGCCAGCTGCACCCCGCGGCCCCCAGAGCCCCAGCTCCCACTGGTGCCCGCAGTCTGCCATCCGGGCAGAAGCCAGGGGCCCCGTGACGCTGAGCTGAGCCCCTCCTTTCCCAGGCACCACCTCCCTGTGCAGCCAAGCCTGCTGCCCACAAGGCCCTGGACCTCCCGCCCTGGCCCCTCTCTGCCCTGTCCTCTCCCCTGGCTTCGGCCACAGGGCTCCTTGCTGAGCCTCCACCACGCCAGGCCTGGGCCTGCCCCAGGGCCTTTGCATGGCTGCGCCCCCTGCCTGGCAGGCACAGCCGCCCCTGGCTCCTCAGTGCTGGCTCCTCCTCCCCCCCGGGCAGGCCTCCTGTCCTCCTCCAGAGGGCCCTGCGCTCCTCCCTGACCACCTCGCTGCCTTGCTGGCCACTCACTGACACGAACATCACGTCTCCATCGTTCGCCCCCCTGGACTGCCCCACCGGGGCGTCCCCGAAGCTGGAGCCGTGCCCGCACACAGTTGGCACTTATCACGCGCCTTCCGCAACCCCGAGGCCGAGCCTCTCAGCCAGGGCAGGGCACTGAGGCTCGGCAGCGCAGCACCTGCTGTGGCCACGTGGGCGGCATCGCCCAGCCCTGCCCAGCCCGGGGCCTGGCGCCCACCGGTGGACACTGCCACGGGGAGGAGTGGGCAGCAGCTGCGGTCAACCATGCCACACAGCGGGGACAGCGGTGGCCCGGCCGGCAGGGCTGCACGCGGGCCGGGAGGGTCCAGGACCAGGCCCCTTTAAGAGGCTGCCTGGCCGCCGGCTGGCCCGCCTCCCTTATGTAAGTGGCCGCTGCCCTCGGGTGACCCGCTTACATAAGGAGGCGAGGACGGGCCTGTCCATCCGGCGGCAACCTGTCCCGGGCTGTCTGCGGCCGGGCTCACCTTCTGCACTCGTGCCCGGGGGACGCCGCGGCCCCCGGGCAGCTCCCCAGGCAGGACGAGCGGGGTCCCCGGCCCGTGGGTGGACGGGCCGACGCTCCCATTGCTCTGCAGGTGAAACCAAGGCCCAGAGAGGGCAGGCAAGCGGCCCGGAGCTGCAGAGTCCCCCGTGGCCTTGGCCACTCTGGGCCCCCTTGTGAAGCGGGCCTCCAGCAGGGCCTCCTCAGCGGGGCCTGGTACGCAGTCAGTGCTCAATAAGTGCCCGGCGGTGGCAGTACCCAGCCACACCAGGCTGCTCCAGCCCTCTGCCCCCAGGACCCGGCCTGGCAGCTGTGCGGCCAGAGCAGGCACGAGGCGCTCGGCTCCGCGGTGAGCCCAGGGTGCCCACTGTGTGCACGTCACGGCCCTGAGCCTCCCCAGCTGCCCAGCGAGCCCGCAGGGGACCCCCACCCAGGTGGGAAACCGAGGAACCCAAGCCCCACGTCCCTCCTCCAGGCAGCCTCCCCGTCCGTGTCCACCCCACAGGGCTGGGCGCTGGGCACCGCACGGCCCCCTCCTCCTTCGTGGTGGGCACTGGCCCTTTAAGGCAGCACACTGCTTTGGTGTGTCCCAGGGTGACCCCAAGGGGAGGGTGTGGCCAGGAACAAGGGGCCCATTCAGCTGCCCAGGCCACCTCCGGGCAGCCCACGGGCGGGGTGGGGGGCAGGAAGGCTGGCAAGGCCGGGAGGCTGGGGTGAGGAGACCGGGAGCAGCTGGCACAGAGGCCGAGGCCCAGGCAGACGGTGCCACTGGCCCCGCCGCACTTGCCGCCGGGCCCGGGTCAGGCAGGTCAAGGGTTGCGGCTGCCCCAGGCAGGCTGCAGCCCCAAGGTGCCCCTTGATCCAGCCGGGCCTGCTGCCTGTCGCCTGCACCAAAGTCCTCGAGGCCTGAAGGTGGGAACCTGGGACGCTCTGGGGAGTTCTCTGATGCCCCCAAACCCCCTTCTCCTGGGCAGCGGGCCCTGGAGTCTCCCCGACCTGGATCTGAATCCTGACCTCCTCTTAGCTGTGCAACCCTGGACCGCTGACTTTGCCTCTCTGGGCCCGGTTCCCTCATCATTAAAGGCAGTGCGTGCTAATTCCAGCCTCAGCAGGTCCCTGCGAGGGTCAAATGAGACCAGGATGAGCGAGAGGGGCCAGGCGCTGCCCGGGCCAGCCCCCCAGTGACAACCACGGCACATCCCCCATCTCCACACCCTGCCTCCCGCGGGGTGTGCGGGCTGTGGGCGAGCAGCTGCCGGTGGCCTCGTGGGAAGTCCTCCCACGGATCTGCCCGCCAGGAGGAAGCCGGCATCCGAGAGCACACGGTCAGGAAGAGGCCGCAGGCTGGCCCCAGCCCGCGGTGGGGCGCCACGGACCACGGAGGCCTCCGCTTCCCGAGTCCCCGCCCAAGGACAGCTCAGCTGGGGCGCCAGGTTCCCACAGCCCCTCACCCTGCCCGGCCCCAGCAGGACGGAGGGACAGGGAGGAGCTGGGTCTGCCCTGCCCTGCGGGTCGCCCGCTCCTGGGCAGCGTCCTCCTCCGACCCGCACCTTCTGGGTCGGCCAGAGTCCCAGCGACCCAGGGCCTGTCCCGGGCGTGCGGAAGCCCCATCCCAGGGACCCGGATACAGACCTGCCCTCGGGCTCCCCAGAGCCGACCTGGGCACCCAAGCTCCACTTCCAAGGTCCCTAGAGCTCACAGCGTCTGCCCACGGTGCCCACCGGGCTGCCACTGACCTATGTGGACGGGGCAGCTCGAGGGCAGCCCTTCCGAATGAGGTGTGCGTGGGACCCCAGCCACAAGGCTGCCCGGGTGCCCTGGCCTGGCCAAGACGTCCCAGGGCGTGGGCCCCGGAAGGCCAGGGTCTGTCCCGCAGGACCTGGGACTCCAGAGCCCCCTCCCCGCCCGGCCCAGCCCTGTCCCTCTGCCTGGTGCCCCTCCCAGTCTGCTGGGGACAGCCAGGGCTTCCACGGGGCCCCTGGGCGGCCACCTGTCCCCCTCTGGGGCCCGGTTCCCCACCTGGATACAACACCGTGTCCCCAAGTGCCCCTCCTCTGCCCCTCTTGGCTTCTGACCCACCTCTGACTTCCTGCCACACCCGGGGAAGGGCCAGGGGCTGGCCGGGCAGCTGGCAGAGGGGACGGAGATGTCCCCAGCCGCCCTCAGCCGCCCCCGTCCCCCGGCAGCCAGGCACGGGGCCAGAGTGCCAACTGCAGCCCGGCCAGCCGGCATGGCGGCCACAGGTGCAGAGCCTCCCTGCCCAGTCCTGCCGCTGCCCAGAGGCCAAGCCCCGCCCGGGGGACACGGCTGCCCAGGGCTGCCCTGGAGCCTCTGCGGCCACTTCTCAGTGCAGACCAGCCGCACAGGGTCCGCTCACCAGGGAGCCCCGCCTTCGAGCACTGGGCCGGCGAAGGCTCCTTGCTGCCCACTTCTGCTCCTTCTGCTGCTGCGGACACGGAGACCAGAGGCGCACAGGCACTTGCCTGAGGTGGCACAGCAGGCCAGCAGGCAGAGCTGGGAGCCGAACGGCAGCGGTGACGCTAAGAATCGTGCCGCCGCTCCTGCGGTACCCGGTTCCGGCACGTCACCGCAGAGGGCACGTCGCGGACCACCAGCCCGTGCGATGTCACGCCGTCACTATCAGCATTGTTAGCGAACTACAGTTTTTAAACCGGGGCAAAATGCAAACAGAATAGGGTTCCACCGCCTTCGGCCAGCGTGGGGTGCTGGTGTGGGGCCGCCCACAGGCCGGCGGGCACGGCACTGGGCACCGGCCCCTCACCTGCCCACTGCAGCCCTGTCCCGGGCTTCTTGAGGCAGGAGGCAGGACAGGGCAAGCCGGGCAGCCCGAGCCGCGTCCCTAAAAATACACCCTCAGCTGGCGTCTGGACCCTGTGCCCGCAGCCACCTTCCCTGCACAGGTGGCCGCTGTCCACCTGGCTGCCAGCTGGAGGTGCCAGGAGCCCACACACCTGCCACCAGACACCTGGTTGCCAGCGACGGCCGCTCCAGGGTCACCCGAGTCCGTCTCCTCACTGGGGTGGGACGGTGGAGAGCGGGGTGCTCAGGGTGGAGCCTCCCCTCCTGCTCCAGGGGTGAGGGCGTCCAGGAAGGAACGTGCACTTATTGAGTGCCTCAGGTGTGCTTCCCAGGGCGCTCGCTCCATCCTTGCTGCAGCGGGCACAGCTCCTACTGCCCACTTTACGGACAGTGAAACTGAGACCCCGGGACCAGAGGACGGGGCCCTCCTCCTGCCACAGGAGCCCGGAGCCTGGGCCGCGCCTCAGGGTGACTGGTCCCGAGGCTGGTCACCCGGGGCTGGTCACCCGAGGCTGGTCACCCGGGGCTGGTCACCCGGGGCTGGTCACCCGAGGCACTCAGTTGGTCCTCTTGCTCACTAACTCATCCACCACACACTGATCGGCCGAGCGCCGTGCAGAATGTGGATTCGCTGGACGGCCTCAGAGTTTTTAAATCTGGTTTTCAGAACAGGGAGTTCAGTCCTTTTCTAAAGGACCCCTGGGGGCTCACTAGAGCTTTGCCTGCAGGAACTGTGTGGCCTCAGGCAAGTGGCTGACCCTCTCTGGGCCTCTGCTTCCTTATCTGAACATGGGAGGAGGTCAGAGTCCCTTCTCCCAGGACGGTGGAGAGATTTAAAGCAGCCAAAACGCGCAGCGAGGGCTGGGTGGGGCTCAGCGGCAGCGCGCCCGCCTGCCACCAGCAGAGCTCCGGGTTCATCCCCAACATGGCAAAGAAGAAAAGAGGAAGGAGCAGCAGCAGCAGCAGCGGGCCTGGGCCTGGCCGCAGTGGGCACTGGGGACATGGCCGCTGCCCTCACCGCTGCCGGCCTTGCTGCCTGGCCGTGCCATCCAGGCAGGCTCCGGGCAGCCCAGCCCCTCCAGCAGCCTCGGGCTTCCCGGCCAGCCCACAGCGCCACGGCGGGCGACGGCTGCGGGAGGTTGGCACCGTGTGAGGCGGGAACGGGAGGCCGGCCCATGGCGGCGTCAGCAGATGGGCACCATCTGGGCTGGCAGCTGCTGGAGCGGGCGGGCCTGGCAGCCCCTCCCCCGCCCTGGCAGAGCGCCCGCCCGCGCTTCGGGTTTCTCGGGCTGCCAGAGGGGGCGGGGAGGCCCGGCTGGGCGGCGGGCCCTGGGCAGCGGCTTCCCTCTGTGCCCTGGTTCCTCAGACTCCCCACAGGCAAGGCAGAGCAGAGCTGGGCGCCCAGGGAAGCCGCACCCGGGCCCTGCCCCTGCCACAGCCTGAGAGCAGGCCCACTTCGGCTGCCTCAGGACCTTTGCATGGCTGCATCCAGCTCCCCTCTAGTCCCTGCTGGCTCCCTCCCTTCCTTCGGGCCTCACGTCAGGGTCACCCCTCCTGGGAGGCCTTCCCCAGCATGCAGCCTGGGCGCAGCCTCCCTGCCTGGTTCTCCTGTCCTTACTCCACGCCACTTCTGTCTTCCTGCTCATTTACGTTGGTTTCTCGCCCAACCGCTCGGCTCACTCTCAGAAGCACGCTGCGTGCGGGCGGCCCTCAGTGCCCCATGGTGGCTCTCGTCACCCCATCAGGCTGCCCCGGGCACACACATGTCCAGTCCTGGGAATGAGGCCCGTGGCCACTGGGGTACCAGCTGGACGCCCTGGGCTCCTGACTGCCACTAGCCATGCCCAGGGGACCTTCTCATGGTTGTCCCCACACAATCTCCAGCAGGGAGGCCCTGAGATTCCCCAGTGGGGTGCGGCCCTGTGTCCACCTGACGCCCCTGGAGAGGTGGGGCCTCCGCATCCGAGCTCGGAGTCCCTCCCGGTCTCTGTGTATCTGTCCTCTCTCGCTCTGTGGGCTCCAAGGCCCCATCCACCCCGTGCCTTGCGTCTGATGACAGAGGCGGGGTCTCCCCTCAGCATGTGGCAGGTGCCCAGCACCCCGCGCCCCTGCAGAGGCCAGTGGGCTCCCCCCACTCCCACCTCCCTGTTAGCCTCAGGGTCACAGCCACCCCCAGGACCAAGGGAAGCCAGGCCCCACACTCTGGCCGGAGCTGGGACCCCTGCAGCCCTGGGGGAAGGGAGGTGATGGACAGTCCCCTGTCATCAGGTGGACAGCTGCTGGGACTCCAGACAGTTAAGCTGGCCCAGCAGGAAGATGGGGTCCTGGCGCAGAGGCAGAGGACTGGGGTCAGTGTGGGGTCCTGCAAGGCAGCCTAGGCCTGGGGGCCAGAGCCAGCCCAGCCAGGAGAGGGCCACACCACGCTGGCCACAGGCCCACCTCTGGCTCCACCGCCTACCGCCGCCCCCTGGAGGGCGGAGCACAGGGTGGCTCCTCGTGGCCTGGCTCCTGCCCTGTGGGCATGGGACCCTGGCTGCCAGCCGGCTTCAGCCTCCCTCTCCGCCTCTGTACAATGGGCGCAAGGAGAGTCCGGCAAGGACAGGGCGCAGGAGCCGTGGGACATGCCTGCGGCCGGCGCAGGAGCTTCCCCGGGGTGGGCTCTGCAGGCCGAGGGGCTGCCCAGGGACGGACCTGGAGGAGCAAGACCACGGTCCCCGACGGCAAAGGGCACCGTGACCACGGCCGGCAGGCCCCGCCCTTACCCGCAGCCTGTCCTCGGCCACGTGAGGCGCCAGTGTCCACCTGGGCACCAGCGTCCCTCTGGCCTCTGTCTCAGAGAGGGTGGGAGGCTGCCCCAGCTCACCCGGCCCGCAGGCAGCTGAGCTGGGGGGTCCAGGCCCCTGGCCCCTGTTGAGTCGGGGCATGCAGGACGGGCAGGCAGTGGGTGAGCTGGCCAGGGGTCCCCTGGAGGTGACGGGGGCGGCTGGGAGCGAGGGAGGGCACAGCCTTGACCATCCGCAGCCCTCAGGGGCAGAGACTGACCAGACTGGCCAGCGAGGCATGGGCGCTGGATGAGGTGTCTGGAGAGGCAGGCAGGCCTGGCCTGTTGGCCGAGCTGCGGGTGGGGGGCCTGCAGGGTGGGGGAGGCGCCCAGAGATGTGCTGACCGTGCAGAAAACTCGCTTCAAAATTTTATCAGCGCAGCGCAGAGGAGGAGGGGGCGGGGCGGGCGGGATGGATGTGGTGGGAGACCAGGACCCGCATGGTAATGAGCAGGCAGCCCAAGGCCGCCCCTGCCCCTGCCCACCACAGCTGGTCACCTTGAACGGCTCTCTGCTTCTGCACCCCCACTCCAGCCCTGGAGAATTTGTTGCTAACTACTGGGGGGAGGCTGGGCAGAGGCTACGGTTGAGATCGAGGACTCAGGTCACCAGGGAGCCCTGTCCTGGTCTCTCCACTGTACGCCTGGCCACTGGACACCCCCCTTGTCCACCACTGCCTCAACAGAGCTGGGCAGCTCTGCTGTCACGTGGAGGAGGAAAGTGAGGCTGGAACAGAGGCAGGTCACACAGCCGGGAGGCCAGGCTACACCTGGAACCCGGTGGGTCTAGCTGGCAGGCGCTCAGCCACAGGCCTGCGGTGCCACGGTGGGGCACGTGCCCCCAGGCACACCTGACCGTCAGGCAGCCCCGCCCCTGCGTGCCCCAGCCTGGCCACCCGAGGAGTCTCCGCTGACCCCCACTGACCCCTCCAGATAGGCCAGTGCTCAAACTGCCATGCCCATGATCTTGGGGAATTTCCTGCAGCGTCACTGAGCTAGGGACCCAGATGAGCTCCATTTTACAGACGGGAAACTGAGGCTCATAGCCAGGAAGCGGCAGGACCCTGCCCGCCACAGGGTCTGGCGTGCACACCCCACCTGCAACCCCTGCCCAGGCTGCCTGCCCGCCTGGGTGCCCGGCATGCATGCGCCTGGCCATCACACAGACGCTCGGCCACACCTCTTCTCCGGAAGCTGCCATGGATGTCCCTGCAAACCATGACGCCTCAGGGTTGGGCATCTGCCCGCAGAGCCAACCAACACCACCTGGGAGGGCTGGCGTGGGCACACTCGGGACACAGAGCCCTCACTCAGCCAAAGCCCCCTGGTGCCCAGCTGCCCTCTCAGCCGGGATGGTGACCCTGGCCACTGGGGCAGCCTGAGAGATAACCAGGGGCCACAACAGCAAGCCCAGGATCTGGCCTTCCCCAGAGGCCCAAGATGGCCTTGCCACCTCCACGCCTGTCTGACCCTCCAGGACAGAGCCATGGGAGACCTTCGACTGCCACCTCTGGGTTGTGGCAGTGACTCTGCCTCCCCGCTCAGACTTTCCTGCGCCACATCTCCCCCCAGGCCCCCAGGGCCCCCGTCCGATCCCTCGACCCAGTGTGGGCGGCCTCCTCTCGGACTCGCTGTCCACTCTCCCGCTGGAGGCCTCGCCGGGTCTGCCTCCGCTCTCAGACTCTACAGCCCCCTGGCCCCTTGGCCCCCTGGAGCCCCCGGCGCAAGCCGCCCCGCCCCGGCTCCCGCAGGGCGCCCGGTCTGCGCAGGCGCCGTGGCCGCTCACCTCGCTCGCGCACGAAGTAGGCCAGGTAGAGGTCGAGCTCCTTCACCGCCACGCCGATGTGGTGCGGCTGCACGCAGAGCACCGGGTGGCCGCACTGCGCCGCCTTCACCAGGCGCTCGCCGTCCGTGCTCTCCAACGGGATGCCCTTGAACAGGATGACCATGACCAGGTCCAGCCGCCCACACCTTGTCGGCCTGGCGCAGGCAGTCGATGCGCCGCATCTTGCCCTTCTGGTCGGGGTTGGAGAGCACGCAGCCCGGCGCCTTCTTGCCGGTGATGGCCAGCACGAAGTCCTCGCGGCACTCGGGCCGGATGTCCTTGCGCAGCTTGGCCAGCAGCCGCGACGCCCACTTCTGCTTCACCTCGGCCTTCTCGCCCAGCAGCTCGTCCTTCACCGCGCGCTCCTCGTCCTTGGACATGCGCTTCTCGTGCTTCTTGAAGTACTTGCGCTTCCGCGCCTGCAGGTTGAACCAGGTGTAGGCGAAGGCGCGGACGTGCGGCAGCAGCGCCTCGATGAACGGGTGGAACTCATCCTGCGGGGAGAGGCCACAGGTCAGCCGGCGGAGCCCGCGGGACGGCACCTACCCGAGGGCCGAGCCGCGGGCCCGTCGGCGGGCCACGCGCCCCCACGAACGAGATGCCCGCCACGGACGTGGCCACGCCCAGGGAGCCTGATTTACCGCAGTCCCGGCCCTCCGCGCTGGGCCGCAGCCTGCGAGCCCCTGCCCCAGACCGTGAGCGTCTGGGTCCTCAGATGCCTGGAGCAGGGCCTAGCAAACAGCAGTGCTCGCTGAGCCGGGAAGACCAGGCTCGGGCCTCGTCTCAGGCCACTGCTGGGCAGGGAGCGCCGGCGGCGCGCGGGGATTTGAGGGCTGCCTCTGCAGCTCTGGCATCGAGAACTCCGGCGGGGAGCCCGCATGCGCACACAGCCCCGCACAGGCAAGGGCATGAGGGGTCGGGAGGGCGCTGGTCCCTGCCCAGCCCCAGCCAGGGGCCAGGAGGACTCAGGCCCATAGAGGCCAGGAATCCAGACGCAGCCCGCTAGTCCCCTGGGGCGATCAGGAGGGGAGATCCCTGGCAGGGCCTCTACTTCTCCCGACCCTCCTTCCATGAACCCACTGTGCAGACGAGGGAACGGAGGCCAGAGAGGCGGGAGCTGAGCCATCCAGGCTCCGAGTTGGGGAGAGGGACCTGGGCGCGGCCCCTCTACCTCTCTCCCTGGAAGACCCAGCCCAGAGATGCAAAAGCAGAAGCCATGGCTTGTGCCCACTGCCCCATCCACCCAGTCCCAGGGGACGGTTAGCCAGCCAAGATGCCCAGCATGCAGCTGAGCAAGGGTCAGCCACGGGGGACTGCACCTGCAGCCCCAGCCCCTGTGGGCCCTCTGAGAGCACCCAGGGCCGTGGGGGCTCGAGGTCACGACACCACTGTTCAGAGTCCAGTGAAGGCCGGGCCTGGTCCTCGCCTTGCAGTGGGAGCCCAGGCAGGAAGAAGAGGCAGAGGAGCCGCTTCCTCCCGTCCAGCGCCTCCGCAGGAGTACGAGCCCCGCTGTGCTCCGGGCCCACAGCATGGTCAAGGTGCTGCCCACTCTTAACCTGCGGCTGCTCTCATTATTTTCGTTGCCTCTGACCTCCCAGGAGGCAGGGAAAGCCCAGAGCTCTGCTGCCCGCGGCCTGATGGGGAGACGCAGCCCAGAGAGGGCGGGAGCCGGGAGCCAGGGCTTGCTTCCTGGGGGGCTGCGCCTGTCCCACCTGCAGGCCCACTGGGAGTCCCAGCTCCTCTGGGACCACCCTGGCTGCAGGGTGCCGGAGGGAGTGGGACGTCAGATTTCGTCTATCACCAAGGCTCCCAAAATAGCCTCCCGCCTGGTGAGACCAGGGCGGGGCAGGACGGGCTTGGCTGGTGCCAGCTCAGCTCCCCTCTCCAACGTCCCCAGAAGTGAGTCACCATGACAGCTGTGGCCAGGACTGGACCTTCGGGCCCTTTCCCACTGCCCCTCCTCCCCCACGCTGACCAGCTGAGGCCAAGGGAGGATGGCACCACCCACCCTGTCCCGCCTCTCGGGGTTTTCCCGAGTCTGGATGCCAGGAGACATCTGAGACCCAGAGATGGGGAGCTTTTTGTCCAGGGTCACACAGCTGGTCAGCAGAGCCGGGACCAGAGCCCAGGCCATCTGGCCAGAGAAGAGGTGGGGGATGGGTGGAGGCACAGGTCACTGCCTGTGGAGGGGCCCAGGTGAGCGGAGGCCGGGACAGCGGCACGCAGGCGGCCCGACAAGCGGTGCAGGAGGGCGCGGTCCTGTCCCTGGACCCCCTTTCTGGAGCCCCCTCCCCTGGGCTCCTCCTCCCCGGGGCCCGCCCAGCTCCTGCCCCTCCACCCTCCTGGGAGAGGTGCCAGGGAGGCGGGCAGGGGTGGGGGCCCACGTCACAGTGACCCCAGCTGGTCAGGGAGGCAGGAAGACAAACAGCCTGTAACTGGGTCAGGGACCTGCTTGCCCGATGCTCCCTCTCTGCCCATGTGGGAGGTCAGACCAGGTGAGGGGCAGGGCCAGTCACCCTCTTGGTCCCCAGAGACCTACAACAACTGGGGCCTCGTCCCTAGCCCCGTGGACGCCCTTACAGGCTGAGGCGCAGGGGACAGCAGGTGGGCCGAGGGGCCTCCCACGGGCAGCCCTGCTCCCACTCCCCAGGGCTCTCCACGCCCGGACCCATGGACCTGGGTCTCAGCCCAGCTTGGGACCCTCCTCTCCAGCCGGGGCCCAAGCCCAGGGAAGGAGGCTGTGGCCCAGGAGCCAGGTCCCCTCGATGGGCCTCTTTCATCCTGACAGCCGGAGGAGGGGCCGCAGCTGGGGTGCAGGGGTGCTGCCCTGCTCCGGAACTCGGGAGGCAAGGTGGCCCAGGCAGGGACGGGCCTCTCCCAGAAACTGGGACTTCGCTGGCATCGCAGGGCAGCAGGCCGGCGGGAGGCTCGGTCTCCGACCTTGGTGCCCTGTGTGAGCCCTCCCACACCCCTGTGCACCCGAAGCCTTGCCCCGCGTCCTCCCTGGACGGTGTCTCGGGTCGCAGACTGCACCACGGCAGGCTTCCTGTTCACACCCGGGCCCGACAGCGCCACGGTCAGAGTCTGTGACCTTGGATGATCCTTCCCTCAAGCTCAGCGCGTCAGAGCTCATGACAGTGGACCCTAGGAACTGAGTGGGCACCTACTGTGTGCCCTCCCATGTGGTGCTGGGGCACGATGTGCTCGGGCTCAGCGGGATCCTGGTGGGGCGGGGTGGATGCTCAGCACCTGACGGGTGTGCCGCGACCTCAGGCGAGCAGAGACAACAAGGCCTCTGAAGAGGCCAGGGCAGGGAGTCCAGGGGCGGGTAGGTGGGACCCAGGAGGTCTTCTGCAGAAGGGGACACCGGAATGAAGACCTGAACCATGGCAATCCAGGTTAAGGGTTTCAGGTGGAGAAAGCCCATGCAAAGGCCCTGGGGCCTGACTGAGCCTGGAGGCAGCAGGGGACCTGGGTGGCTAGAGCAGGGGGAGAAGGAAAGGTGGAGGGGCAGGTGGTTGTTTAGGGCCCTGGGGGGCAACAGGAAAGAGTCTGGGTGAGTCCACAGAGGGAGACCCCTGCCAAAGCAGCTCTGGATCTCCCCCACCCACCTCTGAACCGCAGTGTCCCTGGAGGAGGATGAGGCTGAGCCTCCGCGTTGTCAGTTCTGGAATGAGGCTCACACCACCCAGTCAAGAGACCAAGGCGGTCAGTGTGAAGTCACCCCCAATGTCACACAAGCCACCGGGAGCACAGCAGGGAACCCCAGACCCACTCCTGGGCCCCCTGAGCACACAGTGTGGCCCCTCGGCTGGGTCTCCAGCCACACGGGCTGACCCGTCACCCCTCTGCACATCCAGTTCATGGCTGTGTCCACCTGGGTCTGACGAAGGGCTGGGAGGGGAGACCGGGGTGTCTGGGGGTCACCCTGCCTCTCTCCCCAGGCCCAAGCTTGGGTCATGCTCAGCAGAGGGACAGAGCGCAGTGGCAGAGGGGCAGGGAAGGTGCTGAATGGGGGAGCACGTGACGACTGTTAGTCCAGCAACGGCCGCAGGGCTGCAGCTCTTATGTGGCACCTGCTGGGTGCCAGGCACCGTCCTGGGAGGGACCTGAGCAAAGTACCTCGTGTTCCACTCGACGTGGGTGAAACAGGCTCAGGAAGGCCAGAGTCCCTGCTCTCGACCAGCAGGTCTGTCCTTCATTCAGGAGGCATTTATTGAACACCTACTGTGTGCCAGGCCCTGCACCAAACACTCAAGTGTCCAAGCTCCCTGAGCCCTCGGGCTGCCCTGGAGTGGAGGCCCAGGGCCACCTTCACCAGCTGGACGGCGATGAATCAGTCTGGGGCCCTTGGGGCTGAGGTCATGTCCCCAGAGTTGCAGAACTGGGGACAAGGACAACTGGATTCCAAGCATCCTGAGCAAGACCTCCACGTGCACCTGAAGGACACCCTGGGTCTGTGTCCGGCGCCCCCGTCGGGGCCGTGCCCTGCGTGCCAGGGCTGCGCACGCGTGGGTGCGTGGTGTGGGGGGGTGGGCTGTGCACTCTCAGCTGCGGGGTCTGCGTCTCGGGGTGGGGGTGACGCACACCGGGTGCTGCTGGGCCAGAGGGGGGCTGGGACGTGGTGGTGTTTCCCATCTATTTAGTGCAAGACAGGGAGGGAGGCGGCCCTGGCAGGAAGAGGGAGCGGGAGGGAGCGGGAGGCGGGAGAGAACGCTGACTCGCCAGAATCTCAGCTTCGTGATTTACAGGGCGCCTGGCCCTGGCTCCCGCAGAGGGCGGGGAGGCAGAGGGAGACACAGACAGGGAGACCGAGAGGCTGTGATGTCGAGGAGGGAGGCGGCCTCTGTGGGCCTGGGGGGCACAGAGGGAGCCCCCACCTGCCCAGGCCAAACAGCCCCCAATCCTGGCCCCACCACCGTGCTGTGCCACCCTGGGCAGGCCCTGACTTCTCTGAGTCTTGGTCCCTCCCCCAGCTCCGAGGTGCTGGGGTTCCTGGGCCCTGCAGGAGACCCCGATGCCCCTCCAGAACCCTCCCTGGGCTGGACCACTGCCTCCTGCCTCCCCACCCCACCTGCCACTCAGGACGAGGGGCCCCTTCACGGAAGGCCTACTAACCCGCCGGCGGGGCTCTCTCCAGCCTCAGTTTCCACGCTGGAGAAATGGCCGTGGAAAGAGGGAGGCCAAGAGGCGTGAGGGAGAGCGAGGGCGGGAGAACAAATGAGGGAGGGACTGGCCGGAGGTGGCCCAGGCCCAGCAGGGCCGGGGAATCCTCGAGCTGGGCAGGGCAGCCAACAGGGATTTGGCCCCAAACCGGAGTAACTAACGTGGAGGTGGCGGCGGCGGGCGGGAGGCCACCTTCCCGCCAGCAGGATTTATGGAAATAACGGCTCCGCAGTTCCTCTTAAGAGTAAAAGTGAAAAGGCGTTTGAGTCACCGCGGAGACCGGGACGGGCTCCCAGAATCCTCCTGGGCTGCCCGCTGCAGCCCCACTCCCCCCGCAGGCGGCAGGCACGGTGGCACAGCGCGGGCTGGCACCAGGCACTGCCCCCGCCCCCCGCAGGCCTGGGCTCCCCAGAAGGATCCGGGTCGGATGGGCTAAAAGGGAGCTATTTTCGGTTGGGCTCAGGTTGTGAAATTAGCCATGTAAGAGACCCAAAGAGAGACAGGGCGGGCAGAGACGCAGACAGGAGGGGAGAGGAGACAGGAGAGATGGAGAGAGACCACAGGAGAGACGTGGGAACAGGTTAAGCCCGGGAAGCCAGAGAGCCAGGCGGGGCCCTGCTGAGTCCCCACGGAGCCGCAGGCGGATAGGCTGAGCCGCTCCAGGGAGCCAGCGCTGCACCAGAACTGCAGAGACCCAGAACGGCCCAGCCTCCTCCTCAGGGCAGGGGGCTGACAAGGGCGGAATCGCAGGGGAGCCCCTGAGTGGGGACAGCCCTGGCCTGGCATCTCTGTCCTCTGTGTCCCCATCTCTGCCTCCTGCACTCAGACCTGGCTCTTTCTGAGCCCCTGGACTGTTAGGTTTTCACCCAGAGCCCCCTGGCCGACCTGCATCCTGCTCCTGGGGAAACTGAGGCCACGTCAGCACAGCCAGTTCTCTGAGGCAAAGCCAGGCTACGCCCCCTCTCCCCCCGGCAGCAGCGGGACGCAGCCCTGTCCCTGGACCAGCTGGACGGGGAATTCCATGGCTGCGGGCCCCGGAACGGCCTCCCCTGGCTGGCCCTCCAGCCACCGCCAGCCATAAACTAGGGAGGGCAGGCAGAGGGTGGGAGGCCAGGCACCACGACAAGCACAGAGGCTTCAAAGCCTGCCCAAGGTCACACAGCAGGCCCAACTGAAACCCTCCCTCGTTGGGGAGCGTCCAGGAGACACCTGCTCCAGCAGCCCTCCTCTCCAAAAGCTGCTCAGGCGAAAGAGGGGCAGGGGCTCATCCAAGGTCACCAGAGATCACAGGAGGTCCAAGGGCCCCTCCCCATTTCCCACCTTCCCTGTGGAGTCGCCTCAGTGGCAGCTGGAGGGTCAGTGAGAAGCGGCACCCTGAATGGGCCCTCCAGAAGCATGCACGGGGACCCTGGGCCTGGACCCTCCAGGAGCAGAGACAGGGCTTCCACACACTCCCCGCAGGCTCCCGCCCTGCGGCCCTCCAGACTGGGCTGCTCTCCTGCACCTGCCTTAGTCTCATGTCACCTTGGGGAAACTGAGGCCTGAACTCTGTTGGCCTAAAACCGCACAGCAAAATTGGAGGGGCGGGTTACTGAGCTGGAAAGCACGGGTCCTGGGGAGCTGGGAAGGCAGTGGGGGGGGGGGCAGAGTCCCCTGGCAGTGGCCTGGGACAGGCCCGGGGCAGTCTGGGAGTGCGGCCAGGGGTGAGAAGCTAAGGGAGGGGCAGGGGCAGGTGCCGGGCTGGCGAGGGCGCACAGCGCCGCAGTGCCCGGGCCAGACCCTGACGCCCGGCCTCCCTGCTGCTCCCAGCCGCTCCGCTCTGGCAGCTCAATAATTCAGAATCGATGCGGCGAAAATACCGGGAGGGTGCTGGGGGTGGGGCAGCGGGGCCGGCCGGGACGTACAGAGCACCCTCCCCGCCCCCGCGCTCCAACTTCGGCGCCCCCTCCCCCTCCGCGCACAACGTGGGCCAATAATGGGGGGAAAGGCGCCCGAGGGCTGCGGTGGCGGGTCACCACCTGGGCCGGGGGAGGACGGGAGCACGCAGAACTGGGGAGGCCCCGCGTCCAGCTGGGACCCCTGGATTCCTCCCGTGGGCAGCCGGGGCTCCCCCTCCCGACCCGCCGAGTGCGGGGGAGCGCGCCCCAGCGGAGTGCGGGAGGACCAGGCTGCAGCCCCAGCCCGGCGTCCAGGAGCGCCGGAGGTCTGGAGCGGGTGGGGGCGGGCGAGGCGGGAGTCCCGGGTAGGGGTCCAGGGTGGGGGTCTCCGGCCCACTGGATCCTCCGACCCTCCACCGGACCCGGGCCCCGTGGAGGGTGCACCCGGGCCGGCGGCGGGAGGGACGCGCGCCTTTTTCGACCCGCCGCCTCGCTTCCAAACTCCCGAGCCGGGCCGCGGGGGGCGCGGGGCCGGGGGCGCGGGCTGGGGGCGCGTACCTGGGTTCAGGCAGAGCGGGGACGAATACATCCCGGGCGCGGCGGGAGGCGCAGGGCGGCCGGAAGCGGGCGCGCGGAACTTACTGAGTCATTTTTCCAGCCCCCCCGCGGCGCTCGCTCGCCGCCTCCCGCGGCCGCTCCCTCCTCCCTCCGCTCCCTCTCTCCAGCGCCGCCTCCCCGGTTCCTCTGTCCGTCTCTCTTCCTTTCCTGCCCCCCTCCGCTCCCTGTCTCTGTCCCTCCTCCCTCTGGCAGCCTCTCATCTCCCTCCCCCCCAATTTCTCTCTCCTCCCACCGCGAACCTCCCACTTCTCCACATCCAACTTTCAAAGAAACGAGGGAAAAAGAGCGCGAGCGAGGAAGACCCCCCCACGTCCCACGAGCCCCCAGCCTTGCCAGAATCACCAGTCCCCCACCCGGGAATGGGACCGCTGCCCGGGACCCACCGACCCCGACCGCAGCGGGTCCCCTGGGGCTGCCCACCCGGTCCAGCGGGAAGGTCGGGCCGGGGGTGGTGGACCCCAGGGGGCAGAGGTGGATGCGTACCCCCGCCCGTCCCGAGCTGGCCGGGGAAGTTGCAGGAAACGAGCCAAGGCGGGCGGGGGGGGGGGAGGGAAAGAACGAAGAAGTGACCGTGCGCAGAGGCCGGCGGGAGCGCGCCTTTCGCCTTAAAGATGTACGACTGTACGGACACACCGCAGGGCGCCCGGCGGGGGGTTCCCAGGACACCCGCTCTCCCTCCTGCCCCCAAGATCCAGACACGGGCTGCAGTTTCGGGGCTGGAGAGGCTTGGAAACGACGCCCCCCATCTTTTGGCCAGAGAGCCTCCACTACAGAGGGACCTCCAGGAATCTGTTCCCGCTCAGCCAGTGCCAAAGGGGCGGGGGCAACTGGCCGCGCCCGTGTTGCTCCGCAGACCCAGAATGAAGGTGTCCAGGCAGGACTTCAGCTTGCCAGATGAACCCTCAAAGCCTCAAACCCGCCCCCGCCCCCGTGTCCAGCCCCACCAGAGAGCCCATTTCACAGCCTGAGAAAATAAGGCACAGTGAGCATGGCTTGGAAGCAGGCCACCTGGCCCCAGAACCCACATTCTTAGAGCGATGCTGCTCTCCCTCTGCAACAGAGGCACAGGCCTCATCCCCAGAGGGCGCCCCCAGGGTGCCTAAGGCCAGCTGGCCTCCCCAGGCTCCTATCCTCCCAGCCTGGTCAGAGGCTCCTGCATCTCTCACTTCACCTCAGATATCCTCCCACCGCAGGGCTAAGAGTGCCCACCCCCTGGTGCGTCTGCATAAGAACAGCAGCACAACAGAGCCTTGACCTTTGTCAGAAGCCCACCTTGGAAAGCCTGGCCCATCTGACCCATCTCAGCGTGCCCCAGGTTCTCCCAGCCCGGGGCCAGGCAGGGTGCCTGCAGCCGTGTTCTCCTGTGGCAGCGACGAGGCTCAGGGTTGGGGCTGCTGGGTGGAAGGTGGCAGGAACCCACAGCCCCTTCCCTCTTCGAACAGTGCTTAGCACATCCTGAGCGCTCCATAGGTTTTTTTAACTTACTGTGCAGTTGAAGGGGGGGCCCTTAAAACCCCAAGGTGATGGGGATCCAAGTGGGCAACCTAAGGCAGTATTTTTATTAAAACACGCCACAGACGCAAACAGGGTAAGCCTCAGATGCACAGTCCCTGAAACGCTGAAGTCAGCCCCAGAACACCTCCCCGCTCCCCGCGCCTCGCCCCAGCTTCACCCTGGCAGTTTAGGCTCCTTTAGGCAGGAGGGCTCCTCCTGAAGGTAAGGCTTGGGGCGCACAGACGGCCCTTTTGAAGCCTCGGCCTCCTCATCTGTGAAGGGCAATGATGGCGGCCACACCTCGGGCAGCGGACAGCGGGGCAGCGGGGCTGGCTGCAGTCCAGGCAACGTGACGGAGGAGGTGCGAACACTCCTGGTGGTGGGGTGGGGGCAGGTGCAGAGGCCCCTGCCACGTTCCCAGCCTGCCCGCTGCCTGCACTAGGTATGATGTAGGGCGCCTGGGCTGGGTCTCCTCCGGCCAGCAGCCTAACTCCTCCTGCCTTAGTTTCCCCCTCTGTGAAATGGGTGATGACAGTTCCCACCCCTCTGGCTGTGGGTAAATCAGCGAATGCCCAGTCCATGGTTACAGCAAGTGCCCAGCCTGTGGTGGTTTAAGAAAGCAGTTGGCTGATTTGGACGTGTGTGGAGGACAGGAGGGGACACATGATTTACCTCGGTGTGGCTCCTTTGTTGAAAACGAAAATGCCCCTCGCCCCTGGACCTTCCTGTAATTGTCCCAGATACAGGTGCACAAAGAAGGACTCCCCCAACCCTAATGCTAGTGTGCCAGTCATTGGGGCACTGCCTCCATGCCCACCTCCGCGGGACGGGCCTGGTGATTCTGGCATAGGTACCGGCCAGAATACTATGCAGCTGGATAAAGAGCTGGGCTCCTCAGTGGGCCACCTGGCGGAGGCAAGAAGCAAGTCAGAGCATCATGCTGTGAACATCTGGGGGGCATTCTGGGTGCTGTAGGGCATGGAGCAGTATCCCTGGCCGCCGCCCATGCCACGAGCACCTCTCCTCCAGCTGGACATCAGAAATGTCCCCAGACGTTGCCAAATGCACTCTAGAGCAGAACCAACCCTGGTGAGACCCAGTGGTGCAGACCAGCAAGGAAACTCAAAAACCTCCTTGCGAACTTTTAACAGAATGCACGAACTTTTAACAGAATGCACGCGTAGCCCTATGACAACACACAGTACCCTTTATGAGAACGCAAATGTATCCTTGGTGTAACTGCCAGGGAACTTAGGAGAGCGCGCATGGGGCTTGGGGTTGTCCTCGACTTGCAGTGCCGGGTGGAAGACAGCCTGGCTCTAGGGGAGTGGTCGCCACCAGCGCACCCCAGGCCCACGGGGGTCCTGCTGCCGTGCGCAACTGCTCAGACTGAGCTGGGGTGGCAGCTGGTCTCACTCTTGGGGCTAAAAACACAAAGCTCTGCAGTTTTACTTTGGATACTTCTTATCCTCTTCAGACATTCCAAGGGCTCGTGTAATTAAGAAACAAACTAAATGCTAGACAGCAGAGGGCCAGTCAGAGCAGCTCAAGAGAGGCCCACGGGACCCTTGCAGCGGTCCCACAGGGCGGTGCCCACCAGGCATGCACCTGCTGACCATGCCACCTCTCCCCTACCCTTGCAGGGGGGTCCCTGGGGGATCCATCTTACAGATGAGAAACAGGCTCTAGGAGCAAATGTTAGGGTCTCGCCTCTCGGGTCAGGAGAGAGAACGCTGGGGCGGATGCTGGGCTGCTACACATGCACACAACAGCAGAGACAAACACTCACACAGGCTGATCCAGACACTGTCACACCGAGACACAGACTAGACCAGCAGACCCACACACTAAAGGCAACTCTCCAGACCTGGCCTCAAATACCACCCTGAGCAGAGCAGAGTCGCAGGCTCCCCCAGACCCAGGCAGGACACAGGCACACACGACAACCTACAACTCCACAACATGACTCTTCTTAACCCTGCCCCCAAAGTGCACCACAACCTGACGCAGGGAGACCGGGTCAGTCACAGGCCACACGACCACACATCCTACCAGGTGGAAGCCCCATGGTGTTCACACAGGCACAGGGCCAGAGACACGCCAACACACACACACACCCACTCTGCTCCTCACTCAGGACTATCCCACTAACTCCTCCTGGGCTGTGCAAGGGACACCAGGGACAGGGGCAGGAGTGGAGGGTGCTGCGCCCACGTGTGTCCATCTCCCTGTGTGAACTTGAGTGTGTGTACCTGCATGTATGCAGCTTTGCGCACGCGCACGGGGCGGGCAGCCGCTGCCTGGCTCTGAATGTGCCTCCATACGTGTGCACGGGGGCAGGTGAAGCCCAGGGAAGAGCTCGCGGCAGACCTGGGTGTGTCTGACCGCAGGAGCCCATGGGACAGTGGGGCGGGGGCGAGACCCTGAGTGCAGGGGAGTGGGCGTGGGACCCTGCTGTGTGTGTGTGTATGTGTGTGTGTGTGTGTGTGTGTGATTGTGGGGCTACTTTTCTCCCCTTCCCAAACAGTCCCCAATGGGATGGGGTTTCAAAGAAAAAAAGCTGAGGCTCTGGCCTGGCCTTGAGGCTTTTATATTTAGAAAATTATATAAAACGCGCTGGGTGGGGGGGGGGTGCGGCGTGGCTTCCCCGGGCGAGGGCAAGAACTCAGCCCCGCTCTGCTTCCTCTGGTCCACCCAGGGAAAGTGCTGGAGGCAGGCGTGGGGGCGGGTCCTGGCGCCACTCGGGTCTCCCCCAGCACAGGGCTAAGGGGTCTGCTTGGTCACCCCCTGGGTCTGTCCTAGCCCCAGCCTCTGCAACCGCCCTGCCCCCAGGGACCTCCACAAGCCGCAGAGGGAGGAGGAACCCCCACCGCCCCCGCCCCCTCGGGGCAGGTCCCCGCGCACGCGCAGCCCCTGGGTGATCGCGTCCCGGCGCCACCTCGCGCCCGAACCTCAAGCCGGGACCACTTTGGGCCCAGCGGATGGGGGAACCCTGAGGCTGGGGGAACTGAAGGGGTCGGACCGGGTGAGATGAGGGAAAGCGCTTTGCAAAGGCAGAGGAAGAGCATGCCGCCGCCCCCAGCAGCCCTGGATGCAGGAAAAAAGGAACGGGCGGGGGGGGGGGGGGCTATCCCCAGGGACACTCAGCGCCGGAGTCACACGTACACAGCGACACCCTACTGTCCCCTGGGACGCAGCTACTCGACAGTTTCCCACTCACCCACAATACTCTCACCCCACAACCGCCACACACATGGGGACACCCCACGGTCACACGCCACGGTCACCCAGGGACACATGGCCCCAGGAACACACACAGTTTCACAAGACCGTCCCGCTGGGACGCCCGGCACAGTCGCTGAGTTACCCAGACGCACAAGCTGTCCCGTAGCCACACAAAGCTCTGACACACACACACGGAACACATAACACACGTGGATACGCACACATGGATGCATAACGCAGAGAACCCGACGCGTCGCGACCCGAGGACCCACGGACAGGTACCGGACCACTCAGCCGCACAGACCGCGGACGCTCCCACGGATTCATGGGCTGACGGGTTCGGGAACCTAGGAGCCCCCCAAACACCCCTCCGAGATACGGATGCTACAGAGCCCGCGGACAGAACACCGGGACCCCCAAGTGCAGTCACTGCCGCTCCCGGCCTGGGGCGCTCCTGGCGAAGACCTAAGGATCCCCCGGGGCTGGGACCCCACGCGCGCCGCAGAGGGACACGGGTCAGCAGGGGGCGGGGTCCGGGCGGCGCGAGGGCAGGCCCGGCGGCTGGCCCTGCGCGGCGCCGAGCGCGGCCGCCCGCCGGGCTCCAAGTTCAAGGCGCCCGGCAGCGGCCGCGGCGCGCTCTCCGCCCCTCTCCGCAGCGGCCATTTTCCGCTAGCTGGCGCGCCTCGCTCGCCCGGGCCGGGGCACCCCGCTGGGGCCGCCGCGACCCCCGGCCCGCACGGCCAGGACCGGCGCCCCCTCCTCCGCCTTGGCTCCCCCGCCCGCTGCGCGCCTGAGGGTCGCGCACCAGGGCCGCGCCCTCCGCCTCGGGTCTGGCCGGGGAGGGGGCGAGGGACCGGCGGGGGGGCCTTCTCCCCGGAGCCCCGCCCTCCCCGCCAACTCCGCGGCGCCCGCGAAGGGCCCCCCACTTGGGGTCCCCCGCTGCGCCCCGCGCGCCAGCTCCGCCCCCTGCGGGGGGGATCGGCGGGCGGGGGTCCGGCGGCGACGGGCAAGCGGGGAGGGGGTCCCCGCATCGAGACCCTCCTCCGGGCGGCCCCTGCCTCCTGCCCCCCCAGACCTTGCAACTTTCGCCCGGAGCCCACGCACCACCCCAAAAAGTCCCCGGGCGAAAACGAAAGTGGGGGCGGCGACGTACCATGGCGCTGCTGCGAGGAGGCGAGGCCGGCGCCGGAGCGAGCGCGCTCGGTCCCCGGCGAGGGGGGGCCGGAGGCGGCGGGAGGAGGCGGCGAGGGAGGGCGCGCGGGGGAGGGCGCGAGCGCGCGAGGGAGGGGGCGCGCCGCGCCCGCCCCCCCGGCCCGCAGGACCCTCCCCTCGGCCCGCCCTCCCCCCGGTCCCGCGCGCGGCCCGCGCTCAGGCTGCTCCCCGCGCCGGCTCTGGCTGCGGCGTCTGGTAATGTGGCTGCATCCCCCGCTCGGCCGGGCCAGCGCACAGGGAGGCCCAGCAAGCGGCCGCGGCGGCGGGTCGCGGGGCCCCGGCCCGGTTCGCTGCGGAGAGAGGATCCACCTTCGCCGCGGCGCGCGCGCGCTCGCGGGCACACACACACACACACACACACACACACACTCGCAGGAGACTCGGGGATACACGCGGCCGGCCTCCTTGACTCCGACACGGATACACACCGCGCTCAAGGCGCCTGAAGTGTGTTACGGACACAGCCTGGGGTGTCACCCGGACACGCGGGGACCCCGGCTCACAGCCGGCGGGATGTCGCGGACACGCACCTCCTACAGGCTGCCACACACACAGACGCACGCCCCCAGGCTGCGGGTTGTCACCTAGGGACTCACAGACCGACAGTCACCGACAGACAGACCTAGACTTGACCCACACACCGACCCCCTAGACCCCTCCCCCAGCTGCCCTGCCCTGGAGCGCAGGTGTCCCGGATACACAGTTACACACAGGCACGGCGGGGACAGACGGGGACACAGACAGACTGGGACACCAAGGGCGACAGACCTGGAGGCGGGGGTCCCCTGGGGGTCCCGCAGGGGCTCCAGGCGGGGGCGGGGAGCGAGCGCCGAGGCCCTGTAGGTGTAGGGGGGAGCGGGGCCCCCTCCCCCGTCAGGATTAATGGCGTAGCCTCCGCAGCGGGGGAGGGGCCGGGCCGAGGCGGGTCAGCACCCCCGCCCCTGCCGCGCGGGCCGCGGCGGGCTGGGAAGCGCTGCCGCAGCGCCCCCCCAAGCGCTCTCCTGCAGTCCCCCCTCCTCTGGCAGCCGCAGAGTAAGCGCCGCCCCCTCCCCCCAGCTCTGCGTCTGGCGCATTTGGCGAGGAGCGTGGGGGCTTGCTCCCGCCGGGAGAGTTGGAGAGGTGGCTTCTGTTGTCGCCCTTCCGTCTGCCTTTCCCCTGCCTTCCTACGACCCCAGTAGTTTACCCCCAGGGCTCCGGTTTCAGGGACCCTTTGTGGAAGCAGCCCCTGCTCTCCCTGTCGGGACCCTAGGGCGAGGGTGCGGACGGGCTGCTCCCCGCGAGGAGGACCAGGCCCCGGACAGCCCGGCTGCGGCTATGCGCAGTTGGGGGACTCCTGGAAGTTGATCCTTGGTTCGGCCTGGGCTGCTGGCACCTTGGGGGCTGGGCGCTTTGGGGCGAATGCGCTGACCACAGCTCTGCCTACCCAGTAGTTGCTCAATAAGTATCGGCCACGTGGTCAATAGCCATCCATCCAGGAAGCTTGGCTGGCAGCACTCTTCAGATGCTGAGGTTTTCGCATTCCACTTAGACATGCTGTCCCCCTTCTCCCAAAGGAATGAATGAGGCTCAGAGAGGTGAATTCACATCCCTGGGGTCAACCCAAAAACCAGGAACCCGAGGACCCTCACCCTGACTTCTCCAGGTTCCTTGCCCGGGACTGGTGACGGGTGTCAGGCAGAGGCCCGCTCTGCCCACCATTGAGGAAGGCCCTGGTGAGGTTGAAGGGTCAGTCCCTGGAGACCCCCTTCCACCACTGTCTCTAATCTGCCTCTGCCAATCCCCAGCTGGAATTTGTCCCTCCCCTGCCTCTGGAACTTAGTACCTGGAAGAGAAGAGAGAGCAGAGGGAGGGTGGATGGTTAGGGGCAGGGATTGGGGTCCATGTAGCAGTAATGGGGACCCAGGGCAGCTGCCCCCACCTCCGCCTTCTCCATGAGGACACTGTGAGCCTGCCAGGGCAGCCTTGCGTGCTTCCTGAGCTCACTCATTTACACTTCACGGGGGCACTCGGACGTGGGTGCAGGTGCCTGCATACCCATTTCACAGGCGTGGGACTGGGTCTCAGAGAGGGTTAGGCACTTGGCCAAGGTCAGCTAGCAGGGATGTGGTGGTGATAGGGAGCACAGAATCCTAGCATCTGTGGGATCTAAATAGGCTTTGACCCCCCCGAAGCATCAGGTCCTGGTTTCCTCTTGCTCAGGTCTCTTCACCTGCTCCTGTCCTCTCCCGTCGTATGATACACAGCAGAGGAAACCAAGCCACGCTTTCAACACTTGACTGGAACTTCCCCTCCACCCGGAATCCAGGTTTGTTGCTCACCAGCTCTGCTTTCACGTGGTACAGGACTCGGCTCAGCTGAGTTGTGCCATCGCGGCTGACCCTTCACCTCTGTGGACCCAACCAACCGTGGATCAAAAATATCTGAACGAGAATCATGTCTGCTTCGAACCTGCAGTTTCCCTAGTCGCTTGGACCTGACAATACAGGGTACCGTGTGCATCGTGGTAGGCACCAGATGGGTCCAGAGACAGCCTGGTCTGTGGCAGGAGCGAGCGGCTTCCATGCAAGTACTACAGCGTTGTGCACGAGGGACAGGAGCATCCCTGGCTTTTGGCATCCAGGGGCAGGAGGGCGGGGCTGGCACCAGTTCCCAGAAGATGCCCAGGGACCCTGCATATGAGAAGGGTCCTCTCTCAACGCGTGGGCTTGCCCTGCTTCCCCTCTGGGATATCTCCCAGCAAGATGATCAGCGAGAGAATGATCAAGAGCCAAAGAAAGGCCGCACGGCAGTACTGCGCTCGGCAGCGTCAGCAGAGATGTTTAAAGTGATAAAACCCCATACTGGTGAGGATGTGGTGAAACGGGCATTTTCAAAACGCTGAGAGGCAGCGTGGGCAAGCCTTGGCAAAGCCGCTTGACATCCGTGGCACAGGCTAAGACAGGTTCAGACGGTGCCGTCCAGCTCCTGGGGTATGGTAAGGAAGCCCCTGAAGGGGTTCACTGCCGCGCACTCTCAGAAATGCAAATAAACCAGTGTTCTCTGTTTTCAAACCGTCTCCCCGGCCATCTGAGCCTCGACAGTGCTGCAGAGCGACGGTACCTCTGTTCACAGACCATGCGTGTGTGGTTTTATTTTTTTTACTTGTCAACGGTTCTTTTTTATTTATTTTATTTATTTCTATGTGGTGCTGAGGATGGAACCCAGCGCCTCACACATGCTAGGCAAGTGCTCTGCCACTGAGCCCCAGGCCCAGCCCCGAGCTTGCTTTCTTAACAGCAGCAAAACTGGTTCTTGGGTGTTTAAAAAAAAAAATCGCTCTTCATGTGCAAAACACAGGTAGAGGGCTGGGCAGGGGCTCAGCGCCGATGCTCGCCTGGCATGTGTGAGGTGCTGGTTTATATGAGCATGAGCATATAAAATAAAGTCATGCTGTCCATCTACAACCACAAGATTTAAAAAAGAAAATAAAGAAAGCTGCACATGAATGTGTACCGTAAATAACTGGAATGTCGCAGCCTTTTAAAACAAATGCGCAAAATCAAAACAGGCAAAAGGCTTATTACAAAAGATAAAGCATGGCGGTCAGCAGAGCCGTGAGAGTCCAACCTCCCCAGAGATGGAGGAAATGCGGGCCTCCTTTATCCCCATCTCACTGACCCCACGTTAAATCCGTCCACAACACGAAACAGATAGGGACCACAGCACTGGCCATTCACGGGCCACACGACAGCCCTCCTCTCCTGGGCCAGAGTTGACACGCTGTCCCCACCTGTCCCAGGAGGCGCTTCCAGGTCACTGGTCACCAGCCAGGCAGAAGGCAGAGCCCAGTGGCAGCCACCAGCCTCTCCTGGACAGACGGAGACGGAGACATGCACCGTGGGAAGCTCACCAGTCACGTCAGCCCCAGGGACGCTGACCGGCCACCACAAGTACAAGGGCAGGCCCGGGCCTGGCCACCGCGCGTGGTGGAAACGGGCCGCAGCCGGGACCCTCTGCCACGTTCTTTTGGGGGAAGCTCGCAGTTGAGACACGTCATCCCCAATAAGGAAAAGCTGGGCTCCAGTCACAGTGCGGTCATGCCGGAGCCCGGTGGGGAGGACACCTGGCGTGGGGTCCTGGTGGTGCCGGCTGCCCTGTCTGCTCTGCTGGCCCATTTCAAACCCTGCTCAGGCTGGGTCACCTCGTTCCGGCACCGCGAGGCCTGACGCAGGCAGCGCACCCGGAACCGCGGTGAGCAGGCCGGGCGGCTTGGGGCTGCACTGCACGCAAATAAATAAGTAAATAAAGTGAAGGTCGACCGGCGGCCACGAAGCACCTCACGGAGTCCCGTGCGGGGAGCAAGCCGGGCGGGCGGTGTGCCCCGGTCTTGCTCTCGCTGTGGCTGCACCCTGATCCCCAGAGCAGTGCCAGCATGGCGCCGGGCCTGTGGGCCGCAGCAGGGCTTGGGTTTCATGGCGTGAGGGCAGCGAGGGGCAGATGCTTACTGAGCACATAATAGGTGCTCAATAAATATTTGCGGGATGAGTCAAAGCCCCAGAGCAGCCAGAGGCCCTTGAACGCTGTGGTGCGGCCATCGGGCCCAGGGCCTCCCTCGCACATGGCAGGCAGGGACTCTACCGCCGAGCTCGCTCCTCCCGAGTCTCATTCCTAAGAGTCGCGTGCGTGTGGAGGCGTGTCAGGTGTGCAGTCTCACGTACCCAGGGGGACGTACGTTGCGTGTCTGCATGAACGTGTTCATGTTTTGAAGAATCACACGCATGCACACATACAGGGCCGCCTCCCGTGGACGCTGCCACGGAGGAAAGAGCCCCAGACTGCCGAGTGGTCAAGACGGGCTCCGACCTTTGCCCAAGAAGAACCCAGCGAGCAGCACCCGGCTGGCTCTCCAGCGTCGGGAGGGGAGCACCCGGCCCCTCTGCAGAGCTCGGGGGACCCCCAAGTGCCCCACAGCACTTGGCCACTTGCTCACCGTGCTGTTTGCTGTGGGCCCTGTGGTCCAGTGCAGGCCGCCAGGTCCGTGAGGAACGACAGGTGGGCTGCACAGCCTAGCGCTCTGTCGCTTCCTCCTAGCGGGACTGCGGCCCACCTGGTCCAGTGCCCGGGGTGCGTCCCTTCGTGGCCGATCACACGCGTGCTCTGGCCTGCTGACGGACAGCAGGGTCCCCAGTCCTGGACGGTCCCAGACTGCCCCCCGTGAGCCTGGGGGGCCTATGGCTGGAGGGGACATGGGGAGAGAGTGCAGGGGCCTCTGTGCCCTCGATGTCGCCCCTTGGGAGGACCCAGGCGGGGGAGGCCAGTCCCTGTGGTGCCCGTCTTCCCGGTGCCGCCCAGGGCTGAGGACGAGCCCTGGCTCCTTCCCCTTGTGTCTCTGCCATCCAACCCCAGCTGCGTCCTTCGGTGGGCTCCGCGAGCGTGCCGCGGGGCGGTTAGCGGGTGGACCTGGGGTGGCCCTGGAACGAGGAGAGCAGCTCGCACGCGGACAGAGCCCCAGACCTGGGCTCCGCGCCTTGGTGGGCCGGGGGTCGACCCCTCCCGAGGGCGAAGCTGGTCCACGCGCCCAGAGCGCCTGTCGCAGGGCTGAGTCCACGGGTGACGTGGCGCTCGCGACACAGAAGCACCAGCCAGGGGCACCTGGGCTCACCTGCAGGAGCCAGCAGTGCCCGGCAGCAGCGGGGCTGAGGTCCCACAGGCGGCCAGGCGGCCCGCGTGCCGACTCAGGGTTAGGGTTCCCCCGCTGTGTGAGCCACTCCTGCCGGGGACCTGCTCCTGCTGGGGCCGGCAGCACCCGTCAGTGGGTGTGGCTGTGAGTCAATAAAACTTTATTCACACACAGGGCAAGTGCGTCGCACTCACTTTTCATGTGTTGCAGAACATTCCTTTGATTTCTTTCCGCCACTTGAAAAGGTAAAAGCAGGACGTGACTGTCGTCTCCCTGACCAGGGAGGCTGAGGCAGGAGGATCGCAGTTTTAAGGCCAGCCTGGGCAACTTAGCGAGACCCCAACACACACCAAAAAAATGGCTCTTGGGGTGTGGAGCCCAGCATTGGCTCCCTGTGGAAGGTGCTGGTACAGATGGGAAAGCTGAGGCCCAGAGAAGCTAAGGCACTTGCTCAGTGCCACACAGGAAGTGGTAAGCCAGGGACTTAGATTTCGGCCAGTTGGCTCTTGAAGATTGTCTCTCTCTAAACCCCAAATGGCCTCACCTTCCAGTCCTTACCTCCAAAGAAGAGGCAGGGAAAACACAGTGGGGGCGTAGCGGGGGCCTGGCCGGTGCTGGCGGGGGCTCTCCTGCTCTCCCTCCTCCAGGCAGGAGATTGCAGGGCCACTGTCACCATCCTGGTGCTTCCTGGTGACATGCCCACTCTCCCTGATCCTGGGAGGCCAGTGGCAGCATCGTGCCTGCTATAGAAGAGGAGCTGGAGGCCCTCAGTGGCCCTGGAGCCCAACGGCAGCCTTGCCTAAGGGGTCAGGCCGTGCCCAGTGGGGAAGGAGCCCCGAGCCCTGCGCCCCCTACGCCGCCTGCTGAGCTGTCTCCTCCCGGCCTCCGCCTGGGCCTCGCCCTGCATGGAGCGGGCGCCCTGGGAGCCCTGGAGGTAGTTCATCCTTCGTCCTCCTCGTCTTCATTATCACCTTGCAGAGCCTTGCCAAGCCCAGGGTCTCCTGCAGCCGACAGGTCGCTACCCCTGCCCGGCACCTCCCGTCCTCCTCATCTTATTTGACTCCGTCTCCCTAAGGTGCCCAGGCCGGCCTCGGCTTTGCGGGCCTCTGCCTCAGCCTCCGAGGGGCCGGGGTCGAAGGCGCAGCCGCTGTTCTGGGAACATTCTGACTCCCACGGTTGCTTTTGCTGCTGGGGTGGAGCCCAGGGCCAGCGCTGCAGCACGCGGGCAGCCCGGCTGGAGATGGCGGACCTCTTCACCCCACCTTTGAAGAGCGGCAAGAAAATCCACGGGCGCAACATGTGGATGTTTCCACAAAACATGGAGACGGGGTTGAGAGGCTGAGTTCCTCGGCCTCGGGCTCTGGGGAGACCGCAGCCCGGTCCCAGGCGGATGGGCAGTTCCTGATTGTGATGAGCTGTGGGGTCCGGAGGCCGAGGCTGAGCCTCCGTGCAGGCCTCCGAGGAAGGCCAGGCCCGAGGCCCTCTGAGAGGCTGCCCCTCTTCTCTTCCACGAAGCGCAGGGCTGGGGTGCAGGAGCCCCTTCCGCCCCCGGCCCCCCGTCACTGCCCGGTTGCCTGTTGAGGGCGGCCGGCTTGGGCTCCAGGCCCCTCTCCCTGGGCAGTTGTCCTCGCTGGGCGCCTGCAGAACCTCCCTGCCCCGCCGGGAGGAATCGCCGTGGCAGGGGGCCCACATCCCCCTCTGCCAAGTGTGCCGTGGCCAACCAGGACCCTCGGACGGCCCGTGGCCTCCGCCGCCGCGAGCCCTGGCGTCTGCTCACCAGTGGGAAACCTCAGCTCTGGAGCCACGTTGGCAGGGGAGGCAGCGGAGGCCGGAGCCAGCGGGTGGGACCCGAGGACAGGGCTCTGCGGGGCCGGTCCTGAGCCTGCCGCCAGGCTGGGGAGGCCTGGAACCGCACGTCTGTACCCACCCGGCGCCTCCCCTCTGGACCCCAGGGCCCCACCTCTAAGCCAGCCAGGCGGCTTGGCCTGGGCGCGGGGACAGTCTGCTGCCCAGCGGGGGAGAAGTCCCACCGCGGGTGGGGGCGAGGCCACCGTGGGGCCTGGGCTGGAACGCCGGGCAGGGAGCCTAGGTCACCAGAGTGACTTCACGGAGCCCTTTGTCGGCGTTTATTGAGCACCAGCTGTGTGCCAGGCACGCTCAGGGGTGCTGGCCGGTGGTGGGCGGGGCAGGCATGGGGCTCAGCTTCCGAAGGCCGAGAGGGAGGAGCCTGGAACTCTGGGAAGGGGCCCAGGCCGAGGCAGGAGGAGCCAGGGGTCAGAGGCCCCGCGAGGTGCAGCAGCTGGAGGGAGGAGGAGGCCAGGGCCTGCAGGTGGCAGGGCCCTGGGGCTGCGGGGAGGACCCAGGCTGGCACCACACTTCTCTCCATTGTCTGAGTCCTGCACAGCTTCCTGCTGCCCTCAGAATGACAAAGTCCTCCCCGTGGCCCACAAGGCCCTGCACGACCTGCGTGTCCCTCCCCCCGTCGCCTCCTCTCTCCCCTCCATCCCTGCTCCAGCCATGTGGGCACCTTGCTGAGCCTCCAACATGCCAGGCTTGTCCTGCCCCAGGGCCTTTGTACAGGCTGTTCTCTTAGCCTAGAAGCCTCCTCTTCCCTTGCGGCCTTTTCTTGTGTCTGCCCTGTTCATCTCCACATCCTCAGCGTCCTGGACATGGTAGGTGCTCAACTAACGTCTTATGAGTCACTGATGGAACTTCCGAGCATACTCCTGGTTCTGACCAGGCGATGACCCTCTAAAGGCTCATATCAGAAGAGCGAGCTCTGGAACCAAGAAGAGTTGGCTGAACATCTGTACACTCGAGGATCTTGGGGACCCAAGGGGCCCACCCAGTGCCCGTCTCTGGGTCCAGTGGGCTTTGCCCTGTGGGCACTGCTGACTCACTTGGACCTCCTGTTGGCTGGGACTAGTCCAGCTGGGCCCATCCTCCCGCTGCCACCTGCTCTGGGATCCATTAGTTGTCCTGGTGCCTGAGCCCGAGCTGCTTTTTCTTTGCTGGCAGTGCCCAGGGGCCACGTCTATGGCACTGCCCAGGCATGCCAGCCTTCCAGCCTCTGATGTTGCAATGGGGCATATGCCTTGGGCCCCTCTGCCAGTGCCTGGCACCCTGGCACAGCCAGCGTGGTAACTACGTGCCCTGCCGCAGGGGTGCTCAGACTCGTGCACCCAGGTAGCACCTGGGTGCGGCAGGAGCTGGCTCCACCTCCACGTGCTGTGTGACCCTGAGCAAGCCCCTGCCCTCTCTGAGCTGTAAGGCCTCCTACACTAAACAGGAACTTGCTGGGGAACCAGGCCATAGAGCTGTGGTCCTCCAGAGGATGACTCTTCCCCCATCAGGGGACAAAGCCGCATCAAGGGACATCTTCCGTTATGGCTGCAGGAGGGTCAGGCACCTGGTGACTGAGACCAGGCGTCCTCAACAGCACAGACTGTCACACACAGGACCTCACTGAGTGTCCGGCAGCTGCACAGACAGAACGCGGTGTCCAGTCGGGGCTGCAAGGTGGTTGCCACTCAGCAAACCTGTCAGCCTGGCCCGGCACGTCCCTGGGGACCTCCTGGTGTCCTGGTGACTGCAGGAGTCCATCCTGCGCCTGCTCTCCAGCAGTAATGAGGCCCGTCCTCCCCCTCCGGGAGCCCGTCCTTCCCGGCACTGGGCGTCCGTGGGCCCTGCCGTGGGCCCTGCAGGGCTCGGCGGTCTCGCCATCAACGTGCGGGGGCCCCAGGCCTGTGCTCCCTGGGCCACCTGGAGGCCCAGTCCCCAGTGTCCACCGGACCCCAGGGACTGTCAGAGCTTCGTGGGCCGATGTGCCAGCCGTGTGGACGGACTCACTTGCACTCCCAGTCCTAACGGTACCACACAACAGCCAGCGGCCAGCGGCCAGCGCTCTGGGCGGCAGATGCCTTGGCGTCGCCCCTTACGCCCCATGGAGGCCGATCCCCTCCCAGCAGGAGGCTGAGGCCGAGGGCACAGGTCTGCCCAGGGTCAGCCGCAGGCAGCTCACGGGCAGCCGGCCGGACCCAGTTCCCAGCACAGGTGCCCCCTGCCCTTCAGTCCAGCCTCCTTGGTCAGAGTGACTCGGGCCTCTTCAGACTGCGCCTGGGACCCTCCCTCTCCATCTTCCAAACAGCAAGGAGGGGACGCAAAACAGCAAGAGAGACTAGGGCTAGACCACCGGAGCAACCCCAGCTTTGGGGATCTGTGGAGGCCGAAACTGACCCGCTTCCCGCCCTCTTTGGACCATTTCATGTCCTTGAGGGTGGAGCCCACGGGCCCCTGGCCTGCTGCCCTCCCAGCTCCGCGGAGGTCACCCGCGAGGTCAGATCCCAGGGCTGCCCCTAAAGACCCAGCGGCCACGGCGGCCTCGGTTTCCCGCCCGTGCAGTGGGGATGCCTCGTGCACGGTGGCCGCGCCCGGTGGCCGCGCCCTGGCGGGGGAGCGGCCCCAGCCCCTCGCTTCTTGCAGGGCGGGCGCCGCGCGGGGCTTCCTGAACCGCGGAGGCCGCCGGGCGCCCCCTCGGTCCTCGCACCGCAACCTTGGGCGGGAGCGGCCGGCAGGCGGCCCCGAGGGACAGGCCGGGTGGACCACGCGGGGCAGGGCGGCTGGACGCCAGCCCGGGCGGTCGGGCAGCCTGGGCGGGGCCCTTCCTGGGGACGCGCCGGGCTGGGGGCCGCGCGGGGCAGGAAGCGGCTGCGCGGAGCGCGGGCTCCTCCACTTCCGGGGTGCCCGCGGCGAGGCCCAGGCGGCTCTCCCGTGTCCCGCTCGGTGGGGACTGGGCGCCGGCGCCTCCCGCGGACGCGGCTGGGGCATCAGGCGCGGGGCGGGCGCACGCAGGGGAGGCGGAGCGGGTCCTTCCTGGGCCGGACTCGCTGGGCCGAGGGGCTCGAGGCCCCGCGGAGGGCCCGGGGTGGCCGGGCGCGGGCTGGCCTGGCCGTAGCCCCACGTCCTGGATCTGGCCAGCAGCACCCAGCCCCGGGGTCCACCAGAGCTGGGGGGCCTGGGGGCAGGCGGGCTCCAGGACTGCCGTCCTCCCGAGCCAGGGCCCAGCGGTTCCGGCTCAGTGTCCCCAAGCTGACCCTCCTCCCCCCAGCTGGGGAAGCTGGGGATCCAGCTGGGAGGGCGCCAGCTCTGCGAGGGCTGCAGTGGTCAGTCTGGGACCCGTGCCTCCTGCAGACTGGCCTCCAGGCCCGGCCTGCACACTGGCTGGCTACCGTCGGCCAGCTCCAGGCCTTTTCCTCTTCTGGGAAATGGGTTTGTAGGGCTACGCATTTGGAACCTGGTACACAGTTGGTGTGAAATAATTGCATGCCTTGGTTGGGCTGCAGGAACTGGAATCAGGGCCACACAGAGTGTGGGTGGGGTGTCAACCACAGTGATCCCAACGGTAAGAGCAGCCGACCCGTCACAGTGGCCACACGTGGGATCCCAGCCGCTTGGGAGGCTGAGGCAGGAGGATGGCAAGTTGGAGGCCAGCAACTTAGAGAGACCCCACCTCGAAATTAATGAAAAGGGCTGGATGCCGCTCAGGGGCAGGGCAGCCCTGGGTTCCATCCCCAGAACCAAAAATAAATGAACAAATAAGAATAAGCAGTGGGCCTCTAGGTGCCTGCTGCCCTCCGTGCGACCTCGGTTTGTGCTGGTGACCTGTCTCCCTCCCTGGGACCCCAGCAAGGCAAGGCCGGGCTGCTGGGTGGGGCCGGGAGCGAGCGGGTTTTGAGAAGGGGCGGCACACGCCCAGGCTCGGGCCTCAGCCTCCCGGGCCAGGACCCGGGCTCCCTAGGTGGCCGGCTTGTCCCTCAGGCTCCTCAGGCCTTCCTGGCGGCCAGGGGGCAGCAGGAGGAGGAGGCTGGTGGCTGAGCCCTGTGGGGTGGACTGCCCGGCACCCCGTGTGCCCTGGGGCTGGCCACTCAGCCGTCCACCTCTTTTCCCTGATGATCGTGGGACCTGGGAGGAGGCCCCAGCCTCGAATGGCAGCTGAGGCTGTAATGGCCAGACCGTCCCTCTCCTCACAGGCACCCCTGGGGGCCCTGGGCTCCAGCTATCCCTCTGGGTGGCCGCCGTGTGGGTCCACCCACCATCTATCGCTCCTGCAGGCCGCCCTCCTGCGGAGCCCCCATGGGGCACAGAACCAGGGATGGTGGGTCTGGGTGCCTCGGACAGAGCTTCCGGGAGGAGAGAGGGACTGCAAGCCCCAGGCAGCCGGCGAAGCTCCTGAGGTCCAGAGGGCGGGGCGGGGCTTGGGGTCCACTTCCCCGAGGGGACTCAGAGGGGCTGCTGCAGCCCCAAGGCTGTCTGCTTCCAGACCCGCGAGATGGCCAAGACAGAAGTGGGAATGGAGTCGCGTCCCCGCCCGCAGTGCTCCCTGGCTCCCCGCTGCCCTTCAGGCAAGACCCCTCCCTCGGCCCCAAGGCCCTGCACAGCCTGCCCCCGCCGCCTGCTCCTGGGCAGCAGCCTCCATGCCCCAGCACCTGGCCCTCCCTGCCTCCTGGAGGCTGGCTTCTGCCCTCCGCCCGCAGCCCTACCCGTCTTCTGCTCCAGGGTGTCGCCTGGCCACTGCCGTGTCCCCAGAGCCCGGGACGGGGCTCAGCCCTCATAGGAGCTTGGTGGATGTTTAGACCAAGGGTCGGCAGATGTGGCCCCCGGTTTTTGTAGATGGTTTTAGCGGCACCCGGGCGCCATCCTTGCGGGTCTGCAGCTTTTGTGTGGCTAGGGCAGAGTGAGGGTCCCTCAGAGGCCGTCCGGCCCTCCAGGCCCAAATAGTCATCCTCCACCCCTCGTAGAAAAGGGTGTTGACACTAGCGGCCAGGGACGCGGCGGCCGAGCTCCGTCCTGGGCCCGTCCTGGTTCCGAGCGCCCGGCAGGCGGCCCGGGAAACACTTCCCTCCAGAGCCTCGGTTCCCGTCTTTCAGGAGGACGGCGGAGCCCGAGGCGCAGAGCGCCGGGCGGGAGCGTGTTCACGACACCAAAGCCCCTGCGAGCCCGAAGCGGGCCCTGGGCCGGCCAGCGAGGGGCAGGCTGGCCACGGTCCCCCAAGAGCTCCGCCACCCGCCTGGCGAAGCCACCCAGGTGGAGGCTGGCTGTCCCCGCACCTGGGAGGCAGAGTTGCCGAGCACAGAGAGGCTGGCCACCAGGTGGGTGGAGAGCGGCTCCGTCAGTTCAGCGGCACACGGCGGGGGACGGGCACAGGGAGAAGCGGCAGGGTGTCGCCCAGGCCGGGAGCCCTGCTCAGGGAGGACACCATCCTCACTCCTGTCCACCCGGACTGCAGGAGGCCCCAGGGAAGCTGGCCAGAGGGGCACAGTGTGGGGTCCTGCCCCAGGCCAGCACCCCAGAGCAGAGCCGAAGGGGCTCCCGAGACCAGCAGGCGCAAGGAACCCTCGGCTCGGGTGGCCGCACAAAGGAGATGACAGTGACGTCACCTCACACCCATCCCAGGGGAGACTGAGGTCAGGGATGCCCCGGGCTGCGGGCGGGCCCCTGAGAAGCACTGCGCAGCACACAGCTCCGCACCATAGACAGGCCGCTGTGCCCGCAGCTTGGCCAGTACCAGCCCACAAAACGACCCGAGAGCCTCCACCCTCGAGGGCACGAGAAAGTGAGGTGGTCTCTAGGGTGGAATATTATATAGCCACGAAGAAGAACCACCTCCATCTCCAGCATGTGTGTGGGTTGATTGTCCTCCCACAGAAGCCCGTGTGCGGGTGCCAGTGCCCAAGACCTCAGAGTGTGGCAGGTCTCTGCAGAGACCATCGAGTTAAAGCAGGTCATTAGGGTGGGTCCTGACTCAAGAGGATCTGGTCCTCAAACAGGAAATCCAGACAGATGCACAGTGGGAGGTGCTGCATGGACACTGAGCTGCGTCCAGTGGCCCAGGAGAGGCAGGGACTGCCACACCTGGAGCTGGGACTTCCAGGCTCCAGGACCATGAGAGCACACCTGCCTGCTGTGGGGCCTCCCCTGTGAGGCACGGTCCGACCCGGTTCAGCCAGGCGGCGGTCTCACCCGTGATCCCAGGCACTTGGGAGGCTGCAGCAGGAGGAGGCAGGTTCGAGGCCAGCCTCAGCAACTTAACAAGACCCTGTCTTAAAATTAAAAATGGAAAAGGCTGGGGTGCAGCTCAGGGTGGTTAAGCGCCCCTGGTTCGGGCCCCCCTCCCCGCACATGCACCCAGGTGGTTCTGCTGCAGAACCCGCTTTGTCCTTACAAATAAAACTTTATCGGCACAGCCACCCACTCATGCCACGTCCAGGCTTGCAGCTGCCCACAGGGAGAGCCGACGTGCTGCCCTAGACAGGGTCAGTCGCAAACCCAACACCCTTCACAGGAGAAGCCGCTGAGCCCAGGCTACAGAAGCACCACCGAGGACCCTCACCCACTTAGGGGCCAGCCCGGCCCTGCGCCCTGGGACCAGGCGCCATCCAGGTGCGGGGAGCAGAAGCCAAGCAGAGCGTGGGAGCTGCGGGGGCCTCCGGGGCCGCTGGGGGCATAGGGGCGTCATTTCCTGCACAGAGGCTGGCTGGGGACAATTCTTAGGTGCGGTGGCCGCCTTCTACCTGGGCACAGAGCCCCGCAGGACGCAGGAGAAGTGCAGGCAGGAGGCGGGTGCCACGGGTCCGGGCACAGGCACCAGGACAGAAAAGTGATTCTGGAGGACTCAGATTCGTTTCCAAGACAACGCTGACGCTGGCGGCGTCCCCGGGCAGAGGGAGGGTGGTGGGAAAGGGAGAGGCGCGCAGAGGCAGGTAGTACCCAAAAGGAGCCCTGTGCCCGCCTGGAGGCTGGTCTCCTGGTCAGCGCTGCCCTCTGGTGGGACCCACAGGCATCACACCGGCTGTCCAAGCCGCACACCCCGGTTCCTAGGCTGCGGGGGTCCATCTGTCCTCGCACAGTGCGCCATTTAAAAAGCACCCCAGCCAGATGCGTGGCCACGCCTGTGACCCAGCGGCTGGGGAGGCTGAGGCAGGAGGTCGCAAGTTCAAAGCCAGCCTCAGCAACTTAGCAAGGCCCTGAGCAATTCAGTGAGATCCTGTTGCTAAATAAAAAATTTAAAAGGACTGGAGTGTGGCTCAGTGGTTGAGCGAACCCGGGTTCAGTCCCCGGTACAAAAAAAGAGCCCTTCTCCCTCCGGCAGCCTGTCTCGTCCGTCTCCATCCTTTGCCACCACAAGCCAGGTTCCCTGAGCATTCTTACACACTGGCAGCCACAGACGCCGAGAAGATTTGCAGGGGGGCTGGGATGCAGCTCAGCTGGTAGAGCGCTTGCCTCACATGCTCGAGGCCCTGGGTTCAGTCCCCAGCACTCTGGGGGGACAAAAAAGAAGCTTTGCAGAGTTGACAGTTAGGAAGATGCTATCCACGTAGGTCCTCCCGCGGCATGTGCACGCGCACAGTCTGCCTCTCCACCCACACCCTCTCACTGTGAGCAGTGACCATCCACCCAGGAGCACCCCAAGCTGCGACAGATGCAAATGCCCTTAGATACCACCCAGTGTCCCCTGGGTGGTCAGAATCCCTCCTGGTAGATAGAGAACACATGCCCTACATCTACACAGTACAGTGTGGAAGGAAATTTGTTCCTTAAAAATGTGAATTTTAGATCTCTCATTATAGTTTTAATTAGAATTCCTTTTTCTATGCATAAAGCTAAACAACTTTTCATACGTTTTAAGAACTCTTTATTTCTTTTGGGTCTTTTCTGGAATGGTTTGTTCAAGTCCTCTGCATAGTTTTTCAGTTGGTCTTTTCTTGTTGATTTGTGGACACTCTTTACATATTCATTGACCAGAAAAAAATTTTCAAGTATGTTACAAGTATTTCTGTAATGTCTGTAGGGTTGTTTTGGCCTTTTTACCGTGCAGAAAAAAATTAATTTTCATGTAATTAACACTAATTTTTTATGGCTCTTGGGCTCTGTACTTGCTACAAAGGCCTCTTCCTTCTGAAATTCTCACTCTCATTTTCTTCTAGTACTTTTAGTTTTAACTTTATACATGGATAACTATATTTATGGTTAAATCTTTCACCCTTTTGTGATGCATATGAGTAAAAGATGTGTCATAGGAGGAAAATTTAAGTTTTTCTTAGATACCAAAATATTGTCTCACCTATAGGCACCCCTGAAAGGGCTCCAATACCCACAGCAAGATATTAATAATGCAGTGTCGGATCATAAGCTACGGGATAACATTAATATGCATACATTCATACGGGTAGAGTATTAGATAAGAAAGTGGAAAAGAATAGGAAAAACTTCCTTAAAAAGCGATTTCAAATGACATTTGTAGATTCCCTCCCTGGGGTCCGGGGCTGGGCTGCCTGGTGAGCGCTGAGAGCAGAACAGGTGTGCAGTGGGGACCCTGAGGTCCCTGTGCACAGCCGGGTGGCCGAGGCGTCTCGGGTCAGAGTGGGAGCTCTGTCCAGGTGCTCTTCCCAAACCCAGGTCCCCAGCCCGGCCAGGCCCAAGAAACCACC